>NC_090945.1:60753087-62003087 GCF_040807025.1 Struthio camelus | reverse complement strand
TTCCACAAGCCTTACCTCTCTTATGCCTGCAGCCCGTCATAACTGCATAGCTACAGCAGCATTCTGAAAGGATTTGGCTTAGTATGCGTAACCAAACAGGAAAAGTTATGTGCATAAAAGTAACTTTGCTCTTGATCAGTTAGAACTGCAATGGTGATAAACTCTTCAGTTCACGTTTACAGTTGCAGTGATGGGTTTCTTGGAACAGAGCTCATTCAGATGGTTCAGTCTTACCTGTGAGATCACCATATTTCTATTCTGTTTAGCTTTTGCAGCAGATAGTATTTTATCAAATGGACATGCTAATGTTGTTTGAGAGTAACAAGATTATTTGTTACCAAGCAGACATTGCTCTTGCAGGCTTGCATTGGCAGTCTCACGATCTTCTTTTGCTTTGAAGTCATGACCTCAGGGAGGATTGCATTTAGTACCACAAGAAGTGTATACGTTTTCTGTGGGGCGGCATGGCCTTGGATATTTTTCTGCAAAACTGATTTGAACTTTTCTGAAAGTGATGAATGCCATTGGAAGAGGTTTGGGATTCCAACCAGAATGTGTGTTGTAGCCCTTCTTATAGTCTATTAAGTAAATAAGATCCCCATCACAGCTCTTGGCCACTTAGTCTATAAAACCTGCTGCCAGCATTGTATCTCTATGGGTTACATTCAGTGGACTTTCTTATGATGTGATCTCGTTTTTATATATAAGCAATATAACATTTTGGTTCATGTACATTAAAAATCTCATGCTTAATTCACATTGGCTTCTTAACTTACCATCTGACTGTATCAGCATTACTACCTTCATTATATGTAAATCTGTGCAGCCTGACTTGATATGGTGCTGTGATGATATCTGTTTTAAATAGGAATATGATCCTCATGTATGTAGTTGTGTCATGATTATTATTTTTTAAAAAGAGCACAGTTGGAACAAGTGAAGCTGCCTAAGCAAAAGAAAAATCACAAACTGAAAGAGGTTTTTAAATCATTTTAGTTCTACAGAAGAGTGGTTGCACAAAGTCTAGTTTCTGGCAGTGGCCAGTAGCATCTGGGAAATGGCCTGTATTACATACAGATGTATGTAAAGAAGCCCTTTTACCTGTTTTCTGCTCCCATCTTCTCAGCTTAGAGAATACCTGACCCTAGCATTGAATCCACTTTTTCCTATGTAATGATTCTGTGTCTAATTATTAAATAAAATAGACTTTGAATAAAGTAGAAGTCAAGGTTACATTCCCACCTCCCATAGTCAGGCATACTATGTTTTGCATCTTTACTCTGTTTGGTTTTTTTCCTTATAAGGTATCTGACACTGGGTCTGATACTGGGTCCTCAAATCTTGATTAACAACATTTGCGTTTATTTTCTGTGACATTTTAATTTGTGATGCTGACTCTAATATTATAATACGGTTCACTGAACTCAAGTTAACTCTGAAGATCAAGTAGATAATCTTCGGTTTAGTCTAGGAAATCAATAAAGAGGTAATAGTTTATATTCCTGTTTATTAAATAGTTTATTTCCTTATTGTGTATTATGGATATTTATGCCTGATCCTGTGAAGTATTTACTGCCTGTCACTTTCATAGACAAGATCTGGGACAGGGTTTATCATATATCGTATTCTGTATGATAATTGCAAGAGAGAGAGAGAAAGAGAGAGAAAGAAAGAAGCTGTTGGGAATCTTTGCAGCTTTCTTCTTCTTAACTTTAAAAATAAATATTTATTATCTGGTTTAGTTTCTGAGCAATTGAACCAACACTTCATCTCCTTTCATCAGGAAATGGATGTGCCGTGATCCGGGACATTTGAATGTTGCTTCTTTCTTCAGTATAGCAAGTGTTACAAATAATTACAATTAGACTTACCAGCAGTACCTTCAGTATGTGATTTTTCTGTTTCTCTGTCATTATATGTGTAGAACATAGCTGCTTGTCTAGTCAAGTTTTTATTGTTGTTGTTGGGGGTTTTTTTAAACAAATTGTACAACATAAAAGTACCAGAAACAGTATGTGATTGACTAAATATTTTAAAGGGCTAACCAAATACATTCAGCTTTACCAAGTACTTTCCTTTCTCCTTAAGACTGAGCTGAAATGGTTGTTCAAGCATCTCAATTTCATTAAGATTGATTAAGATTAAGAACTCCCAAAGAGATTAGCATTTTTCCATGGCTGTAATATGTTTAGCATTATAATTATTTCATTTCCAATAATAAAGTAGTTTCCATATAATGTGTATCTTACCTCTCCTTAACTAACTTTGCACGTATAGCTGGTGATTGTTTTGGGGATGGTTTTGTCTTCTGAAGAAAATATCTTTTGTCTTTGAACTGACCTTGAGATTTTTTGGATCATTGAGGTCCCGCTCCATGACATTTTTGTCTGTGAAAGGCGGGTGTGATATCCTTCTGCACGACAAATTCTGTAATGCCTTTGGATTGTTCCCTGCCTCAGCCATGCTGTGTCTGACACTAGATGTCACACTAAGAAAGCAATTGAATGCATGTTGTTGATGAGATGAAGAGTTTTCTTTTGTTTTTAAAAGGTGTAAAAGTTTGATTTTCTGCCCTGTGCAACGACAGTGGAGTAACTCCACTGAAATAGTTACTGGGATGGTAAGATAGGAGAGTTAACCTCACTGTGCTTTGGAGACACAAGCCTGTTGCCATCGTTTTACCCTCTTTCATTGAAGTTGTATTTTTTAGTAAATCAGAAATAACACAATCCATTCTTTTAGTAGTGGAGTTGATAAAACTCTGCCCTAATACAGGGTTACCATTACAGCTGAGCCAATTTACTGGCTAGCAATCACTGCAATGTGTAGTGCTGCACCTCTCTTTCTCCTTGCACGTTTCTTCTTCCCTGTGCCAGCATTCATGCTCTCCTGAGCCCCTGGCAAACCAGTTCAGGAGGCTAAGCTGGCAGAATAATCCTAAAGGAAAGAAAGATCCATTTTCTGCCTGCTTAGTTCCTTGAGGTAGCTCTCTGTGGTATAAGGTAAGTGCCAGTGCCAGCAGAAGGGACAAATAGGCAACAAAGGAGGAGCAGAACCTCCCTTACCAGCACCAGGAAGCCATTAGATCAGCGTAGTTCTAACATCAAACCTTTCACCCCAAGGCTTAATGCAAAATGTATTCTCAGCCCGTACTTGCAGCTTGAGACTTCTATTTTAAAAGAACTGTTTGTATACCTCAGAGCTTGCCTGATTTTTTTCTTTTTCCAGCTAAGCCGTCAGCTAGCTTAGTGAAAGTTGCTACCTCCTCTTACAAGCCTTTCCTTTCAAATGCTGTAGTGTTTCATATGGATGAATTATATAGTTCATGTATTTGCCTAAGTTACGGTGCTCAACGAGCCGCGTTTCCAAGCAAATTCTATTCCTTAACATGGTGTATGCACGTGTTTCACTCCTTGTACGTTTGGTTGTTTTTTGTTTTTAAATACAAGTGCCCTTTATAAGACTATCATCTGTAAATGCCCCTTATACAATAAAAGTTATAAAAAGTAGAACCCAGCTATTTAAATTGTCTTTGAAATTCATACTATAAAGCTACTTAATGTGTCTTTCATACATTGCTCATAAGTAGTAGTTAGCTATCTTGATTATTTTGCACTTAATATACATTCCTCCTCCAGTTTTTTTATTCCTCATCTAGTTCTTCATCTAGTAGAATGATGCACAGAAATATCAGACACCATAGACCTCCACCATATGCTCCTTGTTTTCTTGTCACTCAGTATGACAGAATGAAATGCCACTTGTGATGTCACTTTGTCCATGAGCATGGATGTCCATGACCATATTACACATGGATATATGTAATAATCAACACTATATAGCTTAAGTTTAAGTCTGTGTGGAATTGAAATGGAAATGCTAGAGATAATGTGAAATTAAAGCATTGAAGTGATATGAAAATCTGTTCCATTCCCTACAGATAGTATTCCCCTGTTGTGAAATAAAGAATAACAGAAAACAACGTCTGGATATTATGCTCATACCGTATGTGGTCATAAAAAGGACAGTTAATCCGTTCAGAAGATATATCTTTTCACTGCATGTATTACAGCTGATTAAGGAAAAATTATTTATGCTGAAAATCACATGGTGATCACTGCACTATTTTGTAAATAACAAATTACAGCTGCTGTAGAAATACCCCCTTTTTCACAGTTCTTTTTTTAAAATATATTGAATGTAAGTGACAAGCTATCAATTTAGGAGGCATTGTGGACATACTTTCGGGGACTGCAGTCTCATTTATTTTCTCTATGTCTTTTAACATGGTCTTATGATTTAGAAGAGATTGGGAACCAAAAATGTATTGTAACAATCTTCATGCCTGTTGCCGTATTATTAAAAACTTTATTTCAGTTGCGTTAAGGAGGTCTGAAACTGGTCCCATTAAGCAACTTAATTGGAGTTATTCCTGAATCAGTCTGGATGGCGTAATTACTATCAGAATCTAGCCTGTGTTTTTATTTTAAGTAACAGGAAGACCATTTTGCTAAAGCTTTAAAGCGAACGGAGAGCCAACAAAGAAAAGAAAACATATTTTCTTCAGAAAGTGAGCACTTGAAAAAACTGGCAGCTTTTCTATCTCTGCTGTTACAGTGGACCAGCAGATAGAGGTATCAGAGATTTCCCAAGTTTACAATATCAATTCAATTATGTCACCACACCCAGTGTAACAAAATCAGCATACTATTTTCTCTTAAAATGCAGGGTCATCTCCCATCAAATGTTTTACTTCTTTGCTTTTTACAATTGCAAACAATCATTTTAATTTCCAAAGCAGTATGTCATTCTGCAGTGTTTGTGCATTTATGTATCTCTAAGAGTGCTGGCTTGTTTCAGTTGTGGTATTCTGATCTCATCTGGTTGTGTTATTGTAGTCAAAGGTACTTGCCATATAGCTTAGTTCAGCAAAACCACTCCTAGCTACCCTGAAATGTTTTCGTACCCTTCTAGCGCATGTAAACACAGCCCTAAAATTGCTGCCTCTTGTAATGCAAATTTTCTTAGAGATAAAGGCTCATCTGCAAAACTATGACAATCACATTACAGAATGTAAAACAAAAAATTATATACAGGAAAGGGAAACTGCAAAGTTAGTCTGAAAGTCCATCACTTTTTAATGAACTGTTAAAAGGAAATTTTTGATTAATAATCTTAGTTACATTTTTATGTAATTACAGGGCAGTAATATGTTGTTATGAAGTCAAAGTTTTAAAGCAAATTTTATGTCAATAGAAAGAATGAATTTTTTTTGGTCATTTAAAAAGCTGTGAGCAGGAGAAATGGAAAGGAACGTGACAGTCTCTATTACATTAGTTTAAAAGAACAAATAATAGTTATTTAAGTGAGTCTCAGGAATTTTCCCAGTAAAATTAATTATTCTAGAATGTATTCATGCTAATATTTTCTCTGAACCAATTAAAATGCACAGGAGGCCAGGGCTAGACGAAGTAGTACTCTGCTCTCCAGTAGCGGCGCTGGAACAGATTTTGCAATAGACAAGAAGTTACCTATGAACCACTTATATCTCTGTGGCTGATAACCTAGCACATCCTATACAGTTGGACATATGCTTCATTTTGTAAAACAGGAGAGAGAATAGACAAAGGTCATATTCAGTTTAGACAGATAAAAACGTTTACCTGCCTAGTGTCCCTGTTTCAGTGTAAAATACCAGGATCCATGCAGTTTATACTGTCATGTGGAAAATCACTTATTTTTGCTGGTCTTCTCCTTAAGGGACATCTGTTCTTTACTTTGTGGTTTCCTCTAGATACTCTGCTTTTCCTCTGTGTGATCTTTCAATAGTGCTGCGTCACATATGATTTTTAGAGTGTATTTATTGTTGAATTCATAGAGCATCTGATATGCAGCCCATCTGACAATCACAGAATCATAAATCTAAACTCTGTTCTCCCATTCCATTTCAAATAGTTTTGTTGCACCTTCCCTTAATCGGAGATATTCAAGAGGCATAGATGTATCACTATATATATGTTTATATACATATTTCCATATACAGATACAGAATATCAGCAAGTGACGTTTCACTGTAATTAAAATAACTAAGAAAAGATGCCTTTAACTTTTAAATAGAAAGTACACACAATTATGGGAAATTGTGGACAACATTTGATGAATCTTTATGCCTTACCTGCCTAGGTATCTGCCTGAACATCTGTATGAATGGCTTTACTGAAATAATTTATTTCTTTACAGTTCAGCTTCAGGTAGAGAAGCAGACAACTACAAAATTGTTACTAATACTCCTTATAGATAGCAAAGACAGATAAATAAATTACTCAGCCTTGTCCTACTGTTGGAAGTGATCACTCTCACATGAGATGCAGTAACCACATATACGCAAGAAAAAATAAAATAGGGTCACTCAAGGCTTTTCATGTTGTGTTGAAATGAAATACGAGGGCTCACCTGGTCAGTTAGTTACTGTGTACAGCGACTTCCAGCTGAGGGAAGATAACTTTCAAATATGCTGGCTGGATCTTTTGTGATCAGGTAAGTGTGTCACGAGCATACTTACAGATATATCCAGAGGCAGATAATTTGTGGGCAGTCTTTTTTTGAGGGCAGCGTTTTGCAGCTACTGCTGACCCAGATTAAGAACCTATGGCCTCTATTTGTTGACTAACAGCCAATCTCACCCTTTCCTGTAGCCGGATACTACCAATCCTTGTGATCTGCTGGTGTACACTCTATGTAGAAAAGTAGCAAAGCAATCTTGTTCTGTCAGAATGATTCAAATAAAGCCACTAATGACATATGTAAGTTGTTTACATGAAACTAGACCGTTTTAACAGAACAGAGTTAGGGAGCCACTACATATGAATCAAATGAAGGTAGTAAAATCCCTGTAGGAGATCTAATCTAGATCAGCTACCACTGGAACAATAAATCTTTCTGTGTCATCAGACACAATAGACTTACAGACTTGAGGAAGTATATTCAAGCAGCAGCTTTGAGGATTTGCGTTTTAGAATTGGACTTCGAATAAGCCGCTGAAGAACTTAGGTTCTGAAATATCTGTGGTGATCCGGGTCAGCTTTCCTAAAGAACATACCTACAGCCATAACATCCATGCAGCAAACTAAAGAATAGATTATTTACTTCAACCCTGCAGTCACCCATAGTCTGCCAAAAGGCAGGATGAGGCTAATTGTTCTAAACTTCTGAAAAGTATATGAGGCCAAACACTATGGAATTAGGAGGACCATCAATTTCTGTTTAAACTAGTGGGAACAGAATATATTCAGCTTTTTGAAAAGCAGGGAGCTAAACTTGTTTGTGCGACTGAAACAAGATTTACAGTATTTCAGATCCACTGTCGTTGGTATTATATTTCAGCTCTATCATTTCTAGTCAGTTAATATACTGAATGTTGTAGAAGAGGCAAATTAATAACCTAGAAAACAAATTAAGCAAGTGAGGTAGGTTTAATACTAATTCTGATTTTCAGCTGTTTTTAAGTGATCACATGCAGAGCATAGCTATGCACTGTCAGCAGTCAGTTTTCAAATCATGTAATCTAAAATATGTTTCTGCTGCAGGTCATGGGATAACAGCGGTTAAGGAAAAAGCAGGAACTACCCTAAGAATTCATAATGCAAGTGCAGCATCTTCAGAAGCAGCAGAGCCTCCTGCACCTGAAATATCAGTTATACGTAAGTTCAGGTTCACTGAAATTGGAGAAAGCTCTTAGAAACTGCCAAATTAACGCAATTTACAAAATTCTAAAGTTTTGATCACAGAATCCAGCTAACTGTAATTTGTGATTTGTAGACGTGAAAGTACACTGTAGCTTGCTCTTTTTTGTCAGAAGCAGAAGGCTCTCCAGACCAAAGCGTTTCTGCGGATATTCCCTCTTCTCCTTCCTCCAGATCTCGAGGGATGTTATCAGCAATCAGCAATGTTGTGCAGAACACTGTGAGTCATTTCAGTGAGCCTCTCTTCTCTAGTTCTTCTTTGTTTTTAGGTGCAACTTCATTTCAACTTGGTTGGGTTGTAGGTCTTTATAAGAACAGTTCTGTTGTGGGTCTGTTTATAAAGTGTCTTTCCATGCCAGAATAACTGGCTCAAGTTAAAAAAAGTCAAATATGAGTAAGGAGTGACTGATTTTAAATGAGCATTTGAAGGCAGTTCCAGCTGAAAAATACACTCTTTTTCTAAACTGTATTCAATTTTGCAGATTCCTGGGAAATAGTTTCTATAGTCATGATACCATCATCTGATTTCTGCAGTTTAGTCCTTCCAGATAAAGTATGATAGGAAGATTTGTTATTATTTTTGAAGGCAGATAAAATAAGAAGATAATCCATTTGTTTATTTTAAGTTTCTTATTAAACTACCCCACTTCTGTATTGTTATTCCCTAGTCATTATCTTTACCTCCTTTTCTAGTCTGTCATTTCATATTGGCTCTCCCAAAAGGTCGTCTGATTGCAGGCTCAATGAGGTAAAGTCTTTTCTTCACTCTTCCTTCCTGTTATATTTTCCGTATATTCTCCGCATGTTCTCTGTATATTTTCTGTGTTGCATTTCATTCTTTTTCTCTTCCTCAGTGTTTCAGCTTTTGCAAAATCCTGTGTTTGTTTCATTAGGTTTCCAAATCAGTTTCCATGTCATCTTGTTCACCAGCAGTATTTGCAAATTATTATCGCAGCAAATGCTTTCCTCTGAGCTTGTAAGCATGGTGTTTGGCATAAAATTTTGGAAGATTCTAAGCATCAGCTAAAAAAGGTGATGACCAAGTCCCCATTGAACATATTTTATGAAATGGCAGTTCTTTTTCAGTGTATGTCCAGTTCATTCTGAGCACCACATCATTCTGATATCAAACGTTTTGGGAGCAGGAGAAGACTCTTATAGACAGTCCCTAACAGACTGTTGCTTCAGAATCTGTAGGTTCATAAGGCTTGCAAGAGCTGGGCATCAGTAACATTATCTGAGCTTTGTTTTGTATGGTTTTCCAATAAGAGAAAGGTGCTCATATGCAGACCTAGAGAGACTCTTATACTACTACTATACTATACTATACTATACTATGTGTTAAATGTCACCAAAGAACAACTTAGGGTCTCAGTGGTTATGGGCCTCTAAGTAAAAAGTTTCCTGTAATGCTTCAGTCCTAAGAACTGCATTGCCATCTGAGACTTCTGTAAGCGTTTTCCATTATAAGTCAGATTATACTGGCATGTGAGTATCTGCCAGATGCAGAATCCAGATTGGAATGGAAATCATTAGCCAATGGAAGTTATTCTTCAGCATAGCTGAAAAATTGAGTGATGCTGGTAAGAAGACACAAAACAAGCAACTGCATTTCTATAGGCAGCTCCACAGTCATTACAGATGTCAGTATTTTAGAAGTGCAGGTCTGGTGCAAGTCTTTTTGTTAACTAGAAATATTTGTATAGTTCATTTTCCTCTTTTTGAAAACGTGTTCAGAACAAAGTATCATGATTTTATGAACATATACGTTCTTTTGTTAGTTAAAGCGGAGAAAGTATAAGGAAGCGAATGTTTAGAGACTGTGGCAGCAAAAACAATACTCTTCGCAGTTTCATATTAACATAAAGTAGAAGAGAAATAACCACATTGCATTTTTTATACAGGGGAAAAGTGTGTTATCTGGAGGCTTAGATGCTTTGGAATTTATTGGGAAGACAACCATGAATGTCCTTGCAGAAAGCGATCCTGGATTTAAGAGAACCAAAACGCTGATGGCAAGAACAGTTTCCTTATCTCAGGTTGGATTTATTTAAATATGGTTCTGTCAATGCAGGTTGAAATTCTTTTTCCGGACTTTCATATGTATCAGGGAGAGGCTTAATTTATTGCAGTAGATCATGGCTAGGTTTTTGGAAATAAATCTTACGTTTATATTTGCTCCACTTTCTTTTCCTTCACAGAACCACAAAATACCATGTTTTGCAAAACTGTCCTTTCTGAATAATCTCATGTGCAATAGCTGATTTTTATGAGGTGGTACATGTGGTGATAAATCATTATACTCTGGAGCGACAATCAAATTGTTAGTGTTTTTGTAGCAGCTGTAGGTCGATATCCTCCAGCACAAACATCAGTGTACTTGCCTTGGAAATGAGTAATACTGGAATATGGTATATGTTTCATTAGAAATTAAAGTTCTGAAAAGCTACATCTTATGTCCATTTAAACTAATGGTGCCCTTACCTGGGAGTCAAGTCATGACTCGCGTCTTTAGAAGTTCAGGTAATAATGATAATAGTAGAACAGAAGTGTAATTGCTGCCAGTACAAAATTGCTGACACGAGTGGGAAACCGTGGAAAGTGATAGACATTGAAAGAAAGTTTCAGTGCTGCTACATGTTTACCCCATTGTATAAAGGAGTGAGGTATTTTTATTTTAATGAGGTGTTCTGTCTTTAGTATTGGTCATTGTAGGTAGAAACAGACTGATTTAGTAGGGAAAAGCCAAGTACCTGTTGCTAAGAATGTTAATATAACTGTACACCTTATATATGTCTTTTGCAGCAGCACTGTATTTTAAACAGTCATCACTGATAGAGTGAAAATACATGCAGACATAACACACTACAATCTCAGTATCGTAGCTAAGTCTGCTCTGAGATGTGGTTCAGACTGTATACGCCTAATGGTGCAGTGTTAGTCATTGTACTAAAGTTTAAGCTTGTGGAATGTATTTTGGGGAAAGCATCCCAAGGCACTTCATGCTGCAATAGCAGTACATTTGCAGTAATGAAAAGGACTGCTGCATGTAACGGAGACTCAAAATTTTGATCTATCTGAACATTTTTACCATGGAAAAAGCCATCTAGATGATAGGATTCATGTCTTCAAACAAAAGGCTGTTTTTGCGTGCGTATTTGATATTGTAAGTGAAATGCTGGCTCTGTGTAAATCAATGAGATTTTATTCTTGACTTCATTGGGGTGGTGATCTCACTGCATTTTTTTAAATTTCAACATTTAAAATGGTGTAAATACATAAAAATTAGAGACAAGTGAAATCCAAATTATTTAAAATAAAACAAAGAATGATTAAGATAAGCAAGATACTGTCTATATGGGACAAAACTTTCAGAAACAACACAATTTCACAGTATAAATGATCAAGTTCTGGTGTCCTTACTATGCCCAATGCTCTGTAATTTGCTACTGTAGCTGTAAACCTGTAGTGACTAAATTGGATTTTGGCTTTGAGCTGGCCTGTAGAGCAGTCTGAGCTATTCCCCTGACCATATAGATAGCCAAGGGAAGTTAAGCCCACTGGGTAAAAGTGAGCTTTTGCAAATACCTTCCTAAATGATGTGCATGAATCCACATAAAAACATGTGGCAGGAAGTGGCATAAGTCAGTTCTCATGGGTCTTGTAATACAATGCCTTCCTTTTAACTAATTTGTGCATAACATTTTGAATGCTCTTTTGAAAGTTGGAGACTTAGAAAAATCTGTCGTCGTAAGTCAAATTAATAACAAGATAATATCATAGAAATTTCGAAAGAGGGACTAGCGTAAATGGTGAGAGCTTGTCTGTTAGCAGAGGTTTATGATCTCCTTAAAGTGCAGTTCGGGATGTGTTTACCAGTCTTACAACAGCATATTTCTCCAAGAGGCCATTGCTTCCTGAAAAGCCTGTATAAGATGTTGTACGCTCTATAAGATCACTTCCAAATATCCCCAAATATACGGAGTATAGTTCTGACCCATCTTTGATAGAAGACCTACCTTTATTAGGCAGATCTCTTCTGTCAGTCCTGCTATCACGTCAAACTGGTTTTACTATCTGTTAAAAATATTTTAGGAGTCGTGGAAATAATATGCTTCCAATTTGGTGGTCTGTGAAATGGATTGCATGACTCTGTAAGGCTGTGTATGAGATTGTCCTCTTATTTTTCTTCCATTGTAATTGGTACCTAAATTTATGAGATGTTCTCCATAGCTGACGTTGTTTTTGAGAATATAAGCAAGAATATTTGTTTGTTTATTAGTTTTTAAAAAATAGTAATTAGCACTGGGAGAAACACGCTTAGAAAGCTACTTAAATATCTTATTAGAGAAGTTTATCAAAAAAAATTATTAGGTATTTCAGAGAGACTAAAATTTCAGCTCTGTAGGTGTGTTATAGTCCCAAGTTTTATTACTACTTTCTCAGCAAGAAGCAGCAGAGAGTAATAAAATCTGTCATGCCTACAGCACCACCAATAAAACAACAGGAATGATGTATATTTTTGCAGCTGTTGCGAGAAGCTAAGGAAAAAGAGAAGCAGAGGCTGGCCCAGCAAGTTACAGTTGAGAGAACAGCACATTATGGACTGCTTTTTGATGAGTTCCAAGGTTTGTCCCATCTTGAAGCTCTAGAAATCCTGTCAAATGAAAGTGAATCCCAGGTACAGTATATAGACTGCATAAATCATGATGTTTGATAAAAAAATTGTTCTTAACATTAATGTCCCTGCACAAAAGCGTTTGAAGCCAATGGAAGGTTTTCCATCAACTTCAGAGAAAGCTGAAACAGTTGGTCCCAATGGCCAATCCTTGGTTTCAGGAAGTCAGTCTTGATACACGTAGTATTTAAACTCAAAGATTAGCTCAAAAGAAACAAAGAAAATTGCCACTGAAAGTTATTTTTGTTAAGACCTTACATATCCTGTATTTTTTATCTCCTGACACAATGCAGGAGTCTTCAGAATCTGCAGGAAGGTTCAGGTCTTTTCTTTTTGGACAAGGTACCAATACTTACATTTAAGAATTCCAGACCTACTACACCTGGAGGCTAGTGAGTTAAAATGGATTCCAGGTTACTTATTCAATTTCTTAACTTTTCTTTATTGAGGTAGTTCTTAAATTTACCTAAGACTACCCCAAGACATAATTACTGAAAGTATACAAATACTATATATCTCTCTGAAGAACATGCTAAAGTTACTATATATGGTTATATGTATATGTTTTAATCTCAGCTGTCAATTTACTAGCTCTGCTGCACAGCAGGTCAGTAGAACCTTTGTAAATTCCCAAATGTGGTATTTTGTACTAAAACATTTTTCTGAATACATTTCTTGAATTATATTTTTCTACTTCTTTTTTTTTTTTTTTTGGTAATTATCACTCCTTGCCCTCTGGGTCATTAAAAATAACCACCTTATTTTTCTTAGTGTTTTATTATCTCTCACAAATAATAAAGACTCGTTTTGATATCAAGTATGTACCTACTGTCCATGCAGTTTTTATTTTTTGCAATTATGTCTAAGTACAAAATTATAAATTCAAAACCTATGTGTAAGGTTCAAAGGCCTGCCCTCCAAAAAAAAAAAAGAAAGAAAGAAAATTGAAAGAAACCCACAAAACAGAAAATAAATAGAAAAAAACAAGTTCAGATTAGTTGCTTCTGTCAACACTATTTTGCTTTTACTCTGAGATACCACAAGGTAAGACTTTGCGCAAGATGTTACCACAGGGTTGCTGATGTGCTGCCTGTTAAGTCCTAGATAACCTCACAGTAACTTGTTCATAGTCCTACAGTATCAGCGGGCTGGAAGAAGACATAAGCACACAGGACTGAATGCGAGTATCTGGGTCAACAAGTATAATTCCGTGTAGTAGCATTGATTCACACTTCTAAAAGGCTCACTGAACATGTACTCCCAAGTACAATCCACACACACAAAATACACCTAGTACTGTAAGCTTGAGACTATAGTAACAGCCCAAAAGCCACACTCTGATGTGCCACAGGAAGAAAGCAAGAGAGACTGAAGGCGTTGCTAGTGTCATAGGTCTTTTTAATTCCAGGGATTTTTATATTATTTTTAGCTTTTATTTTAGGAATTTTCATTTTAAAAGTTCCCAGTTAATCCTATGAAGTGGATAATGCTGTAGAGGAGAGCAAAAAACCCCATGGTAGTCCTTCTTAGTCTGAGCTGGGACTGTCAGATTTAATTTGCCATTTAACTCAGCATATGAGCTGGACCCATCAAGGAGGCTCATAAGAGAATATAATGTCACAAAAAGTATCTTGTCTCCAGTGTCTAACTGCCAGTCTGCACTTCTTTCAAGGAAAGTAAAAAAAATCTCAGAACAATCCTAAAAGTAAAATTTTGTATCGAGAAGAAAAAAGACATTTCTCTCAGCTTCCATGGGCAACCGGAGAATGGGATCATGGGTTTAACACAGTATGACTGCAGTGCAAACAGTGATTTAAAGAATCTGTTTCCATCCCTCTTGGATACAATCCAATTGGATATGAAAGGACTCATACTAGATATCTGAGACAGCCAAGGATGTCTCAGAGATCTGTCAATATGTTCTTCAGAGGAGGTAGACTAGTAGACTACCAATAATTTTGGTGAGGCTTTGGAGGGAGAAGAAACAGGCTTATTCTCCCAACTCTTCCCTGAGTGCTCAGGCTAAGCATGAATTCTGCCTGTGCTCTTCTGGCCTACTGTCTTCATCCAAGCAGTCCCAGAATACTTATTATGGTTTACAATTCGACCCAAGATTTATAATCTGAAATAAGGAGTTCTGGGAGAAGATAGAAACCTGAAGAGCTTGCAAGACTTGTGTAACTTTTGCAATACTCGTCAAATTTTATTGAGTGCTAAAAATGTCATAACAACATGAGTTGGAAGGTTAGAGATAAGATTTGAACATCTAATGGAAGTTTACATCTCTTTTTCTGTTTTGGTACAGGCTCAAAATTAGCCATTTAAGAAAGGCTCTGTTTTGATTAGGAGTGCTCAGTATCCTTTCTTTTACAGATTCAGTCGTATTTAGCAACACTGGATGGAGAGCGGTTGGAGACTGTGAAAAATGAGTTAATTGATATAAAAGACATTTTCGTTCCAAAGGAGTCAGAGGATGAAGTGGTGCAGGAACAAAAAGGTAATTAGAAATGCAAAGATTTAACCATATGAGGTTAATTTTGCTCATTAATTTTGCAGATAGTAATTCAAAAAAATACAATCCAAGCTACATTTTAATGTATATTATCCTAGTACTTTTCATAAAGAAGGAACTAAACTGAATACTCTAGAAGTTCTAGAAGTTGGTTAGTGCTTAATTTTGGATTTGTATCACAACTGAAGTGTGGGATAAAGAAAATAGGGGGTAAGGAGGTGTTATATTGTTTTGCTATATCATCAGTGAAAGCCAAACACACCAAAAAAAGGAGAAACGGTAGCCTTTTAGATGACTGAGATTTCCTTATAGAATCTGTTCATAGAATTGTGTAACCTGAAGGTTTAGGCTTGTTTAGCAATGCTTTTCTGTTTTAGCAACTTGATCCTCACATTGCAGCCTCCCCTTTATGATTATTAAAAAGGTTAGAGTAGAGTAAAGGGACTTAAAAAGCCCTGAACTTCTTGAAGGAAAGGCACTTTGAAACATAGTGGCAAAGCTGCCTTCTAGATATTGCTTGGCAAGACATGGCGTTTGCAGAGTGAGAAAGAGGTTAAAATAGCAGAAAGATGGCATAACTGGGTCATAGTGTACATTACTGAAGAGATCAGGAGCAGCATGGTGCTCCGCAGATCAACTCACGAAGTTACCGTAAAATAGGAAGGTCTTTTTTAGAGGCAAAATAGATGTCTTCAACAGACTGAGGGGTTTTGGCTGTCCCCAGAACAGGCTGGGATCACAAGAGTAAAACATTTACTTAAAGCTACCATAACCCATTTCTCCAGGCCTGTGAGATCTACACCAACCTCTTCTAGCTAGCAGGAAGAATCTCCTTGATTTGACTGAGGATTGGCTTATGCCATTAAACGCCATATTCATAAACTTTAAAACTATTTCCTTCACATCATCTTGCTCTATTTCAGGGATGCTTGTCCATACAACCTACATCTTGCAAGATGGTGAGGTATGATTTCTCTAACCTTCAGAAAGGGTAGAGAAATTGTCTTGTCAACATCTACATGTTCTAACTGGAAATTCTTTTCCACTCAGGCTGTGTTTCTTCTAGTAGTGTTTACTGAGTATGCCTTATATCTGTCACATGTGGCTTGTTGTTTCTTCTCGAGGACAGCAAGTGTTCAGTGTAAAGTCTTAGTATGGTAGAGTTTTAGTTTTCTGCTGTTTTTTTTCCGTCATTACTCTTTACAACCCCACATCCTTCTGTGGTTTTGTAAGCAACAGAAGTCAAGAAAGTGTATTGTATATTTAGAAGTGAAGATTTGTGAGATGTGTGTCACTCCTTAATTTACGTGGGAAATAGTTTCCTTGCTTTGAAACTAGCCCCCCAAAAAAGCTCTGCTGCTGATCACTGTCCTTATCTTGAAACACTAACTGGCCTGTTAAATATGCTGAAACCAAGACAATGAGCACCTTGAAGAAAAGGACAAAATCAGAGTGCTGCAGGCTTTCCCCTGCAAAAGCAAATCAGTCAGAAGTGAAGTGTATCCCCCTCTCTTTGACAGCGGAAATAATAACCACAGACAAGTTCTATCCGCCTTACAGTTGAATGGGTGTTACTTTAGGTTGCTGTTCAAATTGACTCATGTCCTTTAGTGGGATCAGGCTCAAAATCTATCAGTATTTGAACTACCGATAAATTTCATACCTTAGGAGTTCTGTTGGATTAATTCTGGTTCCACTGGAGGATAAAAAAGAATAGAAAGGTTAATTACTTTTCAAACCATCTTTCTATTAGGACTGAGCTGACAATTCTGTGGTGAGGCTTCTAAACTGGGACATCTGGCCTTTACTTCTTTCTTCTGCCTCTCACGCGCAACCCACAGTACGTGCAGCACTGCGGAGAGATTGCTGTTAACACTGTATGATGCTTTGACATGTCCCCTCTAGACAATGTCCTAGTGTGCGTACCTTTCCCAGACGCAAAAAGTGCATTAACTTCACTAAAATCTATCAGAGTGAGTGAAAGCTTCTTATGTTCCCCATAACAACACCAGTGACAAGGAAAACAGGTCTTCTGCTGAATTTGTTAATGCATAGTATCTTACGTGTTTTTATTAAGGCAGCAAGTGCATAAAAGCCTATAAAACTTAAAGAATTACATTGATAGGCCCTTAAATAGCAATTGTCTGTCATTTTCAGATAAATACAATATTCAGCACCTTTACATGTAGTGCTGCATGCAATTTGCATGTCTGTTTGTCCTGATGGAGCACAGTGTAATAAAACTCTTTCATCTTTCATTCAGACTTTGGTTTGCTAATGTTTACATAATTTAAAATGGGTTCCAGTAACTCTTTATTGACTACTCCTAGTGTTTTGGCCTTATTTTACAAATAGGTTTAGCTCTCTGGGGTGTATTAATATGTATGCTTCTGGGAGCAAAATTGATCTTCAAGGATTTAGGACTTCAAAGATGGTTGTTATTTGAGTAAGAGGTAGCACGTTCTGTTAAAATCTGTGGAGATATCTGTGTTTTAATTCTGATCGCTAAATAGTTTAAAACTACAACTGCCTTGTCTTCAGTAGGATTATAATTTTTGCTACCTAGCTCAAATAGAGCATGTCTTTTTTTCCTTTTCATAATGAAGGCATGCCCTTACAGAAGGCAGTGATTAACTAATAGTGTTTGAGGATGTTAAATCTTATCTAGCCACTGAACAATATTTAAAAACAAGTTAATTAGCACTTACTGGCTACTTTGTTACCATTTTTTCATGATCAGGTTATGTTATTTATATGGTATCATTTGTCAGTGCTATGTATATAAAATCAAAAGAGATTAGTTGCCAGGAAAAGCAGTACTTTGCATTTAAGTGTTTGCAGAGGGTGGTGGTGTGTTTTATGTAAACTCTCAGTATCCATTCTTATGCTAAACTCTCAAGATCTCATTCAGAGATGTTAGTGCTGCTTTTAGTGCCTACAGTAAACATTTTCAGCCCTATGTAAGAAGAAATTAGTGTAGTGATCTTTGGAGGATTGTTTCAGGAAAGGATAGGGGCTAGACTTTGTTCTTGGCAACTTTGGAACTGGAGTCATAGGTTTTTTCTTTGTCCTTGCTAGGATCAGTCAGATAGGTGCAAAACCAAATTCCAGAGAAAGAAGGGGAAAGGATATTTTCTGACACAAGTAGGAGAAAGCCAAATGCTTGCCTTTCTCCCTAATGTTACCTCTAGCTTTGATTAGGCAACCCTTTCATGTATTTTTCACAGCAGTTTCTTTTCCTGTCAGTTGTTTATGAAATAAAGAGAGGAGGATACCTGAAGAAGTAGCTCAACTTACATTGTAAAAGGCATTATCACACAAAATTTCACGTGCAATCATGTGAGTTAAGGGAGAAGGTAACCAAACTGGATATTGAATTGAATATGCCAGTTATCAACAAGTTTGGTATTACTGCACTGAGCCAGTGAACTGCTTATCCATGCTGCAGTTTATGAAACAATTTGGCCTTGTTATAAGACGAAGTGAAACCTGAAAAACATATTGCGAAAACTCACTGATGAGAGCAGCAATGAAATGAACTCTGTGCATCTGTTTGGCCAACCAGTTGTTCTTGACCTGTGACCCTTCCTGTAAAGAGGAAAGCTCAGTCTCCTGGTCAGTGCAGCAGAAGAGTTCTTCATATTAAATATCGATTTATTATATAGCACCAAAAGATAAGCACTCCCTTTACAAATAAGGATGAGGTATCATTTGCTCAAGAAGATTATAATCTGAGTGTCAGATTGTGCCACCTTTCTGCGTGTTGCAAGGTACTGTGGACTGTAAATAGTTTTACCAAAATCCCAAAACACAATGGAGAGAGAGTAATGAACCTCCACTTTTAGGGTCAGCAGTGAAGATTTGGGTAAAAATGGAAAAACTGGCCTACCTGGTAAATGAGCAAACAGAAGTGGGAACAAAACAAAACATGAAAATTATTTTTGAAATAGGTGGACTTTTACCAGGTTCAGTTGGGGGACTGACCTTTAAGCATGGAACCGTTCCATTCTATGGTCAGGCTCAAAAAAATGGATTTTGCTTATCCTACCAGGAAATGTAAAAGAAGATTCCAAATTCAGTAAATGCAGATGAACATAACCAACCAAAATACCAACTTTTAAGAGCTTAGAGCAAGATAAAATGGTAGAATGTAGCAACCGCAGTAAATCAAAGGAATACGTATAATAAGAATTTCAAATACTAGGAAAATAAATGTTTGCTCATAAATCTTGTGTGATAAAAGTGCGGATTCTTTAAGGCTTATTACTTTAAATCAGAACAGAAAACATTCTTCACTTAAGCAGAGCTCAGCCTTAAAATAGAAAGAAAATACACATCTTAACTGTGGTTTGCAGAAAGAACAAGTAGAGAACATGTTTTCCAGTATGTTATCTCTGAAACTACGTGGCATCTCACCTTGCTGCAATTTTTATTCCTTACTTTGAAAGAAGAGGTTGGCATCTCTTCCTTATTTTTTTTGTCGCTCATGTGTTCTTGTCAGGTAACTAGCGAGCATGCCACTTCTCTTCTTACCTGTTTGCCTTAGTGGAGCTTAGCGGAATCTATGATGAGGTGGAAAGAATAGTCCAGGTGTCAAGCTAGGATGTCTTGTACAGTTATTTTTGTTGCTTTTTCTCTTTTTTTCTTTGAGTATATCTCCACCTCTTTCTTGGTCACTGTCATCAGTTCGTAGTCAAAAATGATTTTCAAGTGCAAGAGTACTTAGGGACATAATTCAGCTAGACATATTTGATTGTGTAAAATATTGTAGTGGTAACACCCTAACAAACAAATTGTTTTGTGTCTTGTTGCAGCAGATATGGGAGAAGAGTTTGTCAGCATGCTCACTGAGCTGCTGTTTGAATTGCACGTTGCTGCTACTCCTGACAAACTTAACAAGGTTAGTGCCTATTAGTGAGCTGCCCTCTGTTTCTTGGATGAAGACAAAGAGGGAGGGCGTTGTTCTGAAATCTGACACAGAGGAGTATGTAACTCAGTTAAGGCAGTTCATAAAGCAAGGAATAGCAGGGTGGGACTAATACGATAAAAACAGAAAATCTTTGATAGAAGAAGTGAGATTAGATAGTCAATACAGTTGCAGCGTCTAACAAGTGCAGTAGGCCATGTTAGAAAGTTTTGAAAGAGCAAAACAGAGGTCATGAGCTCAGCAGATTTGGTCTAACATATTAGGAGCAGTGACAAAGTTCAGGTTCAGAATTATTTTTCTTGCTCATCGTATTCTGAGGCACTTCTCCAGACCTCCTCAGCTAGAAACAACATCCTGGATTTATCTCATCTAGCTTTACTCATCTAAAAGTTAGATGGCTAAAAGCTAATCACATGCTCTTTGTAGTCAGGCAACATTCAGAGGTGATTCATCTGCTCATCTTAGGTTGAGATGAATGTTTATAGCTCTGTCTAAATACACTGGGAGACTACAGATGACTAGCTTAGGCTTAGGTCCTAACATGTTTTGATTCAGCTTCACATTAAAAAAGGAAAACGATAAATTTCCTGCTAACCATAACAGTAGTCTCTGAAGCTATATACAACTTCAAGGATTCTCCACTTTGATCTACTTTCATGCCTGGGAAGACAGATGAAAAGACAGTGATTGTCTTTACCTTTAAGAATTTAGGACATTTATCTTACTTTTCCAAGATTTTTTTTCCTTTCTTTATTCCACTGTCTTATTTTTTAATTTGGGAAATGTTTCCATGTAAATTCCTTTAAAAGACACCACATAAAGCTGAAGTATCAGTGACTTGGTATTACTGCTAACTCTCTATGTTGGTTAGGAGCATCATACCCGTTATAAAAATATTAAGTACTGAATTATCTTTGGCTGACCCATCTTTATGCAGTCAGATATACTTCTACATACAGTTTCTTAAATATACACTCGACTAAATGCCATCCAGAGGCCTAATATGAATAAAACTTCTGAATGAGAAATGAAAGTAAATAAAAATATTGTTAACAGATGGTTCAGGAATATAATTTGATATTTCCTATTTGAACAGTAATTTGGGGTCGGGTTCTTTGTTTGGCAGGCTAGGAAAAAAGCTCATGAGTGGCTGGAAGAAGCCAATTTTTCCACCACAGTAGACATGGAAGAGAAGCTAAAAGAAAAGCCTGAAGAACCTGATGAAGAAAAGCCTGGAAAAGGAGAAGACAAAATTGGCAGTGATAAAACAGAAGCAGATAAAAACAAAACTGTGGAGGTAAAATAGCTTTTGGAGGAAAAGTTTCATTCAGCAAATTATCTTACTTTGTTAGATAAGATTACTTCTTTGTGTGTTGGTTTTATATATTGTTCTTACTGTTTTTTTAACTCATAGAACTATTAAGAAACAGATTCAAATAGAAAACTAACATAATTTTTTTAGTCTGTTCCCATGAGTATATATCAATATAGCAGGCCCTCTGCTCATCACAGTTTTTATTTTGTGTGTGTGTGTGTGTGTGTGTGTGTGTGTGTGTGTGTGTGTGTGTGTGTGTGTGTGTGTGTGTGTGTGTGTGTGTTTGTACGTACACAGAATACAGGGAGCTGAGGGTTTCTGTGGTATAATGTCTGTTAGCACATTGAAAGTCATATCTCAACATTCTTTAGCATCTCTTTCTCTAGTCTATTGTCACTATTGTCTAGTGACAATAAATGAAAAAAATTCTCAAAACTTTATTTGGACTCTTGAATAATTTGTCACAAACAGACAAAATAGAAATATTATTTGGTCAATTCACCTGTGTTAAGTCTCTTTATGAAAGATATTACTTAAGACTAAATGTATCGTGTCCATTTAAACAACTCTCTTCTGTTGATGTGGTTAATTGTGATTGAATTTCTTACACTAAGTTAGAGCACTATTAAATTTGGTTGGGATCTTTGTCAAGATTTTTTGAATGAATTCTCATAAGTTATCTGCCATGTTTCCTTGAAAAAAAGTCCAAAAAGTAAACTAAGTCGCACTGCCTATATTACAGATGTTTATGTGATTACAGATATTCAGCTGGCACCAGATTGTGAAAGTTGTGATGCCAGAGTTCTAGGCAGAATTTTTTAATGTTACTGTTAAAAAATACTTTTTGATGGGAGTGTTACCCATTCCTGCTACTGAGGAATGACTCGGTACTTTCAGTTCCAAGTGAAAGTAATTATGCATTATATTCAAGAGTTACAGGACTTTTGTATTTGTTGGGACTGGCTCAAAAGTTCTATCTTAGAAAATCTGAGAGCCTGTCCTAGCTCCCACTGAAATAAATGATACATTTCTTCTTACACTGATTATCCAGGATGGGTGTAAGGTCTTTATTTTATAATTGGTGGGTATTTCATTTTCTAGTGTTGTTGGTGAGGATGACATTATGACTGATATTATTTCGCTGTGTATGTGCTGTTATTTCCAATTTTTTTTTCTTTTTCTAGGTTTCAAATTATTTTATTTATATATATATAATATATATATATATATACACATGTATAGAGATATCTCAATGATGATGCTATTGGTGATATTATTCTATTTTTAATTTCATATAAGGAAATCTACATGCTGTCCATTGAAAGTCTGGCAGAGGTAACAGCTCGGTGTATTGAGCAGCTTCATAAGGTAGCAGAATTAATTTTACATGGGCAAGAAGTTGAAAAAACAGCTCGAGATCAAGCAAAAGTACTGACGAAGTGAGTACTGTTCATTTCTTATAAGTACATTTGCTTAAAACCCATGCAACTCTGCTGAGCTTATGGCACTCGAAGGCATAGTAAGTCCATGGATCAACAAATAGCATTGGCTTTAGGGGTCCTGTTGCTGTATTTTCTCGAGTAATTAAATCATGTGGGCTACCTGTTATTTTTTGACATGGCTAACATCTGTATGTTTTGAAAAACAGGACCTACTCACAAGCTGAAATTTGTTGCTGCTCCAGCAAATTAATGCATGTGTTCATTTGGGATGCATTTCCTGACATCTCTGCAACAGATACTGTGCCAGCAAGTACAGAATTTGCTTTTACAATGCATAATGCAGTCTCATTATCTAGTGCTTATCTGCCAGAAGTATGCAAAAGTCAAACAGTTGCTCTAAACAATAGGACCACATTTGTCAGCAACTTTGCACTAACGTACAACAGAACATATATAACTTTAAGAAGCTGGTCTTCCTAATGGATCTCAGAATTCAGATCAAAAGCTCTCTGTAGTAATAGATTCTACTGCTTTTAGTGGGTTTTGCTTACCTCCTAAGCATTTGACCCTAAGATGTTGTAAGCACTTGAATCCTGAGTAAGTAAAGTACTTAAGCAAGTGTGTATCTTTAGGAATCTCATTGCAGTGATCTCATTGCAGTGACAGAGACATGGTGGGATAGTTCACATGACTGGGATGCTGTCATGGATGGCTATGTGCTTTTTAGGAAAGACAGGCCAGGAAGGCGAGGTGGTGGAGTTACTCTTTATGTGAGGGAGCAACTAGAATGTATGGAGCTCTGCCTCGGGGTGGATGAAGAGCAAGTTGAGAGCCTATGGGTAAGGATTAAAGGGCAGGCTAACATGGGTGACACTGTTGTGGGGGTCTACTACAGGCCACCTGATCAGGAGGAAGTCATCGATGAGGCCTTCTACAGACAGCTGGAAGAAGCCTCACGATCACAGGCCCTGGTTCTCCTGGGAGACTTCAACCACCCTGACATCTGTTGGGAAGACAGCACAGCTAGGCACAAACAGTCAAAGAGGTTCCTTCAGAGCATTGATGATAATTTCTTGACCCAGGTGGTGGAGACGCCAACAAGGAGAGGTGCAATGCTAGACCTTGTACTAACGAACAAAGAAGGTCTAGTTGGAGATGTGAAGGTTGGGGGCAGCCTTGGCTGCAGTGACGATGAGATGGTGGAGTTCAGGATCCTGCGAGGAGGGAGCAGGGCAATGAGTAGGATTGCAACGCTGGACTTCAGGAGAGCTGACTTTGGCCTCTTGAGGGACCTACTTAGGGGAATCTCCTGGGGTAGGGCCCTAGAAGGAAGAGGGGTCCAAGAGAGCTGGTTAATATTCAAGCGTCACTTCCTCCAGGCTCAGGATCAGTGCATCCCTCTGAGGAAGAAGTCCAGCAAAGCGGGCAGGAGACCTGCATGGATGAGCAAGGAACTCCTGGCAAAACTCCAGCAGAAGAAGGAAGTGTACAGAATGTGGAAAAGGGGACAGGCCACTTGGGAGGAATACAGGGACGTTGTCAGAGTGTGCAGGGATGCGACAAGGAAGGCTAAGGCTCAGTTGGAATTAAATCTGGCAAGGGATGTCAAGGACAACAAGAAGGGCTTCTTCAAATACATCAATAGCAAAAGGAAGACTAGGGAAAACGTGGGCCCGCTGCTGAATGGGGTGGGTGCCCTGGTGACGAAGGATACAGAGAAGGCAGAGTTATTGAATGCCTTCTTTGCTTCAGTCTTCCCTGCTAAGGCCAGTCCTCAGGAATTCCAGACCTTGGAGGCAAGAGAGGAAGGCTGGAGAAAGGAAGACTCTCCCTTGGTGGAGGAGGATCAGGTTAGAGATCTTTTGTCCAAACTTGACATCCACAAATCCATGGGCCCCGATGGGATGCACCCACGAGTGCTGAGGGAGCTGGCGGATGTTATCGCTAGGCCACTCTCCATCCTCTTTGAAAGGTCCTGGAGATCAGGAGAGGTGCCTGAGGACTGGAAGAAAGCCAATGTCACGCCAGTCTTCAAAAAGGGCAAGAAGGAGGAGCCAGGAAACTACAGGCCTGTCAGCCTCACCTCCATCCCTGGAAAGGTGATGGAACAGCTCCTCTTGAAGGTCATCACTAAGCATCTGGAGGACAAGAACGTGATCAGGAGTAGTCAGCATGCATTCACCAAAGGGAAATCATGCTGGACCAATCTGATAGCCTTCTATGACGGAATGACTGGCTGGGTAGATGAGGGCAGAGCAGTGGATGTTGTCTACCTGGACTTCAGCAAGGCTTCTGACACTGTCTTCCATCCCATCCTCCTAGGTAAGCTCAGGAAGTGTGGGTTGGACGAGTGGACAGTGAGGTGGATTGAGAACTGGCTGGATGGCCGAGCTCAGAGGGTTGTGGTGAATGGCGCAGAGTCAAGTTGGAGGCCTGTGGCTAGTGGTGTCCCCCAGGGGTCAGTCCTGGGCCCAGTCTTGTTCAATATATTCATCAATGACCTGGAGGAAGGGACAGAGTGCGCCCTCAGCAAGTTTGCTGATGATACTAAACTGGGGGGAGAGGCTAACACACCAGAAGACTGTGCTGCCATTCAGAGGGACCTGGACAGGCTGGAGAGGTGGGCGGAGAGGAACCTCATGAAGTTCAACAAAGGCAAGTGCAAGGTCCTGCACCTAGGCAGGAATAATCCCATGCACCAGTACAGGCTGGGGACTGACCTGTTGGAAAGTAGCTCTGCCGAGAAGGACCTGGGAGTCCTGGTGGACAACAAGTTAAACATGAGCCAGCAGTGTGCCCTTGTGGCCAAGAAGGCCAATGGGATCCTAGGGTGCATTAGGCAGAGTGTTGCCAGCAGGTCGAGGGAAGTGATCCTGCCCCTCTATTCAGCCCTGGTGAGGCCTCACCTGGAGTACTGTGTCCAGTTCTGGGCTCCCCAGTGCAAGAGAGACATGGCACTCCTGGAGAGAGTCCAGCGGAGGGCTACCAAGATGATTAGAGGGCTGGAGCATCTCTCCTATGAAGAAAGACTGCAAGAGCTGGGCCTGTTCAGCCTGGAGAAGAGAAGATTGAGAGGGGATCTCATCAACGTGTACAAGTATCTGAAGGGGGAGTGTCAAGAGGATGAGGCCAGCCTCTTCTCCGTGGTGCCCAGCAACAGGACAAGAGGCAATGGGCATAAACTGAACCACAGGAAGTTCCATCTGAACCTGAGAAAAAACTTCTTCACTGTGAGGGTGACAGAGCATTGGAACAGGTTGCCCAGAGAGGTGGTGGAGTCTCCTTCCCTGGAGATATTCAAAAGCCGTCTGGATGTGATCCTGGGCAATATGCTCTAGGTGACCCTGCTTGAGCAGGGAGGTTGGACTAGATGATCTCCAGAGGTCCCTTCCAACCTAAACGATTCTGTGATTCTGTGAATGCTAGTAACCCTGGCACAGTTTATAGGAACACTTACATCTAAAATAAAGCACTTGTTAAGTGCCTTGCAGAATTAGAGATAAAGTGTGCTGCACCTTGCTGGATCAAGTGCTATATGATGAACTTGTGATGGTGAAGCAAACAGTAAAAGATCTAGAAATGGAACCAGATTGCCTTGTTCTCTTGTACTTTAACCACAATATATCCTCTTTTAGTACAGAGTACATGTTTTCTGTGCTTGGAGAGGAAACTTCTTACTATTCTTATTAAAGTTGGAGTTATTTCCAGCAGTATTTCTAGGAATTGTTTTGCTGCCCTCATCAGAAAAACAACAGTTAAACTAAAAGTTTAAAAACTAAAACATTGAAAAGTTGCCATATCAGAAGAGACTGGTGTCTGAGCTAACATGACATCGTTTTGTTGCTGTGGTCAGCACTGAATTTTGCAGTGGGGGAATATAAAACTTATCTTATGAGCAAAATCTTAAAAATACGTAAAAAATGAGTAGAAGCAAAATTGCCTTAAGAACATTCTTGGCTTTCAGGATGAAGTTTGGTGCCTGGGACAGTCATAGGCTTTTTACCCCTGGACAGGGCAAGGATACATTTTTTTATATTTGTCTCTCTTTTTCAAAACCAGCTTAACAAGTGCCATGTGCAATGAAGTTTCATCTTTATCAAAGAAGTTTTCTGATTCTTTAACGGCAATTGGGGTAAGATAACAGTGTTTTCTGTTGCATTTGGGTTTTTATAAATATAGTTCACTTCTTAAAACAGAAATTATTACCCAAATCCTCTGGCTTTACATGAGGTACCAGCAAAGAGGGTACTTCTTTCCTCAGTTCAAGAACACAGAGCACTTTTATATCAAATTCCCTGCTGTAGAGAAAGTTTGTGTCCTTGGACAGAGTCTGCAGTGCATCCCCTGCCTTCTGACAGCTCTCTTTCTGGAGACTGTTCTTCCATTTTTCCTTATCTCCACCCAGCAGTTCTTACTTGCTCCCATTGAAGGGGGCCCACATTGCCAAGAATGGAAAAAGTCCCACTACTTGGGGACATTTTCTTACTCTACTCAGCCTATCCCTTTAGAATGCATTTGTGTAAAAGTCATTTATAATGCTTCCAGTACCTTACGATGGTTTCACCAGCTGTCTCTAAATTTAGCCTTTGCTATATGCCCTGGAGAAGGGCCTTTGCATTTGTGAAAGCTTTAAGAGATTACAAAATCTATCTGTTTGGTCTTTTATCTCAAAAAAACTACTGTCTTGTATCTCAAGGTATTCCATTTGGAAACATCCATTTATCTGTGACCTTCCTTGCTAAAAACCTAATTTCTTTCCCCTTCCCCTTCCCATTGATAGGATATTGATAGGATGACAGATGGGGAGACTTATATGTAGGGGAGCAGTGAAGGCCTTTGCAGCGCCCTGTAGTGCAGAAGCTGTACTCCACTTTTCATAGCATTTCAAAAACAACTGGCATCTGGGCATTCTAGCAAGATTCAGAAGCAAAAATGTGTCGTTGCTGAAGTTGTTCTGTAACGGTCAGAGAAGATCCAGTTCTTGTCTCTTCTAGTTACCCCAGGAGAAGGTGAACACACATTAAAGGAAGTTTCCCCAGTACTCCCATGAGATCTTCCAGCACATTGCTAAACAAGTCTTTTCAGAGTTATTTATAAGAGAACATAATTTACTGGATTGCTTTTATTCTGAATAATTTACATTCCTTCCCATTACTCTGGAAGAATCTGCTTATTTTGCATTTTGGGAGTGTATTTTAGCATATCTTTGTGTGACATTTGCAATAAATAGATATACAGACACATAAAAATACATTGCCCATGAAATAGTAAGCTGCCCTGACTCAGAAAATTGGAAACTAAAGCTCTCGTGAGTGTTACACTAGGTTTTTAGGACCAGATTGTTTTTGTGGTTGTTTGTGCGAACACACGAGAAATTGAGCACAAAGATACTTCCCACTGCCAACATATTCTATACAAAAGACATTTTTAGTTGGTCTATCTGGTGAGCTTTAAGTGCTGTCCCATCCCTGCAAGTTTTTGGAGGAAGACGTGAGCCTTCTGCAGTCAGAAAAGCAGGAAGCAGCCATCACACGGGACTGTACTAACTCTACATCTTTTTGCATGTCCCAGCGATTCAACTTCCTTCTTCAGCTGCCAACAGCATTTGGTTTCACAAACGCATTCCAGCGTCCTGCAGTATGCATCGAGTCATGGGAAACTCAGAAATGGGTTAGAATGGAAAATACTATTTTTTCAAAGACAGCGTCATCACTGTATCTATATCTACATAGTTCAGATGTTTAGTTGTGGTGCTGGCTGTGCCCATGTTTTATAATATCGGCCATATTTCTGAGAGTAAGCAGTAACGCAGAAGTAAGAAATAACAGCTTTGCTTGCTATGCAAGTTCTCTTTCAAACTTTAATGTATCATTGATTCGTAAAATCAATAGTACTTAATTGATGCTGCTTTCCTTATGTTTCAGCTTATTGCCAATCAACTAAACAAACTAAACTATGTAATGGATTTTCTAGTAACTGACAGTAAAAGTGCTCTTCTTTTTTTCTAACCTTTTTCTAATCTTCCCTTTGTTCCTCCACCTTTCTCCAAACACCTTTGTCTTCTTTCTTTCCTGCACCAGTAGAGATTATGTTTATTTTGTCATATTACACATTAGTATCAAATTAATTAAATTTATTAAATTTGGTATTTATTTATTTATTTATTTATTTATTTAGTAATTAAATTTAATCTAAGATTGAGGTGTTTCATATTTCTTTAAATCTGTAATATAAAAGTAACATCGTGAAATTAATTAGTATTGTATTTCCTTTAGTCTAGTAAAGTTCACTGTCCAGTAGTAGAAGAAAGCATCTCTTCCTGGGCATTACTGTCGTTGTCAAAAAGCACAGTACAAAAAACATTGAGAAGAAAAAATGGCAAAGAGTTTTTGCCGTTTTAAAAAGCAAAAGAACTGATGAAGCTTGCTTTCATAGGGATTCGGTTCTATAGCCCCAGTAACTTCACTGCTTATTATACCCATCTCTGTTCCTATCTAGCGGTTGAGAAAAATGCTATATGTGCTGGGCTAGTCACACATGTGCTCATTGGCCAGCATGTGCTATCTAGCTCCACATGCATTACTGCCAGTCTGAGGATCTGAGTTTCGCTTATGTTTTTCCCTCTGTAGGGGAACTAAGTTGGGCCTTTCGCTTATACCTGTTCACTGATTTTCATGAAACTTGTAAGAACTTAATTATCTTTCCAGCCTCTATTTCTCCTTCTTGTTTTCTTGAAATCAAGTAGTGAACTAAAAAATTATTTGGAGAGATGAAAAGGGGACTAACAAACAGATGGACAGACAACATAAATCTCATATCCATAGGAAATCAGGCAGTTAGAAACTGTGGCTCTTGAATTAATCAAAAGATAAAACCATGGGCCCCTCTTAGTTTTTCATACTCAGTAATAGAAATACGTACTTTCTACTGAAGTGTATATGAAATGTAGGGACAGTTATCAGGAATACTATGATAAATAGCCTGAATAAGAACCAAGTTGAAACAAGACCTTTCTCGAATTCATAAAACCACTGCTCCAATATCAGTATATTCCTGTTAAATATATTTCTTGCTTGGGCGTTTCACCCTATTTTCTGATTTACAGAGCAGTATGAAGGCAGAGGTTCTTAACCCCATGGTCAACTCCGTGATATTAGAGGTAAGCCTTCACCTTTTTCACATTAGGAAATATTCTAGTAAGATGATTTTGAAATGAAACAGTCACATTTATGTCTCATTAAAGACCTGCATGAAAAGTAATATCAGTATCCTTCTGGCAGTTCAGTGCCAGCTCATAAACCTCAATTTGTGTTCAGCCCCTCCCACAAATACCGCAGTAGTAATATTACATTTTCCGAGGATTCTTAAGAATGATGTGACTGAAGTGAGACTGATGAGCTCTTAAAGTTCTGCTGCTGTCTGTCAGAGCACAGTAGACAATTTGCAGTATGCTGTTTATTTAAAACCTTAGCCTTTTTTTATCCCATTCACAAGTTGCCAGGCATAGGCCTAACCTTACTGCTCTGTTTTCTATTTCTAATCTTGCAAAATAATTTCTGCTGACAAATAGTTTCAGCCTATGCTTTTCTTTAAAATTTGAGCTGCAGGAAAGCTGCAATGTTTCACACTCACAGGCATTTAGACTTCTACAAAGATTCAGTTTTCTAAAAAGAAGCAAGCTTGCTCAGTGCATGGATAACCATATGTCAGAGAGCACAAAAATTTTCATGAGGAACTTCTGTTAGACACTGTGATCTAATTTTGATCAGAAAAGCGCAGTGAGTAAAATGTGCTTCTGTTTTGTTGAGGAGGGAAGAGGTCAAGAGGTAGTAATATGCTTATTAAGTACTAAAATGAAATATATATGCAAATTGCATTCTTTTAACTCTACTAACTAGATCACACTTCTCTTTAAACAGAAATAAACATGCAGTTCTGACTACAAATTGTCAGTTCTGTACCTTCCGCCTAATAGCTGTATTTCCTTAAAATGAGGAAAAGGTTGTTTTAGAATAAGTAGTTTTGCACTGAATTAATAACTTGAAGGAAAATTATGGAAAGTTGAATAGAGCTGTGGTAGAGATTATATTATTTATTATATAGTTACTTTTGTTGTAGGACAAATTTGCTGTTATAGCTGACATATGTTTCTGAGCTCCAGGAACTGCAAACTCCAGGAATGTCCAAAATTAGAGAATAAGCTTTTTTGTGCTGCTTAAGCCCCATTATTAATATACAAACATGTATTAGTGCAACCCAGGTTTGTGGAGTATTGCAAGCTGCTATACCATTCAATATTAGAAATTCCATAAGTAATACAACAGTGTGTTTAAACTGCTATAATCATTTAAATCATTAATTTCAGTGACACTTCTCCCACCTATACCACATGCAGAATTAGTTCTGTTGGTGAAAGGGCTTGCTGGCTAAGAAACTTGTATCTCCTTCTGAACACTGGCGTTTTATTCCACTCAGATTACGCACAAAGCTCTCAAAGAGGTGATTCACGTTCAAATGGAGGAGAGATCATATTTCTATATAATGATTCAAGCTGTGCTTACTAGCTGTAAACTCTTGTAAATTATAGTTTTTTTATGTACAGATTCTAAAGCCTTGTGTGAATATGTATCCTAATATAGCATGATGCCAATCTAAGAAAGATGGAGTTTATTTAAGAGGTGAACTGTAATTCCTGAGATACATAACAGCTATACTAATGAACAACACATTTTCTCTCCCCATTAGGGTTGCAACAGTACTACTTATATTCAGGATGCTTTCCAGCTATTGCTTCCTGTTCTGCAGATTTCACATATCCAGACCAGTTGCTTGAAAACACAACAGTGACAGTTTCCCAGCAGTTGTCACCACTGGGCTTAACAGAAACCACAGACCTAATCTCTTTGATATATGCAGATAGATGAGATGCTATGAGAGATGTCTGGCCACTTAGAGTCCTCTGAGGACACTAAACGCGGTTTTGCACATACAGTATTGAATAACATTTTAAGTCTCGTTTAGACTTTTAGACTTTAGATGTAGTTTGTAAAGTGAGTAATTTCTTTTCTATTAGAGTATATCCTTTGCATTAATTTAATTTGAAACAATGGTTTACTGATATCAGTATTGACTTAAATACAGATTCTGACTGTTGACCCTTTCAGTTGTAAACAATGTATGAAGCAAATCAGAATGTAATGTTTTTTAAACGTTTTAGCCCATTTCCGTTATTTGAATCTTAACTGAAAAAAAAATGTTTATTTCAAAAGTTGAGTTCAGTTAACATGAACAAATTATCTTAGTGTTGTGCTTGCTGAACATTATTTATAGCAATAAATAATAATCTGGTAATAATCTGTACCATTTAAATAACGCTTCGTATTCAGAGCTGTACTGTAATAAGCATTAACTTTATCTAGTTAAAGTTATGGAGGATATGCATATACTGAAATGAAATTGGGCCAGTTAGAGTATGGGTATGGCTGTATATTTGCTGACCCATAATTTTATATTCATTTGTATCTATGTCTTGATTCCGACTGTCCGAACAACACTGCAGGCCAAAGCAATTTTTCAGATATGCACGAAATAGACAATTTTCCTTCTTTTGTTTGGGAATTGTTTATGGAAAAAAAACCCAAAATAGTCCCTTCTCAGATGTGTTCTCAGGTTACCACTTAAATTTGGGATGTAAACATCATGAAGCTTTTTATCAAATGGAATTACTGATTCCTATAGGTTGGAAATACAGTTTGCCGGCATAAAAAGGAACTTGTGAAGAGAGGTTATGAGAGAATTGCTTTGAGTGGGAGGCCATACACCAAAGCAGCCAACTTTACTTTGTAACATAGTATACTTGAGCAGCAGGAATGATATTTGAGAATAACACTAGCAATCATGATACTTTGTCCATATTCTTAGCTTAAAATCTTCAGCCATTGGAACTTCAGAGTTTGTTTAGCCTAGTTTACCTCATAAGATGGGAAGAAGCTTCCAATATTTTATGTAGCTCAGTCTCCTGGATTTTCAATTTATTGCATTTTTCTTAGCTGTTCTGTATTTTTTTCCTCTTGATATACTTATGAATTCTATTTAAATGCTTTTTAATTGTAGCTAAGATATAAAGATGTTTAATCATAGAAGCGTAGTTCATACATCATAAAAATAGTCAAACAGAACATGAGCAAATACTGTCCGTTTTGTTAGAAATGAGAAATTATGTATCTGCTTGCACATGGTAACTTTTGTAAGTCCAAATAAGAGATGACAGAAAGGTCTCTCTGTGTCTCACGTGATTGTGGTCCCTGTTCTACTGTCACATACATCATGGCTTTTCCATCTTCTGTTATTTAGCATTGAAATTTTCACTATCCGTGCAATAAGGTTGGTTATGCGAAATTTATATTCTGCCATCCCATAATTTAACAGATTTGAGATATCTTTCTGAGTAAGTAGAAGGGATACAGTCTTCAAATCTACTTGCAAAGAACGTGAAAAAAACTATAACATATTACTGGGAACAAGAATAAAAAGCCCCTCCGGCAGCTGAAAAGGCAAACTAAGCTTGACATTCATTGGTATTTATGCCCTACTGAACAGCTAACATTAGTGCAACATGGAGAAAAGAGGGACAGTGGCAAATGCAACTGGTGAGCAGACTCACTAGCCCAGAGGTAGAATAAATATAACTCCCACTGACCATTATATCCACGACACTTCCATCTGATATTGCTTTATTTGTGAAAGCCTATTTTCAAAAGTATGTTACAAAATAACGTTTAGTTGATTAAAAAATACTGCATCATATCTAGTGCTTCTCTGGCTTCCACGTTTTGAGGGGAATGAACATACTCTTCTCCAGTAGCCCATTCTGGCTACTGGAAGAGACGCACACTTCAGCTTTCTTGGCTGGGAGTCATTCTTGTACACCTTCTTTGACCGAGAAGAAAGACTCCTTAATGTGGTTTACTGAAGATGTATACTTGCTCTATGTACTTGATCATTAGCAGTTTTCAATTTTAAAGGTGTGGACACCACTTAAAACATAGAAGCTTGTGAAAAAGCCTATTTGTTCAAAGCAGTTTTTCTGTTGTTGTTTTTCTATTTCTGTGCTGGCGAACGGAATATAATATCTGGTTAAAAATGTATTTATTTTTCAAATGAAGACTGTCAAGAAAACTTTAGTGTTTTCACCTATCAATCACTACATCTTGGATTTATTTTTACTTTAGTTTGATTATTAATTTTAGTCCAAGAAGCCTTTCTGTCCACATCTGAGTAGAGCTATGCATCAGATATCTGTAAGTGCGATGTTACTGTCAAATGAATCATTCATAGAACATAGCAATGGCAGTTTCAGATTGTTGCTCTGCTGAGTTAATGTTTGTAGACATAAATTATTTCAGTTACTATTTCCTATGGATCCTTGTTTTTCTCTGAAATGCAATGCAGAATATATAATGTTAAGCCTGTCAAGAAGATATGTTGTCTAATAGTGGCAGCTTTTAACAGAGGTTGAAGAACAGAATATTGGAAGCCTTAGGGGAACATTGTTTCAAATTGTTTAGGGACATTCTTAAAAGAAATATTGCTTGTCTGAGATAGTCCTTACTAGAGGTTTCACTTGTCTTGCTCAAACTATCTAAGTACTTTACCCTAAAGTAAAGGAATTATAAAAAACTTAAGACATAAGTGTTAACAGCCATGGAGTTTAGGAAACGAAATAGGCAGGGCAGAATATGAGCATAGGGATACTCCATCTGATCTCAGCTACAATCATCCATGGAAAGAAAACTGAATGCTTAGTCTTTAAGTAGTCCATATTTCAGTAGAAAAGTACTGTGTGATGCGATTTAGCCTTCGGTGTATATGTAACCAAAATATTTGGTTTATAGTGATTTCTATTTTTTCCATCAGCCAAACCAATCATTTGAGATATTGAATAATGTACAGTATATTAAAAATAATGTTATGGAGACTAATGGGATGGGAGGATGTACTCACTGAAGGTCTTTGGTTTTCTGATTCTATCATTTACCTTTGGAATTGTGAGTGTGATTTTATGGTGAGTCTAACAAAAACACGCTTTGCCTTACACTTTTAATGGAGACTTTCCTTTCATTCATGACCACCTTTTTCCAGACAATGTGTAGTGTGCTTTGGCAGTTGTCAAATTGCTAGATTTTTGGTTCTTATTAAAAAAATAACCTTGGTTTTGAAAATTACCTGTTCACTTAAGCAGATGTGTTTTTTAGTTTTGTGAAGTTTGACACTTAGTACACTTGTGAGCACACCTTTTTTGGCAGAGAGGAAAGCTTTGGCTGAGGTAGTCTTTTGTACACATTGTACTGAAAAATGTATCAATATTAAACATAAAAGAATGTCTGCACACTTAAAAGCTTGCAAATAATCCACTATTGCAGGTCACTGGCAAGGACGAGCTAGAACTAAACTATCTAACAGGTCATGTACTGTGTTTGTGTGTTAACGATATTTTTTGCTTTTTTTGTTTTTGGCAAACTGAAAACAAAGCCGTAATTTGTTTTCTGCTTTTTAGAGTGTAGTCTATTCAAGTGTAGGCATATCTTCTCCATGATTTACAACTACACTCCAGCATCCATTGCTTGAGACAGCAAAGCTTCCACTTTTTTTCATGCTGCTTAGATCATCCATTGAAGCCATTAATATCCTTTTCTAAAATGTGCCTTTATCTTTTAATACATAATTGCAATGAGTACAAGTTGAGATGCTTTTTAATGATGTTTCCAGTGTCACCTGCAGGTCAGGCTTCATAATAACTTTAATGAGTCTGAAATGCCGCAGTATTTTGAGTGACACAATAGAGATTTTTACCTTTTTTCCGATTCACAGAAGTCATTTTTACCGTACAGTCACCCTACTTACAGGATTATCTTTGAGACATTCCACTTTTATTTCAAATGACAGCCCTGTCTCTTCTCTTAGTCTCAAAAGAATGTGAAGAGTGGAAAAGGACTTTCCTTAGTTCTTTTTAAAACCATCTCAGCACAAGGCTTAAAGTGACACCATCAGCTAATCTGACCTACTTTGAAATTCTTATAGTCTGACTGGAAAACCCTCTGGACTCTAAACAAGTATTTTTTTTTTTCCTACCTCAGGTTGACCTTTGTCACTGAGAATATAAGGACATAAACAGCTGCTTTTTTGTGTGACCTGTACATTTCCCATGCTCTGACACTTACTCAGCATACCTAATGCACAGTGTTTCTAGAAATGTATTGATGATGGTGTGCAGTATTGCAATTAACAAATTGAAAATGTCAAAATTTGAGCTGTATTAAAAAGATAGGAGGGGAAAACATTTTCAAAGGAAGAAAAAGGACATGCTTTGTGGAAAGAGGAACAATTTTCAAGGGTTGGATTAGAGAAAGCACTTTTTAAAAGAATTGAGCATTGTTCAACGTAAACAAGAGAGATGATACCTGATTAGTTCTGGCAGAATCAGAATAACAGCATTTCTGAAAAAAAATCAGGCATGAGCTTGAAGGAAGGCAAAGATGAGAACATTCAAAGAAGTAAAGTTCAAAGGAAAGACGACAACTAATTTGACCACTCTACATCTGCAGTGCTCATTCCCCCTATATCACATGTACACCAAAAGTCCCTGAGTTCAGACTTGCTAAGAACTTCTTAGTCTCCCCGCTTTGATCTCCTTTTGACAGCTTCCCTTTACAATCTTTTGAGTATTATGCTCTAATGGACCCCAAGCTGAGCACTAGCTACTTATTCTGCCTTTCAAATATTTTACCCATGGAGCTGAAAGAATATTTCTTATGCGGCACCACAATAATGTGGACAGGATTCTAAAGAAACTGTAGCAAGAACTAATCGTAATTCTTATTTAAATAAGTTTGCTGCTGCTGTAAAGAGGAAGACATGAAGACATTAGTCAAGCAAATGTGAGCTATTTCTCTTTCGCAGTCCAGGGTTGAGGAATATTTGGCTAAAAGGTATTCGACAAAAGGTGCCAGTGTCAGGCAGTGTCACCTAAATGAAAGCTGGAACACTTAGTAATTCAGACAGTTTTTAAACATCTTTAGAGGCCTCTCAACCCCTTTACTGGACTTGTAAAAATGCAATCCTACTCTTCCTGCCGTTGCTCATCTCAGACACTGTCTCAGTATCTTATAAGATGCCAATATTTAAAGTGTTCCGTGTCTTTCCTCTAGTGTCCTCATTAGTTCTGTCCCCATGTCCATTTTGCACACTCCTGTATGCCATCAGTTCTGCCTTCCCCATCACTTTTGTTCCCTCCACACCATTCCAGCTTCACCTCTGCTGCCCCCAGTTTCTGAGGGTCTTCATTGCTGCCTGTCTTCCTGTGCTTGAAAGCCTGCACCGGCGCACACTTTCCCTCCTCATGTGTTCATTTTTTAAAAGCTGGAGATGAAGACAAGGGGTTAAAGAGGACATAGGAGAGGAGAAACCAACCAAGAGGATCTCAGGAGATAGTGGGAAGAAGCTAAACTGACAGGCTAGTCGCTTTTTAGCCTCCTCCTCTCTCCCTCAGTGCAAGTAAGCAGTCCGTCAAAGGAGCGTTTCCTTCAGGGGAGCATCTCACTTCTGCCCTCACACAGCAACCTAGCTCACACCTTATTCATGATGGCTCCATCACCAGCCGTGATCTGGAACAGGCAGAACCTCCCTCAGGGCCACACACTGGGTTGGTAACATTCACAGCTATTCCTGGCTCTTTCTGAGACATACAGAGATGCACCTCCATGGCAAAAATACTGGTCCCAAAACTCTTCCATATCCCAGAATGGGTTTTCTTTTGAAATACAGAAGTAAAAAGCGTGAAGAAAGACAGACCCTCATAAAAGGGAGGAGCTTTCCAGTAGAGAAGGGAGGTTGCATGCACACATCCTTGATTTGTGCTTCTTCCTGAGTGAGCTGAAAGAACTGTCTCATCACTCAGACAGACAGACAGACTGGCTGGAGAGCAGCTCTGCTGAGGAGGCCCCAGGGGTGTTGGTGGACAGCAAACTAGGCATGAGCCAGCAGTGTGCCCCGGCGGCAAGGAAGGCCGAGAGATTCCTGGGCAGTACTAGTAGGAGCACAGCTAGGAGGTCAAGGGGAGCGATTATCACTTTTGGCGCTCATGAGGCCGCATCGACAGTACTGTTTCGAGTCTGGGAACCCCCAATAAGACATCAATAAACTGGAGTGAGTTCAACAGAAAGCCCCCAGGCTGGTCAGGACTGGAGCACTTGTCCTCTGAGGAGAGGCTGAGGAAGCTGGCCTTGTTCAGCCTGGGGAAGAGACGGCTTCAGGCGACCTAACAGCAGCCCCCAGCACCTACAGAGAAGTCATCGAGACAGTAGGACCAGGCCTCTCACAGTGGTGCATGGCAGCCAGATAGGAAACAATAGGCATAAGGTGGAACAAGAGAGGTTCACACGGGACATAAGGAAAAACTTTTGGGGGATAGTCAAGCAGTCCCAGAGAGTTTGAGCAGTCTTGGAGGTTTTCAAGACGCAATTGGATCAAGCCCCGAGAATCTCACAGCTGGCACTGCTTTGAGCAGGAGGTTGGACTAGAGACCTCTGATGTCTCTTTCAACCTGAATTATCTTATTGAAAAAATTTTTGACCATTTTTAGCAATGTCTCCCCATTATCCCATTATTTCCTTTCCTATAGTTTGGATCATACTTATGAGACAAGGTAGGCAATGGAGACTGAAAGGTTGTAAGAGCTTCCTGGTTTCATTTGTTCATGGTGTTTCGTGAAGGTATCTTGGAAGATACAAACTTCCAAGGTAGTAAAACTAACCACTTTAGAAAACTGTGGGATAGAAGTGGTAAAGTCATTCTCACAACTTACCAAATGACAGCATGCTTATAAAGATGCTGTCAGATGTGGATATTTCAAAACCAGAAAGAGACAATATTAAGAAAAATTGGGAGAGAACAACAAAGGTGATGGATAGCTTTAAGGAGAAATAATGAAATAACGCAGTTTGGCCATCCAAGGAAAAGAAAGAGAGAGGTTATAGGCAGCAAGAATAATAGAATTAAATTTCAGGGGAATGAAATTAAATTGGGGTCACAAAGAGCAGGGCTGTCCCTATCAACAAGATCTCTGGATTACTGAAAGGGAACAGTGATAGATAGTGCCATCATTTTAATCATTTAAACAGTGACTAAAATGGCCTTAGCAGTTCTGCAGTGATTTGAGATAGATATGTCTCTTTTATCTGCAAATTTTGCTGTTCTACAGTAAAGAAAACCAAAAACACATTATGAGTTGTTTATATTCTATACTGTATTAAAAATACATTTCCACAGATGGGCAATAAAGCCTCAAAAGCCCCCAGATCAAGGAAGTCAGTATTTTTCTTAGATTTTTTTATAAGATGGCAATGAACAATAGAAACAAATGATTCAGACTTACCCAGCTAGATACAAAAAACTCCATATGGGCTCAAATCATTCAGACGCTAATGTTCACAACTATTCCTATTAAATCTGAACTGCTTTGTGCAGTATAATGACTGGAGAAGCAATTTCAGAAAGCTTTAGGAGGGAAAAGCTATATAAATGTAAGGGATGGAAGTTACAAAGTATTAACAGGATGCTAGATTGCTGTATATCATATTTGCAATGGGCAGTTTACAATCTGTTCATCCTGATGGATTTAGCACAAGGGAGTTTGAAGTCCTGGCTCTGCAATTTCTGTCTCTTGCTAGTAATTTATGGTCAAATTGTACCCACAAATAATGTGTTAGCCCAGAATGAGTCTGGGACCCTGCTCAGCCCCAACAGCTCCATTACACTCAGCGGAGCAGTAATAAATGGAAAGTAAGGAAAAGTTCCAGGAGATAATGAGTCTGGATATTAATGACCTAAACTAACAACAAAAAAAAAAAGAATGCAATTTATCGAAGAATACAAAGTCCACTTGGTATCTTAATGAGTTATAAAAATACAATAATAATTATTTTGCGGTTTGAAGCCAAATGTCCTATTTTTCCACATTTTTTTCTTTACCCACGAAGATGCTGCAGAATTTATGAATGTCTTCTTGGTTCACCGCAGAAGTTAAAATGCACTGCAGAATTCTCTCTCCTTCTATGATTCTTCAGCCACCTTCCTCAATGGTCAAAAATTATATCTTTTAAGCATCTTAGTCACCCACAGCAATAAATAAGCTGAAAGCTGTACTCATTCCATGAAAATATAGGTTCATTTGTATCTTTATACAGTATTTTTATCCCATGGAGAACACAAAATGAATTTCTTCTCAGCTGGAAAAAGAACCCATTGGTAGGATTATCTTGCAACCTTGTGATTAAGTATAAATCCGGAATTAATTGAAAATAGATGTGCAATCTAAAATCTCCTGCTGAAGTTGATTGTACAGCAAAACATCAGTTTGTCCATCATTCATATTTTCTTAATACCAAATAGTTCTTATGGATAAAATAGCTTCTTAAATACAGCATCTAAAATACAGAGTTGGCATTCTCATGAAAAGATGAATAACATAGCTCCCCAGCTGTACTAGAAATGAAGATGCTCTCTTCTGTTGTGTAATATATTTCTTCTTTCATGCAATATTGATCATATTTCATACGGTGATACCTAAAACTAAGAAAAAAACAGTATTATTGGACAAAAGGATGAGGTTAAAAAAGTACTCTTTTCTAATTTACTTTAGATTTGTCATTGTAATGAACTCCACAATTTTAGGTTTCTTTTAACTTTCACATTAATGAATTTTCCTCTTTATTACCAAAAAAAAAAAAAAAGATTGTAACGAAGACAGGCGAAATAGAGGACATGCATCAGATTGGAGCCAAAGACTCAAGTATGATATCTGCCTAGAGGATGACATTTTAAGTACTTGCTCCACACAGTATAATGCAGAAACCTGAGTGTCCTTATTCACTGTTGAGGGAAGCTCAGCAATTTAAGATTTTCTTAACAACCAGTGGGCAGAGTCAAAAGCTGACCTAGAGAGCAATTCGCAGGTGCACATGCCTGAAGCAAGCCAATAAGGATGTCCCTGAGGTCTCTCAAATTGGGTTTCTGCAGAGTGTCTCCATCTACACAGCGTGCGGCCTGGAACTCTCTTTCGAAGGTGGGTGCTGATTGCTCTCTTTCCTTCAGATAACTGAGCAGGCTTCACTCGTGCTTGCCCCCCTCTGAGTAGGCAGATGAGGGAGAAAAGTCTGTGATATCTGCTCCCATTCCACAACCTCTCGCTCTGTGTCAGCTCCTCAGCCATCTCTTTATGAACTCCTCCCTCTGCAGCAGTGCTCAGAAGTAAATTTTGAGTATTACAAGGATCCTACTGCAGCCTAGCCAAAATAAGCTAAAGTATCCTAATGAAAATAAAATTACTTTAGAAGAATCTGAACTACCAGCTGGAAGGAAGAATTTGCAAATGTATGCCTCACTTCCTGTAGTATACTGGTATTTGGTGGGACAAATTTGGCAATAACGAAATAAATGCAGTTTTTTTCACTTTCTAAAATGAAAAATACTCATCAGCAATCATCAATGAGGCTTTGGAAAGCCGCACTGCAACTCCTGAAGTTGCATGTGATGGGCAACTTTGAAATACGAAAATGCCCAGCTCCAAGTCAGGCTCGTCTTTAGTTTTTAGGGAACTACACAACATATGGGAGAAAAGTGCAAGACTTCTGCACTTCCTGTTCTCACCCTCAGTGACAAAGCAAATGTAGCTTGCCACCTATGCTGGTAGTTCATGTAGCTGAGGGCCCAATAGCAACATTTGTCTCCCTTTCCCTGTTTCTTTGGCTGTGAACTCATACTGGAGGCAGCAGCTGCTGAAGTGAGCTAGAAAACGACAAATGTAGTCAGGGTATAATGCATCGAAAATTGATGCCAGCTAATGGAATAGGGGTTTTAAACAGTCTATAACAGGGCCCGTTACGGCGCTGTTCTGCACACAAACATGAGCGCTTCCCTTCAAAAACCTTTATGTCGCTGTGTTGGAGAGAAACACATCCTGGTATGCATTTTAAGCAGGGCCCAACATTTGTGCCAAGTACCCAGGAATGTACTCAGCAATCTGATTCTGTGAGCTGTCTGGTACTAAGAGAAGTTTTAGTTTTAATGTGTGAATAAGACTTGAATCTATTCTGGAAGCAGAAACAGTGGGGAAATTATCCTTCATGATATTTAAAAAATAAATACGTAATTGAGTGACTGCATGCCCTCCTTACGACATTTAAAGCTGCATGCGGACCTAAATCTTTGTTCACAGAGTTGTCTGTAGGGATTCATAAAGGCATAACAAGTAGTATCTTGCAAAAATGGCCACCTGGCAAATCCAGTATGTCAGTGCTTGTAGGAACTGCTGCCTTCAGCCACATCACACCCAGTTTTATCATGGCATTAACCACAGCGCGCTTGTCACTTCTGAGCACTGAAATGATGCTTTTCACAGCGTCAAAAGAATAATTAGAAGGAGCTCATCAATTTAAAATTACACCTACTGTTCTGTACAAATACATGCATGATTTCTAAAAACAAAGCTTAACTGTCATCTTCCTCTCGTTCCTGAGTACACTTGGTAGGTGCCTTTGCCAGAATGTTTTGAACTGCCAATTTCCCTGTTTCCCCTGAGTAGTTTCTATCTTACGTTGTTTGTGTGGGTGTCTTGCTCCAGGAGACATGTGAGAGAGGCGTTCTTTTAAATGTGAAAATATTTTTGTAAAGCTGCAATCACAAAGGCAAAAGCAAGCAAAAAATACTTTCAGTTGCTTTTTCTGTTTGTGCTAATAAGTTCTGTAATCATGGTGTTGAAAGACCTCTTCAGGAGGGAAGGAGGGGTCGGGACCAAAGCTGCGTAATACCCTAGATGGACTAGCACTGAGTTTTCCTGGTCTTAGATCATGCTCTGTACAGCTCAATTTCTAAGTCTCTAGGGGAGGACATCCTTAAAAAAGACAGTAGTGATGATGATCTGAATGCAGCTGGATAGGAATCAGACTCTCATACACTTAGTTACTTACTGATCTCTGAGCCACCTCACATGGGAGGGTTTGTGCCCACGTGCTTTTAGACTGTAAGAGAGGAAAGGGAAGAATGAACTTCTTTATTTTACAGTTTCTGTGAAAGAAGTTTTCATCTTTTTAGCCAAACACATTCTCCCCCTCTGCATCCTCCCTCTCAGTTCTTTATCTTACCTCATGCTTTAGTCTTATAATCCATTTCACCTGAAGGTAAGATTAGTTTTTAAATTATGTATTCACTGGGAGACTGACTTGTCTTATTTCACTGTAAAGCTACACTGTCACACAGGAAATAACATAGAGACATGAAGCACCTGACATACTCAAGGATCTCAAAGCTTTTTACAAAGAGAGATGAAGTGCTGACAGCGAAAGGAAGCTTACTAAAAATCATTGGCAATTACTGATGTGGAACTTTCATTAGCCTTTATGCAGCCTTTGACACTTCAACCTGTTTTATTAAGAGAATTAACGGGAGGCAGGACGCTAATGTTATTTCATCTTGTCCTTGGGCCATTGACTGCCAAAGAGAATGCTGTAGTAAATAAAGTATTTGGGGTAATATTGACCAGTTTATGTGAATCTGGTCTAACAACAGCTAAGAGCATGACACTGGACACTTTTTACAAAAAAAATCTCTACAACAGTTGGCCATAAGACATTGGGTTTTCTTTCTTTCTTCCAGGAACTGTCATTAATTTTCCCAAATAAGATAAAATGTTGTTATGTCCTTAGTCATCTCTGAAGTTCTGAAATTTCTCAGTGCTCCTTTTGATTCTGAGAATGTAATGCTGCTTCCTCTTAAATGGGCAGAGGACAGAAATACTGTAAGAGAGGGCTCCCAATTACTCTTCATGCTATACACAGGTGATTATTATTATGCTGTAATCACTGTAAGATTAGAGCGCATCTTTGGTATGGAAGAGGCCAGAGAGACAATCACCTGCATAGCTAGTCTGCCTGCCTTTCACACAGCCCAGGCTGCTGGGGAAAGATGGGCCACCACAAAGGCAGGACAGAGAGCAAGATGGAGAAAAGTCGTTCCTTGGGATGTGTTTTCTTAAGCCTTAAATGACAAGTTTAGCTGAAATCTTCCCTACGGAACAATGGTATCAGGGCTAACCATCAGCAAAATCGTCTTGCTGAATGCTCTAGTGCTTTAAGATAGACGGTTCACCATATATACGGGAGTTTTTAATGGCCATGATGATATGACTCTTACTTGCCCCCTTTTATTTCTTGCTCCAATAATTCTTCCACTGTTCTGGGAACTGCTATTGAATCAAGTGCATTCAGAAACATTAGTCGTCTTATGGTTTCACATGCTGCGTTTTTTCAAGTAAAGGAAGCTAGTAGCCTATCTTTGATACATAAATTCAGTATTTATCCTTCTGATCCACTCTAAGATCTGATGTTCCCCCAGATTTGTTGCTATCAGTCCAGCTTCTTGTTTCTCTCTTTTCATTTATCACAGAAAAGGCATTTTAGAGCTGCTAAAAATAACAATTGATGTAAGTAGTGCTTTGCAAATTAAAAGCACTACACAGTCTCTGTTTTAGCTGGGGATAAATAATGACTGGGGTAATGAGGAGCCATTGGTAGAGACAGAAAAAGAAGCTGGGTCTCCAGAGCCTTAGTCTAACATGCTGTCCACTGACCAGCACTGGTCCTAAAGCAAATATTTGCCTTCCTGAATAAAATGTTCATGCTTTCTAACCAAATAAACAGCACCCTCATAACTTGCATTAATTCTTATGTCACCTTTTGACAGCACTAAGGAAATACCTCTAAAGCTGTCACAGATAGATAAACAGAGAACTGTCTTACAGCACTTGAGACGTTTGACTCATGCATTTCTCCAGGACAGTTGCTAATGCAGTCATTTAATGAAAGATGACCGAAATAGAGAAGGATCCTTAATTTCAGCACCCAAATGCTATGATAATAAGTACCCTGAAAATACACAGAGCGATTAAGTGACCCATGCTGAACACGTTCTCCTTTGGTAAAGGAATGGGTACAGAAGTTGATGAATTTTTTTATTAGCTGAATTTATTCCAAATCAAAGGTTTGCCACGCTGTTTCATCTCCTCTTTCTACCCTTTTAAGGCATAACAGTTGACATAATGAAAGCAAGAGGTGTGCTGGCAGGTCAATCCCAGTGGTTGTTCCCAGTGGTGGACAAAAGTTAGGTTTGTGTGGGAATGGACCATGACATGTTGTTTCCAGCACCTATAAAATGATCTTTGATGAACCCAATATCCTGGAAGGACATAGGATGCTGCTGCTCAGCTGTAGTGCTGCATAATGAAGGCACTGATTAGTAAGCACTCTTCAGTAACATATGGTATTATAACCTCGGAAATATCTGTTTCTAACCTGAGACTAAATGCTGGCTCTTACCACAGGAAACGATTAAAATGGGCAGTACTCCCAGGAGGTGGGAGTATGGGAAGATGAAGCTTTACCTGAAGAGATAGTTGACAGGTATCTGAAGAGGCAGTCTGAAGTAACTGAATGCTGCAGTAACTGGGAGGAGTCCCTGGAGAAAGAAAAGGCTGGTGGAGGTCTAAGGAAGGCCTTGTTCATCCAGCAAAAGCTTGTGGCATCCAAATGACAAAGAGCTGAACTCAGATCATCTGAGGATGCTCTCAGCTATGTCGATGACTTCCCAAGTCATGATATCTTTCTCTATCTCTGTTACCTTTTTAAAATACCAATAATGACACCTTTTCATCTGTATAAGTCCTCATAAGATTTATGGATGTGAACTGTTTAACAAGAGGCCGTTATTTTTAATTATTATAATGCACTGGCCTGTAACCCAGCTAGTCTCTCTCAGAGGCAAAACCATAATCTAGCTGTATTATTAATTTGTTATGGAAGTAGTTCATCTTTTCCATGCAGTGCTGTTCAAAATTTCTTCTTCAGCTGTGCTCTCAACATAAAACTTCATTTTTTATAGTTCTACATGAAGCCCAGAAATAAAACAGCCCTTCAGTACATCATTTTTTCTAAGGCATTAAAAAGATAGCATGACATCATATTGAGTTTTCACTAGAACTCCATCCAATTTAAGTATATATAAATAAAGAAAGATTTTCTTAAGCTTTTAACCTAAAAAATTTGCCATGTGCAGTAACATAAATCTGTGCAAATAGCCATAACCTCATTTATGCAATTGATACATTAGCGTGCTTGTATTACTTATTCAAGTGGTATCTCTCCTATTTCTAGGCATTAAAAGTCTTGCCTAGAAGAGGCGTCCATTACTGCGTGTTTCTTTTCAGATTTCTTTCATTATACCTGGACCTTTTGAAACAATTACTGGAGCCCAAGGGCTGCAGAAAGTTAGAAGTGGGAGACTAGTCTTACTTCCAAGCTGAAACCAACTTCTACCCACATCTCCTGATTGGTTTGATAAGGACAGAGTGGACTGATTTTTTTTTCTTTGTGAATTTGATCAGCAAATTATTTATTTCAAACACAGGATTCTTTTTAGAGATCATGTGCGAGTTGCTTTTCCTCTGTCCTTGTCAGAAACAAATGTCCGTGCAATACTGAAGTCCAGGACACAATGTTCTACACCAGAAAAAGTGTCAGAATTTGCACTGTCTTTAGGGACACATGGGGTTTAACAGACTAACAGATTAGTTTATTGATCACTCTTGGTACTGGAAGGAAAACTGAATTTGTTTTCTTGCCATCTAGCTTTCACAAACACATTTTCAAGTTTGTCATCTCATATGCCTTGACTAGAAGTAAGGAGGAGTTTATTTTGAGCAGATATTGCATGCTATTAATTTTAAAAATAGGAGGTAAAACAGAATAATCCAAGAGTTGCAAGATATTTACTTACCATCTACACTTGATGCATCCACATGGCAATGCTCTTGTTCAGGAATTATAGGCAGTATCTCTGTGGTCTGTGCAGTAAGTGGAGTCTGCTGTTTGTTGGTCTCCACTACTGAAAGTTACAACAATTTTATCCATATTATGAAATAGTAAATACATCTGCAGACTGTTAAACTTTGAATATGCAAATTTTAAATATTGACACCTATTGTAAATGCAAGACAGAGGTCCAGAGCCAGCTTTTCAGTGAAATTTCAGTGCCTAGAGATGCAGATACTTCTTTGGAACCCCTGAAAGCATTGGCCATGTTTTGGTATTTAACTTCTTGATTCCAGTGGGACTTTAACATGTCGAAGCCCCATAAAAAAGTCCTATGTTTCCTTGGAAAGTAACTTGAAGGTAAGCACCTCAATTGCTCTTGAAAAGTTTACTAGTAGTCATGTAAATTTGGGATTAACTAAAAGTCTCCCAAAACACAAAAAAACTATGGCTGGCCATCAGAAGTAGTGCATCTTGGAGCCTGTGGACTTTCCAAGTCATTCTCCCATGCAAGTGGCCTGGATTGTTGCTCAGGAGCACGTGATACAGCCTCACATAACTTCCCTGCTATATGCACAGGGACATGAAGAGCTACTGGGAATCATACAGTTGTTGACACAGATATCACCACACATCTCAGAAACAGGTAAAGGCATAATAACACCTTTAGCAACACAGTCACTGATACAATATCTTACTGAGATACAGAAAAAGGAGTGCAGAAATGGTAGTGTCAGACTAATGAAGTCAGAGTTATTGATACAATCCATTTTTCAAAGAACTACAGTAGAACACATAATATCTTAACTCCAGGTCCATCCTAGAGCTGGACGGTCCATCCCAGACCATCTATACCTTCTCTAAACCTGCTAATGAGTTTCTACTGAGTTCATAGTGAGAGGATGGGCTATGACACGTATATTTAGCTACATCCCTTCTCCACTTACTATCTCATTTGGGCTTCTCTCCTTTACAAATCCAGTTAAAAGGTACAGTCTGGATTTTTGGTAATTAAGCAGCTGAATACGAAAAGCAAAGTTAAAGTAAAACTGGAGAAGTAATAAAAATAGCAAAGGATCTTATTTCAACCTCAGGACAAACCTAGATAAAATGGGAAAGTAGGCTGATGCTCCTGTCAGAGCCTATGTGTAACACTGTTCTGGGCACATGCAAATTCAACAGAGAAATGGCCCCTTGTGTATCAGTGTGCTACTGAAGCTATAAAAAGGTCCTTAAAATTACTCATGCCCTATAGATTTTATCCTCCTTTCTGAAACATGGCAGAAGACCCAAAGTGGTAATTAGGTTTCAAGTCTTTTTCTGGAAATGTAATGCTTTAGAAACATGTAAGTCTGTGATAAATATTGAATACTGTGACAAGCTTTCCTTTTCCCAGCATCTTCCTCTAAGCTGCAGAGGAAAAGACAGAGATCAACAATTAACTGAGGAGGACAGGAATCATATATGTGATGCTCCAATTGGCCAAGATTAAACAAATTTCTCCTTTCTTGGCTTCCATTTACCTGATGCTGTAGAAGATGTATCCTGCCTATTCTCCTTGCTAAATACAGGAGAAGTGAGCTTGAATTCACTGAAAAGCCAGCCCTGACACTATAGGGACAGAGTTTGCTTTCATTTATAACCATAAACTAAACTGAAGCTGTAGCAAAGCATCTGAGACACAGCAAAATTTGGCCCATCCTCTCTAAGCTCATAGGTGAGGAATGATTATTTTAATACAATAGCAAGGAGAACGATCCAGGAATTATAATGACTGAGGGGAAATTTGTCTTGTTGTTTCTTGTGTGCATGTTATAGCTGTCAAGCCCACTTATTTCAAATGCTGTGCATGATACAAAACCTAAACAGTCCAGAAAACAACTGCAGTCCAGAAATCCTGAGGTTGTATTCTTTGAGGCCTGGTTGCCACCCCAATCCTACAACGTCTCTCTTTCAGATAGTTATTAGATTGCCATCCGACTGCTTTAGTGGCTGATGGTCTTCAGTGATTTAAAACATGCATTTTAAACAAGCCATCCCATTTCCCATGTTACTAGAAAGTACAGAATTGCTGTACCTGAGAACTGCAAAATTTCACTTTTCCTCCAACATCTATGTTACACATTTACTTCTGCATTTCTTCTAGCCTGAAGCAAGAGAGTCAAATCACACACTCACTAAGATACTGTCTTTTTTTCCTGTTATTGACATCGTACTTTGGAAATTCTTTATTTTTCTATTTCGAATGCAAGGATAAGTGTTAATGTTCTGATGTCTCTATCTCATAAGATAGTTTCACCTTTTACACTTCAAATGCTAAGACTGCAATGACTTAGCTCTGCATTACCTCATTGGTGGCCGTCTTTCTCCAGGCTCACCACCTTTCCCCTGGGAGAAACAGGAAATGTCTGCTTCAGTAAGCAAAAGATGCCAAACTGTTGACCACCGGCCACAGCCTGACCCACAGAGATGGGCAGCTTCTGCCAAAGCTGTTGCACTGGGAGCAGCTGCTAGTGTATGGGAGGAATTTCAATTGCGGCTGGGTGTTGAGGCCAAAACCTAGATACAGGTCGTTGCTGACACTGAACTCAGCTGATCATAGGTTAGCAAGGTACTGTGCATGTTTGCTGGCTCTGGGCTACACTCATTTTCAGAAAAGAAATTATATAAATAAGTCTAAGATTTCAGATAAGCTGCATAGATATGATAGTAGAAGGAATTCAACAATACAACTTGTAATTCATAGGCTATTGAATTCTCAGTTAAATATGTAACTACTTCTACAGAGTCTTTGGAATACTCAGTGCCATGACTGGGACATACTCAAAATCTCTTCCAATAGATACAATATGAATATTGATTTGATAATGTTGAAAATTACGATCATCACAATATAATAAAAAGAAAACATACTGAAATACATTAGTATAAACTATGCATTATTATGAGCCAGACAAGTGAATCAGGGAATCCTGTATTTATATCTTAAAATGTAAAGAACCAAATTGCGGTTCTGTGAGCCAATGGAGTATCACTGAAAATAAGAGCAATGTGGCAGAATGCATTATGTTTGAACTGTGCACAGTTATGTTTGATTGTTCTCGTAGACTGTAGAGTAATAATATGCTGATATGAACAATATGATTCCCGTGTGGACAGTCCCTGTCTAGAATAGGAATAAGGGCACTTTTTTTTCCAATAGACCCTACGCTGCTTTCAAAATAGGAAAAAAAATAAATAAGAAATGTCATTCTTGTACTAGAAAAGAAGGTCTGAATGAGAAATTATAGTAGTAAATTTCTAGTGACATAAATTCACCCTTTAGCTTATAACCCATATACTTATATTAACATAACTTCCAAAATTAAAAAGCCCTGCTAGGCAGATTCACTGTAGGTATGAAAAGCCATGATTTATACTGTCTGTGTTTCTTGTGCAACTTTTCTTTCTTAAGTGCAGTTCATACACACTGGCCTGCTCCCAACAGGTAATTCTGTGCCATGCCCCCAGCTTAAATTTTTTAGGATACAGCCATACGAGAATAGTTGTACTTAACCAGTTGCCAGTAGTAGAAAATGTACTTAAGTGGTTTAGAGAAAGTGGTTTAAGTAAAAGGTATAACAGCAGCATCAGAAAAGCTACCCATTTCTCTGGAACTGAGGCTGATTTAAGCAGTAGGCAGCACATGACGGTTCAGCAGTTTCTATCTGAGTTCTTTTAATATGCTATGGGGAATACTATCCAGTCCTTGTAATTGCTATTATTAATTTATTAATTTGTTCTAAAACCTCTTACATTGCCTCTTCCATTTTAGATAACTCCTCAAACCAAGCCTTGCAAAGAAAGGCTCTGATGTAGGAATCTCCCTAAGATTCTCTGTCATGAACACGAAGCAAGGAACAGACTTTTCTTCTATGGTTCATTTCCCATGTACCATTATTATCAAGTCCTACTTGATATGAAAGTGCTTTATGCATGGACATACAGGTTAGTCACCTAAAGAACATTTACTTCTTGCACTGGAGAAAAAGCATCCTGTGCTCTCCTCCTCCACTTGTGGCTGCCTTTAAGGGCAACTGTATTTTGTCAATTCAAACCATTCAAGGCACTGTTTTACATAAATGTGGATGGACCCAATGTCTAGAAAATATACTCTGTTAACATTTATAACCAGAATGCTTTAAATGCTCTCCTCTCCTGTGTATGTATTTAATCCCTTGTAGTACCATATGCTTTTTCCTCCCTTCCTCTGGCTGCCAGACTTAGTGGTACAATTTACAGACATAGAGCACCAACAGTTTCACAAGACTAGCATACGTGAAGTAAATCATCTATTTGTGGGGAAGCATGAGCTCAAACATTTGTAGGACCACAGTGATATTAAGCCACTGATTTCCTGAGCCTACCTAGGAAGTCGTCCTCATTCACAAAGATTTCTTCTTTTTCCTCCTTTATCCCTTATGAACTTTGAATAACCTTTTAATAGTACATATACATCTTTTCATCTATATGAGATACTGTCACATTCTCTCAGAGCTACAGTTGCTTATTGTCACTCCAGTGTTTCCAGGATGGTTGTATTGTCTTCTTCTATGGCGCTCAATGTTTTGTTTCTAGGTACCAGGCTGTGCACTAATGAAAATGAAAATATTATCAAGGGCTGTTGAAGAAGCAACTCATAGCTATTTATAATCCAGTAGAAAATCTTAAAGTTGGAAACTGTAGACAAAATAAATACTTTTCATATAGTCTTGATTCTACTTTAAATTATAGTGCTGTAAATCAGCCAAAGCTTACTGAATTGACCGGAATTATGGTGTGTGAAATCAATGAAATTCAGAATAGAATAAAACCCATTACAGCAGTTCATACAGCTAAGCATCTTTCTTGGTAAAATGGATAGACTGAAGTGGGAGGAACACACAAGAAAGGAAAATAGACCAATACGGGGTTCCTATCCCCTTCAGTATAGTAAAACTAGATTTGACTTTCCATAAAATTCCATCATCAAAAATGCCTTTGGATATACAACACTAAAAATGTCATTGTGAACATGCTGATAAAACAGGAATGATATTAGTGAAGCTATTAAAGACAAAAGATGGCAGAGACAGATTCCTTTCCTGGGGGATGAAAATAATGAGCTCATAAATATATCTTAGAGGTAGCTAACACTCTAAAACGGGGGAGCATAAATTGTACTCCCAGGAGAGTTCAGACAGACAGGCAGGCAGCTATTCACTCTTTTCTAGGTAAAGCTGAAACGCCGTAAGGTACTGAGTTGTAGAGAGAAATTATTGAGTCTTCTCCAACTCCTGAAGAATTGACAAGACAAATGGCAACGTACCCAAGCCTAGACAGTTCTAGAACTACTTTTTTCATTTGCTGGCTTCATATTTGTTTTTGCTTTGGAGGGAGGTTGTTCTGCTGTTCAAAGCTATTATTTTGTATGTTAACTTTGAAAAGATGGGGCTCCTTTCACAAAACTAGAATTCATGGGCTTTATTAAAGAATATGACTCTTCCAGCATTATCAGTAACCCTCAGACCTGATTCCCCTTCACACAGAAAAGGTTTTTTTAATCAAACTGTGATTTTGGGAATGAAAACTTTGAGTTTAGCCGTGCCACTTAATTTATCTGTGCTGAACATAATATATTCTCAGAAGATCAAATTTTAATAACTACTTGAAACTATAAATTTGCACGTTATGGGAATTTTTCCCACAAATAGGCTACAGTGCCAGCAAAGCCATTCTGTGAGCCCTACCACAGCTGTTCATTCCACTCTTTGATAGAAGATTTTGTCAAGAGTCATAAACGCAGAGAGCATACATACATGTCAGTACATTTGTGTATACTTTTCACACAGACACACACACACCTCTCACACCAAACCCCAAATATGGCATATAACATGACCGAAATTTCAAATGAGGTAAAAAAAAACCCCAACAAAGTCATTAATGCAAGACATTTAGAAGACTGAAGAAAGCATTTCCCCATGGTATATATAAGCCTTCTTGTAGTTTCACTGTCAGGGTTATTTATTTCTGATATAAACATATTTCAATAATGAAGCCAGATCATATTAAATTTGTGTAGAATTCGGGTAACTCTGTAACTAAACTGAAGCATCTCAGGACAGGAAAGGCTTAAAAGGTCTTTCTTGACCTCCTCATGCCTCAGGCTTTGTTAGGTTTATATTTTACTTTTGTATTGCTTACCAGGAAAAAATTGAGTTTTAGTAGCAGATATAGTTCTTCTTGCATGTCTGGAATCTCTTTTTCTTAGAATGGTTGAAACTGCTGCTGCTGCTACTCTCTGTTTACGATCTGTTTCAAACAGAATTAATTGTTTTCAGATATAGAATTACATACAGCACTCATTAGAAGGAAAGCTGGCAAAACTGCTTATGTTTAGGTTGTTCAATGCCTTATATGATAAAAGATTTCAGTGGCTTTCCTAACTGAGTTGATTTCTCCTAAAAAAATCACTGACACCATTAGGCTTACAGGAAGGTTTTGAAACAAAGCAAAGAGGAAACTCTAGGGCCAGATGTTTTTCATTTTCCTGAATGAAATTTTCTGAAAATTCCATTCAGGTTTGCCCTTTTCAAATTATTCTTTCCCTTCTCTATACTGTGTGCCGTGAATAATTTTTGGAAGGTTATGAAAAAAATGGCCATGCATGTTGCTGTATAGGTTCAGACCCACACTGCTGACAGTGGAATAGCAAGAAGCAAGTGTACTGGGATCCTAGAAAGCTGCCAGCTTCCTTGCAAGTGTGGGATTCTCATCTTTGGTGGCAGAAGATGATAAAAAGCTCTACCTGTCGCAGAGAGAGAAAGACAGAGTTAGTTTGGACACCCCTGACGGTCCTCAGCACCTAGTTCATGAACTCCTCAGTCTTTCCATCCTTCTGCTGGCTTTCTTAATAACATGCTCTTGGTGGGGTTACTGTGGTTGATTGTGCAGCTATTATGCTTAACACCTCCACAATGACAGCAGTTCAGAGCTCCGCTTCTGACAATAGGCTTGCTCCAATTCTACATAACAGAATTATTTTTCATCTTTTTATTTTAAGAACTCTAGAAAATTTCATGCTAAAGAAATTCATTAAATTAGCATTATTTAGGTCATAATATTTTTCTCAATACCCAGCTGAGATTTAATATGCTGAAGCCTTAAGCAGCCACCAAAAAACTTAATGTCAAAGGAAGCTCTGGAAGCGGCTGGATGACAAGAGTGGAAGGGTAAAGGCAGAAGAACTGATTTAACTCCTTTGTCATATATAGATCAGCTGTAACTTCCATCAAGTCTATCTGCGTATTTTATTTTGTGTACTCATGGAAATAACTTCATTAATGTTTCAGAGGGTCTCAGAGTGTGCCTTGCAGAATTTCTTGGAAGATCTCAAGAACAAATGAATTATTTCATATTCCTTACCAGCTTTCAGTAGTGTTCAGAAATTAGGAAAAAAGCTATCAACTGAATTGTGGCTGTAAAACTTTTTAGCAGTTGTTTAGACACATAGTAATGCCTGATTCTTCAGGCAGAGGTGCAACAGAAAAAAACAGTATGTAGACTTGTAATTAAAGGTGGTATCATAATATATACACACAAGGAATACAACCATTAAATATATTTTTGTGTGTTTATCTTTTCATCAGTAACATTTTGATGTTGCTTATAATAGTATATATTGTAAAATTAACTAATAAAAATATTATTCCTCTATTAACAGAAAACGTATTCTGGAAGACAACCAGTAACTGCCCAATTAGGGCATTTTTTTCCATTGCTGTAGAAGGGCAGTCCACCACAGTTCTGAGAAACCTCTATTTAACAGAGAACTGACATCTAAGAATAATGACAGTAAATTGTTAATAATGACTACTAATAGGAGTTCTGCACTAAAGATGGGATGTTTTGCATCATATTCACGAAATTTATAGCTAGCTTTCAAATTACAGATAAAAGTCCTTCAAACTAGAGCATTTAGCAGCCAACTTGCAAAGACCTAATTTACAGTTTGCAGGATTTTTATATACATAAAATAGGACTTTGACTTTGGTTCTGGCAAGTAAAAGATAATATATTTTAACCAAAATAATATGAAAATGAGTTTCTTTTCTCATTTTTGGATAGGGGGAGATGCAAATGCTGCAGATTTTCCATTTTAAGCAACTATTTTGTTTATTCATTAAAAAAATACATAAAATTTACTTTATGCAAAATTTTTTCACAGAAACATTTTGTGTGTAGGCACTCTTCTTCCTGCTGTTCAGTTATGATTAAAACTAAATTTCTATTGCTCTTTTGCTACAAAATTGCCTGTGGATACAGTAAAGATGATCAAGAGAACCGATATAGCTTATCATTTTTTCATTACCCTTGTGATCAAGCTCTCCACTCTGCAGCTCTGGACTACAAGGGGGACGGAAAGCTGTCTAGTAATAGCAGCTAAATGCTGGTTCTCTGGAGGCATGCTGCCCACTCGGGGCTGACAGGTAGGTAGCAACTGCTGTAGGTAGCAACTAAGTGCTCTTACCTCAAGTAACACATTAAGTAGCACTCTTTTCACACTGATGAAACAGCCTGCCCTCTTTACCACCTACCTCTGACTTCTGATGAAAAGCAAAAACCAACAGCTGACAAGAGGTCAGTTTTCTGTGCTGTTTTTGCACAGAGAACATTGTGTTGGTTGCTCAAAGGTCTCATGCTCAGGGGAATGCTACGCTTTCATTCTCGCTTCTTTCCGTGTTATGTTGCTAGAAGAAATATTGTAAACCCTTATTCCGCCTCCGTCTGAAGTGAAATACGTGGGAGGAACCTGTCTTGGCTGGTGAAGTCATTATGTAGAAATAATTGTTTCAGCCTCTGAACTAAGGACAAGTTCTCTCCTAGTGAAGTGAGTCTTCTAATCACTTAGAATAGGCAAGCATGCTGATCTCAGAAATCACAGCGTTATTTTCTTTGCTGAAATCACAGCAAAGAGAAGAAATGTTATCTGGGCTTACTTCAGCTCTAGGGTTAACAGGACACAGCTTAGCTGACCTGTGTAGCAGTGCACCACCATTGAATTTAGATGACTAGTTTTCAGGATAGACAGCTGAGTGTGTATTTCCTTATATCTATACCATATCAATGGGATATACATGGGGTATTCTCACAGCCCATAATTTGCCTTGACCCTGACCTGGATGGATCATAATCAAGGAAGGAAAGGGTATTTCAGTCTCTGCTTCTACTTGGTCATTGGCATTTCTGCTGAGACCTTCAACAGGGCTCAGCTGTGATCTTTTTATTTACTGGAATCGGTCTGAAATTGAGGTTCGTTACACCAAGGAGCATAGGTTGCCAAGCGTCTGTCAGATGCAAACACATTTCATGCACCACCACCAAGTCTGGATTTGTATCGGCAATTCAGAGGTGAAGGGTGATAACATCAATCATCTGGCTATTCCAGTCCCTTTAAATTAAACTTTTACCATATTACAACTAAAATGTTACTGTCTGAACCACATTGATAATCAACAGCTTTGTTACTGTAAATCAATACATTTTACATTGTATAGACACTGTATGGACATGACTTTAAATTCATATAGATTGACTTGTTATTACTTACAGTTTTGTTCATTTTCTTGGACAATTTTGTAGACGACGGTTGAAATAGTGAACACAAAAACTAATGGAATCATACTGAGCCATATGATCTTCGTCATACACATGGGATCTGTCCATAAAACGCAGAAGAGAGAAAAAGAAGCAGGAAATGGCTGGCAGAAGAAAGCAGAACAGTCTATCTTGGCTATCTGGCTGGGTTTTTGGATCATGACTATTCCTGACGGATGAAAATTTAAAACAAAAGATAAGATTGTGCCTTTCTCTTTTAGCTTTCTGTGTTACTTGCAATTAAGTTTCCTATCTGGAATTTAGCTTCATTTTCATCTGTATCTATCTCTCCATGTCTGAAATAGTTAGACGTAGTTAAGTGAATGAAAATTTTTCTATTTGTGTAAACTGTTATATGTGATTCTGCCAGGAAGAATATGCTTCAAAGATCAACTTTTACATTTAAGGCAAGACAAAGGTAATGTATATCCCCTTTTTGTTTGTGTTTTGATGGGAAACCAAAGGAATTGGCCTACCGTCCAACATACCCCTGTTTTGGCATTCTCAGCCTCCCATTCCATCTTCATATATGGGAGGTGGTAAGATACTACATATAGAAAAATATCATTACCAAAAGGTGAAGAAATACCACCTCTAAGAACCCTCTGAGGAATTATTTTAACCAAAGTTGTTCGAGACTGGGTAAGCGTAGGGGGAAGGCTGTTCTTTCGGTCAACAGCTACTGCAGAAATATACTCCCATTCCCCACGCAATTAGGTCAGTAACTAGTACAAGTCAGAACTACAGAGCACAGAGAAAGGATGTGGGGGAGCTTTCCTCCCCAAGAGTTCAAAAGTCCTTTCAAACCTCTTTGGCAGCTGCGTGCTAATGCACACCTTAGCATCGTCAAATAGTAGTAAAAAAAAAAATTATGTGACAATGACTCATATAAAGTCAAATTACAGACTATATCCAAAACAGTTTTCCTACTCTTGACTTAGAATATTATAATTAAATCTATACCAACTTCCTTTGTGTCTTCTCCACTGAGAAGTCCTAAGGTAACCGCCAATAACCCCATGGCTCTTTGATAAAGTATAGTTTATCCCTCCTAATTCAGAAGCAAAAACATCTTCGATACAGTCATTTGTGCCTTCTGCTTACAAAGAGAGTTCTCCACCACATCTTGTAGTTGTAATGACTTATAAATCAGTGCTGCCTAGTCAAAGCTCTGAGCATCTCTCTGATTTTCCTTTGAAGTAACTAGAAATAAAGGTGTATTCTCAACTCTCAGTGTTGATTTGAGATAACTAGTTCCAAGGTAAATCACAAGGGTAGTTAATTCATAGTTTTGACACAAGTTACTCATGGCTAAACCTACCTATGTAAAAAACCTAAACTGCCTTTAGCAGATTTTACCTAGGATTGTTTAACTCAGGTTTAGTCAACTCAAAAACACTCATTTTTTCCAGCAAAGCCACAAAATAAAATATATTTGCCATACAAACCTCAATGAACGTAATAATTCACCAATTCCCTGATGGCAAGTGCTCCATATATGGGCTGGAAGCCCTGACCATGGTCAGGCAATCAGCCAAAAAACTCCCGCAGCACAAAGAGAAATTTAAAAATCTGATAGGTTGTCCTCTGGGAAAACAAAACCTAGTTCAATTGAAGATTTCGCTTCTAAGCATACTGTAGTAAGGCTGAAAGTAGGATACTGCAGCAGGACATTAAGAACAGTCAGATCTGACCCCTGATTCTCCTGTCATTGACGTTGACGGGAATTTTTTAATTCACCTCCACGACAAAATGATTACGGCATTACGGTCAAAGGTGGGGGGAAAGGCAATTCCAGTTTTTGTCATACATGAATTCTGGAAGTCTGCCAACATTAAGCAAAAAAAAAAAAAAAGCTAAGTGAATTTACAGACATTTAGTTTTCTGTGTTGCTTCTAGGAAGAAAATACAGCGAAATGTGCTTTAAATGATTCTATACAGAATGTCCGTTGCCTACCCAAGATGTTCTTTTAGTAAGGAAAGATCAAAAATGCCTATTTTTTTGGGGGGAATATTTTAAAATGGTTGCCGAAAGCACAGAATTACCTATTGGAGACTTTTTGTAAGATTCCCACTGTTTGTGAGTTTGATTCCCCTTCTGATTCTCCTTTGTAACTTACATTCCACATAAGACTTCAGATGCAGTGAAATATTTATACAGTCATTTTGGTCTTCCATCATTGCCACCAGACAGGAGTGATTTAGGTATTCTTCAGCTGCGCTTCGTCCTCTGACTATAGAATTGTTGATGTGAACTTCCAGCATGTAGTAAGTATTATGCTCTTCTTCGTTCTCAGGAAGCATAGTGAAATTGAAATATTTATAAAAATATACAAGATCTTCCGTTTTCATGTCAAATGAGCCTTTTGCTTTTGGAACTACAAATTAAAACAAAACTGTTATATAACATACAGAGGAGAGAGAGAGAGAGAGAGAGAGAGAGAGAGAGAAAAAACTCTCATAAAAAATGCTAAAATAAGTTCTTTGTCTCATTTGTGAAAACAAGGATTTTATTGACTATGATAAAAAAGGACAAAAGGATAACATGTAAAATTATTCTGAAGAGATCTGAAGAGTACTGATTAGCTAATCAAAATACATTTTCCCTACCATTGTAGCCCTTTTCTGCTTTACTATCAGCTTCAAAGCTTTTCAGTTTTTTTGTTGTTTGGTCTTCTGTTGACAAAGATAACAGAAAATTGGACTATGAAAAAAAAAAAAAAATAAGTGAAAGCCATATGATAATAGTTATTTGAAGTGTAATCTAGTCTGTCTGCTATCTGTGGCAGAAAATTTTTGAAAGTTTCACTTCAAACCACACAAGCTGGAAGACTTGTGCCATACTAACAACAAGCACGTATGTGAGATTTTGTTAGAGCTGTGTGAGTGTAACTGAGAATAGAGTTTGTCCACGTTTCTTGCTTGTTTATTTTCCATGCTTGTAAAGACAGCTATTTCGTAAGAAAAAAATGACGCAGTTTGAAAAAAAATGATGTTCTTCTTTTTAGTGCTTGGCCTATTGCCCCTGTTGCTAGCAATGTATGTCAGAAAAACAGATTTTGGAAGCATCCTCTCCCCAAGAAGTTTCCAGACACTTTGCAAGAGTATAAGGCAAAGAAGGAATATGATGCTACTGCTCTGAAAAGATGCTGATGTTGCTGAACTCCTCTCTGGAATGCTGGACAAGTCCTTCTTCAGTGTTGCCTTCTATGAAAGGCCATTTCTGATACTACACAGTTGTGCCTAGCATAGACTAGAAATACCAAATGGTTATTTTGGCTCTTTTAATGGTTATTTGGCTCTTTTTGTTGTATAGCTGCCATCTAAATAGTTGCCATATTTGAATTAGTTCTTCAAATACTCACTCTTAACCTTTCATCATATAATATCAGATATCAAAATGATAACAGCAGATATCAACTCCACAATAACATTTAAAATCAAATTCTGCATGAAAATTGATCAGAAACTCCAATTATTAAAAACAAATTAAGGATTTTAGAAAATACAGCACAAATAAAGGAACAAAGAGGGGAACAGAAGAACATTCATAAAACCCACATGGCTGAGGTCAAATTTTCAGCAGAAATTATTCTTGCTGGTTGCTGTAAGAGGTAGAGGATACTCTTTCCACTCTTTTCTCACAGCCATCCCTCTCGCAGACGAATACAAAGCTCCTCAATGACAATGGGAATCATCCCACTAGATTTTGCACAAGATCCACCCCCCAGAAGAAATCAGCATTTTGCTATCCAATTTTTTCACTCACCGACAGGAAAGAATGCCACTTAGAATCTGGCATAAAACCTGCGTTTTGTAGCAATGCGAAGATAAGCTATTAAGGCCAAAAACAATAGTCACATTATAGTTGTACATAGTAACATTTAACTACCAAATAAAAACATATATCTTATGTTGCAATTACCTACCTACAAATTAAGAGTTCTTCTCTTACTTACTTTTTTTAGTTACTGATCTTGGTCCTCGGGGAACAACATTCCTCTCTCTCTTGGATTCACACTCTGAGTACATAATATGTGACTGTTGTTCTTTGCTGGAGGATTGGCAAATACATGGAATATTTTGGAAATTGGGATGATTTACAACGGCCTTCAGTAAAACAGTCTCGTTCTTTCTTCTTTGTTGCAGGGAGCTTTTGCAAGAATTGTTAAAAGTGCAAAGTGGAAAAGTGGTATTATTCAATGCACAGGTATCCCTGCATGATATAATTACAGTGTTAGCTGTAAAACAAAGAGTACTGTATCAGCAAGACAATCAGATAGGACACATGGACAACTATGTGCATCCAAGTATCATGAAAGTTTTTTTTAACTATCATACAATGAAACATAACATTCTTTCTTGAGGATTTTGGCAGCGTATTGAATACATCATCAAATGAGAAAAAGCAAGCACAGAATATTCCCACAACCTACATGCTGGACTTTATTGCTGAATTGCATGAAATCTCTCCTAATAATAACTTGTATTTGTGGTGGTATCTAACCATATTCCTATTTCAAAGCTGTTCAGATTTGACTGTGTTTGAAAAGAAGATGAAGCCTATCATAGTCGCAGAGGGAATTTAGCCCTGGAATCACACAGCTACAGTATGCCAGTATGATTACACTGTAAAATAACTATAATCTGAATGAAAACTTTCTCTCCAATGACAGTAGAGCCATACAGGGAAACTACATAGAAATGCACCCAAAGTCTCTGACCACAGATTTTATGATCTCTTATACTCATAAAAATCAATCATCAGACATGAAATCTTAATTATGACCAACTTTTTTGCCATTCTGAGTCAAATTTCAATATCAGATTATTAATGTGGAGTACATTAATGCAATTCTGGCAAGTAAGAAAAAACACAGAGTATTAATTATTAACGAGTGGTTTTTTTTAGCTGTCTTCTACATTAAACTAGGGCTTTAGTCTAAGAATCATGTATATTTTCACTTGAGTTAACTTTGAACTATTTTCTCAATATGAAAACAATTTAAAAGTAAAAAACTACTGGGACCCAACATGAAATATGTCTTTATAGATACAGATAATCACTCTCTGTTTAGAGATTATGCAGTACTAACCCACAGTTTTGTAGTTCAGCTTCCAATTCTAGCGGTACCCTTCCACCTCTATGAAGACAAATTTATGCGTCTAGCTCCCATTATGAGTAACTGGAGTTATAGGGTCATAAATCATTACGTAGAGAGAGGAAAACACAGCATTTAATTTCTCACTCAGTTGCACTCTGACAAGTGTACTTAATTGCAATCTGACAGTTTCAACAGGCCACCTGCATCTGCATCCAGGGGGACTAACCTCAGAATCAGTTCAGTGAAGGATTTCAGGCAGGATACAGAAATAACATCTAAAATCAAATGCCACAGTCAATTACCTTCACTTTACTAACCCTACGTCACAGAGTCGTAAAATCCTCACAAAACAGATAATAAATTGAAATGTAAAACACATATCCTAGGTAGATAAAAAGATAATTTGTTTTAATATAAAAAAGAAAAATGTCAGGCAAAATGTAGGGCTTGACCTTTCCCTTACATGTGTCAAAGATTTGCCACAAAATGCTCATGATCTGACCTCCACAAGCCGGAGAAAAGCAAGCTCTTGAAATCAAATTCTTCCAGCCGAAGTAGGAAGAGTTTTGTGTAATTAAATTCTTATCCTAATCTCATGCAAGGCATGTATGCATCTTGGCAACCAACCTAAAACCACTGCTACAGCTTTCAAGGTCAACTAATGGCAATTCTCCGTTTTGCCTGTTTCACACAGAAGATTGCACATGGGCTTGTGGATCTGCCGGCCGTGCTGTGCCAGCAGCAGACGTCCACGCGTAGCACCAGGAGCTGCGTTCTGCATTATGCGTTCCACCCGGCCCAGCTAGCGCTAGCGCCACCTGTTAGCCACGTTACATACGTGTCTAAAGCATGTTATCTGACTAGAAATGTTTGCATGCTGTCCTGCTAGGGAGGGTGCTTACCATCCTCTTGAGCTTTCCTGAGAAGCCATCCGAATTATAATCTAGTATCAGAAAAATGTATTTTCTTTCAACTCACAGGACTGTGGATTTCGTAGGGAAGGCTATATCTGGCTGAACACAGAAAGCACAACTGGAAAAGGACTAGGCTCCTGAGCGGGTTACTTGGCAGACAGACAGAGCCCCAGCCACAAAAGGCTTGCTGCTTGGCACAGGACTGGGAAACACTCCCTCCCAAATGTAAACATTGCTGGCAATGTGTAACGGTTGTGGGAAATCCGAATGCGGACAAACTTTACAGTTATAAGGATTGGTGACACCAAACCATGCAGTGCCTCTAAGACATTTTGCTTTATTTTCAAAGATCTGTAACTCACGTGCGTAATGTTAAGAAGTTCTGAGATGCTATGAAATTCTCTATGAAATTCTATGAAATCAAGCCTCTACCGTTTTTTTCTATAGAAAATCCAATTCCATTAAAATGAAATTATGCACAGGGAAAATCTGAATTTGTAAAAAAAATCTTACCATTAAGAAAATCATAAATATTTCATTTTAGGTTTCCTCATTTGATCTGTGATATTCTGTTTCGAATCAATTTGGTAATATATTAAATTGTATTTTTATCACTGCCTTACAGAAATGATAATAGTATAGTCATACAGTACTGCAGTGATACAAGCTGTATGGTACAACTTGGGGAACACATGACTGATGGATTCTGTGAGATACAGTCCATCAAGGAGCTGAACGGAGAGGAGGGGACTGGGATTGAGAGCGTCAGGCTCTAAAGCTACAACTTCCTGCTCTAAAGCCATGCAGTCGGAAGTTACAATGACTCCTAAGCAAACAAGTGGGTTGCTTTACAAATGCAAAGGAAACATGTCACTTTTTGTAATGCCGAACTGTGTTATTTTGATCGGATTTTTAAAGGCTTAGTTTATTGCCAATTTGATCTTCCTCAGAATTTCCGTTCAATGAGAAATCTCCAGTTGTATTCCCACTCTTAAATGAAAATAAAAAGTCAAAGTTTCACTTACTACTCTGTACTCTTTGCTTGCCTGCCACATCAGAGGTTATATTAAAAACCTGAAATATCCACTGCCTTAATGCGCTTTTAGAAAAGCATGTGGAATTAGGAGGTTTCAACCACCCATTTAGGGTTCAGAGGAAGATATCCAGACACCGTTTCACACCTCAAAGATTTCTGACAACAATCTTGTGTAAGTACCGTTAAGTATTGTCCACAGCCTCGTGTGGCAGCCATCTGTAGCAAAGTAATTCTATACATCTTAAGTTTGATACAAAATCTAAAATAAAACCAGTTTCTAATATAAGATTTCCAATGAAGCACAGAGACCCAGATTGCTTGGAATTTTCGAAGAAAGTCGTTCAGCATATTTACTCTCTTTTATGTTAATTTAGACACTGTTATGCAGTTTTTAGAACATCCAAAACAGGACAATGATCTAAATTTTCTAACATAATTCTGTGCTGCATTCTGCTTATATATTTCACCTTACATGCACAAAGAGTTGGACCTTCTTCTTTAGACACGCTGTGGTGATTAAGAGCACATGCGGATATCAGAATTGCAATGAACATGCTATTGCAGCATAAAGCACCTCCAAGAAGAGCAATCTAGGCAATTTATCATGGAAAAACACAATTGCTCTTTGATGACTGACGATAATGTCAATATGCTTTCTTCTGGCAATATTCATGCCATTGTTTATTTGTGCAGTCTGTGCTAGCAAAGAATCTGACTACTGCTTTAGCCACTTTTGCATAGCAGTAAAACATTAATTATTCCAACATCTTAAATTGTTTTATTTCTACAATATTTGAAGCTTACAACAGCTTATCAAGTTTGTAGTTTTATAATCTATAAAAATCAGTATATTCAAGCTATTGCCATAGTTATTCCTTTTGATGAATGAAAATAAAAATGTAAATATAAATAACCTAATTTGGTATATTTCAATACTAAGGTTTCTGCAGAAAATTATGCTTCATAAATAATTGAATGATGTCTGGGAACACACACCATTTGTCTAAGGGATGCTTTTTATTATAACATTTATCTATTCAAAAGCTTACTTAGGAATGTCTGTGACAAAACTATTTAAATATTAATTTATTTATGGATTTTCAGTAAAGCACTGAATGCATAACTTATACACATATATTTTGCACTCGTCCTAAATTCAGTACTGACCTTTAGGATCACCAAGATGTATTTGGAATTCTTTTTAAGATTTGTTAGACATTATTAGGTAGTTTTAAGAACACCCAAACTCAGTTATACATATCACTCAGTTGTACATATTCTGCTCTATTTTTTATCAAGTTACCACTGCACAGCTCTTTCTCAGACACAGTCTCATACCAGATAGTGACTGTACAAATGTTTACAGGCATTTCAGTACAGGGACTTCAAAAAAGTTGTATTTTAAGATACAAGTACCTCCTACAGAAAAACATAAATATTTTAATTACTCTCTTTACAATATTGTAATTACTCTCTTTACAATGAAGATTGTAAAAGAACAGTTACGTGAAAATAGTTGCAAAAAAAAATTGCAGTGTACATAATGAATGACAAACATTTCAAATTATCCATACAATTAACTTTGTTGGTTAAAAATCTAAAGAAAATCATATGTATGTTTTACAAAGTCCATATGACTTATCACATCAGAACTATCCCTTTTAAGAAAGTACATGCTAACTTTTCAATTGCAATCAGACCTCAGAATAAAGAAGGGGCTATCTTAAAAGCTGAGCACTCACCTTCATGGACTTTGAAAAATTCAGGTAAACATAAAATAAACATGGTAATTATTCCTATTAGTAACCTGAAGAGTTCTGATTTTCTCAAAACCAAGCACATGTCACAGAAGCAGTCCCATCTAGCATACTGATGGTGAAGTTCCTTCCTGTTTTAGCTTTTAACCTAGTGTGGGCTTTATGCAAAACAACTATTCATTTCCTTTTTCTAATATGGCTTTTCTTTCTACTTCTTGTCACCTTAAGTAATAGAGCCTAGTTCTCGTCTTACATTGGCATAGGTGAGGATGACTTAAATGAGTACAGTGAAGATAAAACTAATGTACCATGACGAAAATAAGAGAAGAATCATGCTTAGAAATTATTTTATTCATTTGGGGTACTTTTCTTTCAGGAACGTCACCCTCTAATGGCCACTTTCGTATACCTTCTAAACAGTGAACGAATCATTTCTGTGAAGGAATCTTGTTCTCATTTGGCCGAGAAGATTTTTTAAAATTGAGTCAGACCCTCATTACAAAAATGAGTCAGCCCCAGATGAGTCAGATATGGAGGCTTTATTGTTTTATTTATATACATATACATTGGGGCTAGGGGGAAGGTAACTGTATGCAATACAACCTCCTTAAGACTTTAATAGACTATTAATGTGATCATTACAGCTTTAAGCTCCTGATCTGGCAAATAAATGATGTATTACGTGCAATGAACCAAGCAGGAGGTGAGCATAGTATCATTGCTGCTGTATTCTTAAAAGACAACAGATGTGTTGCCCATCTGTACCGTGTCTTCCATGTGCACTACTTTACTACCCTTTACTCTACAGGGAGATCTGAAAGAGCCATTACTATTTCTATACATCATGGTGATCTCATTTTACAGCTAAACTTTTCCTTCCAGTTTGAAAAGTAAAGTCTTTCATTCTGACAACCACAATGATATTCCGTAATCCCTTCTTAGAGATGAGATGGCAAAGAACATTTCTGAAATGTTCTGTATAAAAGTACTCTGAATAATGCATATGTACAAACAAACAATATGACTCAAATATAGAGTACCTACAGTATGAGGCATTTAATTAATTCAGAAAGCTCTCCTGATATAGAACTTTTTCCCCACTACCAATTAAATATTGAATACTACCATAAAATGAAGCAATGCCACTGAAGTTAGAATAAATGTCCTACAAACTTGAAATGCCCTTCTTGTCATCTAGTTATCTCAGAAGATGAGTAAGCCGGGTGGAGGCAAATTTAATATTCACTCTACAGGAAGATTCTCTTAACAGAGCTTTAGTGAATATAAATTTGTTAATATAATATTTTAATCATGTAGCAGTTTTATGCAATGTAAGCAATTAAACCAAAGCACAATGAACTAACTTTTTTTGTTGAAGTCTGGTGCAACAGAAGGAATAAGGACACAAGAAGTCATAGGTATGAATCTAGAAAGTAAAACACACCCACTGCACCATTTGTATTTGTCATCTGTTAGCAAATTAGCTCTACTTTGTGAGAGACTGTGTTACTCCTTAAATATCTTCCATATTACTTATTCATATTTTCCTGCTTTGAAGCATGGTGCTCAGCCATCCTTTCTGTCCAGAAGGAATGGAGAAAAGTCTCTTAGAAACAGCAGGACAACTCAGGCAAGTAATACATATAATATACACAGATTTTTATCACTGTTCGTAGTGCTAGAAGTCAGAACAGAAATTGCCCTATAGGATCATAGCCAAGTCCAGCCTAGTACAATAGCCTACTGAACGTGCTGAGTTTCAGACACTACAGAGAAAGGTTTCCAAGGGCTCCTGAATAAGCGGATGGGGAATATCTATTTTATGGCTCTTGTCATGGCACATGAGGCCCACATATGATCTGCCCCCAACCTCCACCTGTGCTGACTGGTCGACTCAGGCATGTGCGTGGCCTGACGAGCCACCTGAAGTGCAAAGGCTGAGTTTTCCTCCTTAAGGGACACTCTTCCGCAACCTAGCGAATAACTTTTACAAAACTTGAAAGAATGAACGTCTCTGAAGTCGCTACCCTTCAATCCAATCTCGCCGCAGTGGGCTGAGTCATTAAAAGGGCTGGCAGATAGACAAACCACGGGGTCGCCGAGGCCTCGTGCTCGCCTCCATCGCTGCTGTGTCAAACCACGACAGCCGCGCCTCAGCAGTGAACCTGTGCACCCTGAAATCAGCCTTCCCAGTAGGAAAGCACAGCTGACAGTCACACACTCTATTAATAATTTGGAAAATTATTCTGCCTTTGAGTGGCGGAGGTCACTGGTAAGGCGTGGAGGTGTGGCACCTTGGAGGTACGGCAAAGGCCAATGTGTTTTTGCAGGTAAGTATGGGCTGTAGCAGTGAAAAAGGCACCCGGGTCCTGAGAGGAGGTTAACCGCGTTTTGTGCCACCGCTGATCTATTTCATTGAAACAGAAAACTATGGAAATGCTCAGCTATCTTAAGTGCGTTCCTGAAAGATGGGCCAGGGGACCCAAGGTATAGCGGTGACGCCCTTCCGAGGTTTCACCGAGAGAAACCTCTCAAAAAAGGGGAACTTGCCCCTGCCCGGCGGGGCGCGGGACGCAGCGCGGGCGGCGCCGGGCCCCGAGGCGAGCGGCCACGGCGGGGGGGGGGCGCCGCGCCGCCCGGCGGCCACGCCCCGGCTTTGCGCACCGCACCGCGCCGCCCTCCCGCCGCCGCCGGGCGCGCGGAAGCCAACAGCCGGCGGAGGCGCGCGCCGGCCGCCCCCGGGCAGGAGGAGGAGGAGGAGGAGCGGGGGAGGGGGCGGGGCCAAGGCGCCCCGCCTCTGCCTGTGGGGCCTTGTCTGCCTGCCCCGCCGCGCGCCGCCCCAGCGCGCAGGGGAGGGGCCGGGAGCGCGGCCCTGGGGGAGCCGTTAGCGCCGGGGAGGGGGCCGCCCGGTGCCCCGCCGCCGCCTTCCCCGGCGAGGCGCGAGTGCCGGCTGCCGCCGGGGCGGAGCGGGAGGGGAGGGGAAGGGGGGGGTCGGGGCCTCCCTTGTGATTTTTCTTCCCTCCCCCTCCCATCCTCGCCCCCCTTCCCGGACCTGGAGAGGTGAGAAGGGCGGTCGGGGCTGGGCAGCGAGAGGAAGCGGGTCTGGGGCTGTCGGGAGGGGGAGGAGGGCTGCCGCCCTGCCCTCCGCCGGGGTCTGCCCGCTGCGGAGGGAGGGGCGCGCCGCGGGGAGGGGCCGCGGTCGCGTGTGAGGGGGCGGGTGGCCACGCCCCGGGGCGGTGGCAGCCGGGCCCCGGCGGCGCCCCGGGGCGGCGGCAGCGAGCGCTGGGGGAAGGGGGGTGTCGTACAGGCCGGTACGCGGACGCGGATGGAGGCTCCCGAGGACTGCGCCCCTCCGTGCGGCGTGGGCCCCGTGTCTGGCTCGTGCATCAAAGCGTTCAGAGCGGAGACCTGGTAAAAGTGCACTTAACACACTAGGCTTTCAGGTACTTGCCTGTTTGTTTGTTCGTTAACCTTCCCGATCCTCGTAAGAGAGGGCATCGAAAGTTTTTTTTTTAAAAAAAGAGAGAGTCTTTTCTTTTTTTTTTGAGACCGCAGGAACAGAGTAGAGCAGCGACTACCAAGTCACCAAAACGGGGAGTAGTGTTACACGAGAGAAAAGAAACGTTAGTGTTGAACATCAAAAACTGCTGTTACATGCATTATTGGTTCCTGCTTTTCGTTACGTTTTGTGGCTTTTGGCTTTGAAACCGTACTCGTTTAGGTGCCTAAACAATGATGTGGCTTAGCGGTCTAGCTGAAGTCAAGCCATCTGTGGCTCAAGTCATCTGCGGCTCATTACCTGGGTGTTTCAGCAGTAATGTCAGTTTTTAGCCAGCGATGTTAGAATAGTAAAAGGGGGAGTTCTTGTTTGTTTGTTTTTACTTAAAACTTCACTGTGAAGTGTCATAAACTAAGCTGAAATCTTGCTCTTATTTTCAAATAAAAATTCCCGTGCAGATTTTCTTACTAGCATGAGCAGGATTAAAAATAGGACCTCATGGTTATGTTGGTGTAGCTCTTATATATATAGACAAACCCTACATGTTACAAGGATGGATCCTGTTTTTTAAAAAAAAAAAAAAAGTAAGATGTGTTTTTATGAGTAGTTCATTAATTTTGCTAGAAACAAACTCTGATCTTTTCTCATGACAGCGTTTTCCAGGAGAATATACAAATGGGTATGTGGACTAGGATTTAAAAAAAGCCTTATTTTTGAACTTCATTGGTGCATTCCTGATAGTGGAGTTTGTGCTCCTTTCTTATGCTTTTCCTTTTTTCCACTTGCTGAACAGTATTAAGGAAAACAAAGCAAGACAGAACCAAAACAGTAATAACAACCCTAATCTGTGTCAGAGATAGTATTTTCCTTCACCCTGCTTCAGCTTCGTGGAACCGTTTCCCAAGTATGTCCTCTGATGCAACAGGATGGGCAAGTCTGCTACCAAAGCCAGCATGTTTAATCCATGGCAGCAAATCTTAAAACTATGCATTTCACAGAAATGTAGTAAGTGTTAAGTTAACAATAAGAAAGAATTTGCATGAAGATGAAGTATTCTTACGTTAAACTGTTATGGTCAAACAGTGTTTACAAACTGTCACTTACAGTGGCATCTCATAGTAATATACCTGTTCCAAATCTGAACTTTTCTATCATCAATGTTTTTTAAAAAGATCATCCTTTGGTTATGCTCATCTTTTATGTTTTCATTGGTGTAAGTCAGTACCGCATGATCTTTCGATATGCAATAAGAGAAAGTACCTAAATGGACATAACATGAAAAGTTCTGCAACTTTTTAGAAAAAAAACCCCAATGTGATTTTGTATCTCCCTTACAAAACACTTGAAAGGAGAACATTTGCCTCCTCACCTATCAAAGAAGTTGCCTTTTATTGTAGCAGTCTTATCAAGTGGAAGAATGCATTAACTATAAACCTAATTATCCAACGTTTACTTTCTTTCTTGAGAACAAACTCATTGTTAAAATTGTACTTGAAATTGCCAGTGAAGTAACTGCTGATCCGTATGTTTATTAATTGGCTGCATAGCCCTAGAAAATATAATCATACAAGAGTGATGAGGTTATGTGTTCCAGGTGCAAGGATGAGGTGATATTGCTATTGGGACAGCTACAAGGTTCTTGCAGGTAGTAGAAAAGATCAAGGCTCAAGTATTAGATGTCACATTATGCATGCAGATGTCTTGCAGGGCTCTACTTTCTTTCTACTGAAAGTAGCTACAGTCAATTTGTATAGTTGCAAAACTACTGAAATATGTTTTTTCTTAAGTTTTGGTTTTGTTTGCATACCTTGGATTATTTGTGAAAGACCTGCAAACACTAACAAACGAAAGTAGATGCGCATTATCTCAGCAGGCTGGATTCTCTGAGTAGAGGTCTTTGGAAAATTTTTAGTGGCCTGGAAATTTAGAAGGGTTGAGAACCACTGTAACGGTGGTGTTCGTGGCAATAGAGCTACTCCATTTATTGACCTATGTTTAACGGTGATACTTGGCTTTATTTGCTGATACAGTAAATGTTACTCTTTGGCAAGTTTTCAGGTTAAGTGCCGCTTCATTTGGCGGAACAATTCACTGCTCTTTAATGAGGACTCTGCTGCTGTTTTTTTTTCATGGAATTACAGCTGGCTAAGTGTAGGACTGAGAATGCACTAAGGATATTTAAAAATAAATAAAAATAAGTTTATTGCTTTCTTGCAACCCAGTGTTCTCTGAAACTACGTATTCAAATTTCAGAATCGATTCCCCTCCTTTTTTGTCATTGTATATGAGACTTGAAGTTGTGAAAGAAACTGAGGTGACAGTTGCGCAGTGGCATGCTTTTATCTCCTTTCTCTCAAAGTTTAGGAATCACAAGAAAAACAGAAAGAAGTTGTATCTGAATCAAATAGGTAGTCAGCTTTCAAGATTTGTTTCAACTGTTTGCTCTCATTCATTTGTACTGTTTTTAATATGTCTGCAGATTTTCCTGCCTACCTCATATTTTTTGGAAAGAAGATGACAAATGGAGCTTTGTGATTCTATGAACACTTAGAGATCACTGTGTTGTTATAGGTAATTATTGTATTTGCTAAATTCTAACATAAATTTTGCTATAAGGAATATGAATTCAGCCAAGAAAGCTATGGGCTTTTCCAAGTTACATGTGAAATTTCTTTTCTGTGTGTGTGTTGTACATCTTGTGAGAACTTCTTTCTGATAAGTGTACACAAGCAGGAAGTGACTTGTCTTTTGTGAACGGATCCCAGTGTTTAGAATTTTGTGCAGTTTCTCCACTTCTGCTCTTTATGAAAACATACTTTACAGGACACTCTCGGTGTTGCTCTAAAGTTCAATTTTAATCTTTTTTTCAAAATGTCTGAGACACCTTTAACTTGGAATCTTTCAATGGGCATAGGAAAAACGTGAAAAATTCACACTGAAGCTTTAAGAGAAAATATTGCCTTAGAGAAATGCTTACAATAAAAACTCACCAGCTGCTCAGTCAAATCTCCTTACTCCAATAATACTGACAGGCATTAGCTTGCTTTCTTTTTTTTTCAACTGGAAAGTAGTAAGATTCTTCTAAGCTAAAGTCATTTTCAAAAGGAATAGCTGTGACATCTCTACAAAGTGAAGGGATAAAAGAATGTTGAAAACATGAATACATGCAAGAATCTAGTTTTATCTGAAGTGTCTGCAAATTAAAATACTGGTACAAAAATAGTGCTGTGGGGGAGAAAGGTGAGCCAGTTAATTTAGCGGTACTAGATTGTACTAAAATTAACAAAAAACAAGACAAAAAAACAAAACACTTGCTTTCTTGACCGTGAGATATTTCCACTTTGGGTATGTAGTTAAAGAAGCATTCAGGTAGTAACAGTGTATCCATCTAGTGTCTGAAATTCATTCATGTTGTGATAGTAGTACAGAAGAGAGATTGCCCTTCTCACTGTTTTATCATCTTTCACATTACTAGCAGTTTGCCATAAAATGAACACTTTTAACAGTAGATGCTTTGATTTGGTCTGCTGTATATTTTTCTGTCTATCTGATTCTCGGTAAACCTTTTGGCACGGCATATCCCGGTTTTGGGAACTGTACCCTTTGACTGCCTAGCCTTCCGGGAGCAAGAAGTCTTGTTGCAGTTCTATGTGCTTGAATAACAGGAAGTCTGTTTTTAATACCTCTAGCCCAGAGTGATCCCTAAGCATCAAATGCAAAGTCCTTCATGGCTCTCTGCTGGAACAATTATAGCCTGGAAGTCTATGCAACTCTCAAAACATAATGTTCATTAAAGATGATGAAAACGTACTTGAAAATTATGTGTGTAGTTATTACAGGTCTTGTTTTGCCTTGGGTATTTCTGCATACAGCCATCACACTTGTGAGTGAGGACATCGTGAGTTTGGGAAGTTTTCAGTTTGAGTCCATTGCCATCCTCTATCCGTTCCCAAGACTGTGATGAGCAGCCCGGACATTCACTCATTTCTTTATAGTGCTACTTGTTAAACAGCTGGGGAAATTTCAGCGTTCTTATGCTAGAATGCTATTTTCTTATGTATAGATTAATTATCACTTCTTATTTCAAATGTTCACTTCTAGCCTGTTAGAGCACCAAAAATAGCTAGTGTTTGTAGTTAATACAGGGTAAGTAGTGTGATCTGAGCTAAATACAGTTCATTCTTAGTGTGTTGTACTTTGAAACATGTATTAAAATAACACTTCCGCACTCTTATTTCTCCAGATCCCAAAGAAAATGCTTGTAAGGCATTTAATGAGCTTGTCCCAAGTTTGTGGTTGCCAAAGTGGTATGGACATTGCCATGTAAGTGTCAGTCAAACCACTGGTACTAGCTATGGCAATCATCAGTACCAACAGCAGGAGAGTAGTGTTATGACAGTCTGCTCTGTGTTTTCCTTCGGTGTGGGCTCGTATAGCACCCAAACAGGAACCTGTTTCTCACTCTGTGTTGCTGTCATCAGTATCAAAACTCCTGGTACTGCAAAGCTGAATGATGCTTTTAGTACCTGTTACTGCAAATTTAATGCACAGACAGGTTGGGAGGCACCTGCTTGTAGCTTGATGTCTTCCTGACTTTATTCACGTCTGGTAAATTAAAAGCATAGGGTTGTAAAGAACATGAGAGTAAAACTGTCTTAATCACGCATCAGTCTGGCTTCTTTAAAATGCCTGAAGATTCAGCTCTGGCTACAGAAATATTACTATCTTTTGTATTTATCCTCTCCCGTGTCTCTTTGGAAGCCTTTCCTGGACAACCTGTTAACCCAGCAGCAACTATAGTCAGAAAAGATACTTTCATAAAACATGTTATAAAGCATATGTATCGCATAAAGGAGTGGTTTCCCCAGTTGCTTGGCTGCCATAGTTTCTGGAAATTGGTAGGTTTTATTTTATTTCTTGGCATATACCTTGGCATTACTGATTATCTTGGCCCCCACTCCTTAAACATTCCTCTGTCTTTGAGTATAAATCTGGGATTAAGGCTCACTAAATTTCTTGACTTGCCAGTGATCCACTTTACAGAAGTAATGTCATTGGAACAAATAGCAGATAAAACATCAAAGAGGACTGACCTCTGCTCCGGGTTTTTTCTTGTTTTCTTGGTTTTCCCTTTTTCATTTTTTTCCTAGGTGATGCTATTTCATTGTTGGCACCTTCCACTATAGATGGCTTCGAAATTTTTTAGAGCTTTAAAAATGGCTGAAACTTTTAAGGTTCCCCAGAAATGGTTATGGGAACAGAAGAGAGAAACTTTGTTTTCAATATCTTGCAGCCAGCTGTGCAAAACATGGTAACTTCACTTACCAAAATAGCAAACCTCCTCCAGGATTTCAGAATTTTTAGACTTGGCCTGTACCTTATGAACTACAGTGGCATTTTTACAGAAGACAAACCTCTTTAAAGTTGAGGGAGGAATTGAGTTCAATTCTCTCTTCAGAGGGATTTTTTGCCAATTAATTACCCTTCCAAACAGCCGTAAGTGCTATTGATGCTGACCTCCTGATGTCTTCTACGACATCAGAATTTACATTAAAGAAAAATTTCTCGTAAGTAGCATGGACTTTTCCAAAAGTATAAATCAGATTTTCAGAATTCATGGAGAATTTATAAATTCGCACAAGATTTTTTTTTGTAAGCAGTGAAATTCAAGATAGTTTTGGTTCCCTCTTTTTCCCATATGAAATATGCCTGGATAGACTTGTCCCCCAGCCTTAGCTGATGCTCCTGTTGAAGTAATCAGTATACTCTGTATTTTTTTACTGAAAATGTGAATTCTTTACTAACTTGCTTGAAATTTGCAGTGCTTTCCACTTCAAGAAATTGCTGCTTAAACATGCTAATTTTATTCTGTGAAAGCTCCTATTGTCCTATATTATGCATTCAGTGTCACGTCCCATTCTCTCCCCCCACTGCCCCTGGCCGAAAGCGTGTATCAGTTGTTCTGGATGTCTTGGCTGTATTCCAAGTGCTCTTCTACTTAGGAAATAAATACCTTTTCAACTGTAAGAAATAACATCTGTTACAGTTTCAAAATGCCACATCTTGTGTGAGTGTTTTGCATAATTACAGCCTTTTGAGCCTCTTTAAAATATCTGAAAAATGTAAGGTGTTTCTCATGGCTACACTTAGTGCATTTTATTTGGGGGAGGGGGCCAAGGAGGAGGAGATGTGCTTTTATCTAAAAATAATGAAAGCCTAAATAGCTAATAGAGTTCTGTGGACAACTTCACGTTTTCAGTCCCATTTCTGATAATCTTTCCTTAAATTTATCTCTTACGGCTTGCAATTGAATACTTCTTGTTCGGCAAGATGGACTTTTGTTCTCTCTTGATACAGCCATTCTCATATTGGCAAAGCCAATTACACCAGTACCATTGGAAAAGACATTAAATTGAAAAGTGATAACTTCAGGGAAACTAGTAGGATGCAGATAGAGCAGAAAGAGTTTAAGGGTGAGACATTTCATTCATCTGAAAAGTTAAAGTTGCATGGTTGAACTGTTTTTTGTTTTGTATTTAGCTTTTCAAAAGGTTGTGTTTAATTACTATTAATACAGCATTTCAGAGGAGTCATATTACTCTCAGATGAGTACCTTGGATATTAGTCTCCCTTCTTAAAGGTGCAAACTCTAATCAAAAGTGAGATTTGGGGACTGGAGGAGGGGGGTTGGTTATCAGACATCCCGGATAAACAAAACATTCTACACTGTTTATTCATTACATCCAGTATAAGTAAAATGTATTCTAATATGCATTTGTCTGGTAGATATTTTAAAATGTATTCTAAATATTATAATATTCTAAAAGCAGCTACTTTTGAATATTTACTTAAGTGATCACTTGGTGATTGCCAGAGATGAAGTAAAAGTTTAAATCTTGCTCTTTTACGTACTATAAGAGACACTGTATTTTTGGATGTAACTGTAATCACAAGCTCGTGCATTCAACCTATAATTAAAGCATTAGGAAATAGAGTATTTAATGATGTTGTCATAACTTGATGAGGCTTGGCAAGCCTTTCACCAAGAATCTCGGATTTTAAGCTTGGAAATATTGTGTAAGCAAATAAAAGTAGTTAACTAAAACTCATCCATGAGCTTAAGAAAATGTGGGAAGATCAAGTGATAAGTAACAGAACTTGACTATTTTGTACCTGTCCTCATATCTTGATTGATTTTTTTTCATTAACAGATATAAATTTCAGTTGTTCTTTTGCATAAGAATTGAACTGGCTTTTTGACCAAAGAACCATCATACTTGGATTAAGTGATAATTTCAGTAAACAAACAAAGATTATCTTTAGAAAATTTACAGGCTGAATGGTTAGGAGAATAGTTTTTATACATACTGAAAAGCAGATAAGGCATTTTTTAGAAATCTGGGCTAATGGGGAGGATAAATGGACAAATGATTGCAAACAGCCTAATTCAGTAGTTATATGTTAGTTTTGCTTTTACCTTAAGACTTAGGCTTGGTGGATGGAGAAAAAGCGTTTGGTAAGCAAATAATAAAAGCTTTTTCTTAATTATGCCTTTTCCTTCTGATAGCTTAGCCAGCTGACTTCAAGGGTTTTCTCTTTTTTGAGCATGCTGCCTTGGTAGTGGACCTCATTCCTCTAGGAATGCAACAATTCTTGTACTCCTGTAGTTCAGATCTGTGTCCCATGTTCCCTCTGGCAGTTCACGTATTTTGCCGTTGTCAGGTCTCGCTCCCAGTGGAGAATGGAAGAAAGGGCTTTGGGAATCCTGTAAAAACAGGAATGAGGTAGCAGAGATGATGGGTCAATATGCCTATTGGGATACCTGAATTTTTAACTCAGCAAGTGCTTTAATGATGTAAACGTTGAATAGGTGGCCTAAATTTCTACCACTGCTGCCTTATTTCTCAAGGTCATTCCAGTTGTATACAATTGTGGGAGCGTATGAAGTCATAGCTGTGTTTGAAGACTGTGTCAGTTAGATACTCTGATCTGATTACTGTTCCACTTTGTTTCTCAATCCTGGCTTCGGTAATATATAGCCACTTAAGCTAAAGCTAATGTGCATACACAAAAGCAAAAGATAATAAGGAGCTGGATTTATGTCCTTTGTGTTATCAGTCCCTCCCTAATAATTTTTATGTCCATTGGCCAATTTCAAACAAGCTTACAGAGTTAAGCCCTTATTATGTTTAAGTTTGGAAATATATGGTTAGCTAGAAAAGCCAAGTAAGTACTTGGTTACTTAGGCTGTTTGATGTCCCAGCTGGTCGGCCTCTCTGCTTCTGAGTCTGAAGAGGCCAAAGGATTTGCTTGTCTAGGCTGTCTGGCACCTAATTAGCAGGGAGGCTTGTGCGTGTGGATAGTGCATAGGGAGAAGTGCACAAGGGAGATAATGTGAGATGGGGCATGCAGGAGAACTGGAGCTCTTGTTAAGAGTAGCTTGTGAAATAAATGAAGGTGAGGAACGTGAGATTGTTTCGATGGGAAACTGCCAAGACAGAATGGAGAGTCTAAATTGGTTCTGCGACTCACAGTTCACTTTATTTACTGACAAGAGTCAAATAGAGCACTGTTTATTAAACATTCTTTTGTGATTATAGCTGTTTCTCTTCACGTCTTGTATTTACTTATAGTACAGGATTTGCTTTCTAGTCATTTAATAAAAAAGGAGGGAGTTCTCAAATCAGAATAAGGAATTACTGCCCTGAAAGTGAAGTGCCACTGCCCTTCAAATATATCTGCATGTGATTCTATGAAAGATCATTGATAATGTTTAGGAATATATGATGATTTGATACATGACTTAATCTGAGATTTAATAGAATCCAAATACAGAATTAAAGGGTATTTTGCCTTATGTGCCTCAAATACTTACTATTTTAAGCAACATTGACTCAAAGCAGAGAACCAGTTCTCTTTTAGAGAAGAGGCAATAATTGTACAGTGGTTTGCTTTGTATGGTTTTTTTTTTTTCCAAAGCAATATTTCCTTGATCCAAATCCTGGGTAAAATCAACAGAAACCTTTGACATCTCTAATTTAATCATGTTACTTTTGTGACTATGTGAAACTATTGTAACATGTCAAGATATTATGCTTGCAATTAAAGTATTATGAAGCTTTTTGTTATTGTGTATTTGTAAACAAATATATGTATGATCCAATTTAAACTTCTCTGGGACTATTTGATTATGAATACTGCTATCTAGTACTAATTTCTCATTTTGGTGCTTAACTTTAAATTTGAAAGTTACTATGGTAAATGTCACTTTTTTTGTGGAGAAATCACATTAAAGGGTAAGGTTTTGCAAGTCTCCATACTAAGACTTTCTAGTAACACACACCTGTCAACTACTAGTGTGTGTAATTACAACTAAAGATTTTTTGGGAGAGATTGATGTTGATTCATCACAGTAGTCCTTAATTGGAATCACTGAACACTTAAATGCTCCTTTTAAATATAAAACAAAGTTTAGATTATAAATATATCTTTTTTTGTAAAACATTTATTTTGAAAGGAATTGAGATAATTTCTTCTTGTAGCATTTCTTGCGTGGTCACTTCTTCAACTGTATTCAATAAATTGTATAAGGAGCAATGACCACTGACTGAAGCTTAACTGGAGAACTGCTATTTTGTACATACTTTTACATTAAAATAAATTATATGTATTCAGAGTTGGCATAGAAAAATCTCAAACTGTACTGGAGGGGGAAGAATGTGTGCTGGTACAGTATCCTTTTGGTAATGTTCTAACCAAACAGTTTTAAAGTATTTCTTTAAAAAGTAAGGCATTCATTACTTCTGTTTTATATATAAAAGATGAAAGAAATACTTCGTTTAATAGTGGGGAGGATAATATCCTCCTGTGGAGCAACGTTTCCATTCGGTGTTGTGGAACCCATGCGCTGAATTCCTCTCCTCCTGTACTTCCAGTTACCATGTTTGGCACTCACCTTTTGTACTTGTAAGGATCATAAACACAAACTGGCAGTGTGGTTTATATTTTTCTTAATCTACCTAATCTTGCAGTTTGCCAAAATGGTTTAATTCTATCCTGAATCTCTTAAATGATGGTTTAAAGGCACTTAATTTTTATGGGAGTGCACATATAGAATTAGAATGCTTGGTTGACAGGGTATGTTGCATTCATGATACATAAATGCAGATTCTTATTATTTGAAAGGAGTCTTTTGTTGGCACAGCAGGCATCCCAGAAAAGTCAGTGTGGGTAAGGGATCTAAGGGAAATAGTTTGACGTCCATGGGATAAGGAGATGAGAGTTGATTAGATATTTGATTTTCCTTTTGCTACTTTACAAATGGATCAGCATTTCATTGGTTTCCATCTGTCTCTAGCTACACTGGAAAAGTGGATTCAGAGTGCTAAAGAGAATTAGAATTAGTAGAATTAGATAATGATGAAATTAAGAGGCTTTTTTCATATGAGAGATTGATCCCATTTTTAAATGTAGGCCAACTTTTGTGATGTAGAAAAATGCAGATTCATTGACTTGAATGTTATACGTTTTAATGTAGTGATAAGATTTTTGTTGTTGTTGTTGCAGGGATTTTTATGTGAGTTTTTGCTTGATATATGTGACTTAATACACAATAGGGTTCCAAAAATGTCATAGTTGCCTATTTTATATAGGTATAATACTAATTCTTAAGACGAAATAACAGCTTTTTGCATATCAATGAGGGAGTAACATGATTCTCATAAACATTGTGTCTTTCAGTGTGATGATTCTTTGTTTCATACTTTGATCATTCATGTTGCCTTCCTCTGACCCCTCTATTTTGCAATAAACAGTACACAAAAGAATTCCAGATGAGGTCACACCATTTGTTTTATATATTTTATTTTATGTCATATGTTATCCCTTGGGCAGCCTAAAGTCTTACTATGTATATGTCTTTTGGTTAACTGAAGATGCTAATTAAGCAGAGGTCCTTATTGAGAGATTTATAATGAGTCTCTTGAGGTGTCTTTTGGTGTTAAATCATTGATTTAGAAGGCCTTTTGATGAAAGAGTTTCCTTCAGTAGTTGTTGCTTTGCATAGCGTGACATTTAGATTTAGTTTAAACTTTTTGCCTGCAGACCTCTATATAGCTCTCTTGGAAGCTTGTGTATTCAAGCATGGAGGACTGTCTTGTATTACTTAAGCATTTGCAAGTTTACTTCTTCACTGTTCTTTTAATGTATCATAAGCTGTAATTCTCCATATGGCACCTAATGCAGAACTGTGAGTTAACCTGTAGGTAACTTTTTACCAAACAAGTATTGATTCTCTTACTGACAATGATGATAAAATTGGGTTACTCTTCACCTATTTTTCTGTGGCTTGAGGAAAACTGAAGACATCATGGTGAAATAAAGCTGCTACAAGAAACTATCTCCATGTTATTTTGTTTGGAGTTGCCACAGTCCTTTAAGGTGTGGTATATGGCCTTTTGTAGCTTGATGAGGTCATCCTAACCTGGTTCTAAATAATGTCTTTACTTTTGGCAGGACCTCTTTACGTACTACAGAAGAGTATTTTAGTTATCTTTCCTTAACAGTGAGATTTTTAGAGGAGGTGACTTGTGCTGGAGTGCAACTGTATCTAGATTGATGCATTTTACCCTCTTTTTATTAGACTTGGCAGTGCCGGTATTCCTGGCATGTATGAGTTGCTTGTCTTGATCTTTGTGTGGCTGTTAGAGCCTTTTGGTACAGAAAAATGATTTTTTTGATTTTTTTTTTTTTTTTTTGGATTGGCATGTCACAGAATTGTCCATTTGATATTGTGACTGAATTTTAACTGAAAACCATAGCTGATCTGATGGACTCTTTGAGTCCAAGACTTTTTAAGGTGAATATTCAGTTTCAGAGAACTCATTGCACTGTTTAGTCAGGAATGGCTCTGATTTACAATTGTACTTGTAAATGATGCAGTTCTTGATAATGCTTGGGTATCACTTGGGTAGACAGAAATCAGTGGATTTAACACTAAATAAATGTAAATGTCCTAGATTACAACTTCTGTTCTCTGTGTGAGCCACTGTGAAGCTTCAGCTAAAAAAAATCTGGAATGGCAGGCAATATAGTCTTCTGCTATATATGGAATTATTTGTCCATAAAAGCTTTTGTTTTCTTATCTGAATAAAATAAGAGCAAACTAGGTTGTTGTTCTGCCCAAGTCTTTTCTGAGCTGGGTGTTCTGAAATCAGTCTTTCTCAACACACAGTTCACTCTTCCCCACAAGGGGAATGGGTAGTGCCACGTGGCAAAAAGCTGTGATGCAGTCCCCCTAATTTGGTAGAAGCTTATTTTCTCCAGTTGGAACAATAAGTTTAAATACATATAGTCAGTAACTGTAGCTGTTTTTCCCTTCTTGTCTTGGATGAACTATACTGTTGGTGCTGCAAGGGGCTTCTCACAAACATGAACCAGAAGTGTTTACCCTTAAAAACAAACAACAACAACAACAACAAAACCCCCAAAACAAAAAAACCACTGTTTTGTAGAGCATGAACATAGCTAACTTTCTGAAGTCTTAAACTGTCTCCATGGTTCTTGGGCTGGAGCATAGGAATAGGGAAGAAAAAAGTAAGATAAAAGTTTTCTTTCTGTAACATAAACATAGATACAAGCAGGATTGCACATTTGGAGTTTTGTCTATAGCAGTTTTCTTTGGACAAATATTTTAATGTTTCAAATTAGTATTTTTAAGTTAAATTCCCTTTTTAACAAAAGTGTAAAACATTTGCATGCCTTTTAATAGCGTAAATATGTATTTGATCAATCAACAAACACATTGCAGTTGTTGAACCTTTCTTCTGTTTTAGAATAAGTATCCAGGGCCTGTAAACACTGGCAGTAGTATATTACCTTATCACATCTTAATGAGTTTCTTTATATCTAATATGTATTTTTTTTATATTTAAATGCAAATGTTAGTGTTTTTTCAGAAGAGAAACAACTCTCTTCCAGTCAAAAAAAAACACCTATATCCAGTTATTTTGATGTTTTTATTCTTAACTGGCACTTAAAATGATCGTTAACATCTTCTAAGAACTAGCTGAGCTTTTTTGTCCTTAGACCTTAGATTTAAAAAGGGATCATTTTTTAAATTCATTTGACAGAATAATTACTTTGAAAATATATTTGAACTGCCCTGAAGTTGGATGCTGATAGCTTTTTGAAGCCAAAACATAGTAGTGCCAGGAAAAAATGTTACCATGAAAAGCGATGTTGAGATTCAAATCTTAAAAACACCTCAAAAATGTCTTCAGTAGGTATATTTGTTTGAAAATTTAATGATTTCCTACTGAAAATTTAAGTCATAATGAATAAAAGAGTTCAGACCTCTTTATTTAAAGAATAATTTCTCCATATTTTCTAGTGATGCACTTTATATGCTTATTTAAAATGCATCCACCCTCAATTTATGCCGTAGAAGTATCACAGGAGTAAAAATGTTGTCTAAATTTGAACTCTTATGCTGGACTGCTACCTTCCTTTTACACCTGTATGAATAAACAGGTTATATGTAGTATATAGGAACCTGAATGTAGTAAACTTCTTGGCTAGTAGAGGAAAAAAAACAGTTTTTGCTTTTTACGTCTCTGGGTTAATAAACTGTTCTGAAGACCTCGAAATGAGCAACGTATACAGCTGTTAGCTAATGCCAAGAACAGGATATACCGACATTGCTGCAAATGTAACATACAGTATGGATTTAAATATTTTCCTTTTGTTCAGAAGGCAGAATTTGGCAAACGGTCCCCCAATGCCAAGTGCCTGTGGGAATTTATTATTTTGTCGGACTAGTCATATAAGGGAAGGTATGTACTTAAATGCTCAGATACGCTATAAGGTTAAAGCCAGAGTCTTCAAAACTATCTTCACGGTAAGCTTAAAGAACCTTATGTTCATAAACAGGACAGTGTACGTGTGTTTCAAATGTTGTTATGATCCGTTATTAAAATAGAAAATGGTTGTTCAACAGCAACAGTGGCAAAACGTCAGAGAAAACGTGCATAAGCTTCTTTGTTCTAGTTTAGATCAGTGTACCTATTCCCTTAGTAAATGGAAAAATATTTTATAAACCTTAGTCTGTGTATGCTGGGTTCCACCCTACATATGTTCTCATTGAGGTAAACGGTGCTTTCCAATTTACTTTTTTTAGCAGGTTTCTCAGAAATGTATACATACATTGGAAAGGTGTGTGTGGGTTTTTTTTTTTTTTTTTTTTTGGTGTGGGCATTTGGGTCTGAGAGCACTCATTGGCAGAAGAGATGACAAAGATGAGGTCTGAGTGGCTCTAGTAAACAGAGAACCTTCTCAAAAGTGTGGTGACTCCCAGCAGGGGGAGCCTGACAAGAACTGTCACACTACTCAGAATAGTGAAGAGTGTCCAGAACAGGAAGAGGCTCTCAATTATTTCTCAGCAGTCTCGTCAGTATAAACTGAAGAATTAAGTGGCACTTGGCTCATCTTGTCATTTGTAATACGAACTTGTATTTAAATTATGTGAAACTGAAATATTTTAGGCTGCAGTCTGTTTAAAAATTTGATTTAGAACTGTAATATAGGAGAGTGTAGAGGAGTCAGAGTTTGTATCATTTAGAAAGATGAGACAAAAATATCTTCCATTTTCTATTTTGAAAACTACAGCACATTTTCTTTTATTATCTCCGATTGAGCCATTTGCTTGGCAACAGAGAAGCAGTAAATAGGCTGGATTTCCCGTAAGTCATGAGGAAGTAGTGAAAAAGCATGAGAGCTGGCAAATCTGTCATTGTCTTAGTACGTTTGTGATGGGGTGGTTTGAGTTTTAAATGATTCTGTTATACAAGAAACAGAATCTAGGTCAATCCTGAAGTATATTGGATTTACCATACTAACAGAAGTAAAAATATTTAAAACTTATTTTTCAAGGTTAGAGTAAATAGGTAATTAAATTATTACTGTTATGGTGAATGTTAATGAATGCAAAACATCATTTCTTGTCCTGCCTCATCCACCTTTGAACCCCAGACAGAAACACAAAGCATAATGAGAGGATAAAATGTTTTTTTAAATTTATTATTGCTACTTGAGTTGTGCTATAGTTTTGCAAAACTTGCAGTTACACAAAGGATGATGTTCCAGTGCAGCAGTTAAGCTTTCTGAAAATTAAATAGTTAAATATGCACAAGAATAGGGACCGGATTCCCTATCTGTTCAGTTAAACATCCATTCAATTTTTATGCTGACATATTGAATCATTATTCTTCTTAAATATTTCTGTGCATGATGGCACTTAAATGAAATCCCTGGTAAAGATGGTTACAACTTTGTATGCTCACCCACTTCAATTTTCTCATTTCCCAAATACCTTTAAGGGTTTTCTGGACATACTTCAAAGGCCATCTGATATAGCTTTTGGTAGACCAGGAAGCTAGGAAGATACAAATTCTGAAATGTAGGATCTCTTTACAGAGAACTGACTGGAATACTGTTTCTATATAAATGATCTTAGATAGCATATATGAGAAGCACTTCCATAAATAACTGTGCCCTGAGCAATGGCAGGTGAGCTTCTCTGCTTGAAACTTTCCTTGTCAGCTTTCTAGTTCCTAAGAAAATAGCATGATTTACTCATGGCACGAAACTGTGCAGTTGCTTTTTGGGTGGTAGAGTTCAACTCTATTTAAATTTTCATATGGACTCTTCACATTGCCCCTTCTAAGAAATTTTAACATATTCTAATTACAGGATCACAGAAGCATGGTTTGTAGCTCCTAACATTCACCTGAGAGATAGTAACTTTCACTTTTGATGGAAAGTGTAGGTAGAAGTGAGGCACTTTTATAAAGTTACTGCATTTCTGTCCTAGAGAGTTGAACAGATTAACGGCACTCTGAGGGTTGAAAATGTAGATCTGGTTGTCAAGGGCTGATAAAATCCAGTGTCGTCTTGTTCTTTGAAAATCGTTGCTACTGTTTCCCTTTGATTGGAATAAGTCTCAGCTATTTAAACCTCACTAGCCTCATATGTAGTAGAGGAAATGGACTATTTTTATTAGGAAATATAAATTAGTCATTGTGTGTTTTGTCTCTTTGATTTTTCTTTTCCTCATTCAGGTAAATACTTTTGTTGGATGTTCTAATGCATCTAATTCTAATTACGTAAACTACATATCTAGAGGGAATTCTGACTCAAAAATATACAGCTTTTTCTACACTGCTCCATCACAATGCCTTTAACTTGGTCTGGAACAGCTGATTCCAGATTATGAGAAAGAAGCAAAGGTCTTTTGCCCATTTTGTAGGGGGTGTCTTGGATAGTGACCAGTTAGCTTTTGTTGCTTATGCTTTTGGTGATATATAAATGAATGGAAACCACTGGCTCATTTCAGATAGACCTACTAAGCAACCACTGTTAGAAATTTTCAGTTACTGCAGACCTAGATTTGAATCAAAGCGCATCAAGATGAAAGACTGTATAAGCCATTAGTAGTCCCTTGAGCCTTCCAGGCTTTTTTTTTTTTATGCATGTCCTGTTAATGGAAAAAATAATTTCCAGTTCAGTTTCCCCTCAGTACAATCAGTGATCTTTGGATTGGTTTCAGTCTTCTCTGTAAATTATTCTCTAACAGTGCAGAAAGAATTTCATTTGCTTTTTTGTGCAATTTGTTTTCCCCTGTGTAGAGCAAGAGTTAATAGAATAAGAAGCAGAGATTCTGAGATGCTATACAGGAATTACTTCTCTGTCATTTGTGGCTTAAGAAAAGGGGGTGGTATTCAGCTCTTGAAAGGGCTTTAATGAATGCTGTTTGCTGTTTTTAAAAGCTAATGGTCAGAGGAGAGCGATAGAAACAACCTTGGACTCTTAGGGTAAACTGATTAGCGTTTTTCCTGATTGAGGTGATTGTTTCACCTTCTTTTTATCCCAAGATTTTTCATCACCCTTTGCTTTTTGTTTTTATTCAAATAACATAGCGTTAAAGAAGCCTTTTTTTATGTGAATGCAATCCTCCCCCTCCTCCTTTTCCCTTAGAAAATCTGCTTGCCACAGACGGGGAGAGCATGTGTTTCTCTTGTCTTGGTTGGGTGCACAAATCTTCTTTTATGTGTGCTGCTTCTTACCCTGTTGCCTAGACGATTTGCTTTCACTAAGGATGTCTGGTTCTCGTAAAGAGTTTGATGTGAAGCAGATTTTAAAAATCAGATGGAGGTGGTTTGGTCATCAGGCGTCAGCCCCTATTTCTGCAGTTGATAACAACCAGGGAGACTTCTGGAATAGAGGACAAAATGTCACAACTGGTGGCACAAAGTTTATAGATCCAGGTAACCTACCTTTAACATCAGTTGGTTACAGAAGGTCCAGCCAACGGGATTTCCAGAATTCACCTCCTTGGCCAATGGCATCCACCTCGGAAGTCCCTACATTTGAATTCTCAACAGAAGATTGTGGAGGTGCGCGTTGGTTTGACAGACAAGAAACAGATGATAGAGCGAGTGAAGAAGGAAATGAATCAGACAGCAGTTCATGCAGGTTATTACTTTTCTGTTGTAAGAACTGTGTTTTCATTTCATATTTGCAGATACTATCCATATATAGGGTATGCTTTCTTCTAGAATAAGTGCTTCAGCAATCTAGCAATTGCAAGTGCCTCAGAAATATAAAAAAGATTGATAATCAGAGTTTTGTATGTTTATTAGGACCTCTTTAAAAATAATTTCGTCAGTGTAGATAACCTATGACAATTGTTTTTAAAAGCTAAATGAAAATGATGCTCTTTACTTTATCTGCATGTATGTATATCTGTGTGTGTATGTGCAGGCACTCACTTGTTTTAAATAGAATCCCAAGCTCACGCTGCTATGAACGAGGTAATACTCATTGTGTTATAATGTTATGGGTTGTTTTTTAAATTATTTTGAAATGACACCGATTGTTTAGTTATGCTGAGAATTAGTTCCATGAAAATTAGGAGAAAATAAAAAAAAGTGTAAGTGCCTATGATTCCTATGTCTGATGTTTCGAAGTGTTTTTATAGATGAGGGAGATTAAAATGGATTAAAAAATATTAAGGCTATAAATTTTTTCCCTTCAAGTTGCATATGCACAGGCAAAGATTTCATCTACTGAAAGTGATACATTGTCAACCAGTTTGTGCTGTAAACTAATATCAAAAGATTGTTTTAAAGTAATAAGTGCAATTTTCTTTTCAAACGTGTTAAACTGTACACCTAGATTAAAAATCAAAAATGGTTTTATTGCATCTCTAGAGTTTTGGTGTTCTTATCTTACATTACTAAAGGTTAAACTATAAAATTTGTTCTGAAGTGAAAGGTGTTTACCGGTTGGTGGAAAATTAGGCAAATTAATCATGTTTCTTGTTAAAAAAACAGTTTTTCACTTAGCTCCTTTTACTGCATGAGTCAGGCATCCTTCACTAAAAGTGTTTTTCCTTCTTTTTATAGTGTGTATATATAGTGCATATTAGTTAACTTACTATTTCAAATTTTTATGTTTGCTTTCTAGCTTTTAAGATAATTTGCAATTATATGATATTTCAGAAAGTATGACCCTAAAAGGGTACACTGTTTATTAATAAAGTCTATTAGGGACAAATCAATCTAGTTAGAGCAGTTCTAGTGTTTTGCATTTCCTAGGAGAAGAATTCATTTGATGCAAGGGCAAAGCAGTCAAGAATAAAAGCACTAGCTATTTATGGTTTGTATAACCTTTTAAGATTTGAGAAAAGGAGGGAGAGTAAAAATTCTTAGGAGTCAGCATGGTATATTTGCTTTCATCACTGGATTGTGAAAGTATTAGAATTATAGGGAAAAGAAGCCTGCATACTGATACTTCATAACAGCAGTCTTAGCAGTATATTTGTTGTAGCATGCTATGAATAACACATCAGTAGAGCTCCTATTTTAAGTGATGTAGGTATTTTTTTTTAAATAGCTGTGCCGCTCACTGCATGCTGTGTGTAATGATAGGTATAACATCACCTTACATTTCAGAAATATCTATTTGTGATGCAAAATTTGTATGTATATCATTACCCCCTAATAGGATGTCCTTCCTATAGGAAGGCAATCAATGTAGAAAAAATGTAATTCTAAGACTGATGTGTAGCTTGAAAATACTACAAATTTATTTTTAACTGTAGGAGAAGAACTTACGTATGACAAAACTAATTTTCTACCTAATATGGAAGTGAAGTACTTCAAATATGGGAGAATTATGGGAAATAATTCCCAAATATGGGAAATTAGGGTGTATGGGAAGTATGTAGTAGTGCTGGTATTTTATTTGTGGGGGTTTTGGAGGGAGGGAGTTGTATGCTACAGGAGATGCACGTAGGATTTGAACTTTATATTCAGTAAATTTGCAGTATCTTTTTAATTATGTCTCCAATCAGGTATAGCATCTGGAGTTGCTTAATTTTTTTTTTTGTAATTCTTGCTAGTGTTTTAACTTCATTCTTCAAAATAAACATCTTAGGTAAACTTTGGTTTCAATATCTGTACAATTTAAGGCATAACTAATGGTAATATAGGAACTTGATTTGTTTCTTAGCTATGTTTTTGTTCCCTAGGAGAGACTGTACTTAAACCATGCCTTATCTACTCCCTTTAGTAAGACATAACCTATATAAGTCTATCCAATACTTGGAATTTTTCTAATATTCAGAACTTGATTAAATGATGAGCTTTTTCTGTTTATTATTCTAAAATACAGCTTATCTGTTGACTTGAGTAACAAAAAACCAAAAAGAACACCATGGTCCGTGGTGTTCTCAGAGGACCTCTCTCCTAGATGAGAACCCTGTGTTTCCTTCATTAGAAATAAATTGTATATGTGAAGAGTGTGGGAGTTTTGTTTTTGTTTTTAAGTTAATTCCATGCCTTCTATGTAGTTTATCTTGCTTTTTTATCCTCTGTATTTACTGCCCAGATACAAGCCCTAAAAGCATGGCCTGTAACATGGAAGCTTCAGTGACAAAAGCAGCTGTACTGTTTTGTGTGCATCAGTCTTCCTCTTTGCCATGTCATATGGCATAGAAAGAAGAGGCTATAGACCAGCTCTCTTGTTAAAAAAGCTTTAAATCATTATGTGATTAATTTAGAGGAGAGACAATGTATAATTTTTTTGTTACTGTGCGCTTGATGGCAGAAGGGGTATGCAAGTTGCAAATCTTTGTGAAATGACAGTTACCCCAGGCGCAAGCAGTTCTTTCCGGTTCAGGGATCGGAGCTAGTCACCTATAATGCTATTTACATCATACTCTACTGTGCTGTTTATGACTAACATTAGCCTAAACGATGGCCAGTGAGGGTTGAATTCTTTTCTTTTGTTGTTTTTCCTCTCCTAGATTTCCTTTACTGTTGCTCTTCGTTAACTCTTCTACGTTCCTGAGGCTACGCTCACCAATTTTGGATTTGTAGGCTTCTCAAATTTTCTAGTAGAGGTGCAGATGCTTGTACAGCAAATTCAAGCATATCAGCACTGGATTTGCCTTACGTTACTTTCTGTGGATTCCTTAGAGCCATCCACAGGCCTTGAAGCCACAGTGGATGACAGGCTGAAAATCACTGCTGCAGGGCACACCAAATATGTGAAGTGTTTTATCTGGTTCATTTCTCCCACACATGCATTAAAATATTGAAATTACTTTGCTGTAGATGTAACTATGGAAATATATTTGTATGCAAGCATACTATTAAATGCATATTGGAACATGAAATGCAAGCAATATTTCAGAATTCTTCAGTTATGTCCTAACTTTGAACTGTTTAATAAGATGTCTGTAATAGATGTTAAGACAAGGTCTGAATTCACAAGAGTAATAAGCTACTCTGCATTAATGTCTGTATGAACAATCTTGTAGTTAGTACATTGCAAATTCCTAAGTCTATCCTCCTGTAACTTTTCATCTACAGAAACCTTTGGTATTTTGTAATGTCTTTTCTCTCACCTCAATCTTGCTGACTTTTGATATTTTTGTTTTTTTGTTTGTTGTTGCATGTTGTGACCAGATTAAAGCTGTCTCAAGTATATTTTTGTATTATTACACTTGCCTCTCATACTGAAATGTGGATGTATCATGAGGTAATCAAAGTAGTTATATTTTTCAGACAGAACATACGTTACAGGGGAATATTTGTGCCTGCACAAATGTAGTAAGTCTAGGAGGTCTCTTAGAGGTAAGACAGGAAACATGCACGCTATAGTCAAAGGTCTAGGTGCAGTGAAGCATGCCTACATAATTTCTCACCAAAATTAAAAACTAGTAAAGATGCAAGTAGTATTGTCATAGCAGTTTTTGTGTACATGTCTCTGAGTTTTCACAGGTAACAATAGAGTCTGTGCTTCAGCTTCTTATGCCTGCTGTTACTCATGCTCTGTGTATGCATATGTGTGTTTGCAAGCGCTCCTTTTGATTGCAAGGTAGACATATAACTACAGTTATGGGTATTGCTATAATTCTTTTCTTTAGCATAGAGTGAATCTGTAGCCCTCAAGTTCCCATGCATATGCTCTTCACTCTCTCCACAGTCACCTGTGTCCTTTTTTTTACTGATTTTTCTGATCATAAATTGTAATACTCTGTGGATTTTAGCAGTCTTTGTCATTACCATGTATAGCTTCCTCCTTTTATTTATGTTTTTCCGCCTTTGGAAGAGTCTACTGTTTTTTGTTCTTGATTGCTTTTTACAAGAATCCTTTCAGCATCCTTCTTTTCAACAAACTCCATTCTCTGCAGCTGGGATTCTTATCTTCCTGACTTCTTATGGAGTCAAATATTCACTTTTTCGAAGTGTCATGTAAAAGCGCAGAAGCTGGTATAAAAGCTGTGGTGGTATTATTCTAGTAAATGTGTTCTGGTCTTCATATACAAGGAAAAAGTCAGCTAGCTTAGAGACAGTAGCATAAACAACCGAGTTGTTGACAAATTATTTTTAACGTTATTTTGAAATGCTGTACGTAAAAAAACTTAAGTGCAGAAAGCCATCTTAACGCAGCAGTAAATTTGTAAAATTAAACTTTCTTTAAAAGTATTAGTTAGGATGTCCACCTACTGGAAGTTTGTCTATTCTAATAATAGAATAAAGGCCTTACTGTGTTTTGAACAGTAGTGAAACTCATGGCTTATTGATAATCTGTTGCCTTAAGTTCCGTACACTTTATTTATGATTGCAGAGTTCTGCTTTTATGAGTCAAGCATTTTTTGATTTTTGAGTGTATTACTGCTTTTGCATGACAAGAATGTAAATGGCATCCAAGTTATAGGCAGTAATATAATATTCATTATTTCTGTTCCTTCTATTGTTTCTTCTAAACTGGAGTCAGTCACACTTACTCAACTTGTGCCTGTATTTTTTTCTTAATCATTTTCATTGCTTGTCCCTAAACCTCTTATATTTTGCAAAACTCCTTTGGAGGTATGTGAACAAAAGTAACTAATTTTTACTATTAGTTTCTTTGAAACCTCATGATGTTTGCCTTTTTACTATGTATGCAGTTTGAGCTGTCCATATTTGTTGATTTTTCTTTTTATTTAAGTGTCATATTCTTAAAAGTAATATTAATGCATGAATTCAGATTTAAAATGTTGAGAGCAGTTTTACTTTGTTCACTGAGGAAAAAATGCTGTGTTCATGGGAAACAGTGGTGAGGAGAATGGAGAAGTGGGTTTTTTTTCCATTGCTACAGTTCTACAAGAGTTTATTGCTTTTAATGCCTTAATTTAAACCCAGTTTGCGTTACAGAAATTCACATTTGTAAGTAGGACTTGTACCACTTCTATGCGCAGGTTATTACTGCTACAACCCCCATTTTGCGCTGTTTGGAGTATATCTACAAAATTCATTTGGGTTGGGGTAGTTTTGGTAGGGTAGGCAGAGCATTCACTTTTAATCTAGTTTCCTAAAGGGACTGAATTTATGCAGTTGTGTTCTTCGTCACTTCTGCCCTTTCCTTGGTAACGTGAGAACCCGTGGCCACTTTCAGCCTAATTTCAGAGTATGCAGAAGTCTCACAGTTGATTTAACCCCTGCAAATGACAACTAGTTAACGGAGAGAGATCCAACTTAACTGCCTCCACTGAAGAACTGGCAGAATTCATCTCTTGCGAAGCTAGCTGTTTAGCACAGTGTATGGCTTCCTGTCTTTAGTTAAGAGATGCCTTAAGGAACAGAGAGGAAAGGAGAAGAGCTGTGGTGGTGGAGTGGAGCGAGGGGACGGAGGATACAGATCTTCTGAAAAACAGACTTCATTTGTTGATTTCATAAAAGAGCAATTTGAATGAATGCAGTAGCAGTACATCTAGGGCATTGTCTCCATCATGATTTTGTAGATAGAAATCCCATTGTACTACTGTTTGACTCCTTTTTTCCAGTCAAGGCTCTGGTAACAAGTTGCACTTCCAACATGTTGCCCCTTTCAAAAGGAATGTGACTTTATGCACTGTGGTAAGCTTTCACTTGTAACTTGCTGTGGCATCTCAGCATAGTCGAGGTGGTACTTACGTAAGGTCAACATCTGTACTACATACCTGCAATCTAACCGTGTCACCTTTATTTTGCAGTAAAATTACATTTTTGCAGCTTCACAGGATCTTAGAACAGGATATGCTCATGCATATTATCTTTTGAAGATGTTGACTTTTTGGAAGTGCAGAGAAGGTTGCAGTTGAATCAGGTGAACTGATTTTAAAAATAGGGCAGTTTTAAATAAAAGTAAATTCACACACAATTGTTTTTCAGACAAAAATTGGTCTTAAAATTCATATCAGATTTCAGATTTTGTTCTTGAAGCTCAGGGTTTTTTTGTCATAATGAAGTCTTTCCAGCTTGATTTTTATTTCAAAGATCAACATGGAGACATTTAGCCTAAAAGATACCTTCTTAAGATGATTTAAAATGCAGAGCATGAAATAAAATGCTTGAAAAAAAGCATTTTGCAGCCTTTTTTTTTGTAACCAGCGTTAGTATTCATTGAAATTCATAGGTTATAAGTAATATGTGATTGCTATAAAATAACCATTGTAACTCCTTTAAAATGAATCTCAGTACTTCCAGATAATTAAAATAACAGTATAAATTGTGTTAACAGGAACAGATTCTCTCTCACAAAAACCGAGAAACGCTGATGCTTCTCTCCTCTTGTAAAGAGAGAGTTTAGTAAAGGTGGGAGGAAAGAAGGCTTGTGTGTGTTTTGTTTTGTTTCTTTTCTTTAAACTTTGAAGACTGCTGTGGCATTGCTACAACAATGAATCCTGAAACAGAGATGTGAATTCAGCTCTCCAGTCATCATGTACGCTATTTACTTTTGAAACACATTTATGACCATTTTACTACCAGTCAGTCAATTGCTTCATTGCTTTGCAATGAGTTGTTTTATTGGGCAGAAACTCTTCACTCCAAACATCCTACTTCCAGAAATAAAAAGCTTTAGAAATGAATGATTTTATAGCATGCGTTGTACATAGTTTTGGTTTCAAAAAGGTCTACTGACATATAAATTCCTTAGTAGACAGGAAAGTTAAGGAAAGCTAGCATCTTTAGTGCATTAATAAGTTTGTCGCCAGGACAGTAAAATATGTCACTAATGTGGGAAAGATCTTGTCTTTAGAGTAACTGTTAAATCTTAAAATTCTTAAAGTTTTACTGCATCTTAAAATTTTACTGTAATTAATGAATTGTTAATTAGTCAGTGCTAGATAGGATCTTTTGACATAAATAGGGAAAGAAAAAAAACCAGGAGTGTTAAAAGTTTAAGCCTACAAAAAGAAGTCCTACTGACTATCATTTTAAGACATTTGTAAAAATATTTCCACTAAATGTGTTAAAAATACTGCATATCTGCCTTTTTTTTTTTTTAAAGGAATATGCCAAAAGGATTCTTTGATACACTTACCTATTCCATGCTGTGACAGCTTCAATTTTTAGTTTAATTATCTTAGTACATGTGAGGCATACAAAAGTAACAGTACGTCCACTCTACAGGAGGGAAAACTTATGTCATATTTAAAGCTACACCTGAGTCAAGACTCAAAATACAAAAGGAGAAGAACCGTTGGGGTTCGCAGTGCTGCAGTACCTAAAAGCTAGATGTTTGTTCCAAGTGCGAAATTAAAGTTTGGTGTTAGATATTTAGGTTTCCTTCCTCTAGGTAGGAGAGATGTAGGCCAAGAAAATTATTCATGCATTTCAGTACTGCTGCTGGGAGAGAGAAAGCAGATCCTTCCCTTCCTCTGTTCTTCCCCTGCTTGTATATACTCCCAAGCTCTCTTCTCTGTGGCTCTGCTGAACTGAACGTAGAAATAGATTCATATGACTGTCTAGGAGGAAGGAGGATTTGAATTTTTGTTAACCAGTCATTGGGTAATATGCATAAATAGCCCTTGAGTCTACATCTCTTCTTCTGTGCAAGTATCTCAACTATTAGACTCTTCTTTCATGATTTCTTTATGGACCACTGAAGCTTAGTCTTTTTTTCCTTTTCTTTTCTTTTCTCCCCTCATCCATCTCTCTCTTCCTTATAAAGTAGAAAAATGGTTTGTAACTTTGTGGCTAGAAGAGAGGACAGTTACAGGACTGAACTTCAAGTAAGGGGAAGAGCTGAATTTGGCTCTGTTGTGTCTTGAACAGGTGCTTCATCATGGGCTCATGGCAAATAGCACCACTGCGATTGTTTTCCTTATTGAATAAAAGTGGTGACTGCTGCAGCGTTTTATGCAGAATGTACAAACGTGCAGTCTGGGGCCAGACAATAGTTCTAGTCAGGATGTGGTCTGGGAAACTGCTGGCTTAAAGTTTTTTCCTCCTCCATACAACATTTTGTTACTTCTTCCAGTTGTATCTGCACAACTGTTTGAGATGATAGAGTAAACCAGATCACCAATATCACATGGATTTAAAGTGGGTTTTTTTGGGGTCATTATTAATGGTGGTAATTAATGGGGTATTAATAGGTAACAAAAACATACAGCAACACTATTGGGAATATAATAGGGAACAGGAATTTCCTGGGCGTTTTCGTGTTGAGTAGCAGCCTGTTTGCTCCACTTCTGTTCCTTTTGCAGGGTTGCTGGTGTAAAGAATTGCTTTCCTGAGTACTTGCTCTGTGACAATGCCCCCCCACTTTCGCCAGTATAATGTTTTTTGTATTTTCATGGTGAATCAGATCAAGGAATTGCTATGTTAGAAAGGTAACTCTTTCCTTCTCTTATTTATTTTTCAGGTGTATCAGTTCCTTGATTCAGTTCTGCACTTGGCCACAAAGAACACTTGTTCCAGCACATCAAAGGGGTAGTAGTGGAGCAGAGCAAGTGACTCTTAAGGGATGGGAACTGTTATGGAAATAGTTCAGCCCTAGGTTTCCTAGGAGCAGTCTCATGTACAAGTTGATGCAGCTTAAATAAATGCCAAACCACCACTTCAGAGGGTATGCCTAAGATAAAAGTCCTTCAAGGGGAGTAGGTAGGCAGACAGGCATCTCATTTCTGATCCAGTACTAGATTTAGGTTTGAATTAAATGCCAGGTTGCTTGGCCTTTTTAGTTATCTGGGCACATATACAAAAAAAACTTTAGAATTCTTTTTCACTGAAAAATTAGATTTTGATTTTTGAGGAGCTGCCTCTTGGAATTAATATCTAGCTAAGTTGCTCAGTGGATTTGGCCCCGAGTGTACTGCCTAAGTTCCTAACATCTTTGGTCTTTCCAACTACTATGGTAGGCCCAGAGATGACTTTTTTTTTTAAATGTTACCTGCATGGAGAAGTGAGGAGTAGTCAGTTAAAGAATTGTGAGCAAGAAAAGTTGGGCTTACCTCAGCGTCTATGACTAGGATTCAGCTCTTTATGTCCTAGGATCTTACGTTTCAGCTGTTTTGTGTCCTAGGTCCCTGCATTCCAGTTAACTCTTCTGTATTTCTCTTTTTCGCAAGCTGCTCTGTGTATGCACAGGAATAATTTTTCTCTCTATGCACCCTTGCTTTCCCCTAAAATCAGTTTCTATTGTGCTAGATCTCATTTCAGAAACTTCAAGCTTCGTGCAGTAGGAGTGGTGGTGTATTGATGCGTTTCCTGATGTATCATTTCTGCCTGTATGCGCGTTCCCTGGCACTAGCTCCAGATATGCTTAGTTTTGTTTTAGTCAACTTGAGCTATCATGTAAGACTTCAATGTGGGACAGGGTGGCAGGAAGAGAGGCAATTCCTTATTGCATCCTTCTGTTGCTTTTTCACTTTGCAGGGTCTTGGTAGATGCCTGTTCTTCCTCCACCATCTGACAGCCGTTTAGGTGTAATTTCTGGACTGATCTTTGTGTATTGCTTGTAGAGTACAGCATTAGACCATTCTACCTGTTTTCAGAAGTCTGGATTCAGTTTGGAAAAACAAAGAAAGTATGAATATGAAAAGAAATAAAACAGCAAGGGAATATATATTAACACAAATCATGTACATCAATTTTAAAATCACATATGATTTTTCCTTTTAGCATCTGAATCACTGCACCTTAATACTGTCTGAACTAAGGCTTCTGTTTTTGTCTTCAGCAGAACCTCCAACAGCAGTCATACTTTATCATCTTTCCAAACTATGGAGCCCTGTACATCAGATGAATTTTTTCAGGCTCTCAACCATGCTGAACAAACTTTTAAAAAGATGGAGAACTATCTTAGACACAAACAGCTGTGCGATGTGGTGTTAGTTGCTGGCGATCGTAGAATACCAGCTCACAGGTAAGTTTATTACAGTTCAAAGTAACTTCGTATTAGCTTATGAATGTGTGTTTAAAGTGTCTGTCGTCTGTTTATAAAAGGTCAGAACATCCTATGCCATTTAAAAAACTTCAAACTTGCTTTTTTAAAACTTTTTTTAGAAACTAAAAATTAATTTGTCTTTTGTGATGCAGAATTAAATAATTGTGATGTGTTCACATTCTAATTTTTATCTTCAAGCAGATAGTAAGATATTTGTATAACAATCAAAAGAACACATCCAAAACGCACCTTCAGAATAGTAAAAGCAGCAGTGCTTTTGGACTGTAGAATGAAGTTTAAAAGTTTCTTTTTTTTTTTTTTTTAAAGATTTAATTTTCTCTTTGTATCAAGAGTGAAGTTGTTGAAGTGATAAAAGCAGCAACGACAGTCTCACGTCCACATAAAGTCTTTTGGCCCCCATAGGAAGAGCAGCCCTATGGTAGTAGACTACTGAACACTGGCAGTGTTAGAGAGCCATATTAGACCAAACATTAATTGCACAGATGACAAGTATGGTAATAGATGGTGTATGATACCATTTTAAAAGCTAGTAACATAACAAAGACTGTGAAACAAAAATATGAATAACTGAAGTTTCTTACATTATTTAAGGCATGACATTAGCAGTTCAAATAGGAACCTAGATATAATTAAGCTGTGGTTTAATTGCAAGAATAGCTCTTCAATGGAAATAGTAGCCTAAAGCATTCTGATTTTCCATTGCTCATTTCTACCCCCTCCAGTGAAACCCCATCTTAATACCTGCCATAATAAAAGGATAGGGAGAGGTTGCTGTTGGGAGTTTTGTTTAGTTTTTTCCCTTAAGTGAGATCTCTAGTTTTATTCAGAATCATCCCTGCTGTTCTGCTGACACAACTGAGGTAATGACAGCGTGGAAACAGGAACTGACCTGTGGGGCAGGCAGTTATGCTCTAACTTGCTCTTGCTCTCCAAGCCTTTGTTTTATGAAGGCTCATTTTTAAAATCAAGAATATTGCAGTTGCTTAAAGTCTGTCCTAGGTTGGTTTGAACTGATGACAAAACTGTGTGGTCCCCATGGAACCAGCAAATCAGATCAAAAGAGGGCATATACCCTCATCTGGGAGACTTGCACCCATTGAAATAAGTTAGAAATCAGAGAGCTTTGGACTGCTTTCTGTAAAGTGCTATAAATGAAAAAATAGTAAATACAGTAATGAAATTTTACTTCCTTATGTGGCCATGGTAATACCTTTGCGGTATTCAGTTCTGGAAACTGGTTTATTTTAAGGTTAAAAATATGGAAAAGGGTGGAGAGGACAGCTGTGAATTTTTTGTAAGGACTGGAAGATTTTGTTGCAACAAGATAAACATAACATTCTGTATACTAAAAGGTTCTTTAATGTGGTTAGTACTTCTTTCTCATTTATTTATAGAGTTGTTGCTACTCCAGTTTCTACTAAGGTATCTATTTCTGTAGCTCATTAGGCTCATGCTGCCAACTTACTTTCTCTGTTCTCTTCTTCTTGCTAGGAGAAACATCTTTCTGTAGTTGGAATACTATATTTTAAATATACATAAAAGTAAGGCCAAAGAAGTGAACATTCTGCTTGTAGCAGAAGGTGGGATCCTTAGTGTCCTCAGTTTACTTATAATTTTGGAGCAGCCTATAAGGAAGCTTTCTCTTTTGCACAGTAGGTGGTCCTTCGTACTGTTCTAAGTTGTTTTCCCAGAGGAACATAGCAATAACCACAGTCTTCATCCCAGCACTTCAGAAGTATCTCACTGAAAATTGAACTTTTCCGTAATGGGAAAGATACAGATGGAGATCTTAAATTTAGTTCCAAATTTTATGAAAAAACAGTAAGAAATTGGAGCATAGACTTGATGTACTTGTGGTAGCTGTGTTGTAAGAAAAAAATCCTGTAGGATTTTTTTTTTTTACTGCCTGCATCAACCTGTCCAAGTTCCGCTGCCTTTAGCGTTGCCAACAGGCTGAAGCAGTCAGTACATTTCAGTACACTGGCGATTGTTTTATCTTAAGACTTACTAAGTTACAAAACATATATTATGTTTTAGCTTGACGATTTGTTATTAGGATACATGTAAAAAAAATAGAAATTTCATTTACACTGGACAGCTTTATTTTTGTAGAAAGCTAAAAGATTTTTTCCAGTATATGATCACATAGAACTTGTAAGAAAGCATTTTAAATTATTGTTAGTCACTCACATACATAGAGGAGTTTCCAAATTTTCTGTTTTGAAGCTGGCATTTTGAATAGTTCCTATATCTGTTTTCTTAATTCTTTGATTTCTATTTTTGATGATATTTGAATGCTCTGGGTATGAAGTATGTGTTTAGGGAAAGGAGCAGTGAGTTTAGGGACTGCAGTAGTAATAAGTACAAGTAATACATTATTGTGAAACACTGAAGGGTTTTGGTTTAAACCTATCCAAAGGCTTAGGTTGCTATGAATCTGTTACAAGTAAGAATATTATATGTAGCTACATTTTTTCCGAATATGGCCTCTCTTAATACTATTGATCTCATTCTGCACCGAAATTGTGGCTAAGTACTCCTTCAAAAGATCCAAAAGTAGGAAAGTAAAGTAAAGGAAGTAAAGGTAAAGTAGGAAAAAGTAAGTAGGAAAGTTCTGCACCGTGAAAAATGTGTTATATTCACATTCCCTTAGCCTGCAGTGACATGAACAAATTTTGCTGGAATCTTAGTTAAATGTGATATGTGGTGTCTAGTTTTTCATATCAGCTGCTTTTTCTATGTCCAGTGTAATACCAGATGTCTAAGTTATCTGTTTATTACATTCCTATTTATTAAGCTAGTTGCTATGTCAATAATAAAAGTTTGTTTTGATTTGTAGTAACTTGTTGGTCAGAACATTAACTTAAGAATGGGAGGTCTGTGTAAATTCCTGGCCATAGGGCATTCAAATCCTTCTCCTAATTCTTCTCCTAATTCTCCAGCAATCTGAAAAACTGAATTTCACCAACCTGATAGCCTTCTATGATGGAATAACTGGCTGGAGAGATGAGGGGAGAGCGGTAGATATTGTCTACCTTGACTTCAGCAAGGCTTTTGACACAGTCTCTGATAACATCCTCATAGGCAAGCTCAGGAAGTGCAGGCTGAATGAGTGGACAGTGAGGTAGATTGGGAACTGGCTGAATGGCAGAGCTCAGAGGGTTATGATCAGTGGCACAGAGTCTAGTTGGAGGCCTGCAGCTAGCAACGTCCTCCAGGGGTCAATACTGGGGCCAGTCCTGCTCAACTTACTCATCAGTGACCTGGATGAAGGGACAGAGTGCACCCTCAGCAAGTTTGCTGATGATACTAAACTGGGAGGAGTGGCTGATATGCCAGAAGGCTGTGCTGCCATTCAGAGGGACCTGGACAGGCTGGAGAGAAGGGTGGAGAGGAACCTCCTGAAGGTCAACCAAGGCAAGTGGAGGGTCCTGCACCTAAGGAGGAAGAACCCCATGCAGCAGTCCAGGCTGGGGGTTGACCTGCTGGAAAGCAGCTCTGCGGAGAAGGACCTGGGAGTGCTGGTGGACAACAAGTTAAGCATGAGCCAGCAGTGTGCCCTTGTGGCCAAGAAGGCCAATGGGATCCTGGGGTTGCATTAGGCAGAGTGTTGCCAGCAGGTGGAGGGAGGTGATCCTGCCCCTCTACTCAGCCCTGGGGAGGCCTCACCTGGAGTACTGGGTCCAATTCTGGGCTCCCCAGTATGAGACATGGAGTTCCTAGAACGAGTCCAGCAAAGGACTACTAAGATGATGAAGGGACTGGAGCATCTCTCCTCTGAAGAAAGGCTGAGAGAGCTGGGCCTGTTTAGCCTGGAGAGGAGAAGACCAAGGGGGGATCTGATCAATGTATATAAGTATCTGAAGGGGGGATGTCGAGAGGATGGGGCCAGACTCTTCTCCGTGGTGCCCAGCGACAGGATTAGAAGCAATGGGCACAAACTGAAACACAGGCATTTCCATCTGAACATGAGGAAAAACTTCTTGATTGTGAGGGTGACAGAGCACTGGCGCATGTTGCCCAGAGAGGTTGTGGAGTCTCCTTCGCTGGAGATATTCACAAGCCGTCTGGCTGCGATCCTGGGCAATGTGCTCTAGGTGACCCTGCATGAGTTTGGGGGGGAGGAGGGGGGTGTTGGACTAGATGATGTCTCAGAGGCCCCTTCCAACCTCAGCCATTCTGTGATTCTGTGCAGAGCCGTTTTCTTTCTTCCTGTTCACACAGAGATGGAAATAATAAAGACATGAGACTGAAGGGAAGAAAGCAAGTAGAAGCTTATATATTCTCGTGACTAGGAAACTTGTTTGGAAGGTTATGAGTGCTGGTTTGCAGACATTTTTTATCTGAATCTTCATTTTTCTTTGTGCTTGATTTCCATGTGGCTAGAGAGTGCTTGCTTTCTTTCACACATTGTATTGTCTGTTTAGTTTGTAAATTCTTTACTGCAGTCTGTTTTAACTACATGCCTTATACAAGGTTAGCACAAAGTGTATTTGTAAAAATTCAAAGTATATCAAAAAAGTTATTTTCTATGCTAACATATGCCAACAGATATCTATTGCTACTAATCATATGATGATGCTAAAGGGTTTATTTTAATTATCACTTTAGAATGAGAAGTAACAGGGAAATCAAACCTTTAAAAATTCTTTGACAAGAAAGATATAGTTTGAAATCACTTTTAGCATGAATATACTGTACACTACATTTGTTTTTGATATTGCTTGCTTTTAAACAAATTTAATTCAAACACATAAATATATTAGTAGTATGGGACAGTACAACCTTCATATGTGCTTTTTATTACTGACGTGCCTTTTTTTATTACTGACGTGCCAAGAATAGCAACTAGCTGAAGCCATCGGTGTGCAAGGTGCTTTATATTAGAAGGCAAGAATTATTGAGGAACTCTTCATCATCACCTGGCAGCTTCAGGGAACAGTAGTAGGGTGCTGTTGAGCTATCTAGGATCTTTATCAGCTGTTATGCAGCGAGAAACCAGGAGGTGTCTAGGAACCGTCCCTTTTATCTCTAAAATGTTAAGAGGTTTCATTTCAGTGTGACAGAGGTAAATATTGATTGGAAATATTAGATTGGTAAATTGTCAGGTTTGACAGCTATCATCATTTTACCTAATAATTGCTTTGAAAATTCAGAAAAAGGTCTAGATGATGCAGCTCACAACCATTTCAAAAGTAGTACAATATAATCCAAGCGTGCTACCCTGCTTACACATATTGTACTGGCTTTTGGTAAATAGCAGTGAAATTAGAAAGCCTGGCTCCTCAAAATGAATTAAGCTGTCTTGGTAGCTCTTTCTATTTTTTTGATCAGGAGAAATCACAGAAACTAAAAACATCAGTAGCTTTGGAACCCCCTATTAAAACAGGGAGACATACTAAAACCCGTTTGTTTGTTTGTTTGTTTGTTTTTCAGTATTTAGCCCATAGATGTGGAGTTTTTTTCCAGAGGGATTAATTGTTCACACATCTTACTTCCTTTCAGATGAAAAATTACTGCATTTGTATGTTCCTCTTTCTCGAAATTCTCCGGTGTACTGATAAAGAGCAGTCAATCTACTGCAATTAATTTAGTAGCCAAATTCTTGTAAACGTAATCTAATCAGAATTGAGGATTTGGCAGTGGCTCGTGATTAAATAAGAGAGCAAAGGGAAAATATGTTTTATGTTTAAAGGAATACAATGCCAACAACATATAAGCTTTTTCTAGAAAAAAATTTGTACTGTTAGAGACCTCTGTAGTCTTAGTATGTACTGATTTAATTGGATTTTGTAGGCCTTTTAGTCCAGCCAATTATAAAAGAAAGGTTACTTTTTAGGAAAAAAAAAATCAGAATACAAAAAATATAGCTTTCTTCAGTTTCCAAACTGAGGAAAGCTAACACTTTGTAGCAAGTTTAGTTCCCAGTGAATTCCTGATATGGACAAATATTTTAAGTTTATTGATTAATAAATAGTACAGAGAGAATCTGTCTGTGCTGCATACTAGCAGAGCAATCATTTGCAAATATTGGCTCAGTTTAATGGGGAATTGTAAATATTACCATTTAAAATTGGCACAGTTGTTGTAGTCATATAGCACGGGTTTTTTTTCCTGAAATATATTTGTCACTTAGGTCTTTCAGTGCTTTTTTTAGCAGATAGGTCAAATATGGATGGGGAAATTCTTCAATGAATTCTGCAGTTATATGAAGATATGGCTGCTTCACAGTGTATAATTTGTGTTATATATTGTGAATGCAGTTTATTTTAAGACAATTCAAAAAACAAAGGTTGAAGGAAAAATCAGTTACTAGCAGTGGGATTAAAAGATCAATGAACAAGTTGGTGTCAAATAACATAAGTAAAGTAGTAATTGATTTCTATTGACTAGTGGGAAAACACGCAGCAAGAAAAGGCCAGTTGGCTGGAAGTTTGACTCTGTTTTCTTTTTTACTAGCTCAGTGTCACCTTGGTGCTTTGTCTCTGTATCTTTAATCTCCTTTCTTTCTTTGAAGGAGCTTTTTTCTAAATGGATTGAATTAAGAAGAAAAAAATATGGATGTCTATTCTGAGACTTTCTTTTGTGAACATGTTTCTTGGCTAAAGTTATAATGAAAACTTTATCTGTATAACTTGTGCTTCAGCATATTAATCTACTCCTGGGCTTCATGTGCTATTTTGGCATATGTGAGTTACTCTCTGGAAAGCACTTAATGCTGGAAGTGTATATACTTTCTCATGAATCTGAATGCAAAAATATGAAAAGGATTGGTTCTTCAAATTCTAATAACTTCTCCTGAAGTACTTCAAGACTGGAATTTACAGAGTGAAATTTTCTGGTACCGGCAGAGTTGGTAAAGGGTCTGGATCCCTAAGTAGTTGTTTATCCTTTCTACAACAGCTCTTGTTATGTCCAGCCATTTTCTGAATAGTGGTACAGCTAACTAAAATAGTTGTACAATTACAAAACCAAAAAAAGTTGTGCTAAGATTAGATTTTTGTCACATTTCCCATGACAATTATCTTTTCAAGCACAAAGCCACATCAGTGTCATCAGCATTAAATATTTTGAGTTGTTTAAGGTTTTCCTTTATTCTGAATCAGAATTGCAGAGGTTATTCAAATCCTGTCCATCTACACACTTTTCCTTCCAGGTAGGGCCACTATTTTCCATGTATAAATCTGATCTTGTCATCTCATTCAAGCATAAAAACCAATTGCAGAAACTTTCCCTTGGTGTTTAGATGCATGTACTCTCCAACCTCACTAAATTTCTACAGTTCTCTAGGAGGCAGTATTTTCATTCGGCTGGAGGTGTCAGTAAAGCAGAGAGAGATTGGAATGCTTAGAACTGACGCTTGTGTGGCATCCTGACAAAATGTTCTAATTTTTCCCTGAGAATGAGCTACAGAGGAGATCTCATATTACAAGAACTGTGTTCTTCAAAAGAACAGAACTTTGTTTCTCATTACTAAATTTTATTTCAATTGTACATGCTTTAAAAAAAATCCTTTTCCTATCCAGTCATGTGTGTCTGTCTCAGCAACTAGAAAAAATTGATTCCTGTTTCAGGCCTGACCAAAAAGATGGAAATGGTCAATGGTCAGAAGATATGAAAGCATGAAAAATATAGTAATTGAAAGTGTTTCCTTGCTGCTAACATGACTCTTTTTTTGTACGTACCTTCAAATGCTCCCCATTAATAAACATCTGAGAGTTATTCCCAGTTAGTGGCACCTACCTTTCCAACTGGGCAGTCAACTAATTTTATTCTGTTTTGTGACCCCTAACCTCTGTCATTTTAACAAGCCAGTGTAAAGACTCAGCACAGGACAAACTGACATTTCCTAAAGAACTGGATTCATAGCATATGTGCAGATGGACTGGGTAGTGTGTGTGTGGTAGGCTTGATTCTTGAGGTTTTTGTTTGTGTGGCTCAGAACATATATAAATACCCTTGCATATGATCTCTCTGTGAGCAAGACAACTAACGGTGGACTGCCACAGCAAGAAAATTGATCCCGTCCATAGCCTGGTCTGTTAGGAAAGAGAAGAGCAGACCTGCTGAATAGTTCTGGTGGGCTTCATACAGCAGAACCATGGGCTGGAGTTCCCTGCTCCAGAGGACTGCCTTTCACCCTAGTCCTGTAAATATATACTGAAACTTCTAAATTCTTACACACTGTGTGGAGTGTCATTGTTGTATATACTCAGTGTTTTATTCTCCATAAGCTAAAGAAATATCTATTGAACAGTAACTGCATAATTGCTTATTCAGTATCTTAAATTATTCAGAATTGTTAATAAAATGCTCAGTGCACACAAAAGAGATTGCCACGTAAATTATTTTCTTCTGTGGATCACATTTTTTCTACTCATATAGCTAGGCTTTTCTTGTGTATGCTATCGCCATTTTTACTATGCTTAGTTCTATCATCAGGATTTGTAAAAGAATGCATGTGTGTGCACAAAGAGTAAAATCATTTTAAAGCACCTGAAAAAGGACAATAAGTCAGTTTTATGTTTTAAAAACAGTAACTGATATAAATGGAAATTATTGTTGTTTTATTACATTTATTTATATTCCATTTCCAGAGTATGTTTTTGTGGGTTATTTCTGTGTTGTCTATTAAAAGTTGCTGAGCTTTGAAACAGTACATCATTTACTTCAGCAGCAAATGTAGTTCAATACCAGTACTTCATAATTCATAGAGAGGAACTGGAGCGTGAAGCAGTTTGTCAATTTTAAAATGTTTTTCTCAATACAGCACTTCTTAAAAGGGCAAAATAATGAAGCATAAATTAACAAACATCAGCTTGACTAAGCTTTTTTCTTTTCTTTTTCTTTTCTTTTCTTTCTTCCCTCCCCATCCTCCCCTTGTCTCTCTCCATTTCTCCTGCACTGTGTACCCAGACTGGTTCTCTCCTCTGTTTCCGACTACTTTGCAGCAATGTTTACAAATGATGTAAGGGAAGCAAGACAGGAAGAAATCAAGATGGAAGGTGTGGAGCCAAATGCTTTGTGGGCTCTGGTTCAGTATGCATATACAGGTAATAAAAATGAAAATGGGAAATTTGTCTAATGATTTGTCCTCCGGTGAGCTTTATAATCCATTACAGGATTTCAGGTGCTCCTAAGAGTTATTATTCACATGATTTAACTCATTTATAAAAAATTATCATCACTGCTCTTACCTGAGGCAACCTGGTGGGATATAGCTTCTTTAATTACCTGAATATTTCAGATGTATTAAGACAGATAAAAAAGGAATTTTATTAAGATTCCATTTTCTTGCATCATTATAGATACTAATTGTGAAAAGCTGGTTATCTATTGCTGGGGGTGATGTTTGCTGAGCCTCGTGTTCTGTCATATAATCTGTGTATCTGTTGTGTATGAGTTTTGGGGAGTCTGACAAATGATGAAAGTAAAATGTGTGGGTTTTTTTATTTTTATTCTTGCTAGGTCGCCTTGAATTAAAAGAAGATAACATTGAGTGCCTGTTGTCTACAGCTTGCCTTCTTCAGCTCTCTCAGGTTGTAGAAGCATGCTGTAAGTTCCTAATGAAGCAGCTTCACCCATCCAACTGCCTTGGAATCCGATCTTTTGCTGATGCACAGGGTTGCACTGACTTGCACAAGGTGGCTCACAATTACACTATGGTATGTTCTTATTTTAAGCATCATCTACCTTTTTTAGTAAGGAAAATACAGAATGTCAGCCTGAATAAAATGCTAGTTTTTCCCCCTCAGATAAACCATGACCATTTTCCAAGCAGGAACACATGTGTGTTCCCATGCTGAGAAGTGACAAAATAACTATAAAGTTGCTGGTTTAGAGTAGGAAGAAAGTAGGCAGGCATTAATAGTTTCTTGTAACCGTAATGGGATTGTGACATGCGTTCAATAAAATCATTTAAAAGCTAGTTCTTATTTCTGTCAGTTGAGAACTACAAACTCAACAGCACGCAAGCTGCTATCATCTAGTCCAAAATAAGACTTTACAAAATAAAAACTGTACTGTTTCATTCAGTAAGGAACTGCAGAAATCAGGGTCTAAGTTGCACGTGGGGTGTGAATGTGGATATTCGTCACTATAAATTCTGCTTTATCCTTAATTTGCTAGTGATGGCATGTCAGCAAGGCATCAAAGAATATGATCTTGGGCTATCCGATGTGGGGCTAAATACAAATTTGCCAGAGATATTTTTGTCTTTATTTAGAGAAAGAGTGATCTACCAACTTATATAAATTTCAGCTTTTTAATAGGCATCCTTTTTTTTCTTAATCTAAAATATTCTTATTTTCCTTCTCAAAAATATGCTTTAGTAGTGTCAGCAGAAGAAAGCAGGATAAGTATCTCTAAGGCAAGTCATCTTCTCTTTGCAGAATTTTGTGAGGTATTTTTCTCTCTCCTTGATGACGTTTTCACCTGCCTGCTTGAGCTCTTGGGACCTGAACTAGGGCATGTAGATATGGCATAAGAGAATAGGAATTAAGATAGTGCTTAATTTCCTTGCATGGCATGGCATTGGCTTAGATCCAAGAAGTGTAGCTTTTTTTAATCTTCTAATTACAATTAGAAATCCATGGATTGTCTTCTTACCTTCTGAATGTTTGCTGATTTGGAAACTGCTCATTTTTTATTTCTTCTTGGCTTAAAATAACTTAGTTTAGTAGGAAAACAGTTTAAAATAGCTCTTTTTTTATGTGATATAGTGTCCTTTCTCAATGAGAGATCTCTGATCTATTTGAGGTTATATACTTGCTGAAATTTACTAAAACACTCCATAAATAGTGTTCAGATTATAATTCCCATGTTTCTATTCTTGACCTTCATTATTGTTGAATCATAGATGAGGAGACTGCAATTAGAAATAGTCAAATGAAACAGTAAAGATAAATGTATTTTATAGCTTTGAGGAATGTTAAAATTAATGTTGAGAGGCACTATGTAATGCAAAAGAGTATGCAAAAAGAGAACCTCCCTCCTTTGACCAGCCCGTTGCTCTTTCTCAGAATGAGCATATGTCCTGGTCTGTGCTATTGTCATGTCCATTGTAAGCTTTATTAGTGGAATGGAAAGATCAGAGTAGTAGCAAATGCTAGACTAGTGCATCTTAAAAAATAAGCGTTAGAGATTTTATAGACTTACCGTTTTGACCTACAACTCCTGACTTTTTGAGGGGTAAAGTGGCTGTGAACTTTCTAAAAGCCATCCTTTTAGGACAACCCATCTGTCTTTCATTCAGACCACAGGAAAATAGTTGTATGCCTTTTGACCGTTGTTTACTTCAATGGCAAAATTGTTGCTTTTAAGGCTTTAACGTGAATGAAATTTCAATTAGCTGGATTTTAAAAGCCATTTTTAAAGCTGATTTGTTGTGCTAGGTGGATTCTTCCCAAGGCCTCCTTTAATATTGTTTAGTTCCAACAGAGACATAAAATTGAATGTGAGTAATGATGAGTAATAGAAGCAGTTTCTTTAGTTTGAGACAAATGTTGCTATGGAAACTGCATAGAAATATATAGTCCAATTGAATCTTCAGTTAAAGTAAATCCCCAAGTAATTTCATTTATTTAACAGCTATTTGAAAGTAAAAAGTGTTCAACAGTAAATGTTAGCCACTTGATATTTTTTCCATTAAAAAAGAACAGGAACATTAGGGTTAGGCACACGTGTAGTATCTGTAAATTCTGTTTGTGAAAGTGTGTCTCTTTTATAAGCTGCAAATAATGAGGGATTATAGTCAGTGTAGTGCATACTTTAGATTTTTTCCATGTAATTTTGCATCCCTTAAAGCACTGGAAATTGAAGGCAATGAAAAATATAAAATATTTATGTTTTAATTTATATATGTTTTCTATGACTGTTTCTTTTCCTCTGACAAAAAATCAGTTTGCCATACAACTGGTTTTCTGCAATTAAAACAACTTCTTGGTTTTAAAGATTTATTGGACACCTGGAATACTTTGATAGGCACCTTATCTGCTTTTTACATCAAGACTAGTAATTCAGATGAAATGAGCATTTGGTTAAAATAAAAGACTAATCAGTGAGTTATCCCAGTAAGCCCACCTCTGTTGTTAGACTTGCTCTGAATAATGTTCATTAGAGTCATTGGAAAGCATTGGCGTGGTTTTAATCACACAATGCAATGTGATTAAAAACAGAAATGCAATAGTATGAATTTGAACACTGTACCACTTCATAGTAAAGATATACATGTATGTTTTAGTAAAAGAACTTAAATGTTACCTTACTTCATTGTTTATTCTGTTGATAGTTGATAAGCTGTTTATTCAGAAGAGAAAAATTTTCAAGGTTATCAAAACAGATCATTTTTTGACACTGCAAACAAAGCTTGAAAAATTCTCAGGATGCATTAAGTGAAACATGAAATAATAAGAGGTGAACAATTGTGGATGTAATGCTGTATAAAGACTTACTACGTACTTGATTTTTACAGATCAAGGATGTAAAATACAGTTCATAGAATCATGAGATGTATCAGAGTAAAGAGATTTTTTTTATACCAAAGTTATCCTGTTTGCTGTTTTGCTGGGGTCGTAACTATCAATTTTAAGTATTTTTCGTAGGCTAGCCAGTAGTGTGTGTGTTCACGTTAATTCATAAAGCCTTTCCACATGTAGTGCCTTCTTTGCATTTTTCCTGCCCTCTAACATATTGCCTACTGAGGAGCTTCAGTTGTCTTCACATCAGAAGAAACATCTACTTTGTTGTCTAGTTTGTTTGAGAACAACTGGTAGTCTACCTTGAATGAAAAGATTTAGCTTCCCTTCCACAAAGAAAAAAATAAACTAAAGAAAAGTTTATATTTTCAGATAAGGAAAAGTTAGCCTGTGCTATTTTCAGAACTTGAAATATCGGTAGTGGGTAGGGAGGTATTCTTAAGTAAGCATGAGCAGCTTTTTCAGTAGCTGGATTTTAACTTTGTTACTTAGAACACTCCCCCCTGTGCCCCCCCCCCAAAAAAAAAAAAAAAAGTTACTAAACTTCCTAAGCAGGAAGTTTAGGAAGCAGACTTCCTAAATACAAAATACGAAAATATGGTAGTGCCTGAGTCAGTCTCTAAGTAGACCGCTTTATAATCTTTGTTTCTCAGAGCTTTTCTTGCCTTAAAGCAGAGTGAAAAGTCATGCTGGTTTTCATCAGAAGTCTTCAGAAGTATGTGAGCAATAATCAGAACGTTACAAGATTCAGATAAAGTTGATTTTGTAGTTTTCAGGGTTTCTCAGCACAAGCAATGGCTATTAGTAAGAAGAAAGACTTGAAGAGGCCAATCACAGAATCTAGGAATTTTGCAGAACAGCCGACAGGTGTGGGACACAGACTTGATTTCTCTTGTAGAGCAGGAGTGGAGCAGCAAAAATCATGATCATGTGGCGTTTACAATTTGGGAGGATGAAGTGAAGAGGTATAATATGCCTTTTTTTCTCCCAGCTGCCAGGATAGTTTGTTCAGGGGACAAGAGGGGGGCCCAGGAAAGAGGGGAGAAATGTCAGTATTTTTCATCCACAAAGGACCAGATCCAAAGATTGCATTAATGTGTAAAACAAGGACTTTATATTCCTGCACCTGAAATTGCACTCCAAAATATTGTGGTCACTGGTGCTCTGACTTTGAAAGTACTCATTCACTTTTTTTCACCTTTGAAAAATCTCAAGGTACTTCTGGCTTTCAAGGTCCGTGGGTACAGTTCTGTCTAGCACAAAAGGTGTAAGTAGGTGTAACTGTCTAGGTGTAACTAAAGAGGTTTCTGGATGCTGCCTAAGCTGTTTTGGAATCTAGAAGCCGTGCAGAGGGGAGTCAAGCTGCAGTAGGTGTACTCTGTACAAACCTAGGGCACAGAAAGAGCTTTGGGTTGGTTCATCACTAAGAACAGCAGTCAAAGCTGATTTAAAGGGAAGTGGCTGCTGTCTTATGTTCATCTGATTGTAATAGTTTCCTAGACGCTTAGATACTTCAGCTCTAAGATCTACTTAGCAAATTTATGCCTAAGTTGGCCAACTGACCGCAGCAGCCAATAGATGACAAAATTATGTTCCCTATTTGTTCTCCTTCAGATCCCATGAGTCATGCATCTTTTGCTGTTCAGTTGCCCAGGATCAGAGTTTAGACAGAGCTCTGTAGTTAGAGCTTCCTGTTGGATTTCTGTGTACAGTTCTTCTCAGCTTGTGGTTTTTGATTACACTCAGATTCAAATCTTTTTGGCATTAGGATGCCTTACTGTCTAACTGGATTCCACTTTGGGAAATAAAAGCCATGATCCTTTTTTTCAGGTGGTGCTTATCTTTTATGGGATCCTAATATTTTTTTTTTTGCCCTGTACCAAGGCCAGGATAGAACTCTGGCTAAGAATATCGGCATTATTCACTCTGCAGCTGCTGGGAGGGTGGATCTGAGCTTATGATTTGAGTGAGAGATGCCACTATGGATAGCTTTAGTTAGTGCATAAATCTCAGGCCACTCATTTGATGAAATTTCCAAGCTCTTTGAGGAGCTAATATTGGGGGAGGGAAACTTCTTGGGTTTTTTGTTTTTGTTTTTAACTTTCAAGACCAGAAAACAGGGGACTGAAAGTGCAGACCGTTTGTTCTCTGAAATATCCTGTTCTTCCACAGAGAGTTCCCATAAGAAGAAGAAAAGCAAAGGCTAATGAGGAGGTTAAGAATGCTAGGAGATACACTGGCTCCTCCTTGTTGTCTTCAGAATCCCTGTCTGTAGAGGAAGAGGAACTGTCAGATTCTGATCATAAAAAATCCCAGACATAGGCCTTTGTGGCTGTATTCCCAATGGAATGCTTTGATACTGTGCTCAAAAGGAGTCTCTGCTCTAAAAATAGAATTGGGAGCAAGAGGAAGTTAAATTTGTTCCTATCGGAAAGCAATTGTCTGGAAATAACAAGAAGGAGAATCAGGCTTTTTGCATACAACAGCTGTTGAAGAAATTAAATCCAGTTGGAAAAAACCTTTCTGAAGAAGATTCCTGAATGACTCATGCAAGATCAGCTCATCATTGCCTTCAGAGACAAAGAAAACTTTCCAGGTGCTTTCCCCTTCCTCTCCCTGCGATCTGGATAGAAAATATGGAAGGTTTAAGGTAGTAAGTGTTGGCTTTTCTCTTTGTCAGTGCTCACTGCCTGTTTATTCAGCAAAACTAAAAGCACAGCTCTAGCTTGCAAATGCTCTAGGACAGAGACTCAGCCAAAAAGAACAGTGAAAACAACCCAGTGGAATCTGAATTTCTGTTGACTGCACGTTTGAGCCCTGGAAATAATTTTGATTGGTTTTCAACTTCAGTTTTATTCCCAAGCGTTTAATAACAGTGTTAAAAAAAGGCATTTGTGGTGCTGCTGAAATTGGTATGATCCTTTCACTGTGTTTGCTCATTGTCTGAACTTCCATTTTGTAATACAGAGAGATAAACAAATTAAAGAGGAAAAGACAGTTCTGTTTCCCTTCTAATCTGTTACAGCTTTCACTTGGAAAGACTACTTCTGTAGCCAATTGGATCCCTTTCTTAGGAAAGCTTTTCAGACGTTAAACACAAACAGAATTCCCAAAGGAAAATTGTAGGAGTACGCAGTTATGTCTGTAGATAACACTTTCAGTTGTTTCCCCGTTTTTAACTCCAGAGTTCTCTGGAGTGTAGTCACTTTGATCTTTCCCCTTAGACATCTTGTAGCCACGCTATATATGTTACCTCTCATGTAAGATGGACTGTTTTACTCCTTGTTAGTTTTTTCCTCTTTGCTCAGCATTCTTTAGTTTTTTAGTGTTTTTGGAATACTAGGTATCTAGCTTTGAATGAGATGATTAGACTAAGTAAGAAAAAGGAAGAGGTATTATCTGTTTGCTTTGTTGTCATAGTGTCCTTTGCATATGCCATGTCAGACTCTGCTGTATGTTTTTGTTGCTGCTTTGTACTCTGAATTTGTACCTGTTTTGCAGTGCAGGTCCTGCTTCTTGTTTTCATTGGTGGTGTTTTTATTTTAGCTTGAAATCCTTCCCCCTCCCCCCCATATGTAGCTGCTTCCAATTCCAGTTTTTTCATTAACGTGCAATTCTTTCTTTTGATTTTTATTAAGCAAAATACTGAATAAGGCTAATTTTAAAGCCAGTTGATCTAGTTCAGTTAGACCTCATCTGTGGATCTAATGCCCTTCACCCTCCAGCTGTTTTGGAGGTATGTGTGGTCGAAGAGCAAAATCAGCATTCAGTTTTTTGGCTGTTTAGCAACCAACAGTATGTTTACTATACTGAATGTAATACTAGTTTATTACCATGAAGTTACCTTAAGCCTGGAGTATGAGGTGACTGATTTCTGAGCTCCCAAAGTGTAAGAACATGTTGTGATTCATAGATTGCTTTTAGTTTTCTTTACTTTGCTGCCTTTTAAAGGTGTGTGGGGAAAGAGGTTAGACATGATCTCACCCTTTTCTGATATATTCAAAAAAAAATTCAGGTTTCTCACTGTAAGCTCATAGTGCTTATCATGTTTCTACATCCTTTTCTGCTACTTTTGCCTCACTTCATGAGAATCCTTACAGAATATTCTGCAAGTCCTCGTATTCTGAAGTAGCGTGATATAAATGTCAGAAATGTTATGTGTTGTGACTTTGCTGACTTTGAAGTAAGGATTTGTTGCTGGAAATGACAGAATGAAAAGTAGAAGATGGAATCCTATCAAAATAACTATTGTTAATAAAGCAAAGAGTGTACAGTATTGTGGATTCTTTGTATCTTTTGCTCCCCTGTCAGTTTATGAGATCAGCTGTATAAAACGTACAAAATAGTAAAATAAACTTAAAAGAACGTATTGAATGTCAAAAATAAAAATTTTAGTGTTGTTTATTTCCTCTGGAAACTTAAATCACTGTAGTTTAATCTAGTAAACTATTACAGATATGCTCAGTAGCTGTTGTAGTATGATATGCTCTTTGCTTGGCAGAGCATCTTACATTGTTTGTTTGTGCTTGATGTAGAATATATAGAATGCAATTTTTTTTAAAACCGTAATTTGGAAAGACTTTCTTCCAGTTGCAGTGCCTGCATGAGCAGCCCCCACAACCCACTGTTCATGCAATTCCATGCGCTTCCCCTCCCCCAGTTTTTCAGCACATCTCTCTGTGAGGCCATGTGGTAAACAGAGTTGGGGAAACGATTGGGATTAAAAATAACTCCGTATAGATTTTTCTCTCCTAGGTCAGTTTACTGGCACAACTGAGAGGTGGTATGAAGGAGGGACAAGTGGGGAAGATGTATTAGGGGTTTCATAAGAGACTGTCTTCAAATTATGTCATCATCTGTATTAAATATACTTTTCCTTTTTCAGGAAAATTTCATGGAAGTAATTAGAAACCAGGAGTTCCTATTATTACCAGCCACTGAAATTGCAAAGCTTTTAGCAAGTGATGATATGAATATTCCTAATGAAGAAACTATACTGAATGCACTACTTACATGGGTTCGACATGATTTGGAACAGAGAAGGAAAGAGCTCAGTAAACTCCTGGCTTACATTAGACTGCCTCTGCTTGCTCCGCAGGTACATTGTTCTACTCCTTTCTAGTTTATAGCGTGGTTATCGTGGGCATGCCTGCTGTATCTATGTACTGGCAGTGACCAATCACAAAAACTTCCGGATTCTAGAAGATCTGAGATCAGTTGGGACAGAAGAACGGGCGGAGCTGCTAGGAAAAAATGGTTTCCATTGCCTAAAAAATGCTTATCAAGGATATGTTTATCACCAGAAGATGTATCCTTTTTAAATTTCTCCTTTATGGAATTTGCACAGTTTATTTTGAACGTTAAATTTCCTTCATCTAGTTTACAGCAGTCTTTCAGATTTAGAAATAGTTTGAATAAATTGAGTGATTTTTTTTTTTCTTCCATGGTCCTTGGTAAGTCATCTTCAGGTACTTTTTGAACTTCATGATCAGTAGTTTTTCTCCTTCCTGGACATTTCCACATGTTGTTGAGGAAGACTTGAGCTCAATTTGTGTTTGAATAATAGTTGTGAATGACAGTTTTCCCAGTCTTGCGGGAATGGCTGTTCTTACTAGTGTCATGTGTAACATTGTGTTTGTTTTCTGATAGCATGCACGTAAACTAAGTTAGATGTCCTTATGCTAGCTTTTCTTGCTGGACCTTCATTAGTAATATTTAACGCATATAAAGTCAAAGGACTTTGAGTTGCAGTTTTCAGTTTGTAAAGAATTACTTCTATTATTCTTACTATTCTATTCTTACTTCTGTTATTCTTACTGTTACTTCTGTTATTATTTGATGAGGCCAATCTCTTCTCCGTGGTGCCCAGCAACAGGACGAGAGGCAATGGGCATAAACTGAACCACAGGAAGTTCCACCTAAACCTGAGAAAAAGCTTCTTTCCTGTGAGGGTGACAGAGCATTGGAACAGGTTGCCCGGAGAGGTAGTGGAGTCTCCTTCGCTGGAGATATTCAAAACCCGTGTGGATGTGATCCTGGGCAATATGCTCTAGGTGACCCTGCTTGGGCAGGGAGGTTGGACTAGATGATCTCCAGAGGTCCCTTGCAACCTAAACCATTCTGTGATTCTGTGAGAAAAATAGGCTTTTTATCAAACCTGAATAATAAGTAGACTTCACTAAAACCAAAACTGGAGTTTCCTACATTCATAGTGATAAGTGATATATGCAGCATTCTATGCATTGCCTTTAATCTGGTATCCTCTTACTGACTAGAAAAATTCACTAGCAAGCATTTTAATTTTAGTATTTATATACTGACTGTAATTGAAACATTTTAGAAAGTGGAAGAACAGAATTTGTCCAAGAAATATGTAACGAGATTAAATTAGCCCATGCAATAACTGATTAGGAAAATACCGGAATGAAACAGAAAAGCAGTTTCGTATTTATTTTAATTTTCCATATCTTCTCCAAATATGTGCTTACATTTCTAGTTTCATATTTTCCTTCTGTCCTTTTATTACTTTCTTGAACAAATGAAAGTGTTAAAGCTGTGATTTCAGTAATGCACCAGTTAGTAATGAAGTCCCTAAACAATCTTAACGTGTTTTCAGAGTTAGGTTTTCCTTCATGACCACATGGTGTTGGGCAATGTGACAGCAAGCATAGTATAATGAAAAGGTTTCCAATTTTAAGGTGAAGGGTCAAAGCTATTTGAAAGAAATGAAGTTAGAAAATTGAACAACTTGCTGAAATCAATGATGTTGAAAGGAGAGATGTAAGGAATATTGTATTCCTACACTTCAAAGAACAACTTTGGGAAATACTGTGAAACTAGTGCTGGGAGGCAAAATATTTGTAAAGAATCATTGGTTTTATCAGTTTTATTTTTATGCCTGTCTTTGCACATAGCATTTTGTTTTTTATCTAATAATAATTCATCTCTTTTTGTTAATGCAAGAAGTGTCCTAAACATCTGGAAGACTCTTGTTGTTACAAAAGCTTAAGATGAATATTTGTCAGCTTCTTAATCTGTAAGATGGCAAATATTTCATCTCTGATAAATAAATGAAAAGGATGGTTAAGGAATTTCTAAGTTACAAGATAGATTCAGCTTCCTTTTAGTCAGAAACTTGTAGTACTTATGTCTGCCTTTGCTTTTGGTCTTCATCAGATTTCCAATGACTATAATTTAATGCTAACTCATCATTTGGAACTGCTCACTTAAAAATGTTTTTAGTACAAGGTGCTACATAAATAATGAAACCTGAAAAATGAGAATTCATTTAAAGAACTTGGAATTGGATTAATTAAGTGAAGAAGATTCAGACTGAGACCCTGTGCTATCAGGAAACTTCTGTACAGACTGAGAGGGGGGATTGGAAAAAAGATAGATTGTGTCTTGATATACAAAACTCATACAAACACACATAATGTTGCTTCAGAATCTTAGTCCCCTAAATATTAAATAAGAGTTTTCGGGAAGAAAAATATATTGGAAGTCTGAATTGAACATGTTTTTTGTAAGCTTCAATTTTCAGTGCATGCTCCTGAAATTTTGTATCCTGAATGTGTAGAAGTCCTTCCTGTGGTACAGATTCTTCTTAACCCCCCCCCCCCCCCCCCCCCCCCAGAACATGGCAGTTATGACAAAGTCCAGTTTAGGACAGTGGTAATTCACTGATTCTTAAAGCTATATGTAAGTTTATGGCATTGCATGCTGATAGTTCAAACATTGTTTTTAGTTTACTGTTTTATAATCATGAAGTGGCACTGTGAATTGATAAAAGGAGTAAGTGGTGCTTTGTGTCAAGAGAAGAACTAATGGGAAGTACTGAAAGCAATGAATGAAAATTAACTTCCTACTGGTAATGTACGTGAAAATATTTTAGTTTGGTGGTTTAAAAAGAATCAAAACATCAGTCAGAAATGCTGAAAAAGCCAGGCTCAGTTTCCTTCGACGTCTTTACTGAGGGACTTTGGAAGTCTTTTGGAGTTCTCTATGCATCTGTTAATTCTGTTTTCTGGCATAGGTTCTATTGATTTGCCAGATACAGAGACTTCAGGCTTAGCAGTCTGTAATTATCTGCATCTCCACTGGAACCAGGCATGTTACGTTTGCCACCTTCTAGACCTACGGCAGTTTTAAGCCAGGACTGTGCGCACCATACTGGTGCAGCTATTTCATCATAAGTTTCTTCAGTACTCCTGATGCTTAATCTCACAGCATTTTTGTACCTGTTATCAGTTGGCAGCCAGTATTCACAACGTGCTTGAATTTTGTGATGGCAAGTATGAGGCATTTGCCTCTTTCTTATTGTTCTCTTAACTGCCACAGTCCCATTCTGGGACATTCCAGGCCTTACTTGCTTTTTCCTCTGTTACTTAGGCCATACTAAATGTCTTGGAGCTCAAAAAAACCCCAGACATCCAGTCTTTCTAATAATTACAGTTGGGGCACTTAACCTAGTGTTTCTTCTGTAATCTGGCAAATCTGGGATACAAAAGCCTCCAGCATCTTTTCATTTAAAAATGTTAATAGTGATCTTTATTCAGCTTGTATTTTACTTAAGTCAGTTTTAAATTTTAACACTTGTTCAAATTTGCTAGCATTCATGATCTTAAAATATGTCACAAAGGTATGTAATAATTGAGATCATGCTGTGGGTCAGTGACAGAGTCAAGAGTAGAATCTATATTGAAATTTGCAGTCTGTTCCTGAAGTGTCTTTTATAGACCTCTGGATTAGGGTGTTTCTGGAATCAACCAGATTAAACTGAGTTGTGTACCTGGAGCTGGGTTCCATTTGAACATCCTTGCAATGGCACTGGAACCTTAGGAGATTTTATTTTCTTCCTTTGGTCTCCCCTCCCGCCTCCCTTTTTTTATGTAATGGTCTAGCTTAAAATGTGTTTTGTTCATTTTATTACTGGCTTGTCTTTATACTTTTCTTATTAGATGGCTTTTTTGAAATATATATGTATATATTTTTTAAATTAGACAATATACATTTCTGGATAAAATACTTCCTTGGGGTTTTGTTTTCATCCTTCATGTGGTTCATAGCAGTTCAGCTTCTACAGTTTTCTTTTCTTTTCTTTTCCACAGTTTCTGGCAGATATGGAAAATAACGCACTCTTTAGGGATGACATTGAATGTCAGAAACTCATTATGGAAGCAATGAAGTACCATCTGTTGCCAGAGAGACGACCTATGTTACAAAGTCCTCGCACCAAACCTAGAAAATCTACCGTGGGAGTGTTGTTTGCAGTTGGAGGAATGGATGCAACGAAAGGTATTGGTTTATATATTGATTAGTTAATGCATTTTTTGTTTTTAAGAAATGTTTGATAAATATTAGTCTAGCATGTCAGTTATAAAATTCAAAGATTCTACAGCATCGAGCATGAAACTTCATAAATGTACACTGACTTTATTAGGTTAAAAATAGGTAGGATTGATAATATTGGAAGCTTGTGTTACTGATTTTGAAATTAAGGGAATATCTGATTTCTGAAGTATCGAGTCAAATGAAAACTAATCTTTTTTTGTGTGAACAGGAAGTAATATGAAAAAGGAAAAAAACAGAAAATGCACAAAGGTGGCATGCGCACGTATAAAAACAAAAGTATGCTTTTTGATAATTGCTAAAGGGTTGTGTCAGAGCTACTCACGTATTTTTTGTAGACGCTTCCATAATGTAAATGTAATGGTAGTCAGAAGGAATTTGGTATTCACATACATAGAATTAAGAATATGCTGAAGGGTCTTGTGGCATCAGAATGTTGCTGAAATAAAAACTGTCCCACTAATTCAGAGCAAACTTTTTTAATAACTTGCGTATGTTATCAGGAGCTACAAGCATTGAAAAGTATGAACTTCGTACCAACATGTGGACCCCTGTTGCAAACATGAATGGACGAAGATTACAGTTTGGAGTTGCAGTGTTAGAAGATAAATTATATGTTGTTGGTGGCAGAGATGGACTGAAAACACTGAATACTGTGGAGTGTTACAACCCTAGAACTAAAACTTGGAGTGTAATGCCACCTATGTCCACACACCGTCATGGTCTTGGTATGTACAGTTCTGTAAAGGATAAATGCTTATTTTAAAAGGTTTTCAGATTGATTTTAAAAAAATAATTAAATTTTAGGGGAAAGATTAACTTTGTTTTAATGCTGACCTGTAGAACTTTTTTTTTTTTTTGGACTCTTTCCTTTTTCCCCCTTCAAACTGTAACCAGTATTGACTGCTAAAAGGAAACTTGTGGTTTATTTGGTTTGATTTTTGTGTGTGTGCGCGTGCACGCGGGTGTGTGCTGGGCTGTCGCGAGGAAAATGAGATTTTTTTCCCCTTATCCAGACGTTTTTCATAATTTTATTTATTTATTAGGAGTAGCTGTATTGGAAGGTCCCATGTATGCTGTAGGAGGACACGATGGTTGGAGCTATCTGAATACAGTAGAAAGATGGGATCCACAGGCTCGTCAGTGGAACTTTGTAGCTAGCATGTCAACTCCAAGGAGCACTGTTGGGGTAGCAATATTAAATGGAAAGTATGTGAAGGCAACTTCCATTTTCTTTTTCATTATTTTAATGTAATTAGAGAAACATCCTGAATGACTGTATTTCTCTTGACAGATATATGTTAACAGCCATAGTCTCTTTTGATAGAAGAGATCCCGTACTGGGCCAAGCAGGCCTCCCCACAGCATCATAGTCCACCTTAGTATCACCTATGAGAAATTATCTCTTCAGAAAGTTACTGAAGACATTAAACAGTATCAGCCCCAGCATCAACCTGGGAGGAGCGCTGCTGGTAACCACCTGTCAGCTGGACTTTGTACTGCTGATCAGTCTTTTGAGACCAGCAGTCCCATCTAGTTTTCCACCATCCTTGTAGTTTGCTTATCTAAACTATTAGTATTATTGTAGCTGTGGCAGAATATTTACACCATCTGACTGCAAGAATCTAACTAGGGTTATGGCAGCCTAACCTAATCGAAATACTGACTATCATGATCTTGACCCCAAGTTTCCACTTGCTACTTCATGTATTCTCTGTGGCAGTTGCGAAACCTCCCTTGAGCTGTTTGGGTATTGTAAGCTGGCAAAAAGCTTTGGGGTGGTTTTTGTTTGGTTTGTTTTTTTGTTTTTTTGTTTTTTAAATGCTTCTACAGAGGGTCCTGTGAGATCTGGAGCAAGTGCAGTGAGAGTGCTGACTTGGGTGAAGAACGTGAACAACCAGCAAGCAGAGTGGCTTTGGCTGCTGTGGAACTGCAGTCTCAGATGCCTAAGTTAGGTCCTACATATATTATTATAGGTAGTATTCAGTAGAGAGTCCCAGGTGTGATTTAAATCACCAGAATTACAGCCTCATGTTTCTCTATTATCATAGAAGATAGCCTGGACTCAATATAGGCAGCAATACTAGATGCTTATAGCTAAAAAGCCTGAGTACTTCCCTGAAAGTGCATGCAAAGTTACTGCATTGCAGCTGTAGGACTAGCAACTTCTGCACTTTTTTAGTAATAGTATGTCTGTTACTTGGTATCTTTCAGATGATTTGCTCAAAATCTCCATATACAGAGATGAATATATTCTGCTCCACATCCTGAATGACAAACCACTGCATAAGTGATCGAAATTCTGTCATGTTTTAGGGGGCTGAGGGATTCATTTAAATGCTGTATTATAAAGGATTGATTTTTTTTTTATTTGTTTTCTTAGTCATAAACTTTCTGGAACTGCAGCAAAATTTTTCAAGATACTTCAGTACATTCTTTACCTTAAACAAATTGTGTTCTTAAACATGGTACTTCCATAAAAGTGTAATGGTCTTTTTTTTTTTTTTTTAAGAAGGTATTAAAATTATTAGTGAGAGCTACTAGATCAATCATATTTACAACAGGTTTGCGTTCAAGTTTAGTCACTACATTTAAAAACCGGAAAAACAGTATTTCCCGAACTGAGGACGTTTTGAATAGTGCTTCGTAGTAACTGTTGCCAGATATTCACACCGTCATCGTATACAGTGTCTAATATGTATTTGATTATTTAACTATACTACAATCTGCCTCAGGTTCTGAAGGGAATTCATTAGTGATATTTCAAGTCATCTCTCAAACTAGATTTGACTTCTGATGCGTTGCTTTCTTTTTAAAGTGTGTTCTGCCTTCTTGCCTTTCAAAATAAGCGCTAGGCATGCAGTATTTCTGCTTCTAAGTTTACATTGCTCATAAACATCAAAAGAAGTGCCCAGAATTGATCAAGTTCACTTATCTGATTATTTTTAATGATTCTCAGGTGATGCAATGCTGCTAACTCTAGTCTTCCTTCTATCCTTATTTCACAAAAAATTGAAATTCTTTGTTATTACAAAATGCCAGAAACCTTTGTATGTTAGAACCGAGCAAACTAGGCCACCTAGTGGATGTGAGGGGAATTATCGAGAGTTACCATTTATAAAACTGAAGCTCAGGTCCATAAAAATGGTTACCTAAATTGACAAAGGGCAGAATTTTTACATGCATAAATCCATTATTGAATTTTTCCCTTTGACCCCACTGGATATGGGCCTTTGATTGTCAAGTCCCTTAGCGAAGAATTTCAAAATTACCTATGTGGACAAGTTGGAACATAAATACTATTATAATTAACTTTCTGTAAATTATCCCTGTTCTGTGTTAATTGTGACAATAGGAAAGACTGGAGCAAAATCTTACATTTTGTCTGAGATTTAGGAACAGAAAATGCTATCGAAAGTTGAAATTCTGCTTCCAAATTTCTCTTTTTATGGGAGTTCTTCATACATGACTTAACTTGTGTCCCGTACAAAAACATGTTGCTGTGTGTTTTTTCACAATAATGTTTCAGTAGACAAGCAATATTTGTGATATTAATACTTTTTTTTAAACTTTGTAGACTTTATGCAGTTGGTGGTCGAGATGGAAGTTCTTGTCTTAAGTCAGTAGAATGTTTTGATCCTCATACCAACAAATGGACCCTCTGTGCTCAAATGTCAAAAAGAAGAGGTGGTGTAGGTGTAACTACTTGGAATGGGTTCTTGTATGCAATAGGTGGACATGATGCCCCAGCATCAAACCTAACATCCAGGCTCTCAGACTGCGTAGAAAGGTAATATCCTGATGAAGAAGGATCCTGCTAGTAATTCGAATAATGCTAGCATGTAGAGTGATTTACAGAAAGAGCTGTTAAGTAGGAAATCCATTAAAACAGCCATATTATTTTTAGTGTGAGGAGAGTAAACCTATATATAAAAACATACTGTATAGTCATAATATGATTCATAATGTTGCCAGAACAAACCAATTGAAAAGAAAATTCTTTCTAATGCACTTCATCTGCAAAAATCATTTTTTTCCTCAAAATCTCATGGAATAAATGCTAATTAATTGAGAAGAACGTAGAACTGAAGGTCTGTACAAATGGAACAAAAGTTCTTTCACAAGTTTCATTATCAGTGCATATTGTAACTTTTAACTGAGTTAATGATTGAAGTTTGTGGACCCTTAAATATCATATCCTTTCCTGTATGCCCTGATGACACTGGGAAGCTCGCATTTAATTTAATTATTCTGAAATTGGTATGTATTCATATAAAGTTACTCTGGAGTGATTGCATTACAAATGACAATGACAGAATCACATGTGAACCATAAAACAAGTAAAAATGTCAGTAAATATTTCATAATGCATCTCTCTAATTCTTTGTCATCATTTCAAGTATTTCTGAAATATACTTTAATTCTCCTTCCCCGACTCTCTACCCACCCACCTCACCCCACCCCCAAAAGAAGATGGAATTCCCCACTTGTTTTCTTTCCTGTTATCTCCCAACACCTACCAGTGATTCTTTGTTACCAGCCTCTTCTTTTACTAAATCTTTTTAGGCTGGAAAATCTGATTTGCCCTCTAGCAAAAAAAAAAAAAAAAAAAAAGGAAAAAAAAAAAAAGAAAAAGAGGTGTACTTTTCAAACTTTCAATGTCCTAATAGACCCCAAAACATATAATATGGCCCATAGCACTTAAAATGTGGAAGGTGCAGTAACAAGACCCCGGAAGTGTTTCCAGTTAGGAAGCTATATCTCAGCTGATAATAAATTTTCAGAGGAATACAGACAATCACTAGCGCAAGAGAAAGCAATAGGAAAAGTCCATATATTTTTCTGCCTCCGTATTTTCTGAAACACAATTATGCATTACATGAATTTAATAAATAGGAATTATCTTGCAGTGCATTATGTCTTCCCTCTGTGCAGTGAGGTGAAGATGTAGAATCTTCAACTTCATAGAAACAGTTCGTTTTAAAAAAAAAAAAAAGAAAGAAAAGAAAAAAGCAGTTTCATAAAGCCATGTGATGCTTCTTCATATTTGTTTACCACTATATTTTACAATGAAACAGTTGCTTTTTCCAGAGAAATACCACTGTATTGGTTTATGGATTAATTGTAAAATAACTCAAATTGAAAAAAAAAAAAAAATCAGTATGTAGCTTATGAATTGCCCTCTTTCACTACATTATACTCCTATTTGCAGTATGTGCTTCAGGCAGTATTTTTATGTTAGAACTATGTTTGCACAGAACATACATTTCCGTAGTACTTTTAATGGAGAGCTGAAGCCAAAATTGCTAGAGCTTTTTGCATCCATGTATTTCATGCAAAGAAATTAAGAGCTATATTCTCCAAAGTTGTTTTCACAAATATGATTTTTGGATGATCTCTTAGTCAAAGAAATATTTTCTTTGTATAGTTCTTCAGAGCCCTGTGACTCCATCAGTTTTGCTATAATCTGTTATGTTAACACTGTTTCTTTTGATCAGGTTAAAATAAGTTCCTTAACCCAAGAACAGCATGAACTGTCCCATTTAATTCTTAGTTTGACTTAGAAATAATGTTAATACATTCTAGAATCACATTTTTTTCATTAAACCATCTATCTTCTACTGTCCTGATAATTAGGATGATAGGAAATTACAATTCAAGAAGTGCTATAAATTGTCTTAAGAATTTTGCCTTTCCCCCAGAATTTTCTCAAACTTAAACTGGATGTTTTGGGGGGGGCCTTTTTTGGAAAATGATAATCTTCTCTTATAAGTGAATCTCTTTAGTACCACACTCCAGCAGCCTATACTTTAACATTTAATAGTTATCTCTTAAAGAAAGCAAGCACTTGCCCCAGCTGTAGTCTAGCAGCAGAACAATGTCTGGAGTGGTATGTTTAACCATGCAGTAAGAAATGTAGTAAGAGCATGTGCATGTGGATGAATATATTACTGTATGGAAAGCAGCACAAAGTAAATATGTAGCTAGTACTGACTGTGTTACTAGATGATTAAATAAACAGTTTCAAAGAGAATATTTGGGAAAAAATCCTTTCCAATTAACATCCAAAGCCTGTGCGCTTCTAATAGTACCTGTTGTCTACTACCTTGAAAAAGTCAATTCCAGTACTTTTTCCGTTGAATTTTGGCATCAGTTTGAGTATAATAAAAATTATCTTTTAGGTATGATCCAAAAACAGATATGTGGACTGCTGTGGCCTCTATGAGCATTAGCAGAGATGCAGTGGGAGTATGTCTTCTTGGTGACAAGTTGTATGCTGTTGGAGGATATGATGGACAAACATACCTTAATACAGTGGAGTCCTATGATCCCCAGACCAATGAGTGGACACAGGTACAGTTTCTGATCAAACCATACGCTGTTACTCATTTCGCTGTTATTTCAAGTGTGCCTCTCTGTACAAAGAAAACAAATATTCCTACTCTAAGAAGCACTTTCCTATTAGACTGTTGTTAATCTTTTTCTTTTTTTTTCTTTACACGCTTCTCTAGGTTTAATTTAATCTACCATCTCAAGATGATTCACCTTCAGTAGACAGTTTTTAAATCCTAATAAACTGCCGTTGTTTCTTTGACAATAGTATAACAGTTTGACATTTTGTGTACGTACTGTTTACAGAATGTATAGATATGTTTCCCAAATTACCATAGAGTTCTATTTACATGACTTCCTATTCTGAAGATAAGTGGAGATTAGTTTTAGCTCCAGTGTGTGTCTCGGCAAGTTTATCTATTTCTTCAAGATTTTTGGTCACTTTTTAACAAAAATCCCCTCCTGACATGCTATGAATAGTGTGTCCAACTTTCAGGAAGTCTTTTCATCTAGCTAAAAAATAATCTTCAACTTATGATCAGAAATCATTATTATCTATTAACTTCATTACTTTTACATTTTTGTAGCTCCAGTAATGTGCCTGTCTGTGAGAGCAGCTCATGTAAGCACAGCCTGGGCAGGCTGTCCTTTGGTATCTATTGTCATTGGAGATACTATAAAGTACCTGAGACATCCACAGGAGGGTGGCAGATACAACACAGGATCTGTGGGAGACCTAGGCCCTTTTGCAGTGGCAGCTGCAGGCCAGGTTGAATGTCCTAGGTCAGCTAGAACTAGATGACCTAGCATTAGACACAAGTATTAAGACAACTGAATTCTGACCTTTTGAATCTGCTATCCTAATAACAGCCCAAAATTGCTCATTCAAAACGAGTAAGTTTGCTTCCTGAACTGCCCTCTATCAAAATCTTTGTAACAGAAAACTGAGCTCTTCATTTCCTCCCACTTCATACTGCTGCAGTATCTTAAAAGCATGGTAAGGCATCCAGAAGGGCTCAGCAGAGCTCGGGGCCTTCAGTGGGAGCGCTGATAGTGATAATCCATAATGTTACTTGCCCTGCTAAAAGAAGAAAGATGTGTAGCAGTGCGCTTCACCATTTTACTTCTAAAGGAACCTCACGTGCTGTATACGTGGGGACCACCTGTAACCTTGGATCTTTAGCCTTGACTCTTTGTGTTTCACTGAATCACCTGATCCCTGTACATAGGCCAGTTTTGGACCCTTACTAAAAGGATTTGGAAGTGTCTGTGTACCTGCCTTTCACTTGTTAACTGAGCAAGCTGCCACCACTCCATCCACACAGAACTCAAGAGAGGACAGTGGAATTTTAGGGCAGAAATTTTAGAAACTGCTGCCTTCTCAAGTCAGGAGAATCTCAGTGGAAAAGGGTGTGATCAGAAGTAACTTGTGTTACAATGGAAGAATGGAGTCTGGGGAAACTGATTCTGATTTTAAGAACTCTAAGCAGGATTTTATCAAATATTCAGGTAAAAATGCTGATATTAATATTCTTAATTTAGGTACTCGAGCAGAAGATTTGTTAAGAGTTTCGAACCTGATACATTCATACTTCAACAGCCTTGGCAGATCTTCCTATTAGAATTGTCTTGGCTTCACATTAGGTCAAGACCAGTGTGAGATTTCAGAGTTCTGCTCTTCAGCTTCTCTGTCCCAACAATGGTCTTCACAAAGATTCTGGCTCCAGTTTGATGCTTCTAAGAAGCCAAGTGATAATGATTTTTCCATAGTTGAATGATTGACCCTTAAAAAGCAATCTGCTTTAATGGGAGTTGTATTCTGTCAGCCTCCCCTCTAAACATTCTAGTTTTGTTTGTTTTCAGCGTAAGTATGTGAAAATAGTACACTATTTCCAGTCGCTGCTTGGAACTAAAAGACTTGGAACTGGGCTTAATAGCAACCGGAGTCTTTCTGTGATAGGACTGCTATAATCCCCAGTAAATCTCACAACAGGCTTGGAGTGTTGTCCTGCTATCACAGTAAGGCTACTCTTAGTTTTCTTGTGTCATAAGAAACACAAGAAAACTAAGCTTAGAAAGCTAAGCTGCTTTTCTTGTGCAGCTTGTTACCTCCTAGAATAAATGAAGACTTAGAACGTGAAGTTTGGCAAACGCAAGTTTGAGTGGTCAGTATTCCTGCTGATTATTGAATGCACGTGGCACTGTCTATCCCAAATTGTGATTCCATCTGTTGGTGGCAGATCCCAAACAATATCTTAGATTTTTCCACTTCATCCAGGAAATCTGACTTCTCTGCTGGGAAGCTCATTTTGCTAGTCTGAGACTTCAAGTGTTAAGGCCTGTGCGTGCAATTTGCAGAAAATACGCGAAGATTCAGAGAGAGTTTAGATATGTTTGTACGCTTCTACCATGTGTTACATGTCAGTACATGTAGATCAGTGATACCACTGTAATGTTCTATACCAAAACCGAGCATTTTGTGAGGTATTTTCAATGATTTAAAGTAGTCAGGCTGGACTGAATACTCTACGCTATTAGACTTATTTGTTAGCAGTTTACCTTATGGTGGTATTAAGAGTTCTAAAAGACAGACTTAATCATCTTAAAATTTCGGGAGACTGGATCGTAAATGTGGGGTTTGCAACAAGGTTTTGGCAACAGTTACAGATGACTGAGGCCATCCTGAGATTAACTTCTTTTCCTTAGCAATGACCTAGTAATGTCCACAGTTCTGCCCCAGAACTGCTTTGTTCCCAGGGTTGAATTGCCTATGTAGCTAGTCCATATTGATATGTTGATATGTTTCCTTCATTTCTGCTCTTTCTCAGGGTGGTGCTCAAGGTTAGCCAAGTAAAATACTGCTGACGATTTTCTGTCCCCAGTTTGGCCTATGCAGTTTTTCTTATTCAAGAAATGCAACTGCTTTTCTGCTATTGCATGGTCTTTTTTCAATGTACTCAGGAAGTCTTTGGCATCTGAATTTCACTTTTCATCCTGTGCCTTGTACGTTGAGTGAGTCTTGAAGTGCCAACACAGTTGGTTTGGTTTGTTTTTTTTCCTGTTAGAAATATTCTTATCAACAGTTTTAAAAAAAAATCTATATAAATAGGAAAACTCAGGCAGAGAAAAGTTACCTTCTCATGGCATGGAAGACAGCTAAATCATGTCCTCTCATCTTCTTATGTTTGACAGTAATTCTGGGCTTTTGATTGAATGTAAAGAACTGTTGTATTTTTATTCCTATTTCACTCATGGTGCACCTTGCTGCTGTCTTGGTCCTGCATGCCTATACTTTAAGGATTTGCCACGTTCTCATTGTATTACCAGTAGGTTTTTGAAGGGTTTAATTACTGTTTTTTCTTTCTGGCTTCCTTTCCCACAGTGAGACCTAAATCTGATATCTCTGATGGGAAAGCCATTTGAACCACTGGTAACATATTTCTTTTCTTCATTGTCAATAAAAATAGTATTTCTGGTCACAGTGATTTTCTGCAAGGAGAATAAAGCAGTTCAGACTTTAGCTGATCCTTCTTAGATTTTTTTTCTTTAAGATTGGGTTTAAAATCCACGCAAAGATTTTACTTAGGGGGGATGTCAGAATTTCACCAAAGTCAGGAAATGCCTATGTGCCCCTCCATCTCCGCTCCCTAAGCCACATATCTCTAGTACTGATCTCTGGCGTTCTCTGGTTGCAGGCATGCCGTGCCTTTTTACACTGGCAGCACGAGGCCCTTTAGAAGGTCTCCAGGCCATTTTTGTCACTTGCTGAGTGGTCTAAAGCAAAGGTCCTATTTAACCGTTCAGGATTTCTCAGGGGATAATTGACCGTCTGAAGACGTGCTGTGACACAGCCAAGAAGGGAATCTCCTGTACAAGTAAGAGCTCATTCTGCTAGAGCTCAAGCAGTAACAGCAGGTTTCCTGTGGGACAGAGATCCACTGTAGCTGGGATGTGCACAGCCGGCACTCTGTTGAAGCGGTATGCTCTTGCTGAAGCTTCAGAATACTGCCTCTTTGAAAGGACTGCTTTTCAGCCTTTATTTTGTTAGGACCTCAGAAGTTGTTTTCCAGCAATGTGGGCCAATGTGTGTTTTCATACGCTACATGTGGATGTACGTATGGAAGGAGAAACATATGGTATTTACCTGTTAGCTCTTCTTGAAGATGTGTTGTTCTTATGTAAGTTCACCACCCACCTAACAGTCTTTGTATCAAAGCCCCTGTCATGTTTGGGATTCTCTGGTTGAGAGAAAATTTGCTAGTCAGTTGTCAGATGTCTCGGTCAGTTATCCGGTTTGATAAGTAATTCACAACAAAGGATTCTTTTTCCTGTAATACCAGGTGGTTGAAATTAAGAGTTGTTTAATATTCTTGAGTTTTGCTGTTGATTTCAAGGAGTTTCACCCTATCATAAAATATCTTCTCCTTTTCTGAGGGGTTTTATACCAAATTTTGTCTCAATTTGTTAATTTTTTTTAAGTCAAGTTAAAGAATATGTGGATGATATCGCATCTTTACTGCAGCTCTAGAACTATTATTGCAATTGTTAACCATGGTCAATTTTAGAAAAAATAATTAAGGCAGACTGCATTTATCTATTTATCTTTTTTTTTTTTCTTGCAGGTTGCACCATTGTGTTTAGGAAGAGCTGGAGCATGTGTTGTGACTGTAAAACTTTAAATTATTTTCTCTATGAAGGTGACATTCTCCTCTGTAGACTCAGCTGTTTTTTTTCACCCTCAAGCAAATTAACATTGCACCAATCAACATCAGGTGCAGGATATCCACCACAGAGCAAAACGTTCCGTCTTAGCTAGCATATACATGTTGTTTTTATGGACCAATGTCAAGCACTTTTTAAAAATACCATCCTTGTTACCCATATGTTACAAGAATTTTATTGGTAAGCAAATCAGCTGTGACCAGCTAGTTGCCAGCAGAGGACTTCTGTTTAGGAAATACTAAGAAAATGAGTGAACTGTGTTAAAATAATCAAATGTTACAGACTTAGGGCCTTGATCCCTCAAACATGCACAGGAATAATGCTGTTAATGGATAATTCCATTGATTTGGGTGAAGTTACAGGTTTGAAACCCATATCTTTAATTTGCCTCTAATAAACATGTTTTGCTATAGGTATCTGAGGTATTACAAGGCAGGCTGACAAACCAATGCAAGCCATTGTAAATGGCAGGAGTAATGCTTGCCTTGGAAATGAAGGTGTGTATTTGGGGAATCTTTTGCACTTTTTTCAGCATTCCTAGTTTAGCAAACTTTTTAATTAAACATAGCCTTATTTTAAATATTGTCTTATTACACTAACAGTAATCTACTATTTAATAACTTCTGCAGAAACTTTTTGGCATCCAGTGTACTTTTTGGATTTTTAAAGGTTTTACATAAGATGCAGAACATCATACCTTTTTCTCTACTTAATCTAATTCCTATATTTATTTTGTTATTTTTAACAAAGCATGAGTTATAAGTTGAAAGAATTCTGAAGTGTGACTAAGAGTTAACCTATGGAGGTTTAATATGAGCACTTTGGGATTTTGTAAGCATTCCATTACAGCTACACTAAGGGTCTACTTTGATACTCTTTAATTATATTTTACCTGAGGCTTTGCACTAATTTGAAAAATATAATTTTATATGATGAAACAATTGTTACTTCAAAGTGTAAGAGGCCCAAGGCCTACAAGGTGCTTAACTACCGCCATCTAAGCATGTGCAGCATCTTATAGGAGAGTAAGTGTGCCTCACAGGATTAAATCAGATTAGTTACATTATTTAACAGTTATTTAATTTTTTTCAGATACTTTATAATTTGCCCTTTTTGACTGCTATGCTCTGTTACGCCGAATTGCTTGAACGTTCCAAACGTTCTCGGAAAGTCTTTTTGTATTTGCTTTTCTGTGCCTTGTTTCTGAGGTTTTCAAAACAGTAGGTAATACAGTATGTTTCTTTGTAATGGAAACTTTGAAGATGTGAGAAGTGTCCAATACCCAAAGTCTTTGTACATATGTAATTTTAAAATTTGTGTGTTAATGCTCTCAGTGAACTATTTATTGTTTTAAAAGAAATTACCAAGCAGTAAAATTTGTGATGAAATCTGCACTGTTTGAAATTGAATACAATTAAACTTAAATACATTTTTAATGGTTTAGTTTTTTTCTGCCATTTAGAAAGTTAATGCCATGTATGTGCATTAGCATTTTAAAGGATTTAATTAAGAAATAGTTTTTTACAGTTCATCTTCTTGGACTTGCATTTTTTCAAAATATCTCTCTTTGGATACTTACACTATTTTATATATACACACTGTATAATGCTGTATTTCTCACTGTCATGTACGTGATGATTTTATTATGCCTTAGAAGACTCCTCCTCCTCTAAGACTGTTATTTATGTCATTTTTAAAAATTGATTACTCTGGTAGCATGATCCCCTTTTAGCGTAACTTGTGTTTCCATGAAAATGCCAAACCTCTGAGTACAAAACTTCCTCTTCCTCTGTGCTGCGCTAGTGGGAGTGCTGGAACTGAGCTCTTCTGTTAAAGGGGTCACAGCACCTTCTGAAATAGTGTGTGTGTGTTTTTTTTTTTTTTTTTTTTTGAAGAGACCAGCCACAGTTGTCATATCTGTGCTCGCTGCTCTTGCCCACTTTATGTTCTAAATCAAAGTTGGAGTTCAACAGCTTGCCTCGTTTTGTATTTTAACAGAATTCAGCTGTTTCCAGCGCTCCTGATGAAGCTCAGCTCTCATTTAATGCAGTATTTATAGTGCATTATTGCAAAGCGCCCACCCTGGCGGCAGGGGTGGGCCCCGCCCGGCCGCCCCCACCCCGCCCGGCCGCCCCTACAGCGCCAGCGCTCGCCTTGCGCCCCCGGCGCGCAGCTGGGCGGGCAGGCGCGCGCGCCCGGCCGCCGGGAGCGGCGCGGGATCCGGCGCCCTCGCGCTGAGCCAGGGGCCGAGCCCTCGGCCGACTTCGATTGGCTGCGGCCTTTCTCCGCCCCGCCCCTCCGTCTCCGGGGTGACACCGACGCCGCGCGCGAGCGGGCGGGGCGGGGTCCGGCGCCCCGCTCGGCGGGGGGAGGGGGGCCCGGCGCATGCGCACGCGCGGCGCTGCCTAGCGAGCGGTGGGCGCGATGAAGGTGAGTAATCGGGTTTGAAGCCCTCGGCCGCCGGTTGCGGAGGGCCCTGCCGGGCGGCGGGCGGCCTTCACGGGGGCGCCGCGCCGCGCCGCCGCAGCGTCCCCGGGCCGGGCCGGGCCGGGGCGTCGAGCGGGGCCTGGCGGCGGCGGTTGCGGCCTGGGCGCGACGCGGCGGAAAAACCCGGCCGGTGCCCCTCGCGCCTGACCACCTGCAGCTGGCGGGGGCCGGGCCGCGGGCAGCGCTGCCTCTGCCGGGGGGGAGCGGGGCCGCCCCCCGCCCGCGCCGCCCCTGCGGCCCGGGCGCGGGGGGGGGGGGGTCTCCCCGCCTGCGGCCGGGGCTGTTTGTTCTCGGCACGGCTGCCGGAGCCGCTGGGTCGGCCGAAGCCGTCGCCCGCGGGCGCTGGGCGTGCTGCCTCCGCCAAGAGGCGCGGCCTGGCGTCGCGGCGCTCCCGTGGGGCGTGCGGCAGCGGCGGAGGGTGCGAGAGGAGAGAGCGGCAGGGCAGGGTCCCCGCTCAGGCTGCTTAGCGGCTGGGGCCTGGCGCGGTCGCCTGCTTGCTGCGCTCCGGGGGCATGACGGGCTGCAGCTCGCCTGCGCTCCCGTAGCGTTTTTCTTTACCGTTGGTTGATGAAGTGTTTCATTAAAACTGATTCAAAAATCAAACGGCGTTGTTGGATGTTATTTGTGAAGTGCAGTGCTCGCTAACTTCGTTACACTTTATGTAAGTAAAATGCGAACTGAACGTGAAGATTGACAGAGTTTATGCTCACCCGATAGAGGCGACGGGGAACTTTTTCTTTGTCAAAGGCTTTCCAGGCGTTTGGTGTTTATCTGATATTGTGGGAAGGAGAAAAAATTGAGACTACACTGAAACAGAGTTGTGAGATTCATCCCAGCCGTGTTTCACAGAAAAATCTATCCAGGTGGTGCGAAAGGAAGATACAGTTAAGAAACTTTCCTAGTCAGAATCTTCTTTCAAAGTCAGGTTGCTTTGGGTCTTAAATTAAGACCGTACAGTGGAGAGAGAATAGAATAGTTACATATCTTTAAAAGAAGAGATGTTGACCTCTGTTTCATTGCCTTTTGTGTTCTGTGCCCTAAGGATGTCTTTTGGTCTCTGATTTTTCCACAGACCCTAGAGAGCTAAACATCATGGTTTTTGGACAGGAAGGGGAGAGTCCCATGCAATGTCTCAATTCTAGTATATGTCACTATAAGAGGAAAAATGGCAATTGTAATATAGTCGCAATAGTTCTCAGTGCAAGCACTTGGCATCAGAAACATCAGTTTTTCCAGCACACACCCAAAAAATTTTGTGTGGAATTCTGGTACTTTGATGCATTATTATCACTTTTCAGTTATCAGAACTTTTTTCCCCACAGCACTGATAGTTGTTAATGCGTGTTAAGTAGCTGTAGTATTGTTATATGCTTACAATTTAAAAATATGTAATTTCCCTTCTTTTTGTCCCCCAGCAAGTATTCACTCTATTAGAAAAATCTTGGTCTGGTTCGCCTGTGCAGTTCACTTGGCAGAAAACTTTGGGAAATTTCCTTGCTGTAACAGGGTAAGATCACAAATGTACATACCCATACAAATCATTGAGAGTAGGGGGGAGAAAACATTGTTAAACAGATCTAAAACAATGCAAAATATTTATTAATTCCCTATCGATGTAAACATGTTAAACTCTTGAGCTTCCTTACTGTGATATAAAAGTTCAAAGTGGAAAAAGGTTTATGAACTCATTATTTGCAGATGAAGAAAATGAATTATCCTATATGCTAATCTTTTTAGAGGTGATCGCGTTGTGAAAATTTTTGATCGTCATGGTCAGAAGAGAAATGAAATTAACTTACCAGGGTAGGTACTGAGATGGGTTTGAAATGTGTACTTTAAAAATGCTGCTCTTCTGATGAAGTGCCTATGCAATGTGAGAGGTTTGTAGGAAGGGATACTATTGCTAGTTGATATAGCTAGACAAGAAGACAAGCTTATGAGCGTGTATGGACTATAAGACAAGATGTAGCCCTGCAACAAAAGGTGAATTAATAATAAGCTATTAAGAATAGTCAGAAAAATACATCCTCATATCCAAAGCATTCCTTATTAATAATGGACTTGATCTAGTGCATTAAAAAGCTAGAAAAAAAATGATATTAAGAATAAACATAATGAGGCCATATACAATATATCCCCATTATGTTCACAGTGACTACGTACTCACTACTGTCCATTTTCTACTACTTTGCATCACAGCCTTATTGAGGAAAAATATCCTTCTATTGCTAGTACTTTTGTGGGTATCACTGGCATAATGTCTATGTTAGTAATTTGAGTTTAGATCAAGAGTGTGCTTTTGAAGTGAATCTCCCTATTTTTCCTATTTACCATGCTTTGATTTACAATAGAGAGTGGTCTCAGAGTGTGCAAACTGGATTCCTTTCAGATGAAACTAAACTGGAACATGCACTCCAACTGCTGAAAGGCAGTCAGTCCACAGGAAAAAGGCTAGACAACAGCCACAGTAAAACCCCCTGAAGTGCATACACTGTGACATCAGATCCTCACACAGTTTTGCTCTATAAATCTACTTTAACTGGGCACCGTTACTGCCTGATGTAGCAATGGTGTTATTTATGTACCATTTTGTACTGGTATTTAACCTGCTCATAACTTAAGTATTCATGCAAACTCCTGATTTTTTAAAAAATCTTATTTCAAGCAACCTGATTCATTTTGATGGGGGTGGGACCCTTAGTCAAGGCTAAGGTGTTGCCTATGAGTGGTCATACCTACACTATAAGGTAAAGTTGTATCCCGGTGGTGTTCCTCCCGGCTGATCTTCTAGCTCCGTTGCTAATTTAATTCAGTGAAAAGTTTTTATACAGAAGCTCAGCCTGTCTGGCCACAGCAGTTCATTTAAGAAGTTACTTGTCCTTGCTAACCGACAGGCAGTCCAGATTCCCTTGTGTGCTTGTTCTCTAGCTCTGTAGACTGAGCAGCCTGAACAAAGCTTGAAGGTTATAGCTCCTGCAGCCCTACAGACTACTAATGATTGGTTGTTTCTGAGAGCCTAACCAATAATTCTGCAGTCCTTCGAGATTAAACTTATTCAGTTTGTGCTATTGATCAGCTGTTGCTAAAGCAGGTAGAGTTCTTCTGGAATAGGGGCAGGAAATGATTGCCAGAAAACCTTTGTTTCCTCTGGTCTCATCAAACCCATCTAAACCATCCCATGACCCTCAGTTTGTGTAAAAGCTATTGCATTTCTCTCTCCTCTTATTTTTACATCAATCCGTCCCGTTGTGTTTTAGGCCTTGTGCTGTTACACTTCTCAACTGGAATTTCACAGTTCTCCCACTCTTAGTCTGGGCCCTCTGCCCATGATATAGCCGTGCTTACCCAATACAAATGTGATTCCTTCCTTCAGAAGTCTGTGACCTCTGGTATATGTAACATCTAAACTGCTTTTAAAACAGTTATTTCTAAATATTCTGTTCCCATGGCAAAGTAGAGAGAAGAATTGTGTAGTAACAACTTACTCTGAAGTCATATGAAAATAACTGTCATCTGCTTACAGCAGTGTAAATAGTACTGAATTTTTCAGGCCTACCAGCAAATCCTCTACCTAGTTAAGTCTAGGTTTAGTCTTTTGATTATTTAGTCCCAGCCTTTTGCCGTGATTGAAAAGTAAGTTCTGTCTTATTGTTAGAATGAAGTTCTATCTCTATGATATGCCATTTAAGCAGAAACGGGGATGCTTATATGGAGGATCTCCCACTCAGTCTAAACTTTGCTTCTTTATTTGTTGGTTAACTGTTACATCTGCTAGACCTCTTCTTACATAAGGAAGGAGATCAAAATATCAGAAATCTTCTGCTGTAATAGTTGATGCCGTAAGCATCATCCTCCCATTATGTTGACAGTTTGTTTTGTTTAACTGTTATCCTTCTCAGGTTTTGCCCTTTGTTTGTTGTTCTTTTTATTCTTGCTCTAATTGGCTGTTAAGTATTAATAAGGTTTTAAAAAGACAAGGTAGGAGAAGCTTGAATTGCAGGCTTAGCTGTAAACAATTTCAGTATTACAGGTATGACATACCTTTCGTGTAGGACACTTTTGTAGTTACTTGAACTAGTAGTTTTCATTTGAATAGGAAGGAGAGTGAAGTCTTTCAAAAATATACCTTTTATAACCTGAAACTATCAGTTTATTTATCTAGAAAGGAAAGAGTAGTCTCATATGACATAAGTCTTTAGTCTGCAGCATATGTAGCTGTAAAAGTATATTGTTAAAGCTTGCTGTTTCCCATTCACTAGAGATTCATGGATATGTCTGCTGTTGTGTTCATTCTGGGAACTATCTGTGAGTAGAGGTTTTTCCTGCTTCTGCACAGGTTTCTTATCCAAGTTCATTATGCTTTTGGAGCGAGGAGAAAAATTTTCCTGACGTGGAGTAGCCTCTGACAAAATAGAACCTTATAGGGTTTTTCCTTGTCTCTTGAATATCTAGATGATGGTATTTCAAATTCTAGAATCCAAGTAACAATCCTCTTTTTATGACCACCTTTTCAGCCTCTGCAGTTTAGATGAGATTTGGGTAAGAACGTGGTTGATGTGAAATATATTTTCCATATAAATCTGCAGTCTGTTATGGGTTTGCTTGGGAGGGAAAAGGAAGGACAGGGACTTCAGTTGTATACAGTTCTGGTTGTTCTTGTATACTTTTAAACATATATTAGCATTATTAGTGAAACAGCTTTTTTTTTCCTTCAGTAACTGTATTGCTATGGACTGGGATAAGGATGGAGATACTTTAGCAATCATCACAGACAAATCTAGTACCATTTATCTGTGGGATGCAAACACAAACAAAACAAGCCAGCTAGACAGTGGCATGAGGTAAGAAAGATTTTTAAAAGTATATATTTCAAGAGTTAGATTGTTATGATCCGCTATTCTTGATGCTGTCTTCTAAATCAGTATAGAAGCTCATGCTAATGTAAAATGATACAATACATTTCTTGGTTAAATTGCCATTGGGATATCATACTCAGGCTTTGTAATCTTTGTTTTCTGTCTATGGGTGAAGTATGTGTTGTGTTTAACCTATAACATCCTATAGTCATGGAGCTACTTGAGAAGACCTACTTCATCTCTTACTCTAGTTACTGGGATGAATACTGACACCTGAACTGTGGGCCTGTTCACGAGATGTGAGAGTGTTCATATCATCTAACTTTGAGGTCTATCTTGAGGCTGCCAGTATAGCGGAGAAAGTTGCATTTGCAACCTGGGTACCTTGAGGGTGAAGGGAACTTTACTGCTTGTCCATTAAGGGTATGGAAAGACCAGACAACTAAGCTAAATATGCAAAGCTGGAAAGTATGAGTTACCATCCTGTCCCATTTCCCTTTGTTGGTGTCTTCCATGAGGACTTCTGAACTTTAGAATTTCTTTTTTGCGTCTTGATCTTTAAAAGGTTGTATTTAGGGGATATAATGCAAAGATAATCTTTCTATTGGAGTCTTCAAAGCATATATACTGCCAAGCTAATATGCTACGATTTGTTGCTGAATTCTTTTTGGTATGATTTGTTGGTTTTGAGAGGTTTATTGTGGTGGGTTTTTTATCTCTTTTCTAATTGCCAACGATGCCAAAGTCCTGAGAGAGTTTCTCTTTAATGTTTCCACATTAACGGCAACAATTGTGGTAGCAACAAGGATGAGTGGATTTTTTTTGGTAACTACACCAGCCAAGCTTTCTCCAAAGTATTTCACCCAAGTAAACGTGAACTTAAAATTAAGAAAGGAAAATGATTTTGGTGGTGTTTCGATTTTTTCCTTTTTCCCTTAGATTTATAAGAGGACTGAAGTGCCGTTCACAAAGCAAACATAATGCTCCCATTTGCTTTAGGATAGAAAGAGATATGGAAGGCGTGGGTTCAAATGCCTGTCCTTCTGAATGGGGCAACAGATTCCAAACAGCTTCCTGTGGCCTACTTAACAATTAAGCATTGAGTTAACAAATAAGCTTGGGTTAACACTTAACAGATTCAAAGAAGCCAAAATTTATGCTAAACTGTTCCACTCTACGTAAACATTCACTGCTTGTGGGAAACACGGTAGAAATGACTCTATGTCATGGTTATTAGGGCACTTACCTGAGAAAGTAAGCAGAGAAACAGCTAATTGGGTACTGCTGTTATTTTATTTATCTGTGACTTGAGCCAAACTCTCCTTCTGATTTAACCTTTTCTTTCTACATTTCTTTTGCTTTTATGTAAAAAGTAGACAAAGATACTAAAACTGGAGTGTTTCATCCATTAAATCAAAAAATTTAGTTCAGTGGGGAAGATTTGTGTGTCCTTGTTTTTTGCAGAAGTTTTTATTTTTTCCGCCGATTCAGATTAAAAACTGTATGTCTGGAATATGGAAGTATTCCATATTTGCATTGGTCTTTACATTTGTGCTTTGTGAATTTCATTTGGAATATTGGATATTTGATTATGAGATGTTTTCATATTTTACAGCTTAGTGCCAAATATATGTGTACGTTGAAAGTGAATTTAAACTGTATTAATAACTTTTTTACTAGTTCTACTGCTCTTAGAGAAGAAAAAGTACAGCCACTTCACACAAAATACACAGTGGCTAAAACTATGTATAATTTAATGATGTTATTGTTTGAAGATTGTTTGTTAGCAGAATGGTAAGTCATATGTTAGAAAAGAGTTTCAAAACCAGCAAATGATTGTACATACAAACAAGAAATTCAAAATAGTTAACTTCTTTCTAATATCTGACTAATTATATGTAGCATCAGATAGGCATCCCTCAAAATTTTTAATTATTTCTGGATTACTTGGTTATTTCTTAGTCATTCAGTTTTTGCCATTACCTAAAAGCAATATGCCTCTTTAATGCAGATGTTATTATAATGGGTATTGTTTATGGTCTTCTGCTGTCCTAGAATACATCGGCTTTGGCCTTAAAATATTTCTTTTCTTTTATAGTTTTCATAATTAATTTTTTTTTGAAAGGTCAGTTTTAAACCATAGCCTTTTATAGAATCATAGCAATTTATGAAGATGTATATACACACTATGATGCATAAAGAAATAGAAAGTGTTATACCTTCTTTTTATGTGTAAATAAGTATTTGGGGGGAGGGGAAGAATAGCTTATCAGCATACAAACAGAAAAGAGCACAGAAGATACTTATCAAATAGATTATGCTCTTACTGCAGTTCCTTCATGATCTTTCTTTGTAATATCTGAGGTGAATTACTTACTGGAGGCAGCCATGCTAGGATGGTTTATACATAAATTAATTGAAGTGCCTAGTACTTCTTTTGTCACAGGGTTATTGTTTAAGCAGCATAAGCACTAAGACATAAACTGTGTGGAAATCAGGCTTTCCTGGTTTCTTCCTCTTTTCAAAATTAAAAAAAGCACAAACAAAATCTTGAACATGCAAAACAAATATTGGAAGTCATTTCACATGTTAATTAATGTCTAAAATTTGTTTTGGATTGCTATTGTATCCTTACAGAAGGGGTTTAAAAGATGTGAGAGGTGTCGATGGAAATAGCTATGCACGGTAGACAATTCTGATTAAAATTACGTTACTTAGGAGGCTTTTTTAAAATGCAATGTGTAGTGTTATTCAGTGTACCCTCAAACGTATATCAAATTTGTCCTACTTTATCTGAAACGCCAAGTGAAAATTGCTCTAAGCTTTCATATTACATTGACTAATTTATCAAGCAATTAGAAGATCTATTCACGTGGAATTGGCTGAATTCATAGAATTATTTAAGTACAAAGAACAATTTAGAAAAGTAGCTGAAAAATATCACTTACCTGCATTATCAGTGTTTTTTTTTTTAAGAACTGTGTCATCAGCCAAATTACCCGTGATTATATGTTTATGTCAAAGGCACTTGATTTTTATGGATGCATTTCCGTTTGCACAAGTCTTATTTAATTAACTCATACACCTGCTTATTACTTTCACTGTTATGTGTATACTTAAATAATTCTGATACTTGCTGTAAGAGAGCATTTACTTAGTTTAAAAATTCTGCTTAATCTGTGGTGTCATAAAATTTCAAAACAAATATGCAAAATTTTTTGTTTCTAAGCATATGAAAGGCATCTTTACAAAGTAAGAATTTTCTTTATTTTAGGGATGCGATGTCTGTCTTATTATGGTCTCGAATTGGAACTTTACTTGCTGTTGGAACGACTAAAGGAAACTTGCTTATATATAACCGTCAGACATCTCGCAAGATTCCTATTCTTGGTATGCACTGTATTGAAACTACAGAGTATAATTTTACTAATACACTTAGATACTTTTTTGTTCTATGTGTGAATATGCAACTTAGAAGGTGCTTATATTTGACTTCCTACTTCTTTCCTTGCTATCATATTTTTATAATCTGCTTTACTAAAAAAAAGTATACATTTCTGATGTTGCCTCATGAGAAACTTGTGTTATCTTTCTTTGTTTACAATTTGCAAAGGGTATGTGTCGTCGTTGTTGTTACTAAATTAGTTTTTTTGCAGTTTAGAGTACCTCTGGGCAGAAAAATTAAGGCTGTAGCATAGTCTCCAGAAATGTGATGGAACAAAAGGGAAGACCCATGAGTGTGCAAGTTCTTGTAAGGTGAAAAGATTTTCATCTGGGAGTAGAAGGCTAAAAACTTTGAAATAAAAATGTGACTGTTGAATTTGATTTAATTGCTTTGGTAGGTTGTTTCACATTCTGAACATCTGTGTTTGAGTGGCCAAACAGACCGTATTTCCATCCTTTATTTGTTTGTGTTTGTGTTAATTTATATCGTATAGATTTTTTTCCTTTTCAGGTAAGCACAGTAAGCGGATTACTTGCGGTTGCTGGAGTACTGAAAACCTTTTGGCTCTAGGAGGCGAAGACAAAATGATTACTATAAGCAATCAGGAAGGGGATACAATAAGACAGGTAGTACTTATAAAGCCCATTTGATTGCAAGACATACATTAATACTTCTCGTCCCTTGTAGTCCAGGGAAACTGGGACTTATGGTAGCTTCTGTCTTTTCAGTCCCACTCATTTCAAGGACAAATAAGCCTTGGGAAAGCTCACATAGGATGTGGGCATATCTAAATGTCTTAGTCTGTGTTATGTGACATGATTTATGATATTAGAATATTTGCAGTTCTGCATTGCTCCTGCCTAAACATACTTCTGTCAACCTTGGTCCTGGTCTGTATCCATTGCAACAGGGTCTTAGGAGTGTAGTCTTATGCTTGACTTTCCCGGGGCCAGCACAGGACAGCTCTCCCATGACTGTTTATAAGGTCTTTAGGCAACACTTGGGGTGTTGTTTTTACCTCAGGTTGGTTAAACAATGCAACTTCCTTCTGCTGTTTGAGGATTTCTCCTAGGCTGGACCTCCATTGCATTGCTGAGAGGTTTATGCCGTTGTTTCTTCCAAATAAGCTCAGATTCTGTTATCAAGCGTTCTGTTTGCTTACATACATCACAGTCCTTCTGAGCAAAGACAGTTGTGGTATAATGTGCCAATGAGTGTATTTCACTTCTTGAACTTTAACGAACAATGGTTCACTCAAGGTTTTCAAAGAACAGTATGAAATCTTTTGTATTTCGTTTCATATGCTTCCACTTTTATGTCTAAAGATATCGCTACATTGTAGAGGAAGAAATAAAAAAAATTTTAGGGTATGTCTGTGCTTTAAAATAGCTAGCTTAGATACTAGAAACTGCCAACAGAGCAAAGACCTGAACAAGGCTAGTTTACAAGGTTTTGTAATCTCATACTGAATGCAAAAGCAGTAGTCTGTGCTACTGCAACTAGATTGCTATCACTACCCAAACCAGATAAGATAGGTCCATATTATAACTCATTGTAAATAGTTAACCTGATTGCCTCACTCTCGATCCTCTCTCTTTGGTTTGCGTTCTTTTTGGAGTGACCTTGTTTGTTTTTACTGCTTCAGTTAATATTATCTGTATAATATGATCTTGCAAGCTTGCCTCCTTATCTTGGTATTTCCTTTTCTATTTGGACTCGTATTTTGAACTGTTTTCTAGATATTTCTTCAGGTGTATTCCTTTATAACATGTCATTATGATCCAAACTGAGGTCATGTTTCCATCCATCCTAACACTAAAATATGCAGGGCAGCAATAATACAATTGTTTAGCATCAGCATTTGCTACAGTAAATATTGATTTCTCAATCTACGCTTATTTCTTTCAGACCTCAGTGAGCTCAGATCCCAGTGATATGCAGTTCTCAGTTATGAAGACTGATGAAAGAATATCAACCAGGGAAAGCACAGTAAGAAGTCAATGTGAAATACTACAAAGCTTATTGATGCCATGTTTTAGGGTTTCTGCTGGCAGTCTCTGTGGGCTATGAAGTAATTTTTTTTTCCTCCCTTACTTAAAATTTGGTGTTGAAGATTTTTTCAAAACTTTCCTTTGAAGTATAGCCATACCTCTTTATTCATTGAGAATGTGTTTGTGAAAGGTCAGTTATCAGTATGACAGATAATTGAACAGTTTTGCTATAACAGTTAGTGTAATAGATGGGGATGTGTGCAGGGACATAAAAAAAATACAAACAGTATAAATACACACCAGTGCATGCATGTGACAGAGGGGAAGGAGCAGGATCATCAAAATAGCGGAGATGCTAGCTTTCAGAGGCTTTTTTTCAGCAATCGATTTTTGGAACAGATTACCGCTCTGAAAGATTTCACCTTGTGCACACCTCAGCATCTGCATGACTAAATGCCCAATGTAAATCTTCTAGTTTAAGCATTCTGCTACCTCTTTCTAAATGGCTATATTTTCATTGTCTTCAGTCATTCTTCTCAAGTAAATCAAGGTTCATCAGATCAGTCAGTGGTGAAGCACAGAAAAATGGAGTAATAACAACAGTGAGCAAAACATATTATTAAATGATCAGCAGTGGAACACCAAAATGACAGATAGAAAAGCCATGGATAGTAGGGTATTACTGTTTTAGAATTTGGCCATATCTGTACACTAAAGTACAGGCAGCATAATTAAATTCTCATATATTCAGGATTAGATCTTTACAGTAGAGGGGTCACAAAGGAATTTCCCCCATGTCACATTGACAGAGACCAGTTTTCACATTGACAGAGAGCAGCTTTTGCATATCTGTATGGAATGAAATGTTTTCTGCTTTCCAGGGGAATTTTAGTTAGCAGACGTTTTGAAAATAGAGGAACTGAGGTCTTTGCCCTTGATTTCTCCTGCTGCTTTCTAGTCTAGGCTTTTGATTTTCTTATTACAGCTCTTAAGTTTTTTTGTAAAACATTAGAGAAAATTCTCTAATTCTAAACCGCACAGGATTTATTGTCTTTTTGTCTGTTCTTCTGAGGGGCTTGGCTTGATGTTGATCACTTTCATTCTGTTATTTCTGACATCAAAAAAAATATATGAATTAGGTTAAAATAAGTAGTAAGTTAACATCTCATGCTGCAACACAATCAAATTGCTTTAATTTCTTAGAAAAGTTTAAGAAATAGTATATCTTAAATGTTTTGTTATTAAGCTGATGCCCTTAGAAGCAAATTGTTTTAAGAAGCAGAACACAAACTCTTAAATTGGGTGAAATTTAGGGATTATAGGTCTGAATTTGAGTTTATATTTCTGAATGAATAGATTTTTGGATCAGCTCAGGTCTTTTTTTTTCTGAGTTTAAAAATAAGAGCTATGTCAAACTATAGGTTTTGTATTTCATGCTTCCAGCTTCTATTTTAGTTCTTCCCTTTTTAGATGAAGAGGGTGGGAACAGAAGGTAATATAAAACACTTCAAATATTTTTGTCAAAGACAAAGCAAGTTCCTCCTCTGCACTTTCTCCAAAATGAATGTTTTACTTTTGTCTTACAATAACACATATTTTGGTGACAAAGAGAATACAAAAAAACCCCACAACGTTCAACCTTTTTTGCACTATGGAGTCCAACTTCTCTGTGGATTTCATCAAATAAAATGCACTCACCTAGACTGATGTCAAGCCACAAATATTGCATATTTAGTGCACCCTGAAACGGCTGTTTCTTTTGGAATTGTCTTTATATCTTTGCAGTGTCTGCAAGTTACCTGAGGTATCAATGTTGTGATAGTGTTTCCTTCCATCTTACAGGTAGAAGCTCTGTGGATCAAAAAACATATCATAGTTCAAGTGAGAGTAGTCCAGTTTACAGATTACAGGGTAACTCTGTGTGGTCTGTTGCCTTTTCCTCAGAGGAAATGGTGACAGACTTGATGCTTCCATGGGGGAAAGTGTTGAATTTGAAATCTGCGTTCTGCTGGGCTTGCGCTTAGATCTGTGAACTGCTGGCTTACGAAGAAGGTATCCTGAAACTCTCTTCCACTGTTGAGAAAGATGCAGAGTTCAGATCCATGGGATTCTTAAGGATTATTGAAAGTACTAAATCTCATCTTTTAGTGAAGGTATAGAGTCTTACTTTAAAGTGCTATTGTTCTTGCTGAGTTTACTTTTCCTTTTCATTCATTGGCAGGTAAGTGTTGTGGTCGGCAAGAAGACTCTCTTTCTTTTTAATTTGAATGATCCTGATAACCCAATTGATCTGAAATTTCAGCAGCCGTATGGCAATATTGTAACCTACAGATGGTGAGCAGAACTTTCTTAATGCAACATTCTAATGTTAACCAGCTGAAGGTTTTCCCAGTAGTTCTGATAAATGCTAGAAATGAAAGCATATATCCCTTGCTCACATTGCAGTTTTCTTGGCTACAGTGTAGCCTCTTAAATATTTTTTTTTCCAACCACAAATGAGTCTACATTTTGTAATTGCTTAACTTAACAATACAATGGCTATAAAAGCAGTATTGTCAAAATGTAACTCCTGTTGGTGCACTCAGGGTTATAACAGTAATACTGTAGCTATCCTGGCAGTAGATAAAATTGAAGGCCTTATAGGGTGGGGGTTTTTGGATGAGAAATTGATGAAAGAACCAGCTGAAAGAGTGAGGTGGATTTTCTTGGTGGATTTTTCTGTTTGTTGGTTTACAAAGTTTTGCAAAGTTCTCGTAGCCTCCCTGCTACATAATCCAATTGGTAATCTTCTTTTGAAGAAGTCCCAAGCTAGATGTTCCAACTCTTTACCCAAAAAGTAGCTATCTGTTTCTCTGTCTTTGAGTTGTATCCTTTAATGCCTGTTCAGTCAACATGACATTGACATTCGTCCCTCACACTGAAACTCTGTAAGAAAACCTGTAGGTATGTATTTCTTAACTTATGGCCACATAGCTAGCAAGGTATACCTAGACTGTTTTCCTTGCAGTGATTTTTTTTTTTAAACCGTGCACATGAGATATTTGTTTGAATTCATCTTTACAGCATGCAACTGTTTTTATCTTACCTCTTTATTTCTACTTGATTCTGTGAAAAGTAAACTATCTAATCACAAATATAGTTTGTAGATTTGGTAATTCCACTATGTTTACACTGATATGCCTTAAGGGCAGGATGCCTGCCATTACTTTTCCACATAGCTTTGATGAGACTAAGTCAGCCAGAACCTTGAAATGGAATTTTTTATCTTCTGGCATGCTCATTCTAAAGATAATAGAGGTCTCTCTGCTAGCATCGCTACCATGTATGTTCCTTGCTGAAAGCAGAGTGGCATTATAGAATCTAGAAGAGAGAACACGGAAGACTTACGAGGGGAACACTGGGTTGAAAAGCCCTGTGTAGCAAACGCATTATTGCCCCTTAGTTATTTTGGTTGTTTTTCCCCTAATCTGTATTATACTGCATTGTACTACATTGTGTGTATACGTTTCCCATAGTTTGATTATTTTTCCCATTAGAAAAGGGAGGCATTGACAGTTACACCAGTAGTCTGGGAAAAAAACATTTTACATGGATCTCTCTTTTTACAACAGGTATGGTGATGGCTACATTATGATTGGTTTCTCACGAGGGTGTTTTGTAGTTATTTCTACGCACATTCGTGAGATAGGTCAAGAAATCTTTCAAGCTCATAATCATAAGGATAATCTCAGCAGCATTGCTGTATCACATTCATTAAACAAAGCTGCATCTTGTGGAGATAATTGGTAAGTGACAGCTTTATAAATAAAGAATGGGATTAATCTCATGTAACTTTAGCTAGGCAGCATTAAAGCTAGTCTTCAAGGCTCCCTAAGAAGTCAGTGAAGAGAAGGAGGTGAGATGAATTGCCTTCTGGAACTCCCTGTCTACCTAAAGTTAGGAGAAGCTAATCTTGTAAAAATCTCTGAATTGTAATATGCTTAAAATTAAACTGTAGTATTTGAAGATTTTTTTTGATACTTTCTTTTTTAATATATTACTTGGCTACAAAAATCTCAGACTTTCTTTAGTATGATCTATACATGTGACATAGGCATCTTCATAGCAATAAGAAAACAATTCATTTAAAGCTGTACTGGGTGTGTTATAAACCCTAATATCCTCCTCTCTGGCCTTTGATCTCGCCTGTGATCTAGGAAAAAATATAAATGAGTAAGGCATTAAGGAAGAGAGAGTTACAGAGGCTAGAGTTCTTCCAAAATATGTTGTCTATATAGTAGAATATATGTTTTATAGCTCATCTGCTACTTCCTGTTTCTGTGATATGTCAATTCTTCAGTGACAGTTGGAGTCGGATCATTCTGTCTGTCCTCAGTTCTGTGTGCATGACCTTAGCAGATCACTTGTGTGTGACACTTGCATATTGAGAATGCTATACTTAAAAACAAAACATGGTACAACCTCAAGCTCTTCAGTTACTGTGCAATTAATATTATTTCTTCAAGGGGATTCTTTAGCATTTATTGAGTAAAATGGCAGCGTGAGAAAGATCTCAATCTGTCCATTATTATGCAAAGCAAGACTGAAAGCTAGTTTTTTAGGTTTATGCTTCAGGCAGTGTTAGTCCATCAGGGTTGTGTATGTAACCTAACCTGTATCACAACAGCTAAAAAAGGAAGAGTAGTATTTCTTCCTTCCACCTCGCTTTAGGCCTTTGGAGTCGGAAGAGTCCTGCCTTTTCCTTAAATTTAGTTCTATGAGAGAATCTGCTTCTACCTTTATAGTGATAACGTATTTAGAGTGATGGATAACAATGACTCTGTGTGTGTATGTTGCTCTTTAGGAAATGGAAACCATTTTGCATTCCTGCTGTAATATGTTGCTCCATTAGTCTGTCTTGACTGGTTTGGGTTGGATTTTTTTCCAGCTCGTGATGTCGGAGATTTGTTTTAGTGAGAATGACTGTTTATTTTTGTTTTAGCATTAAAATCCATGATCTGTCAGACCTGAGAGAAATGTATGCTATAATAAACTTGGATGATGAAAATAAAGGTATGTTAATAATCTCCATAAGGATAGACATTTTTACAAATTCTGGAAAACAGAATTTTGTGTCGTTTGGTTTACGTGAGTAAAGTATCTGAAAATTCCATTGTTGAAAAATCGCGTAAATGTAGAGCGTATCATAAATTCCTTGTTTCCCAACATGTAGCATTAGGAGGTGACCCAGAGTAAGGTGAGAGTGTTCAGTTACTTTTAACAAGTTTTTTTTTTTTATCTATACAAAGCATGAAGAAGCCCAGAATATTCAATTGGTGGATTTTTTTTTTGTACCTGTAAGATGGCAATATTCAGATTACTAAGATAATATACTTAACTGCTTTCTGCTTCTTTCCATGTTTTTTGGGTGGGTGGATTTTTTTTGTGTTTTTTTGTATCTGTTCTACCAAGGGATAATACTTAATTTGTGCTCATCCTGATATATAGGGTTTGTGCCTGTGACTTCCAGAACATTATTATGAGACTGTTGTTATCTCCTGTTTTAATATCTGTAAATATTTCAGTTATTGCCAAGTCTTCACTCTTAGGCAGCTGCTAAATTAATAAGTTATGGTTTTGGTTGAGTGATAACAGTTAATGTAAAAATGATGATCAATTGGTTGGATGTGAGTAGGTTAGTATGTATACAGTATGTATTCAGCTTGTGAATTCCTGCTATTGTCATATTTTAATGCAAAGCAATTGCTCCTTGGTGTCAGTAATCAAAGAAAAGATTTTTTTGCAAAAACCTGTAAATGTTTTAGGTGTAGATCAGCTGGCTTGGACAGATGATGGACAGTTGTTGGCAGTATCTACACGAAGAGGATCGCTCCATGTTTTTTTGACAAAGCTTCCAGTCCTTGGAGATGCTTGCAGTACACGGATTGCATACCTCACTTCTCTTCTTGAAGTTACTGTAGCCAATCATGTGGAAAAAGTATGATAATCTATTCCTTTTAAACTTCGTTTAGATGTAAGTAAAGCAAGTAATAATTGTGCATTAAAATTGATATGATTTTTCTTACAGGAGCTACCAGTCACGGTCTCTGTTGAAGTAGAGCCCAGTTTTGTTGCTATTGGTGTTTATCATTTGGCTGTAGGAATGAACAATCGGGCTTGGTTTTACGCACTTGGAGAGAATAGTAAGCATAAATTTAGTTCTCTTATTTGAAACATGCTGTGTCTTATTTTATGATATTAGTATTGTGTTTAGTAGCTTTGAACATTTTATATTGTACAATAACAACTTGAATCGCCATATGATCCTTTTAGAACCGGACAGTGATTTTCATAGGCTGAAGCAGTTATGTCAAGGCATTATAAGCAATGTAACAAAACTTCAAGTTCAAAATATTGGTAATAAAGTATAAAATATTTCCTTCTTGAGTTTTTTTGTCAACTCATATTGTTAACCAATGAAGGACTTCTTGGCTTTTGATAAGCTATTTGACCATATTTAAATACTTACTGTGGCAGAGTAGCTAGGCACTATACCATCAACAAGATTAAATTGTCAGTTCCATAGATGTCCATGTAGTTTGCAGGGGGTAAGGTAAAATTGCTTATACTGTGGTCAGATATTAGACAGTGGATTTAAAGCTTTCCTGCCTCTCTAAACAGCACCTTTTTGAATAAAACAGATTAATCAAAACTATAAGAACTGTAGTCACAACAGCATAGAAAGAGAGTTTCTCTTGTACTTTCTAATTAGTACTTTCTTGACTGCTATCAAGAAAGCTTCTTTACATGTGACTTGTCCCCTCTCTGTTCTGTTGTGAGTTCTTCACATCTGGTTACTCAGCTGCAAATTTAGATTTTGGTAAATGAAGACCCATACAACTTATATACCTTTTCTTTTTTCTTTGAACTCTGTAGATGTAAAAAAGCTCAAAGATGTGGAGTACCTGGGGACAATAGCAAGTATGCATCTTAATTCTGATTATGCTGCCGCGCTCTTTGAGGGTAAAGTCCAGTTGCATATGGTAAGGACATTGGTGTTTTTGAGCACTGAATTAAATGAGTCCGCCTAAGCTGAATTAGTTACAGAAAATTCAAAATGAGAGAAAAATAGAGTGATCTTCACGTAATTCGTGTGAAGAACACATCCATTCTGTGATAATGGAGATAAAAATAAAAAAATCTTTAGTCATTTTTTGCTGCCTAGTAAGATGTAAAACTGAATTCCTGGAGACTTCAGAAATATAATCTAGTCTAGAAGAGGGGAGGAGAAAGTTTTTTGTTATGAACTGTTTAAAGTTTTGTTTTAAAAGTTTCTGTAGGAACTTGGCAGAAACTGATAGTGGGTTTTTAAGTGATGCACATGAAAGGTGGTTCTCATATCATTTCCTTACAATTTGATACAGGCAAAGCTCTGATATCTCATTTTGATAATGGAGTTTTCCAGTTCATTCTCATCTTTATATTTAGATAGAAAGTGAAAGTTTGGATGCGCAGGAGGAACGAGAGACTCGACTCTTCCCTGCAGATGATGATAAATGTCGAATTTTGTGCCATGCTTTAACTGGTGATTTCCTCATATATGGTACAGATGTGAGTATTATTTGTGGTTTTAACAATCTTTTGAGACAGAATATGTTTCTCTCTGAATTACTTGGATTGTTATTCATTATATTATTAGCATAAAATTTGTGATTTTGAGAAATTTAGTGTGGATTATGTTCTATGCAAGAACTTTATGCAAACACAGTCAGAATTGCATCCACCTTGTTTGACTGTTGCATTTATGAGAGAGGCATTAGCAAGAAGATTAAATCTCACTTTTACTAATGCTTGTTGCAAAACACTGATGTTAATAACAGACTGTACTTATATTGCAGTAGTGAAAGGTTTAGCAATCAAAATGTCTTCCAGATGAGAGGAAAAAAAGATAGCACTCGCCTTGAAAATGTGTTAATTAAGGTGGTGATGTGCTTGATGGGGACAAAAGGGTAACAAGATAAGCAAGTATTAAAGGATAAATGGAGGTCTTGACTTACTGAAGCCTATATCAGCAGACTTTTAGTCACTGCAACAAAGATGGCAATTAGGAGGGCGCTAAAGAAGGATATGAGCATTTTTGTGGATTTTTGAGGGGATTTTCCTGTGTGTAAGGGTAATTTCTTCTTTTTTTTTAATGTTTTCTAGCACTAGGAATACAGGGTACATTTGTCATTGTAGTATTGGCTCTTTATGACATAGGGTGATGTATTGACCTTACAGAGGAAAGGCAGAATTGCCATGTCTGGTGTTATCACTGGTTTAATTACATTAATGATTTTGCTGCATTTTAGGGCTTCCCCACTTCTTCTGTTGCCTTTTTACCTGAACTGTTACTGATAAATTTAAAATACTAAATTCACAGTTGATCAGTTTGGAGTATACGAGTTTTATAACTGACTTCAAAAGCCTTCTTGTACTGTCAGTGTTGTTGTTCTTTGTAGAGAACCAGTGGAAAAGAAGTGTTATCACAAATCAATTTGATCACCTTTTTACTCTAAAGTAGGTACATCTGTACTTAAGAGTGTATGGTTCTTCACTGGAGACAAATTTTTGTGCTCTAATTGAAAGTTAAGCCTCTCTCATGAAAGAATCGAGCATTCTTTCTGGTTGTAGAATGGCACAGAAATACAGCTTTTCTCCACAAGGTACTGCAAGAACAAGATCTCTCCTTTCCTTCCCTCTTCTCTGAAATTCTCTCATGGTTACATTTTGCTTGAAGACCAATCAAGTAATAGGGCCTCAAAGTTTCAGCTCCAGATTCACTCAGCTTACTTGAAGTTTGTAATTCTAAGACTTAGTTTTTCCTCATTTCCTGTGTATCTGGGGAGAAAGAGGCACGTTGAGTAGGTGATTCAGATCTTGGTGGAAGGTCTTACTGTATTGGTGTTTAACTGTGCTCTTAACTTAGGGTGTCTAAAGCTTGCTTGGATGTATTTGGACCTCTGGGTCTTTAGTCTGTTCCTGTTTTTTGGGATCATGTGTAGCGGCAGTGACCGCTTGTGCCAAGCAGAGAAGTAAGAAATAAACAAGTCTATTGTTCTCTTCTACTACAGTGTATTAAGGGATGGTCTTGTCTTTCTAGTGGGAAGGGAAGGAAGTGGGTTATCTTTAAGAAAAACAAGAAACTACGAAAAAACCAAACAACTCCCCCCAAAACCGCTTCCCCCACCCCTGCAGAAAAGCCTCAAGTTTTCCTATCCTCCCGAGACCAGCTGACAATGAGGAAAGAAGCCAAAAAAAGCTGAGAGTATTTTTCTTTAAACACTCTTCATGCTCAGCACTCTAAGATAGGAGAAACTACAGCCTAATTAATTATCTACTTGACGCTTAGTAATGTTCCTTTTGTTATAACTTTTCTGTTACTTCTCATTAGACTGGAGTTATTCATTATTTCTACATTGAAGACTGGCAGTATGTGAATGAATATCGACATCCAGTCAGTGTGAGAAAAATTTTTCCAGATCCTAATGGGACCAAATTGGCTTTCATAGATGACAAAAGTGATGGCTTTGTCTATTGTCCAGTAAGTTAATTTGGGATACCTATGCAATTACAAGCAATTTTTTCAACTATACAATGTTTTTAATAGAGAATGAAAAAACTTGTTACTCAAACATGTATGCTGAAAGAAGAAATTGCTAAGGAGGCCTGATAATAACCTAACAATAATATAAGGAAATAAAAGTCATATTAGATCAGAACAATTTCATAGTATTAAATTCCTGAGCAGTGATTTTCAGAGACTGATCTATTTGTGTATTCAAATACTGGTATGTTAGCCTTTCAGTAGCACTGCTTGTCCCTATACCTTTTTTATATCATTCATATAACATTTGTATTTTCTCTGTTAATTGCTTAACTCACAAAGGAAGTAATTCAGAGTCACCACTCGTAAGACAACCTTTTTCTAATACAGCTTTATGTATTTCTGGACTACTTACATTCCTTACTTTATTTTATTTTACTGGATAACCAGAATGAATATTTAGTTTGTCTCACTGGTCTCCTATTTCCTACTAATTTTACTTTTGCATTATTTGTAGGTTAATGATAGGTTATATGAGATTCCAAATTTCTCACCAACTATTAAAGGAGTCCTATGGGAAAACTGGCCAATGGATAAGGGTGTTTTTGCTGCTTATGATGATGATAAAGTGTACACGTATGTCTTTCATAAAGATGCCATTCAAGGTACTGGAAACACTTAAAAAACCTTATTTGCTATTTAGTTAATAAAGCAAAATATGTTCCGTTTTTGCATTTGCATTAAAAATTTTCATTACTTCATATGAAAATAAGTAGTGTTACAAAAGCTTTGAAGTATAACTGATGAATAGAGAAATAGTTGCTGTATCGGTTTTCTCGGTAAAGCTCCAGCAAGGCATTTCAGCCTTAACTCCACAAGCTTCTTGCTATTATAATATTTATTCTGAAAGTTACACATTGTGCTTCAATCATATTTTGAAGCGTTCGTGAAGAAATATTAGGATCAAGATGACAAAACTTATATTCACTTATACTGTTAACCAAAATTGTAATCCTAGCAATTTCCATGTTTGTGACAGAGAAGCATTAACAAATTAATCTGCAAACATTTGGAAAATTATCGTAATAATAGACTTAAGTTATGTTTTTTAACTTCTTTAAAAAATATATACATGTAACAGTAGATGGTACCTGTCAAAATTCGAGACCTTAAGTTAACGTTCAGTAGGTCTACATTATTTCAGTTGCGACCGCTTACTAAACATTTCACCAAGTAGGATTTTTTTTTTAAATAATATCTTCTTTTCTTCCTGATCTTTCAATCTAGGATCCAAGATTATTTTGGCAGGTGGTACGGAAGTCCCCTTTTCCCATAAACCTTTACTGTTGTATAATGGAGAATTAACTTGTCAGACTCAGAGTGGGAAAACAAACAATATCTATCTTAGTACTCACAGTTTCCTTGGCAATTTGAAAGACTTCGGACCTAATGAGCTGACACAAATGCTTACTCAGAGTTTAATGTTGAAAAGGTACATCTACTTTTTAATTATATTGTGTGAATTCTTTTCTTCTGTGCAATATGGCATATACTGGTGATCTAAAAATGTCATGCTAAATATTGATAAATTAGATTGATCCGTCAGTCCCTGTAGCTTTCAGACAAAGAAAGTGACCCAGTGCTGGTTCATTTGTTTTTCCACTGTCAAGTAAAAGCTAAAGCAATCTCTTTTAAGAATATTTCTGGGTTTTATGACAGTGGCTCTTGCAAAATGAGGTACATCCTGCCCACTGCCCTTCCACTGTAATGAAGCAAAGCAAAATAAGTAAAATGGAAATAATCCTAGAGTAGGGAAAGCAGATGGTTTCCTGAAGAAGAGTGGTAGAAGCAGTTGAAAAAGAACTGTAAGTTATGCATTCTTATTTCTCATTTCCTCCTGACATGTCTATCTCTCCAAGGCTTAGAAAGAGGTGGTTTTTCTGTTTTCCCTATCTTAGGATTAGGAAGAAAATAGGTTAAGAGGGGGTTATGTTAGGAGCAAGTAATGTTTTGTTTTGTTTTGTTTTTTTTACCTTGCATAGGTTTTCTGAGGCTTGGGAGGTGTGCAAACTTCTGAACGACCAGTCTGGTTGGAATGAGTTGGCCAGAGCTTGCTTACATCACATGGAGGTGGACTTTGCCATACGTGTTTATCGGACATTTGGTAATGCTGGGATGGTCATGTCACTAGAGCAAATAAAGGTAAAATGTAGTGAAGTCCCTTCTAAATAGGAAATACTGTGGTTTAAGTCTTCTTAAAGAATTGATGAATTCTTTTTTTTTTTTTTTGTAGGGATGTTGTTCATGTGTTTGTTTTTAAATAGAAGGTAAATTATTTTCAAAGGAGTTAATAATTATGGAGGAGAAGGTGTTCAAACCATACAACTCTTGCTTGGTTTTCTCTCAAAGTGGGTTTCAGTGCTCTCCTTGAGTATGGGAACTGACTTTAGACCCATTTTTTTTTTACTTCCTCAATAATGATTATCACTTGCTAGACGGTGATTGTGAAATAAAGTTGGTTAAATGCTCAGATTGAGGTGCTTTGGTGAATGCACATCGCTAAATGTAGACATCTAGAGAGTTTTATACCAACTAGAAAATTGCTTGATGAGGTTTAGATACCTCCACAGTTAGGTAGTAAAGGGAAGATTATTGTTGGTTGAATTTAGATGCCTATGCTTGAGTTCTTGTTTAGATACAATACAGGCAATGTTTTGAGGAACTAGAACAGCCCGCTCTAGTTGGCCCTGTTTTCACCAGGGAGAGGTTGGACTAGATGATCTCCAGAGATCCCTTGCAACTCCAACTGTTGTGGGATTCTGCGATACCTGTAGAAGGTGGTGTCCAGTTCAGCAAGCAGTATACAGGCATGAGGTTCACTGTTACAGTTGCTTTCAAGAGTACTCTCGAGGCAGCTGCTGCAGTTTCTTTCAGCTATGCAGCAATTTTTTTACCTATTCATGCATCATTTAGGATGAGTTTATATAGCTGCTTGATGACTGAAGGTTACATTTCATCTTTGTGTAACTACTCTTGCAGTCCATATATCTGTACTGCCTCAGAGCGTGCTCTGTCTGCTGGCTTTTTTTAAACCTTGAATGAAAGAAGATACTGAGTTTAAGTTGTAGGCTTCTTTACTTGAAAGGGCCATGAAAGTCTTGGTTCTAGGAGTCTCAGACTTTGAGGATGTTGTTGATTTCTAAGTTGGGCTACTCAATCCTTGCTCTAGCTTTGGAACTTGTGAAAGCTCCCATGGCCAAATTGATTAGCAGTCCTTCTCCTAAGAAGATTCTTCCCTCCTTCACCTTTTCCGCTTATACCTAGTAAAGTCAAAAACTTTTGAAATTACTGGGAAGATTTGTCTGGTGGAGTGAAACTTATCCATTGACATTGACTAAGTTATTTCCAGTACTAGCTCACCTTGTAAAAGCGAAGGCAAAGTGTAGCAAGTCTATGTCATCTTTCTTCACTTTTGACAAGTTAGGCTTGAAGACCTTTAAGGTTTATCAGCACTGCTCTGACAGTCTTTATTCCTGCACCTGCTGAGTAAGGTTGCCTACTACACCTTCTTCCTGTTTTTGACACCTTCAACTTTTCAAAAGTTAGCATCATGTATCACTGTCATCAGGACTTAGAAGAAAAATCTATCTGCTAGTGTACTCCTTGCTATGTCATCCCTGACACCGGGAACCCTTCCGTACTGCAGTTACTTCTGTAGCATGACAAGAATGAAGATGGCCCTTCTCTCCAGAAATAGCTCCATCAGTGGATGAAAATACTTCATGCTGGGGAGGTAAAACAGAGAAGTCATGGTTGCAATTGAAGCAGTAATTCTCCGTGCCCAGTGGGATATTGGAGCCCTGATTTATAGTCTCAGATTTTTCATGGTTATGGCCTTTAGGGGATGATACTTTGTCTCTGGGTTATATTGTCCTACTGCCTAGACAGAGCATGAATGACAGCATGTTGCAGGAAGCAGATGCACCCTTATGAATTGTCTTAGAGGTTTCACCCATCCAAAGAGGTCTTTTCATGACCGATCAGCTCTGGGTAAACAATCCTTTGATAGCACAGATAATATTGGTCTGCTTTACCGCAATGGCCAATATTCCCTTCCATATTTGCTTGAGAGCAGCAGACTATATTCATGTCTCAGACATTTGGAGCTCCTTTTTTCCTTTGTAACTTTTGAGAAAATGTTTAAGGCTACTAACATTGTATTTTTTTTTAAACAGATGTAATACATCTGAAAATGTGCATGTAGTACTTTCAGAATATACTTCTGCAAATTACTTAGCTTTTAGACAGTTGTAGTGGTAATAGCTTTGAATTAAAATCAGAGTGAGTTTATTTTACGGTTTGTAGAATATAATGTGCATACATTTGATCTGTAGGGTTATTTTGTTTTACTGTGCGTACCAGACCACGTTACTTGCAACAACTTTTTTTGTGTGAACTTTTTTAGCACCTCTTATGTCTTTTTTACAGGGAATAGAAGACCACAACCTTTTAGCAGGACACCTTGCCATGTTTACTAGTGATTTTAATCTGGCTCAGGATTTATATCTGGCATCCACCTGTCCTATTGCAGCACTTGAGGTATTTATTTAAGATGTCTAACGTTTCTTCTGCTGTTTTCTTCTGCACCTCAGTGCTGGGGTATTTTACCTTTTGGTAACTCTACTCTTTTGTGGTTTTCTTCTGGCCATTCTGTGAAAGAGAAATGCTCTCTTTCAAGTGTTTCTTTTAGGATGAATATATCCCTCTCAAATTGTCTGAATCCTTCTAGGATACTAGCTCTATAATGATATGTAGAATAATGTAAAATTCATATTAGAATTTGATACTTGCATCAGAAAATGTTACTATTCTTTATTAATAGATGCGAAGAGACTTGCAACACTGGGATAGTGCGCTTCAGCTGGCTAAGCGTTTGGCCCCAGACCAAATCCCGTTCATATCAAAGGAATACGCAATGCAACTTGAATTCACGTAAGTTCTCCTGTAAAGCTGCAGTATAAGAACATCAAACTAATACTCATGCTAATTAGGAGAACACAGAATGGAGATACTTTATCCAGTTGCATTGGTGAGAATGAGCTCTGTGAGGTCTTGCAGTTATAGTAGCGGGAAGACTAGTTTTGCATGAATACTATCATGCTAGAGAAATACATTAGCAAATAATTGTTACACTTGGTTAATTTAGGTCTATCTATGTTCTTTTTAACTGGTAGGTCCACTATGTAATTATATAATATGCTAAATAAATGTTTTGTTGCAGGCAAATGTTTATTTGGAAAATAGAAAAAATAATGCCACTTAACACTTCTTCCACCAGAAGAAAGCCTTGCATTTAAATTTTTTTCCTGTCTTTTCCTTCCTTTTCTCCATGTTTGAGGTAGAGGAGTGTCAGATTTCAAGGCTGTCAGTCCCTGAAAGAGAGAAAATATTCACCATTTGCCATGATTTTAAAGCCTATTTTATAGTTAATTTTACCCAGATGAAACCTGCCCTGTTTACTGTCTAAACCAAGATATTAATCTAGATATTAATGGAGGTCTTGAGCAACTCCTCTCCTGCCTCACCAGTTGCTATAGCGCTGAGAGAAGATAGCTGTTGGCCACAGAAAAGAGGGAATTGAGGCAGTTGATGCAATGTGACCATCTGTAACTTGAGTTCCAAATTTACTTAAGGAAAAAAAAAGGCTTCATTTTTATATTGCAAAAATCATTAATAGCATTAGAAATTTGGTTTATTTTCCAGCAAAGTATGTGGAAGTAGAGATGAAATAACTGAGGAGTATTGTGCACACAGGTTAGGTACATAGGTATTGCGCGCGTAAACAGGCTCTTTGTCTGCCTTTTATGGGTTTTTATTGGTCTTAATATAAAGGAATTGGAGAGATGGACTGTCCGTTTGACTAATAGCTTGATAAAGTACGTGGAAAATGCTCTAATGTACTGTGTAACCGCCTGTCTTATTTATATGTCCAATCCTGGGATGAAGAGTTTATGTCTAAAGCAAGACAGATACATGCATAATCTGTCTGAAAAAAACAAGAGTTACAGTAACCATCTCTTCCTATTAAAAATATTCTTCCATATAATGTACAATTTTCTTTTAGGGGTGATTATGTGAATGCTCTGGCACATTATGAGAAGGGAATCACTGGGGATAATAAGGTAATGCCTTTTGACTAACGATAGCATGCACACTCTTATACTGCACATAATTTTGTCTTATTTCAGGGCTGTTTAAATTCAGGTTGTTGTATTTGGCTGTAAATCTGAATGACTATTGCATTTGGGATAGTAGTCTTCAATGCACTTATTTTTAATGTACAGAATGATGCTTTTTCTAGGTATAAAGCAGTATTGCCATTGTATTAACATGGCATAGTTAAAGCTAAGTCTTTATATATAGTGTATATATATTGAGCAACTTCATAACAGGCATGTACAAATATTAGGGAAAATACTGCCTATTATAGCAATTTCCATTGTTATAATAAAGCCCTAATTATTATTTCTGTTCTTCTTTACTGGATTGTTATCTACATAAATACAGAAAAGGACTATGTTAGAAAAGAGACATCATATTCAATTGGTCCTCCCTTATTCTGCCGTTATTTCCCTTAACATTTGCATAACGTCTATTACAAAACAACTCAATGATAAAACATAATAGGGAAATAGTAGTGTTTTCTGAAATCAAGCCATTTGACTTTATAAAATATCAAAGGTCTTCCTACCATTAAAAAATAACAAGCAGGGTAAGAGGCAAGTAGCACTGAGCTGTTTGTAAAAGCAGATTCTTCTCCTGTATGTTTGGTCTGGACAGATCTTGTAAGTAAAATGTAAAAAACAAAGACCAAAGGTTAGGAAGAAAACTAAGCAGGTGGTCAATAAGTAAAACACATACGTAGTTCTGCTAATTGGTTTTAAGTAATGGCTGCAGTGAGACCAGAATTTTTAGACAGGAATTGACTTAACCAAGTCCATTTTGGTTTTTTGTTAACTTATTTCAGTGTTTGGTTATTATAGCTTTTGCAGGCTGATATTTCTTATATGCAAGGTTTAATTAGTGCTTTTCATTTGATTGCCAGTATCAGGAACATGATGAAGCTTGCCTTGCTGGAGTAGCCCAAATGTCCATTCGAATGGGAGATATCCGTCGAGGGGTAAACCAGGCCATTAAACATCCTAGCAGGTTACTAAAAAGAGACTGTGGAGCTATTCTGGAGAGTATGAAGGTATTCAAAAGAGTTGGCAAAACTCAATGCTGAATAGGGGAATTCCTTAGGCTGCTTATATGTAGTTGTAATTTCCAATGATATTGTAATGATTTCCAATATTGTAGCAATTTTCAGAAGCTGCTCAGCTGTATGAAAAGGGACAATATTATGACAAGGCAGCATCAGTATACATCCGGTGTAAAAACTGGTAAGTACAGGTTTCAGTGAAGTGATGTATTTCTTGAGACTGAAGGCTTGCTGTAATGCCCTTTGGAAAGGAAAAATTCTTTCATTATCTCAAATGTTGCATGAATTATGTTTTATTGGTTTTATGGTTCCCTCCCCAAGCTTAAACAAGCACAGTGCCCACAAAATCCTTAGAAACTTGTGCTGGTTTAAATATAGTCTTACCGAAAATGGGAGGTAGTCTTCCTTTTTTGTTGTTTTCTTGTGTTATGTTCAACGTGACCTGTAGTTTCAAGGTTTTTTTTAGCATACTGAATGTAGTCACTTTATTTGTCTAGTTATTGTTTAGTTCATTGAATTTCTTCAGTTATGGAATATATAGCTGGGACTCTGAATATGCAGACAATTGGAAGTGATTCTAAGTTGCTGGTTCAGATGGAGTCTGTATCATGAGCAGTCAAAATAGTTGACGTTATGTTCAGTGAATTTTTTTTAATGAATTTGATCGTTGTCAAGTTTCCAGTGGAGAAGTACAATTTTCAGAGAGACTTAAGGGCCTCATTCTTGTTTAATTATATTTTATGTATTTTCATATTAAGAAGTGTTTGGAGCAGAGATCAGAACTCAAACCTCTCTTCCTTCATGCAAGTGCTTTAAAAATAAGATTGGAGCGTTAAGCTTGTTCTCCAATGAAAATTTTATTCTGCCATAAAAGTGTGTCAGTTTCATCAGGATGGACTAAGAAAACACTGTTCAATAGGGTAGCTTGCATATAATGAGAGTGGAAGGCACAAACTTTGTTTCCTCGAGCAGAAGAAGGTTCCAGTCTCCTGATGTCTTGGGCAGTGCTCTGTCTTCTAGGCAGAGAGGAGTGAGATTTAAGATCCGCCTGTCTTCAGCCTTTCACATTCATTATCTTGAAAAGCTCTCCAGTTAGGCTTTCTGCTGGCTTTTGCCGATCATGCCGTTGTGTGCAGCTCCTGAGGTTAAATTTATGGAAGGACTGACATGTAGTTCTGTGTTCCCCAACACTTCATTGTTAGGGACCTTGTCGCTCACAGAAACTGGTTCAAAGTGCCTAGTCTACTCTGTACAACTGATGGCGAAAGTTTAAGCAGACAATCACAGGAGTCAACACAATTGGACCGGTATTGGTGTTCGTTTATTAGGTTACGGTTTTAATGCTTCTTCTGTAGATGGATTGGAGAATACTGGTCAATCTGGCATTTTTCAATGCTCATGCATCTTTCAGCTGTAAAAATTCTGCTTCTTTAAGCCTGTGTGTTCCTGAACCAATCTATAATTTCCAGTTCTTACATGTGTAAAGTGTAGCTTTTTTGAAAATGTTAAAGTTCATTGAAAACCTGTACCTTATGTTTAAGTATTTATTTTTTTAACCTCCTTTTCACTCTTATTATAAATATAGCTGTTTTACTGGAGAAAATTTTAAACCAGAAATATTTATTAAATGACTATTATCTTTTTTTCCTAGGGCAAAGGTTGGTGAACTTCTTCCTCATGTTTCATCTCCAAAGATTCACCTGCAATATGCGAAGGCCAAGGAAGCAGACGGCAGGTGTGTCTGAGTGTTTATCTATTTTTACAAAACACGTTATTATTTCAGAAATGCATTATTATGTTTATTTTATAAATTTTAAAACTTTAAAAAGTAAATTTTGCAGAAAATATCCATTGTGAAAAGGGACTCTGAAATGTGTAAAATTAAGGTGCTGCATAGAAATTTTTAAACATAATCCAAGGACCTGCTACTAATATCAAGGATGCGTTTCTGGTTGATTGCTCCTTTCTAAGCGTTAATATCTTTTTAATGAAAGATGGTGTTTTAAAGTACTGCACTCAATACAGCATTCCGCTTAGTAGAGTATTTAAGTTTAATTTGCTTCTAAAAACTCCTTTTATAAAGCCGTGATTTTTAACGTCATTCAAAGGGGGAATAATCATGGGAAAAAAATTTCTTCCTAAAGGTAAGTTATCGTTACGTCTTAATAGCTTGCACGTGCAAAATATTGAATAATGTGAAATTATTAACTGAAATGAAAAAGCCCCAAATAGATTATACCTGATCACAAAATGTTGTTTCTACTAGTCATGACATGTAAGTAAACGTGCTTCAGAAAAATGACATCTTAAATGGTGTGAGGCATCACCAAAGCTGAATGTTTGCATTGATGAGACTAGAAAGTACTACTTCTGTGTCAGTTGCATAGTGTGAGAATGAGAAATTTATTGCAATTGTTTAGCCATACGGAAGAAAGGAAAAAAAAGTCTCACTGTTAAAAATTTTATACTAGTTATCATATCTTTCGGATTTTATTGGCAAGGCAAGACATTGTATTCTCACTCCCAAGCAATTTGATATGGTTACCCTGATGGAACAGATGAACTACCCAAGAAGGGTATACAGGAGATTTTCTCCTGAGATGGCCAAAAATACTAATGTGGTAAACGTTTTTCTACTGTCTCACTGCCTTTCCTTCTCCCAAGAGCAAATGAAGTAGAGAGAAAAAACCTAGTAAATGCAGAACACAGCTGTTCTATGTAAGCTGAAAAGAAGGTGTCACAGAATAACCTCTCAGAAATAAAATACAGTATGTTTCTTTCATAGCATATTGTAAAGAGCTATGTAAAAGTAAGAAAAACTGATACAGAAAAACTGATGTGGATCCATTGTTTTGCAGGTACAAGGAAGCTGTGATAGCTTATGAGAATGCCAAACAATGGGACAGCGTAATCCGGCTATATTTGGATCACCTTAACAATCCTGAAAAGGCTGTTAATATTGTGAGGGAAACACAATCTCTTGACGGAGCCAAGATGGTGGCCAGGTAACAATGGTATTACGGGGTTAAAAAATTAGTAACCTTTGAGAACTGCTAACCATGTTTCCCTCTTTCATGTTTTTGCCAGAGGCTAAAATTGTGCGCAGTACAGTAAATTGAAATAAAATAAAAAGAAATTTTGTAAGTTTATAGAATGTTTAATATTACCTTGAGTACATTTTTTATGTCTCATGATGCATCTCACTCTTGTCTTTGCTTTCGTCGTTGTTTAAATGTATTAAATGAATTTTACCACTCTTAAACCATGATTGTATTTTCTAAATTTCCCAGAAGCAGCTGTGCAAAGCATAGTAATATTAATCACTGTGCTTACATCATATTCCATGACATTCATATTAACTCCTGTCAGGAGTAATAGTCTTAGTATTTCAGTTTTTATTGAGCTTTCAGTTTATGAGATGAGCAGCCAGAGTTTAAAGGATGAAAGAGGACATACCAGTCGAAGTCTGGGGAGACTGCTAAAGTGTCAGACTCTGGTTACTAGTATTTTGCTAGTGACTAGATATTTCAGTCTGGTGATTTGATTTCTCTACAATTTGGACAGCTAAGCAAATGCTGTGGTTTGGGTTTTTGGTTTTTTTTTTTACTTTTTAATTAAAATTGTATTAGCCTGAAGTAGTAAGTTTAGACAATAATAAAAGTTGCCATTTTATGTGGTTTATACTGAGTTAATTTCAGTAACCTATTTAAAATAATGAAGACATAAAATAGCTTAGCAATCTATTGTATCTGTATGCCACAAAATGCTATATTTCTAAAACATTTGGAGTATTCATTATGTTACTTAGCAAAGGTATTAACTTGTTCATTCTGATTAGATTCTTTCTGCAGCTTGGTGACTATGGTTCTGCCATTCAGTTCCTGGTCATGTCCAAGTGCAATAATGAAGCTTTCACATTAGCTCAGCAACACAACAAGATGGAGATTTATGCTGATATCATCAGTGAGTATTCCAGTTTAGTAGTTTGCGTGGAATATGTTTTGCTGGGTTTTTTTTGCTTAATTGATTTAGACAAATTTGAAGTGATAAGACAAGAAGTGAGACATTTTGTGTTTCCCAGCCCTTTCCATCTATCTATTTTTGGTCACCATTGGCTGATTTTGCCATTCTGTGTCTAATGCTGGTGTGTAAGGGAGGCATTCCTTTCAGCTCGGGTGTCTCCCAGGGTCCACAATCTAGGTTGTTTGTAAATCTTGCCCGTGCTAGGCCTTTTTCTGTGTTTCTGTAGAGGTAAAAGCATTTGTCTAGATGCCTTTTTCTCTTGTGTCAGTTGAATAATCCTATTCTTTGACCTTGATGTATTTAGTACTGCTTTTCTGAAACTGACAATTTTACTAGTGCAATTTTCGATTTTGTGCCATCTTTTCGTTTTCTGATGGTTCAAATTCTTTTATTACATGTATAAATCACTTGTCTTTCCTTTCTTCTTTAAGGCCTTCCATGGCCTCCTTATTTCTCAGTGAGAGGGAAAAGGAGGCGTTTTTGAGAAGCTGATTTTTACCTCAGGCCATCAAGTCAATTAGTGGCCCACTTGCCAATTTGCAGCAAGTTTTTTATTCTTCACCTGTGTCACCTTTCTTTGTAGAAACAGTTCCACATAAGTATCTTGTGATTATCTCATATTTTCAGTTAATACCTCCCTTTAAAACTGTATTCTTGCTCTGATGGTTCTAAAAACTTGGCAACAGTTAGCTTGCAGGTGTAATGTTATAGCTGCTTGTCAAGGTGGCCAGTATTGTTCTGTTGTTTCCCCATGCGTTCCTCCTTCTCTCCTATCCCAAATAGGATGATATATATTTACACTGTAATTAGATGGGGGAAAAGGGCTTTAACTTTGGAGTAGTGACCCTCTTTGTTTGAGATGCATACAATAAAAAAGAGTCTTGCTTCGAAGATTAAGTAGCATTTCATGCTAACAGACTGCTCCTGTTGGTTGTCACTGTGCAATGCAAACATATTCTGAAGCTGTGAAGAGAATTCAGATGATAATCTCATAATCATCTACAGAATTCCATTGTACTTACTGTTTTACTGTTGCCAAAACATAATGGATTATGAACTAAGAAATAATACATTGGTCAGGTCATAGTTATGTCATTTTATCATGTCTGTTAAACAAAAACCAGGAAATCCCGTTACGGTGTAAAACTTATACAAACACATATTTCACTTCATCATTATCTCTTAATGTCTGACATTCAGTACTTGATTAAACAGGGAAAAAAGGGATCTGAGATAATTTCAGTATAGTTGGCTTTGGTTTTCTTTGAATGTCAATAGGAAAAAAAAAGTAGAATATGGAATTTCTTCAGTAAGGCCTTTTCTATTACTTTATAAGAATACTCTACTGTCTTTGCTTATGTATCTGTTGCAGGTTCTGAGAATACTACTAATGAAGATTATCAGAGCATTGCACTGTATTTTGAAGGAGAAAAGAAACACTTTCAGGCAGGAAAATTTTTCTTGCTATGTGGCCAATATGCACGGGTTAGTACTTACAGAATAAAACAGTAATGTTTGAATGTCCATTAAAACTTCTCAAAATATAGTACTTCAAAATCAGAAAAATTCACAGGAGACTTTTTCCCTGCCTTCATTGATAACGTACTGCAACAAAAGTAGGTAAATGATTTGTATTTGCAATTATATATATTTGATTCTATGAATTATAGTCATGCACATAACTATTTTTCATAGCAGTAGAGGCTCTAAGTGGATCAAAGACATACTATTCTCTAATCTCTATCAATCACATGAAAATGGAAGTAGAATTTAATTAGTTTATTTGCTTGACCAGTGCTCAGTTGCTAAATTATTTTGCATTTATTAAATACTGTAGCGTACTTTAAGTTAAAACTTCTTTTTATAAAAGCAAACATGTAAATTGACACTGTTCCTCTTGATTAGTTACAAGTCTGCCAGTTGATGCTTAACTGAAAATTCAACTTCTTCATATTGAATACATACTTAAAAACTATTTCTAGTTTTTGCAATTTACAGCTATCACAGGTGACCACTCCTTCAACTGGAGCTCAAGGGGTTCCAGTGCCACATTAATCAATTTCTGCACACTGTATTCTCTGAACATCTTTCACATTTAGATGAAAATATATGCCAGGATTTGGCAAGGATCGTTCTCTTCTTTCTTACGGCAGTTTCTGTAAGAGCAGCTGCTACTTGTATAGCAAGTGATTATCCTTATAACTATAAAATACGTGTAGCATCCGTGGTGCTACTTTTCTGTCAAAAGGCAGAGAGGAATAATCTGGTAAAAATTAGGAAAAAGTTCATTTCTTTTGTCTCAGTTTTAACTCATCTTCTATTTCATTTTAGGCATTAAAGCACTTTCTGAAAAGTCCAAGCACAGAAGATAACTTGGCTATAGAAATGGCAATTGAAACAGTAAGAAACTCTGATAAACAAAAAAATTCTTCATCTTTTGAAGAAGTTTACTTTGTGTATTGTGGCATTGTCCTAGCATCAGAGAGCGTGTTTGGATAGATTGCAAATAGAAGGAAAACTATATCAGTAAAGGTGTTATCTAAGTATAAAATCCCTAAGGTAACTTACTACTGGTGCCAGAGGAAAAAAATGTTTTCAGTCTTCAGAGGAGGGTTTATGCGTCCATTCAGGCTTTCTTGGTTGCATGTCAGATGCTTGAATTTGGAATTTCCTTATTTAGCAATATCCATGCATGATTTTTCAGTCCTGCTGCTGCATGCTGTGGTAAGAGAGGTCAGTACCCTTCCATTCTCTTGCTGTCTCGCAGCTTCCACAATCAGATAGAAGACCAGCTGCAGCATCACCCTTACTAACCCCTTTTGGTTCCTTATTCCTTATTATCTGTTAAAATCATTTTTCCATCCCTAAAAAAAAAAAAAAAGTTGGAGATGAAGCAATCTTTTACTCTTTAGTTTAATTGCCTGTGACCTCCAAAGTTTTGGAGTCATCAGGCCTCCCCAGCCCATGCTGCACCTCAGCACATGTGAACCTAGTCTGTTTTTCGAGATTCCCTTCTAGACTATACATGCTGGAAACCTATTTAACCAGGCCTATTGCCAGTGTCCATCTAAGCATCCACTGTGACTTTCACTGTTTGTCATCCAAACCATGCTCAGAGTGCCTCTGTTGCCTTGAAGAACCCGCAGCATTGAAATTCTTACTTGCGATAACTAGATTTTTTTCAGACTCTTAAACAGTACGCCTGACTCTAGCTAGAGTTAGCATAGCCTCTTTTGAGGCCTTCCATCTCAGAAAACTATTGGCAAGGCCTGTAAGACTGAGGTGTTTAAGGTGTCTAATGCTTTTCCTCTGGGTAAGCCCAGATGAATAATCCAAAGGCTAAGTAGCCCAAAAGCTCTTGCTGTAGATGAACCATATCTGTGGATCCTCCCAGAATCTCAACATCTCAATCATATTTGTTAGACTGCCTCTTCAACTTTAGCCAGATTGAGTTGTCTCTACTGCAGTGACCAGCACTAAATATTCCTCTGAGACACAGATTGCTGAGTTGATAGACACAAATCTAATTTTAGAGGTTTTATAAAAAAGCCTTCCTATGACCTCTCTTTTTCATATCGTGATATTTTCTTCTGTCTTTATTTAATAGGTGGGACAGGCAAAAGATGAAGCCCTAACAAATCAGCTGATAGATTATCTTATGGGAGAGAGTGACGGCATGCCCAAGGTATTGTATTTTTGTCACTGCTGTTGTCATATTTCTGTGCTACAAGATCTTTTGAGTTTCTTTTGTCATAAAACTTGTAGTAGACACAGATTGCTTTTTAGCTTGGTTTCATTAAGGAATAAGGCTTATATGATCAGTCCATCTGTGAACTAACAGTAAATACAGTCATATACAAAATGGTATATCTGGAATAATAAGTTCTGCCCTGTTAAGAGGAGTAAGGTTTGGTAACAAGGGATGTAACATGATCTTGGCACAGTAAGGTTATTTCACCTTAATATTATGGTTGTGGTTTACGATTCTGTTGTGAGGTTACGAATTATGACTTTCATTTCTCTGTAGCGCTTAGAGGTTAAGAATTTAATATTCTGGACTTGTAGATACAACACTAGACAGTTGGTTGCCAAGCCAGCCTTTCTTTTACAAATTTTTAAAACCTTTATGTATGTAGTATCTTTTTACTATTTACCTCTTATTACCTATCTTTAATTTGAAATTCGAATGACAATAGAATTATAAGAGAAGGAAAAATAATGAAACAAACAGCAGGAGGTCAGAAGACAATGAAGCTGTTAGAGCTGTTAGATGAAAGATGTGTTACTGATCATCTGTGTGAGGAGAAATAAATTCATATTTATGCTGAAAGTTGAATGGACAGAAACAAACTGTAGCATCCCGTCTTTTGTGTCAGTTTTCTATGAGCTGCAGTCTAGCCCTCTGGTTGCCAAAAGAAATGTATAGGATTAGAGAAGGGAAATGACCTACAATATGAACTGCTTTAGTGAAGTGGTTTTAAAGATTTCAGAAAACATTCAACAGCTGTGTAAATACTGTAATTGCCATATTTAACATTGTTTTGCACTTGAACATAGAGCTTTCTTTTCCTTGTTTAAAAGCTCTCTCTTGTTCTTCTGAATGCTTTAATCCAATCTGCCATAGTCTCTCTCAGTGAGTAACATAATTTTACTTTATCAAATCGTTCTTGTTGGTTTAAAAAAATCTACTTAAAAATCAACTCAATTTTATCTTCATTATGCTCTGGAGCCAATGTTTTTGAAATTATAAAGCAAACAGGTTTGTTTTTAGAAAATAGCAGCTTTTATGTGGTAGTATTTTTATAAAGCTGAAAGTAAGAGTGAACTTAAAGTAGCCATGCAGCAGAAACTTGCTAATCCTTTGAGCACTCGTTTTTCAAACCAGATAAGCCTCACAGCAGCCTGGTTGTTCTAACCTTTTTCAGCAAACAATTATGTGGGATTTTAATGAAGTACCATATTATCGAAATTGTTATAATTAGCAAAATTTTGCTGCACTGTTGTCTATTTAATAATAAACTATTTCTTGAATGTGTTATTATACAGAATATTGTATTTGTTAAAGTTAACAAATAAAGACTCTTGTACGATTTTCTTAATTTATGTCAGATCTGTTCCTTCTTTTGTATTTTTCAGAGTATCACCTAGCAAGGTTCTGCTGTTTTGTGTGTGTGCTTTTTTAAGTACAAGTGTCTTAAAAAACAAAACCAAAATGATTGCTATCTAAAATTAAGATCAGTTAGGTTACAATAATAAAATTTTCCAAAGGCTTTAGGAAACGTGTTGTCAGTTGAAAAATCCTTTCCGTATTTATTACTTTTAAAATGGCTAACTTAAGAGTTTAGAATATGAAATTAAAACATAAGATTCATATTTTTCTTAAATGCCTTCTATTTTTAGAATTGTTTCTACGTACAGCTACCACATAAGCCATTTAAATGTGCTATTTAGGTAAGCTATAGTTAGGGTCATGGCAAATACTGTTTCAGACCACTGGTCTGTCCTGGGACACAATCCTTCTTCCTCCCAAAGAGGAGAACGGGGAGCAGCAGCATTGGTGGGGAAGGAATGCAGTATTCTGCTGTCATTGGTATAATGGCCGTATTTGTCTACACTAGGAGTCAAGAGTTACGGAGAATTCATCGTAACCTACTGTTTAAAATATTTTCTTTTTTACTCCACTCAGGGAATGTATAGCCGTTTTCCTTTTTAGACAGTTTACAATGGATAAATAATACCCACTAATATAAGTAGGTGTGGTTAATTTAGTAATGCAGATAACTAATTCAGTATTATTAAATTATGGTTCTTATGTTCTACTTTTTGATTGTGCGTTATGTAAAATTATTTCCCATTACTAGTTTTAAGTTAATTTACTTTTGATTTCTATTATAGTGTTTTCCTTGTATCGAGAGTTAAAAAGAAGCATTTGACTTGCCTTTTCTATTTCTATATGCCAGTCTTTCTTGTTTGCTTTTGTGTCTGTCATTTTTCTTCCATTTTTTTCTTGCCTCTCAAGAACGGAGTTAATCTTAGCAATATTTATAGGGGAATGTCATTATATCTTTCTCATTTCTCTTCCTCTGAATATTTTCTTTTTTGCTGTGTGCTTGAGATTTGCAAACAAAAGGCACACAATATTCCAGAAAACAGCGCATTGATTAATACCTTTCTTTTTTAAGAAATTTTATACCAGTCGAACATAAAATACACAACCTAAGTATTTTTTTTTCCCAATGATGTTGCAGAATGAGTTGTTTTTTCAGTTTTTAGGGTTTTTTTTACTGAGCTGTCTATAAAGCTACGAGGGTCTATTTTTTTCTAATTTATCTATAGTTAAATTAGAACCATATCAATATATGCAATACGCCAGACTAATTTAATCTTGATTAACCAACTAAAAGATTGCTATGTACAGGCTATACTTTTTATTGATTCCCTTTTGCAAATCACTATTAAAGATATGAAATGATGGCCCTAGCCTGAATATTTTCCACTTAATAGCTTCTTTTTATCATAAACCAGATTATCTTGTATTTTATATTTTAGTCACGTTTTCAGTAATGTCATTTTTTTCTCCCTTTTGAGGGTTTTTTCAAAGTTCTCATGAAAATTCAGTTCTCTTTTTTTCTTCTACGATACCGCCGTCTTGATTTTAAAGTTTTTTTCAAATTATTTCACTAATTTTCTCGGTGTTGAATTAAGCTGTTGGATTGCCAGTTCTTAGATAAACCCTATGCTACATTTACCATTCCTGAATCTTGTAATATATCAATCAACAGCGTACAGTACAGCAATTAACAGATTTTATCTTTTTGTTACCCGCTTGATTCATTCGTTTTAAATTCCTTTACCTGTCTTGGACGTTTACTGTCTTGGCCTCGTGCCATACACTCTTTAACAACCAGGTTTTGTCATCCTTATTCATGCCAAGCAATGACTTCATCTAGATCCACAACAGGATCTAAGCACCTGCAGCAAGATTTCTCTAAGAGGGAGTCCCTTGATTCTTTTCTAACACCATAGATGCCTGCAGGTCTGAAGTTGTTAAAGTTTCTGCCGATACAACTCCCTGAGTACTTAATGGTCTGCTGCTTTATGTGTCCATCTTAACAGGGCTTAGCAACTAACTGCATGTCCTGCACAGTTCAGTTAGCGTCCTTCAGAGCGGGTACTCGTCTGGCTGTGTCCTAGCGGATGAAACTTTGGAGGGGGGACTGAGCATAGCTCAAACATGCTGTGATATGTAGAGCTCTTCATAAAACAGGCTAGTGTGTCCACTTGCTGTGAAGAAAGGGACGTTGGGATGGAGAAGTCAAGAATGCAGCAATATGTATTTAGTTACTATTAATTACTTTTGTATTATTCAATTAAGGATGCCAAGTATCTGTTCCGCTTATACATGGCACTAAAGCAATACAGAGAAGCTGCCAGAACTGCTATAATAATTGCCAGGGAGGAGCAGTGTTCAGGTAAGTCTGTTTTTTTCTGATATATATGTATATATATCTGATATATGTATCTGACACTGCATGCTTGCAGTGCTTTGGATACTGCTATTTATGTAGATTTATACTCAGAAAAAGCATTTATCAGCCTTAGAAAAACCCTGCTTTGTAAGTACAAAGCTTTTAACTATATTTAAGTTTAATTTTGAATTTGAAGGGGCCTTTTGTGAAAAGGTTGGGACCCTTATAACTGTATATTAAATATAAAAAAACGTGGAAAATATCTGCATTTCTTATATTGCATTTAAGTAAACATATTGAGGAAGACTGCCTACAACTTCACTTTTCTGTATAACAGAGCTGCGTCTTAAATGCTTTTACTACTACATGCAGTTTCCAGGTTGGATAGTGATGCTTTATGTGTGCTTTGCAAATATACAGTTTTTGATATTTTGCAGTGGGAGGTGTGCACAGGAGATGATTTCTGTTGAATGATCAGATTTGTTTCAAGCCTTGTTTTCACCCTTAATAGGTAGTTGATGTTAGGGGAAAAAAGGGATTAAGAAGGGACAGGGCTAGAAGCAAAATAGCTCCCACCATCATTAGCTGCTCTCCTCTGTAGCCACAGCAACAGTCCTACCATAACACTGCTTTCTTTTCATTTCAAATAAATTAAGAAAAATAGCTCTAAAGGAAAAATAACAGCCTGGGGAACAGAGGGACAGTCACGTCCTGGCAAATTAACATTTATTGACTGCTCCTTGGCAGTGGGCTAAGCGGGGGAGGGTAATCTCTTAAACCCTTGATATGCAAGATCTCCTAAGTCATCATAGCAGTGAATAATGCATTTGTCCTAATTATTTAAGCAGGAAATGTAAAATTTCAAGGGTGTAAATATTCGCTAGCTTCTTTGAATCTGAAAACATACATCTGAAATACAGTATCACATGTTGTTTTTCACATTTCCTCATAGTACAGGTGTGTTCTGCAACATTGTAAGAATAAGAACTATGTTTTTCCCAGTAAAATCACCAACAACTGGTGACTGGTAAGCAGTGTTTCCCATGCAGGGATAGTTTTAGATTCTCCCCTCTTCCTTCAGGAGCTTTCAGTGAGTTTAGTTTTGAAGCTTTCACCAATATAATTTATTCTTTCCTTAAAAATCAGTAAAAATCATTTGAAGTCTATACTGTTTGGTATTTTCCTTTTTGTATATCATTTTATGTGCAATTTTTCTGATTCTGATTTTATATAATAGTCATCTGGTTTTAAGACTTAACATATCACACTGTGAGTGAGTCATATGACATGAAAAATTAGTGTCAGTTGTTTTCCAGCAACTAATTCTTGAGTGATAAGTGGTTGTCTCACATAAATACAGCAGGTAGATTCAGTTGTAGTATGTAACATGTAACAAATTGCTTTGTAAAGATACAGGGAAAAAATGTTTGCTGAAATAAATGTACTATGAAATTTTTTCTAATTGCCTCCAGCTGCAAGGGGTATGACTTCTTCATCCTGATCTCTTACTAGTACAACAAACAAAAAGACGAAACTATGTTACAGTAGACAAATCATACTAAATGCTGATTGCTTTGGTGAAATTCAGTTGCATGGATAATTTAATGAAATCCTGGGGTTTCTGGAGCATTCTTGATAGTAACCTTGAAGCAGTATAATCTGGTGAATTAAGAGTCTAAACTACCTCACTGAAAGGTTTTGGGTTGGTTTGTTTTCCGTGGGGAGGAGTTGCCAAAGCAAATTATAAAGTAAAAGTGTGTTAAATTAAATTTAAAGAATGGCTTTTGCATATCTGGCATGAGGAACAAAGAGATGAAATATGTCATTTTTGGAAACAAATGTATCAAGCAGTGCTCTAAAAGTACCTTTTCTCTGCTTTATTTTGGAAGTAATGTAATGTATTTTAAAAGCAGGGTACAGCATTATATATCATCATCCAATACACATTTTGCTACTCTTCTAACATTCTACTGTTTAGATTTCTCTAGGTGTAAATATTTTTCTTATTTAACCTGCTGACTAATATTGTGTAGGATGCTGTGGCAAGAAACTGCTTGTGACTTCCTAAAGAAATTGGCCTGCAAAGGTTTTGCTCTAAGAATCAACATAACTTCTTGTTCAATTTCTTTATATGCCATTAGGTATTGAACAAAGAAATTGTTATGAAAAATTAAATTTACTATTCAGTGTTGTTTATTTTTAAGGAAACTACCGAAATGCACATGATGTTCTTTTCAGTATGTATTCAGAATTAAAGACCCAGAAGATTAAAATTCCTTCTGAGATGGCTACAAACCTTATGATTCTACACAGCTATATTTTGGTGAAGGTAATGAATTCAGAAACTGAATTTGCATAAATGTTGCAGAGTGTGCTTTATTAAAGTATATATATGGATGATGTTCTGTATACATAAATTATGTTGGCCTCTGGACTGTATCACAGAATCCAAGCCTGTACTAAGAACATGCTTCAGGAGAACAGTCCACAAGTTTTGGTTATTTCTACCTCTCTGATTAGCATATTCTTTTATAAGTACTGAATAATTAAAAATGTACATATGGCTTCCTCTCTTTCTTTTGTATTCCTACTTACAAAAATGTTGTGCTACCAGTGCTATTGTTCATTAACTTTAATAAGCAGATCACTGCTTTTCTGTAAATGAAATTAAGGAAGGGTGCCCAGAGCGTTTCTAGTAGTTCATATGTGGCCCTTAGGATATCTGTTTGCCCTACAGCCTGCTTCTGGCCTCCCTATCTCCCAGCAGTGATGCAAGAGCAAGCAAATAGCGGGCTGCAGGGCAGACAAACTGCTTGGGGAAGACCTGCCTCCGCTAGTAACTCTGGCCCTTTCTCCAACATGTGATGCATCCCTGCTCTGTTTCATAAAAAGGGCTGTGGGTCTGCATCTCCAGGAAGGAGGACAGCCAGGAGCAGGCTGCAGAAATTATTCTTTAAAGACTGCAGTTAATTTGATGTGTTTTTTTGTGTTCCAGACTCATGTGAAACGCGGTGATCACATGAAGGGAGCGCGAATGCTTATACGTGTAGCCAACAATATCAGCAAGTTCCCCTCACGTAAGTGCTGACATCATAGAAGAGCTTGCTGAGCTCTGCAGGATAATTCATTAATCATTGCATTAAACAGGTACATTATTCTCCTATGATCATGCAGGATACAGAACAAAGTGTAAATATAGCATGTGCCCTGCCATCCTCACAGAATAGCTCTTTGATACATGGCCTCCAGGGTATAGGTACTTACAGCTGTCATCAACCACCGTAACTGCAGCACTGAGTTGCCTGAACCACAAGTAATAGTCTCAGGATCATATGTAATGAACACACATTGGTTTTGTGACCTTATCACAAAATTTTTATTTGCCTTCTTTTGAAAGTGTCACCTTTTTGATTCATGAAACTTTATTTATTAAAGGTAATGTTTCTTTGCAACTGCTATATGTGGAGTCTTGTCACATGACAGCAGTACTGACAGTGCAGCTTTCTGCACCTGCATATACACAAGCCATTCTCCACAGTTTTTTCTTCTCTCTTAAGCCCCAATCAGTAATAAACTCAGTTTCTGTTGCATCTTTTTTTTTTGGAGCCAATATTCTCTCAGCTATGTCATTAGAATGCAAATGTTAAAAGATGCAGGCCAGATATGGGCAAATTTGATATAACCAAAATAGTCCTTCTGCCATGCTGAACTGCCAAAATGCAAAGCAGTGACAGCTGAAGCCCTGGTTTTCTTGTATGGTTACAGGAATTGCACATGCTTGTGTAACTCTGTACCATGAGGAAGAAGAACACTATGCTTATTTTTCATCACAAACTTTTCAGTCCTGTTTGCTCAAAGGCTTTCAAAATTCGTATTAGTAAATAATTTTTTTTTCTCTCTCTTGTTTCTCTCTATTACAGACATTGTCCCAATCTTGACTTCAGCAGTAATTGAGTGTCATAGAGCAGGATTGAAAAACTCAGCCTTCAGTTTTGCTGCTATGTTGATGAGACCTGAGTATCGTAACAAAATCGATCTTAAGTACAAAAAGAAAATTGAGGCAATGGTCAGGTGAGCAGTGTTAGTCTCCTGTATTAACAAATGTACACAACATTATGGCTTCATAAGTAATGTTATTTTTTTGCTCATAAAGCCTATTATTGGCTTTAACCTATTTTCCTGGTATTTCATTGTCTTCTATTTGGAGGCCTCATTTGAAGATTTAAAGGCTTTTCTGTTCGTTTGGATATGAGCTATCCTAAATACATGCGCACATAGCCTTGTGTTTTATATGCATGTAGACCAGGCATTGTTAAAGATTTCAAAGTATTGTGACCTGTAACAGCTTAAAAATACTTGCTTTGGTTCAAATTAGATGAAAAATGGCCTAGTTCTAACTTTTTGTAATTATGAAGAAGTATGCGTGATGGTTACAGGGAGCATGTGTATAAAAGTGATAGTTACTAACTGAAAGCCATGCAAATAACTGAACACTTGCTAAATATCTTTTTTCCAAGTTCATAGGGTTTCTTTGAGTTCATATTTGTATCTTACTCCTAGGCGTCCAGACACATCAGAGGTGGAAGAGCCAACAACATCCTGTCCATATTGTGCATTCCTGCTCCCAGAGTGTGAACTCTTGTGTCCTGGGTGTAAAAACAATCTCCCATACTGTATTGCAACGGTGAGTGTATTGGGTGTCTGCTGCACTTTGAGAATGAACACAAAGCCTTTTTTCCTTCTAAAATGTAAGTTCATCTGAACACCATCAGTTTGCTAGCGATTCAAGGTAAGTTTTTCACGCTGTTACAAATCAGTTAAAACCATTCTTGTTTTTGTTTTAGCATTCACAAAAGGAATAATCTGTATCCTCAGCTGCTACTTACAAGCTGCAGAGACTTAAGTGTGACAGTAAAAGCACAGTGACCCTGGATGGCTTCACCATCCTGAGGAGATAACTCAGGCAGCTGAACACACCTGTCTGTCTTGTCTAGCATGCGTGAAATTCAGTGCAGTTAGTGTTCTTGGGAGAACGTAATGGGGGCAGAGCTGCTGGTACCTTCCCAACCACATCCTTTGTTCCAGGTCCCCAGTGCGCAGATAGAAGTCTCAGTTTCTTCATCCATGTGAGGGAGCTTGTGGAGGGGCACAGGTTTCCTTCCCTAAACTCTGGGTTGCCAAAACTTACATTCTGGGCATTCCCAGAAACAGATTTACTTCTGCTAGATTCAATGGATTTGTCATGCTCATATTACAGAAAAAAAAATCACACATTTACTTGTTGGAGTTAGTTAATTTCTTTATTAAAACTAAAGAATCTGTCTTACAAAAAAGATCTTATAAGCAATTTCTTCTTATACCATTGGTTTAACAGATGACCAATGTATTTTACAAGTATCATCTTAAGGAAACTAACCAAGGCTTCTAAATATGTAATTTTTAACAGCTAACTGGAACGTATATGCTCATCTATGTTTCACATATATTTAGATTCGCCCTTGGTTATAGTTCATTTATAGCATGTGCATTTGTAACAGCATTAGGCCTGCAGCAACTCCACTTGCAGCTTACCAATGTCAGTGTCAAAGTCTACTGTAGCATATTTTATTAAAACATAAATCCCTAAATACAGTTCAAGGCTCAACTGTATTTTGTAGTGTTGAAAAGGTACATACAAATTATTTTGTATCAAAAGCAAATCAGTCTCACTTCTATTATGCCATGGTCAACACAGAAACCATACCAAAGAGAAGAAATCACCTCTATTTAAAGAGACTACTATCAAGACAGCTGCTATCCTCACAGACTGATCAAAACCCATGGCCTCAGATGGTGTGGTTATGGGGGGGGGGGGGGGGCATTGTTTTTGAAAATTATGTCACGTGCAAGCCAAAAATCCCAGTAAGCTGTGACATTGATCTACAGATACCATTATAGAATTGCCAAACTAAAATAATTTTAAAAGTGGTAACTGAACACACTATTTGTTGTTTTTTTTCAAGTGATGATTATAATGAAAACACTGCATCTCATCCAGAGCACATTTTCTAATCAGAGTTCATGCAATAGCCAACTACAGTAATAGTGGTAGTTTTTTTTTTTTTTTCTCCCTCCCCCTCAAGAGCTTCCCTTTGTTGCTGAGACTTTTTTTCACAGAAACGAATATAGAATGAAATTACCAGTGTACTAAAATGGTATGTTCCATTTAATCACTTGCAGCTTTTGTCTCCAGGGTCGGCATATGGTACGAGATGACTGGACAGTCTGCCCACACTGTGACTTTCCTGCCCTTTATTCAGAATTCAAAACGTAAGCTGGGATTTTTTTTTTTTTTTCCCCTGCTGCAGGGTTCTGGTTGAGCATACGTCTGCAGCAGACTTGGTACTAAGAAACATGCAATGTAGCCTCCATGCAGGGAAAAGGAAACCTTAACTTGTACTTGGTAGTTTCATCTAACATAATCTCAGAGTAATACTTTGAATCAGAATGTATTAAAAAAAAAGAATTCAGCCATAGATGCAACACTCCAACAGAAACCATACCACCAGACAGTGGGTTTGTTGAAGTTCCCAGCTGCTTCCTGCAAGACCAGACACTGAAAGGGGTGGGGAAAACAGACCAAGAAAAACCCACACAGCATAGGATAGTACTCAGTACTTGGGTGTACACTACAAAAGCAATAATCACTTGTCCCTGATTGTTATCTGCATGACAAGGGGATGGGATAGTTCTGTTCAGATATCAGGAACTGCTCCTGCCCATAATGAACCTTCAAAAACCTCTTCATGTTCTAGACCAGCCTGCTCTGTGTACATTTTACTTGCTAAATTTTCCTCACACCCACACAAACAGCACTAGCCTTCCTGTTGTGATATTAGCTCTGAAATATTTGAAAATAAATAAATAGACTTTATCTCCAGGAAAAAAAAGATTCCACTTACTTTCACAACTTTGACACTGTGGCAGCATCCAGCTACTTGTCTATTAGATATGACGTAGTATTCCCCTTCAAACTTCTAGGTAGGGCTACCTGTTTCTTACATTGCATAGGTCAGAGCTTTGCTCCATGCTTTCTGCATCAGGCCCTAGATGTCTGTTTGAAAGTGTTAAATTATAATTTAACTAATCACACTTCTTTTAAAACAGCATGTTACAGACTGAAAACATATGTCCAATGTGTTCTGAAAGAATTAACATTGTTCATCTTAAGAAAATAAATGACTGCACACAATACCTCAAGCCAGAAGTGGACTAATAAGTTCAGGTATGCGCTACACCTTCTTACTTCACAAGGCTCATTCTAGAAGATACTTGAAAAAGACACTGAAGAGACATTTTTTCCTAATACAGGAAGCTCAGTGCTGGAGAATTCAAATTACTGCCTGGGTCTATCCCTCAGTTTATCTTTACAGCTGAGACCAGATCTATCCTCTCTCTGCCCTCAGGCATAAAATAGCCCCTTAGTTGTTGCTACTGCAACTAACATGATGGTTTTAAAAAATAAATAAATAAAACCACTCATTTGAGAGGTTTTGAACCAGTTTACTTCTAGGACAGTGTTATCCACTGCATTCTGCAACATACTCGCTTTTGGAATAAATGGACTTCCTGAATGCTGGCTGTGCTTAGAACAGCACAAGGAGCAGTCTGAAGAGCTCAGGAGCACCAAAACCTTTCAGAGATCTATCAGAAGAGTTTGAGTGTAGGAAGAGATAGATAACTGGAAGGAGCAAATTTGAAATACAGGTTACATGATCTTAGATTGTGGGGTTTTCATAATAGAGTACAATGAATTTGCAACATATTTAACATCCAGAAACTATCACAAGATAACAATAAGATATTGGCTTGAAATACTCCTATTTCAAAGAATAAGGCCAATATTCTGTACTTTTGGATCTGACACCAGTTCTGTTGAGTGGTAACTGCAAACAAGTAACAAAGTTCCTCCTTTAATTTTGACATTTAAATGCTGTTTTAGTAAACACCTTATGTGAAAACTGTAGGGCAGAAAGTAATGGACAGGTGCATTTCTGCACCTCAGCCTTGCGCAACTGCATACACCAGGAGCACCTTTTTGCCCCCTCCCAAGAGAAGATGTTAATTTGCTATCACAGTCTTTATTTTGAGATATGAATAACTGTTTCTGTTTCCTTTCAGGCCTCCATGTGCTGTCTCGTGAGCAGTAGCATTAAGGAAGGCTCTGTCACTGCATTACAGGTGTTTTTTCCAGTAAGATTTAGTAATAACCATGTCACTTCTATTTTGTGATAATCTGTAAATACTTGGCTTTTGACAAATTTTGTACTTTGATTTATTCTAGTAATAAAACTGATTGATAATTTCTTCCTACCAAGCAAGACTTATGTTTCATATGCACCAAAGACAAACCAAGGAGCATTCTGTGCTCTTCCGTTCAGCCAAGTCAGAGTGATAGTTATACAAAGCTAGAAGGAAAGAAATTAGGTAGTCTAAACTGTCCACAAGTTACACCTGTAGACAACAAACATTAAACTAGGTAAGAAATGTAGTATTTGTTTATTCAATTGAGTTTTGAGCTTTTATGACTGTAATCTCTATTAAGCATTTCCTTTCTGGGTTTAAAAATATGAGGAGCCAATGCTAGGAGCTATATTTTGGAGCAAACATGGAAGTTGCAAGAAAGGAATACAACCACAACCTGACACGTGCAGGAAAGCCAGAACCTCAGAAGGACAGAAAGTGCACAAGTGAGCATGCAAGAGAGCAAGAGCTCCACAAACTCAACCAGAGGTTTTTTTTAAAACTTGTGTGAAACTATTTTATTGTAATTTTATACACTGCTTAATTTCTATACTGTACAAACATGCAACTCAGATTTTTTGCATCAGGTACTATTTACAAGATTTCACCACATAATAGCAGAGCATTTATTAAAAAAGGAAGTCCAATGAAGACTTAGTATAATACCAGGTAAATGTGACACATTGTTATGTTCATGCACCTGGGTGCTTGTTTTACAAGAGTAGTTATAGCTTGTAACTTTGCAGCAAGTTAAGAGTAATTACAGCACTGCATAGTGTGAGAATAGAGTCATCACCTCTATAAGAGGTGCATTTTCAACGCACTGGTTCCACCTTCCCAGCCACATTACTGGATCCGTTTCAGGCTCCTGCCGAAAGTTAGATAAGCAAAGCTGCATCCATAGCAAGGTTATTCTGTTTAACGTCTTGTTTTCTCTTTTCTTTTTCCTTCTTTTTTTGTTGTTTCTTCATTTTTCTCTGTTTTGGGCAGCCTGGAAGACTTTACTTTTTTTTGCTACAAACAGAATAGATGGACAGAATTGATAGTTTAAAATGCAACTGTAACCTGACAAAAGCAGAAGCCAAAATGCAATCAGTGTAAAAAAAGTTATTTCAGAGTCTGATCCCTAGTTCTGTAACAAACAGTCTGGACCTTCAACAAGTAAGAAGGAGCATAGACCATCTCTCCCTTCTCTCCCTGTTAGGCATCAAGATTTTAAATTCCACAGAGAGGACATATTCTACAACATACAGTGTTAATGGCTGACCCATAGATCCCCAAGCTGGAGATAGCAATTCCAGTAATAATCTTTCTGTCTATCTGTGATAACCAAATGCAAAGGCCTGTAGCTGCTCCTAATCAATGCTGCTGTCCCCACTGATGCCTAGAACCCCGCTAAATTTTTGATTTTACTATTCATGAGTTTAATGCATTAGTGACGCACCTCATCTTAGTCCAACATTCAAGCAGAAAGTAAGCAGCAAAAGTAATGTAGATTTTGCCACACTACAGAACTGTTCTTTCAGTCAAGAATTTGTGAGGGATATAACACATTCAGAGTCTGCTGTGCTGGGTTTTTTGATTGATTTTTAATCCTGATGTTAAAAGTGCCAGAAAGGTAACTAAGAGAAGAGAGTTTCCCCAGTGTTGCACTACCAAATGAGACTAAGTCACCTTAATCATTGCATCACTTTCAACAGTATCTTGCTCATCCTCATCAGATTGGATCTCTTCCACATTCACATCTTCATTCAGGTCTGAAGTCATCATGGATCCTGACTGCCTTTTAGATGCCTTGACAGTATGCAGTGAATACGGAGTCAGATGCGTCTCTTTGTTGTAGGCTCGTGTAAAAGCTGCTTTGACCTGTTAGGTTGGAAGGAGTTACTATGAGCATCAGATAAGGACTCTATACCTTGTTAGTTAACCAACTCATGTCTAGCGATTCCATATCATCTTTCATTTGGGAAGATGTGACCAAATGTTTTGTAAAAGAGGATATTATCTAGAAGAGATACACAAAGCATAAAGCAGTAGTATAGCGAAGGCTTATTTAAAATCCGAGTCCCACGTAATCCTCAGGTTTACTCGACAGTGTGCATCTGTAGGTGCTTCTCATTTAGGCCTCCAATAATTTCAGCGCTACTGTTCTATCGCCACCTAATCCAAGTCACTTGCAACAAAATGACCCATGACAGCACTGAACATCCTGTCACACTGGAGCAGTATATTCAGACTGTGTATCTGAATACCACCATCAGGTAGTATCAGCAAAGTGCATTTCTTCTCTTTCCCTGAACACTCACCCTCAAGTGTGGGAGGTCTTGGTTAACGTTTCAGACCCACCTAGTTTGCAGCAGGAACTTGAGTTTAAGCTCACCCCATCCCAGATAAGGGTGCTAACCACTGATGCCTCAAACTAGCCCCAAAAGGGCACTGAGAGAGCACCACTTCTGGCAGTTCACAGTGTTGACTAGAATTTGAAGAGGGCAGGTTCCAAGCCAGCTTCTAAATCAGGATGTCCATGCTGTAACAGATGGGGTTGTTGTGCATCCTTTCTCCTTTGCACAGTGGTAAGAAAAGCAGCGCTAAGCAAGAAGCTAAGACAGCCTATTGTCAGGAGTCTGCATGATCCTGCCCTTCCACCTCCCCTCTGCGTTACACTTGGAGCTGTGCCCCAAACACAGCTGCCTCCCGGTGACCTTTTCACCAGAACAACAGGTAGAAGAATGCTGAATGAAGCATAATCTTACTATCTTTTAGGATGTACCCCCTGACCCAGCGCTTGTTATGGAGCTTTTGCATGTTTGACAACTAAGCCACACCACATTCCATGCTTTTCATTATATTACAGTTAATAAAATAACTCAGCCAGCTTCAGCCTTTCAGCAGCACATCCATGTGATGGCTATCATTCTAGGATTTCTTTTAAAAAATAAAAGAAACAATAAGAAAAACCCACACCCCCCCCACTGGCGAATTTTACCTTAGGATCCAGCTTAGAAAAAGGACTGGGGTTGCCTCCCCAGGTACTTATTTCCATGATATTTTCAACATCTTCTTTCATCAAGCAGTAAGAGTCCATGAACGCTACAGTATCTTGTACACCATCTGTTCCAAAGTCTTGCAAGGGCTGAACAAGTGCATCCCGCAAATAGGACAAGTACTCCATATTTACTGTCCTCTTGCATGTCTGGGTTCTTTGCAAAATTGAAAAAGGTGAATAAATCTGCATAACAAAAACTCACTTCTGAACACAAGCAGCCTGTAGGTAGGCCATCTGCAAATGTTAACCAAATTCCTTAAGAACTGCAAGCTATATTGCATCATTCCTCCCAGGTTATGCCTTGCATCAGATTATCCCTAATTCAAGTATGCAGCACCCAAAACTGAAGAGATAGGGAAACACATCCCTAAGTGAAAAAAGAAAGAAAAACCTACAGCTTCAAAAAAAAAAAAAGTCAAGTTTTCAGATAGATCACAGTACCACTTAGTATACTAAAGGTGTTCCCAGTCTGATTACTGCCCAGATTAGTGCTAAGAAGGTGCCACCAACAACATAGGTCAACGTTCACAGAATATACTCTTCAGTTTGTACCAATCACTGTAAGCAGCTAATGGTAGGTAATGAGCTACAAGAGAACTAAATAACCGTATATTGATATAAACCAGAAGAGATATGCCAGTATTACCTGAGACTCATGTGCACTGCCAGTTCTTGAATGATGCGATCATGTTTGCCTGTGGATGAAAACTTCCCCAGCCAGTTGGGAAATACAGGAAACTGGGACATGTAACCTCTCATCAGCTCCCCAGGCAGAACACTTGAATAAATAGCCTGAAAACACACATGCCAAACTCTGTTCACAATGATTTAGCCACACTGACACCATGACATAATACCTAACTTGTTTGGTAGCTCATGTTTTGGAAACTGAGCTGGCTTTAAGAGAATTCTTTCTTAGCTGCTTGTTTCTGACAACAACCCCCCTTAGAGGTTACAGCTTCATCTCCTGTGCCACCCTATTTATTATCATGTTCTAATATCTGTGAAGTGATCTGGGTTTTAAAAGCCAATCTCGAACCATAATCTCCAACAGATAGATATAATAAAAGGAGACATTTTAGAAGAACACAATTACTAAAGCATTCATAATATGAAACTACCTAAACTCAGCTAGGCAACTTCCTAAGCAACCTGATCTGCTTGGACCTGCATTAAGTAGGGGGTTGGACTAGGTGATCTCCAGAGGTCCCTTCCAACTTTAATTATTCTATCATACATTCCCTGATGGCAGTCATAATCCTTTAAGCATGAGTCTTGATCACATCAAAAGAGAACTACAACGAGGAAGGTTCAGTTCTCTGTGTTTTGGGAGAAATACTGGCCTGGTGAGAGGTTGGGATACGATGCACACAAATAAAACAAAGTAGGCTTTTACGTGCACGTCTGAATTGGTATGTGCCATGTGTTCCTATAACCTAAGGAGGTTCAAGCTTTCCAAAGTTTCAGAAGACTTCATTTCATGACATACATCACGGCTTCAACCACCTGAATATGGAAAACTGCACTGCTCCCAACAGAACAGGAATACTATATGGAGTATCAACTATATAGGTCATAAAATTATATTAAGGCAACAATTTCAAGGGATCAGCCTTGTATACTGGGCACCCATAAAGCACACAAAATGAATGTCAAACGCTCACCTGTATTGGAAGAAGATTCCAGTTTTGCTTGCTACGAATCTGTCTGTCCACTAGATCACCATCACATATACTATCAGCTGCTCTGCTTAATAGCACTAAGTGCTTTTTCAGATTCCCTCTAGAAAAAAAAGAAGTTGACAATATTACCATGCAGAAACATTCACATATGTTGTACTCTAATTAGTCTCCCCTGCATGAAAGGCTGTCAATTTAGGGTGTGGAATAACTCACCCAGCAGCAGCCGGTTTCACGTGTACATAGTTCTCTTGAACAAAGAGAGGTGCTAGGGAATAATCATGGAAGAAGAGATCTGATTTGTCTATAAGAGACATATGAGAAGCCTCTTCTCCAGCAGCAAAAACCTTCCGGACAACATCAAAAGGGCCCTAAGTAAACGACAGTTCAAGAAGTAAGTGCGTTGCAAGTCAACGTGGACGTTAAAGGACATAACACATTACCAAAGTTATTACAGTGATGGTACCTAACAGTATCCGGACTCATCAGTACAAGTTGAATGCTCAGTATTTCCTTCCTATGTTTTGCCAATTTTGAGAATAGAGTCTTACTTCTGAGATGAATTAAAAGAATCATCTGCTAGAGAGAGAACTCGGGATGAGAAGCATAAGCTTCCTAAATTGCAGCTTACATAAGAGACCAGTACATCAAAATGCATGCTCAGTCTTGGATTCAACGCACAGTGTGTTTGACACATGCTCAAAACATCAGTTAGCTCTCTGCATTTAAGCTATGAGTGCTTTATTTTTAATTAATCACTAGGCTTTATAAGCATTATCTTATATCAGAATATGACCATAAAACCAGTCCAATATTTTACACTTACCAGTTTGATATCCTTTTTGGCTTTGCTGGCATCAGTTTTGGCCTCATCATAAGTCAATGATTTATCTTTTGCACACCACATATTAAGATTATGCAAAATCTAGAAAACAAAATGGACAATTTGGTAGCATAAATACATTTAAAAGGAAAGACTTCAGCAGAGAAAAAGCCTGATCTGTATGCTACAAATAGCGTCTCATACTGCTCAAATACTGCATTGAAGTCAAGGACCTGCACAGGACGTACTGAACTGGCACTGACCTGTCTGATGTCCTGATTTGCCGCTAGGATTATCTCATGCATAGCAGGTGGTGGGATCTTTAAGCCTTCTTTAAATGCAATAGACATCATGGCTCCCTGTAATACAGGCAATATTTTAAGAAAGTGTCATTAAAGAATTGCTATGAATTCTTCCCCTACAGAAAAGGTTAAATAATAATGTTATTGTATCTTTTCTAGTTTTTAAACAGCTTAACAGTCTTTCACAAACACGTATATTCAACCCTTGTCATGGGTATGTAAATAGCATGACCTGTTAAAAATAAAAAATTAAAAAAAAAAAAAAAGCAAGCAGCATCTGAATATATTTAAGATCGGCATCTAAATCTGGAAGACAAACTCAGACAACCTATTCCAAAGAGGAGGGTTATTCACTAAGGTGATGAAACTAAAGTTTTAAGTGGTGTTTTCATTTCTGTATGAATTCTGACACCTGAAGACAGATTACTGATTATAACTCAGTGCAGCCCATACAACCAGCCTTCTTACCTTAATCTGTTCTAGACGAGGTCTCTGAAAACGAAGATCAAAACAGTAGTGGGCTAAAGAACGAATCTTAGGATGGTTTCGATCATTACACATACAGATGATAGGTATCTTTGTGTGTCTGATTAAACCAATCAGCTCCTGTCATTTAAACACATTACAACAGTTACATCAGATTCCACAGACAATAAGAATAATTAAAACATGTCATACTGAGCAGCATTAGTCTCTTTTTTAAATCAGATCCTTGACTGATGCAAGTCTATAATATGCCTCCTACTGTAGTCAGCTTTGCACTTAGCAAAGACCTGGTCCTCTTCCTACTTTTTCTGCTTGCTGTTCTGTTCAGGTGCAATAATTCTGCTGCCTCACAAGCCATCCACTTCCAGAAACCATGTTCAGACCATTCTTCAGAAAGTAACGAAGATTAGTAGTGCAGAATAAAGCTGTCCACCTGGAGGCCTACATTAATTTACCCAAAGACCAGTATGACCTGACCTAAGCCCACAGAGAGCACCATCTTTTCCAGTGTACCTTGCCACAAACAATAGAAGCAGCAAGAAGTAAAAAGATCAGATATTCCCTGTCCAAAAAGCTTTATGGGAAACTTGCTAACACTAAATGAACTTCATCTCCTCTAATGAAAGGAAAACTCAGTTCAACTTTATATTCCTGAAATGTAAATGTCTGTATCTGAGCTAAAGATCTGTATGCCTTTTACTGTCAGGGTAATGTTGCATGTAACCACAGGAAATTTTTTTAAAAGCTAAAACTAGAGCTGCAAAGGAGAACAAAGTATAATATTGACAGTAGCACGTTATTTATTCAGTATTACTGCCTCCTGGAGGGAGTACTTGTCCCCAGCTAGATTACAAATCTTCCACTGCAGGTAAAAGTCAGCTGCAGAGACCTTGAGTTAAATTCACCTGTCCAAGGGTAAACATCTACAATGTACACATCTGAGGTATTCACATATATGTTATTTTTATATAAGTGTGTGTGTGTGCACACATGCGTGCATGTAATGTGTGTGTATACATATATACCAGGAGTGTCTGTTTTACTCTGCTAAGATATAAATCTTCTTACACAAAGATAAACATATAAAATAGGTCAGACAAATCTCTATAGCATAGTTTATGGGTTAAGGACAGCAGACTAAGCATTTCGTGCTGATAGACTGAATGAACTCTTGGCAATAGTATTAGCCAATAATTGTAGCAGTTTCACCTGCATCCCTCCTCTGTCTTCATTGCCTGCCATACCATCCACTTCATCCATGATCAATACATGTTTTCCACTAACTGATGAGGAGGTGCCTGAAAACAAATACAGACAAGACAATGAGACTGCAACAGAACATTTTATTCAAGAGAATAAAATAGGGTCTTGCTCAGACAATTTAGAAGCTGGTGAATCTCTTGCTCTGCCTCTTGTGCAATCACAACAGTATATTCACAGAATAGAGCTGACTGTACCTAATGTCCTCTTCCAAGAATTAGTCCCATGCAACAGAAGAGCAATTGGAGCTCTTTAGTAATTTGTGCAGTTTCTGCTGATTAAGAATTGATTATCTTAATAGCAGTTCAATGCTACCTTGAAGACAAAAAAAGAACATCTTACTAAATGAAGCCATCCCTATTAAATAGGAGCCTGCTCCCTCCACAGGGTAAGCAATTTCAGTTCCTAACTTTGTCACGAAATGAAGAAGCTCTGTTCCTCCCCCTCCCCGCCCCATAACCAGTCCCTTAACAGAAAAAAATCCTCCTTAAAACATACCAGAACAGAAGTCTCTGATGCTGGTGTTGTTAAGTGATTCAGCAACTACTTCCTTTAGACTGTTCTTACTGCGAGTATCACTGGCATTCAGCTCCACATAGCTAAACCCCAGTTCCTAATCCAAACACACAAACCACACAGAAAAATGAGAATACAGATCATTAAGAATGAGCATAAACATACTCAGAATTAGGAACATTTCAAAGTTCCAGAAGTGACTTCTTACAACACTGTCTTCAGATCTAATTTGTGGCTTTGATTCCTTTCTTCCCCTCTTACTCTCTTCTCTCCCACTTCAAAGATATTTGTAACTAGACATTGAACAGATATGCCCAAAAGAGAACTAAAATCTTGCAAAAAAATCAGAGGCCCAGATTTAGCTGTGAGAGATAAGCCAAACTGCCATAAGGGACAGAAATAAAACTATAAGGCAGGGATAACCAAACTCCATAGTATTTCCAGTTGCATATCAAAACCTTCACACACAGAGTCATGACAAGAAACATGCCACATCCCTCAGAACACTGAAGGAAGGAAAAACTGAACTAGCTAACAGCTATAAAACGCGTGGCTCCTTCCAACAGCGCTACCACTTCACTTCAGAACGGGTCTATGCTGCAACTCAGTCCCCAAAGGGACTTGACCCAGGCATGTCTGCATGAGCAGCCTCCCAGCACCAGGCACATGCCACGGCTGCAGCAGCGAGCTGCATACAGCTTGGGCGTTGCAGTTTGGACAACCCGGTTCCATTGGTTATGTCTGTGGAGCACGATGAAATGCTCTGCAGGAGCTCAGCTCAGAAAAAAAAGCAAAGTAACTCATTACAATATCACTATTAGCAATTGATATTAAATATCATTCAGTTAAAATACTACATTTTAATAGTTTCTTCACTGTTCCTATTTGAATAGGAACAAGTCCAGTAAAGACATGTCTTTTTATTGTGTATATATCTCTCAAGTCTGCTTGTATGGAATTTTCAGAACTTGTGATGATTCTACTTCTATTAAATTTACGACAAATATTCTCTGACTTGCAGAATTAGTGTTAAATATTTACAGTTTTTGAAAACCATTAGAGCAACTGCTCAACATACTTGGACAAGCTTCCTTTCAAAAAACCGAGAGGAATGCAGACACCCGTTATTATATTCTTTGCTCAGATCTGAAATAAAGATACCCAAATATCCATATATTGTCATCTGTAACCCTGATCTGATTAGGTGGAACTTGGCTGGGAGTGGACCCTTATACTTCAGAGGAGATCCAGTTGGACACATCTGGTTATAAAATCAACACACTAACAAATGCTCTTGGGAACAAACATTAATATGAACTCACCTCACAAACTAAAGAAGCTGTAGTAGTTTTACCAACTCCTGGTGGACCGGAAAGTAATGCTGCTTTAAAACTGGTACCATCATCTTTGCCTCCAAATTTATTGGTCTTTGCTATAAAAGAAGATTCCAGGATTTACCAACGTATGCATTACTAAAGAACTACATACTTTATGTAAACCTTTAAAGATATCAAGCTTTAAAACAGAAAAGCACTTGTGATATTTGTTATGGATATCAGAAATATATCTACCTACATCCTAAGCATTTGGGGAAACGCTGTTTAAACCACTTAGTTTAAGACTCACCATGATTCTAAATTGAAAAACATTGGAAGTGCTATTGATGCAATAATTACAAATATTTCAGCAATTTTCTGACAACCACATCACTATTTTTTTTTTTTAAGGGGGGGAGGGGCACTACAGCTGCAATGAAGCATATATACTATTTTATCACACACACACGAAAAAGAAACCACCACCACTGTTTACAGGATTACACACTGTACATGACATAGGCTGCTTGTCAGCTAGAACCAGGACCTTAACAATTCACCTCTTCCCCAGGCATCTTGCCATCCCATATTTTCCCCAAGTATACAGGTTAGCACTGGCCAACATTCAGTCTATTGAATGTCTCTTGATGAGAGAGAATGGGAGGCCATTTTAATATATGTTACTACTAGGTTATTTTGATTTCTTCTGAAAGATATCATATTTAAGAGATTTAAAACACATATTCTGACAGGGCTTGGTGTTTTGTTTTGTTTTTGGGGGGGGGGGGGGGGGAAGGACAGTAAATAGACGACTGCCCTCAGCCTCAACTGCTTTTAAGAATACTCATTCCATATTTCTAGAGCCACTCTCCTACCACACGCATCCCTTTACCAGCATATGGAACTGAGCAGTCTGATGGGCATGGAAGAGCCTGTAACATGGATACAAGTTAGCTGTGCTGGTCACCTTGTCTGTCTTCAGAAGTATTCTTGTGCCAGTTTCGAAGCCATCGAAGCAGTTTATTGGCACAGCTTTGCTCACCCTGCTGTCCAATTATTGCCTTAAGAGATGTAGGCTTGTATTTATCAACCCATAGCAATATCTCTGCTCCATCTTCACTCATCTTGGAAACCAAGTTCCCCTCAGGCTTTGTGGTTTCTTTCTTCTCTACAGCTTGCCGTTTAAAGTCTGTAAGTTTCTGGACAGCAGTGGTTGGTTTCTTAACAGATTTGAAGGTACCTCCTTTATCAGGAGTAGGATTCTTTTTTTTATTATCAGCTTCTCTTTTGAGAGGACTAAATTTTCTTCTTCCAGCTTCGCTTTTCTGTGGTGTCTTTTCATGTTTTGACTCTGCTTTTTTTGCCTGGCATGGAGGGGAGCGCAGGGGGGACGGGGAGGTGAACAAACATGGGAAAGAGAAAATTAAAGGGAAATTTAAAAAAAAATTATGCAGTAAACAAACACATGTATAGGAGTGCTTAAAAGAACAAAGCTCACATGTTGGGAAATAAAGTATCTCAGTAGCAGATCAAAAATATTCTTTGAAAAAAATAAAGCACTGTTAGAGAGGATGTCATCTGGTTCTGCAGCCCAACCCACAAGAGAGAAAGGGGCAGGAAGCGTTCCGCTCACTCCAAGAGCGGCCCAGCGCCAGCAGTCCCCTTACTCGCAGGGCCTGAGGCACTGCTAAAAGGTGCATACAACAGGGACGACTGCCAGGTGGGAACAAATGGGGCAGACCCAAATGCACAGCTCTCACGAGACAGCATTTCCAAACTCCAACGCATAAAAGATTAACACTAGGAGCACATGGATTAAACAAAAAAAAAAAAAAAAAGGAGGAGGAGGAACAGGCGACAACCCTTTTTCCAAGGAAACACTCTTCACATGCACCCTTTCAAATAGAACCACAGCTGTTGTTTTTAAAAACAATTCAAGCAGAAAGCGTTCAACCCAAAACAAAAATAGTTCAAAGGCAATAAAGAGTAAGGCTAGCAAGCACACCAGCTAATTTTAGTACAAACTTAAACAGCGTTATTTTTTCTTAAGACACCAGTTGAATATTTACACAATTCATGTCTAGCCAGGTCAGACATGCCAGAGTCCATACTGAACACGAAATGTGTTACAACTAGCAGAGGTTTTAATAAGATTTTACCACCCACTACAGACTAGATTTAACTGCGTATAAAAATGTTTTTACCATTTTTATAGTATTCCCTGAGGAATTTACCTTGCTTAGTACTAGTTCAAGTACCATATAAAGACAATACCTACTATACAAACATACGGTTTACATATGGTAAAGTACAGTTTACATCCCAAGTTTACAGTACAACCTTATATTGGACCTGTCGGGGTACCACAAGATTATTTCCCATCTGGCATATTTTTATTTGCCGTTTTCTAACTGTGAAAAGTCAAATTGACTTATTTCAAAGAACAGTGAGATGGCGTCAAAACTGACATTATGCAGAAAGATGCACCTACCCCCTTGTCAGATACTTGAAATAAAAAAACATGCCAGAGCAGAAAAATGAAAGGTTAAAAAGAGATCATCACTCTAAAGTAGAGGTCTTAAAACACAAAGATAAAATTTCCATTCTTGATACTTTTAATGGAGAAGATAAAATTGATAGTAACCCTATGATATATTACTGGAACAAGTAACTTCAAAGCTACCATGAACAGCTCCTTTGAATAAAAATAAACAAATAAACCCAGGACAACACCATACAACTCTTAAGTTTATTTTAGGCAAACCTCTTTTTCAGCCGCCAGTTCATATTTGGACTTTTTGCCTGGCATAGTTCGAATAAGATCAAACAGGCCATCCTCATCAATAATTTTTGTCCCTAAAGTTGATGCCTGCAGCCAAAACAAAAATTAAAAGAAAAGTTAAAGAGAATTACATAATACACTTCAGCAAGGTCCTTTCCTATAAGGATTATGTTGGGGGGGGGGGGGAGGGAATATTGTCATTATTTTGTGTTCCTAACTTCATTAAAGGGCTTTGTTTTATAATTATAAATATGTAAGTTATAGATCAAATCTATATAAATAACACAAATTAAGTTTGAGGAGGGTAAAGATACAATTTTTCCTTGCTGAAAGAGATGCCCCAAGCATCAAACAAGATGATGATAATATTACAGCAAAATAGTGGCATTTCAATCACTAAGTACAACACACTAGGAGCCTGTAGGAACCACTAGGAGGTGGGCTAAACACAAAAAAAGTATGTATACACACATATATAGACACACATATACATAAAGGGTCTAAATTGAAAATACACCATACTGCAGTGAGGGTTTGACCCTTTACAGCGTCTGCATTAGCTGCAGGCCCTGAGATTCAGCTCTACCTTCGTTACATAAGGATCAGCAAAACTCCCAGATGTATTATATCTCATGGAGCAGTCTGCCTCTTCAGTGTTAACAGCCAGCCATAACATACATTTGGCATAATATTGTGTTGAAAAGATATCCCTAAGAGTCACTCCCAAAGTTCTGCTGCGTGGCCTGCTATTCAAGCAGAACAGAGAACTTGCATTAGAAACACTATGCCTACATTCACACATGCAACTGAGCCCTGACATATACTGTCAAGCAAAACAGGTAAAAGAGAGGAAGGTAATGTCTTGATTACAACCAAGCCGCTGCTAAAATTAGTAGCGTAAAAAAGGAGAAACAGTTTTGTTCCGTTTTTCCTTCAGAGGAAAAAAAACATACTAGGCCTTTTTAAAAAAAAAAAAAAAAAAAACACACCACACAGACTTCATTTGTAGTACTGCCTCTTTTTAGAGGAGGTACTAGTGAGGGGAAAGGGAAAATCCATAAAGTTAAGATAGGAACAATTCACAATTTCACTTCTACTGAACTCAGGCACAGAAACGCTCACCTTCTCACACTTAGATTGGCCACAGTCTCGTCCCATAACCAGATAGTTTGTCTTCTTGCTGACATTGCCAGTTACTTTTCCTCCATAACGTTCAATCAGAGACTTGGCTTCATCTCTTTCAATAGACTCCAGAACTCCTGTAATTACGAACGTCAGGCCTTCCAAGCAGTTTTCGGCTCCCTGAGAACCACAATATTGCAGAAAATGCATTAATTGATGCTATTCCACCAAGTACCTTTCCACAGTAAACAAGAACTTTTAAACCCCCTACCATGTCAAGTAATCTATGAAACATGAAATATCTACACTACCTAGATAGAGAAGAGTTCTAGAAGCGAACAAAAAAAAAAAATAAACCACTGTCAAAAAAGGACAGCTACCGAAGCTTCACACATCTGTTTAACTGACAGGACATACAGATAACAGATATTACTCTAAACACTCTGTGCTTCAACCACGGCTGTCAGTCAAATGCATGACAGCAACCTTCAACTTTTTAAAACCCAGCAATTATTTTCCATCATCGCTTCATAACACAGATATTGACTTTCATTTCTGAGCAAATTATATATTCATTAAATTTAGTCACTGCTGTGCATTACAGTTTAGCTTTTTCCCCAATATGTATTTCCTATCTGAGGGGAAAAAAAATTAAGTATATAATTGATGCTTGTCAGATCACTTATAACTGGAAGCCCATGATACATAACATACAGAAATGCTGCTTAGGCAAACTTACTTGAGGTATCTCTTTTGATCCCAGAGCTTTTGGACCTTCACGATTTAGGAAGCTTCGATAGGCCTGGTAATTTATTCGCTTCTTTTCAGAGTCCTCAGGACTTACAGACTTGGGCAGAAATAAAAATAGAGAAAGATATAAACAATGAAATACTCAAAAGCAAGCAGCACAGTTTCCAACTCATTTTTATGCACCAAACGAGAAGGAAGTTCAAATGCTTGTTTTTATTTACTAAAATGCAATACCAAAGCTTGCTCGTTTTAATATTTTTATATATACTTCCCCCCTAAAAATCTGAAATTTAAAAAAATATGTTCCCAAGTTTATTCTTGATTTTCTGTAGATGTATCTGTGCTCCAAATGTACATGTTCATTTAATTCAAAAATCCTTCCTTTAAGTTTACATCCTATTTTATTCCATAATGACAATCAGGTGTAAACAAGACCTACATTCACATACAAATTATTTTATTTTATTTCTACTTTTTGGAGATCTTTAAGCTCATTAGGAAAATGTTATGTGGAAAAAAAAAAAGTCAGAAAAACATAAGTCACAGACTCCCCCTCTCCAAATGCAACTGCTGTCTGTACCAAAAAGATCTTCCGTTTGCCAAATGCAGTAGGCATGGTAAGCAATGTCTGATGTTTGACCACCAGGACTATCAAAGTACACAGCTTTTATCAGCACTCCTAATCACATTTTAAATTACTCACTTTTAAGTGACTACAGCTACAGATCCAGACGGTTACATTTAAAAAAAAAAAAAAAAACCTAGATTATATTCCTTTTTGATTTCTTAAAAACCACCCAAAAGATGTGAACAAACTACCAATTTTAGAATAGTAACACACAAAAAATAATGAAAACTGTTTTCCTGCAAACAGTCAAGTCAACTAAATTCTTCAGATAGCTCCTACCTCAGGCTTTTTGGGTGAAGTCTTCTGCTTCTTTGGTGTTCTCTTCTCTTCTTTCCCTGAAGCATTTTTTTCTTTTGATAACACAGTTCGAGCACCTCTCTCCTTCTCAGCACTTTCTTCTTTTTGTTTCAGAGCCACAAGCTTAGAGCCAGGCTTCAAAGGCAGGGTCTTATCTGTCAACTCTCTTGCTATTTTACCACCAGATGATTGGAGAGGCAAACGAGACCCTTTCGAGTTTTCATACGTAGTTTGCTCCTTTACAGTATAATTCTTCACTTCATCTGTTGAGCTAGTTGCTTTCACTGAAAAGGTGTGGGGGGGAAATATATATATAAGAATATATCATAATATTATAGACTGGCAAAATATTTTCTATATTCGTTGTTCTACCTTTTTGCGTTTGTTTATATCTTTCTGCCACATTAGGACTGCTCCTGGTGCTCAAAACTGTTTGCTCTTCTTCTGAATCTTTCCGAGCCTAAATCGACAAACAATGCCAAAGTAAGAGATGCGTGTGCCACCCTATGACTAAATCCAGACCCTGAGTTCTCTCACTGTTTAAGTACATCAGACTGGATGATACTTTTTAAGCTGATCCCTACCAAAGGTCAAAATATGATCCCTATCAAAGGTTTGCAGGCAGACGAGCAAGTTCTACTCTCAATCATGAACGTAACTGCTCCTTAAGTCAAAGGATAGACAAACTTCTAAATTATAGTGAATTTTGATCCTAATCAGTTCACTGAATAGTCTAGAAGCACTAATATTTGTTAATTCCAAGTAGCAATCCTAAATTCCAGGAGTCCTGATGTATAACCCAGCAAACATTCAACTGTGCCTGGAGCAGTGCTGTGCCTTATACCACAAGCTGAGAGAATCAGGAGAGTGCCCCCATCACCACAGTTGGGTTCAGAACTCAAGTCCTCCACTTGCCCCTTCCCTCAGGCAACTGGAATATTCTCCTCCCCCTTCTTTTCCTCTGCTTCACTTTTCACTTGTGCTGTTCCACTGACTCATTTTAATTTATCTGGTTCTCTTGAAACAAAGACTACAGCTGATCTAAAGCAAGCGTCTTCAGCAACTCACTCCACTTCAGGTATTAAGGAGACAGGCTGTCCCACTAACCTGAGATGAATTAAAAGCCTACACATGGCAAGAAATTGGCAAAACAAAGACTCTCAGTCAATCGTATCTCTTATGCAACTACTTTCAAGCTGACAGACAGCTATATGTTTTGGCAAAGGCAAAACTAACACTCCAGTGTGCTTTGATACTTTTTTATGAAACAGCCTTAAGCGTTCTTTATTTGTATTTCAGATACTACAATACACCAGCCAGTAGGAGGCCTAACATGGATACCTATAATAAAGTGCATTCCAAAAGCTGCTTTGTAGAGCTTCTCATGAAATAGCTTACTATTCAAAAATTAACCTACGGGATATGCTCCATTCTGCCACAGCTATGCTGCTGCCAGTGCCCAAGTTCTTTGATGCTCTATAGCGCATATGTTTCTCTAGATTTGAAACTGGTTCTACAACTCATCTCAGCATGTTGTGGATGCTAGTTTGGATGGTTCAAGGGGACAGTGGACAATTTTGGGGAAAAGCAATCCACCGAGGTTTCCTAAATACGTAAAAGCCACATCTGTATCAAGATGTTAAATTGTAAGAGGTTGGAGGGTGGGAAAGTTCTAAGGAGATCACCTCATTCTTACAATCCTTTAACTACATGCTTTCCTCTACTGTCAGAAACCAAATACTGGGCAAGATGGACCTTAAGTCTGATTCAGCAATGGGAGTACAAGGATTTGAGTGCCATACCACAAAGGCTACTTTCTTTACAGACTAGAATCTAAGGTCTCGTAAGTTTTGAAAGTCTTTTCATGAATGATATTAAATAAATTATTAGCATTCGAGTACATATTTGATAAGAAGATGAGCAACCGAAACAGATTTCTAATTTTGAAACTATACAGGAGACAACAGTTAAGGCATTATCGAACTGTCTATCCTTCTTCTGCAGGAATGCAATACTGAAGTCCTCTTTTGCCAGACAATACAAATATTATACAACCTACTCTAAGATGAAATTTATGGATAGGTAAAGGTATCATAACAAAAGATGAATTCCACTAGGGGAGGGATAATAAAGAGGAAATGAAACAGCTTTGAAATACCCACTAATAATTAGGTTAAGTAAATCAGAATTAGAACTTAGAATTAAGTTGCAAGGGAAACAGATAGTAAATCAATCAACAGATATCATCTTGTGTCTTTGTGCTAAGTGAGGAAAATTCAGGGGGAACATACAAAAAGTGAGTGTGTTCTTTTTATACAAACATTTCCTTGCTGTTCTTGAGAGCGTTTGTGCCTGAAAGTTTCAAAACACAAAGTTTAGGTGCCTAACAAGAACACTCCTAGCAATCCAGTTTCTAAAACTAAAGTTTAAAAAGAATTCAACCTTTTTTTTCTTTGGAGTTTCATCCAACATGGCTAAAGTTCTAGCAAATTCTTCATCTTCATGCAGCTGTCTCTCCAGCTGTGAAAAGAAAAGCAGGATTTTCAGTCTCAAGTCTGTCAAGTTTTAATTTTACTTTAATTTTCAAAAACCTCTTTGCTCTTCAAGACCAAAAGTTCATCTAAAACAAGAGAACCTTTATTAAAAAAGGTTATCCTACAAGAAGCAAATCTAATTTCTCAGCATGGCACAGAATGATTTGTTTCCCCAAAAAGAAAGACAGAACCCTAATAAGAAAGCAGAGTTTGGGTTTGTTGCCTATATTAATAAGCCTATATGATTTGTTTTCAATGAGGTTTTCTATTACTTTGGATTTTTATTATTATGACTCATCTCCTTCATGTATTAAATCAAAACCTGAAGGAAAGACAGGGTCTCAGCTTGCCATTGAGATGCAACCGGATTGCTTCAGAAACCTTTTAAGAGTGGTCCCAAAAGAAGAGTAGAAACAAAGCCTGTAAAAATATTATGTCGTCTCAACAGAGAACGTTTAACTGCCTATTCACTACTAACAACATATCACATTGGGGGGGGGGGGGGGAGAATAATTTTGGGGAATTTAACTACTGCTTGTGGCCTAGCTCTTGAAAGGCATCTAACTTTCCTGTTTACACCGAAAAAAGGAAGAGGGAGTAACTACAGATGCAGATCAGATTGAGGCAGAGACACACCTGAAATAAAGGACATTCCTTTGATGATACATTAGACAATAAGCATGTTGCAGATAAGTTGCATTTGATTCACAGATGACACCTCATTTTTCCAGGCAAGTTATTTAACTTTCTAGTAGGTTAAAGCTTGATGCATTACACCTCTGGGAAGGCCAAGGGTAACACTAAGTTTTAAATGTAAAATACATTTATTTCAAAAAGATGCTCCTATGTTACCAGGATATGGGAAATGAATTGACCTTCCCAGAAGAAAATCAATATCTATGACAAACCATACGATACGTAAATCAATATGTATATCTTTTCCTTACATATCCTTACATCAGCACTGATTCAAAACAAAGTTTATGATACACAAGCAAGAATCATTCAAATTTTGTCGCCTATAAGCAAATCAGGATGACAACAGGTGAGGCAGTCAGGAATGGCAATGGTTTTTGGTTTCTTTTTCCAGGGCAAGGAGAAGAAAAACATAAGGAAGCAGAAAGTTAGAATTCTGCGTGAAAAGCAGCATCGCTGTAGACGTATCAACCCAACAGGTAGAGAAAGTCTGGACAGAGGGAAAACGGATTAGATTTTATGGCCATTATTTCAGTTGCGTAAATAGAACCACATATAAATAACCATGTGACTATGTTTGCACATACATGCAAGAGTTGATATATACAGATGAACTGTTACACTTATTTACAGCAGATTTGAAAAGTTCACCTTCATTTCTCAAGGAAGAACAACGGCAAATTAATGAAACTGCTCTTGGCATAGAACACTACATTTATTCAACTTTTACCTCTGAATCTTCATCAAGCTGCAGTTGCCTGGCAATGGCCTCATCATCTAGCGTGCAGTCTCTGTTTTGTGAGGGCTATATGTAAAAAAATCAACAGTTCAATTTCTCAACATTGTATAACTTATAGTAATAAAATTTGAAAAGATTCGTCTCGCATACTTACTAGATAGACTAAATCCAAAAACTCTAAAAGCCTGAGAATGAGACACACAGCATTTTATTCCTAGCTTTGTAACTATTAGCCAGAGCTGTGTTCAGGTTAAGACGTGATAATATTCAAAACAAAGCTATGTTTAAATTTAAACAACTCAGTTTTTTTCAAACAATGCTGGATATCTCTGAAGTTACTACACTAGGCCATCTTGAAGAGAAACCAATAATTGCACACCATGATTCTGAATTTCCTCCATATATTATTAGGTGCTTTGGAACTCAATAAATACATATGCCATAACTTTGGGTGTTTTCCAAAAATTTATCCCACCCATTCGCTAATCTCAGAAAACTCCTTAACGTTTTTAAGGAAAGTCATTTGGGAAGAAGAGAATACTACTTTCAAATTTTTGCTAATCTTCGCTAACAGCAAAGTTCTACTCTACAATTGTACTTAAGGAACTGATATGCCTGTACATACCATCAAAACTGAACGTACAATTGAGTGATTATTAAAAAGTAATATCAAGTAGTCAGGTAGCTTCTTACAGTCATTAAACTGGCTATTTTGTTCTGCTGTCGAACATACAAGCAATCTAAGCAAACATCATCAATACTCACTTCCTTCCTTTTACTTGCTACCAGCTTCCTTTCTGATCGCTGGACACTACTTGTCCCAAAGTAATCGAGTGCCGAGATGGGGGTCAGCTTCACTGGAGATAGAGGTTTACTTTTAGCTCGCAGTTTCACATCCTCCTTTTTCATTGTAGTTGTTCCCAGGCAACTGACTGCTGAGGTCCCATTCTCCTTAGGTTTCAGAGAAAGTCTCTTATCGACAAAGTCATCATCTTCATCTAAACATGGAGAGACTTTATTACTGCTAGCATAAGGAAATCCAGTAAGTTCTTATAATATAACTCTCAAGAGAGCTATCTTGGGCAGATTCCATTAATCACATCCTAACAAATATTACAGATATTTAAGAGGTATTTGAGAAAAGGCAGAATTGCATGACACACAATTTAGCATCTTTAATAGCATAGCTCAAGTCTGACTAAACTGAGTGCTGAAATAAAACTAGAGACAAAAATTTCAGTTACTTGTACTCACACATTACCTTTCTTTTACAAAAAACTGCAAAAAAATACATACTCTTCTTACACAAAGCAGATAAAAAGAAAATCTAGGTCACTTAAATTTGAATCCTTAACTAATACAACATCAAGTTGAATAGCACAACTCTTCACATAAAAAAAATACAGCACAGTGAAATACAAAGCTACATGTTATTAATTTCTAGCATTTATTAATTGAGCAGCTAATATATGCTTCCTAGAGTTACATACTCTACGAATCTCTCAATATTGCAAAGTTAGTCAAGGAAAAAGATCAGAAGTTTGTATTTACCAAAAACCCACATGGTAGCTTCTTGAATAAGATTAAAGGACAGGAATAGTTAAAGTTATTTGTAGAGTACCGCTCATACCCTATGAATGAATAGTTCAACTCCATTTTTACTTTGTCCCTTTTAGATTCTACAAGCATTTCTATAGCCTCTATGTTTGCACACTCTCCTTCCAGTACAGTCAGAACTATCACTGACAAAAAAATGTAGCCATTTCACAGAACACAGAAACCAGATGCAAGAGCTCAGCATAAAAAATAGATCCTTTTCAATGGAAAAAAAAAAAAAAAAGAAAGAAAAAAGAAAAAATCCACAAGGGAAAGATGTGGTATACACAGTATCAATAAAAATTAGCCCACACACCACTACACATAAGTCAAACAAAAATTCAATCCTTCCTTTTAGGACTCCTCTATAGTAGTCAGGATATTGCTTTCCAGACAATGAAACAGGGAAAGAGGGTTTGATAGTCATTTGTTCTTTTTGAACCTAAGCTTTTCAACCAGTCCAACAACAAAAAGATTACCAGGGACTTTAAAAAATTGTGTGTCAGGTTGTGAAGTCTTATTGAGAGTTGCAGAAATGAAAACCCACCACTGAAACACACAAAAAGCTACCAGTATTGTTGCCAAACAATTAATGTGAGAGTCCAGAAGACAAACCATTACTGGATAAACTTTTGATTACTGATAAAAGCACTTTCTTTACATTCTTAGAAGATTTCACAAAGCATGAAAGGCCTACAAAGCAACCTGCAAGAAAAGTCCTAAAATGAACAGAAGATACCAAAAAAACCACACAAAACAAACAAAAAAAACAAAGCACAAAGACTTGACAGGAACACAACTGACAGAGACTTAGTCTCATTTGCATGCCTCTAACTGAAGTCCGGCTTTATTTTTTCTCAAAAATAGAGTAGTTTCGACCACTCCACTGACAGGGATAGTAAACAGGGATTTTTCTAAACTTTTTTTTTTAAACAATTAAACTGAAATTCACAGTACTATTACCAACAAATGCTCATTTTCAAGCCATCTCTAATTTAAGCTCCTATATTTTTGTTCATACAAATATTTCCATTTTCTTATTCACTTCCTTAAGTTTAGATTACCTCACGTCTGTTAGATTTGCAGTTTTTGTTCTACGCTAGACAGAGATAGAGGGAAACAATTATTTTTTCATTTCACCTTTTCTCAATAGATGGTAGTAGCAACAGTGTTTTAAGGCATCAGCTGGAAGGTTCCGCTATTGAAGCGGCATATAACAAATACAAAGGAAGATCCTGACTATTCCTCTGTGAGAAGGTTCAGGAGGGGAAAAAAAAAAAAAGAAAAAAGTAAAACCACATATATCTGAAAGGGAGGAAATTGGTTCAGCAGTTAAATCAAGAATGCCCAAAGATAAAAATTTATCTACGAGAAAATGGCATTTTAGCCGATTCAGTTGACAAAGTAATATATGAAGGAGAAAATTCAAGCCCAGGTCCCCTCACCTGACAGCAGAGAAGAAGGTAAAAGCTTTATTATTCTCAACACAATAATATATTTTCCTTAGGCAGTGGTAAATCTCTTACTGTCATTTAACTCAATTTAACTAACTGTTACATATCCGTGAGATTTGGACACTGGATGCTTTAGGCTCCCAATTTACAATAGTTTGAGGTCTGAATAGAAGACCGCTTAACTACAAACTTTGTTTCAAAACTATTTTTGCTTCTTGCAATTTTTCAGTTTAAAAAGAAAATGCATTTGCAGTAGTAAAACATATCTATTACTAAAAATCAACAGTTAATGCAGATATAATTAATTTATCTTGGAAAGAAAAGGTACAGAATCCGCCCTCCCCCTCAATCTAAGACTGCTACCATGCTAGAAAAGATTCTTTACTCTTCACTGTTATCAGAAGATCTGCACGCAATATTGATTTCTTCCTTGCTCACAACCTTTTAAATAACAACCAAAACCAACAGAATATTGCTTTCTGCCAAATAGAGAAATGTAGAGCAAATATAATTAGATTTTTATTTAAAAGGATGTGGATTTGAGTCAGTTATGATGCAAGTACTAAGTACTACCGATAATTAGAGCTTCGCTTTAATCATGTCCTTCCTAGAAACAGCAGGATTAGAAACAGTCACTGAATGCAAGCTGCAGCATGAGCAACAAGAGACTTCTAGCACTTAAGAGGAGTCATCTATACGTGTAAATATGGAACGAAAACACAGGATGAGAACATGAAAGTGGTCATTCAGAAACAAGAAAACTGATTCATTAAGTAAATGATTTCAAAATTTTCAAAAGATGCTTTAGTAGACAGATGCTCAGGATAGTTTCATCTGATGTTCATGAAATTCACAAACACATCGGCAACTTGCCTGATCTCCAAGCACTCCCCTTACTTTAAGTAAAAGTTCTTATTTACTTGGAAAAAAAGTTAGTATTTCTTCCTTGAAATAAAACTGCTTGGGCTTGCCTATCGCCACAAGAGTGAACAAGTGAGCACAGGCGATCAATCAGTTGTACACTTTCAGTTTCTTTATAAGTATGAGGATGACTTAGAACTTGTGATATCTTCAAAGTTATGATGCCTACTACTGTTGGTGGATATTTCTCAGCACATGACCTGTAGATGACCTCTGGCCTGCGAAACAATGAGACAGAAGTTTCCACTCATACAAGCAAGTCAACTAATTGTGGGAAAATAAAAGCAAAAATTCAGATTTTAGCTTATCAGAAAGCCCAATTGCAGATTAATTCTGCAGTTTTTATAGCTTGTGTATTATATAGCAATTGCTAGGTGCACAATTGAGATAACCTTACATAGGGGATGGGGGTAGAGGCCTCAAAAAGGCAAGAATCAGAAATGAGTTTTATTGTTAACTAGATGACTTTTACTCTGAGAAAACATATGTATAGCAGAATGATACCATTCTGAGAATACTACTCCTCATTTCTGTCCATGCATTTTGTGTACTGTATAATGAACAAATATCCAGAACATATAAATTTGCTCTTTCAGAATTAGGTCTGTGAAGACTTACAAAGACAAATCACATTTCAAAGCCATGTATGCCATGTAACACAGTCTAGTTTTCTGGAAATGAAGTAGAATTGATAAAGAGAGATGATAATGTGATTAATGCAGCAGATAGACATGACAACCACAAGATCACTTTTAATTATTTTGGTTACAAGCACTACACATGAAGCAGGGCCCCAGCATGCCAGGCAATGGACAAGAACAGACTTCCCTAGCAACAAACAACAGTTAAATCCAGGTTCTTCGAAAGAACTCTTCCATAACATAAAACGAAAGCCAGATGTGCTTTTATGCACTGTTTTAGCAGCAGCACAATTAGGTTAATAAACAAATGCCTGCAGCCCACCTGTAACTGTTTGTTACTGGCCTTCCTCCTTCCTTTCCCCACTTTTCCTCAACAGGTTTTCACCGGCTGATTGCAGAACATGTGTGGTTGTTCCCTAACCCTGTTTTATCAAAATTATCTAAATTATTTTAAGCGTTTCTTTAAATTCAAACCATTTAAAAGGCTCACGTTCAGAAGCAACTTCACCAGATCTAAAAAGGTAGCAGGCTATTGCAGGGAGGGATAACGGTGACAAAAAACATCGGACGATACCTCAGATGCCCTTTAGGACAATATATTTTATTCATCTTCATTCAATTTTGCTGTACTGTCAAATTCCTTATCAGTGTAATATGCAATTTCCCAGATCCTCTTAGTAAGGAAAAACTCTTGCTATGATGTTTTAAAACTATCTGACCCCAAATACAGGCAGGACACCGAAAGGTTACAAATACTCTGGTAAAAGTATACGGTAAATACATATGGTAAAAGTATGCTAAATTGCTCAATGTTTGCAGACTACTACAGGAGGACTTCTAAATAGAACTAAAGCACTATATCCTATCCAAAAGTCATTAAACTCGCATTACTTGTATAAAATGAACATATTCTGGACGTTCTTCAGTTTTAATGGTACTACATCTGTTCAAGTACGTCAGATAGTTCCTGTCCCAAAGAACTTGCAATCTAAGGCAACGGGCACTACTGTCCAAACTGAAGTTTAGGGTGGAAAAAACAGTGTTTGTATGAAAAGGAGTCATTATATCAGGCTGTGATCATTTTAAATAAGCACTGGTCAGTACCTAATACACTCCTGACAACACTGCTAGGACCATAAGTTTTGTATCCACCTTGTGCTTACAATAAATCTTTAAAGGAACTATAAGGGAACCAACACTCTTCAAAAAAGCCAGCAAGTCTATGAAAATTCATCAACCTTAACTCTTTGAAGAGAAGAATTATTTAGATGCTGCGTGTGACCAGAGAATGCAATTTTTCCATTCAGCCTCTTCATTTAAAAATACAACAGTTGCCCACTAAGTTTCAAAAACTGGTCTTCACAGACATTTAGATTTTCCATGTCATTTCTCAACGAGCCAATTGCTTTTAGATGTACTACAAACACGCACTTTAAACCACAACTGTTAGCATTCTGCCTATATTGAAATGTCAAGGTTCCATGCTGTAATAAAAATATAAAACTTAGCAAAAATCATTCTAATTTTACTGCTCTGACACCAATTTGTATCTATTTGACTTTTCCAATAACCAAAGATAATTTCAAAAAGTTGTCTGTCATATTTTTCACTTTAGCCCAAAAGGTTCGGTCCTGATGCTCTTACACATACAAGTGTACCTAGAGGAATGCCAGAGCTGCTTGAATACTCAGACATGATCTGAAAATCTTAATGAAATAAACTGCATGTCTAATGGCAATTATACACTTCAGTACAAAACTACATAGCCTCCAATACCCTTTGTCCACTACATATTGAATAGAATTCTTATAACCAAATATCTATACTTATTTTGAAAAATATCTTTAGAAAGACATTTTGTTAGTATTAAAATATATCAGAAGGCTTAATACATTAAAACTGAAATAACTGATTTTCATCTGCAAAAACACCAATTACAGCAAATTCTTTCAAATCAAATTCTCATACTTAGAAGCCATAGAAACCGATGTGTGTGCCACCTTGGCATACAATTAGAAATCGTCAATCCATCAACTCTTTCTAGTTGATCATAGAGAGTTTTAATTTTATTCATTTAAACTGATGTTACAGTTTTAGCATAATAATAGCTTTACTATGTCACAAAATAGATCTGAATCTTCACTATGCTATGAAGCTTTAGGCAACAAAACCAGCAGATGAAGTTATCTGCAAGACAGAAATAGTCCGTAATGATAAATCAATACTTAGGAAATAGACCGGGGGGGGGGGGGGTACTTGAAAATCCAAGTGCGTTTTGTTTCCAGCAGCAGTGCTGGTAGATCAGCTAACTGAGGTCACAGCACTCCATTTCAGGCAATACGAATAAACCTAGCAGAAAGCCCTCCTTTACATTTCAGGCTAACCCAGCAGATTAAGTTAAAGAGACTACTTACTCGAGCAGCTCAGTAAGGAGAACTGAAAGGGGGAAAGGGAAAGACAACCCCCGGCAAGTAGAAGGGAATGAGCAGAGGAAAGCAGTAACATCCTGAGCTAAAATAGCTATAGCTCGATAAGCCACACACTGAAGTAAGGCATCAACTTGCTGAGTTAACTGACAACACATTTCATTTATATTGAAGTCAATTTATTTAAAATAGAATAATTGGTACTTAACGATGAAAAAAATTTCAGGGAACTTATGAATGATAAACAGAACAGGAGAGCTCACACATTCTGACACTGGCTTCAGCAGAGAACATAAGTTAACATTACAATAGTTCTGTTTTGGCTTGGGGTTATTTGGGGGGGGTGGGAGGGGGCAGTTATTTTATTTTGCCTCATAAAAAAAAAAAACCAACAAACACCTTATATAACCAGTTAATGATGCACTCTGTTAGATCTAAATCTAGCATTTAATCTGTTAAATAAGTAGACCTCTAAATGATGGCACTTAGACTTATCAAACAAGCAACCAAGGCATATAGCACCATAACGTCTGTTCTTTTGTTAAATGGAGTTTGAAAAATAAACAAAAAACTACAAAGCCTTTAACTCAGAAATGATCAGAAAACTTTCAACATTGAAATTTTTAAAATAACAAGAAAACTGCACTGTAATATTAGTGATTAAATGCAAAACTACATTTTCTCTAGAAAGCATCTTCAAAAAGCCTACACCTAGTAATTAAAATCTGAAAAAAAAACCCCAAAAAATTACACGCATATCCCCACAAACAAACTGCATGTGAGAACACAATTAGATATATAGGAGTTTAATGCTGAAAAAGATCTCGGAGATGTTTTTTCTGTATTAAGTTTCCAAGCCACATAGTGTTTTAGCAATAACCAAGTCTCAAGAACTGGGTAGATTTTTTCCTAAAGGCTCTATAATTGAAATCAAGGAAGCTCATTTTTAGCATGATAGTTAAGTAAAAAACACTGTTGGTTTCCCAAAAACTGGGAAGGAAACTGCTAATGCTGAACACAGGTTTAGCCCCAAGCTGAAGGGACTGAGTAAAGTAGACGAGCGCAGGGCCATTCTAAAAGATACTATAAATTCTAAATAGATTTTGCTTTTTGTTCTATTTTTAACAAAAAAAAAAAACCCTACAAATAGATTTCTATACTGAAAAAAACAAACAGGGACTATAATGCCCAAGAGAGTAATTCCAGAAATTTTCTTAGTACTCAGCACAGTAATGAAATCATCACTACAAAAGGAAGAATAAATATATGAGCACTACAAAGGAATTGAAAAAGAAAAAAACAACAACAAAATATCCATATCAAATTCCTAAATCAGAATATCCAAAGAACACGGTATTTTCAACTACTGCTGTGCTTCATTTGGCTCCCCTTCCCTGTCAAGTTCAGAATTACAGTTACAGAAAAGTTCACAGAGGAAAGTTTTTGCTAGCAATCTCACCAACTCTATGATTCAAATGCAGTATGCATAACTGAATGGTTAAATTAAGTTTACGGTATTTCTGAGCAAAGGTCATTTGTGCAAGTATTGAAAAAATAAAGGGAGAGGCTCTAGAGTAAACAAAAAATGTGAACTAGAACTTTCAACATTCTCATTTCTATCTTTGAAAGAATTTTCTGTAATTGTGTACAAAACTTGCCATCTTTTTTTACATGCTTCACAAAAATAATTTGAAATGTGCAAGAAGCTTGTAATAAGAATATTTTCCTACATCTTAAATTTTCTATTTTAAAAATTACAATTCAACTTCTAACGTTGTGGGTGGGCAACATAATGCAAGCTCTGTACTGCAACTGCTATAAGCAGAAGAGAAAAAAAGCTACTTGTAGATAAGTTAAATGTCTACAACAGCTGTATATGAATTAGTGATAAAAGTGCTGCTTCCCCTCGACCCCCAATCAAATGGCACAGTGACTTTGTAATCATGAAGAGGCTGCAAGAGTCAGTTTTGTTTTGTTTTTTTTAAATAAAATGTTACTTCAAACGCTAATAAGCACGTGCTTCCTGTATTATTATTTTAGGTGCTAGCTAAAAAGCATGCTGTTCAGCGTAGGACACACAGCACAGGAGAACTAAGATCTGTTTGCACTTACAGGACTTTTAAGACTTTTTTTTGTCTTTTTAAATCTACCTAAACATCAGCAGTTTGTGCTGCAAATCAAAGGTTATGCTTGGCACATGAAAAGGAAAACAGATGTTAAACGGCTAAAAAGTGTTGTTCCCTATACCACAATTTCTATAGTCCTATTCTATATGTACTCCTTTTGAGGTCTCAGTTTCTACCTCTCTACAACCAACAAGGTCACAATCACTAACAGCGTGCTCTGCTGCACACATAACTATTCAACAAAACATCTCCCATGTTTCACCTCATGATGGCACAAGGAGCCGAACGTCAATAGGAGAAAAACAAAACCAGGGCTCAGCTGGAAAACGAAACAAAGATTAAACATACTACATTGAAGACACAACATTAGATTCCAAAAAAAATAAAATGTAAATACTCAATATTACTTAATGTATTAATAATATATGTGCATTTTTCTATACTTCTGTAATAAGAAAAAAACTCCATACGTGCAGTGCAGTACAGTTCACAGCTTGGAAGGACCTCCATTTAAGGTTTGCATTGTAGTTTTAGAAAAGTGCAAAAATCCAAGTGAAAAATTGAAGAGAAATAAACCCCAAGTACATGCTGGAGGCACAGAAGAGTGTACCTGTACAGGAACAGGTATCAAATTATCACTAGATTAAACATGTCCTCTCAGCTCCTAGATTTGAAAAACATCTATCATATTTATCCAAGCCAACTTCTGCATTCAGCTACCAGTAGGAGAATTTGCTTCATGCCACTTTTCAGGGCAAGAACAGAGATAAAATTTGTTAACTTTTGAGTCTAAATTAAATGGCAAGAGTTACTCATTTGCCATTCATTTCATCTTAAGTTGCAGTGTAGAATAATAGCACATGTAACTGCAATGCATCTATTTAGAAGACTCACATGTACAGTCTGCTACATACCTAGGTTTTTTTTACAGGAAGGGGGATTTTATGCTATCGTATTTCCCATTAAAATCAATGCATAATTCCAAGATCATTTATACATGTAATAACTCAAATACATATAGTTCTATTGAAAGAGAAATGCTTTATTGAAAGGAATGCTTTCTCAAATCAGCAGATGTTGATTTTAATTAGAAGCAGTTGGTAAACAGTTGTAGTCTTCAAACTATCTTTTGTGTTCTAGCCTCCTTTTCCAAAAAGGTGAAAGAATAGTTTGGGCTTTAAAATATTGAAAATGGCATACAGAATCAATAGCTCTCACAGACATGCAGCTGTCTTTTAAAGAAGAAATAAGCATTAAATGTATATGAAAGTTATTTTTCCATGAAGTTTCCTTAAAATAAATTGATAATTAACACAAGCATTTTGTAATTCAAACACATCAAGTGACTATCACAATATTTAAGCTAGCTGTCTATCTGGCTATAACTTTTTTTTAAACTACTCCAAAAAGTAATAAAAATGAGGATGTTAAAATACATCATACCTTAACTGTGGTTAATTGTAAAAATAAGTGCAATAACAGCACCAATTACTAAAAACTTAGATTCATTAGAGTTTTCCTATTTAATCTCGTTAACAATATTCCTCTAGGATTTTATTTTATATCCTGCCACATTTGAACTACAGGCTGACAAAGAAATCCTGTAATCAACCCATCTTTTGATGGATAAAATCTATTCAACTTTCATTTGAAGTTACCACATCTACTTCCCCAAACTGCTGTCATCTTACATTCTGCAGAGAGAAGAACAAGGATCACCACTGGCTCTTGACAAGAGCAGAGATCTCATCTTTACGGTCACATTTCACTTCATCCACACGTCCAATTTCCAGTTACCCTCCCATTCAGAAAGACAAATTTGGATACTATCATACATTTTAATATATGTATACAACACTTCTCTCACCACTGAGTGTAACAGCACATTTATTATCCTTATGCTGTACTGCTGGTATTTGCAAATTTATGCAAGGAGAAATGAGGCACAAAGTACAGAGAGCATCTAGGCATCTGTTCCAAATTTAATTTCAAGGGGGCTCATTTCTAAATGCCTTTTGCCTTGTCCTTCGTGGCCCTGGTTCCTGCTTCTTTGTAAGATGTCTATGTCCAAATCCACGCTGTCCTTCCTCAAGTGAGTATTAAGTCTAATTCCCTTGAGGATCAACTGCATATTTTCAATGACTTTTCATAAAAACTTTACAGAAAAGCTGCTACATTAAGAGCTATTTGCCATCTTCATCCATTTTCCACAAGTGTAGCAGTTTCCACAAGTATATACAATAGCAGTATTGTTCAGGAAATAAGAGTGACAAATTTTTATTTACATGCAAAGCGTTTCACTGTCTAAGGGATACTCATTCACCAACAACCCATTGCTCATTCCATAGCATTTGGTTTTGGGGCTTTGGGGGGACACCAGTACTAGTATTTATCTCATTTTTCTGTTTTGTTTTTTAATAACATGCACTCTGTATTTAGCAAGTACATACACAGGCTACTCTCTTCTTGTCCCATCTTCTAAGCTCTCAAGAAGCAGTTTCCCAGCAATCCTACTCAGTTTCTATCACTTCCGTTTTTCTAGCTCTATAAGCTATTCAGTCTACCACCAAAACAGGACTTATTTTTCAAGTTGTATTTTGCAATATTCAGACTATAAAGACAATTGCTACATATGCATAATTATCCCTACACGATTTATATGAAAGATTAGGTATTCACTAAAAGCCACTGAAGTTACAATTCCTACCAAATTAACCAGCTGTGATGAAACCAGATGAGGCTCAACACATCATAATAACAGGTCATCTTCCGCAAACAAAGCTCAAGGTTCCAGACTTCATTAAACAAAGTGTTATTTTAACAAGTACAACAAACATTTGGATTTTTCCCACTCCACCAGACTGTAGCATCACAACACAATTAGAAAGAGAGGGAAGGGGGGGGAAGACCCTCCCCCCGTTACTTGCTAGAGTAATTACATTTTACCTTTGGATATCAGTAAACTAAATACTTATTTAAATTAGATTCCTTTCATCAATAGTGAAGCATTTCTTACAGAATCACAAACAACATTAACTTCACAAGTCAAAAAGAAACAAAAAGCAAGACAATATTCTCATAAATCCACACTTAAAAAAAAAATCCTACAACATTTTTCAAGAAAACTATATCCCAAAGCAAAGTTATACAGAAGAGCAGAAGAAAAATTCAAACAACAGAGGAGAGAGTTTCAAATCAGATTCAAAAACAGGCAGAGGCAACAGATTATCCAAAGAGATGCCAAAAGGCTGTTTCAAAAACATTGCTGCAGACAGAGCCCCTAAGCATTAAGCTGCAAGTTTGGAACAAGTCCAACAAGACTATTCTTGATTTAAGCTTTCAATGATGTAATATTAAAAATAAGTAGAAAAAACACCTACAAAATTAATTACCATCTTTCTTTTTTTTATATATGTGTATATACATATATATACACATGCATCTCAAGATAATAGCTGTGTCAGCATCAGTAAAAATATACACACACTGCTGAAAACTCCATTATGCTGAAGAAACAATTTATGCATAGATTAAATACAAAAATTAAAGGGTAAACTCTCAAGGTTATAAAGACATTGTTTTAATCACACAGTATAAGTCAACCATGCGTGTACCTAAGATTCTTTAGATAAGAGTAACCTTGAACTGCGGTCTTCAGTTATTTCACCAATAACCTTGACCAGTGTTCCCATGGTATCACATGCAGAAGAGCTTGATTACGCCAACTTCAATTGCATAACGACCCTAAAAGTGTTCTGTTTATTACCCAGGAATCTGATAATTTATCCACTCTGGGGTCAATGCTATTAAATACCCTTTATAATTGATTTGGGAAGAAAACAGTGGCTGGCAAAATTGTCAAAGGAAAAAAAAATTGAGCAAAAAATAGAGACAAACCAATAAACTGTTCATGATAGTTTGGTAAACTGGGCTCATTTGAATATGTGCCAGGTCAAATATCTGAAACAAGATGTACACAACTCTGAAAAAGTGATTCTGAAAAAAGGCAGGAAGAGGAAGACGGTGGGGGGAAAAAAAACAGCCAGTGGAATCATGCTTCTAATGGGATATAGCAGCAAACAATCCTTTTTTTTTTTTTTTAAATGAAAAATGCAGGGTAAGATTAGGGAGGCAACATTATCTATATTCTCAGCAACAATCTCACAAAAACCCAGGCATAGCGCCTACTCTTTCAAAATGCAAACCTAAAACTCAAAGGTGAATCACAGAAGAACTACTGCAATCGTAACATTCGTATAATACGTTTTAACCAAGAAGATTTGGATTCAGATCAGTGTTGGCATTAACTTGATCACTTTTTCTAAGAATTTTTATAGGGGAAGTACTTCTGTTGTGAAAGAACGCTAATTTAGGAGACAAATGCTTAAGATCTGATAGTTAAAACCTCAGCTAAATTCAGACTGGATGTAGTAAGCCTATTGAACCAGCATATTTAGCCACAGCAGCAATTGTTAAAAGCACAAGTCTTGCTTCAAGTCCAAGCGATAGGAAGTTGACAGAGATGCATCAAAAACTCTGAGGAATGCACCTCCAGGATAAAAGTGTATATCCTACTATTGCAACTTCGAGGCAATTTTACAGCTTGTGCTGTAGCTGATCAAAGTATAGTAACCATTGTTTGGTGTCCAAACACCTAAGTTTATCTGCATTACAACAAGACAATGTGAAATTACAATAGATCAATGCAGAAAGATATTTATGCTTTAAAAGCAAATTTGTGGGAAAAAATGAATTTAACACAAGCAATTTAAATTGAATACCTATGAGCAATGAAACAGTGAATCATTCAATAATAATGCACAACAGTTTTGAACACATTGAGTAAACCGAGTCCAACTTTTAAGATGCTGCCAATCCATGCTGTTCAATAAATCAGGATAACGATTCTGACAATAAGCTTTAATAAGTGAATTTTCTCTGCCTGCATATATTCTTCACTTTTAGTTAGGTGCCACTAACAGACCTCTTGACTGCTCTCCTATCTCATTTTAACCAGCAAAAGCATATCCTGAAGTTGCAAGCATACTCTTGCAAATTTCAGCACCTCCTCCTCCCTCAAAAGACAACCGCATGCATACACAACACAGCCAAGTGTTTTCATATTTTTTAAAAAAAAAGTAATAAAGTCAACTCCATCTTCAAATAGTACTGAAATATTAAGCTAAGTATTAGACGCTCTGACAGTTTTCTTCCATAGAAACATTTTACAGGATTCACAAAACCTGATTATTTTCCCCTTAGGCTGGTAGCATATCCCTAACAGAGCTTGACTCAAACACGTGATAAGGACACGAGTCTACACAAGCCTATATTTACCTGTCAACTAACAGTAGCTAATGCCACCAAAACCTTTCCATTGCATCTTAAATACAAAGTAAATAATTGTCAACAAAACTGCTTCAAGATAGAACTAAGGGCACTGGACAAAAAAACACACTCTTTTTTTGTTTTCTTTGGGGGCTGGGAGGAAAGTCATGTTTAATGAAAATTCTGCAGGATGAGACTTCCTTAACAGCAGGTTTACAACAGATGAATGTCTCCTCTGTTAAGTTTACAGTCAAACAAGACTCTCCTCTCTAAAGCACAAAGCTCAAGGATATCACACGCAAAGCAACACTCATAGTGGTAATAAGGAGCAACAACCATGCAAATAACGAATACTACAAACTCAAATACAAGAATTTTTAAATCGAACTAATAAACTAAAACCACAATCTTAACCTCAAGCTTCAAGTATCATTCAACAGAACAGACAACGACAAATTTAAGTATATAGCTTCTAAAGAAGAGTTTAATTCTAAACAAAATTGTACTTAGAATTTAACAGTTAAAAAAAATCCATAGCCTCTGAAATAATTGTTTAGGTGATGCAAGACTTGAAAAAGACCAAGAATGGTTGATTACACCGTTCCTTTTCCTAAAAGCAAAAAAAGCCTTAAGAATTCAGGAAGCCGAGATCCAAGGCCAAGAAGCTGGCAGGATATATACAAATTATTGCCACAACCAGTTTTTTTTAATTCTAGAAGGCTAACAGGTATGTTGGGAGTAGGAGGGGGAAGCAGCATGTTAAGTTCTGGCTTGTATTGTCAGGAAAGACCAAAGCAAGAATTTTTGCCACTGCCAACTTTCACATATCAGGCAAAGATTAAAGAAATGGAGATTCATACAGCAGGGGGGCTAGGGGGAACTGGTTTTCACACCTGTTTATCACAATCAACATTCATTTCAGAAAAAGTGCAAGTGAGCAGCTTAAGCATATTATAAAGATATCCTTTACTCAACTCTCCCCACCAAACCTATGAAATACTTTTAAGCAAAAAATTGGTAGTTCATGAAGTTATACGGACAATTAAACCAACCTAAGCCACTTCCTGACGTTACCTCCGTTTTACCCTGCTCCTGATGTTACAATACCAGAGGCTAAACTTCTGATGTGCTTTCGGTTGGTCGGTTTAAGGAGAACACAGTTTTCCTTCCTCAATATTGGGTCTTACATTTATACTTAAGAGTACAACAGCTAAACCATCCATCCCATCTCTAACATTATCTGTCTCGTTATAGCTGAACATATAATGATGCATTTCTTCCATTACCTGTCTCTGAAACATAAACAACAGGATCCTGCTTTAGAACTTTACCAAGTTTTGAAGTAGCTGCTTTTTTCTCAGATGGCTTCTTGGATTTTTTCACTGACTGCACCTCCTCTTCTGAATCTGTATTTTGACCACAGCATAAATAGAGATTTCCTCCATATACACAGAGACTTTAAGTAACAGACTTTAAGCAATAGATCAAATAACATCAGTTAACATGTGTTAAAATACATTCAACTGATTGAGAAAAAAATACTGTATGTAAGGTCAGAGCATAGCCTCGTTTTTTCCCCATCAGCTAATAGCCTAACCATCATTTAGGCCAGCACATACAGGACTAAATGAAAATTTGTCCAGAACTCAGTCTAGTCTGGGGGGGGGGGGGGGGTTGTTTTTTTTGTTTTTTTTTTTTTTATTTAAAAAGAAATACTTTGCTTAGAAACCTTTCTGAAAACATGAGTGCAACTGTCACAGAATTGCAACAACAAAACATTTTTACATACATTCATCAGCCTGAACTTACGTGCTTACACAGATTGTATTATGCTGGTCAATATACCTGATCCAAAAATCTATTAACAGGCTAAAACAGATCACCATGGTTGTACTCCTGTTTTTCAAGGGGACACTGGTAGACTACTATTTTCATTGCCATTTGTCCTTTTAACTACTACTGTGAGATGGAGAAACTACAGCACTGAAGATTACATATACCAACATCCAAATGAATAAATAGGACAGAAACTGAAAAGCTGAGAGAACTAGCATGGGTTAACAGATGGCTACTCTTCAGAGCCTTTTTCTGTGGTATACACTGATATATCTGTAATTTTTTTTTGTTTGTTTAAAACAAACAAAAAAACCCTGATGGCTACAAAGTCATACCAACACACTCATGTTTTTCAGTCTGTGAGAAGCTTTTTCATCTTCAAAAATTTAGAGCAATATTTCTCTTTCCCTCTCCTACTTCTAACAGGCTAGAATGAGCTAATGCTGCAGACAATGGCAGCACTAAGTGAAGGTGTACAAATACTTTTAAAGGTAGTCAGCTGAATCACATATTACTTGTATACTCCGAACCTTATTGTAGAAACATTTCTGCTGCTCTTCCCTGCAGTTAAACAGGAAATGTTAGTATGATAATTTCTTCAGATTTTTGAACAAATTTTCCTATGCATGAAGGTGTTTGTGTCCTTGCTTTTCTTTTACAAGAGAAGCAACTTCTATTATTAAATGGTAGCTAAAAATTCAAGCAAAAGTGGCAGTCAAGAATTCAGCAAGAGTCAAGAATTGCAGGAATTGCAAAGCAGTCTTTTCTGCAGTTTCACAACAACTTTGCAAGATTCAGAATCCAGTCAAAGAGATTGAATGGTAGAACAGCTGAGAAAGATCAAACAAGGAATTTCAAGCTTTTATATTAAACAAAGTTGACAGGCAAGTTTTTTGAAGATACGAGTGCTATAAAAGGGGTTTTCTTATTATATTCCAAAGACTATTTTTTAAATGGGACAAGCAGTACTTTAAATGATACTCTGTACATTCAATACTCTGAATTTGAAACACACCAAAAAATCTAGTGAGTATTCATCCCATATTTCTAGTGTTTCAAAACAAAATGATAAGTATGGAAACAAAAGTTATTCTATAAAAATTGCCTACCATATCATGTACATGCAGTGCGAGTAAATGTGAAATTATAGTATATAATCAGACTCCTGTATCCAATGTAGAATGTTATTTATCCCTAATAGAAGGGGAAACCTAAAACTTCCAATAATTTCTATACAAGTTTGCAAAAAAAAATTCTAGAATTTTTATCAAATTGACTAATGATTAAAAAAAGAGAGAGCGCAACAAGTCTTATTAATAGCTATTTCATTTTATGGCATGTGTTGCCCTTTATTGCTATCAAGCGTTATTAGCTATCCAGCAATAATTTCTGTGAACTAATAAAAATCTCCATGAACAGTGCATGCAAAGATATCCCTCTCCACTAGCACAGATGCACGTAAGAAGTTTTTTTGAGAATCATGTTTACAAAAAGAAGAGACAAAGCACAGCTTTCAGATGTGACATTTAGCTAATCAACCTTGAATTTTTATGCAGAAGATGCAAAGCAGGATTCTAGAACAATTGCAAACATTACCTGAATCATAGATTATTCTTTTTTTCTTGTTTGTTTGCTTTCGTTTGGAATCATCTTCACCGGGTGAATTCTTCACCTAACAGTAACAGTCCATTAGTTCAACCAATAAACAGGTCCTTCCAGATTTTACTCAGCTACCCATTCAAGCTTATGAGTTTCAAACAAATTCTAACAAAAATAGTTTCCCAAAATTACATTTAAGAACAACCTTTTGGCTAACTCATCAGGGCGAGGGAGGAAAAAAAGGAAGAAACCACAGCAGTAAAGCTAAACATGCTTCAAATAAACAGTAGATGATGCTACTGAGAATAAACATTGATGATTTTAACTGTCATTAAAACTTGAATCAGACTTTCAAGTGCTTCAAAATTTCAAACTGCGAAAGAAATGGCATGGTCCCAGCAAAAGTAACAGTGGTACAGGCCAATAAATTAGTTGTAAGGAGCTTGGCTAGTACACTTATGGTTCCGTTCTGTGGCTTAGCTGTACCTGCCAGAATTCAACATGACTTGAGAGTAACAACTGACTGAAGGAAAAAAAGCATATACAGCAGTTGAAGCTGGATTTACTTCACTGTGCTGTTTGTCTGCAGTTCTTCCTCTCACTAAGCAGTGCAACTGCCATAACAGATTGTACCAATGGTCACAATCATCAGATACGTTGCATTTGACAGCAGCTAGATTAGGCAGCGTTAAGAAAGCTTCTAAAAACCTGACAAGTTTTAGACATTTAGAAAAATCATAAACTGCACAAGTAGGAAGTTTCTTGGGCTATCAAACTATTGACTGTGGTTGCTCTGTAATCATGCATGACTATAAAATGCTTCTGAAAATATAATTTGAGATGAACATAACTATGTGTTTTATAATCCAATTCTAATCTGAAACGGAACAACCAATTCTAATCTGAAACGGAACAACCAATTCTAATCTGAAACCTGTTAAATCCTTGGTATAACTGGAGGAGTACAGAGTGAAAAAAGAATAGGGCACATAAAACCATAAGAACATTGTTTTAAGTTCACTGTCCTTTACTTTTACATTATGACAGTGAAATTATACACCTAATAGATAGAATGTTTCCCTCAGATGATTAAAAACTATGAAATTAAAAACTGGTCAGAGGGCTTCTAGAGCACACTGTTTTACCTCACCAAATGGGTGATATTTTTATATGTCTACACTAACTGTGCATAAGCATCCCCCTTTCTAAATAAGGAAAAAAATATATATATAAGCAGAGTTAGATTAACTTCAAACATACCAGATTCTTTCTACGTTAGCATCTGATCATTTAACTTTTACCTATCTTCCCTTTGCCCTACAACCCAAATTTTTCAAAAACTAGTAACTTTCTAGCAGCAAATTGTGTAGGTGATCAAGAAGTTACTATTAAGTGGTAATCTCCTCCTATATCTCTAAAAATAAGAGAACTACAAAAAGAGAAAAAAAGAAAAACTAACCTTAGTCTCCTTTCCCCTTTTCTTCCCACTTGAGGTCCCTTCCCCATTTTTTAAGTTTTCATTCTTTTTCAGAGTCTCACATTCTTGTCTCTTTCCAGGAGGTACAACCCCAAAGAATTTCCGGATATCCTATTAAACAGGGAAAGAGAGTTGTATATATTTTTTTAATTATACATAGCTCTTATAAGTATGACACTACAGAACAGCATTATACTTAAAACAGCAATTTACTTCCTCAGCAACTCTTCTGTTACAGTATTTGTTGATCTGGACATTTTGTTTAAAGCCTAGACAACAAAGACCAACTAGTTAAATGTAGGTGGTCAGCAGAAGTCAGACATCATGCAACCTTTCTCTTGTCCTTTAATGATTAAGTGTTTATTTTTCCCCTTAATCACACATCTTTACCAATACACACTTTAAAACAAACTTCCATCAACAACGAAATAGAGCTACTTGAAACAGATCTAGGGTCAAAGTTTTTTTTTTTTTCTTCCCTTTCTCCCCGCATAAGCCTAGCCCAAAATACTTTTACAGTTAAAATGACTAATTCGCATATAAAGCATCATCCATTTTGGGGGGGGGGGGGGGCACTAAGAAGCACTAGAAGCTAAGAAGCACTAAGAAGAGCTAGAAAGCAGTCAAGTAATAGGACATATGGCATTCTCCACCTTCTTACAAATTTAGAACAGTAACCATCACTCATCATGAACTAGCCAATAAGAAAGATTAAAATTTAAGCAAAGAGAAGAGTTATATAACAACCTAATAAGGAGAACTGCAAAAGGTCTATTTTATAACTTTATTTTATTATCTTATGATAACACAACAATCACAGAAGAAAACACTTTCTATATAAGTAAAACTAACAGCTGAAGCTTCAATAGAAGAGATATTGTTTGACATATAAATGCATACCCAACTTCTGTTTAAAAAAAATCAGTTTTATTAAAAAACAATTTGAGAAAATCCATACCTGTTTGGTATCACTACCTCTAGGGGTAGCAGCCATTTTACAGAAAGAAGGTACTAATCTGGCCTAAATATATAGCAGATAAAGGGAGTGGCTTAGGACTATCTCCCGCTCAGGTGATAGCTGTTCCTTTCCTCATCATAGAGTTCACCTGGTTAGTTCTTGATCATTACAGGGAACTACAGGTAAAGTAAGTATTTTTAAGAAAATAGTACTGTTTATAGGCTCTGTAAGAATATGGTCAATGAGAAGTATTTCAGGGTCCTTTTCTCTTACCAGTTCCCCACTTATTTGGATTATCAGAGCCCTATGGGTCTAAAACCAATAGAAGACGTTATTTGTAAGCATTAACAAAATATGTGATACTTGTAATTTATTTACTATACTAAGCTTAAAGCAATTTTCTAGAATCAGAAGTGTTGTTTCCTGTTAAAATTTAGACTCTTTACACTTCACCGGCATATAACAATATTGATTCTGCAAACAGACAGGGGTAGACCGAGAAACTTTCTTCCACAATGAGATTTTATACGCTTTCATCTACTTGAGCTTTAAGGCATAAATTTTCAGCACTCAGCTATTTTACATGTACTCCTACAATACGAATGCAGTACTTTGTGAGCGCTGAAATTTTGACTGCAGATACTTATATCTAAGCTGAAAAGCATCTATTGAAAAAATCCTGAAGTAGATTCAAGCGTTAGATCACCCAGGCCTCATTACTGACTTCTTTTTAGTCTTACATTTATATAGGCAACAGATAAAAATGATTACAATTCTCATTAGATCTTTTACATAGTAACATTAGTTAAATACTACAACACAGCAAAATAAACTGACTTTAGAACCAAGCTTTATTTTCATTTTTATAGTTATAAACGTTACTTTTCAGTGGAAAATATTCGGAGAATAATTAATTTTAAATCAATAGCAACTCTTTATTCATTCCAGTATTTAAACTAGAAACTGCTGACTAGTGAACATATACCGCAGTAAGTGAGCTGCTCTACAAACACCATATGCAATAATATTATTTTTTATGGACTGATATAAGGAAACACTTAATTATATCCTGCTTATGGAATGTGGACTTGAAAAATAAAATATATGAAATTAACCTGTGTGTCCCAGCTTCTTCCACTATTTTAATCAAGGTCCCTGAACTGTTAAGGCCCAGAATACAACATGTAAATTACAATTTTTTTGGCTCAGCAGTTCTCATGAGATATCCAGTTACCTCTTCATAAACAACAGTAATTCAGAAAATGAATACCACGGCTCTATGCCCCTGTACATTTAATGTGCTATAAAGAGGAACTAAACTGTCATTTGAAGCTAAAAAAAAAAAACTTATCTAATTACAGTCACCTTAACAAGCTATTACCTTTTTTACTCTCCTTCAGCCAAACTAGTTTAAACATCTAAAATAAACTGATGACAGTCAACTGCTACTATCTTTGCTAACGCAAGGTAGGAGTTCATTAAATTAACAGACAAATGAGAATAAACAATTATTTTAATGATTTTGTTTCTGTTTGACTCAAAGTAGCATCCACAAAAACACTATTTTTCCCTCAAAAATATTGTGGTGATGCAGCAGCTCCATATTCTAAAACTGCCTCCATATGTTAACACAGTACATTCTATTCTCTTGCTGCAAGTTGCGCCTCAATCCTCAGGAAATAGCAGCTTTTTTTTTTCCATTTTTTATTGCTACATGTTTGTGTTAAGGGTTTTTTCAGAAAATAGTGTAACTATAATAGCACACAAGCCACCTAGAGTTTTTTGACTAAAGGTTTGTATTTGGGTAGTAAATTTTAATTTCCCATAGTGACAATCTACTTCCCAGTGACTAAACTACACAGCCCTAAGCAACAAAGGAAATTTGACAGCTATGTACAATCTTCTTCAATCTTCAGCATTATATATCCTCCAATCTTCTTTGGGCATCCTACTCTTCTGAAGAAAAGGTAATCTTGTTAGAAACTACTGGACTAAAACAGACAGTGAATTCAATTGGTTTGACAGAAAAGTATGTCATAATGTAATAATAAAGTTACCTTTCTTTTATCCGAGACGCATGAGAGCTAAATTTTTTTGTGCTACTTTTTAAGAGATACCAAATAAATAATTAATTCATTGCAAAACTAACTGTGGAAATAAACTGTGTATGTCTAGTTTTTATCTGTATGCATTCAAATGAGAGGAGGCCAGTGTGACTGACAAGTTCCCATTGGGGTGTTCCCCTAAAAACCACAAGACTCATCAGTCTTGCATATCCTGGAGATATGTTCACCAGTACGGCTGTCCCAGGTGATCTCCTTGCCTAGAAGAATAAAATTAAAGAGGCAAGCCTATATTACTGTGGCTCCCCATGGGTGCTTCAGCAGCAGCAATGTGAAACACAACTTCAAGCAGTTCTGCCTAAATGGGGTTTAGGGTGGGGTGGGGTTGTTATTCTGCTTTTTACCAGTACAGATCTGAAAATAAACATGAAGCAATTACTGACTGGGCATATTGAGTTTAAAGGCTTCTTTTAAACCATGGCTACTAAACAAGGGATTCTGATCCACATCTGCACCACCACATTTTGAGGAGACCCAACCATGGTCCCAAACAAGGCCCAGTATTTCTGATGAGTCTGCCTACATTTGGAGAGTAGCTGGTGCACAGCACTGGTCAGCCTAAAACGCTGTAGCCAGGTGCACTGCTTCCTGCTGAGCTATCTTAGTAAAACTGTATAACCTCATTAACGGCTAAGTAGTCCAGTTCTTGGCAGTTTTCACTACTGCTTCAAATCCTCAGTCTTATGCAGAAGTAGTAGAGAACAGAAATGAATCATGTCAGGTTGCAAGTTTTCTCTTGAAAGATTTCTATCTGTCAGCTTTACTGGGGAGAAATAAGGCTAATTGAATTTAAACCAATTTGTTAGTGCAAAGACTGGTTACTCAAAGAGTTTATCAGGGTAACTTTTAAGACTAGCTAATACTCAGGTTAGAAAATTCAGTTATAAAAGCTGTCTTTGCAACACTTCTCTCATAAACTCTCCAATCTGATTTTCTCTCACAATTTTTTCCTGCATTTTAAAAGCCTCCTAAACCAAAGACCACAGAGCAGATAAAATTTCAGTACAAAACTATTCCAATGCTTCAATGACAGAAGAATCTCAACCCTGTCAGAATGTGCACTGTACATGCAACACTGCATTATTAGCCACAACGAGTGCAGTCTTCTTAAAAGACTGGGTTCAAATAAAGCAGAGTATTTTCCAGAATAACACTGTTACAACTAAGTTTGCATCTCAAAACTACACTGTGAGGTAGAAAATTGAATTTCATCAACCTAGCTCAATGACTGCAACAACAAGTAATGCAGTTTCATTAGGTACTCTGAAGTGTATCCATAGGAGCTTTGCATCAAAAAAATCATTTGCGCTAATCTACAAGTCTGTTTGTTTCAGCGCAAGTTTTGCGCACACATCAGCTTTGACACCTGGCACGTCCACAAAAACTGCACTGCCTGAAATCAAATTCCAAACATCACTTCAGTTACACCAGTAATACTTGCATGGATACCTACACTAATTTAAAGCTTACTAATAGTAATAAATGAGGTCTAGGTACTATATAGTCCAGGTACTATTTTAGAACAATATCACAGGTCTAAGTATACACAAGTGATACTACAGTTATGGCCATATAACTGTTGTATGGCTGCAAGAGAGGCAGCGCAAGTAGCCCCTACTACCAGTCATTCGTTCCCTCAGTTGTAGCATTATACAGCCCTTTGCACGGTACCTGGATCAGGGAACTAACCCGGATAAAAGTAAATCCTTTCTAACACAAATCAGTATAGCAGAACTGAGAAGATGCTGTGGAATGAGGCAGATAGGGGCTACTTGTATTTGGTGCTACATGAAAAAAGGTTTAAAAGTACATAAAATAAATGCCAGTATGCTTGTGGTGTCCTTGCACAGCACAGAGCAGGGTACAAGGTTACTATCACTACATTTTGCCTCCCTCTTTACAGCTGCAGCACCAATGGTTGCACAGCCTCTTCTCTTCAGCACGGGAAAGGGAATGGACTGGGGAAGCTCATCCTTCCCCCCAGAATGATGGCCGTCTTCCTCCCTTCCAGGAAAGGCCCAAACACTGTGAGATGCATGCCTCTTAGAAAGAGGCAACATGCAGGAAGAGAGCCTTTATCCCAGCAAGGTGGGAAAGGAGGAAGCAAACTTCCCAGTATGATCAGTTTTGTAAAGAGATGGTGGTAGGGGAACAAGAGAGGCAGAGAAACTCTTGTCCTGCTATGTAGCTCTAGGTCAACCACCGCTAACAGACTACCAAAATATCATGGTTTAATAGTATCACGATTTGTAGTGCTGGCAAACCTTTGTATCAGTTTGGGAAAGAGTGGGGTGGTGCTGCCCATCATTGCTGAGTGTCAGGTGTAATATACAAACAAGGTCAAGTTCTATGTAAACGGAGTTCAAAATCAGAGTTGAATGAAGCTGGCATAGAGCAGCATTTTTAGTTAACCTTGTAACACCTGCACACAGACCCCATCTAAGCAGAAGCAAATTTAATTGATCAAGAGAAGAAGACAAAATTCAATCTTGTAACGCACACACACATACATTTACAAGCTATGCGCATCCCGCATAGGGGAGTTGCCTCCTTCATTATTTATAATTGCTTCCACTTACAGATCAAGTTCTGTTTTTCTGACTTGAACAGCCTTTCTACAAACATTGCACACTGTGCACTTGTGAAACAGACATCTCCTCACGTACACCCTTACTAAGGGCAGATGCAAACAGGCTGTGTTCAGGAAAGAGAGGCCAAGTTGTCCGACTGCCCGCTGGTGCTTGGGAAGAGGAGGAACCCCACGCTCGGACAGCCTCGCGGCCTGCACCTTGCTGCGCCATCGGCTTGGGGGTGGATGGGGGCCGGAGACAGGCACAGCCGCTTCCCTCTTCAGGTACCCGGGCTGCGCATACAGCCGCGGGAAGCTGCTTCCCTGGCCACGACTTTAATTTCCCTGCACAGGCCACCGCGGCACAGGCCGGGGGGAAGCCGGGCCGCAGCCCCAAGGCGCGGGGAGCGCCGCAGGGCGGGCAGGGATAAGCGGCTCCTCCGCTGCCAGCGGTGGCCTCACCACCGCCCCCGCCCTGGCAGCCCCCTGCCGCTCCGCCACAGCGCGGGACCCCCGCTCCCGGCCCGGCCCGGCCCGGCCCGGCCCGGCCGGCCCAGTTCGCCAGCAGCCTCAACGGCCGCTGCCGCGCGCTGGGGACGCTGACGGCCGCGCCGCGCCGCCCCAGCGGGAGACTGCACAACGCTCCGCCACCCGCCCCCCCCGGGGGGAGAAACCGCGGAGAGAAGGGGAGGGGAGGGGGAAGGCCGCGCCCCCCACTGGCACCGGGCGCGGCGCGGCGCGGCCCCCCTCCCCCCGGCGCCGCGCTCACCATGCTGCTGGCGGCGGTTTATCTCGTTAGCGGGAGGCCGCCGGCTCCATCGCTCCCGCCCCCCCCCCCCCCGCCTTCGCGCCAACTCCGAACACCTGGCGCGCGGCGCTGGCGTCACAGCCGCGACGGACGGGGCGGGGCGGGGCGGGGCGGGGTGGAGGGAGCCTGCCGCGCGGGCGGGGGGGTGCGGGGCAGGCTGGCAGGACCGTTAGCGGGGCAGGGCAGAGTGCCGTTAACGGCCGGGAGCCCCCGACGCGCTCCGCCTTGGCTTGGCGCGACGGCTTGGCAGCTACAGCTCAGGCCCTGGCCGGTCGGCCGGGAAGGAAACGGGGGGCAGCTGCTGCTCGGTGCGGGGCAGTTAGCTCTGCCGCTCTGGAAGGAAGAGGCGTCTCCTGCGTTGCGGGCGGTCACCGCCGGCAGAGCAGCAAAGCCGACAGTTTAACCGTTGAACCATAATCTGTGCTGTGCCTGCATGAGGTGGATCGGGTTTTTTGTGCACTGAGGCAAATGAAGCATCCCAAATAGATAGGCAAATAGTAGCACGGCAGTGCAGTCACAGTGAGTCCGACCTGAATCAGCCCGATGCATTAAATTACTTTTCCGACGTGTCTTACGGACTAAATATGATTTGGCTCTTTCTCATTTCTTTCCCAGTTGTGCAGGAAGTCTTAGACTTCCATTTCTCTATGTGGATTTCTCCCCTCCATTAAGGCCAAGGAGAGCTCACAGTCTGCTAGGGTCCGAGGGGTCGAAGAGAAAATAAGAGTTACGCTCAGTCTTCACCTACTGTCTTCTTTATTTCTGATTTTTTTTTTTTATGAAATCCTGTATGCTTTCTTTACTTGCTGGGCATTGGGAGGGAAAAACCTTTGGCAATCCAAATAAAAATCAGTTCCCTTCTTAATAATAGTTATTTATTTGATGTCTCTGTTCTGCCAACCCATTGAATCCCTACTCACTGATAGTCTTGGAGGAAAAAAGGGGCAGGGAGGGGGGGATGAACTGAATTTATGACTTTCAAATATTGCCATTGACTGAGAAAACCACTCATAAAGCAGTACAGAGTACAAATTCAATCGGTACTTGTCTTACAGTACTAATCCTTTGCATACCTCTTGTACTCATTTTCTCTTTTTGTAAGAACAAGAGGCTATCTCCTTGGTGTCATGGTCGAACTCTCAACAAAGATAGTTGCATAGATATAAAAGATAGATCTTTTTGCCTGACCTGAGAAAACAGGAATGCTCATGGTCTCTATTACTAGTTCTGTTTAATTCCTTAAATTAAGCTGTAAATAATTATAAGGCCCTATTTATATAGAAGTTGCCACTGTTCTTTTATGAATGAGTATGGCCAGGTGGACTCTTTCCTTCATATTTTTAGTATTAGTGTAGCTTGTGAATTTGCATTTCTGGATAAAGAAATGGAAGAGCAAGCAAGTAAATATAGACCCCACAGCACAGGCTGTGATTTCAGTATTTTTTGCGAATTATGCCGTAAATCTTGGACTATAATGGCTATGCAAACAAAAAGGTATCACTTTAGAAAAACAACTCTAATGATATGTTTATATTTATGTATTTAATTCTCATTATGCCATTTTTAAAGCTGTACTTATTCCCAATGCCAAAATTAAGAGTAGTTTAAATGGCTGACATTTGTAAGAGCCACACAAACTGTTTAAATAATGTTAAAGAATTATTGCAGGTGGTTATCTATGTTTGTATTTGATAAAGCTACCTAGAATAACGTCAAGCAGAGCAGTATGCGCCTGTGGGCTTGTGACATGTTCATGTTTCTTGGAAGGCAAGAGTTTAACCCTTTATGTAAAGTAGATCAGCCCAAATACTTGGAATGACCGTAAATCACTTCTGGTTACAGTGGAGAGACTCCGCGGTGTTTCTGCATGTGTGCCTATGAAACCACTGCAAGTATGAGAAACCTTGCTGTGTCACTGGAAACAAAACCTAATACTCACTGTATTATGATGTGCTTTGTAAGATAAAATAAGGGCAATATCCCGTTTGATCGTATCATTGATCACGGGTTATGTTTTAAAGGCATATGATCCAATTAAAAGTACTATTTTTTTTTTAAAAATAGCTGAAGTACTCCCAATATTGTCATCCTATTTATAACTAAACCAAAGAGTAAACAAATCAGACTTGTTTTCTACCTTTTTGCAAATCACTTACTGCCTGGTTTATTTGGGATTTTTATGTTGATATTTTCCAAAATATATTTTAAAACCTGAGATATTTATTAAATCATGAGCTTCCAGTTTCTTCCTTACTGAACAAAAACAGTCTTACTGTTGTTAGTGAAGCCCTTGTCTTGTTTATAGAGAGGGAAAGTTGTGTGAAGAAAAATACATGTTCTTATGTTGAGAAATATCAAATAGATTAGTCACTTTCCTTTTTGGTAATATTTTCTAGGTCATTGTGTATTTGATTTTTTATATTTTAGTAGTTTGATACAATTTTAGAACCGAATCAACTTTTATTGTAACTATTTTGAAGCAATGTTTTCTTTAGAGTTATTCCAAATTTTGTATTTTGTGTTTTTTTGAAACTTATCTAAGTACAAAGCAGATAAACCTGTAACATAATACTGAGATACTTTTGAAGTCCACAAGGCAGTGTTTCTCGGTGTTTTTAGGGCACAGCACACTTCAATCATTTAAGAAATCTTTGCAATGTGTCATGGTACACGGCTAATGTTCTTTGAACCTCATATATATTCAAAGGACCTCACAGGTTAAGAATTGCCCTAAAGAAGTATACTATTATAATGCTGTGATGATAAGGAAAACACAACAATGTGTTTCCTGAAATTAAAACTTCAGGTTAAATTCAACGTTTTTAAATGGCGTTGATAAGTATCGAAATGTCCTCTTACTAGATGGTAATGTTTCTCTCTGTTAGATGAATTCTGTAGGGAATATGATGTTTACTAGAGTCTCTAGTAATAACAAATGGTTTTCTCTTACATTGTAGAAATAGGAATTTGTATTTTATTGCAGACCAAAAATTCCAAAAATTCTTTGTAAATCTGTCATCTAGGTTCTGTTTACGTTAGGCTTTCTATGTATCCATCACAATTTTGTGTCTTTAGAAAAGATTTGATCCCATCTCAAGCAGTTTTTGCTGTGTAATTCTTTGAGGTAAGTCTTTGATATGTGTTACACTGCTGAGAGCAATTACATAAATTAAGTTGTGATTTTTTGAGTGCTTAAAACTATTAGGTCTCAGTAGGTGATGTTAATGTAAACAGTGCACTTTTTCTGAGTGAACTTTGTCCTTAAATCTTTTCTCTATCTTCATTTGAATATCTAAAGGCAGAATGACTGTGTCTTAACTCAGACTAACATTGTATACACTCAGACTCCATTCTTTCTGGCTAATGCGCTCAGCACTTCTGCAGATCAAACTCCGAGTTTTCAAGCTGAGCCCATAAAACAAGGGGTATACATAATTAAAGGTTAAGTCAAAAGTTGGTTTCATAATTTGAATCACTTATCTTCACAGAGGCAAGGACAGAAAAGGAAGTTTGATAGGTGAGAATTGAACAGCATAGTCCGTTAGGCCTCCCAACTGATGTAGCTGTATTGGCAAGTGCCCTGGAGATCCCAGACTCTTTCAGCCTCAATTCATTCTGAAACCAGTTTCATCACATGCACAGCCTGAGGCAGGAAATTGCGCTATGTAACATCACGCTGACACCTGCTTGCGGCATCAGGGTGGGAGCCAACACTGACTTCTGCCACTCGAGCTAGTGGCATCATTTATTCCTTCTTCTTCTCTTCCCCTCCCTGTGCACCCCCGCTTCTCAGCTGTTCCTGATCAGATCTCACTGGTCTTTACTACTTGTTTTCCAAGTTAAAGGTCAGAGCCTTTCCTTTCCCCAACTCGTCATTCAGCTAATCATAACCTTCTTCCCAAGTTCACGTCCTTATATGACTCTCATCAGTTTAATCTCTTTCTAACTTTATCAAATAACATGATAGCCCGTACTATTAAATCTGACAAAACAGTAAGAAACTAGATTCACGGTCTTATAGTGGGAAACCTTTTGAAATCTTGATTAAAGCATGCTCCCAGGCACATCAAAAACGAGAAAAGAAGTGCAGTTCATAACTTTGGCCAGATTAAGCATCTGTGAGCACAAGTCCACTACACTGCTCACATCTCATGCTGATGCACCGTGTTGTCTGCAATAAGATGCAAGTTGTACTAGCTCTGCTGTAGTTATTGGGGAGAAGCCTATTGTCTTTACTTTGTCAGTGCACAGCCATGATGTTGCAGAGCTGTCATGAGTGTTTTGATCTCAAATATCTGGTAGTCATGGCAGCTGTCTACTTTTGAGGTACAGTGGCATCCATAATGACTTGTGTTTGGGTTTTCTCTTTCATAAAGTATGATCTATGCGATCAAAGCATTTTAAATGTTAAAATGGGAGGATTACAGTCATGCAATAACCATCCCAATAAGTATTTCAAAATGCTATTCCATGTGATAAAAAAGGAACATGTGACACGTACTGTAAGATTAACTTGGTACCTTTCCTCACTACTTCTCTCTTTCCCAAACTGCCTCTGCAGGGTCTAAGCTGGGAACTGCCAGCAGTTACTGCAGGTGCTTGAGGGAGTTGTGGGTTTGTTGGGCAGACTAATATTTGCTGGGTGGCTACCCCACCAGCAGAGCTCTGCAGTGCAGAAGTTGTCTGTAAGAGCTTCCTTCATCATCTACAGTGAAACTGTTTTGCAGAAAGGTGGTGCAGAGAAAGGCTTACAAATATGCATTGAGATAGATATTTTGTTGTTTATCCTAAAAACAAACATATATGTTTATAGCTTTTTAGCAACTGACTCTCACAAAAATAAAATGTCTTCCAATGCTTTAACCAGCTTCATCGTTAAACCAAAGGTATGTCTAAACAGCATGATGCAATGCTGTGTAAAGACATTCAAGCTGCCTGCAAACATGCTCTCTTAGGTAGCAGGAACAATAAAGCGGCCGTCCATCTGGACTCCTACGTCCTACATGTCAGCAGAGCTAATTCGTTGAAGCAGAATGCTTGCCTCGGGAGAAATTGTTCCCGTGTTCCGATTTCAGTGCATCTCTTTCTGCCATGCAAAGATACTTCACGTTGCTATTGAATTCTGTGAATCTGTTCGGCAGCTGTGATTTACAAGTGGATACGTTCTATATCTCGCATATTTACTGTATCAACGCATGTACTTTTGCTGTAGTTTTAAATATCTTAAAAGATGAGTTTGTATTTTAAAATATTGTGTAACTGCTCTGTAAGAGATCCACTCTACCAGCTGTGGATATCAAGACTGTTAAATTAATCAGTACTGAGGTAACATCTTTCAGGGTTATTTATCTTTGCTCATTATTGTTATTTAAAAAAAGCAAAGGAAATTGCTTCAGGATTGGAACAGACCTGTGTTAATTTTGTACTGTTACTATACATAGAGCTGTACAGCAGAGTTTATGTAGGATATAAAAACAGTTGTATGCATTTGAATTAAATATTGACTTGCTTTGCATTTTTACACTGTTGGTGGGACGTGCATTTACCTCTTCTCCATAACAGAATTTCCTACATGAATCCAGGGAAGATTTTCCTGCAGAAGTGGGATCGTGCTTGAGCAGGGCAGGACTGGGGAATCACACTTTGCCTTTCTAGCCATCTAGTTATACAGAAAGCGTAAAATGTCATGATTTCTGAGTATTTTCAGAATTTTCTGAGTATGATTTCAGAATTTCCATGCAAGCACAGTTAAGGTGCCGTATTGTGGGGCTAGCAGACCTGTACTAGCGCTCCAGGGATCTGCCCTGAACAGGAGCAAGCTCTTTAGTTTTTCCCAAAGGAAGGTAAACTTGATCTTCCTATGAGTGGATAATGTGAGAAAACATTCACAAGATACCTGTAAATATCTGGAGCTTTGTACCCAAACCAAAAACTTCAAGAAGAAATTGACATGGAAGAGACCATGCCCAGGGAGGCAAACATTTATTATTATCATTATTATTATTATTATTATTATTATTATTATTATTATTATTATTGTGTCTATCTGCAGGTTAGTAATAAACTGTGTCGTAGTGTTATATGTTGAATTTCTCAAGGGTGAAAAATTCAGCTCTAGAAAAAGTCACTCAAAAATGATCCCAAAAGCTTTCTGGCATACCCTTCTTATTTAACACGTTATTTGTTAAGAACTGATATATCACCCTTTAATTGAACTAAGTAGCGTGGAATATATTTCTTCCATGTTTCCTTGAAATGCAGTTGCGTGAGGAATAAAGAATATGATAGCTCGTTAGTACCCTCTGTCACCTGGTATGCTTCCATTTTAGTGACCTAGCTTTAAATAATGATAAATTAGTTACTAGTGTTTATAATATTCAGGTAAGCTATTTTACCAGAATAAGAACACAGCCTAGGTGTCTCAGTGATCATATAGAGGCCACCTCCCTAAAATTATGCTGTTCTCTGACCCATCCTAGGGCTCATAGTTCAGGCTAATCATTGACAGGGTTTTTACGATCACAAGCTTTTAGTGAAGCTTTGATAAGACACTCCAGCAGTTAGTGGCAAATGAAGACAGTCAGTGCTGCAGGGACTCTAGGGAATGAATGGATTTTTTTTCAGTGTCAGTGAAAGAAATCTGACTTTAACATCGGCATTACAAAAGGGCATGATGTGCGGCCAAAGACTGAAGAGGTTTGTTGCTTTTTGGACGCTGGTTTTCCTAAGGACAGTTACTGGGCTTGCCGGAGAGGGAAGATCTGTGTGGAAAAAGGACCCCAACTTCAGTCCTGTGAGTGAAACACAGATGTTTTTATACGACGTTTTCCCTAAAGAGTTTCTCTGGGGCGTAGGGACAGGGGCACTGCAGGTAGAAGGCAGCTGGAGGAAGGATGGGAAAGGATCCTCCGTATGGGACCAGTTTGTCCACGCAGCGTTCAGAGAAGCCGACAGCCCAGATGTTTCCAGTGACAGTTATACCTTGTTGGACAAAGATTTGTCAGCCTTGGATTTTTTGGGAGTTACTTTTTATCAATTTTCAATTTCATGGTCAAGACTTTTTCCCACTGGTGTGGTAGCAGCTCCCAATGAAAAAGGACTCCAGTACTATAATGGTCTTATTGACTCTCTAGTTTACAGAAATATTGACCCCATGGTTACTCTGTATCACTGGGACCTGCCCTTGACACTGCAAGAAAAATACGGTGGATGGAAAAATGAATCAGTAATTGATATCTTCAATGACTATGCCACCTTTTGCTTCCAGACCTTTGGGGATCGTGTTAAGTATTGGATTACAATCCACAATCCGTATTTAGTTGCTTGGCATGGGTATGGCACAGGTATTCATGCTCCTGGAGAGAAAGGGAAAATAACAACTGTCTACTCTGTAGGACACAATTTGATCAAGGTACGGTACAATAACATTTTATAAACTAATCTTGCACCCCCAATAAAAGACAATGGGAGGAATCAGCCGTGTAATCAATGGTAAAAAATTAAAGGAGTGTGAAAATGCCACGAAATAACCCTTAGCTAAGGCAGTCTTTTTTAAATCATGACATTGATTTTATTGTGTTGTTTATAGTCCTAACAGCTAACTGAATAACCATTTGTTTTGAAGTGCTTGTTTATTACTTTATTTCAGTTACCTTTTGCCTACAAAATCTACTAAAAAGCATGCTTTCCTTCTTTATTCTTTTCATTTAGTCAAACAGCAAGTGTCAGCCACACTGAGGTGATTATTCTATTAGCTTGCACAGAGATTTATTTGTATCTGCATACCAGATCAATTCTACTGGCAATAGAACACATACATACATACATACAGACATACATACATATATGTTTGCACACACACATACGAATACGAATAGCTCTCTCTTGGTTTTGCATAACAAAAAAACAAATGTCCCCTTCAGCATTTAAGAATTTCAAAATCACATTATTTTCATACTGTTCTCAGCATCTAAATTTTTACGTTAGAGTTATGTTATTTATCAGCTATCTTCTACAAAATTACACATTCAAAGACTCGATTCCATTATCATTAGCTTGAACAGCAGACGTTGTGCATGGCAGTGTCAACAGCATTACCGAGTTCACACCATCTCCTCTGACAGATTATTGATCTCATTCTGTACAGTAGCTACATAGTTCCTGTGCATAGGAGCTTATATTCTTATTTTGTCTTTCTCTAATTTAAAACCATTTCTAAGCACAGCAGTTAAAGATAAAAATAAATAAATAAACAAACAATATCAGCATAGCTTTTTCATCCGTAGTGCAAAAAGTGCTTTACAGGGTAGGTCACTGTCCTGTCTCTTTCGACAGAGAAGCCACTATAATTCCCCATGCTCAAACCATTCCTTGCTGTCACCAAGAGAATTTTTCTATGACCTACCATGTGTTACAAATATAATTAATAAATAAATATGAATGTGGTTGTCATACAGAAACAAGTATATACATGGAAAAAAAATAAAATTACTACTACCAGACTAGTTTAAAATATTTTGCAGCTGACCATTTCTATTTCTTGTACTTGCTTCTGGGCTTGAACCTGCAGGCTTCTTTTTCTGAAAATTCACTCTGCAGTCAATAGAAGTTTTAGACAAGAAATGTTATCAAGTACCCTGAGTCACCAACAGATTCCAGCCTTAGCACAAGGAGGATTCCGTTACAGAGATGTGTTAGACAACTCCAAGAGAACTGATGCTCAGTCATTCTTGTTATTTTCAAGTGCTATTTAAAATTTAGTTGACAAAATACATGTAAAAGATACAACATAGATACATATATATATATATATAGTATTGCTTTCCTGCATTTCTCATTGGCACAGTGTATTATTTCAAATGGAAACTGAAGTAGTAGCCAGGTAATGTCTGCATTTTCACATACTGTAAAATTAATCTAAGCACCAGACAGCACATACAGAGCAATGCCTCTGCCAAAGAATCAATTAGTTTTTCCAGTAAGCCTCCCGTATCTGGGTTTGATATACAGATTACAGAGCTAAGTCCCTTTGTCTGTACTATGTAGCTGTCAAACTTGGCAATCTCATAGTACTTCTAGCTTTAAAGTCTGTGAATCTGAGTATAAAACATAGTAACTTCAAAAGAGTTAATGAGAATTTCAGCAACATGCAATCAAGTAGCTAGGTTTTGGTTATTCTTGGGCAGAAACTTTATGTTGTACCTTTCCTACAGCACCATTCACAGTACCTGATACATTAGCAGTTTTCTGTAGCGCAGTAAAATTTCTGAATATTGTAGGTCGTCTTCACTAACAATCTTAAATTTGTAGTAATATATTAGAGGAATTGTATTAGATGAGTTTGGGGTTGGAGGTAGAACGGGTGCCTTCGTGGAACCATTTACCCCGGGTCAATTCTTCTCATATATGTTTTTTTTCTCTGAATAAAATACGATTAAAGCCAATCATTCCACAGAAGTAGTTGGCAGCATACACACCTCAAGCCAACTAGCCAGAATCTTTTCTCAAAGATTTTTCTGGCATATTCTGTTTGTCTAGTATTGTTGACAATACCATATTAATATAATGTATTGATGCACAATCAGTAGTCATGTGCTGTCAAATATATCTCCTTAGATTAGAGATTGTTATAAAAAAATCTATCTTTAAAGAGATTTCACATAGCTTTATTCTTTCAGAACCGGTATATGCAAATCTGTTTCTCTGACATTGTATTATGGGTACCTCCGAATTTACCACTGCCATACAAAAAAGTCCTCCCAAAAATAAAAGCCAAAGAGGTTTTAGGGGTATCATCCAAAGCCTGTTAAAGTTATTGAAAAGATTACCATTTATGGCTTTAGGAGGAGCTGCATTCATGTCAGTGTCAAGGCTTCATTTTTGTACAGTCTGCTGAAAGAGAAAAGCACAGTATTCTCCACGCCTGTTATGGAAACAGTTTGACCCTAGGTTTCCAAGGAGTCTCATGTGCGTATAACAGCAAAATTAATTATTTATTTAAATGACAGTACAGCATAGTAACAGCTCAAGCTGGGCGCCTCCGGAGAGGGACCCTGAACAAAGAAATTCTGGGGTAATTATACCCTTTACAGTTTTATTTTCCCGCCTGCCAGTCAAGGTCTCCTCCAATCTTTTTTACTGAGTTGGTGGTCTCTCCTTCTGATTGGTGTCTCTCTCCTTCTCGTCGGTGTGTTTCTCCTTCTGACAGGTCCTGGCCTACATCCCAGGCTGGTTGCCATGTCCTTGTTTGTCACAGTCCCTTATCTTCTCCAAAGTCAACCACAACCCAGGTTGTGTGTATCTTGTCTCCTGCATTCTACTTTGTGTCCTCATTAGCTAGTTTTGTATCTTTGTTAGCTAGTTTTAATTGGTTTTGCAGTTACATCATCGGCAAAGTCACATCGTTAGCAATGTTTCTGGAGTTCGCTGACAGTTCAGCCTTGAGGCCTGCAGGCTTCAGCTACTTTAGGCATTTATGCTAAACAAGAATCAGACTTATGCTAAGCTGAAGCTAAATCAGCTATAATTTCCTCCTCCAACAGTCCTGAAGCTAAATCAGTTATGATTTCCTTCTCTAACAACACCATCCTATTTATGCTACCAAGTCCACCCACTGCTAAGCAGGAAAAATAGGTCTGTAATGCTCAAAAGAAATCGATCTGGCCACTTTAATACATCTGATCATTCTAATCCTTGTTAATAGAAATATATGAGGTACCTTTGGATAAAATAAAAGTCAGGCTCTCTCATAAATGATCTTACTTTTAGTTTCATTTACCAATGCAGTGCTCCCTTTTGCAAGAACTAACCACCATTTATATAAAGGAGTGCTTTTAGGTGATATGTCAATCATAAACTGAAGCTACGTTTCAAACAATGACAAAAATGAGATGATTAAACCATAAACGTCTGCTTTTCCGGACTCTGGATCATTTTATTATAAGAACAGTTTGAAAGCAGCTGGAGATGTTTGTGTCTCTAGACGAAGGATGAAGAAATTTCTGCTTATTCTTAACTATAAATTTTAGTCTTTTTCAAACGTGACAAAATGTTTTAGATTAAAAGAACCCTAGCAGCTTAACCCTAAAATAATTGGGTGGCATAAGGAAAAAGTACATGCATAATAGAACTATTATATGATAAAAAGAGTGATCTGCTTCCACGAATTAATTCATTAGGTAGATAATTATCTTATTAAGGATTTTCAAAAAAAAAAGTAAGATTTATCCATCTTTATCAAGCCTCAGAGATGCATGCTTTTGCTAGCGCAAGGCACTACAGATGCTCTATCTACTCATATGTGTGCTTGCCTTCTACGGCTTGCATCCTTTTAAGGGAATGCCTCATATGCATCTACTAAGAGCTAGTCCTGCCTTCTACAAGCGTCTTGCTGTTCAAGACGCACAAAGAGGGCGAATAGACTGCAGAAGCGAGGGCTGCTATGTAAACAGAGTGCTTAGGAGCACATGAGAAAAATAATCTATGGAAAAACTCAAAGAAAACTTCAATGTAAAAAGCACATTTGCACATTACTATGCATGATACTCATAGACATAGGCTAATAATTGCTATCAATCATTTTAAAGGACCTGATACCGCTTCCACAGGAATTAATAGGAAATTAGCAGTTTGAGGCTTATAAATTATAAATCGCTAAGGGATTCACTTGGATAAATCTCTATTCAATTGTATGACCATTATCATTAATATGAGGAACACATGTGAAATCTTACACCAGATTCAGAGTGACAGTCAAAAGTGTATGGCCTTTCTTCGTTAAAGGAGACCGTGCTTTACAAAGGCATCGTCAAAAAACAATTAACGATAACACTTAACTTGCCATGCAACATTTAAAAGACATATCAAAGAAAATACAAAAACAAGAATGCTTCTGAGGAGTTTGTCGTACTGAAGCAGAGAAGAAAAAACTGCACACAGAAAAATTAGTTGGATTTCTTTGATTAAACAGTAAATAAATCTAATACAAGCAAGAAAATATATAGCAGACGAATCATTGTGATTGGCGCTAAATCAGATATTCACCTGACCTATTATTATCATTTTCTCTGGATTTAGTTATGTTCTTTCTATATATTACTTAAACTGAGGTTTGTAAGGATCACAAATTACAGACCAGGCTGTCTTCTTTTGTTCCTCTGGATCAGTGCCCTCCAGGCAGCTCTGCCTTTGCTAAGTAACAGACAGAATGGGACTCCCCGCCCCACCGTTAAAGATCATTCACACTCCCTTCCCTCTTCCAGAAATGCCCAGGAGAAACTATCAGAATAAGAAAATCTGCCTAACAATTTTCTTCACAGACACTCGTTCATATCACCTACTGAGAAAAGGCAATAAATTCCCTTTCAAACACGGAGTATCTATATCGACCCATTATAGATCAGGTTGACTCTGTGCCCAGCTCCATGGTAGCAGTCACTGTGCCAGGATCTCTTCATGAACACTGCTCCCTTTGAGACCTTGGAAGGAGCATGTCCCAGAGCATAATTCAGTCTCTTTTAAAATACATTTCTGTGGAGTGAATGGAAATTCACTCAGTAGAACGAGTGAATAGTTGTTGTCTCTAAGTCCGACCAGACACTTTCTCCCCTTCCTCCAACCAGGCCTCCTTTCCTCAGGATCTAGGAAGGTGAAGCCACATCAGTGCCCATATTTCTTATAGGAGGAGGGAGAGCTGTCTCCATCAAATGTAGCTCAAGGATGGACAACAGAATTGTCAATTTTTGTCTACTTCTTTGCTGGAAGAAGTTGACCCCCACAGCTTTGCTGGAAAAGCAGGACAACTCATTAATGAGTGGAATTTCACCTACTTGTGACAATAAGCTATTCCTTTTCCAACATACTCCTTTTCTGACATCTGTTTATCATTAAATTCTAATTGAACACATTATTTCAAAAATACTTAGATTTACCACAGGAGATTGTATTTGTGCAGTGGACATACAACAATAGTAGAAAGAGAAAAAATGTTTAGTAGATCAGGGAGGAAGAGCATGGAAACAATGGCTTTTTTGCAAACGACTGAATACGCAAAATTCATTCACAGCCACATATTTAAAATTTAAAAGGTGCAGGGTGAGAAAGTTTCAGTGGCAGAGACTGGAGACACACATTCTAAGCAGTTGTATACAATGGGGCCCGTCTGGGTTCTCGGTCTCTGTAAAAAAGCAGACAACTTTTAGCAAGGTGCCAAATATGGGATAAATTAAATGGCTGAATGTAACACAATAAAAACTCGTAGGATTAATCTCCGAATCTGGACTTCTTCCCAGTGGGAATGAAATCTACCCATATTTGTCAGTGCAGCTCTAAGTTTGCCTTACGAGGGTCAGAGAGTCTTGTTTCTTATGCTAAATTTATACAAATCGTTGAAAATCAAAAATGCCCCAACTAGAACTGTACTGTGCTTCAAAAGAAATCCATAACAAGTTGGGTTTTTTTCTCCTGAAATACCAACAAAACATTTTCCAAATCCCTATTTGGAGATTTAACCAGGGAAGGATTACAGTTGGTAATCCTTACAGTTAGTAAGGATTACTAGCTACTTTCTGGGGACCTGCCCTAACTGAAGCCAGTTGACTAGCTTGTTTCAGTAGAGAAGGGAGGCTCAGGAGCTGAGCTCAGTTACCTGGTGCTTTGTCACTTGACCCTTGTAGCTGCTTCTGTCCTTCCTTGCATAATTGCTTCAGAACAGGTGCTTTTACCTAACCATGACTATTACTGCTGATTTGCCTTAGACAGCCCAGTGTCCCTGAAGATTTCAAAGCATTTTACAAAAATTCTACCTATCACCATCCGCTGGAAATCAACATCAAAGAATATAACTGCAAATAAACTACAGATAACACTGCTGTCGTTTATTAGGACCGCTGATTTTTGAGTCGGGGTCCAGTTCCCACAGGGTTCTCAAAGCCCGGTCCAGTGGCGCCAAATAGCATTACCGTTAATAAACTTGATGCTATTAAGTATTATTATCTACAGCTTATAATTGGAGAAATAAGCACAATGAAGTCAAATGACTGGTTTAAATAAACGAGTGCCAGAAAAAAGAGTTTTACAAACTAAGACCTTCATTCTCATCAGTTAGCTTGTTACCTCTTTGGGCTCTGACAGCTATATGCTGTTTTAGGTGGACTCCTGTCTCTTTCCAGAGATGAATGAGTTCAGAAGCAGTATTATATCAAGTTCAGTTTTCAAACAGTAGCAGTCATCAGTGATGATGGTGCTTTTGTAAGTTTTAGGTCAGAACTGATTCACGCTTTTTCGTGTGATTTGTTGTTGTCAGGTTGGCTTTCTTATAATTCTTGGAAATCAAGAAAAATTCAATCCAAATACAAGGCAACTAGCACATACCACTCATTTGATAGTAAAACTTCAGCCTTTCAAACAAGCCTTTTTAGAAACTTAGTTGCCTGTATATCAAGAGCATTTTTGCTTCACCGGGATTCAGCTTCAGATTCAGTTTGCAAATTAAGGGCTTTAGCTTTGCTGACTACATGGCATCTTTACCAAAGACCACAAGTGCCTTGAACTGAAATGACTCTCCAAATAAGCCATGCACATCTGCCCTTCCTCTAAAGTGATGTTTAACATCGTAATCATCAGACTCTGTGTTCTAGCTGTTCGTGGTTTAAAAAGCGAACAAACAGCCCAAACACAAAGTCCAAATGATTTTATTAGTGCTTTTTAGTTCTAATTGTTCTTAAGTGTTCTTCCTCTCCAGTGCACTGAAATAACTCCGTATATTCATGGCATTGTTCTGTCTGCTCATTCCTGTGGCATTCAAGGGAAATTGCTTGACTTTAATAAATCTCATGAGTTTGAAAGTACCAGTCTTTCAACTGCAAGCTCTTTGCCTATGTACAGCATAACTACAGGATCGAGGTTTAAAGGAGCATGAGAAATATTTGCAAGAAGAGAAAAGAGGAGAATAGTACTGTTGTCTTAATTCTATTAAACTGACTGATTTTACCTAGCCTTTTTAAGAGGTTAGTACTAACTGATTTAACATTCTCTGTGACTCAAGTCTATGGAATAATTGCTGTATTAATATCAGGAAAATATGCTGAAATTTATGTCGTGTGTATCTAGAATAAATACACAATATTGATCGTGCTTTCATTGTGTACTTAGCCTTGACATTTGTCCTTGATCTAAAAGGGAAAATGAAAGATTAGGGATTAAACTCTAACTGAAGAAAGATTAGTCAAGATTTACTCAAAATAGCTAATATAATGTGTGATATAACTTTGAAACTGATGTTTATTTCATACTTGGTCTCACAAAACAAAAGCTATTAATCAGTTGGTTCCATCAATAAGAATAGTTTATATTTAGAAAACACCTTCCATCTCAGGACATTAAGCTGCTTTACAAATAACTAACAATTCAAAACAGCATTATAGGTAAGTAAGTGCTTATTGTTTCTACTATTATCTGTAAAAGCCCTTAACAAAGACAGCTCAGTCGCACTTTGACTACAGTTAACCCTCAGCGTTAAGAGAGATCAGTGACTCTCATGAAAATCCTGTCTTGACTCCTATCAAATGTATCTATTCTTACCAGAGGTTTATTCCTATAGCTTTATACCTGTGGCTGTATTCTCAACTTTAGACAATATTTTTAATGGTAGTTTTAGTTGCTTCTAATCAAACTCCCCAAAAAAACCACATAAATATACCATTTCTCCCTGATAATCTTTTACCTGCCACCAATGCATTCTAATTAGCTATCTTTAACAAAGTCGTCTTTCTCCAGGTCTTCATCTAGACATGTTTAATTTCTAGGATTTACCTGATGCTATTTTAATGCTGCCTGGCACTGTGAATTATACAGCTGACTTCTGCCGAGTTTTTCTGGTTAAGCCGGTGCAAACATACACGTTTCATTAAACAGTTGTGTTAGTAGGCTGTGCCTAGGAAAAATAATATCCTAGCCTGATGAGAAATCACGAGAAGCAGAGACCTGTGAATGCTAACACCAAAGCAAGTCTTGGCCACAGCAGCCACCCTGGGCTGGAAGGACCTTTCGGAGGGGACAGTGAGGGTAACTGACACTTTGGCCATATACGTTTTCTGGTGAGACTACCGAGAGACTGCTCTTAAAATACTATAACTGTCCTTGCAATTTGCCCCATGAATACAATTTTGCTGACTTCTCTTTTTAGCTACAGAACCTGCATCTCAAAGGTTAATTTTGCTTTATCAGTATTTTCAAGGACAGACCTTGAATAAATGTTATGAGCGTGACCTTCGAAACCATAAACAGCTAATATACAAAATTTCTCAAAACTGTAATTCTTCAGTACTCCCTAACTTAACCAAATGTCTGCCTGACATCAGGCCATTCTCTTCAAACTGTAAAGGCTAGATAAATTAACTGAAATTATTGTCAAATGTAAGCAATGCTATTTGCTTTAGTAAAGATGTCAGTGTAACTCAGCACTATAAGCATTTCACAATGTCTCTCAATGTTTTTTTCTGGGGGCAAACAGTTATTTTCTTTCCAGCTTAGACTATAGAGCCACACTTCAGGAGCAAAGTAAACCCTGAGTTACTCGACAACTCCACTTTAGCTGGGGAGAGGTCAGCTCCTTCCTCTGTGCCAGCTCCACTGGAGTGATTCACATTTACCCACTATCGTCCTTCTCCCATAGCATGCAAACGGAGTGAGTGGTACCTACATCTCCCATGTATTCCTTTTAGTACATAGGCCACGTGTAAAGTGTGACCACTGTATTCTCTTATTTAAGTAATTAATGATATGACATTTTACAGTAATTCTGGTGTGTGACAGAATGTTAAGCATGACAATAATCGGAAAAATTGAATTAAGATATGGTGCAAAGCATTCTTTCATTGTCACTAACATAATTAGCAAAACTTCTCTCTGTCCTAGGGAAGCCAATATTTGGCCTATTATGAGTACTAAATTATGGCATAACCAATAGACCTTATGAGATAACGTTGCCAAATTTTCTGTTAAAACCAATGTGTTGTTGCTCTCAAAATGAATAAGCCTCATTCTGTTCTGTTTCATGTACTGTCCGAAGAGTTATAATTATAGCAACTTCCAAGAATAAATGAACAAAAATCCTATATGAAAAATCTCACACACAACTATAAACCTTGACATTTGGGTTCAAACTTTGCAGCTGGGTCCTTTCTCCAGTTGTTCGTGTTTAGGTACTGTGCAAATCTTGTGCTTAGTGTTGAACACTTACTCTCACGATTAGCCCAAATTAAAACAAGTAAAAGTGTGTCTCAAAGAAAGTATGGGGTGGACATGGTTTGATCAAGGCAAATCCAGGTAATCCTCATGACACAAACGAGTCAATAGCACAGAGCCAACACTGACAGCGGAAACATAATTGGAGATGCATAATTAATGTAACAATTGCTGTAACGGTTTGAAATTTTAACTGTTTCAGCAATCACTACTTTACGAAGAACTAGACTGAACTGTCTAGGTCACCAAGTCCAAATCCCAAGATCGATAGCTTTTTGATCCAAAGGTACCTATGCAACAGCTATCCCACGTATCTCCTGGGACGCAAACTTTATATTAAAAGGCCGAAAGCCACAATGGAAGAATGCACACGAGGTCCAGAGCATTACCACCAGTCAGGACTTTGCAGCGTAACAGTTATTGGCTGTTATGACCGTACAGCGTAATTAACGTCCAATGCCTTAACTGTTCATTCGTGTTGCCATAGAACCCTGCAGGGAATCCGATGGAGCTACCTGCCTGTCTAGCTGCATACACACACACAGCTTGACTAGAGAATTACAGTTTAATGTTATTTTTTTCTCACCAGGCTCATGCAAAAGTTTGGCATAACTACAAAACACGCTTTCGACCACATCAGAAGGGGTTGATGTCCATAGTATTGGGATCCCACTGGATCGAACCTAACAAATCGGAAGATGCTTTGGACATTTCTAAATGCCAGCAGTCTATGGAGAGAGTACTTGGATGGTTTGCTAAACCCATCTATGGGGATGGTGACTACCCAGAAGAACTGAAAAATGATTTATCTTTTTTGCCAAGCTTTACTGAGGATGAAAAAAACTATATAAAGGGAACAGCAGACTTCTTTGCATTTTCCTTTGGTCCTAATAACTTTAAACCTCCAAACACTCTGCCAAAAATGGGACAAAATTTGTCACTCAATTTGAGGGAAGTACTGAACTGGATTAAACTGGAATATAGCAGTCCTCGAATCTTGATCGCAGAGAATGGCTGGTTCACTGACAGCCATGTGAAAACAGATGACACCACTGCCATCTACATGATGAAAAACTTCATTAATAAGGTTTTACAAGGTTTGTACACAAATTAGTTTTGAGATTTTTGGAGCTTTGTTTTTAATCGTTTGATATTTAGCTCTTTAACGGTTCGATCTTTTTAAAAAGAGATATTGGTAACTAAGTTAATTATTAATTATTTCTACTCCACAAGTACAAGTCATGGATCAAGATACACTGGTGCTAGGTGTTGTACAAACACAGAACAAAAACACAGCCCCCGTCCCAGGAAGCCAAAGTCCAACATCTGGGTTTGATTTGAAAACTAAAAATACGAAACTGAGTCAGAAATGAAGGCAAACAAATATATTGCATACCGCTTTTCACAACTGGCAACCCAACTGCAAGGTGCCTGTCCAGGTAGGTACCTCAAAAACAGGAAGACAAGGCCAAGACTGCAGGCTGTCATTGCCCTGCTAGCTTCCTACTCCAACCGCAAGCGCTCAGAGTAAATCAGCTGGAGAAGGGCAAGCAATCGGCAGGTTTATTGCATACCAAACAGAGATAGGTTTTTAAATACACAGTTTCAAATCTTGCTATTTTCCCTTCATAATGCCAGAGTAGATAAACACTGTCTGAAGGTAAAAGATTTAATTTTATAAGAAATGTAAACAATGCTAATGCCTAGGTCCCTCTATAAACTCGGCATTTCTTTTTCCGCTAAGCCGGTTTTCTCTTTTCAGCACTCGCCGAGTGACACCTGCTGGTTCTCAGAGGCACCCTCAGAGAAGGCTGTTTGCACATGGCCTTCTTCTTTCTGAACACCTGGTCCTGGCTACTTTTTTAGCGTGCAATCTGCCATATTATAATGATGGGATAGCACAGATCCTTTTGAAAAATTGTTCTTATCTTCAGAAAAGGGAGCGTAAGAGAAATCATTTACTGTGACACCAGGTCCCTGAACATGAGTAAATGTCTGAAGCCAAGGAAAACTGTATATCCAACAAACATAATTAAGTTCCTAATGAAGATTTTTCAGCTATGTTTAAATCAGAGTTGGTCCAAATTGAAAACTTCACATAGCCCAACTCTACCCTATGCCCCAACTTTTCCAGTTTTTCAACAGGTTACAATCCAGTCTCTGGTACTTTACATGCTGCATTGACACAGCAGCAAAGTTTAGATGCAAACCTGGATTTGAAGATATGTGCATTTTTCAAATGACAGCTTGTAGCCACTAGTCTGAGGTAGATTTCTGGACACTTATGTAAGAAAAGCCATAGCATGTTCTTTTTTTTTTTCCAGCCCCCTAGAGTAGACCTGACTGTAATAACCATCTGTGCATTCATACTTCTGAAATATGTGGTCAATGTTCAGACAATAGCTACTTCATAATAATTTTAAGCTACATTTTTATGCATACAGATTCTTCAACCTCTGCCTCAAAATACAGGATTACCTCTTAACTAATGCACTTTTTTGTGAAGTCAACTTATAATTCATCTAATTAGGAGTAATATTTGGAACACATGTTCCTTTTTTTTTTTTTTTTTACTTACGTAGACTTCATATATAATGTAAATTTGCTGTTCACAGCAAAATCATTTAAATCTTTTTAACCTCAAAACATATTTATATAGGCCAAATTGCAAGGGGATAGCAACTGTTAAGACAGCATGTATCTAGGTGAACTATACTGTGTGTGTTTGCGTTTCAGGCGTGCTGTAAACTTTGGACTGCATGTCTATAACCTAGGGTACTGTGGGGTCACTAAAATATGTGATGTATAAAGTCACCTCTGCAAGTGAGCTGACCCCTATTGCCACACAAGGATGCAATGGAAACTACAGCTTTTCGTTGACACACGTAAGCCTGTCAATACTGAAACTGTTTGCAGCAGGACTCCAAAACTCCCCCTACAGAAAAGATACATAAATGCCTCTGCTTCTCTGAATATTAGCCTGGCGAAAACGTAAACTTAATTAACGGCTGACCTCGTCTACCTTTAGCCTCTCATGCCTGCCCAGTGCTTTGCACCAGTATCGCTCTTAGGTGGGCTGCATCGTGAAACAGATGAAGACGTTCACCTCGGTTAAGGATGTCCTCCCTTCTCTTTTTCTTTCATTGTTGGTTTTTACCTGCTCAGCGGAGCACACACCGCCTCAAGCAGCCGTGCCCGCGTGAAGGAGCGGGAGCAGTGCTGAGGGGTGAGCAAGAGACCCGGCCCGCTTGGGGCCAGGCCTGAGGAAGCTGATGCTGGCCAGAGAAAACAAGCCAGTAACCTACTAGCTTAAAACATTTCTCCACTGGTGGAGGGGCAGCAAAGAAACATTGCAGGTTTCATTCCTCTTTGTATAGGCACACAGACAGATGCTGCTATGATATGCAACAGGTTGATTTGCTTTCCTCTGCAGTCTATCTCCAAGCCACCTTAACACACCAAACATTTCCAACATCTGTTAGTGATCGACTATTCAGTGAAGATAAAGGAACAGTAAGGAAATGACAGAAACAAATTAACACTAGGAAGTTACAGTATAGGCTGGGAGAAGAGAATCGTTCACAGCTCAGTGCCTTTAACTAAGTGAGAGTAAAAACATATGGCATATCACTTGCTACACAAGCTGATTCTTTCCTTCTATTGCCGTTCCCAGGTGAACGCCTGCCTTTCCAAGTCCCAGTGCTGGCTCACTTGCCACCTCATCCTCTGTGCAAAAATCCTAAGCTCCTAGATAGCCACGTTTCAGTGCTTTGTCCTCATCCCAAAGGACATAACAATTTTTCCAACACAGGGACCGCACCGCTCCTCTTATCCTCCCTTGGCTTTGGAGGTTCCCTTTTCTCCACCTGCTTTCTAGCTGTTTATTTGGCATGTCTTTTGGGAGGATTTATCCACCTATCTTTCAATGAGGATTTTTGACTTCCACTGTCTTCCCCCTCTACCCTTTATTCTCTGCATAATCAACAGAAAAGAATTCAGTCACTTTGAGAGTAATTTATAGATGTACTCAACAGCTGCCTCCTTTGGTCCAAACAAAAAGCTTGATCTCTCTCTCTGACAGAGGAAAGAGATGGGCCATAAAATGCTATGTCATTCACTGCCTCCAGGTTTTGCACTTGATATTTTCAAATGTTTTTGTGCTTTCTCCCATGCTTTCCCTCATATTTGGGAGTTACTTTTCTTGAAAATGCATGTAAAACTGCTTCAACATTATCCTTGCAAATCTCCCTCCACGACGCTTTATGGAAGTTAAAAGTTAGGTCTCTGCAGCACTGATGCAGCCACCTGTTACCTTTAACAATGCCATCTCATTGTTTCATTGTGCTCCCACAGCTCCTTGCCAGTATTCTGGCATTATCTTTTTTGTTTTTGTTTTTTGTTTTAAATACTCAGATTAAAAATTCCCAGGCTTTCTGATCTCTTTATCCAGCAGCTGGTAAAGTGGAATCCTGGACCACAATAATCTTAGTGGGCACCTTGCTCCTCTGCTGAATGAATACCAGCACCATGCAATGCCAACTCCTGCTGAAGTTGCAATATGGTGCGACTAAGGCAGAGAACTTCAGTGGAATTATGAAACACGAATTGCAGTATCATCCTAAGAAAACAGGACAAAGTAACATTGATGAGAACAGAGTTTTAAATTGGAATACTTCATCCTTATTGCTTGGCTTACTCTCAGTGGCCTTCAGGTGAAATGTGGCTCTCCAGGTGCCTGTGTCAAAATCCGCAATAACCCTGCTTGGTCATTGCTTTGTCCTTGATATTCCAGCCCTTGTAAGGGTAAGGGGAGGAGTCACCCTGCATTGCTCCCCAGCAAGAACATGCCAACAGGCAGCTAAGCTGACTGATAATGGAATTTGGACCTTTTCTTCCAGGTTGTCAGCTGGCATGCAGCCTCAGCGGGTAACAAACAGCTTTTGCTACTTGGTGTCCAGTGAGAAGCCACTTTGGAAATCGCATTGCCCTTCCCAGGAAATCAGGTTCCACATCAGAGAAAGCATCCCCATACTTAGCATCAACCAGTAATTTTGACATCTTTCTCAACAGAGCACCAAGATCTCAAAGACATTAAAATATACCTTGCTATACAAACTTTTACAAGGTGGAGGGAGAATTAGAAGCACCTGCAGAAACACATATGCAATATACACATCCTGGGAATAAACACAGCACTTCTGACTCTGCGTTGACCAACCCAGCTTTTTCTATAGTCATTAAGTACCTGTACAGATGTTTAATTTTTCAAAGTAGAAGCTAAATAAAAATTTATAAATGTTAGAGATTGAAGATGAAGCAGGGTAATAAAAAAGTCATAGCCTGATGAAAAATACAAATGAAGCAAAAACCACATCAACTGTTGCAGGCCTGATTTTTAATCATGATTCTCTAATTTTACTGAAGCAGATTTGTTATTTGCAAATCATCAAATACAGCTTAACATCTGGATGCAGCACAATATTTCATGCTTGCTTAGAGCAGAAATAATGTAGCCTAAAGTAATTTATATTTTTTTAAGGAACCAGTGATGATTTGTGTGTTGTTAACGAATAAGGACTAAGATGCATAATGTCTGTCAGAGCTTCACAGTGAATTACAATGGGTCAATACCATCATGAGCATTGAGAAAACCCCCAAGATCTTCAAAATGAATGGACCTCTCATAAGTCATCCTTTATATGTTAGTCCCAAATATAAAACTCACATTTATTTCTCTCACACAGCTATTAAATACGACAACATAGATGTGTTTGGTTACACAGCCTGGTCGCTCCTTGATGGCTTTGAATGGCAACATGCCTACAACATCAGGCGTGGACTATTTTATGTAGATTTCAAAAGTGAAAAAAAGGAAAGGATTCCCAAATCATCTGCACTTTACTATAAGCAAATCATACGAGAAAATGGCTTCTTCCCAAAAGAGTCTACCCCAAGTTTACAAGCTCAGTTTTCCTGCGACTTCTCCTGGGGTATCACTGAATCTGTTCTTAAGGTAAGTGTTAAATCCTGATAAAACTATTAAGTAGCAGAGCAATTAACAATTTTACTTTGTCAATAAAAGACTGAGATTTCTGGATGACAGGTGCAATTTGCAAAGCACGCTGTAAATGCAAATTAAGCTTAGTCATAATTTTATGGGTTTAATTTTAACTGCTTTACAGTTGTTGTAAGCTACGTTGGTTGCAGTGGCAGGCCTCACTCGTGGTGCATTGCCCCAGCCATGAGCCCGGTTGCAGAAGCCCTTCCACAGCCGGGGGTTGCCAGCGCTGTGCCTCCCTCTCCCGCTCTCCGCTTGCATGCCCACATGGCAAATAGCTTAGGAAATCTGACCTGGTTCGAATCAGGAAATTTCAGAGCAAGAAACTGACCCTGACTGGGTTCTGCCGGGTTATTTTTCAACCAGCAGAGTTTCCCAATGCAGGTCCCGGCAAGGCCCTGCAGACTCCTACGACAGCACAGCGGAGAGGGTGGCACAGGGCAGGGACCAGGCGCTTAAACTAGTGCCAACGGGTCTACTGCCAGCAGCGCTGTCCACGCTCTTAAGGTCTCGTCTAAGGCAACTGAACAGGACAGAAACACAGCCAGGCTCAACCCAGGGAGCTAAGCATCATGTCCACAAGCAGATAACAAGCCATTCTTTAAAAAGAAAAAAACACTTATACCTCAGGTGACAATAATCCACATCTGCATACATGGCCTTATCACCTGAGCTCCCATTTCAAAAACAAATCATGCTGCCTTTTTTTCCAAACTGTTTCCTACAGCATCTACTTCTGCTTTACAGTGAGTAGATAAGATAGCCATATATGCGTGGCCAATGTTGAGACACTCTTGCCATCACACAGAGACAGTCCAGTGAACATCAGCCTCAAAAACACAGCAAAACCCCAACTTAATCTATTCACTACCAACCAAAGGAAAACAAAAAAGTAAAACTTCTGTATATTGTTGTTAATCATTGAGTAAATACATGGACAGAAGAACATTCTTAAAACAATCAGATTTGATCTAAATCTTTAATTTTGACCATATGTTATTACAAATCTTATAATAAACAAATGTTTAAACAAAAGTTTAAACAATAATGACCTATATGACACAGAATCTTGTTATATCCCCACCATCGTCTCCTAGTTATCTAGGACTAAACACTACAACCGAGTTGGATGTTTGCATAGGCAGGACCACCTGTAAGAATGGAAACATCATGCGATAGTTTCACAAGATTTATTTCAGCAGCAGTGCCAAAAATCAGTCTCTGCTGCTTCTACCCGTGTTGCTTGTTTTTACCACCCTGCTGTCCTATCAGCTGTGTGAGAACTGCTGTTTACATGACCACAGAGAGCACTGGATCAAGGAGATTTATCTGTGCCACGATGCATACCGTGTAGGGCAGTGGCAGAGGAAAGAAGGCAGGACATGCTGAAGTTAACAAGAGAACATCTTAAATGCCATTATGTAGCTGAAGAGAATGGGAGAGCAATTTTATTTTGTCTTGCATACATGAAGGAACATCACAGGTAACATACGGTCATCATTGTAACAGAGCACATACAGGCAACTGTTTTCCTCTTTATCTTAGAGCATCTGAGCAGGACCTCCTGTCATCCAGCACAACACATGTAGAAATGTAAACAAGTAAGATATTCACTTAATTAAAACCCATTTCAATACCTTTTTTTTTTTTTTTTTTTTTACTTTTTATTTTCACAGGCAGAGTCTGTGGCTTCCTCACCACAGTTCTGCGATTCAAACCTGTATCTCTGGAACGTCACAGGAGATGGGCTCTTGCACGAAGTCAAAGGAGTGAAGCTAAAAACCCGACCAGCGCAGTGTACAGATTTTGTCAGCATTAAAAAGCAGCTTGACCTCCTGGAAAAAATGAAAGTCACCCATTACAGATTTGCACTTGACTGGTCTCTAATTTTACCCAATGGAGATTTGTCAGTGATCAACAGACAAGTTCTCAGATATTATAGATGTGTGATTAGCGAAGTACTAAAACTCAATATTCAAACTATGGTCACCTTATACTATCCAACTCATGCCTACCTGGGCCTGCCGGGTCCTTTGCTGCAGACAGGAGGATGGCTAAATCAATCCACTGCCCATGCTTTTCAAGACTATGCAGCTTTATGTTTTCAAGAACTTGGCGACTTGGTTAAACTTTGGATTACAATAAATGAGCCTAACCGACTAAGTGACGTCTATAACAGGAGCAGCAATGATACGTACCGGGCAGCACACAATTTATTAATAGCACATGCCATGGCCTGGAAAATATACGATGAGCGATACAGATCCTCTCAGTGCGGTAAAGTGTCCCTGTCGCTGCATTCGGATTGGGCTGAGCCTGCCAATCCCTACTTCGAGTCTCACTCAAAAGCTGCCACCAGATTTCTTCAGTTTGAGATAGGCTGGTTTGCCGATCCAATATTTAAGACGGGGGACTATCCAGCTACTATGAGGGAATACATTCTCTCTAAAAACAGAAAAGGCCTCTCTCACTCTTCATTGCCATATTTCACACAGGCGGAAAAGCAGCTTGTTAAGGGTGCGGCTGACTTCTATGCACTGAATCATTTCACCACAAGATTTGTGATTCATGAACCTCAAAATGGGAGCCAGTATGAATTTGATCGTGATGTTCAGTTTCTGCAAGACATCACCTGCCTGAGCTCCCCTTCCCGTTTGGCAGTGGTGCCTTGGGGAATACGCAAAGTTCTGAAATGGATTAAAAAAACCTACGGCGACATCGATGTTTACATCACAGCAAATGGAATAGATGACCAGTCCTTAGACAACGATGAACTTCGACATTATTACTTAGGAAAATACATACAAGAGGTTTTAAAAGGTGAGTATATGACAAATTCAAAATTCAGAGCTGCTTTCATGGCACATACCCAGGCATTCCTTAAGCAGGCACCTAAAACTTGCCCCAGATAGAGCAAGCTGCTCAGCTGAGACACTGGAAATGGAGAACAGCATTAACCCTCCTGGGGGGCCTCTTCTAACGGCCTGCCCAGAGCAGGTATAACACAAGCCTATTGCTTCAAGGCCCTCACATGACATGCAGTCACAGCTGCTTCCAGTTTAAACCATGTGAGAAACTATCTATGCATGCATAAAAAAAACGAGCATTTAGGCTGTTCAGAAGTCAGTGGGAGATGACACTTCACACCACCAAACCCTACAGAAGAACCTAGCTTCCGTTCCTAAAAAAGGCAGAAGCATCCTTGCTTGCTGAGTTCAAGTCATCGGATACTAAAGAATAAGCAAGTCTGAGGAGCTCTGGGGAGAGAGAGCGCCCTGTTGTTGAAGGGAGAAGCCTTAGAGTAGTCTTTGCTCCACTACCTGCGTTCCGTTCTTCATCTAATGACTTTAGACAAAAAAATTATAAACACTTACGAAGGTAAGGGACAAAAATCCAAGACTATCTTTTCAACCAAGCCAGCTATCTTCATTAGTATCTTATTTTATGAGAGGGATGAGACAAGAGCCTCACCACTACTGCATCTTGTCTACAGTCTCCTTCTCTGGAGATATTCAAAACCTGCCTGGACACAATCCTGTGCAACATGCTCTAGATGACCGTGCTTGAGCAGGGAGGTTGGACTAGATGATCTCCAGAGGTCCCTTCCAGCCTCAACCATTCTGCGATTCTGTGATCTTCCCTCCAGTCAAACGTTAAAGGGAAAGCAGTGAGCTCGGTTTAGCTTTACAAGAGAAAACTGGCAGCACTGTACTGTGAGGCTGGAACCCACGCAAGTAGAAAGGCAGCAACACCTGAGCTATACTACCACGCATATCACAAGAGCTGCAACACCTGAGCTATACAGCCAAAACAAGATTTCAGATGCATTCCCACACTCACTATTCCCTACTGGCAAGCTCTACAGAGTGCTCTGACCAGGGGACGTGGATTGTCTGTAACACCCTTCTGAGGCTTATGTATATAATATAGCTTACGTATCCTGGTTTTCCCCTTCCTAGGAGCCACCTACATAAAAAAAGTGAGATTGGTCTTACTCAGATGGCTAAAAAAATACATCTTCAGATTTTTGTGTGGCACTAACAAGAAGCAAAGGCCTTTCTCCCTCTAGTGCTTAGTTTTTCCTCCATTACTATAGGACTAATTCTTTATTTTCTGTACTAATTTGACATTACAAACAGAGACAGGAAGTTATTCCACTGTTACACAAATTAGACGGTCATTTAAAGGGCACTAGTCATAGTATTCCCATTTTAGTTTTCAGATAGCATAATATTTTACAGTCCTTACAGAAAAGTCCTACTGATTTATAACACTCTTGCCTAATCTGAGTCACATTCCAGATGATCCTCTCTGCTTACACATGAACTGAAGTGATTTTTACTCACCAACAGTCGCTGTTTGTGATTTCATTAGAACACTGTCATCCAGCACTGTTAAGTGCAGCACTACAACATAACCATCGTGTATGCTGGGAGCTGAGCACCCGGATGTGAAATTCCTGCAGGAATTTTAAAGCTTATGATACAGGCAAGCAGCTGCTCCCTCTAAGTCACTGCAGATGGATTCAGGAAAGAAAGCAGCATCTTGCTTGGGCCCAGCTTGGACCCACTCAAACACGCAGTGCATGAAAGGAAAACAGGCTGGAAGAGCTTCTAGCTCCTTAGCTCTGACTGCAGAAGGAGCTGGGACCCCCACTGCCACTTGCAAAGTCAGCAGCTTTCCTCTCCCGCTCAGCTCTGAACTCAGCAGAAGCTGGAAGCATCCAGATTTACACGCAGACAAGATACCATTACACAATGCAGAGCTGAGGGATGAAGTTTGGTCTTCCTCCTCCATCACCTGCTTCCTCTTTGCAGGAATGGTATCATTTGAATTTTAAGATTACTTCTGTTTCATTCCCCGGCCTCTGTGCTAGATGCAGGGAAACATCCTCCTTCTCACCTACAGGCATGCTGCCACTACCCGACTCAAAGCAGGTGAGAAGGAAGCTGGCAAGCACTTACTGAAGCTTTCCAAAGTGTCACATATAAATGCAAGTATATTAAAAAAAAAAAAAAAACAACCCACACACAGCTTTCACAGCAGAGGTTGTGTTTGTAAAATAGAAAATTCCCAAATTTTAACTCTTCCTTTAAAAGATACACTGTTTCTACTTGATTAGAATAGTGGGAACTGAGGATTATTAGAACAATAAGTATAGGTGAACATTTGTTTTTTTAAATCTATAGATTAATAATTGGAAACTTTAACCCCCTTCCAGGAAGTTTGAGTTCATACAACACTTTATTAATATTTTTTTCTTGTCCTCCCCAGCATACTATATTGACAAAGTGAAGATTAGAGGTTACTACGCATTTAAACTGACTGAAGAAAAATCTAAGCCCAGATTCGGATTCTTCACTTCTGATTCCAAAGGAAAGCCTTCAATAAAATTTTACAATAACCTGATAAGTAGTAACGGCTTTCCTGCAGAATATTCAATCTGTGAGCCATCAAACAAGGAAAAACCGTGTAGCTTCTGTTTGTTTATTTCTCAGAAGAAGCCACTGATATTCTTTGCCTGCTGTCTTTTCTCTACTCTTATCTTGCTTTTAACGATTATTGTTTTTCACAAAAGAAAAAGAAGAAAACGTTATAAGGCAAAAAGTGCCCAACGCATCCGTGTTTCACTTTGAAATGGGACCGTAAACCCACTTTCAACTAGATTCACCACTGTCTGCATTCTACGGAGGACAACACGGATCAGACAATTACAGAAAAGCACTATGCGAGTCACTCCAGTTGTACACACCAAGCATTTTGGTTGAAAAATGAAAATAATTGTATGCGCAGGAAGAAGAGCTGTGATGACATCTGTGATGTCAGTACTGTTTTATCAGCTGTGACGACAGTAGTTTTATCTACTTTCTGTACATAGAAGATGAATTCATTTATTTAAAATGAAAAAAGAAAGAAGAAAATTAAAAGATTATTCCAAGGCACAGGATAAACTTTTAAACAGTTTGACTTGAAAAGAGATACTAAGCTGTGAGAACTGATACGCACTTTTATATGAACCTCTTTGAACCAAAACTTGTTGTGATATATATTCGTGTCATGAATGTTGTTGAGTATGAAACTGCTGTTGCTAGTTGTAAATGTAAGAGTTATTAAAAACCACAAACTTCAGCTGACTGCAACACCAAGAATTAAATATGCTGAGCCAGATTCTGAAAACACTTCCGAAAGAACAAATCCAAATAACTCCGCTATTGACTAACATAACTGTATCTGTTAGATATTGGATGAAGCAGAAATCAGATTTTAACATCTTATTTTAAGCAAATGTAACTGGATCCACAGGAGACAAGTTGTAATAATATGGAGTCACTAGCTTTCCCCTCCAGAATGGGGCAGTCAACGTTTTTATTAGATGAGACATCAAAATAAATAGTATCTATGAATCTAGCCAGGAGAATGACGAACATAATACTAAGTTTATATTTATTTCTATGAAAAAGTATAATTACCGTCCTAGCTTTGGCAAAATGCCAGGGTGAGCATTGAGAAGGTGGGATAAAGCACTTACGTGAGTTTGTTTAGAAGCATTTATTCCATTAAGCGTTCTACGCAGATCTCTGAAAGTCGCATTTCCCCAGGCTTCTGCCAAAACACCTTTCTTTGCACTGCAACAAGCTGCAGATGCCTTGTTTCAGAAATTAAATATGCAAAGACTTTATCTCAAAAATATCTTCTACTAACAATTTTATTCCACAGTACTAAAATTGAGATATATCCATTTTCTCCACTTTATTTGGCTTTTTCTTTGCCTTTTTTGTGAGTGTTATAACCCAGTGTGCACTGTTTCAGCATTCACACTTGGCAATTAGCAATTTCTTTGCATCTACAGAAAAAGATATCTTGAGTAGTTCAAGCTCAACAGCATGGCAATGTTAATTTTTAAATAATAATATATCAATATCCACATCAATTCAAGGTACACAAACATAAGTCTGTGACAGAAGGGAGCCTGAACCCAGCACTTCAGCTGCAGAGGCAATGCGGACAGTGTCAAGCTCCTCTCCCCAGTCCCACATACCTTTTCAATGCAATACCAGAGCCGCTTATTTCGGTAAGTCATGTTAAGGTTATGCTAATGTTAACAAGTGCAATGTGAGAGCACCTGCAGGGGGAAACAGCTGGCATTGAAGACCCAACTCCTGTGTATTTTGGAAGGGTTTGTTTCTGACACGCTCTAGGCTGGCCCTATGGACACGAGACCAGTGGCTGGAGCACATTACGTCAACTCTTCCAGCACACCTGCTGGTTTAGCATCATCCAAAAGAAATCCAGTTCACATGCTCCACTGCTCCCCAGTGTGGACCAAAGTGCATTTACTGGCAACAAAAAGGACATTCTCTACACAAGCACATTCCTGATTCAAATTAAAACAGTAATTATATATGCACCCTTACAGTTTTTTTATCATTGGAAGGCATAACTAGACACACTGAGAGACAGTGGATTAAACTAAACACATAAATGTGCCTGTATGTGTTAATAAACTCAATTCAGAACAGAAGTGCTAGTCATTAGATACAGTTTATTTATTTAGCAGATATCTAAAGGGTTAGATGCAAGCCAAGTTACACTTGCAAGTTAGGTGTAAGTGGAAAAAAACAGAGCACAGATAAGCATAAATCACTGGTAGTGACTTGAAGTCAAAAAAATCACCCTTTAGGATGGGGGTGGTCTACTGAATTAAATGGAAAGGGGAATGACAGAGGGATGCACTTAAACAGGATCTTAATTTACGGAATAAGAAAACTATGACAAAGCCCATCCATTCTCCAATGCCCTCTTCCCCCAGCCACATATGTGGGCTGACCATTTCTTGGCCTCTTCTGTTGACTGAGCAAACACTGCATGTAAAAAGTTTTATTTCCAGCACCCAAATGCTTAGATAGCTGTAATAAGCTGATGGTGGTGCTATCACTGCCTGAATTTAGAGGAAAACATGCCAGAGAAACTTTGTACATCTTAATCCAGCAAATACCTTCTTCAGAGCTGGGGGCTTTTACTACATCTTTCACCCAATCAGTCTCTCTACCTTGTCAAAGCTCCTCTTTCAATTCAATCTCATTTAATATTTTAATTTCAAGACGACTATTCTTTCAAGACAGTAACACCCTAATGCACCATATAAAGTTACCTTAGTAAGGAGAAAAACTCAAATGCCGATGGACACTGAATCTAGCAAAGAAAAGCATAGGAAAGGGAGAAGAAAAACCAAAACAATTTTGAGCATCTGAGACATTACAATTAGTGACTAGACACTAACTTCCAAGACCCTAGTACTGCATGCCCATGTGAAATGAAAGCACAATCACATAACTATTTTGGGGGCTATCCTGAATTTATTATGTCCATGTCGATTCTTTCTTCAATATTAAGTTTCAACAACTTGCTGCCAAATGTTTTTGCATCATTCTAACCTTTTCTTTAACGGGAATCTTTTTCCAAATTTCAATAGAACAAGCAACAGCACAAAATCCCAACAATTCATTGCTGAGATTAGCAAGCAAGAAAACTCACATTAGTAATTCCCAGATGACACAAATCCCTTATGGAAACTCAGCAATAAGCTCTATCTGAATTCAGAGGCAGAACTCTTGGTTTTTCAAATCAGTAATATTGATAAAGTGTTGTATTTTCAGACTTATTCAAATCTCTGTATCCAATTTAAATGCAATATTGGAAATTTCGTTCTACTGCTCCCAGATTTAATTTTCAAACTACTTCAGTATCATTACAAATCTCAATTTCCCTACAAGAAACTGACTTCAGATTCCACAAGTTCTCAGACTAGTAAAAAAAAAGTTGCACAGGTAAGGATACACACACTAACAAATGTGTGCACAGCACTAACATTATGTTCTATTACCCTGTGAAAATCTGATTTTCCAAAAGCCAAACAAATAAGTCTTGTAAAGATTCATAGCAATCACTACTTAGTTCTTTTAAAAAAAGAAGAGAGAGAGACCAGGATATGAAATAGGTTTTATTTTATTAAACTTCTCATCTTATTCAGTTTTTACATCACATGCACCAATCCAGTACTTGCTGATACGGTGGTCTCCTGCTGGTTTGTTTCATGGTGGTTTGTTTTAAGATCTTAACAACTGTAAATAAGAAGAGATTTTAGAAAGGATTCTGCACTGCAAATATGAAATTGAAAGTTGATGGATATGTGACAGATTACTTTTTCTGATGGTTTTAATGCAAGACAAAAATACTCAATTTCATTAGTCTCACTTCTGAACAGACATGAAAACATCCTTAACAGCTCACAAAGAACTCCTAACTTCATTCAAATGTTGACTTGAAGTCTGCAATGGCTCCAGGTTGCTTAACAATGAGGGGAAAAAATCCTTCTGCCTTTCCTCAAAGGACTGTGAACACTAAAAATGTTTTTCCAGTAGCTTGTAAGTGCTTAGTACGTGGCCGGTGACAAAAAACTTTTATGAAACTCGCTATCTGGACCCTGTGTCTCAAGTCGAAGTTCAGAAGGCACACATTCATTTTCAATTCAGCCCAATCTGTCTCATCCTTCATGAGTATTCTGCACCACCTATGAAGCCATGTATAGCTGAAATGCATCACATTCTTCCAGCAGTTAAAATTCTTAACTTGTCCAAAAAGTCTTATACTCAACCTTAATTATAAGCGTCCTACATAGTATTAAACAGTCGCGTCACTGTTAAATGGACTTTCCAAGCATCTACACAGAAACCACACAAAAGAAACTTCTATGCAAGTGCGTTCCATTTATTTAAATGGAGTCAGCGCCCAGCGAGGAGGAACATCCGCCTAAGAGTCTTTTTGACAAATAAGTGGAAAATGGTCTTTCAGACCAGCTTAGGTCAGCGGGTTTTTAATTCTCTGCTATTGTTTCAACTAGCAGTCGCAACACAGACTATACCTCCTTTCTAGAGTCAGATGTTTCTCCTTAAAGTAGCATGAAACTAAGCTGATAAGAAATGCAAAGCTGCTGATCAAGAGCTTTAGCAGAAATTAAGGTTTACCATATAAAGATGCCTTCTACAAGCATAACCGCATCCATGTCGGCAACCTGCTTAACCACAGCCTTGTTAGAGCAGATAAACCTTGGTAAGTCCCCAGCTCAAGCAACCTTTCCTACATGACAGCTGCCCCTGCATATTGCCTCACACTCGTATGGTTCCCAGCTCCCAGACTGCTTGTAGTCATAGACTTAGTTTCAGACTAAGGTGCCACCTTTTATCTTGAGAAGGAACTGAACAGACCTGGCAAAAGCAGCATATTAATTTAACAAGGTTATACCAATCTGCATAAGATAATACAAACCTATTTTACTCATCTGCCTGCTGCACTGTTCCTTTCTCAGAAACATAGATTCCGTCCAAGAATTTCCTGATATCCTTGTTCTTGACTGTAGTGGCCTGCTGGATCAAGGCAGCTACAGAGAAAGCAACACCATTAGTACACAGATGATCCAGGACTACCTCTAGCCTGCATCTGCTTCAACACTGCAAATGATAAATGAAACTGTCATCTGGGGGATGGAACTACCAACTTGAAATTCAGTCAGTTTTAATGAAACTAGAACACACTTCACTGCACTCATCATGGTAGCATGGGGTACAAACACTCTACTACTGCATACTTGTACAACTGCAAAGTGTCATAGCACAAAGGCTTTCAATACTGACTGGAAAACAGGTTCTGTAGACTTATAAAAACATCTCTACATTAAAAAAAGAAAACTATGAAAAGCAATTACACTGGCTAGACAAAAAGCAGTAAGAAAAATAGAAATATGTTTGACTTGTCATTTACCTCAGGATGAGGAAAAAAAGGACCAAGATACAGTTTGCTAAACTGACATCTTCAGATAGAAGTGACCACACCATTAAATCTTCCCAAGCATCCAGCTCACCAACCTGAATTGGAGACTAATTCAATGTCATTCCCTTCAAGGATCAGCTCATCTTTCTGGGCTTGAGATACTGCGCAGGAAACACCTACACAGAAAGGAAAACACAATCACTGGTGAAGACATTGAAGTTGTTGTACTAAGAAAATACTATTCATGGCCTGTCCTGATTTATGGAGCCAGATGGTATTATTCTGAGCAATATTTAGCTTCTACGATTTAGTTAACAGTTTCCCAAAACTCCTTCCAGGGTTGTCCTCTCCTACAATTTCAGCATGCAAAGACAAGTTTCTTTCCATCCAGACAATAACTTACACCAACCAATGTTCCCACGTAAACATTATTACATTACAGCATTAATTACCAATATCACCTGTAAACCAGAGATTTTGCCAGCATGGCTTTGTCAGCTAGGTGGTGCCATTTTCCACATTCTTATGTTCGTTAAGGCAAAACTGGATTCTCCCCCCTCCCCCACCACCAACAGTGGGTGGAAAAACTTGCCCTGACATGTTAAGCACTATGTTTACACTCAAACACTGAATATTCATAGCATATTCAAGAATTTGCATATATAAACTTTCACTTGTAAGGAAATACAAATCGGTTTTTGCAATTTTATCTATTAAGTCAACACGCACTAGATTTTAAGCTAACACCTAAATGTGTTTCAAGTAACTGATTTTTGTAAATCAGCCATTTACAATAAAAGACTCACCCTTAATATTCCACTACAAATCAAAGTCAAAACCCTGTAAAAACCTGCACTGTCTCTACCAATGTCTTCGCACAAGTCCAACGCTTTCATCTAAAGCCACTCCAAAACACCATCTTTCCACAAAATATGCTCACCCATATCTTCACCAGCAGCAGAATCATTACAGAAAAACAATGGGGAGAGTTCTCCCTACACAGTGTTACGATAGCACTGTTTTTAAGACATGCTTTGCCTCTCTACCTGGAAGCTTAACAAGGTCCAAATTCTCAGTCTCTTAGAAATCTTGCTAATGCTCCCAAGTGGATAAGACGTAAAAACAAAGTCTCTTAGAAATCTTGCTAATACTCCAACAAATACTTAAGGTATAAAAGAAAGGAGTAAGAATAAAGATCTTGAAATTTATCATACACACTCCTAGACAATCGGGAAATTCAAAGTACAATAGTATTTCAAAGACCAGAAGTGTGACGTAGGGTGAACCTACCTAGTCTATGTGCAGTATTTCTAACAAAAACACAAATCTCAAATTTTTTCAGTTCACCAACAAACACTCCCAAGACCCAACAACGATGAAAGTCAGTCCTACGCTCCTTGTAATTGATAGTACAAGACCTAGCACTGAGCTTTCTTACTACTAAAAATAAATTATGAAGTATTTACTGCAAATCTAAACAGTGGTACATGTACCATCATGATTATGCAAATTCAAAGCGACAGGTAAATGCTGCCTGAACAGTCATTTACCATCTGGTTCTATTCAAAGCGACAGGTAAATGCTGCCTGAACAGTCATTTACCATCTGGTTCTATCAGTAGTAGTACCCAAACAAACTAGCCTGGAAAACTTTTTTTTTTTTAGAAATAGCAGAGTACTGTCTCATCAGATACACTGACCCGGTCTCATGCGCACTCGGCGAATGTACTTCTCTCCCAAGAAATTTCGGATTTCCACAAGTGAGCCATTATCCTGTATAACTACATTGATGGGGAAATGAGCATACACTGATCTCATCTTGTAACGAAAGCCCTAGGATTAAGCAAATTATTAGATACCGTAATTAGAATAGCTCCAAAAAGCAAAAAAACAAACAAACAACAAACTTACTGGATAGATCTAAGCGTACTTAAAACTGTTTTCATAAGAACTACAACTTGACAATACTAGAACACTGAGCCCAAGTGACATCCAGAGTTGATAGTTCATGCTTTCTTCCACCTGCAAAAGCATGTTCAACAGCAAGCTGGGGGGAAGCTACAAGCAAGTTATATGCATAACATCTTGCATACCTTAGAAAATCTCCTGCTTAAATAAGAGGTTGTCTGTTATTGCCAGTAACTAAACAACAAAAGTAAGTACTTTAAACTTACCAGTGTAACACCTTTTATCATGTTCTGCACATGGCTGCAAATTGTGCGAACTGTTGCCAGCTCCTTTCTGTTACCCCACCATTTGTCAACCCGCAGCTATAAAAAAAAAAAAATAAAGCTTTCAGCCCCATTTCAAAATTAAAATGTTAAAAGTTTTTGTGGTAAACTAAGACCAAGAAATTCATGTAATTTATTCGTAGCTACTCTAACAAAAGCACAAAGCCCTTTTATTTCTTTGAAAGGCTGTTAAAGGTCCACTTACATTTTTCAATTCCTATCTCCCCAGACATATGAGAAACAGTTTTTCTTCACATCCAACTACTAACAAGTCTTCAAAGAAGCTGTTTTGGATATTAAGTGTAAAAAAGTTCTGACATCCTTAAGCTCAAGGATACACTGCCAGGTATGTTAAACACTGAACACACTGTTCCAAAGTTAGTCTCCTGGATATGGTCTATCAACTTTTTAATGAAACACAGGATAAGAACCAGTTTCTGCACCATACCATACTTAAACTTGCTTGTCAAGAAGTGGCTGAACTCAGCCACCTCCCCCACCCCTCCTTTCGAGTCTTTAAGGCTGCATGCAAATGCCATCCATTCATTTAGAAAGTTTCTGCTCTCCCAACATAACTTCCCAATTCCTGAAATTAAATCAACAGAATCAACTTCATCTGTTTATCATCAGACAGTTTATAAGATATACGATAAGCAACACACTGCCAACTAACGAACTAGAAAAAAACCTAAATCAACCAACTGTCCCCATATACCGTAGATTATTTAAAAACCTTCACGGTGCCTGACCTCACTAAACCTGAGCAGGCTCCCACATTCCATGAAGCCAGCCTCTTTCAAAATGCAAATAAATGAATAAAAAAACCTAATTTTCCTGCAGCAGCAGAATTTGCTTCAAGCGTTCATGCTGCCAGTATTTTTTTTAATAGTTCTGAGAATACCCTTCCTCTCTGAGCAGAGAAAACAAACTCTACAGCACTCACCTTCTTGCGTTTCTTTCCCAAGAGGGACAGCTCCACATTAATGTGGTTAAAATCCCTTCGCAGGGTTCCTCTGGGGCCCTTTACAATGACTGTTCGGCCCTTCAGTGAAACATTGACTAGAAATGAAAGACGAAAAGCGGTTAAGGGGCTGGGAAGCCAGCAGCACAACAGGCCTTCCGAACACACAGGCAGACGTACCTTGCTCAGGGATGTCAACAGTCTGGTTGCTGAGGATGGTCTTCATCCTGCAAGCGACACCCAACAGAGGCTGCAGCCCTTCCAGGCAAGGCCCCTTTCCAGCCCCTTCCACGGCGCCCCCACGCGAAACGCCCAGCTACCGAGCCCCCGCCGCCCTCCGCCACCCGGGAGCCGCCACGGCGCCGGGCCCCGCTCCCCACAGCGCTGCCCCCGCCGCGCCCAAGCGCGGGCCCCGGAGGAGAGCGGCGGCGCCGTGGCAGGGCAGGGCTGAGCTGCGCCACGGCGGCCCCGCGCCCAGCCCCATCGGTCCGCTCCGCAGCGGGGCCGGCCGGGGGGGGGGGGGAGGCGGTGGAGAAGGCGCCGCCCCAGGGGTTCCCCCCGCAGGGCTCGGGGCAGAGCGGCCCGGCGGGGCCCGGCGCCGCCCCGGGGGGCTGCTCGCGGCCGGGCGCGGCGGCCGGGCTCCGGCGGCGGCGGATGGGCCTGGATGCCGCGGCCCGCCGGCCTCACCTCGCAGCGCGCAGAGAGGAAAGGGGCAGCGTCCTACGTCATCACGTTCTTGTAGCCGCTCGCCGGCACCCCTAGCGTCATCACGCCAGCACAGCCGCCTGAGAGGCCAGAGTAGCTGAGGGTTGATGTGAGCGAGCTGACTCAGGTGGGGAGGCAGGGCAGCTGAGCGCTGAAGGGATCGATCGGCCGGGCCGGGGCGCACAGCTCCGGGGCGCGGGGCCGCCATGTCACTGCTGCCGCGGGGCCGCCGCTGCGGGGTCGCCGCCGCCGCTGCCAGGCGGCTGCTGCTGGGGCCCCCGGGCTGGGTGAGCGGGCGCCGTCCGGGGAGGGCGGTGGCGGGGCCCGGGCCCTCGGCGCTGCCGGGCGAGGGGCGTCGCTGTGAGCGGGACCGTGGCCGCTGCCGGCGGCGGGCGGCGGGCCGAGGCGCGGGGAGCGGAGCGGGGCGGAGCGGAGGGGCCGGTGGCGCAGGTCCCGCTGGGGGCGCTGCGCAGCGACGGGGCCGGCAGCCTCGCGGGGGCGGGAGGTGCCGCGTTCAGTGACAAGCCAAAAAGAGCATTACATGTTTCACTTGAAGGCAGTTCGGAAAAGACCTATACGATCTCCTTAAAGTGTACGGTGAACCGCCGAAACGAGCAGCAGTTATTTAGTATGTACTGAGAGTATGTTTATAATTCAAGAAATAACACTTCTGCTCGTTTTAGGTGTCTGGAAGCCGTGTATGTAACCAGTATAGAACATCGGGTTCGCTGCCAGAAGAAAAAAAAGAGTTTCTGCAAAATGGACCAGACTTACAGGACTTTGTATCTGGGGATTTGTCAGACAAGAATGCATGGGCTGAGTATAAAGGCAATTTAAAGCGCCAGAAAGGAGAAAGGTAGTTGTCATTTTAAACTACTGTAGTTGCTTCTGTGCAGTATCTTGCATGTTTCGTATTAAGTACATAATGTATACAATGCATTTTTATTAAATTCTGTTGTACTGGCTTGCCAAGTTAATATTTTTTCAAGAAAGAACAAACACAATATTAATTTGAGATAGATAACAAAACACGAACATGTGGTTTTATTTTCTCACTTGAGTACTTGTGCCATGACCTGTATCAAATTATGAGTATACATCAATAGGTGAGTATACCGTACTTGGGTCTTGAAAAAGGATTTTCAATACAGTAAAACAAATTAATGCAGGCTGAATTAGAAGTGATTAAAACAAAACATGTTTCTGTTTGTTATTTGATCAGACTTTGTGATAGTTGTGTAATTTATACTGCCAATATCTGAAATGCCACTCGTTGGTACCTCTGTTGTGGCACTGTTAAATCCCAACAGTAAACGATTTTACATTTTCTAATGACAAGCTCCTGCTTTTGAATGTTGGCTTGATAATAAATATGGAAGGCAGAAGTCCACTGTGACTATGAACAGCACTAGTAGTCGTTGCTAAGATGTGTCAGTTTTCAAGCAATCCTTCATAGGTGGGATCTGTAACAAGAAAAAGTAGATATATGAAATTAATGGAAGCTTACCATGTAAAGAATTTATTAATCTTTATGTTTGCTTGATGTTACTCAGGCTGCGACTTCCTCCATGGCTGAAGACAAAGATTCCCATGGGAAAGAACTATAATAAGCTAAAGAATACCTTGAGAAGTTTAAATCTTCATACGGTAAATCTAGAACCAACCATGTTTTCCTATAGAAATAAGGCATTCTTTTAATGGTATGAAATTAGTCCTTTGTGGAAGACAATTAGAAACCTTATCGTATATGATTTTCAAGGCTGAAACCAAGCCCAGTGCTGATCCCCTTTTCCAGGGGTGAATTTTACGCATAGAGAATGAAGAAAAAACTTGTACAGAGTTTCATATTTTCCCTGCTGTGATTTAAATGTTAGGGTATGCTACTTGCATCCTCAAAGAGATCTGAAGATAGTATGTGTGACTGCCTTTAAAGGAATCAGATACACATAATTCCACATAATTTTGCATGGTAAGAAATTCTAGAAGCGTACAGGTTTTATTAAAAATACCTCCCAGGTGGTAAAAAGTGGCGGGTATGCATAGGGTTTTTTCTTCTTTTGGGGAGAAAGATCATGCTTTGGTGCATCCTAGTTCTCGTGAATATTTGATCAACTTTTACTTTAAAATGTTAATGATGAAATATTCTTTGCTAATTAATAAGGCAGATACTCGGCTGAGGAGTTTTTGGAGTTGTAAAGTTGGGGAAAAGAATGGTAGAGGAATGAGCGTCAGGAAACATTGATTTTATTCCTAGCTCTACTGCTGACTTCTTATGTAAAAGCAGGTAACTCTGTTAACCTTCTCATTTATCACAGAAGGAGTTGTGTTTTATTTGTAAGCTACTGTTGAAATATGGCATATTAATGTCTTTTAACTTTAGGTATGTGAGGAAGCACGCTGCCCGAACATTGGAGAATGCTGGGGAGGTGGTGAATATGCTACAGCTACAGCTACTATTATGGTAAGACATTAACCATTTCTTAAGTATTCTGTAAACGTCTGAGCTGTTGGTAGCATATCTGGGTATGCAACAATCTCTGCTGTAGTTGTGCAGGTTTATTATATGAAAAGTACAGTGAATCACTGTCCTCATTTCTTTCCTGGGTATTGGGGTTTATCTGATTTAGCATTAAAAAAAAGTGATGTGTAAAATATAAAGGTAGGAATGTCTTTCTTGTTTCAGCTGATGGGTGACGCGTGCACTAGAGGCTGCAGATTTTGTTCAGTGAAGACAGCAAAACATCCACCTCCACTAGATCCTGAGGAGCCTTACAATACGGCAAAAGCTATAGCTGAATGGGGCTTGGATTATGTTGTATTGACATCTGTGGACAGAGACGGTTAGTGTGTTGTCATTAATGTCTTCCGGTGTAAGTTCCCATAAGTTTTACATGGAATAACCATAGACTTTGACCAACATTCCTCACTCCATGGGATTATTTGAAGGAGTCAGCAGTGCTGAAACTGTGGGAAGGTTATACGTATTCGTAGCGTTCTCTGTGTCTGTTAAAATATAGCAGAAATTACAGTTAGGAAATATTCAAAATATTACAATAGTTTATTCAATATTCCTAAAAGCTTGTTTTCTTTTAGTAAAGCCAGGATTAATGTTGTGATTGAATGGTCTGGAAGAGCATTTTTATAACTTGTTTTTGGCAAAATTTATGCATATGTGGTACGTTCTATGATTTGATCAGGAAAAAAAGGCCTTGTTTATACGTAATGCCATTACAGAACTTCCTTCCAAAAAGTAGACCTGGAAGAGACTACACTTATCAAAAGAGTTTTTTTTCTGTTGGAAATGGTTGCAGTGGCTCCTTTGTGGTGATACTGCATGGGTGGGAAAAAGTGTTGCAAACACTGTTCAATACACTTCTGCTAAAAGTCCAGTAGCTTCAAAGTGGCTTACAATAATGATAATTAGATATATTTTTATTTTTATAGAATTGTCTCTGACATCAAAAACGTAAATAGATAAAGTCATTCTTTGTTCAGGCTGATAGTGAGCCCGCACAAACATAGAAATTCAGAGTAAGCGTTCAAAGTCTGCCTTAAATGATCCTATTCAGCCTGTGTGCAGAAAAAGTCTTGGTAGAATGTCTAATGTAAATCTTTGGCATGCTGGTAAGATAAGACTGGGCTTTCAGCTTTTGCCTAAAAATTGTAATACTAGTTTGGATTTGAATTTTACTCTGCAGCATTTTTGTGGCTTTGGTAATAAGTAAATACATTTCTTGAATAAGAAGTTAACTGAATGATTAATTGCTTCTAGATATGCCGGATGGTGGAGCAGAACACTTTGCAAAGACTGTCTCTCATCTGAAAGAAAGGTATATTATTAATGTTATAAAGTTATTATTAAAACTTCAGAATGTGGTACTGCATATAGGCCAAAACTAGCTTTAGCTGGATTACTCCAGCTGCCAGGCAAGTACAAAAGTCTGCCCTTTGCTTATTTATGCCCATTTTTCCTGTTTTTCAACCTTCCTGGTGTAATGCCCTCAAAAGTACTTTGAATTTGGATGCATTTTCAATTTAGCCCAAGCTTATTTCAAGCTGAGCACTGGCTTATTTCTTTGACCATGCCTCTAGTTTACCAGTACACGAGCACATACTTTTGAGGTATGTTATTCTTGAAGACTGGCGTTCAAACATGGCGGAGGTAGAAAACAATGTCACTGCATTACAAAGGTAGTTTGATTTCTCTTTCAGCAGCAATCAGTATTTTTTCTGCTGCGGCTGTTTTGAAGTCTTTAATTGTACCTTCTTCTTTCCCTTAGTTAAGCCTTTTTCATTCTCTGTATTGCTGCCCTGCATGCCTTCTAATAGCATGCTTGTCTTACCTGCCGATTTAATTCCCATAACTTCATTAGAGTCTTCATCTAGTGCTGAATTTTAGGACGCACGTTGAAAGGTTCCTGTGCAGATAAGCAGTTTTCCCATCTGCCCTTCTGAGCTGAAATCTGGCTACTGCATACCGGGATTCGTTTCCTGGGCAATACCACAGAGTATTCCTATCCCAGTAGACAGGAATATAGCTGCTTTATATTTCACAAGCCGTGACATTAAAAGCATGTTAAAAAATCTTGTTTTAATTAGCCTGCAACAAAGATGCACAGAAAAAGTCATATATGTGATTGTTCGACAGACTATAAGAATGGCTTTAATATTATCTTTCACTTTATAAATATTCAGCTCACTTCAGTAAAATCAGGAATTAAACGCATTGTTTTGTTTAAATTCTAATATTAGTATTTGCAGAAATACATGTTTTATACATGTATCCTGAATGAACTTTACTTTGCATATCTGAGCATTGTTAATTTAGTTACGTTTATTTTTTGCCATACTGAGCTTTGATTAAGTACAGATACTATAGAGCAATATTTTGTAACATTTGATTTTAGCAACAGTGATACAAATCCCACAGATGTTTTCATTTTCAGTCTCTGCTTTTCAGGAATTCCAAAATTCTAGTAGAATGCCTAACTCCTGATTTTCGAGGGGATCTTAAAGCTGTGGAGAAAGTAGCGTTGTCAGGACTAGATGTATATGCCCACAATGTGGAAACTGTTCCAGAACTACAGAGGTAAGCAAAGGTAATATGTATAAAGAGAAGGAAATATATAAATAAAAGAGATTTTCTAAAAGGAATTTTGTGAAAGGAATAGTCAGAGCCATTTATTTAAATCTGCATTACCGCTCTAGCTCCCACTCCCCTAAATTACTCTTCTAACTGGTGTTGATGATACTATAGTATCAGTAGTAATTCCTCTCTCTCTTATAACCAAATACCCACTAAAGGGAAAAAATGCTACAGCTCTATCTAACCCGAGTTTTTATATGTACTTTTCAAATCAAAGACTTGTCTTAAGAGGAGAATAAGCATACATTCTAATGGAGAGTAGTTTAATCCGTTTATAGTATAAAGTATTCTGCTTGAGAAACATCCTTCATTTTTAAACAGTAATATTTAACATAGACATTGGGTTGTCTTTTGGACAAAAGTTTACTTGCTCAACCAAACACTGTTCATTTTAAAATCTATGTTCACGTCACTTTTTAGCATTTTGGTTTTCTCTAATTGTAAGGGTGTGACCTGCTCAGCATCTTTAACTACTTTGCCATGAGAAAAACGCAGTTTTCTGCATTGCAGTCACAGCTATAAAATTCTCCTGACTCATTTTAATGCTGTTGGGGGGGGGCAGAGCCTAAGACTGAGCAGTGAGTGCTTGAAAACGAGCTGAAAAAGTTTGGGGCTTTCGCTAAAGACGACAAACTTGGGAAAGAAAGATTTAAGCAAATGAAGAAATCGGTTGCAAACCAGACCTGAAACACAATTACATCCATTTCTGTTTTCGCTTCAGCTCACGACAGGTTCAGGTCGTGACTGTTAACTCTCACTGGCATCAACCACTTCCTCACTGCCCCAGGCCGCGGGGGGGTTGTAATTGGGAAAATTTGGGTAGATTTGAAAGGCTTTGACGTGTAGAAGGAGGGGGCCGCGGCCAGGGTCAGGCCGGGCCGGGCCGAGGAGCGGGCTGCGGAGGCAGCCGCCGCCGCCTGCTCGGCGAACGGCGAAATGGCGGGGCAGCGCTGGCCCCCGGGGCGGCTCCCAGCGTGCCCCGCGCGCGGCGGCGCCTGCCGCGCCCGCCGCCCGCCGGCAGAGGGCGCCGGCCCCCGGGCCGCGGCGGGGCGGGGCGGGGCGGGGCGGGGCGGGCGGCGCCTGCTCCGTCGGCCGCCGCCGCTGGCGTGGCCCGGCTGCGGCCCTGCGTTAAGCGCGTTGGTAGGCCTACAGCCCCTGGCGGTGCTCGGGGGGGGGGGGAGGGCACGTCTCATCGCTTATGAATGATTGGGGGGGGGGGGGAGTCAAGGGAATTGTCAACTAAAGACCTAATTTTGTACAGTGGTGGCTTTCACTCTGTGGAAACTAATAGTGTTTCGGCACCTCACGGTCCTGCATATCCCTTTATGCATTTTTCCCCTTGTGTTCAAAATATTTAAAGGAAGGTCCGTGATCCCCGAGCCAACTTTGAGCAGTCTGTACGCGTCCTGCAGCATGCTAAAGAGGTCCAACCGGGCATAATTTCTAAAACCTCCATTATGTTGGGGCTCGGCGAGACAGATGAACAAGTATATTCAACAATGAAGTGTAAGTTGGTGCTGAAATATGTGTTCACATGGATGAATTTTATTTTACTGGAAAACAGTTGCAAGCATCTTAAAATACAACAGACTGATGTATGTGCAAATCAGTTTGCTGATGGGGGAAATGTTTTCTAAAGTACATGGAAAAATCAGTTACGAAAAACATGAACTTCTGAAACATTCTGTTCTCATGGCTTTCAGATTTCTCAGTGACAATTTGACAGGCTGATCAAGCTCCTGCTGATTTCAGTGGGAGCTACAACTACCTTCATGTGATTATTTTAATATTCATAACTTTGCAATGCTTAAATAATGAGCTTACAAAATAGTTAGGTTATTGTGCATTTCTTTTTAGAGGTGGTAGACCGTGATGTCTGGGAAAAAAAATATTTTGACTTACCAGCACAGATGTAAAACAAATGTTCTTTTCCTTGAAACTGTAGCATGTTCTTGTGGGGTTTTTGTTTGCTTTGTTGGTTTTTTTTTTGTTTGTTTTTTGAGAGGAAAAACTTCACAGTGGTAAGTGAATAGAAAGTGCTTACAAGAAGAAATTCATAAATCCCATAACTTTTCTCCCAGATGAGGTTGGAAGAATGTCTACCTGGTGCTTTATTCTTTGTAGATAAGCTCTTAGATAGATAGTATGCTGGTACAGTGTAGTTTTTCTGTAGCTACCCTAAAATCTGGGCAGTAAAATTACCATTCCTGACTTTCCCGCACTCCCCGTCAGGCATTGTCTGGCCATGACATCATGAAAGTTCAGATTTGGTGCTGTTTGCTTTCAGGCCACTTTCACAGATGTGTTTGAAGCCAAGGGTTGACCAACCTCGTTCATTGAGTTACTCTAATTTTGTTCGCCTTCCCTCTTGTATGTAAGAGTTAAAGAACACGTACATGTGCTGGTATTGAACCAGTTTCTTTACAGAACCCTATCGATCTAAACAGAGATTTCAGGGTACCTGTGAGTGCAGTGTTCCAATCACAACACTCTGTGTTTGTTTTTTGTTTTTTTTTTTTCTAATTTACTTCGGGGCAAGCAGCCCAAGTGGCCAGAACGTATGGAGAAACCCATGTAAAATCTGATTCCTCAGCCATCCCTTTGTTGGGAATGCCCTACTAGCTGCAGTGAACGTAATTCTTCAGGCTAGCTGACTATCAGGTGTCTGGATTTCCCTCTGTAAGTAGACTTTATGTGAACTCATTTGCTGTACAGTGAGTCTAGTATATATTCCAGTTTTAGCAGACATGGCTTACAAGTGCAGCAGGCACGAAAATTAACATATACCCTGAAGTGTGTAAAACTGTCAACAGGTGTTGGCAGTTCCCCTTGGATTTATAGCTCTTTAGAATTGTGCACATAACAGCATCAGGACTCTTGAAACAGTGGAAAAGTGCTAAGAGTGTGTACAGGCATCCACGTTTTATCAAAGGAAGGCTCTAACCTAAAGATACAATAAAAAGCAATAAAATGAAAAGAGCACATTGTCTCTGCAGTGAGACAAGTGACTGCAGTGCAGTATAGTAGTATGCTCCCTAGCTTTCAGCTAGGTAGCTCGGGTACTGCTAAGTCTCCTTGCAGCAGCACGGGGCTCAGAATGAGGTAATTTACATTGCCGCCACTCAAGGAGATCACAAGTTCTGTTTACTGGAGAGCACGATGTAGCCCTTCTAATATGCTGTAGCGCAACCTGTGTTCAGACTTGAAATGTAAGTAGGACAGTTTTAAGTTGCTGACAGTCCCTTGCGATCCTTTTGCCACTAACAAGCAATTTTATTTTTACAGTATTGCGTGAAGCCGGTGTAGATTGTTTGACCCTAGGACAATACATGCAGCCAACAAAACGTCACCTAAAGGTAAAAATGCCTTTAGCATACTGACAGCATTACGGCCTGAACCTCACTGTGGCAAAGTTTCCCCTTTCTAGGAAGAGGTTTAATTTGCATCTTTACCCTAACAGTGGATGTTGGGAGAGATTTCCTTTCTCCTCTTACCTGATCTTCATCTGTTAGGGGCTTTCTGCTAAAAATGACCTCCGCTGTCTGTCTTCCATCTTCCTCAGGCTTCTCACTGCTACTTGCTACTAGCTGGGGAGGCAGCTGGAGCTAAGGCGTGATTTTGGAAACAACAGAGACAGTTTAAATGTAACGGCTCTCGCCTTCCCTGTCTCATAGGCTCTTCCTTAATGATGTCACTTCAGCTGTGAAAATTGCCATTTTTCTAGGTTTTCTGGATCTGTAGTCTGTCCAGAAATGTTTGAATCTCTGTCCTGTTACTCTCTGCTTCACCGAGAGGTTACTATTGAAGAGATTCATAAGGCTACTCTGTTTTTAACTAACTTGGACAATAAAACGTTTGCTCAAAGTGACCAGTTAAAAACAATGAAGAAAATGATGAAGCAACAACTAGATATTACATTCTGAACTGCTGAACTGTAATTGGCTTTTAAAATAAATGCATTCTTCTGGTAAAAAGCAGAGAGAAAATGCATTTGTATGACTTGACTGCTGCAAGTTTTGAAGTGTAAAGTTTTTGAATTTGTGAAATAACTCCTGTCACTACATTTCAGCTGTATCCACTTGCTTTGCGTTATTTTCTGATCAAAATTAATACTTTTCACTCAGGTTGAAGAATATATAACTCCTGAAAAATTCAAGTACTGGGAAAAAGTAGGAAACGATCTTGGATTCCATTACACAGCTAGTGGGCCTTTAGTGCGCTCCTCCTATAAAGCAGGTAAATTATTGAAATGCATTAGATGATTTAGGATGTAAAATTTTATTATATAAAGTTACAACTGTGAAGTAATATGTAACAAAGTTCAACTTAGCTCAAAGGCAACTCATACACTGGTCCTTTGGTTTTTATTTTATTTACGCTTACTGTCTTCTATAGGTCAGCTAAATGCATCAGTATGGCAGTAGTTGGTATTTGTGTAATTACTGTGCCACTTAAGCTCATTTTTGCCAAACCTGGTTTGTACTATACTTATTGCTTGAGGCAGGATTCATATAAAGGGAAGACAATTTGCAAGTTTTCCATTACGTCCTACCTCTTGAACACTGCAGGGTTTAATAGTGGCCTTTGTTTGTGGTATATTTTTGTTGCTTTAGAAAGAATTTATTTACAGTGCCACAAAAATAATTAGAGGCGTTTATGGCAGTGCTTTTTCTAACAAAGCACTGTGTATCAAGTAACAGCTGATTTTAGTGGGATTGTGGTTTAGGTCCAATAGCCTGCTTTTTCCTAAGAAGAGAGCAGAAAAGACTCAGCTGGGACATCTTGCTTTTCAGACTATTTTAAAGCCAGCTTAAGCAACATTTGTAGCAGGTTTCACTATAAGTTGTTGATAATTTAATTAATAATTAATCCCTATTTTGTGGAGTTATTTCACCTTTGCCTGTTGGGAATCCTTTCATACAATTGGACATAAGCAAAGTCAAGGACTTTGTTGGGTTATAAAGGTTTTGGTTTTAATCTCTATATATTGGAAATATTATACAGAACTGAATTGTCATAGAACGCAATTCTCAGTAAGAATGTATTGCTTTGAAATACTTACCAATCACTTTTGGTGCTTATTTGCCTTTCAATTAGGTGAATTCTTCTTGAAGAACTTAGTAGAAAAAAGAAAGACAAAAGCCATCTGAAAAGGAGAGTAAACCTATTTAAAGTAGCCTGTTCTAAGGATCTTTTTTTTCGGCCCATAAACTCAGTTCCAGAAATACAGCAGCCACATGGTGGATGCTTGAATTAACTTACTGTCTTTCTAGAACACTTTTCTCTCACCAGAACACTTCATGTTAATTTACCTGATTCTTCCTTGCAAGGGTGCAACTACTAGTCGAACTAGTAGAACTTTTACTGTTCAATAAACAGTGAGAAGATGGAATTTAAAGAAGGTGTTGATAAAACTCACTTTTTAAAGAACAAGGGAACTGAGCTGGAAGAAACACAAGCTGAAGATAACAGACAAATTTAAGTAAACAAGGTTGATGCTACCATCAATATTGCTGCAATTAGGTACTTGTTAAGATGTTAATAACAAGTAATTAGAAAGATATTGATATCTTGATATGTATGTCACCATTAGTACGTAACATGAATTTGCAGGGACTCTGGGAAACCTGGGAGCTCCAAATATTGTATATATGACAAAAGACCATATTGAGCCTATTTTGAACCACACTAGAGAAAACATCATTAACATGCTTCAAGAGACAGTCAGCGTCTTAAACTACATCTGAAGAAAGTTAGCTACCCATTCTGGTGGTTAATGCTTTTCAGGTGGTTGGGTGTCCAAGGGTGAACGGGATTAGTCTGCGGCAAGCCAGTTAACCTTATATAGGTGTCATAACTTAAACCATCTGGAAAATCAAAGTTGCTGTAACAGCATAAGTAGAGCCACCTCTAGTTTGGGTGTAAGACAGTTAACGAACCCCACTGAGTTGCATGGGTGCTTCTTCAAAATTGGGTATGCAGAAATGTTGATATTCCGTACTGTACTTCTGTTTCACGGGTATTGTCTTACTATTACAGGAAATTAATAGCTGGTCTAAGGTTTTGTTGGTCATGTTTGGTCTGGCTACCAACCCCCTTGAGGCTTGATCTGGCTGTTAAATCCTAAGACAACGGGGAAATGAACTGCATTGTGGATGAAACGTGAAAACCATTATATATATTTTTAAATTGTAACAGAAATAAAAACATAACTTATGGTACACTAGCAGTTGTAAATGCTTCTCTCTTCCCAGCAATTGGAGCAAAGAGCTGTCGTCTCGATACTTCAGAGTGTGTCTCCCTAATAGTTCTCAGTTTTCTGCTTTGAACACCTTGGATATTTTCATGAAAATATAGCTTAAGCCTGCTCAAAAACTTTAGGAAACACACCGAGAATCTATGTTATCTGGTCCCAAACTCTTCTCATTCCAGTACCCTATAGCTGGCTGCAGTATTTGTGTAAGTTATGTAGTCTACAGGAACCAGAGTGAAAGTCTCGGTCTCTCCCCCTACTTTCAGCAAGATCTTAGAAGAAAGATCATTTTTAAAAAAGCAAGCTAGTGTTAGTCACTCCTACATATAATGTCATGTATGCTATGTATGAACAACAACAATGAAATTATACCACAAAGGCCAGTGATATCCAGTGGACACTTCACAAAATGAAGTATAGCCAATACAGATATTCCAAATATATAGTCTGTATATACTTGTGTTCCACTGAGCAAATGAAAACCCATACTGTGGGGGTTAAATACTGGAACAGGTTGCCCAGACACGTTGTTGCATCTCCGTCCTTGGAGATACTCAGAAACCACTGGGCTAGGGTCCTCTAGCTCTAGCTGACCCTGCTGAGGAGGGGTTTGACCAGACTCTCTCCAGAGGTCCCAGCCAACCCCAATTACTTAGTGAGTCTGTGGAAAAAGTGTTATGACAACAAATAGCCTTAAGCTAGAATAAACGTGCTAATTAAGCAGTATTAGGTGACTATAAATTAGGAAGAGAAACCCGAGTCCTAAAGAACAGAAGAAGGGAGAAATAGAAGTCTTGATCACGATCCTTTGTAACAGCAAACAGAAAGGCAAGGTTTAAAACCCACCACGCTGAGCAGTAGATCTGGAAGTACCAGGCAAGCTTTGAGCCACAAATGCCCCACTTCAGCTGATGTACATTGAATGCTAAAGCAGTGGAAGGTATCACTATGGTAAGGAAATTAATTCAATACTCCCTCCACAACAGTAGACAGGGGGCAACATTAACTCCAGGATACCAGTACATTTAACAGCTGCCAGCCTTTCTAATAGAAATCCTATTATAAATAATAGTTTTGACTTGCTTGGGGAGCAGATCCAACAGACTATTGCTGTAGCAGTTTTTGCTCTTTAAACATATTAACACAAAAAATATGGAAAAAAAAAGATTCTGAGCAATATGGCTATTGCCAAATTGTGAAAAGATGAGATTGCACAATAATTATCTATGAGGGGTTTTTTCTCCCCCAGATGAGAAACAATGTTTCTGAAATCAGATTCCAATATTATTTCATGTTAGAAGTATTTTACAGATTATTCCTGGGTGGTTGAGATGATGCTCTCATGCTTTTACACAACCATGTCTGATAGCAGGCACCAAGTTACAGCAGCTACTTAAGAAACTATTTTCTACCTCCACAGAAACCATACTAAACACCATGCAAAGCAGTCATGTTTTGACTTCATGGGTGTGGGAATTTTTTTTTAAGCATCTTTGAGGACCTTTGCCAATCTGTAGAGTAAAACTGACCAGCCTTAAAACTCCTTTCCTAGTTAAAAAAACAAATAACCCCCCCCTCCAAAAATACTGCTTTACAACTATCTTTTCCATTGCCTGTTCAGTTTTTCCATAACTATGCTAAAGACACCATGCATAATCATACAAAACAAGAACCCAGAACTCTTTTGCATGTAAGTTCAGCACAAGTTTCATGAATTTTCCTACTTTGTTTCCACTAAAGTTTAGTGACACTTTTTTTTTTTTTTTTTAAATATCAAGCACTTGTTTGTGGCAGTTTGTTTCCACAAAGCAGCAATAAAGTATTTTAAGCAAAAATAATCTTCCTTGCAATCCACAAAACACCAATTGAGTGAGTTTTGGGAATACGATTTCAAGTTGATGTAGACTCTTTAACAGAATGATTTTTTTTTTTTTTAAAGTATCATTACATCAAGCTACTACTTCATTCTGTGAAGCATAATTAAATGTTACCATGCAGCTGAGCAAAGAACTGCTGTAGCTTTTGAGTGACTTGAAGAGTCTTTCCATTAAATCAACAAAAAAAGACTGCTTATTTAAGAACACAGTTTTAAAAAAAATTTTCCTACTTGCTCAGTAATTAGTAATAGCCTCCCCATCCTTAAAAACATATACATGCTGCTTTACTACCATATAATATAAGTCATTCTGAAAGATGTTCTCAACTTGCAACAGACGTTTTCAAGCTTGGAACAGAAAAAGCAAATAATGAAAACTGTCCCCAGTATTCCATCATAGATAATCCCCTACTGCTTTCCTGCATTTTAAAGTTCATTCAAACTGCTGTTTAACAAGATTATAAGCACTATTTGAAGCTCTAGATCACCTCCAACAGAAGAACCTCAAGTGATATAGAAAGAGGAGCTGTAAGTTTGTTAACCACTATGAAATCTCCTCTTTAACTCTTGGTCAAAAATATACATCCGTTTATTAATTCAGAGTGTTCTTGGATTTCAGATGCTTGGAACCAGGCTATTTTTAACTGCTTTACATTAAGAATTGAACATAGACGGGCAGGTTGGGGCAGGGGGGGACACAAACATGAAAAAAATGCACCCACACACCTGGCATTTAGGATTTGTTTACACAGCTTAATTTATGTAGTCTATATCATACAATTCATAGGCTAGTATTAAAACAGTTGCTTCAACTGTTGTATCCATACTTCTGGGATGAAAAGCAGTGTTACCATGGATTGGATTTTATTAAAAGCCCCATAAAAAGCAAGTACAGAAGTCCATTACTCATAGTTCCTATAATTCTTGACAAGAACTGTAAGATCCCATCAGCACAAGTTCAAAAGCATTACAAAAAACACATATATTCTGCATGCACTACTTGGGTGCTCCAACCCTCCAAGCAGGAGGGCAAGTCATCTCCGACTCCATTTCCCTGGCAACTATTATTCTGAAGAGGACAGTTTGTGATTCATGGTGCTGCAGAATCTTCTGAAACTCTTTCAGCCCGTGGTGAATTTCTCCTGCATACATGCGAGAGAAAGTTCCAGTATCCTAAGGGCCTACACCACCAGCTGTTCAGCTCATTGTTAAACCTGATCCATCCCACAGCCCCAGTGTTCAATAAAAGGATTCAGCAGCCAGAAGACCAAACAAGCTGACTTTCCCAGAAAGGGAAACGCCAATACCAGTTATACCCCTTTGCTGTGCAAAGGGATCTGCCTCCCCATCAGACATTTCCTAAGAAACGTAAATTTAAGAGATCCCACTGTAATTAACTTTCCCCATTCTTTGTTGATCTTGATGATTAAGCAACAAATCACCCTCCAGGCTTCAACTCAGTCTACAGAAGCAGAAAACAGGAATGTGTCTAGCAACTGGTTCCTCAGTTTTGCCAAGGCAACATGTGGAAAGCTGCTGGAAACGTCCAGTGGCCAGCCTTACAGCTCTTGCACATTCACAATAGGAGCAGCGCTGTGTGAATGGTTCATCTCTCCACTTCAGACTGATGAGAACAGGTCCCACATGGTGATGCTACTATCACAACTCTGTACAGTCTTCTGAAAAGCATCCTTTGCTATCCTGATTTTCCTGGAGCCCCTACTCACTTCCTTGATGAGGTGAGCCTTGAAACAGTGCTGTGCTGCCTTGAACATAATTCAAGGCGAGTCTTCAAGCTCATCTTGTCAATGCCCTCCTCTTAATCCCCAAGAAGTAAATAGCAACTGAGAGGGCAAGTGAGTGAGTGAGTTTGGGGGGAAGAAAGGGTGTCAGTCACAAGACTATCTACCTGCAAAGCAAGAGTTGGATTATTTGTATAAATACCTCAACTTTATCACAGGGCTGTTCCTGCTCTCTGGGCACTGTATGAAAACAGAACTAGTAAATCAGTAAGAGGAGGAGATGTGATGATGGAAGTCAACACATGAACTGGAGTTTAAGCCCCCCTGTAATTTCCACTGATCTTGACTGGTTTCTGACGTGTACCTCACAGAAGAGCCTTACAATAGTTGATACAAAACAACTCAAGCACATTTGCTCACAGTGCTGTGTGCTCACTACAGAGCAAGGCCTCACATGGAAGCCACTGAGGTGTGCAGAATCTGAAAGCATCCAGTTGCAGGGTACAGCAATTGCTGTCAGTCTAACAGATAGCATTGTCCCATATTATCTACTCAAATTATACGCGTTCCTTAAACAAATCTTCAAAGATCTAGCCTAAAGCTTAGGCTAGTAAATTATGTCTACATTTCAGCAAGTAATAGCACTTATTAGCAAAAAGACACAGACTTTGCGCTCTTGGTTTAACTATTGATGTAGCATACTTTTCTACTGAATGAATTCAGAAGGTATTACATGACTAGCTACAGGACAATTCTCAAACATCCCAACACTACTGTTACTTAGCAGGGAGGTTTCTGCCCCTTTCATTCTGAAACCTGTTGATAGTCATAGTCCTTCTTTATCCTCCCCTCCATTTCACAACCCCATGCAACAAACTGAACACAAACTTTGCATCCCAAGGAATTTAATAGCACTGGCCAATTGGGATAATTAAAAAAAAAGGAGAAATAAAGTAGTAAAAGTATAAAGATGACATGGGAAGAATGCATTCCTGCTAGTTAAATGAGGTAGCAAGCTGACTGACTTATGGGGCTAAACTTTATTTTTAACCTTTTCCCAGGAGCAGAGGATAATTCCTGCAGGTTGATTAGGAAACCTGCTTTCAGTTCAAGTATGCAAGCAAAAAGGAAGGAAGAAATAACCACTAGATAGCTTTGAAGTCAACATTTGCTTTCTACTTGGACTGATATTGAATTAATTTCGGGTAATTCTGCTTAAATTCAATGTTCAAACAAGCAGCAAATAGAATGCTCTTCTACTGAGGCTGATGGGTTTCACCGCTGTAATATGGGGAAATTTGCCCCATGAATCTGATTAAAATCAATAATTTATGTGCTGTACGTGGAATGTGGCAAGACCACGAAGAATCAGAAGTGTTATCTGCCAGTGGATCAGTTTATAGCTGCTAGTCCACTGTCATTAGCTACACAATAGATGCCTGCAGAACTATCTGGCCTCCCAAAACCAGAAGTCACTTTAGACTATATCAGTGCCCACCGATCCCAGTCAGGATCAGGGCAGTACTACTGCAGTCAGCTCTATTTTAGGGCTCAACCCAAATCTTATCAAATTCACTTGGAACATATCTTTTGACTTGCTTGCTTTAACAGGCATTGAACAGGCCAAGAAGTTACCCTGGAGGTAAATTATAATCGGTGAGATCGAGTAAGCTCCTGATCACTGTCCATAGCTAGACTAAAGTAAAAAATAAGCTTTTCTATTTCTTTTGCTTTCATAGCACTTGAAACGTTTAAAGTGCAGTTTGGGAATGTTTCTGGAAGCAGAAATATGCTGTTTGAAGGTAATTTTTCCACTTAAGAGTTGATTGACTATTAAAAACTGGTCTGTCTGTACCATCTTCAGTAACTGAAAAAATTATAAAAATAGAGATTTGAAAGTAGACTGAATTCACGTGTACCAGGTACCATTTCTACTGTAAAAATGGTTTTCAGTTTATGAAAAAATATCTTTCCTTAAAAAAAAAAAGCATAGGCTTACAGTTAATATCACTAAGAAGGTTCACAGAATTCCTTCAGTACCTATTAAGAGTTACACTCTGGGTTTTTTTACAGGATGCTCCTGCAGGCTGAACTTAGGAATTTCACTAGAAGCAGCAAAGGGGATTCTTTTGGCTGATACCTTCTTTCCAATTGTTTCAATCTGAAAGAGAAGACATTTAGCAAGTGAGTGTGGCAAGCTAACACAATAATGTCAGGCTATTAAAAATCTATGAACTAAATCCAGGGCCATGATTACTTTTAATTAACATGGGAAAAATACAAACTCCAAAGCACAGTGTGCCAAGAGACTATTTTCTAGGAGTACGAGTGCAAGGAGTTTTAAGAGTTTTTTTAAAACCTCTAACAGGATCCTGCTTTGCATGATATTAAAATAGTTACATCCCAGTAATTTGAACATTCATATACCTCAGCTTCCACGGAACTGTCAGTATAAACATCACAAAGAGCCTGGGTATTCAGAAAAATGCAGGCTTAGCCTCCTTTATTTACAAGCTTATAGCCTTTCAATTAAGAAAGATGAGCATCTTTCTCCCTTAAAGTGGGTTGTTTTTCGAAAGAGTACAGCTTTGAAAGGCTAAAAGGTAGTCAACACTATTTAAGAAAGTGTAAGAAGCTAGTGCATGCACACGCACCAGGTACTGCAAAGTTCAAACTGAGCCATTCTAGGCAGACACCTGAGTTAACTACCTGGTTTCATCAGCACCCTCTGAAGAGCATTGTTTAAGCAGCCATGTCAGCTATGAACCATATTTGCTGGTAATAGCTGCACCATGTGGCCACAGCATTTAACTAGTAAAAGCAATTTACACTGTTTGTGAACAGGCTCATGTAACAGCTGTGCTGTAGCTTAAGCAAAGGGGGAAAAAAAAGGAGGAGGGGAGGGAGGGAAAGCCTATGACCATTATGCAAGTAATCACCGTACTTAAGTAGGTAAAAGGAAATACTTTAGCTGAAACATGCATCTGATTTGGCCTCTAGGTTTTGTTCTAATTCATGACTGACTGAGATGTTTCTATCAGCAAATTATTCAGAGATTTAGTGATTTCAGTATTAGTCAAATATTTTGTCTCTACTAGAGGACTAGACAGATGACTTTTCCAGACATGTTTATACGGCCGAGTGTTGATGGAATATTCCAACGTAGCTTGGATTTTCACAGCGCATCAGTTTACAGAACAGGAGGATACTGGAGAAAAGGTACACTAATGAAGAGACCTAAGAACAAGTGTTTTACATTTTACGCCTCACCTAAGAAGGGCTTTTTCTCTTGTAACTCAATCATTCCAGTGAGCAAAAAGTGAAAAAGATGAGGGTGGGGAGGAAAGGAACAGGATATCAACACTCATCTCCCTCCCCCTCCCCCCCAAAAGAACAATTAGAAATACAATTCAGCTGGTTACCTGGAAACCAATGACTTGTAGCTCATTATGAAGATCATCAAGAACTCTCCTACCATCAAAGATGAACGCAGGCTTGAGCATCTTTTTGTGAATACACTCATAATCCAGCTCCTATAAAGGGCAAATAGAGCAGAGAGAATAATTAAGTAACATATTCTCTTTGTATCTTTGATTTAAACCGAAGAAAAGAATTTACCTTAAACATGTCCCATTCAGTACAGATTACAAGGGCATGAGCTCCATCACAGGCTTCATATGGATCTTTACTTATAGTGACCAGCCGAGAAACTGCAATAGAAGGAAAATGAGGTTTATTCTGCACAAGTTTTGGTGTCTACCTGGTGCATTCCTGGCAAGACAGTCTCCTTATTTGATCAGAGCAAGGAAGGAGAGTTCCAGGTCACTCATCTAGAGTTGTTTTCTGTCAAGACATTTGTCACTTAAAATTAGTGATAGCAGCTGACACCTGACATCTGAACAAAGTCAAGGCTCTTAACTGCTTGAAAAACTGGAATGCTTAATTTCTCAAAAACATTTCTAGAATTGGAAGTTATTATCAAAGATGCAAATACCAGTTCTCAAAAAGGTCATTGCCTATACGATAGCAGCACACCACATTTGCTATAACACTTGTTTCACACTAAAAATACGTGGCTCAGTGCATACACCAAGGGCTACCTTCATCCTTTGACTGCCTCAGCATCTGCCTGGAGACCATTCTTCCATCCCCCTCTAATTCAAGGGCCCCTTGTAAGCACTCCAGCCTCTAATGGCTACTACTGTCCTTCACTCCAAGTGCGTCTGCCATATCAGGTCCATTTGGAAGGTCTGAGTATCATCTCATCACAGTTGTTTTCCCTCATTCTCTCTCCACCTCTAAGAAGATCAACTATCATTCTCCTCACCCATCTATACATCATCTCCATTCTTCCCCTGCCCAGTAGGAAGAAAGAACAAAGATCCAAAACACCTCCTACAAAACCCCTACTCATAGAGGACTAGTTCAAATCGTCTCGAATTGAGGGGCAGAGATTAAACAAGAAGTGACACTGGGAGGGCAGGAGAGGAAAGTAAGTGTTCTACAGTGAATATCAGAATTACTACTTCTACTTTACACAGGCAAGACAGATCTACAACAACACAAGGCTCAGGACAAAAAGAAGTGGACAGAGTAACGTTAGTCCCTCTTATTGCTGGACATTCTTGGTTCTCTTTCTTTTAATTGCACAGAAAATTTTTGCGCGCATTTAAATGAATATTTGTTAAAAAACCACCACCACCACCACACACTGGTATAGAATTAGCATTGTTTCAATAAAATGCTAAGCAGAGCTGAGGAAGTTTACAGTAATCCTCTGAACTATGACAAATCTCTGCATTAACAAAGTGTAACCAGCAGCACATCACTGCCATGGTGAAGGTGAATTTCCAGTATTAACCTATTCTCAAAAAGCACAAGGCTTGGGTTTTTTGTTTTTTCCTCCCCCCCTCTTCCAGGAAATATAAACTTTTCATGAGCATTCTTACCTTGGTTATCCTCGGAGACACCTGGATGTGAAAGATCCAAGATGATTTGTTCCTTAGGTACTTTAGGATCATAGATATGGAGTTTTGCTCCTTCATCCATTAAATACTTGCTAATGTAGATACTGGAAGACTCTCTAGGGAAGTGAATCAACCAGTTGAAGAATCAGATGATTTGTTCTAAATAATGAAAGTCTTCAAGTGTCATGAAAAGACCCTATGAGATGTGTTTAAAGTAAAGCCAGGATAAAAGCTCTAGCATTGCACATATCAGTGGTAATCCACGACAGCAGCAAAATAAAAGTCTTGAGGGAGGACAAGAAGGATAATGTAAAAAAATAAATTTGCATCTCTTTTGCTGAATCATGCCTAAGATAGACACTAAGCCCCAGGATTCTGATTGAGCATAATTAACAAGATGTCACTCCCATTAACATGCCCTGCAAACTCCAGCCAAAGAGAACCCTATTCAGCTTTTACAGGAAAGCAACAGAATAGCTGTCCTTGGGAAACGAGGCTGAAGCTCTGCTACTGACTCCCAGTTGCTACACAAATCCAAAAGCTTTTGCATCTTTACTGTAGAGACAGGAAGGACTCTGTTCAAAAGCCACCTTAGTTTATTCAAGTAATGAGGACCAGATGCAATAGATGATTCTTAGTTTCTAAAACATACTTAAATCATTCAGAAGCTGGATTAGAGGTCAGATAAATTGTCTCACCCATTTAAGAAAAACTAATTCAGTCACAAGAGGTTTAGGACCTTTCACCTGATCAGTTTTCATTAACACCATTCAATTGGTGCGCTTAACTGCATAGCTGGTGACAAATGTAGGGCAGCCACATTAGTGAATTGAACTTGCTCTCTTACCTTGTGTCTCCAGTATCCTTTTTGAATGCAAACCCTAAAATAGCAATCTTCTTATCAGTGACAGTATTGAACAAGCTGTCAATAATACGAGAAGCAAATCTTCTTCTCTGATAATCATTCATGTCTATTACCTGAAATCATATAACACATGACAGTTTGGGAGAGAGCAATCACTGAGGAAACACCCATACCAGCAACATGATTAACAAAAGTTGTTCAAGTCAAGCTAGCCAGACATAAGTTTAATATTAAAGAGATTGGGGAAGAAACAAGTATCTTTACTCAGTACCATACAAGTAATCCAGAAATAAGTTTAGTTAATTTATAGGTTCTTGAGCTAAATCCTATTTCAATCAACGAGTGCAGATGTCTATGTTCACACACGTGCTTTCTCACTTTATCTAGTTCAAAGGCTAGAGCTTTTTTGGTTTGGATTACCCTCCCCCGCAAAACCCAACAAAAACATCTATACACTTACACACCAACCACACACATGTTCTATTGCAGACAGAAACACGGAAAGCAGTTGCAGTGTTACATGGATCTCTATAAAATGGTAAATTTAGGGTACCTAATGTCACAAGGACATCCCAACACCAGACTGACACTTCTCTGCATACCATGGGTGGACAACTATCAAGTGGTGTTATTACACTTCATAACCACACTAGTTCAGTGAGCTGAAATCTGTTATATAAGCGATAGCGAGGCACTTAAATCTTTTGTTGGTAACATAAGTGGGTTACACTCAGTCTGATTGTTCTGAAGCTATCCTGCCAGTCTGTTTCACACTTTCATCCCCATCCCTTAACAGTGGGGAGAGAGGACCCCAGACCACTGCTAGATGAGGGAAGGTAGGTTCCCCAACTTCCTCCAAGTAGTCAAAGTTTACCACAGACTGGAGAGAACTATGCTTCCCTCTTGATTATGAGCAGATTTCAACCCAAAGCAAGGCTTAGCAGGGGCCTGTAGAACACAATGTGCAAACAATACAGAAAAATGGTACCTGTGAACCAGGTTTCTTTGAGGAAGACAAAAAAGCAATGAGATTTATACACTCCAGCAGAGTAGGGGAACATAATGGTAATAGGTGACAGAGTAAGAGGACACAGAGTAAGAGCATACATCTCTATATGTAGCTCTTCCTTTGTATAGGCATGCCCTGGCCCTGTCCTATCTAAAGGCCAGACACAATAGAAGTTCTGTTTCTAGAGCCACTTTGACTGCCGTATCTTCCAGATTCGGTGCCCTGTCCTCAGACTTGGCTGCAGTCTCCCACATGCTTGCACTGGGATAGGATGCAGCTGTTGACAGTGTAGCACTCAGGCCACAAAGGAGAAGGGTTTTACATGGTCGCTTATACAGGTGCACACGTGTGACCTGACCAGTGTAGGCTGCAGCAGGTAGAGACCTCTGCAAAAAGACAGTACACTACTGAGGAAGTAGAAGGTGAGACAGGGGGTTGCATTACATGAATATGCCACTCTACACTAATTCAGTAGCAACTGTTTTATCATCTGATTTGTCCACAGCTATGAGCTATAGTCCTTGAAGCAGAATCAGAGAGCATTAAAGCATTTTTAAATGCTTTAAACCAGTTTGTTAACATCAACAATGCAACTCTTCAGGCTTTTGTTTAAAAATACATACCCACCAACGAATCAAATACTTCTAGGCCTCCGGGTCGCCAAGATAGCAACTGGATTGCATTTTGAGGAGCATCCTTTTGATCTCAAAGAGCAGAGAGCCAAACCAATTTGTCCCTTGTCTTTTTCAAGAATTTTTTTTCCCCCCACTGTTCATCATATTAATATTACCCAGCTAGCGTGGTTAGTTCTTGCAGCTCCTGCTGCTCCTTGCTCCAGGAGTTGTCCATTATCTGCTTGCATTTTATACCAAGTGAAAACAGCCATTCTTAAGGGAGATAACAGAATTTAGGGCTCCTTCTCTTTCCCTCCCTGTCAATGCATCAAATCCTGTATGTTCAACCAAATGCCTCCTAGAGGCGTGTGCAGGGGTCCCAGCTTCACTGGATAGCTTTGCAAGTGTGTCTACTATAGACTCTTCCATCTTGATGAAGGTTATTCTTGAAGGAAGATGACAACGTGAACCTCTCCAGATTGCAGACAGCATAAAACCCGCGTCTTCCATACCCAAAGGAATTGATTTAAGTGTTAGAGCTGCAAGCACATAACCAGGCTGCTGACTAGGCCCTGGCCTGAGGTTATGCTAATTGAACAGCATTTAGAAAGCTGCTGGACAGAACAAAATTGCTCAATATCACAAATAATTAAGCAGCTGACAAAAAGGGAGGAATGGCTGATTTCACAAGTGCATAAAGGGAAAGTATGTGAGAACAGGCCAAACTTCAGATATTTAGAGGGGAATATCAGGGACCTTCTGAGGAACAGAACCTTACAAGGCCAACAGTGCCTAGGTAACCATATCAATAGTACCAAGGAAGACCAAAATTACTTAGGTAACATTTTCTACCACAGATCCCAATTTAGCCACATGCCATGCTCAAATTTGTTTTTTTTTAAATAATTAGTCATGGGTGGACTGTTTCATTTCTCAGGAGACTAGGTCAGAGAAAAGAAGGGAAATAGCAGCCAAAAGGAGGGTCTAGAAATAGGAAAATGGGTAAGGCGGGCACATTATGTGATCGGTGCTGTCTGAGGGTACCTGCCAGGCAGCCTTGTACCTGATTGCCACAGGCTCAGTTAGGATAATGAACCAAAGCAGTGTTCTCACCACATCACATATGGTGGAGTTGCTTCCTCAGTTAGGAGGACTGGGGAAGAGGGGGTGAAGTACTTGCACTAGCTAGTAGGGCAGCACCTGCCAGTACAGATTGACTAACCCAGTATCACTATCTGTGGTAGGCCTGAAAGCATCCACGCTACACCTTCCTAATCGTTCCTAACATTAACTAGGGAACACCAGCAAGCACACTGATTTAAGAGGAGCAAGTTCTGCTGAGTTTCTGCTGCGTTTTTAGAGGGGGAGCTATAGCAGTAGACACTCAGGAGAAGATCATAAGCTCTCAATTCAAAGTGGATAGAGACATCCAAGTTTAAGAGGAAGGCAGGACTCCAGGCACATCTCTCTGTGCTTCGGATTTTTTACTGCTACTTCTAGGCAGCTTCCCAATCCAAATGTTGTTTTGATCCTCCTCCTTCAGTAATTCCCCCCAAATACAAAGCCTAAGCACCTGTAAGTTTCAAATGCTAGTGTTGGGCTGAGGCCCTAGAAAGGAAAAAGCTGCCAACATTTTAAGGTATTCAGTTACTACTAAGGCACAGACAGAGAGAATATGCACACAATGCTTGCATGCTGCACACTGAAGAAACATGTCACAATAGCAGTGATGAACTCATACCTGTTGCCAATAGCGGGCTACTTCAGGTAAGTTCAGTGCCTCACAAAGATACACTAAATTCAGAACATCCTTCTGAAAACAGCTACCTCCAAACCCTGAAAGAGAAAAATTAACCCATGACTTGCACCAGCAAGATATTATTCTACTAACCCAGTCTTTGGAATCAATTAGTTTGGCATTCATTCCTGTAGCATTAGCTTTTCCAAGAATTTGTTGCTGTTCTTTTCCACAAATGACAGCCTTCAAAAGCTTCTCAAGTATGACTCCTGGCCCTACTTATTGTCAGCTACCAAAGCCCTAAAATCCTTTCCCAAATCCCACTGAAGTCAATGGAAATCTTAACCAAATCTCAAGTGAACGTATGATAAGAGAGCTCCTGGATTTTTATTTGTAGAAAAGGGAGGACAAGCTCCTGGGTTTGCTTTTTTCCTATCCAGAGATTTAGATGAATAAATATCAGCTTAAGTAGGTGAACCTTTTGCTTGTTTTTCAAAAGGGACATCTAATTACAATCAAGAACCAAAGAACACTACAGCTGACTAAGGGACAACTGAGATGGTAAGTATGTCTTCAAAATACCCATTACATTATTATAATCCTCCCTGCAACGTTTTGCCTCCAGCACTCTGCTGAGCAGAGTTCTAGGGGATGAGGATCCTTCTATTAACTATCTGCCTTTCACTGTTTCAGAGACATGCCAAAGAGATTACATTTAGTAAGGCAAAAAAAGTCACACACTCTCTCCTTCCAGTATCAGGAGCGTGGCCATATAGATAGGCTTTAGTCTTGTTCCATAAAACTGAAAGACTTGTGATAGTAGTGTTAATCAGTACACATCTTATTCTCTAGTATAAAAAACTGAACTGAATTAAGAACACTCTGAATTCTCGTGCTTCAGATTGGCAGGGTCTAGTGCAGTTTCATCTTGGAGATTGTTACTCTAGAATATTAGTAAAAACCATTTTTCTGTAATAATTTCACAATCTCATGCTCAAGAAGATTTGAAATTATCACGGCACTTCTTTTGAAGCATTACTAGTAGACCTTCTGTGCTATCGGGCAAAAGCTCAGAAGGAGAAAGACTTCATTTACCAACACTGGCTTTGAGAAACTTATTTCCAATTCTTTGGTCTGTTCCAATAGCTCTTGCCACTTCTTCAACATCTGCTCCTGTAGCTTCACACAGAGCACTGATCGAGTTAATGCTGCTGATTCGCTGGGCAAGAAAAGCATTAGCTGCCTGTAAATAGAAACACAGGACACAGAACTTAACTCTTCCGGAAGCCAAGACATTTGTACACCAGTACAGAGTTAGTACTGGAAGAAGCATTACTTTAATATCTATATATCGCTGTTGATGGAAACAGCGGAAAATGGTAACCATATATGTAGTTTAATACATAAACACCAGTTAATGAGTTCTAAGCAAAACAATGTAATACTTAGTCACACTAACCAGTTTAGAAAGCTCTGATGACCAGGTATTGGTTGTGAGGATTTTTTCTTTGGGTACCCAGTGCTCATACACAGCACACAAAGCACGGACTGCTTTCTGTCCCTCTGGAGAATCATCTCCACCAATAAGCACCCTGTCTGGGTTCTTCAGGTCCTTGATCGCTGTCCCTTCTGCAAGGAACTCTGGATTGGACAGCACCTGCAGACAAAAGAAATAAAGTTTGAAAAAGATAGAGACAACAGAAAAGCAAAAATTAAAGAGACCATTGTTCAAATCCACAACTCTGATTACGTTTACCTGCAAATCCAAGTTTGGCTTAGTATTAGCATCAAATATTCGACGAATGCTCTCTGCAGCCCGTACTGGAACTGTGCTCTTCTCGGTGACAATTTTATAGCCATTTGAGTTTTGTACAATCCTTCTGGCACACGCTTCAATGTATTTCAGATCAGCTGCCCGGCCTTTTCCCATCCCATACGTCTTTGTTGGAGTGTTAACCTAGTTACAAACATACAGAAAGGGAAGGGGAAAAGGGGGAAAAACAAAACAAAAAAAACTCTTATCACACAGCAGCTACTGAGTAGGTGAAACTTTTAGCAATGACAGACATTTTGCTTCCCAGAGGCCACCTTGGTTCTACACCACAGTTCTTCTAGTTACCATATCAGACAAAGAGCTATTAGGTTTGTCAATTACCCATTGTGTCTTCTAAAGAAGGCTCACTGGACTCTGTTCATCAAATAGGATTTGAAAAAGAATAATTCATAGCAGCTCCACAGGCTTCTGTGACGCTTAGTGTTTATTCTGGAGACAGCAATAATTTTTGCCTGGCCACAGACAGCTTTTTTCCTCTCCCATGTCAGAAGTGTAAGAAGGTTGCTTTAGAAGAACCTTGCAACTAGCAAGGCAACTATGCTTTAAACCCACTTGGCAGTGAAAGCTAGGTGTAGAGCTGCTGGATATTGCTGTACTGAAGAACACATGAGGGAAAATACGTCATTTAGATTAATACAGAGGGCCCTCTTCTTTACAAGCTTCAAGAAGAAATAGCAACAACATGCAAAACACAGGAATCCAGGTGGCAAAGTATAGGCTGCATTAGTGGCAGTCATCCAGCCAACCAGCATTCATTTTAGATTTCACAAATGGAGAAAAATACTATCAGAGATCTCTGTACTGAGGTGCTCTAACAGAGTAGTGGAGCTTAAGAAAAGACCACTTAAGAAAAAAAATAACTGGGCTGTGACCTACCATGCTGAATATTAATCAGTTCTTTTGGACTCTGCATTAAGAGCAGCCTATCACAAAAGGTCACACTCTTCATAATTGACTAGACCCTCTTCCTTCCTGGTGCCAACAGCTTAAAAACATTAAAGCCTCCTGAATATCAAAGGAAGATATCAAAGGAAGAACCTGCCATCCCTCTTCCATTAATACATCGGATTTTAAAAACTTCTAAAAATAAGCCACCTTTGTAACATAGTAAATAGTGCATGATTTTGCATCCCAGTCTAGGAATAGTATCGCCTAATCACCAATATATATAAATCTATGCATGTCCTATGAACTTCAGTAGGATACCACAATGATAGAACCACACTATATCCTGCTCTCCATACGCACTCCCCTAGCTAAACATCAACATTGTCAGTAAACTATTGGGCTCCAAGTCAAAATAAGTACTCTACTGGCTTAGAGAGACAAATAACTGCTGAACTAGAATAAAACAGAAAGCTTACTTAATACTTTCCCCATAGTATACAAGGGGAAATCTGACACAATTACATTACATCACTAAATGAATGAACATGAAAAAACAAAGGCCTCTTCCTAATACAAGGATATCTACATATGCATTTGTTAGAAAAATAATGCCACCCCTCTCCTCGAGAGGTGGGAGGAAAAAGAAAACCCCCACACATACAAAAAACAACCCTCTCCCCCTCCCCGCAAACTTACAGAAATAAATACAAGGTCAGCTTCTCTAATGGCTTCATCAATACTGGTAGAAAAGAAGAGATTTCTTCCTCGACAGGACTCCACCACTTCTTTTAATCCTGGCTGAAAGAAAAAAAAAGTACTTAAGGCTAACATAGTTAGAAGAAGAGTAAACGGCATACCCAAATAAACAGCATATCATTTCAGATACAGACTTTTGTGCTCAGCATGGCACATTTTTAACCCTTTCAGATGTAGAGTAAAACTTCTGTCGATTTTTTTTTTTTTGGGGGGGGGGGGGGGAATAACAGTCCTTCTTATTCAGAAGGCACTCAAAATGCAGTCTCCAGATTTTCTCAGTCCCAGTGAACTGCATTTTGTACCTCAGATTTTAGGTGCCATTAAATGACGTACTTATGTATATATATAAATTCTATTACTACAAGCAACAATCAAAGAAATACCTGTAGAGTGATGTTAAGTCAATTCCTAGGAACAAAGTCTTATTTTTTACGTCCTACGCTTCAACAAGAGGTGATCTCAGCTCCTTTCCCTATACCTTCCTTCCATCTCCCTAACATTATGTCTAGCAAACTGATTCAATACAAATTAACCCAGAAAAAAAAAAAATCTCCCACCAAGTTCACAAGTTGATCTGACTTGGATCCAATACAAGAAAGGCAGCACAAAGACTCAGGAGAGGAAAAAAAAAAAATTCCTTTTGGTATTCCTTTTGGCAACCACCCATGTCTGGAACAGAGTAAGTATATCATGAAACCACACCTAACATGTGTGGGCAGAATCACTGTCACCCTTAGAGAATACCATTCAGAGACACATTGTGCCAGAACCCACTCCCTTCTCTTCATGCTGTTGTGTGAGTGGGGATTGTTAAAAGGCCATGCAAACATGAGCAGTTCTCTGTATTACCATGATTTACAAAGACAATTTAATTTAAATGTAGCCTCCTGAGATAAAAGCAGCTTTATTTTTGTTTGAAAATAGAAGTTGTGCACTGTCACCTAGTAATCAAAGCTCCAAAGTACAAAACACTTATCATGACACGAGATACATGAGTAAGTGCCAGAAAGGCAAAGGTTCACTGGAGGGAAAGAAAAGGAAGAAGCAGAAGCTTTCCTAGGTGAAAAGTTTTTGCTGTCTCACTTTATTTTCATTTCAGTTAGACGTTTGATATAAAGGTCAACAGAGGTAGAATAACATGTGCTACAAACTCATACTAAGCATGCCAGCAATGGTTTTCTTGGGATGCAGATAGAAAGGCAGCTCACAAGCAAGTAAAAGAATTTCCTTGTCCCTCCTGACACTGGAAAGAAAAATAAGCAAACAAAATTAAAAAAAAAAATCACCCCTCAGCATGCAATGGCTCAAATTTGCAATTGCATTAACTCATCCTTGGCAGTTTTTGTGAATTCTTTGTAAGCAAAGGACACTACCAGGAAATACATTTTTTTTGTCGTTTTTCTTAACGTGTCAGGTCTAGCCCTACTTTAACCCATTCAAACAGTATAAGCAGTAATACAAAAAAGTACTTGCTCTTATGAACTTTATTCATTTCTCGCTTGCTAATCTAAGCTACAAACTTTTTCCTTTGAAAATGTAGGATAAAGAAGATCTGCTTGTCTCTAACAAGTTAGAGGTTTGGATTTTAGGGAACTTTAGAAAACTATAAAGGTGTTACAGCACAGAGTTCAGAAGACTTATTCTAACAACAGTCTAACTGTTAATATCAAGCAACCTGCCTTGTTTTGAGGGATCCAAGTGAAAACAAACTTCCATGCCCGTTAGGTAAGAGAACTTGAACCTAGTATAGTATCTTTTCATGACACTTTTATCTCATAAAAGAACGAAGGAAAAAAGAGGCAGCTACTCTTGAAGGGTGAAAAACCCCAGAAGAAGTATAGAAAGTGCAGACTTACCTTCAGATAAAGTGCTTATGTGACAAAAAAGTGACGGCATACTTTAAAAAGAATCATTTAAATCTAAACCAGTCTTCCTGCTTGGAAGTTTTCAGTATAAGTGAATCAGAACATGATTCAAACATGACTGTCCCCACCTTACTACATGGCTAAAGCGTGCAACACAGATGGGATTCTGGCAGTATTCAAAACTGGAATATAGTTTATAATCCAGTATTAAACATTAATATTGTACTACAACATAGCAGATAATCTAATCATAATATAGTCCTCTCATTCAGTTCTTGAAACAACCTCTAGCATCTGACATCATTTCAAAATCTGGTTTAATGAACATTAATGATGAAGTGCTCCAGAACACGCTTTTTAAGGACATCACTGTGCTATACTTACAAAGAGTCAGAAGTGGGCCATGTGGAAACTCCTCGTGGCGGGAGGAAAGCAAACGCAATACCAGCCAGAAGAAAAGCTAACAGCAAAAAATAAGACGCAGACAGCTTTACCTCATAAATCGGAAGCGTGTCCGAATTCCAGGCGCTGATTCTCGCCTCGTTGACGTCCACCACGGTCACTTTGATGTTGGGACACATCTGTGCAATCACGCTGCAGGTTGGCCCCCCGACATAGCCAGCACCGATGCAGCAGATCTTCTTAATTTCGAACATGATCGCCCTAGCGGGGCAGCCGAGAAGCCCGCAGTTACACACCAAGCCACCCAGGGACGACGCCAGCAGAGACAGAGACCGCCGGCCGCCAGCGCGGGGCCGGCGCCGCCTCGCCCACAGGCCGCGGCGGGGGCGCGGAGACGGGGCTCCGAGGCGCCGCCACCACCCCCCCCGCAGGCGCCGCCAAAGCCCCCGGCGCCGACCGGGCCCGCGCGCCCGGCGGGCTCACGCGGCGAGCGAACGGGGCCGCCCCAGGCCCGGCCCGGCCCGGCCGCCGCGGCCCGCAGCCCTCGGCCGCCGCCGGAGCCCCCCGGCCGCGCGAAGCCCCGGCCGGCAGCGGCCGGGCAGGCGAAGCGGCAGGGGCGCGGCCGAGCCCGGAGACTTACGGTAGGCGAGCACGGCGCTGCCCCGACGCTACCGCCGCGGGCCGGCCGGGAGGATGCTCCGGAGCTCAGGACGAAAGGCGGCGGCGGGCGGCGCGGCCGCTATTTAAAGGGCCGCGGCGGGGCCGAGGCGGCCGCTCCATCCCCGGGAAGTGGCGCGAACGGGGGCCCGGCCCCAGCCCCGGCCCCGCTCCTCCCTTCGCCCGAGACGCGGGCGCGGGGGGCGCAGCCCGCCGGAGGCGGGGCGCAGCGCGGCGCAGAGCCCGCCCCCCGCGCCGCCAGCGAATGGGCGCCGGCCACCTCCACTCCGCCCCGCCCCCCGCCCCGCCCCGCCGCCGCCAGGGGCCGCCGGGCGCCCGGGCGCAGGCGGCGCAGCTGCGCGGCGGCTGCGCGGTCCCCGGGGTGGGAGCAGGGCTCGGGGCGCGCTGCTCGTCCGCGGTGGCGGCTGCCCCCTCGCTTTGCTTTGGGAGAGCGGGGCGGGGCCGCCGTTGCCACGGCTCGGCGCCTCCGTGGGCGCGGCGGGCGGGCGGCGGTGGCGGCGGCGGCGCCCGGGTTGTGCCTCCCTCCGGCCGCGGGGCGCTCGGGTGCGAGCGCTGGGTTTCCGCGGTCCGCCGCGCTGCGGGGGGCTGCCCGTCCTTCAGCCGCGCTGCCTGGGAGCGCAAAGCCCGTGGCTCGCTCTCCCTCCTCCGGCCTAGCGCCTTCCCGGCCCAGAGACATTGTTACAGGCGTGGTGGTGGTGGATACGTAACAGTGAAGGACAGTGTTTAAAACCCCGATGGCAAACCCTGCCGTGATAAGGAAACAGAATGAGCTCCTTGCACTCGGTCACCCTTGTGACCGCGGAGCTGATACCTATTTGTGTTAAAGGTCTTTGATGTTACGCTTGCCTTTTGCGTGGTATCAGGATGCTTCATCTGACTTGGGGACCAGAAAGATTTAAGAAATCTCTGGCCGCCTTTCCTTCTCCATTCCACTCACATCCGCTTGCACCGAACCTCCTAGACGTGCAGAAGCGGATTTTTTACTGCAGCTGCAACACTGTGGTCATTGATGCTTTTTTGAACAGAGTACAAATTCAGTAGTAAACATTGCCAAATTGGTAATAATATATGCATATACTCGCCAATAACAGTATTACCTTGTTCTTATATGGTGTTTTCATCAGTCGATATTAAAGGATGTTAAAAAGAGAGTGGAAGCATTGTCTCTGCTTTGGATTTTACTGTGTAACTGATAAAAGGCTGTGAAGGACGTGATCTTTCCGTAAAATAATCTTTTCCTACCTGAGTAAGTACACACTCTCACTCACTGCTCCTTTCAAAACGGTACTGTAAAGATGTGTATTCCTACTGAAAGCACCCACTCAAGTTTGCGATCTCGGTCCAAGATGCTAGTGGAGTCAGTGTGGTTAGCCAAGGAGCTCCCTGACAGAGCTGCAGAGTTCACCTCATTTAAGCTGAAGCAAAAACAAGTAACGCCTTGTCTCGTTGCTAATACGCACAGATGTCTCAACACATCCTTTTTCCAAGGAAGACAAAGCCTAGGCAAAGCAAATAAAAGCATGTGAGTTCTGACTACTGAGTCAGTCCAGCTGCCTTATCCATACCACCATCCTCAAAAACCTCGTCTCCTCTTTAGGTGTCTGAAGAGCCATAAACGCATAAATTTGCAGCTCCCTAAGAACTTTAGTTGGTGTCTCCATATGTGCCTCATACAGTTGCTATCTCAGCCAGGTCAAGTCCGCTTCAGACCTGTTACACAGCCCCCAAGGATCTTGGCGTGGCAGATAGGATAAAGTGGAATTTCTAAAAACAGCCCTGGCCACACAGTTGTCTGTGCTCAAGGCCACAGGCATGAGGAGGAGCTCCATCTGCATATTGCAGTATGTAATGGTAGTCAGAGTCAATGACCACCAATGAGTCAATGAGTCAATGGTAGCTGGTCAGAGTTAGCTAATATCTGGTAACTACAGCATGTGCTGTAACGAGGCTGAGCGCCTTCCTCGGCTGGGGGATTGAGGCACACGTCCCTCAGAGGAGCGCCACGTCCAACCGATTAGAATCAAGGTGACCTAATTCTCCACGTGCAGCTATGCTAGTCTGCAAAGGGGACGGTCTTCTCATCCAGCTGTGATGGCCCTTTCCTTGGAGGGGGAAGATCTGGGTTCTAGTCTCTGCTTTGCAAACTGTTCCAAGTATCTAAGCAGCCTTCGACCAGGTAAGGAACCCAGTCCCTTTTGCCTCAGGAAAGGGCCTTTGCTGAGAGACTACATGGTCATGCTCCCTTTCTGGGATGTGGACCTTGAATTCCCTTTTGCAGATCTGCCCAGCCTCCCCAGGAAGGGGGAAGGGGGGGCACTGCTTTGGTTTCCCCTACAGCCTCCACTCAGCTGGTTAGGACCCTGCTGAGGAGTGGACTGGAAGTCACTAGATTGAAAAGGGCATGGAGCTTGGTTCTCATGCTTCTTTACTGAGTAGTCCAACTTCTAAATTATTGATTGTTCTTTCTTTTTTTTTTTTTTTTTTCAGTTCAGGCATTTACCAATATGTACCATGTTTTGCAATACTGCACAGAGGCAATAAAACCTGTGTAAAGCTTCAGGGCATAACTTTGGACCTTCTGAAGCAGCCTGCTTGGGAAACCCAGCCCTCAGTCAGAACAAAACAGATGAGGCAGGTCCGCTGCTGGCCACATCTTAAAATAAAAGTGCAAGTTCTGCTCCACTTTTTAAAGGCTCACTCAGTGTAGGCTGTGAATCCTTTTGCATTGCAGAGTCAACAACTTAAATAACATGAGGAATGGGATTTCAGGCATATCTTTTTCTTTAGCATCACCTGTTGACTAGATTAGTGGCTCCCTGGTCAGCATATTGGCCAATTTGGACCTCATGCTGAGCCTTTCCTCTTTACTGCGTGCGGAGTCTGTGTATTTAAATCAGAGCTATTGAATACCTTCTGGGAGACAATGCCTAAAAATCCGGTGAGGTAAAATGAAGTTTTGCCATTCCCATGTCTTGTGGCAATTGAGATTTGACAATCATTCCTTCAACTTAGCAAAGCATAATAGCTAAAAAACAAACCTTGACAAATTCAGATTATTCAAGATGGATGCTTTCTAAACGTGACGATAAGCAACCACTGAAACCATCTGCAGAGGCTGTCCATTTCTGGAAACTTTTTCTAAAAGATATTTTTTAGTGCAAAAGGGAAGTAATTAATGTAAATCCTGTGGCCCATGCTATACAGGCTGTCAAACCAGATCACAGTAGTCTAGTTTGGCTTCATAATTTATGATTTTAATATGTGTATTAAAGCAAGATTTAATCTAAAATATTCCCTTAATTGATTGCTGCAAGATATCTTAGCAGGGTCAACTCATCCAGTGAGTTGAACAGCAGCATAAACAAAGGATTGTCACTATCCCTAATAATTTTCATGCATTGCAAACCAGGTCAGGAGCCTCCCCATAGGACTCATTTTATTCTTCATTTTTTTCATTTAAGTTCCTCTGTCTTATTTTGGAATCAGAACTAAGAAGGCTACTGACAGGATTGATTAGTCACTGTTCCATTCATCCAGAATCTGACATTTTAAAGGCTGTCATTTGCATAATAATTTAACTAACTATTAGTCTATACTTATGAGAGCACTGCTTATTTGTAATATCCTGCCAGGAGATTGACTTCCTAGATCCTGATATGAACAGCCTGAACCATAGTTCATGGAAGCATCCATGCCCAGGAGGGTCAGGGAATCATAATTCATACATACCGGCTTGAGGAAAACAGGCCTTTGTAAAAGGCGTTCATAAGCTTTAGGATACAGATAAACCTAGGATAGAGTTAACAACCTAGTGTTAAATCCACAAAGGGTCTTAGGGGATGGACTCCAAAAATCCTATAAAATCAAAAGATACTCACATTTTACCAATATGTTTTCTTAGGTGCCTGAAGGTCTCCTTCTGTGCGTGCTCAGAGCTGCCTCGGTCTAATCAGGCCTGAGCAGCTCAGGTGCCTGTCTCATATCTAAACGTGATCTGAACATGAGCAACCCCTTTGCTACATGCTCTCATGACCTCTACTGTGTGCTCCAACAAAGCCTAACCCCAGCAGGACCACGCTCCACACAATCGTGAGGGTTAAGACCGCTTCATTCGAACGCTTGACTAACGAAAGCAGTAATCACTTTCTAGTACAGTAGCTTAATGGCTAGAGCAGGTATCAGTGCAAGATCCGATTTGATCTTCTTTTTTCTCTGGGAAACAGAGGGGAGAGGGCTCACGTCCCTCTCCCCCCCCCCCTCCTCTCCACCCTCTAGGAGGGTGCCCCCTCCTAGAAACCACCTAGCTGCAGGCGCTTTGAGGGCAGAAGGTGGCTGGCGGGGGCACCCTTCACCTCTTCTGCACAACTTGTTCCACTAGGCAAGAGAGAAATCAAGATTTACCAAGAGTTTGGGGGAGAGGGGAAAAGGAAGGGAGGAGAAGAAAGAACAAGTGCACGATGACATAATCTAGCCATCAGAGCACTGATGCTGGAGGTGAGGGAAAAAGCAACCGAGGCACCCCGGATATGAAAGAAGTTTTACATATTTTATCTAGCCAGTGTGTAACGCCAGATTAATTCCCTGGTAGACCTAGGCTGATGGTTATCTACAGGCAGCTGTGTTTTTGTAACCACTTTGTGACACTGCCATCTGACACAGATTCAGCGAACACCACTGTTTGTCAAACCCTTTTCTTAACACAGCGCAACCATGAGGCAATCCCGTTTGTAACAGGGAAGCGGGCACTCGGCAGCAGGCCCGCAGCGAGGCACACGCGTGCCCAGAAGACATGCCCTCAGGCCAGCTGGATCAGCAGCTGAAACTGTGCTTTGCATCTTATTATACAAAGAGGAAGGAAGGAGATGCAGCTAAGTCGATTACACGGGGATGTGTGGGATTGGGCATGTGGGTTCCTACCCCCAGGCACAGACAACTGCTTATGGTTTTCTTCACAAACCATGCACCGTTTCAGGACGCTGGCAAGGATGCCACCCAGCTGAGCGCCAGAGTCTGTACGCATTTGGGGAGCCAACCATAACAGTCGCTGCTTCGAGTCATGGTTACAAGCTGTTATGAAAGACAGACTTCATTTTCCGCCTGGCGCTCTTGCCTCTCCCCAGCTCGCCAGCTCACAGACTTTGCTCTGTGGTCTGACTCTTTAAAAGCCCAAACAGTTTATCATTGATCCAATATAATATTTTTACTAGTGGCAGCCAGCACCCCAACCTGCAATTATTGGTAAAAATTTGTCCCAAAGTGCAGTAATCTTTTTGGCCAAGGTCACTGTGTCTTTTTGTATAGGGCCCAGAACAGCTGGACAATAATTTCAGTTGGACCTGCCGACACTATCACACAAGCCATGCAGGATTAAAAGCCTCCCAAAACCAAAGGAAGAGAATCCTGAAAATCCTGATGAGAAAGTCCTTTTAAACCCCATTCTTTATTTCTTGCATGACAAAGTTTTGTCTTCCAGCATGTGACCTTCTTTTAATTAGATTATTTAAATCTATCTGTCAGTACACACAGAAATTATTCACACTTCCTCCCAGGCATGATTACATTTGAAGGCCTTATTTATTGTTTAGTAAATACCTCTCTTTTTCCCTTCTGATGTTCTTTTGAAAACCAACATGCATTATACCAGACATCAAAGCGGTTCCTTCAGAAGCAGTGCTGTGGGCAGCAGAATTGCTTTTATGAACATAAAGCATACTAAATCTCCCAACAGGAGAGACATTTCAGGCATAACAACCATTTAAAAAAAAAAAAAAAACCCAAAACAATAAGGAAGTGTTAAATGCTGAAAACTAATGCAATGGAAATAAGAACAGTCAGATAAGGAACTGTTTTTCATCACAGCCCTATTGGAGAGAAGTTATTTTGTTGCATGACTTCTTTCAAGGGTTTTACTCAGCTGAGTTGTCCTATTGCCTTAACAGTTATTGACATAAAATAAGGTGAGGATTTGATCCACTGTTATAGAATAGCTAAAAGAAAATTTATCTTAATCTCTTCCTCCTACATACTGAAGCCCAAAAGAAGCAGACAACCAGAAGAGTGTCAGACACAAGATGCACTTGTGATCCAAGTTGCAAGCTATGAAGTTTGGTGAAGTGGGAAAAAATGCTTATTTGGAATTTCTATTTCACCTATATGAAACTGAAGATGGAAAATAAAGCTGCGTGAAATCACCGGGAGAGCCGAAGAAACCAGATTTTTGCTCTCCAAAACAACAATAAAAAAGCAGACTTGTACATATTACAAATGGTGTATATGCTGTAGCATCCTGTCCTGTGAGGGCTTCTATGGATCATTTTCTTGCCAGTTATACTCAGTTTGCCATTTATCATTTCATCGCCAAGTTTTGCTACTAACTGAGATACTGCACCTTTTCCAAATTAACTTTTTATATTGAGATAGTGGTTGTGGCCTTCAGAATGTCATACAATGTTTTTTTGGTAGTCTACTTAAGAAACATTTTCTTGACTCTAGTATCTTTTCTTTGATTTTGTGGGTATTTTTAGTAAGGAGAAATTACTAACCACCAATAATTTTAAAAAGTTAAAAGTCTTTGAAAACTACATAGTCACAGAAATTTATTTCTCTGTTTCAGTATTGGTAGCTTGCAGGCCATAATGACAACAACCACACATGCAAAAGACTTATTTTTTAAGCTAGCTACATGTCATCCTGATTGGAAATTATTGCTGTACTTTTAATCAACATTGTATAAAATATTTTATCATTTTCCTTAAAAGCAAGAAGAGTGAAACCTTTAAAAAGTCAGACCTCTGAGGAATTAATATTTTATTACAATATTTAAAGTATGTTTCTTCTAGACAGCCTCTTTAACCAGCACCGTTTTCTGCATGTGTTAAAAAGGAAATGGAGAAGTGAGATTCTAATTGTTACAATTCATTACAAAGTGTCTGCTACGGGGTTTGGCAGTAATTTTGATACAAGATCAAATGACACAGGTTCAACTATTCTGCATGTATGAAATGAGCAAATCTTCAGCTAGTGTCAATCAGCATTACTTCTTGGCAATTGGTGGAGTTGCGCTGTTTTACAACACACAGGATTGCTTCACCAGGAGATGGTCCTATTTTCCCCCATCCAAATTTCCACATCTTTGCAGTGAATTGCATTGCAGGCTGTTGACCGTTACTAAACAAGCAGGAGCAGAAAGAGAAAAGAATTTAAGTTGTACATTTTTCTAAGGAGCTCAGTTCATGTCAATGGAATAACATGTTGTAATTATTTCATATATTTCAAACGTCATACTTAGAATACATTTTTTTCAGGCTTTGAGGCAGAGTAATCGTCTCCACTTACCTGGCGGTCTTGAACAGCCAGGCCTCCTTCGGATCCATTCAGCATACTGAACTTAAATTTGTGTTTTTCTCATTTCCATTCTGTATGACTTTTCATAATAGGCACGTGTATCCTTGCCAACCATTTTAACAAGTGTATTTATGAGTAAGGTTTGAAATAGGAAATTTAGTTTTACTTTAGGAGGTTTAACTTATATTTAATAACCTCATGTTCTAGAAAAAAGTTAAATCTTGACAAGCAGGCATTAATGATTTCTGATTAAGAGTTTCTAAATTGAGTGGAATACCTAGAGCATTTAAGTCAAGATTTTGTTTCTGATTCTTTGCTATTTATTACCACTATCTCTGACTAGTGGTAGATTATTTGAAATCCAAATGCTCCCCTGGCATTTTCTTTTCGCCCCCAGAAATGCCTAACGTGGGATCCGAGCTGCTGCTGAGGCCGTGCTCAGCGTTTTGCGCTCTTCTGGGGGAGGAGGCAGCAGCACTCTGCACCCCGGGAGCGACGAGGGCATCCCCTCAGCACTCTCCTCCTGCCTCGCTGCCGCTCTGGGGTGGACTGAAGGACAGCCAGGAAAGGAGAAAGTCCTTGTATCAGCCTCGTATCACCTACTTGTTCAATGCAATCTGCTTCAGGCAGCGTACTGAAAACGCCAACAATTTCTTGCTTTGTTTATCAATATTACACAATCCAAAGTAGACGTACAAACTTTGGGATCTGAATGCGTCACTGCTAAGAACTGGGGCTAGAAAATAATAGATTGCAAATCCCAGAGGTAATGGGATTTGATCTAAAAAATTAAGTAACATAATGGGCATATTTGACTTCTGTTGTTACAGGCAGAGATGTGTGTTGGTCATAGAAGTATCTCAAAGCACTTTAATTATTCTGACTTGGCTGAGATACACACAGAACGCATGCATGCATTAGAAAAGTTAGAATTTACATTTTAAACGTTTTACATGACACCGATTTTACTGATACTTACTTTTAGAATATTTCGAAGTAGCTTAGAAATTGGTAGGTTAGTGCAATCCTACATCTTAGACAAAATGTAACAGACAAAGACAAAAGGTTACTAATGTTTGCTATTTATTTTGTTAAGTCAATAAAAAGTGCATAGTACAAGCCCTTTATCCCAATCCGAGTACTCAGTAAAAGATTACTGGGAAACTGCAAATGGCACAGATGATTTTTGTTTGGCATAATTCAGACATTTTAAACCACCAATTTACATTAGGTACATCACATCATCACTCTTCCTTTTTCAATAATGAACATTACAAGGCTAAGTGATCTGCAGACAATACACGAATACATATGATTTCTCAATTCAGAGTATAATAATTGTGTTAAGCAGACTCTAAAAATACTATTGTTTTAACAAAGTTCTAAGCTAAAGTATAACTGTAAACTGTCCTCCATACTTCCCAAGTTGCTACAATTTGTCTCTTACCAACTGAGCTTAAAACCCTTATTACACAATTAATCATATCCTGAAGCTTCACATCCCATTAATCTCTCCCACACTTCTTTTCAAAATTTACCACAAACATCTGCAACCACGATACAATTATTTCATCGCAAACTACATCACTAAAGGCCAGATTTCTGCCACCCTTACTAAAGCTGCTACTAGTACATTATCTCAGAGTAGTCCCACAAACTTCAGTGCAACTACTTGATGAGTAAGGCACTATTTAACATGAATAAGAGTGGCAAAATACAGTCTTATAATAATTTACTTTTACTTTAATTAGAGAGTGGCGATCTGAAGGTTATGTCCCGAAGAGAGTATCTCTGAATTTAAAAGGCATACGTTTTGATGTGGGATAGTGGCCTGGCTCTTTAGTAAAAGATTTTACAATAAAATATTGCCAATGTTCTTCTTTTACATAGAAAATTTAAAATAGCAATTTACATGAGGAAAGCATACATGTATAAAATCACTGGGACAATTACTTAAGAGGAATTTCAAACAAAGACAGTTCACTCAAATGTGAAACATAACATTTATCTGAACAAAAAGTTAATTTGCCAAGATCGTTAGAGCTGGGTGCAAGAACGATCCTTAAAAGTGAGGAGCATCTGCTGTAAATCTCATTGACTTCAACAAGACCAGGAATGGCTCCTTTTGCCTGAAATGAGGCCTGTTTTAGTTAGTTATTTAATCAATTAGAAGCTTGCTTTATGCATCCAATAGTGAAGAATTCTGGTCAAAAGTTCTCATCAGAGAAAAGGCCAGTGTAGTAGATTATTTCTGTTTTCTTGTTGGTGCAAGAAGATGATGCTGTATGACTTATTCTGTTCAAAATATTATCCCAAACACAAACGTACAAGGAAGGCAAAATACAACCACGGTCAGATTGCATGTCCCAGTGACATCTTTACACAGTGTTTGTGGCCTGTACACCATTAGACACAGTAGGACAAACACTCTCAGTTTCTCAGCTGCAACTCCATCGCTTTACATGGCATTGCACTGATGTGACTGAGAGCATCTGGTCCAATCCTCTTCACTTTTGTTTAACATGCGCTCCTATGTATTGCTTGGGAGCACACTGTTCCACAGAAATTCAATGGACAATTATGTCAAATTACAGACGCCTTTCTTCAGGTCCACGTTATACCCTTTCAAGGAGGCTTAGCTGACCTGTCATTTACCCTGAGGAGGAAAACCCTGTGTCTATCAACCATGGGATCCAACGTGAGATTTTGTTAGAGCCCGTTAATACAAACCTTTACGCATGTGAACAGTTAGTCCCTTCAGCTTCGTAACTAAAATCCTCATGAAATAAAAGTTTGTAGAGCAAGGCTCTGAATTCCCATATGCCTTTCTACCGACCTTTAAAGAAAGAAGCTCCATGTTGGTAACATAAAAATGCTCTTTACATTATTCTCATCAATTTTTTCAAATTAATCAAGAAAAATATACAGTGTCACTTTTCTGTACATCTTTAAAATGTCCTTAAATTAATGTACATAAAAAAGTCATTCCCATTTGCTAAAATGGGAGATGTGCACAGTTATGTGCACAGCCACACACACACACAATCACAAACAAACACATACCACACACACACACACACACACAAATATTAGAGGGAAAAGAAATGCCTTATATGGTCACCCGCAATTTTGTTATTCTACATTTACAACCAGTAAATAAGGATGAAATGTTAGGAATTGCTGATAACATACAGGTGAAAAAACCTGAACATCCACTAGGCGTGGTATTTCAGAAGTTGGTAACCTGTTGGTATGATTTCATCCTGTCCATTATATCATGGCTACAAATTTGCTATGATACTAATTATTAAAAGACCATATTCAGGACAGAAAATTCTACCAAGTTCTTGTCACTAGTTTTCTCTTTTCATAAAATCTACAAGTAAACAAATCAGTTTTTGGAATAAATTGTTTTTGACAATATATTGAATAAGATATATAATTTATTAATGAAAAGATTAAGTTAATTTCATTTTTGGTGGTGGTATAATCTTTTGTGTCAAGTTCCCAATATATATGCAAAGGCAATTATCACATTCACTTCTTTGCACGCATACACACGTACTTTAATTCTAGTGGACAATCCATGCTTTTGCCAACAACCCTGAAAACTATGTTAGTGGTCCAAAGACCTGACTAAAAGCTGCTCTGAACTGAGGGCAGATACAAAATAATTTCTTTTTTTTTTTTTTTCACCACATAACTAAGCTAATGATTGCAACCATAATATAACTCTCAAAAATATACTGGAGAAAAAATAGGGATTAATCTGAAGAATGATCAGTAACCTTCCATTATTATAGATGCAAAGGGATTTTCACTTTCCTTCAATGAATACCAGAAACCACTGCAAAGAAATTAAGATCGCTGTAACAGAAAGAAGCTAAGTAGAACGTCCACAGTTACAATAATAACCAAAAAAAAACCCTGTAATGCCTTATTATTTAACCAAATCATCATCTACTAGAAATGGTAATTACATATGAAGCAAAAATTAACTTTAAGTAGCTAAAAGCAGTTAATGAATATAACTGCTGAATGATAACTCCGCTGTATGTAAATGAAAAAAGAAAACAACATCGAACGGGGTTTAAGAGTAATCTGGTCACTTCGTTCATTTGGTCGTGCAAGGTTTTAGCTGCTGAACTTTTCCAATACTGAAAGCTCTAGTCCACAGGTGGGGCTGGTGGCTCTTGTCCCTACGGGAAGAAGGGAGGAAAAGAAAAAAAGCCCCCACAGGATTAAAAACAGTGCTTCACATTAGAGGACTTGGCAATAAAAACAATAACTCCGAAGAGAAACAAAGCGCTTTCTTTTAAGACCTTCCACTATCTCTTTCAAAATTGAGAGTAAACGAGCATCAAACGACACTACTGTTGATCCCACATCTAGGACAAAGATCCTCTTCCCAGTTTCATGCTGTAACTTTGTTTACTTCTAAAAGGCTGTGATTTTTTTAAACCCTTATACTGAAGAAGACTGGATACAGTTCCAATCAGAGAAAATACAGAAAAAAATAATTTAGAGGGGAAAAAAAAAAAAGATAAAGTCTCTATTAAAAACAAATACATTTAGATTATTGTAGAGTCTCTGCAGGGCACTTTAAGACACACTTACACTATGTGGACTGGTTGGCTTTCCAGCTGTATTGGATCCTCTCAGATTACTAGGCCTCAGTAAGAACAAGACAAGTGCAATCACCATCCAGGCCACCATTATCATGGCAAAGCTGATGCCATTGTCACTGGAGGAACTTGGTCCTGGCACTACAGACAAGGAAAACTCAAGTTACAAAACAAAGTGTTATCAGAGGTCTTTTCCCAAAATGAAAACAAGAGCGTAACATAAATCTCAGGGAAAAAATAACGTTTATTTGTCAATCAAGTTTTCTTATTAGTCCTTTCTTTCGGCTTTAAGACAAATAATTCTTTGTTAATGCTACACCATTTTTATCACATTTCCTCTCCCTTTAAAAAGAGAGAATCTGTTTCACAAGATTTCACTGAAATTCCCAGAATTGTCATGAATATTTCTTAGTTCACATCAACTCTCAGTGAAGTGGAGATGATGAATATACACTATACTACTGAGGTGTTGAATTTTATGAAAAACCAAACTCAGTGCAAAAAATCCCAGCAACATATTTACGTGAGAAGAACCCCCACATGTACATCGATGTTTGTTTTTTTGCCTCCCACAGATACAAAAATAAGACTGAAACATCTTACAGGGAAAATCTTAAGTCATTATCATGCTCCATCATGTTGGTTGACAAGCCAATAGCACTGCAAATCCTACATGTTGTGCGCGTACACTAGGCTACTTTCACAATATGGCAGATGCATCAGGGCATAGCAAGACATTATCTTCAGCGAGTAGCAGGGCCTAACTCTCTGGGGCGATGTCTGAACATTTGCGCTCCATGATGTGTCCCATGACCCTGGTCCCCTGACTATCCAGGCTGGGGACCTGGCTGATCCCTGGCACGTGGAATGGGGAAGTATGCCTGGGTCCTGCAGTACAAACCCAAGTACGTTTTTAACCCAAGTTAAAAGAACATCAGCATCAGTACTCCTCTCCGAGTCGATCCACACGCAAAAATACGACTCTACAGGCTAGAAGCTGGTGGCATTAGAGACAATAGCTTAAACTCTGTTGTTAGCCCAAACAAAGACAACATGCCAAATCCAGCAAGAAGTGAGCAAACTAATGATTACAATTTTGTTAGCTAATGTAAGCAGCTAACTCCAAGTTATTTATTGAGGGTTTGTTCAAACAAGTGTCCGTGTCAGATATGCTAGATCTCCATGATCTGTCATCTAGGCCATGTGGTATTTCCGATAGAATCAAGGAAAACAAATCTGTTACAAGGGGAAGCAAAATGATGATGAGACATATGAAAAAAGCGAAGCCAAGGAACAATATACACATTTTACATCCAATTTCCATAAAGAATAGACTTCAGAGCATGGAAATCAAACTTGAGAAAATCCCCCCAGAGTAGAGATGGCTGGTTAGTCTTTTTGGATCAAGAAAGCCTTGCAAAAAATAGCACATTTGAAAGCTTCAACTTTTTCCCCATGGAACATCATTTCAAATAATCAAATTGTAACTAATGCTGTCAACGGGAAGTGTAAACCAATATGCAGCTAATCATCAATGGTACTTATGTGGCTGCGTTTGCAATAGTATCTAAGCCCCTAACAGTATTCACCGTACTTACTCACACAGTAGAGCAATACCATTTGTCTCTAGTAGACCATATGGCTTGACTGCCACACAGGAAACCTGTGGCAGAGCACAGAACTCAACTTGATTCTCATGATTGGCTTTTTCATCTACTAAGCTAGCTTTCCTTTTGTGCTGCCAATAAAACCAGCAACATTCTAGTCTATAAAATTACTAAAATGAAAGCGCATTATTTAATATTGTATAAGGCCAATGTTCTTCTCTCGCTTCTTGAAAATGTGCTTTTTGAATCCAAAAGAAAATGTGTCACTGATCTGAAGTGTTAACAGCTTGTTTTCAAGGCCAATTAATACTATGCTATAATGAATTAACCTTCAGAACAAGAAGGGCTGAACAACAAGGGGGTTCTATTTTACTACTAAAGTTGAAAACTTCAATGTCTGGGGAAATTCCACATGGAGACTGATATCCATCAGAATTTTCAGTTGTCTCATCAAGTCATTCGGCTCATCCCATTACAGAGTCAAGTCTGGATTACCTCAGTGTTGGTTGGAAGTTGCTATTATTCAACATTTGCTAGTTAATCTATACCGAGTAAACTGCAGGAGTCGGTCATTTCATTTGAAAGTTAATGCTGATATCAGAGAACCACTCTCATCCCTGTCATACTGCGTAGCTTTTTTAATCAAGGCTCATCTATGAAAGTGGTTTCTTCAAAACACAGCTAAGAAACAGCAATGCGGCACTGTAGGGAAGCTTACAGCTATTTCATTCACAACACAGCTGTTCTGTGAATATAACCTTCACAATGCAAAACTGTTGGACTGACATCCTTCACCAACATTACACATGCTTGAAAGTGTCAAAGAAGAAAAATAAAAATGCATAAAGGAAGCTCAGGCTTTTCACGGCACCAGTGAAACCATTAACGCTTTATGAGCAAACAAAACTGACAGAGCTCCACCTTCTGATTGTCCAAAATAGAGACATTTCTATTCAATTACAAATGGCATTTCTTTTGGAGAGAGCCATACAGCCTGATGTGCATGAGGAGAAGGCATAGTGGAAACAAAGTAAATGAAAATGTTACAGTTTTTAATCCATTAAATTCTAACATAAAACTGATTTGGAACAGCATATGCAATTACACGGGTAAGAGTTTAGATTTGCAATCTCACTGTGTTGAGGGAAGCTAGTACTATATTAGCATGGTGCATCAGTATTTAAAAACTTGGATGACCTTATATACTCCATCCAGTAAACTAGCATATAACTCAGCATGAAAAGAACAACTGCTTTATTTTTGGGATTCCAGAGAGCACTAATCGCCATCCTGAGACTACCTCCAGCAGTACTTCAGACAACCTTAGGTACCTACTTTGGCACATATGTTGAGGAGAGCATTGAAAATTCAGATAGCCTATTATGCTGGATTCCCCACACAGTGGGGAGAAATAAGGAATAGTCAGTCTGCCTTCAGGAAGTGCTTGGAGTTTTGCTGAACCACAGTATATTTGGGGTCCACATTTACACAAGATTTAAGTAAATGCTGCTAGGTCAGTTCATGCTATGGGTCAAAGAAGGGAACAGAAGGAATGGCAAAGGCAAACCATAGGCATTCCTACCAGACATGACTGCTATCCAGCCTGGGCTGTAATGCAGTCTGGATGGAGCCAAGTGTGCTGAAACATAGTCTAGACTAAGTTAAGCATGACAACAGCTGATCTAACACGGTCTGGCCCTGTACTACTTACTCAAAGCATGCTGGATTCTTAGAACAGTCACAGTATTGTTTATACTATTCACATAGCCACTTAAACCCACCTCTTTTACAAATGACCACGTGTTTTAATAAGGATGTGAGATATTTTAGAATTTGCTACTTTAATCTCCTAACATAAGGAGAAGAGGATACGCCAAGTCTCACACAGCTGCGGCAAATCACACTTTTCCAAGTCTTGCATCATGAATCAAGAGAATGGACAAGAAGCTTTTATAGCTACCGGGAGCAATAACATGCAGAAGAAACAAAGCTTTCACTACAAAGAGCTCCATCACGAAGATGACAAAATAATCAGCTGAGATCAGCTTATGGATGGAGAACAGTTGACTGAAGCTGAAATTAAGCAGGATGGAATTTATGCTGATGGGCAGAAGAAAACAGAAGAAACAAAAGAAAACTCTTAGCTCACATCCACAGTGGTTCTACCTATAATTGGTATTTTTGCAGGTAATTCAGGAGTGTTTTTTTATTCCTTGCAGATATGAGGTTGTCCTACAAGACCACTGCTGGTCTTGTAGGACAAGACGATACTTTCTAATTTTTCCAGATGGCTAGGAAATTGTCCCATCCTGGCCTCAAAGACTGCTGTTCTTGCCATCACCCACCTCAGTTACAGCAAAATCTGGTTATTAATCTTCAGTGCCTCGGACCAACTACTACAGAATGTTGCAGTACATTTCCTCATTGTAACCTATGTCATTGAGCCCAACAAAACTCTTAATCTCTAACCTGACTGTCAACAGAACACTGAATTTAGCTCACTATCTTCATTTTCAAAGTACCTGGTTCTTTGGGCTCAGCATACCTACATACCCATGTAACTCTGAATGAAGTCTGTGGCCAGTTCTGCCCCTGAGGTTACCTGGAACTTTTTACCATAGCTGCATTATCTCTGTGCAGGAAAAGGCTTTATGAGGTGCCCGGTCTGAGACTGTGGGATGAACTCCCACAGGAGCTAATGACTATGGTGAATCCTCTCTGTTGGTACAAGACGCAAATCTCTGGCTTGCCTTCTCCCACAGAAGCAGAGAAGGATAGGTGCTTTTTAGTAGCTGCAAAACAGCACTAGGCCACATAAACTAGTCTTCTCCCAGAGAGAGACTGGAAGGGAAAAGAAATCTTATGTGACAGATGTTTGCCACCTCATTCACTGTTCTACTGGAAGGCAGTCAAAGCTACCAAAATGATGAGGTTGGTAAAAATCGTTTCTGAAGACTGAAAGTCAACTACTGTGCAAGCGAAATCTTAAGAATACAAACATTAAAATAAATAAATGCCCTTGCTAAGTACATCTTATGGAGAACTAGGAGCCTAGTTCTCCTCTGAAAGTGCTCTTTTTCATTCCTCTGAATTCAGAGTGAGGGCTGTACTCTAAAGGTACAGAGGGAAGACTGCCTTTCCTTTACTGCAAAAATGTATTCCAGGTGTTATTTTCAGTCTCCTCACATGGTACAGATCTCCTTTGGATCTTCAGCCTTTTACTGTTTAATATCTGCAAGTGGAAAGGCAAAAATATGCTCTCTGACATGTGCTTTCTTTCCGTAATGTTTTTAGCCCTTCCTGATCTCTGACAAAAAAGCAGGAAACGTTATGAAGGAAGAGGTATTTTACAGATGAATCAACAGGGAAGACAAAGAGCCTGTAGGGCCTCGAGCAGATAATCCCTGCAAAGCTGACTTTCTCAGAGGCACGGATAGGGAAACTGAGGAGAGCCCAAAGGACTGGAGCACAAGAAGGAAGAAGGGAATTACCAGAAAAGGGAGGGAAAAGCTGGCAGACATTTCATGCCATTAGGTTAGGCTGCTGTGGCTCTCCTACATCAGTATGACTCAAAGCGAATCACACAATCATTTAAAAATACATAAAAAGCTGGAAGTAGGGCAGACAACATTTAAGACACTCATCTCTGACTGTTAACATTACAAACTACGAGAGCATTTAGAAGAGTAGAGCTGAAAACATGAATGTACTAAATCCAGGTCAGACCATCTGGGAGTTGCTAGAAAACAGAGAAAAAAAATTCAGGCGGTGCCTCCTAATTCCCTTCCACATAGGAGGCTGACTTTACAGGGCCATGAGCCATCAGAGTAGCTCAGTACCAGCTAGGGACCCTCCCTGTGGCTGGATGAGCCACTGGTGCTGGAGTAGGAACGCATTTCAGAGAAATCCTCCTAGCTCCACTACCCTACATTTGCTTTAGACAGAATTCAGCAAAGAATTACCACTTTTATTCCTTATTCTAATGGAAACTGTAAGATCTTCTGATGTGTTGCACACAAAGAATCCCAATAGAATATTAAATGTGTTACATATTCCAAAATTTCAGCCTTATTTCTCCAAGGCACCCACTGAAATGGAGGGAATAGTCATCAAAATAGGTGCTTTACAGTCACAGCAGATATTCTTAGGAACAATCAGCAGTGGAACAGCTATCAAGTATAGTGCCCAAATGCTCTCTGAAGTGGGGCTCATATGCTCCTTTATGTAGGAATACAAATCTAAAAGCGCTGGTCCTGACCCTGGTGGGAAACACTTGGCACTATAGTCACTGTAATATAATAGGGCTAACAACAGTAAAAAAAGAAAAGAAATTATAGATTGTACTGTAAAAATATGTGCGGGAGAGTCCTATACATTATTTGGTGCTACTGTTTTGATCTGGCTCCAACAAATCTAAAAACCTTCTGAACTCAGGGGTTGAAGAAATAAAGTGTACTCAGTAGGAATCAATGTACAGTGTTTCTGAGAACTTCCAGCTGGTAGCAACAGCATAACACATGACGCTGCTGTGACACTGATTGAACCACAACCCTGATGTTTCCCAAAACAAAACCACAAACATCTCATCAGTTATTCCAAAACCTTGTAACTTAAGAATCTGTGTATGACAATATTCCCAGTTGCACTTCCAAAAGGAAAAGCAAATTCTGGGAATGAGCAAATGGGTGGGAGTAAAACAAGATTTTTCATATCGAAGCCCTGAAATGAGGAAACAAAGTCAGCAAGTAAAAGGAAAAGGAGCTATACGACCAAGGGGAGAGGACATCCACCTAAAACATAAGCTCATCATGATATAGCTCAACAGAACAGGAACTAAGGAATGGACAGAAGAGAGAGCGGAGGTGCAGTTTGCATGGAGCTGGGCCCAGAATTGTTATAATCTATCTCTGAAAATGTCTTTATAAGCTTTTTGAGGCTCAATCCATTTATTTTTGCCTTTGACTCCTGGGAATCTTACACTGCTCAAGTTAGTCCAAGCATAGAATCACAGAAGCATCACAGAATAATCAGACAAAGAGCCAGTCAGAGCGTTAGTGCATCAGCATAAAAATACCTTTGCTGGAACTAAATTTAAGGCAATATAATAACATAGGAGTGGATTTACTCTATAATTTTTGCTTTGGTTTTTGAAACAAACCAGTGGTTTAGAACAATTCCTGCCAAATTGCTTGCATCTGCACACAGAGTTATTGCAAGGATCTCTTTCAGGGTGGAAAGCTACTTGCCACAGATCATCCACACCTCCACTTACTATGGCTTTAGGTAGCATGACAGCTATCACAAAAGCTTTGTACCCATAAAAACAAAACTTGCTCATTGATACGATCTTCAGCCTCTGAGCTTCATAAATACTGAGGAACCATGACTTCCAGGGCTCAGCGACAATGACCTACTACCACTTGGTTTTGACCGTGGACTACAGCTCAGAAGGCTGCACAGCCTGCCTGTCTACTTCAAACACAGGAAATATTTTGTTTCCTGTCACCTGCCTCTTTCCCACTCCTGGATGTGTGTGATTCAAGAGAAAACTAGACATGGAAGCCTAAGGTCTAGGAGACTAAAAAAGTCTGCTCCAGGACAGGTGCATTTGGGAGAGCAGGGATGCTAGAAGTCTCAAACACATAGCATTACTTGGAAAGACCATAAGGCAAGAGTAAAGCCAGCAGCATGGTTGTGGCACATGTGCTCTCCACTCTTTTTTCTGGGGATATCTGGAAAGGGTCATAGCCCACCACAACAATGAAACTGGGACTATTTCACACTGGAAAGAAGGCACAGTGCAAGTACAAGCTAGCTGCCCAGCTCCAAACAGGATTTACTGGGGACTGAAGAGGGAGGAACACGGGAGAAGGGGAAGGTAGGCACTCTCCCCACGATTCGAGAAACCCTGACCACACCGCTCCTGGACGTGCAGAAGACATGAGCACCAGCAGCTCTTACCTCCAGGAGCTCTGCTCAGGTACTCCCCACTCCCTTGGAGCCTTACAGTAATCCTAAGGCAGGCTAGCTGAGTGAGTTCATACGCTCAGTTGGTAAAGCAATACAGGAAAAACAGATCTACTTAATTTTTATTTATAAACATTTGGTGATGTTCCCTCTAGATCATGAAAAGTGTAAACAGAGCACCTCAGGGCATGCTTACATTCTTACATTACTGCAGAACCTTTGCACAGCTATGCTTTCTTGCAGAGGCTGATTACTAGGCTAATCAAATGTTATCTTCACTGTTTGGGAGGTTTTTTCCATGTGTTCCAGAGAAAATTTCAAGGACACGTACACCTTAGTACTCTACTGCACTAAGTAAGCAGCTACCAGGTCAGACAAATATAGTCACAGGGTATGTCAGCTTCTCAACTAGCACTGACGGGCAGTCTCCTCTTCCTAAAAATGGAGTAGAGGGTTCACAGTAACGACAGTAAGTTACTCAGCCCCAGCCACGAACATGTGTGTGCAGGGGGATCTGTGCTGATTTCACAGAATCTCTGGTTAGGCTGCCATGAAAGCTAGCGGGACAAATAAGGCCCCCTTCCAAATTCTCTCTTTGGGGAAAAATCAAAGTCATTCCACTTGGAGGTTAATGGTAAGATTCAATAAAGTTTGGCACCTGATCAAGGGTGGTGCTGGTATACTAACACCTCTAGCTTGCTCACCATTGCCCCTTCCATGCAATGCTTCAAATATACAAAGGTTAGTTTGAATCACTGATGCTCAGAAATTGATTTCAGTAGTGTAATATTTAATTTAATTTAGTATGTTCATATAATGTTAAATCCACTGCTGAATTTCAAAGACCAGTCAGACTATACTTTAATTACTGCTATTTATTTTACTTCCCTGCATCTGATCCCCATAATTACTCACATTCCTGAAGGCATTCTGTGTCTGTGCAGTATGACTGTGATTGTCTCAGCTGAAACAGAGAAAAGGAAAGGCATCACAATTAGCAACAAGGCTTGGTAAGCTTTTACTAAAATCATTGTGTAGTGTACTATCAGATCACAAGTTCAAGACAAGGAAGACTGTAACCAATCCTTTACTGCATCACATTTGACTTATGGTATAGGAAGAAATACGGGTATCGAGGAGGTTTCTGAACCCTATTCACATAGTAATGTCAAATCATCTGACCAAAATACTATTGCTTCCTTAAAGGCTGCAGTCAATGACTGCTTTTTAAAATTCAAGCTAGAAATCTACAGAGATACAGATATCATTAGAAACAGATGCACTCTCCACCCACATATACCTTTTGGAATTTATAATGGGTAGGTGTTATTACTATTATCTAAATCAAGTATCACTACAATACTCTTGTGATTATGTAATAATACATGATCCGACTTTGATAATGATTATGCACAGAGGAGCAGAATTAAGGTTTCACAGTTAAACTCAGCAATTACTATTTTTTCCACCCAAGACCCTTTGTAAAAGAAGGTTTTAAAATGTATTTTACTGGTTTTTTTCCTTTACTGATGGGTAAGTCTTAAAACACTTTTACTATGCTTAACCGTATAACAACTATTTGCACTTACAGACTAGGTAAGCTCACTAATTGCAAGAAAAGTCAACATTGGATATCCTGCCCTTCAGTACACTTATTTTACAGATGACAGAGTCAAAAAAAAAAAAAAAAGAGATACACGTCATATTCTTCATCAGAAGCAGAGAGGTTAAATGGATGGGATTTAGTCTGCTTTATTATGGAAGTAGATTGTACTTCCTGCTTAGGTAGACCGTGCTGATTAATAAAAGTTGTAAAAAGTACACAATTATTACAAAGTCTAGGTTAGAACTGCCATTTGTTTTATGACAAAAGCCCTGGAAAGGGCTTAATTTTATAATCCCCGCTCTGCACAAGAGAGTTTGCAGGTACTCACCACCACAGAAGGATGCCCAGAGTTACCACGGGCAATAAGTATATGACCAGAAACATAACACAGGTCAACTAGCAGTTAACATCTCGTTATCTCTTCCTGTCCCAAGGGTGGCTAGTACTCAGACAGCATACCCAGTGTGCTCTGAAGGCAACACTGGCTAGAGGTGTTCTGACCCCAATATTATTTATCTCCTGTTCTAAATGTTATTCCACGACCAAATACAACTTTTTAAAACCATGCAATTAACTTTTCCATAAAAGCCATCTCAAAAGGGGTGCATGCACTTTTTGTGGCTGTTAATACCTTGTTCCTTCACCTGCCTACCAGACTGGCCTCCATCACCACAAAGGCAGCTTCAACCACTAAACAAACGTTAGAGCTCAAGGTTTGATTGAAAGGAGCATGTTAACCATCAGAGAAGCTTGTTCAACAACAACAGAAAGATGCTTTGGCTACAGTTACGCCTTTTGTGAAGGGTGGTCTGAGGGATGATCGTGATCACACCGTGCTGCTTCGTTCACCTGCCTCTTGACCCTTCCCTCATGAAGAGCCTGAGCAGCATCTGTCTGGAAATGCCTGTTGATGCAATAGGCCACCTTATTAAGGCACAGAAGTATTAAATCCCTGAGATTTTGTGTGTCCAGAGGACGCTATCTGATGTTAGAGTTTTGCTTAAAGGCTTGTTGTCTGTAAGATACCGAGTTTTATCCCATGGGCATCCTTGGTGGCTTCTTAAAAGACAAGGCTTTGAGACTCTTGAATGAAGAGCACTACTGGAAACACCAATGATAAGACTGCTTATTTACTGACGCGGTTCTAAGACAAATACCACTAGGAGCAGCTCTACAGATCTCTGCTGAAAAAATCCTGCCAATATGAAAAAAAGACCGCTTATTGATGGAGGAACAATGTTCCGGGGAACCTAGTGCAGATTTACAGATCCCCACTTATAAGCATTACACTTCACGGTCTCTGCTGCAATCACATCCAACAATAAAAACATTTCTTTGAAAGTGGTCTAGTTAATTTCAAAACTTCTCATTACAACTACTTGTGTTGCAAGATTTGATCAGCACCGACCACTATCCATAGACTTGATTAGGTGTTAAGAAGCCACAGATCACAAGGTGAAAACACACTCAAACATCTCCTGCTCCCCTTCCCCTCCTGCCCACAAGAGCATGTAAGACTTCACTGTTCACAAGCACGAGCTCTAGGAGAGCTCCATAAGCCAGGGAACTGCGTAACAGATGTATTTAAAACAACTCAGTGGCAGGCTGCACATTGCTCGCTGGGGATGACACACAGCAGACAACTGAAAATGAGCAGCAGTGAAAACAGGTTACTTCATTCACAGGTGAGCTGGGTTCTAATTCCTTGTAACCCAATACAAATCTTGATCCCTTATACTCATTAAATTAGTCAAGAGAGGAAAAAAGATTCTGGCACATACATGAAAAGCTTATGTAAGTTGAATAGTTGGGAAAGGTAATACCTTTTGCTGGAACTCGAATTCTCTTTCTCCTACCAATGCAATCTCTTTCCTGATAACTACACCCTTAAGAGACATAACTACTGTTGGAAAAAAACTGAACGTGGTACATTTCAATTGTCAGATAACTGGAAAAGGAGGAATTATCAGGAACTAGAAATAAACAGTCCTTTGTACCTTGGTTTTCTATTCTGATGTGGGGAGGGAGTTTGGATGAAAGTTTGTGGGATAATAATAGTAAAAAGCTGAACCAGTCCTTCCCGCTTCTCAACAAATTCCCCCAAAAGACTTTTCAAATGCATACAATTTTTCAGTTTAACAGTTGCTTAGCAGCTAAGGCTCCTGTAAGATAATCACAGAACTGCTAGAGTGGGGAGCACCGCACTTGTGATGAGAGAAGAATATGAAAGGAGGAGAAGTAGTTCTTAGACTATGCTAATTCTGAAATAGTCTTATGTACTCAAAGGCATTAACTATTGCTTTTATTCATATTTCAGAGATATCTCTCTCACACATATTCTTAAAAATATAAATTTACTAGAAGATTAATATTTGACTGGCTGAGCTGACAGAAGTCAGTAACAACTTTTTATATTTTTCAGTATATTTTGGATCAGGCCCTAAAAAAAGAATACAGAAATTAAGTGAAGCATCAGGATCTATGCAGTAAAAGAAAAGAGAGACAAAGATGAAAAAACTAAGGATTCACAGAAATAATTTTTTCCATTTAAATGAAGAGTTTTATGTCTGAATTTTAACATGCTCTATGCAGCTCGTCATTCAAAAACAACAAATGTCTTATTGCATGTGAGCCAAAAAATGAACTAATTTATTTTTTATTGTCCAGAATGAATTAAGCACAAATTGTAAACAGCACGAAAGCTAAAGAGGAAATAAGAGCTCTCCAAAAATTTCATTTTTAATACAGTGCAGACTTGCAGGTAATACAAGTGAAAATACTGATTATAAATATGCACACACTACTTAAAATACAACTCTGAACTTTTATTCCCTCAAAAGTACCTCTAAAATCTTGAACAGTTTAAATTAAAATCATTTAAATTAACAATCCCCACACCACAAGAACACTGGGTCAATATTAGCATCTGGTTTATCTGAAGCCCCTCCTAAGGCAGTTCCTGGAACTGAAAGGCACCAGTGGCTGAATTACAGCAAATCAGCGTCCATTTACTAAAAAGTTCTGAATGTAAAGCCAACACAACGCTAAGAAAAAAGAAACTGAAGTACTTTCAGAGAGAAAGGGGCCTTTCCTCAGTCTTTCCCCGTGATACTCAGATGAGTATTTGTTGCACTACAGAAACATAATGAGCACAGTTAAAAGGGCTCCCTGTTCAGATTTGAAATAGCTCTTCCTTTTTTTCGAAAGACACAGGTCTTAGTGTCAGTCCACACTAACAGAGCAGTGTTAGCTAGCAGTGTTAGATCTAAAGATCCTGCTCCTTTGACACAACACATAAAGTATGGTTTTAACCCATCGTCTTGCAGGTCAGCAGCACCCACCCAGCGAACGTACCCGACTGCATCCTGCTGCTACTCTTACAACAGATGCCGTGCCCAGACAGGAGGAGTTTGCACTGCTCTTAGCAATGAGACCCATGACTTCTTGCAGTCCCAAGCTGTGCACAGAGCATACACAGTGCCAGTGAAGGGGCCCCACTGGCAGCCTCTGGAAACATTTTGTAAAGTCACTGTATTTAGAAAGGTCTCTTTTCCCCGCCCCTCCCCCCCCCCCCCAAAAGCGGAAACCTAATATATGGGCACACAAGCAAGCCGCTGTGTGGTGAAAACAGGGTGTGAACTTTTACCGCATGTTAGCTGCTCCATAAAACTGCTCAAGTTCAAGTGAAATAGTAAGCTCAGTGAAACAGCTTCATCTGGCTAAACAGAGAACTCATTTTTTTCACTACAGTGACCCCAGCCACCAGGTTCATTTCATTCTTCCCATGAAAGAAGTTAAGCTCTTTTGCATTTACCACTCAGCACAAACAGTTACTGTGGAGAAGCAAATTCACACCTCTGCTTACCTTCACAGTAACTTGTTCTTCTGTCAATTCCCTTGCTGCCTACTCTTCAGATGAGTTTTCAGAATTTGCTACCCCAGAGCACAACTAGCTCAAAAACCCTGGAACTGGTTCTGCAGTCTCTACTCAGACAACTACTTTTTCTTCATTAAAGTCAATAGCAGTTTTGTCTGAAAAAAAGATTAGAGAGCTCATACCCAGTATGAATTGAAAGAGGATTTTGTTTTAATGCTTAAGTATATTACTAGAGTAAAAAAAAAGACAAAGAATTCAGTGGTTGACAAACATCAGTAAGATATCAATGACCAGACGGCTCATTTTCTAGAAGAAATAATGGCATAATCCCTGACCCAAAGCACTTTCCAACTCCAGAAGTGGTGCAATAAAGAAGTAACAAAACAAGAAGAGCAGGAACACAATGCAATAATCAATGGAGTCTAGTGTGAATGGCAGGTGAGATGAATATGAATTATTTATCAAGGGATAATCAAAATAACTGTCTCTAGGGGATAACTTTTGAGACAGCTCATAGGAGAAATAATTCTTCAGAAAAGACATGAATGAAAAAGTAGTAAGTTCATGAACTAGGTCAGGAGAAGATTTCCATACAAAAGATTGCGATGGAAGAAAGCCCAGAGAAATGTGTGAAAGAAACAGATAAATTAGGTACCAAGATAAGAGAGCAGAAATGGATAGTAGTTGCAAGGAAGAAAAAAGACAAGGGTAGATAAGTAAGAAGGCAAGGACAAATAACTAACTCGATGTGGTCATTTATCCCATGAGTAATTTAAAATGGAATCATAGGGAGTGTTAAGAAATTTTTATGTGATAACAAGGGCAAAATATCATCCCTGGTGAAAATGCTTTTTTGCAATATAGGCTAGTGTAAACTCTGCTTTCCCCCCCCCCCCCCCCACTACACCAGATGCCAACGGCACAGCATACGCTGATTGCACTCTGATGCTTCTGGTTAATGGAATCGCTGCCTTAGCTTTGTTAGCAGCCACGTCTGTTCTGTCCAAAGTATATAAATGATTTAGTAAACAATGTGATAATAAAGTACTGTGGTATGATAGGCCAGTCCTGAACACACGCCAGGTTGCAAATTGAATTGTAGTATTATCCATAGAGTTCAGATTTAAATATGCAGAAAATGACACCTACATGCATTATTCTGCTACAAGCCAACCAAGATAAACCTTAGGAAAATAAGGGGAAAAGAAGGGCGTAGATGGAAATAGATGGAAATAAATTGTTTTTTAAACTATATTAGCTTTCCTCAGATGAACAGGCAAGGAAAAAGGGAGCTCTGCCTTCCCTGCTCCCCCATTTACTATGAGCAAGGGCAGAATTAAAATAAAATAAATGATTGCTTGTAAAAGGACAGAATAACAGTCTCCCATAAAATATGGAGTTCAGGCCTGTGAGGTGACAGATAATTTTCTCTCCCTTGGGAAATGAGAGAGGATAATGTTTGGTGCCTTTCAGAATAATATTCTTAGATTACAAACCAGCTCTTAAGACCCAGAACCATCAGCCAGTTATGACAGAAAGAGAACATTATATAACTTTCATACTGAAAGACATGAAATTTTATGGAAGGAGATGCAGCAGATAAACAAGTGTGAATGATCACTGCATGAATAGGAGCCCTGGTTCAGGCAAGAATTTGTTCCTCCCTTTATTTGCTCACCTCTCCTGGGATTGCTGTTTCACCTCAGTGTCATGTGGCTCCTCCTTTTCAGTTCTTCCCTAACTTCCCTACAACTTCGTGACTTTTATTGCTACTTCATTTTATAATTTTGCTGGCCTTGGACGCCTGAGATATCACCAATGTCCTACTCTTAGTGAACACAAAACAGAACGAAGTAGCAGAACAGGGAGAGTCTGGGAAGAGAAAATGAAGCAGTGAGAAAGCCAAAACCATTATACAGAGCTCACAGCACCTCTGACTACATGAAATACTAGATAACAAACGGATGAGAAAGAAATAACTGCACAACATTACTACAGAGACATCTGGTAACATTAATGAACAATCAACAGAGCTCCCAACAGGGCATTAAGAAATTTATGTCCAAAAATACAAATAAAGAATGCATTTTATTTTTTTGACCAAATGGTCAAGGACCTTATCCTGCAAAACGGTACATATAAGCAAATGAAAAGGGAACTCCCATACAGACGCCCTTGGAGGAGAGACTTTAAGAACTAGGAGTTCTAACAGATACGTACAGTTTCCTCTAAGTGTTGACTACATCCACGGGTGACCTTAGAGAAAAAGCACAATTTTCTTCTTTTTTTCCTCAAATGAGATGGCTATTAACTGCTCTGATCATCAGAAACAGTTCAGCCAGGTCATATCTACTGATTACTTCTAGAATATCAAGCTGCCAGAGTTTTCAGGGCATAACCTTCTAGACTACTTGTAATACAGCCAAGCAATTTTGAGACAGTTATGACTGGTGACTGAGCTACTGCTATTACTGGTTAAAAAGCAGCAGCTTCCAACATACTACAAAGCTCAGAAATGAGACATGCAAAGCACAAACAGGCACCTTCAACTTTCAGTTAAATCCTGAAACTTAATGCATTATAGGTAAAAATGGGTCTCCACGGGACATACACCCCAGTGGAGGCGGGGGTAATAATTTATTCCGTACTTGTTTTTATTTTTATTTTTAAAAACACATTTACTGGTCTAGGTAACAGCCTCCACCTACACTGCTTGACCTAGAACTAGATCCTAGTTTAAAAGCCACGAGCAGCACGTGATTTCTGTGCTGCAGCTTTGGGGCCCTACCCTGTGCAATGACACCACAGCGAGCACCCGGTGAGCTCCGGGGAGCGGCAGCCAGTGGAGCAGAGGGCACTCAGGAGGGAGCTCGCACCCTGCCGTTCTATGCTCGCATTTCATTCTTTTGGCTCAGTACTTTAGGGGGCCTGTCAAGTCTCCCCCCTGCATCTCAGAAGGGTGATAGCTTCCTCCTTGTCCTAAAGAGCAACCTATGGTTCAACTGGTGGGAAGGATCCTTTTTGAACCACCTTGGACTCCAAGGAACTGGGAATCGAAGACTTGGCTCTGGAAGAAAAGGGGTGCGTGAGAGCCAAGTGCATCTTCCTGCTCCCTGGCTGGCTGGCTAAGAAGAGCTAGAGACTAGAAGCAGCAGCAACTGCTATTAAAAAGAAAAAAAAAATGAAGGCAAATGCCATGGAACATGTATGGACAAGCAGTCTGGAGGGCAATATCCCATTCTAGAAGGTCACTTTAAATTATCCTAAACGTAGCGAGTATAGTTCTTCTAGGCTTTCAGGAGAAGGCCACATCAGCAGGATAAGTCATTTTAGTTGGATGCTTGCGGGGCTAGTTAAGTCAGGCTTAGCTGTGCTGACATCTTGAAAACTTTGCAACCATTTGCACAGAATGCGGATCTATTTTAGTCATCTTTGTTTATTCTGTGCTGTTTGCACAAGGTCTCCCTCAGCCAAGATTCATGGCTATGCTGGATACTATTTCAAACTATGCTAGTTTATAATAAGATTCTAAAATGACCTGGACAAGAAAATTATGTGGAAATTTGGTTGACAAAAGAGCGTTTGAATCATCTGTAATTAAACAGTTTAAGAATTTGCACCTTTTTTTTCCTACAAAAATCCAATGACATCTTAAAATACAAGACAGATTAGAATAAAAAAAAGTGATTTGCTTTTATCACCCAGCGTTTTTGAGACATTCAAGCCTTCTGGTATAGCAACATAACTAGACACGGGCCGTTGCTTTGCAATTAGCTAGAGAAGAAAATAACACAAAGTTGTAATCCTCACAGAGGTGCGTACGGCCATCAGACCTCTACAGCTGGCAGTTCACCAAAATGGATCCTTTTGTATTAGAAAATTAGAAACGTTTTGGGTAAATAACACATTTCTCATATTTTTACAGAATTCAGTACGAGAGAATTTAAATATACCTCCTTTAAAGCAAATAATACCATCTCTGAGCTTAAAAAAGGAAACTTTTATATTATAAAAAGGCTGGGTCATTTTAGTTGTACAAAATTACTGGCTCGCTAAGACATTTCTGGCCACTCATATACAGGTCTCAGGCCTCATGAAAGATGCTCTGTGAGCATCTCACCGTCACTGTGCTTCCCCCTGCAAAAAGGTGTTTTTAGTATATTTTTCAGACTTCGACCGGGTCTTGGGCCAAGGTACTCCACGTATAAGCCACGCTTACTCAGAGAGCATGGAAGTCTGGACAAGTAACACAGCGTGATCAAACTTACTTTACAAAAGAAACGAATCCAAGGGAAATAAAAAAATTTAACATCGATCTTATCCAGATATTTACTATCCTTAGCCACAACTAAGATAGGAATCATTTCCTCTGAATACCGCAGACCATCCTTCACCACCTCTCTCTCAGACAACTGGCCCCTTGTCTGAGAGAGCATCCCCACTGAAGTACTTGATGTTGTTTGTTGTTCTTCCTTCTTGAACTCTGGCTCTTCTTGTCAAAATAAGCTTTGTAGATGGAGGAGACTGAACTGGAGATAAAGTCATACAAGCTAACAGATCTCTCATTGTCTTTTAACAACTCCTATGTATCTGCAGAGGATGGAAAATCTTGTAATATTTTTCTTTTATGCTTACTTCCTGCCGTGAAAATTCCCAATTATCTGATCTATCCATAGAGCAAGCAGTCAGCCCAACACACAACAGTCAAACTGTTACACAGCAACTCCAAATCATAACAGATGCTGCCACGGGTATTACATATTAGAAATAATACTTATGAAGTCACAACCAAAGACTTAAGGTTTCTGTTCCTTGCTAGGAATACTTGTAAGTCATAATATTTCCTTATTAATTACAGTGGCCACGCTATCGAATTTTACAATGCTCAAAATCATCAGATTTTGACAGCAAGGCCAAACCTGAAAAATCCACTTTAGGAAAAATGATAGAACATCTAGCAAAAAATCATTCAATACCACTGAGGCAGGTATATATACAAATTATGGGAACCGTGGGTACGAACAGTATCTGCCACTTAACCTAATAAGCAGCAAAAAAAATTCTAAAAACAAAACAAAAACCAACCTTAGAGATATACAGTCCATTGTATATGAAATCTTCAGGTCATTATGACTTGAGAAAAACCTGCTCAGTCAATCAAAATGAAGGACAGAAAAATAATCAAGCAACATAGTTTAGAAAAAGTTAGGCTTTTAAGAAAATAAACAGCTTATTTTATTTGCTATTTTCTGTGGTGCTGCTAATAGCAGAGGGAAAGAAGAGTTTAAGTGACAATAACATCGCTTTGTCATTGTATAAGCATTAATTGTGACAACAAGATGAACTGAAGTTTGTATTTAAAGTAGCAATTTAAACTGTACGCTATATATATATATATAAAAAAAAAGTATCCATCCACAAATGATCGTACTTTGAATACCAAGTAAAATTTCTAAGAATTTCAAAGTAAACACTTGAATTTAAGTACTTTTAATTTAGAAATTAAAAGTAACACTTTCGGAATTAAAGTAAGAACTTCAGGTTCTAGAGTCAGACTTTCTGACCTCCTGATGACCTTGGCATAACAGGGTAATTCAAATTTCCCAGACAGTTAACACTAACAGAAAACCTGTCTATTTGAATATGTATTTTTAACTCTATCTATAACAGTTACAACAGAATACCTTGTGCCCTCGCCATCAGCAGAAATTTTAATTCAATTCAGTTCTGACACATACAGGTATAAACAAATTAGTCTGTAAAAAAAGTTCACTTTAACCCAAATCCAAATGATTGAAGTCTTTACATCAATCATGTTATTTTTGAACAACGTCATTACTGGACTGTAAGAATCCTAAGAGCACATTTCTGCCTCTGAGTATCTTTTATAATTACAATTTTATTCTGTTAAATTTGATCTTAACTCTGAACTTCTGGATTTACAATATTTGGTGTGAAGACAATTACAATAACTTTGTGATATACTTTGCTCCAAAACTGTGACAAGTACTCCCAAACACTACATCATTCAAATGGGCTCTGGTGTATCTCTCTAACGCACCTATCTATGCTAACAAGAATCAGGTAGGCATATGGAAGCATTCTGGGAATACAGCATGTTTGGACATTTTTTTTTCATGTTTGGATTTTTTTTCCCCCCAGGCTGAAAAACTGCAAGTTCTCCAGCTCCCTTGTTTCCCCATGGCTTCGGAGTCACAGGCAGAAATATGCTTTGAGGCTCCAACTCTCGGAAATAACAGGCACCCATCCTCCAAGGGGAGATGTGGGTTCAGTAGCTTTGAAAATGAGCGTCCAAGGGTTCCTTTTAAAATAGCAAAATTCCTGTTTGCTGGAGTGATAAAACAGCAGCTTAGAAAGAAAGTTCTTGCTGAAGCATAAAGGTTACAGATGTAATGATGAAGGTTCAGCAAGTATCCAGCTAAAATCACGTGACAGGTCATTTGAGGATGATAGTCTGGCTGCTGACTGAGATTTTTGAGACTTTCCTTTTCTAGATTCTGCTGAACAATCCCAGCTAGTGATTGCTCTTATAAATATTTAGCAGCATCTGTTTTGCCTTTTAGGATGGATGAAATTTGGCATTTCCCATTATTTCTCACAGTTTCGAGTGCTGATTCATACGATCTTTTTGGAAGCTGAACACTGAACAATAAACTCCATTGCTGCAGCGACACAGGAGCACTGTTAGACTGTTCCTTGCAGCTGCCCCACTGAGGGCACGTCGATTACATGTTCTGTTTACACTCACAATGCAGGAACTCACGTACCTCCAGACCATCCATTTGTGCCCACCTTACACTGTGTGGGGCAGCCCAGGAACAAAACCTATCTCACAGATCTTTGTGGCACTTCTTCTGACCCTGGACACAACTCACCTGCATCATTCATCCCCAGAATCCTCCAGCCACAGTATAAAGAGAACTATCCGACTTGTACCTTCTAGCAAAAGGGGGAAGAATGTGTGTCCGAGCATCCATTTGAGAGTAGCAGAGAAGAACAGGGAATTAGAGAGCTAAGCTACCACTCAGGAAGCAAGGCATATTATTTCTCTTCACCATGGGCCTAACAGCAATCTCCCAGCACCTGGAAGGAGGTTACAGAGAAGACAGAGACAGACAGGCTCTTCACAGTGACAGGAGGCTAAGATACAATAAACGAAAACCATGGATGTTCCAACACACGGAAAAAAATTCTTCACAAGGACAGTCAAACACGGAAACAGGTTGCCACAAGAGGCTGTGCAACTGTTGTCCTTGAAGGTCTTCAGGACTCAACTGGAATAAAAGCCCTGAACAATCTGGTCTGAATTCAGCGTTGACCCCACTTTGAGCAGAAGGTTGGCCAAGATGACTTGGCAAGTATGCCAAATGAATCTGATGTAAAAGGCGATCTCAAAATAGTTCAAATCTCCAAATTAGAGTTGCAACCAAATTCACTTAATTGCTCACATTTTAAACGGGGCAGTGTTATTTTAAAATAATACATATACTTTAATTTAGAAAAAATACCTAGCACTTATGCAGCTTTTTTTCAATATATATTACAGTATATACTGTTCAATATATATTACAGTATATATTTTTTCAATAGATATTATAAATTCTACATGAAAGCAAAGAATCATTGCTATTTTATAGGTTAGTCACAGCAATGAAAAATAAATTTTTCTTGCACTAAGTTGCTCAACCAAATCAATGACATAGCAAGAAACAGAACATACAACTTCTCATGCCAGGACTCAAAATCACTGGATTCTCAACTTCAGTATTTTTTAAACCTTAATTTTGAAAATTTAGACCTTGCTATTTTGCCATATGAATATGTGGAAGTTTTGATATATGTGGTATCACCTTGAACTCAAGTGTTTGTAGTATGGTTTCTTTGCTTGTATACAAACTAAAAAATGGGTTACAGAGAAGCATGTCAACGGAAACACTGCTAATGCTGTAAACACGCAGCTCTGGGAAGTAAACAGAAAGCTATCGTTCGTATTAACCAGTTAAAAGCTCACCATAAAGTCAGACGTATGGATTCTAACTATACAGGCAACTGAATAAGCAGAACCAAAAACTTCAGTAACTGCAAGTCTGAAACTGCTGCAGTAATGCCCAAACCAGCCCCCTTCCAAATAGCCTCATGTTATCCTTACCAGGTTGATCAGTCTTCTCATTGCATGTTCATGTGAGCAAATGCATTCACAAGGATCAAATCCACCTTCTGCCATGATTCTCTGGATAAAACTGAACTTGATTGTGAACACCTAAGAAAAATAAGAATAAAAGGACAATGAGCTCTTTTGCAACTGACCTTCTTTTCCAGAGACTCACACATCAGATTTCAGTTCATTTAATGCCAGGGTGAAAAAGCAAAACAAAGCAGGGTAATCCTATTATTCCTTTGACAGCATGAGTGAAGAAGTCTGGTATGTGCAGTTACATTTTACTGTTGCTGGAAGTAGTGTCTCACACAGGCTTCCTTACAGAGTCAAACAATTTTTTGCAAGAGTTTGTGCCCCCCCACCCCGGGTTTTCAGGCATGTCTATAGGAAAGATAACTTAACAAACAAGAAATACAAGGACTGTATTGTGGTCTCTCATCTGCCTAGTGGAACTCTTAAGTGTATGAATCCAATTTGAAAAGTCAGAGGAACTTGGGCTTAAACCCCTTAAAACTGTTGACCTTCTTCCTCTGGATCAATGTACAGGAAAATAATTTAAAACTCCATAAATTCTTTGCTACAGGAGGAAACTATCATCCTTATTGTTCAATGAAAGCAAGCAGCAGGAGTGCAAAAACAGAGGTACTTGGAAGCACTTTCAAAACGAAGCTACGCACACTAATTTTAGATCAAAGAACTAGGTCATTCAGTTAGCAATACAGAAAGTTCAAAGAAACTGTAATGGACACAGTAGGGAATCCATCCTGTGTTATTCATCTGCTAGAACCTGTTCCACACCAGACACATCGCGATAGTACGAGAATACCTTTACCATTTAACGATAGTTTTCTCAGTGACTTAAATGATGGTAAAAACAGGGAGCCGACTGCCAGAAATTTCTACCCCAGTGGTCAAATTACGGATTTGTCTTCCCTAATAAGGGCTCTTACAATGCATCAGATCAGTTCTGCAGAGCGATACTTTCAAAAGAGCGTTAATTTCATATCAGCAAGGCTAAGTTCTGACCGTGTTCATGTCGCACACTCTGGAGCCCTCGGTGGTGGGATAACTGGCAGGTTTAATAAATGCAGGCATATGGAGCAGATACAGCCTCTCCACTACTCCTAAAATGAGTAGTTTATGAAGGTGCCAGCCATTTGGTAAGGCTAGGCAAAGAATATGCCTATCCGGATTCAGTAAGTGTGCTGAATCAGCATATGTGCTCTGCAGCCCTCACCTATAAAAATATATGGCCATGACTACACATAACCATTTGGACGTTTTAACCTCACTAGCCGAAAGAGTAACAACCTATACTGCTATAAGGCCTCTTTATACATGAGAATGCATCACCCTAACAGTTCTTCTATCTTGGGGGAAGGAAGAGATAAAAACGAGAAAAGGTATTTCAGAAGTCCTCCCTTCCTTTCCCTGTCAGTGCCTGCCATTCTTTTGTATTAGTCTCTGCCATTGTGCAAAGGGCCAGATGGTGAAAGAAGTTGAGATATCTATACCTGCTTTATCAAGCCTGAACTTCAGTGACCTTATCTGCTAGGGTTTCCACGTTTTAAAAAGGATACTGAAAACTGAAAGAGAGCAAACACGTATGAGAGGGATGGAGAAAAGACTTTGTGCCTGGACCCTAAGAAAGTTTAATCTAACAATTTATTGAGAAGACAATTGAGACACGACTTGATTACGTAGCGCACGAATACCTTTGCATAGGGAAAAAAAAAAAAAAGGGTATTGAAAATTTCTTTAGCGAAGAGGGGAAAATCCTAACAAGAATCAATGTTTGGAGGCTGTAATCAACCACATTCAAAGGGGAACAAGGCACACATTTTCACCAGGAGGGTGACCGATGAGTGGAACGAACTGCCAAAGAAGAGGTGGGCTTCCTATCTTTTCATGCATTCAGACGATGTGCTTCAACAAAATACAGGTTATTGGGTAAAGTACAGAAACAACCAAGTTTAGATGTAATGTTCTCCAATACGGAGGAGATCAAAGCAGATGATCTAATGATACCTTTTGACAGTTAATTATAAAGCTACTACACTAAAATTTGTGAAGTTTTCTCAGAAGCATTGGAACTGCATGGCAACAACAGAAGAAATTTTTAACTACACGCATTCTCTGGATGACACATCACTTCAGTGCTTACCTGTCACGCATGCTAAAATAGTTCCAGAAAGGTTATTCTGGCAGATTTACTCTGGACATAATGCTGACAATCAAAACCAAGTACTTGAACCAGTAAAGCTGTAAAATTATATTTAATTTTCACTTGAAAGGATTTAGGAGTCAATAACACATAGTAATGACACAATAGAGGTGGGTGTTAATCTCTATATGACTAGGATAAATCAGAACATCAGAAGGGAATCATCATCAACGAAACCAGGATAGCATTCTTCATAGAGCAGACAATGAGAAAGATTAGACAAAAAATGAGGAAAATTAATCTCATAGGTAACATCATAAATGTAAGTGCTGTTGTGCTAGGAAGGAATTTACCCCAAGGCATCTGAATTTTACATGACGAATTACCTTAATGAGCTAAAATAAAGCAGAACACATGTCACAAACTTAAATGCCATCCAAGCTTTCTCACCTTCACGCAATGCTTAAAGGAATCATCATTTATCTTTTTCCACTTCAAGCCTTTAACAAACTCTTTTGCGGGGAAAGGATCAAAGATGCACCATCTATTTTGGGAACAGCACTGTGTTTTTCTCTCAAAGAGAAGCTAAAATTGGGTTATTTTTATACTTAAAAAAACCATATTAGCAATTCCGTTATGTAATTACTTTTTGCTGGGAACTGAAGGCTGACCAATCATAATGGAGAGAAAACCACCCCAAACTATATGATGACTTTCACTTGTAAGATAACACTGTCATATTTGTTACGTCTTATTACAAATTTTTTTTTGCTTAATCATAGTCTTATTTGTAATACACTCTGAATGCATAAAGTACGAAAGCACTGTATCGTGCTAAGCACTGTAGCACTGTACTAAATCAACTAAGCACTGTAGTTAGATCTTTAGTTTATAAACGTTTCATGAACCCGTGTAAGATTTGATAGTAAGAGACTAGTATTTTCAGGATATAACTGAGCAGGATTCCTTGATTGCACTGTCTGCTTTTAGGCAGCCTGTTCGCTTGAAAATCCAGTTGCAGCATTGCAGCGTGCTTCCGGTCTGCCACCCAGCACTCGCAACTGCCTGATCTCCCGTCAGCTCCTAACCCGTTCTGCCCAGCTCTGGACCTCCCCGCTGTGAGTCACGCCAACTCTCCACCTTCTGCAAATACAGCTCCTTTACATACAATCTGTCATAGGAAAAGGGAGGATGTGCTCCCTTCTTTTCATCATGACATGGAGGGGGAAAAAAAAAAAAAAGGGTGTAGTTTTATATAATTTTCTGTATGCTTTCCTGCTTATCATTACACCTTGGTTTTCTTTGAATTTATAGAATAACTGGTACGACCACAGCAGTTGGTAAGACTATGATATCAAGTACATGTCATGTACTTACCTATCAAGTACGTTGACTGAGAGAATTACTTTTATTCTGCTTAAAATTACTGTATTTGTTTCGGCCATATAATTGCTAAAACACAGTATTTAATTCACAGAGTTTAGACAAAATTGGAAGGTATGTTAGCTAAATACGCCAAATCTCTCACTGGAAACGGCTGAGAAGGTATATATTATGTCCTGTAGACTAACCAAACTGATCGAAAGCATAATACAGGAGAGAGTCTGTAAACACGTGGATAAATATGATGTACCATCAAACAGTCAGTATGACTTTGCCTGAGTAAAGAGGCCCACAGAGACAATCATGAGCAATATTACTGAAATTAAAATACTGTAGTCAGAGCCAAGATTACTGTCGTCTTGCAGCAACGTGGAGGATGGTCTCTGATGATTTAAGATAGAAATAAAAGCCCACTCTTACCTTCTGACTTCGGTACCTATTTGAAATTGTAGGCAATGAAGCCAGATTGAAAAATATTTCTAGGCTCCTATGATTTAACAAATAACATTCTCAGTTATCACAGTAATTATTGTAAATTGTTCTTCCTTTTATTACCTTCACAATCCCAGCTGTGTATTGTATTTTATACATCCTAGGATCAAAAAAGCAATCCTTATGGATGCAATGCAATTGTTCTTCTGTACCTGGAGACTCTTCTATATTTTAAATTACTGCAATGACAATACATTCTTTCCTAGTTCAGCAACACCTCTCCTGAGTAAATAGCATGCAGCTGGTGAGCTCTGGGAGACAGAAATTATACTCTGCTTCTCTCTACCCTACTCATTGCAAAACTGAATTCCTTTCCAGCGTGAAGGCAAACAAGAAGTTCTGTTAATCTTTCATGTGCTGGAAGCTCTCTAATGTGACTTTTAATACCGTATTGATTAACAAGACTGTCAAAGTACACGTATTGGTGAACTGAACTCCTGGCAACAAGGACTGATTAGTGGTTAAAAATATTTATAACTTTAGTATTCAATGAAACACTCACTGTATATGATACACAAATCAGAGTTGTCACAGATTTATCATGAACCAAACGTGGCATCTTCAGCATTAAAACTCTAAGCCCATTAACTCTCACCTGTCCTGGATCCAGACACCTTTAAAAGCAGGAATATCACACATACATTGAACATACAACGACTGAAGATTTCCTCTGCCAAGAGCTATTCTTGCTGTGTTGCCATTTCTTTGCAGATTGAAGGTTAGAAGTCCTTTGGGTCAAAATACCTCACAATACAGCAGATGAGTAACAGAATCTTTCCACATTACTTAAAAGAGAAGCAAAAGGCCTCCTATTTGGCTCCTCCCTATTGCTTTTCAGGCAATTGCAACATTTCAAAGCACAACTGTCAAATATTTCTAACAAACAATAGGGTTAATTTTGCTTCTGAACTTAGTTTTAGAGAAGTACAGCAGAACAAATGAAGAGATGTAAAAAATTTAAAAAAAAAATTTAGAAGCAAAGCAAGTAATTCGCTTTGGCTCTTGGAGGCATTCTGAAAATCGATGAAGAGCTAAAACACACATGAAACATGAACAATTCACTGCCCCAGAGACAAAAAGTTCATGTTGGTCCTCCTGTCACAGGCAGAAACCCTCTTCTCCTATACTTTTCCACGATCTCCTGAAGAATCCATAAAGTTCGTTCTCTTCTTGCCTCCTCACCTGCATTTAAGCAGTCTTTGTAAAACCATGTTTCTTTACAGCACCTTACCCCTTCTGCAATTATTTTCTTCACAGCACTCCCCAAATCTGGTTCTTCTGTATAATCCTACCCATCTCCAAACAACTTCCAAGTATACTCTTCCAGCACCTATAAAGTCCTGTGCACCGACCTCGTGCAGTGTAACTCCCTTGCAATGCTGCACACGAAGCTCTGCCCGGGATAAACTACCAAACACAGTGACATGAGCGTGACGATAGTGCCCATCAAACTACAGGGAGGAAATCTGGCTTTAGTTAAAGCCAGAAGCGACTGCTGTGATCACCCTCTCCTAAAGCTCCCCTTCGCTACTTTTTCAAGGACCTCTTTCCTCTTCCAGCCACTCTGTCCTACTGGCTACCACTAGCACTCCAGGGGCAACCAGCACCTCAGTTGACTCATTACTGGCCACTTCAAAATGCAACGGTTCACCTTCTGGTACAAGGGATTGCTTCAAAACCTGCTTCTAATCTTGCCTCTTCTATGGACTAGACTTACTCAATTCCTCTCAGTTACACAAAGTCCAATTCAACACCAATTAGGTATAAGTAAAATAATACATAAAGGTATCTTTATCAGGGCAATGCTGTAATATTGCTTGCTAGCGACCAACCAACAGAGAAGAGTCTAAACATTCAAATCCAGTGAATCTATCTAAACCTATTCTGTATATTTGTTCTATAATTCATTTTCCTCCTGACTGTCATCTTCGCTAATATTTCTACTTCAGGTACATCCACCTTCCCACAAAATCTTACTTGTTTTGCTAGTCTTTTGATGAACTACCTACATCTAACTCTAACTAGTCTATTATTTAACTGCTTGTTATTTCAGTGGCACAACTAAACTCTGCAAGTAATATGGGCCACGGAATTTTATCCATTGATTTCTGCATCGAATTTATCTTCAGATTGGGTTAGAGCACAGAATGGAAAAATAATAGGTGTGGATTTGGGGTTTCTCTCTTAAATAATCCAATCAGAGGTATGTGCAGACAGGACTGGCTTTCACCTGCAAAGGTTGTTTTTTTTTTTTTTTCTTGGAATTGCTAGCTTTACCATTACTTTCACCAGAACTGTAGCACATTTCCTATCACAGGAGTAAAGTAAAGGGAGGAACAAGCCAGAAATTATGAGACAGCCATTAAAAAAAAAAAGTAAAGAAGGGATATTTATACACAGGATGAGACTGTAGGAAAGTACAAGAAAAGAAAAGAGTTTTTAGTTGAATAGAAAAGAGACATCATAAAAAAATCTACAGAAATAAGGCAGGAAATAAAAAGAAATGTAAGCAAAGGGCTTTAAAACAAATAAATTTAAGTTCATAGATGCATATTCCTAATGCAGTAGGCAAGGGCTTAAAACTGCATTGCGATAATAAATCAAAATTAATCCAGAAGATAAGGGTCTGGTCAAACCATGGCATAACTATCCAGTGCAGATGGTCTCAGATGGTCTGTACCTTTTCATCCAAGAGCGGCTAAACTGCTGAGGTTATAGAACTGGCTAAAATAAACTTGACGATCTTAAGAGTTATTTTACAAAGCAACTTCCTCAGTTCAAACAAGGCTAAAAATAGGATCTGTAAAAAAAGAAGAATCTTATAGACAAATTGATACTAATTAAAACATTCCAGTGATCTGTTTTACCCTACTATTGTAATCTAAATGGTTCAAGTACATATTATCTTGCAGAACTTAAGTCTGAAACACTGCAACATTATACTCGGCTTTCTTATAATGGTAATTTTTAATCCCTTTCATTAACAATGCAACAGAAGCTCTCTCCCATCCACTCTTCCACACTTACAGCTCAATCCTACTTCCACAGGAACAAATACTAGCACTCCCACTGACTTCTCTGGACCACGATGTAGTGCCCTGGAAGGTCACAGATCTCTAGAGGACTATTCATGATCTTTTCTACCAGGCCTACTCCTGGGCATTAAGTCGAGTTTTCAGTACAAAGGAAACCAACTGGCTGACTGGGCTACAAAAGCAGAACAGCAGGATGTAAATGTGGGTCCTGCCAGGAGGAGCGCTGCCACGGGGAAGTGTGGCTCCAATTACAGCTTTCTCCAACTAATTGTCCCAGTTCAAATCATCCATTTAGCTTTTCTAGTGACAAGTGCTGCAATGATTTTGATGGCTGATACAAAGCCCAAAGATGACTCCTAGACACAGCAATGCTTTCAGAGTATAAAGCAATTCTCTCTCCCGACTTAGAATTCTAGTGGGGGAAAGAAGCTGATTTTGTATTTGAAAGCAGAAGTGTGTCTCCCCGGACCTCCTGCCACAGACTGATCAGTTGGCAAGTTTATTTTTGCACTGCAACTTTTCTCAAGATAATTAAGAAGATCTGAGATGAACTTTCCAATTCAAATTAAGCTAAGCTAGCTCCTTTCCTCATCGAGAAGTCGGTGCTTAACCATACCCACAGACTTACGAAACTGGTGCTGTTCTTGTTGGTTTCAGCAGAGACAGCAAGACCAGAAGGAGCTCTGTGAGAGGACTATTTACCTAACCAAATCGCACTTCAGGTATACTAACAGGTCACTTTGCTACTCTCTCAGAAATCACTTGATAGGTAGGTAAATTATGAATTAATTTTCCCAAGTCATTCATCTGGTGCTTCTCACAAATGCTAATTTACAATAAAACGACTCCTTAAAATTAGGAGCAAAACCAAAGAGACGCTGATCCAGCCACTGAAGGATACCATAGTGACGTGCTCAAACTAGGGAAGGAGCTTTTGAGCAAGGACAGGCTCAGAATTGGGAAGACAGTGCTAAGCATCTTCACTGATATTTTTCTAATGGTCTCACAAGATTGCTGTAGCACTAGTACACCTCTTGCTCCCACAGCTCGAGTCCAGTACTGCGTCACCACCTCAACACTGTGAGCATAGATAAGGCCAGTATCATTTTTACCCCTATCAGTCCATCTGGACTTGCTCTGAGTCGGTTAAAAAAAAAATTCTTCTGGCAACTCCCCGCCAACAGTGCTTAACACCTAGAGCAATGAAGCAAGAGCCACAGCATGAGACCTTAAGGCCTATAATATAGACAAAGCCCTTTCACAGCCAAACATCACAATTCTCTCACTGAAGTATGCACAAAATTCACACTGATTTTAAGGGTGGCAGGATCTAGTAGGAGCCTGGTAGCAACAATACTATTTGCTATTCGGCAGGTAGTGGGCATGACACAATGCTAACCAAGGCTGCAAGTATGCTGAGGTGCATTTTTTTTAAACACAGACTAGCACATCAGAGAAATAGTGAAGATGATACAGATGCTTCTTTTGGTGTAATTAAGGTTTGTCAGTGTTAAGCATAACTCTCAGAGGACACGAATCCATACATTACAACCCCCACTGCTCCAGTCATAGCTAGCTGGCCTTTTTAGGGGCAGTTCCCAGTACATGAGAGAGAAAGATTTCAGACTTTAAGGCTGCTGTCAGTGATCAAAACCGAATTCCCGAAGGAAGCCACGTAAGGCCCAACAAGATTTAAAAAGCTATTTGCTCATTCCCATGCAGGTGGTTTAATATTTCTTCTGGGCAAAACACTTGAAAGGGAGCCAATTATCTACATCCAGTCACGGACCAAAAAAAGCAGTCCAGCTATTTTAGAATTAATTTACTAATATTTGATACAGAATGCTATCGCCAAATTCCAACTGTCAGCATTTGGTCACCCTTTTGTCAAAATGATGACATTTTTCTGAAAGAAATCTCTTGGAAGATGAAAGCTAACTAAGAGAATATGTCAACTGAACAGAACATTGTCCAAGAATAATACTCTCTTTCTGCTAAGTAAATGCTTCAGCTTCACTTTAACATTTATTTCTAACATAGGAGACCGTGACAATGGTCCAGGGCAATGACATTACTTCTACTATACTGAATTACTAATGGATATTTAATCACTTTGCCTGATAGATGTTAATGCAGAAATGCAAGCTGTCCACTGTAAAATTACTAACCTACTGCGTTCCAACCAGTTAACAGAGCAAACAGGAGCCGTCTCCTGTGGTCTTCAGTAAGGCAAGAACTCCCATGGCCATTAATGGGATTTTCTGCTTCAGTGGTAACTAGAAGAGCCAGCTCCCAAGCAAAACTGCCTACTCTCCTGCTTTTGGTTAGTTTCTCCAGCACTACAGCCTGCCCACTGCTTCTGCTGACATTCCTCTTCCCATTCCCCAGCAACAACTGCTGGCCCCCTAAATTCAGTGCCCCTCCAGCTGTATGACTGATGCACTGTTGCTGGAAGCGAGGCGCATTGAATCTGAAACCCTGCTGAAAGCTCTTCTGCACCAGCACTGAGAGCATACCCCCATGCTGTGCCATGTCAAGCAGAGCTAAAGGCTTGCATTGCAATGGGTAGGCAGCCCTGCTCCTGAACAACTGGCTGCAGCTTAAAGAGAAGCTGGTGCACCGGGGAGCAAACTTTGCCAGGGAAGCAAGAACAAAGGGTACCCCCTGCAAACGGAGAACAGCAGAGGTGAGCATCTCCCGTGAGCCTCCCCTGTGGCTGAAGAACGCGGAAACTGCCTTTGCTGCCCATTACTCAGCCCAAGAAATATTTTGTATTTAACTTTCAGTTTTCATAATACTAAAAAAGTCTTTTACCTTAAAAGATTAAGTATTGAAGAATAACATGTTCGTATAAAACTATATAACCTAGTAATAAAAAACCTCTGTTCTGCTTTCAAGATTTTTGAATCAAGATTATGATTAGTATGTTCAAACGTACCAAAGTAACTTGGGAGTTCAAAGTTGATCCAAAGTCTAAAACAAATGTAGTGAGGTTCAGGACTCGAGCTCATGAGCAAATTATTGCGGTGTAGCAAAGCTACTGCACAGCAGCTGAGATGTGGCAACTGTCCCCACGCACATGCTTAACCTATGGGAATTGTAAGTTACGGACTAATGAAAGTCACATTAACAGAAAAAAAAGTTAAGTTGAGACACTTCACAACTCCCATGAGCTAACTGCGAGCACCCAGACAGTTACTGTGGGTCAGATGACCTGTAATACCTGATTACTTTGAAGTAACTTTTCCTGAGGCTAAATCATTAAGTTTCTAAGACAATTTTAGATATTTCATCTCTTTGCAAAAATAAGTGAATATAAAAAAATCTCTTATGTCTTTGCTAAGTATACAGTTTTAAAACAAATAAAAACTAAAGGTTTTCCGTGGTCTTGAGCCAGCAAGTATAGCTTTAGTGCCCTAAACCATAAGCTACGAAATTTTTTTTTTTTTAAGCGACTTGTTTATTAAAAGAACAATTATTTAGATTACAAAATACCTACCTAAATCCTTTAAACTGTAAAAAATACACTATTCCTTACTGTTTCTCCAATCACATACGAACACAAAATTACACTGACATTCTCTGGAATATTTTCATTATTTTTTTTTTCTCCAGGGACGACATATGTTTCTAATAACTTGCCACTGAGCAAACAGATTTAGTGGGGTATCAGCATGCTGAGAAAGATAGCAGGATTTTCAATTTTCAGATGAAAGCAGCTCTATTCCCTGGCAGCCCTACTCCCAACCCTTTAGGCCAGACCAAATTTTATCTGAAGCTAGCGGATGCCCGTCTTTGACTTCAGTGGAAGTTGAATCAGGTTTTTAGCATACCTGCACAAAACAGTTTGAGCTTATCAATTTTTTAATCAGTACTTATAGCAGAGGGAACCTGCAGCAATTAACAGGATTTCTGAACTTGGTTATTTACATACGCTTAGGTAAAAGATGACCCTGTTTTTACCTGAGAATAGCATCCAGCTGCTCACCAGACTCACAGACTAGTTTAGTTCATCAAAAGGAAAGTACTAATGCAAATTATAGGTACTGAGACAAGTCTCCGCTGCGCCTACTAGAAACAGATTTTAAAATCTATTATATCAATTTGCATAAGAAAAATCCACAGCAACATTTCATCAGATGAGTATTAGTTGCTTTGAAACACATATCTCACCTTCGGCCCCACAGTTTTGTTGTAAGGAAGTATAAGATATTTTTAATCTTTAAACATATTTGTTCTACTTTAACCTTGAAACTGAAGCATCCCACAACCTCTGTGGCTCAAGAAAAGTCTTTTTTGTACAGTCTATGCAGAAGAATAGTCCTGAATTTCCTGGAACTCTATCATAAAAGCTTTGTCCACTATTTTGAAATAGGGATGCTCAACGATAGGTGCCAGCAATCTCATCTGGATACGAAAAGCAGCACGGCCCTGACGATACTGTAAGCACTTGCACAGAAATTCTTGCTAAAGCAGGGCTACTCACACCAGGAAGCTTTGTTTCACATCTGATGCAGTCCAACTATTTAAAGAGGTAACTCCCAACTTTTCATCGCGTTTCCATGTAATTTCATTTGGACAGTTCTTTTTTTCCTGAACTGACTCTATATATGAAAGCTGACATAAAATATTTCATCAAGTTCTCTGAAAATACTGCCCTGCTAAAAATAAAGCTTTTATCATTAACCAACAACAAACATATAAACAGATACGTGGATTAAACAAAAAACATCATGGCTCTGTTACTAGTATTTGACAAAGATCTGACAAATAAAGAGTTGCAATTGCTTAATGGTTGGCACTGCATTTCTGTACGGCTTTTCTGTTCTTTTTGATAAAATCTTTTCTTTCCTAGGAGAGCTCAGTGCTTCGGGTCTGACATTTGTCTAGCAGTTTTATAAAGTAGGAATGAAACTATATTTAGCTCCAGAAAACCATGTTTTTTAATGCATGCAAAGCTGCAGCAGAATCAGAACAAGGAACTAATCTTAATGAGAAAAACTTTTATCAAGCATAACTCTGTTCCCACCAAATGGGAATAATTTGTCCCATTATCTCTAAAAATACCAGCTAGACACTTAAAGCTTCTGAAGCACATTGGTTCAATTAACAACCATGCAAATGTACAACAACCCAAACATGCCAGAGGCTGCTCTCTGAGCATCTTCAGATCTTTTGTGAAGAGCAACATCAAACATCACTAGGGACCTTTTCCTTGCCTCAGCCAACACCATGGAATAGGCGACAGGATGAAAAGAGCAGGATTGAACCGCCCTTCTGCACTGTATCACTGCTAAAGTCCAGCAAAAATAAGACTAAAACATATCCTTTTCATACACCTGTGCGTATTTCTTACGTAAGGAGGAGCCTTTCTTCAAAAGAGCTCCTTGGGAAGCTGGCTACTGGAAAGTCACGACATTGTAAGTTGAAGGAACTATTATGGCAAAATCAATGCCCTTTTTTTTTTTTTTTTTAACATGAACAAAAACTGCAAGACTTGGCTCTGTGGTCTAACCTTATAATGTTTACTTAGCTTCCACTGTACTCAGAGAAGACTTGGGAGCTTTTGGATCTTCCAAAAGTACTCATCATCTGCCACCTAGGAAGTTAAAACATAAAGCATGCTTAAAAGCAAGTTTAATAATAGGTAACCAGACAATGCAAAGCAAGCGCATGGGCTCTCCAGTGTGCTTCCCCAAGCAGCGTACGGGTAGGCAGTATCAATTTTTCTATGCGTAAATGCATCTGCCAAAATATATTTCTGTATTTCTTGCGGCAAGTAACTGGACAAACGGTCAAAACATACAGAGTAAGAATCTGGTATTTGGTATTGTCAGGGCGCTACACACCTATGCCATTCATATGCAGTTGTAAGAATAGAGAGAGGGACTTGCTACTTTTAATATGCTCCTTCAAATCCCTAAAGACTCTTGATGTTGTATATATTCAGGCACAATTTGGCTATGATGAACTTCACCAGAGACAAAACTTGGCCTTTAAGAAAGTATGTCAAGTACCTAAAATATCTAGGGGGGAAAATTCTGAAACACGAATACACACTCTGTTTTATTGCATATCTGTTATGCAAATAACATTCACACATCACTAATTCTGAAGTCTAAGTATATGAAAGTAGGAAATGAGAAATTAATAACAAAACAAGAAGTCAGTTAGAAACTAACTTTCTCTAACACGATACCAACGTTTTGAGGGCAGACACATTGATAGTTACAAAACGATTAAATCCTTAAAACATTTTAAAATTACTTTTATATGTAAACTTTTTTCATTATTATTATTTTTTATATGTAAGATTTTTAAATTGCTTTTATACTTCTTTAACAATAGGTGCCTTTGGTTATTTCTGCTTTAGAACCAGGGAAGAACATGGAGTGCAGAACATAGCCCACGTGAGTGGGCCGTGCACGTTTCTCCCATGCACAATCCAGCTACAAGTACTGGATGGCTTTTACTACAATCTGAATTCGAAAATAGGCCATTCTGGTCTGCACGGGTCAGGGACTTCTCTGCTTAAAAGAGAAACGCACGAGACAAAACTTTGTGGACCAATAATAAAACCAGTATGACTTTGCACTTGTTTAGTACCTTATACACAAGGACCTTAAACCACCTCACATACGGGACTCTACACCACTCTGGAGTTAGGCAAGAATTGTAAATCTCGTATTTTACAAAAATAGGCAACCCAACCAAAGAGCTTAGACTCAGCCATGTCGGTGGCAGAGGAAGCAACGGGCATGCACAACTTCACCGAATGACGTACTGCGAACCATTAGAATAGTTATTGTGTCAATTTTGTCACTTTTGTTTTGTCAATTGCTTCCTCCATTTCAAGCCGCGCTGTCAGCGACAGGGTCAATTTTTAAATCAATAACCAACAACAATAGCTCGATTTCTTACATCTAGACAGGCCATAAGAACATAAAGAATTAGGTGGGATTAGGAAGGATTTACTCTGTCACTATAAATAGTAAAAATCTGATTTTTGATTTCTTCCTAATTTTGGATTTTTTTGAGCTAATGTCTGCTTTTGGAAAGCAACCACAACGAGTAAAGGTCAACAGCACGCTTAAGAGCTAGGCATGCAAAGAGCTCTGAGAAGCAACCCACTACTGCTCACTGCAGCTATGCACCTTCCCCAGCAGGCACATTCATAAAAAAAAAAAAAAAAGAGCTTATTTTGTTAATTTTTTTTTAAGTTAGACGTTCTCACCTCTAAAAACAGGACATGAGTTTTGAAAACTTATAAATAAACATAGACACGAACGACCAGCCAGTACACGATACAAACAGTCCCTATACCCACAAATCCATAACCTGAAAGACAATCACTGGAGACCGGCTGGAAAAACAGGGCTTTTCTGGGAAAAACGTTTTTAGCGTAGGTCACACGCTACATCCATGCAAGAGCCATGGCCACTTCAGGCCTCGCAACTGTCAGGGAGGCCGGTGGCAGAACATGCCGGGTGGCGGGGGGACACCGGTCCGGGGTCCCCTGCGCCCTCCGCGGCCAAGCCACCCCCACCCCGACGGGATCTGCTGCAAATTAGGCCTGGGAACAGGCACAGGAAGCATTCCTGGCACCAGTCCTATCTTCAGCAAACTAACGGGCACGTGACGCTGCTCTGCCCCAGACCGTGTTTTACACGGTATTGCCTGATTTCTCCCACTCCAGCCGGATACGCTTTCTCAAACAGCGGAGCGGCGCGGGGGCACAGGCACTGGGGTCAGCATGTCAGCTCCGGCTGCTTTAAAGGGAGCAAAATAAGACCTTTTGGCTGGAGGTATCACACACGCACACAGCTCCTTTAAAAAATCCTCAACAACAACGAGACAGAAGGGCTAGCGCAACTTTGCAGTAAACCCCCCAGCAACCACCAAAAAAAGGGAAAAAAACCCATCAAATCGGCAGCCGTAAAAGAAAACGTGCCGACGTTTCACTTGTTTGGAAAAGCAGCGAGCTGCAGGGCGACGAGCGGCGCGGCGGGGCTGGGGTGTTTCCGCGCACCCCGACGGGCTCCGAGCTACCGCGCAGCGCGCCGGGGGGTCCCGCGCTCCGCGGCCGGCGGGGCTGGGAGGGGGAGGTCGCGGAAACCCGCCTGGTGGGGCAGCGGCCCCCGCGGCGCTCCCCCCCGTCCCCGCCGCGGCCCCGCTCACCGTGCTCTGGCCGCCGCGTCGGGGGGCTGCGGAGGGCTGCGCGGCCGCGGTTGGCAGAGGCGGCCCCGCCGGCTCTGCCCCGCTGCTCCGGGCCGGCTCACACGTCAGCCCGCGCCACGAGACCCGGATCTGCCGGCTCCCGGCGGCGGCGGCGGCGGGGCGGCCCGGCCCCGCCCGGCTCCAGCCCCGGCCCCGGCCCCGGCCCCAGCCCCGGCCGCGGCTCCCGCCCCCGCACACGCTCCGCCCGCCGCCGAGCCCGGCCGTCCGCGCCGCCCGCCTCGCTGCCTCCGCACCCGGCGGCGGCCCAGCGGGACAGGCGGCGTCATTTGCAAGCGAGGCGGCGGCCTTAAAATAAAGCCGCGGGAAGCCCGCGCCAGGAAGGCGCAAGGAATGCAGCTGCTTGGCGGCCTGGCGCGTCGCGACGCGGCCGCGGCCGCAGGCGCGGAGGGGCCGGGAAGGCCCCGGCCGGGCGGCCTGGGGCCCCGGCGTCGCCCCGCCGCGCGGGGGAGCGCACCGTCCCGTCTCTCACCGAGAGGTCGAAGCCTTGCTAAGGATCTGAAGCTTGTTCAGGACCTCATGACTCAGAGGCCTCCTGTGCAGTTAAAGTGCCCGTCAAAACGTGCGTTTGCAAGCTCTGGAATGAAATTAGAAAGGAAAACGTCAGCGGCCTGTCATGATCAGCCAGCCACGGTTACCTGTGCGCCGCTGAGGAGCTGGGGCGTCTCGCTCCCCTACGGAAAGACGGAACCAAATCCCTCTGGCGGGGCAGTGATGTGCCGTAGTGCAGTGGGGATTACACAGGGAAGATGATCTTGCCCTGCGATATTTCCAGGGGTGGCTTACCTCTTCCAAGGCAGAAAACGAGGTTGATGCTGCAGTTACAGTGAGGAAGGGAGGCTGGGGGGAAGCCAGTACCTCCTCGCGTCACAAGTGCCCCGAGAAGATTCCCAGGGCACAGCGGTTTGGCTGCCTCAGACAGGGTCTGATGTGGCCCACATATGGAAACAACCTTGGCTGTTCTCATCACTCTTTTCTGTCCTCACAGGGCTTTCAAGCCTCCTTTCATGGCTGTAGGGATGTTATTTGTTTTCATCCGAACTTTTTTTCCGGCATTGGGTGTCAGGCCTACGTTATTCTGCCAAGTCGCGGGTGCATTGCCAGTTGGCAGCCCTGCACTTCCAGGCATTGTTGGTGTGCAAAGCCGCATCTCCTTGTAAGATGCAGGGAGGCTAAGTCTGCCTGCTCCCATTGTAGGGCCGGCCCTGGAACACAACGTCCTGCTTCCTGAGCGGCCGCAGGCCGGCCGTCTTTGTCTAGCCGTGCCGCACAGTCCTGACTTGTTATGGATCCTGCCTCTCCTTTCCCACGTTTCTGCTCTTTCTCTTGTGTCAGGCAGTGCCAAACTGAACAGCAGCAATTACTGAAAAGTGAATAGACGCACAGACGCAAAGCCAGAGTATCACAAAAAAAGTAAACTGTGCACAGCTTGTGCTGTGTTGTCTTCCTCAGCCCAGGGAACTGAACCTCTAATAAGGCACTGAGGATGCTAACGCTGATCGTTAACTTGGAAATATGAAGCTACATCCCTATAGTGTTTACTGGGAGAACAAGTTTCTTGACAGGCTGTTCAGAAGTTTAGAGTGCAAGAGGAACCATGAACATCAGGACCATCAAGGTATACTTGGCTAGAGTTTCTTTGGCTTGAAGTGTACTTCGGCTCTCCTGGCTAAACATGGGCCAACGGCAGGTTATCCAAGATGACGGTTTCTCAGAGGGTGTCATAAGCAGACTGATCAACCGTAGCTGCATCCTCCCTCCCTCCCTCCTCTCCCTCAGCCATCCTCCTAACCATCAGGGAACCTGTTATCCTAGAAGCAAGCAAAGACAATTTCCCAACACCGTTAAGCAGCCTTGCTTATCTGTCTCCCCCTCCGCACCTAGGGCTAGTCCTTGTTTTAGAAACTGAATCCAAGATTTTGAAATCCTGGAAGCAAGCAGACACAGCTTACTGTACTAGTCCTGGCTCGAACTGAGAGGAGAGCAATGGCAACCCACAAGTAGTGGAGAGGAACCCTTCTGTCAAGCTGGGGCAGGAACACTAAACACTTCTGTTTTCTTGCCTGTGGGTAAAGCCAAACAGCCAAAAATATGGTGACCTGTTGTTGCCAAAAGGACAAGCATACCTGGAGGAATGGTTGGAACTGGTAAGAGAGTTTCACAGTGATCCTTGGAGAACTGTAGTGCAAACCTAGGATTGGCAGGACACAACTAAGTGAGATAGCCAGGCAGTCTCAGATGCCTTGCGGGAAATAATACGAACCTGCAAAGAGTGTGAAAAGGAGAGGCACGAGCTGATGGGGATGAGAACCGAGCAATCTACAAGAAAGCGGTCTGCATTGAAGGCACTTACAGCTAGGACCATCATATCTTCCTCTCTTATTCTGAATCAAATGCAGCCTCCTCAAAACTGTATGCATCACATCTTTTTCACTCATTTCTCACATTGCCCCATTCAGGAACTCACACTCCTATTTTGTTATCTCTTGAATTTGTCCGTTCAGGAGGCATACAAGCAGCTCTATCTGTCCAGCCATAGCCCTCCAGCTGGGATATAAGCACTCACACCAAACAGCTCCCCGCTCCCTGCTCTGTTGCTTCCCCTCACGTTGTCATTGCAAATTTCTACATATCTCTAAATAGTTTTACATAATTGGTCCCAGTAATTGGCTCAGCTGTTTTTCAGTATTGTATTCTGCATTATTTGCACTGCCTTGTTGCCAGAAAAATCTGGTAATTTTTCTCTATTCAACATACGTTTCCATCAGCATTCTTGGAGAGATGGGAAGTCTAATGCAGGCTTCATTTTTGAAAGGGTGATCCTCATGGAATGAAACTTCTGAGTGTGAACTACCAAGGAAGAGAGGCAGGCAATGCGAGCTACAGAAAGCAGAGATCAAGAACAAGAGAGACATAACACAAAAGCTTATTTATTGCTTTCAAATCATCAAGGATACATATACATATATATACATATATACACATATACATACACATGCATAAAGCAGCTAGGCGTTTTGCATAAAACGTTCTGCCAGAGCATCCCTCAGAATTTGGCCCTCCTGGTTCCCATGGGCAAATGAACAAGCCATAGCAGGCACTGATTCCGTCCCAGCTTCCCGCTCCCAGACTTCAGCCATCTGCTCCCCCTTACACTCACAATTTAGTGCAGGATACAGCAGTAAAACAAGATCCTGATATGGAAGCTGTGTTCAGACTCATGCTATCAAGTTTCCTTTCAGGCAGTCAAACTATGATGAAACTAGTGATGACTGGGCCTACTGGTAGATGACTCTGTGAACAAAGGCCTTCAAGATCAGCTAGTAACAAGGACAGAACAGTAACTCCATTGATCTTGGCACACTAAAAAGAAGCGTGCTGCCCACTTTCAGGCATCTGCCAGGCTAGAACTATGAAAAAAAAAAAAAAACCCTCTGCTTGAAGGACAGAGAAAGGCAATATTCCTTCCACCAATAACCCAGTACAATGGAGAAGGGTGGCAGCTGAGCAAAGCTTGCTATGACATTCTGTAGATATGTCATCTGAAAGGAGCGTGGATTGGACACTTCATAAAGCAGCAGGCAGATATCACATTCCAAATTATGGTTCAAGCTTTCAACTTTTCTATGTTGATAGCTTGCCAAATAATAGATATATTAGAAATAATAGCTTAGTACAGAACCCCAAAAACATTACTTCTCCCATTCTGAAATTCTCCCTCTGCTGTTCTTCTCAGCTTCGCTGCATGACTTATGGCACTAGACATTGCTCACATCCAGACACTTTACGTAATGGAAATTCTTCAGTTACAATTAACGCAGTTTCATCAGATCCGAAAAAAAGACGTTGAAATGGGGCAAATTTCTCTTAATGTAACTTCTCTTCTCTCTCGTTTTTCCCTGTATGCAATTCATTATCTACTGATAATGCTATTCTCAGGTTAGGGAATCTGCAAGAAACTACTGCAAATTTTACAGAGCCACCTGTAAGACATCTGCATGAAAATGGCATCCAGCAAGTGGAAAGGCCAAGATTATAAAGTACCCTTAACAGTAGCAAGGTATAAGTGGCCTTTGGGCAGCAACATTAGATTTTGGAAAAAGGCATCTAACTTCGGAAAAGAAGACAAGTCCTTTGAAAAGTTGCTCACAAAAATTCCTAGGACTCCATCGGGCTGGCATCTCACAAAGCCCTCTGGGGTATTAGGCAGCATGCCTGTGAATTAGCTGGCATAAAGACTATATTGTGTACCTAAGTTAATTTAATGGAAATTTAGTCATGTGATCACACTAGAATTGAACCAAACTTACACTGCCAGAGTTTCTGGGAATGCAAAGACACAAGCTTAGCGATCATCTGATCGCAACCTAGGCTGTCAGGACTCACAAAAAAATATGGCTAGGCAGAAAGAAGGAAGTCCACTGAAATGGTCAGAGGCTTTATGGAGGGTTTTTTTGTTCCTGTAGTATCAACATACCAACACAGACTTTGACATAAGTTAGCTACAGTCCAGGGGAAACGACCACAGAGGATTGCTGTAATGCTGCCAATATCACAACTGTCCAATGAAGTTCTCCAAACTAGGAAATGAAAGAAGGAAAACTGAAATTGAGCAGAGAAGAATATTTCATATTTAAGTAGAATATTAATTAATAACTACAATAGCACTACTTTCTACTAAGAAATACAAGCAGGTCAACTGTGCCACTTACCAGATCAGGCTGGCAAAAAAATAATCTAAAATAGAGGATTAAAATCTGAACCACTGAATTGTTAATGATACCACTGACTGGGCAGGATATACTGTCTGAACTAGGCTGAAAATCTGACCTGTAGAATTAGAACAGTAACTTCTTAGTAACAGTGAAAGTTAGCGAGACAAAGTTCCACTAATTTCATTGTGATCAATAATTACACGGTCAGGGTCAGGAAAGTATTTTGCAAATGCTTGGCAAATCCCCTCTAAAAATGTGGTCCAAGTGAACCAACACTAGTACACCCTGAACAAATTGTTTTTCCTCTGGGACAGAAACCATAATAGCAGCTGCATATTGTGGTGGCTTTCTTGCAAAGAAAAGACGAGAAGCAGTTTAAACTGCTTCTTGGGCCACTGTAGTTCACAGCCATAAACTGACTGCTAAACTTACCAGCAGCTAGCGTTACTACGTTCAGCTGTAAATTGCTCCCACTCAAGAAAAACACATCTCTTGTCGCTGTCTCTTTATGTTTAGAGACATTTCAGCATTCTATCTGAATCTGCCTCTGACCGTGAGTCAGAGCCCTCAACTGTTACAGTTCTCACAAACTTGAAATAAAAACGAATCCTTGTTCATTTTCCAAGTGAACATCTAATAAAAGAAGCCACATCTAATAGAAGAACCACGGGCACAAAATGCGAGCCAGGAGATTTGATGATTGTTACTGCAGAAGAAAATATGAGAGAGAAAAAGGAAAATAAGATCCCAAAGGTTTTTTCAGCACATTATTGAGCACATCTAACCAAGAAGCAGCAAGGAGGCCAACTTTTTTGGTCAGGAGTTTGGAATTATTCTATTTTTAAATGGATATGTGTTGATTTGCAATTGGTATAAGCATTCAATATATAAGTGAAATTTAAGAGAAACCATTCATTAAAAAGCCAACGCGCTATTTACCAAGAGGAGAGAGAGAAGAGATCTCACACATCGCTGAGGAGGTATATCAAAAGGCATAACTCTGCCAGTCAGTCCTTGGATATCAGTACTCTATCACATAAAAAGATGGCAGTATCTCTGTATGGACGAAGAGAACTAAAATAAATTGTTGAAAAAGAACCTGATCTACACTCAGGGCACTGTTACACATTCAACCACACTTTTCATCTTGGATCTTAGACAAATGAACCAGGAATGACTGCTTTCCAAGCTGGCCAAGATCAATGTGATCTTAATGCACTAGTTTTAGCTTGTGCACATTTGCTGTTAGATGTGGTATGCCACAGCTGGATGTTCACTGCACGTCATGTTATGTCAAGCCTATTGAACCTATTGTAAACCCTACAAGTGGTTTGGTATAAGAAAGAAAAATGAGATTTACAGAAATTGTTAAGGTAAAAAAGGAATACTGTAGTATTTAGCTCCTACTTCACAGCCTACAAATTTTGCAAAAAACACTGCATAGATTAAGGGAAACTGTTTCAATGTTCAGAGTGTGAGTGTACATTTTCAGTGTTGAAATGGGTTCTTGTGGTTACTTTTGTGTTAACCTACTGAGGTCAAAACTGGATATAGATGCTGTCCCTACAGCTGGAGGAAACTACTGAAGAAAAAAAGATAAAACGACTTGAAGATGGTGCCATATTATGGCAGAAGTCCAACTTTTCTGTAGATAAACTACTGCACCACTCAGAGGAAACACAGGAGTGGGTACGTCTGCAGAGCCCCAGACATACAGGGAGATTATTCAAGGGATTTTTAACAATTGACAACGTAATATACACTGGTGTATGTTCTCCCTCTGGTTTGACTTCTCTTTCTAGCAGATTTCTGATTTTACTCCATATATTCTTATATTATACTGTGATTCTTTAATTTATATTCTTTTACCGCTGGAAAGCTTTTTGTGTTAGGACGCCTCTGTAATGTATAACACTATTGCCTGCAGGAGCTTGATCCCCTTTTTGAACATCCTTCACTGCAGCCTGCATTGATGGCTTTATGCACCAGGACACGTACAGGAAGAGGAAGAGGTGGTGTCCAATCTCATCCCTTCCTCTTTAGTGGACACACCAGTGATGTAGGAGGAGAGCTTGTAGCACACAGTGCCTGAATAACTGTTCTCCGACTCCTCAAAGGAAAAGGCAACAAGCCAGGCAGAAGCATCCTGCAGACCCAATCTGATATACATGCTGCCAGTTGGACCACTCTGTGCACAATGAGCTTTCCAGCAATTAGCTTATCTCCACTTCCAGGAACATGAAAATTTGGCAATTAAAGAGCCATAGTCTACTTCCAATGCTGTGCTGTTTTGTTGTGACTGCATTTACTTGCCTTCTAACAGACTGGGGTTTTTTTGGTTTTTATTTACTCTGGATTCCCATATTCATTCAACTAATGCTACACAATCATTTGACATTCCAGTTATAACTCTGACCTCAGCTGTCCTAATGAAAGACCCTAGCTCCACCCCCAAGCATTCATTCCAAAATAGTATTGCTATTTTATCTTCTCTTTCACTCAGCTCACTGCATTTAGTTACTTCCCTGGCTACCACTGCACTGAACATCAAATACAAGCTTTCAGCTTCACAGTCCTATATACCTCAGTCTCAATGACATTTATGAAATGGGAGTTTTCTGTGCATCAGCCAGAATTTGATTTCAATTTCTATGATCATTAACACAGTGGGTATTGTTTTTCAGTCACATATCCTAAGGACTTCAGGAGAAGATGATGTCCAGCTGCCCAAGAAAAGTCGTCCAGCTGCCCTCTTAAGGCAGCTGGAAGACCCCTTGTACCTATCTATGAAAGGAAGACGGCCAAATTTAATTAAATAAAGTTACATAGATTTGATAATATACTGTAAGTTATTACATTATTAGATGGTAATGCAAAAGGCTTAAGATATTACAAATACTTTCCTCAGAGTAGCAAATATTTCTGAGTGGAAAACAACATACCAGCAATGTAGCATTGTGACTATATGCTCTATATTACTGGCCAAATCCTTTCTTTCATTGTTACTTTAATATTCATAAAACTACTACTAAGAGTCATATTTATATGACTATATATAGCCATATCAATAGTCAGTACTTGTGAAATGTATTTTTGTATTTGCAATTTTCTTTCATTTTTGAAAGACAATCAACAAGATTAGTATCTTCTTTTTAAAATAGGAAGGAAGGATAGCTTCACAACTTCTCCTGTATAAAAATTGATTTTAGTTCCCCCTGATCAATTTGTTAATCTGCACATGCCAATTCTTTCAAAGGAGGTGCACAGCCACTAAGAATATCAACAATCTTGGGCCCTCCTGCACAATTATAAGAACTATCTCATAGATGAACCTGCTTTTTTTATGTGCCTTTCATGAACCCACTAGAAACAGCCCATGGATCCCAAGGTGTACAGATCACAAGTCAAAAACCACTCCTCTAGATGACAAGGAAGTAGGGAAAAAAAATCTTGGCAGACTTAAAAGCACTGAGGCTTTTTTCATCTAGTTTTCCTACCAAAAAATCAGGTTCATATGTAACATTAATTTAGAAGATAACGCCAGGCACCAAATTGATGAAAAGTCTGTGGAGTACTGTCAATATCTAATGAAAACCCTTAAGACATTAAGAACGATAGGGCATTACTATTAAACTACCCAACATTTCTGCACATGCATTATTTAATGAAAACTTTGCTAAATCTTTTTGTTTAAGCCATATATTTGTGATGTAAAATCAATAGCTGGATTAATTTCTCATCTAACTCCACTAAGTCAGGCGAATTGCAACATACGAATTCAAGCCGAATGACATCAGATGAATCTGATGTTTAGTGAGTACACCAGCTGTATTCCGCGGCACATATATTTATATATCCAAGCTGCTAACGACATGAAAAATACAGCTTGGAAAGCGCTTGAACAAATACCGCCGCTTTCTATCAGGAACACAGAACAATTTCTGTTCTCCTGTTTCAAGCGTTTCTGATGGCAGAACTCCTACAAGCTCCTCCTGAACAAGAAAGACTGGACAACACAGTAGCACTGCCGTGAGCTCTTTGTAAGGCAAAAGAGCTTCCCAGCAGCAGGATCTATTTTCACAGGAGCAAGCAAATCTGCCCTATTGCATCCAGGAGAGGGCACTGTTACACCTGTCCACAAAACCGGACGTGGACACGTATAGGAGGAACAGGAAAGTTCAGAACAACTTAAAACTCGGTCAACTTGCACAACCAGTTAGTTATTTTTGTGATAAAGCTAATCTTCGGAATGAGTTGAGTCATCCAGATGCGCTGCCACACAGAAACACAACATGACAGACAATAATCATGCAGGCTAAATCTATTTTCACAGTCTCCAAAATGTGCGAAGTGATATGTATATAAAGACAATTTCTGGCACACAGACCTCTCTGTTAAAAATTTGGGATGACAACAAGAGAGATGTAGTGTGTAAGGTAGGTGGGAAAAAAGGGTTAAATTTAAGAACATCTTAGTTTTTTGAATATTTCGGGCTTCTCCTTTGTCACTTTTTTTTTTTAATAAAGCATGTTATAAATGAGCATATTAACATTTAAATGAAAAGTGAATACCATCTACTACTAATACTGCCTGTAAGGTTAATCCTTCTATGGATGGCTCATGAAGATAAAAAACCAATAACAAGAAATATGTAACAGATTCAACCTTTGCTTCTGAAGTGTTTGAAATCACCATACAAATCTCCTGAGACAGCTCTGCTGTCCTAGAAGAAGTCCTCCAGCAACAACGAGAGAAGATCAAACCTGACATTTCTGATTTTTCTAAACTAAAGAGGCCAAGATGAGGGGAAGAAATAGTCTTGTTATGCAAGACACAAAGAAGATACAGCAAAAGAAGGAACAGAACGTTGCATGCTGGAAAGTTACAGTTTCAGAAACGGCACTTTCTTCTTCTGATCAGAGGGAACAAAATAATTCCAAATTCTGAGTAATTCTAACAGAAAAATATCCTACTGATATAAAGAGAATAAAAATAGAAAAATGTGAAAATGATAAAGACATCTCTAAGAATAACCATTTGAAGAACAGAAATTTAATCTTACCTGGTGCTGTCACAAATATTTTGAAGCCCCCCCAGGCAGTGCGCTAGGGTTGGGGGGCGCCCATACTCTCAGTCAGAAGAACCATAAACACAGTGACTTTATTGTATACGCAGCAAGTGAGTCCAACATACCCATGCAATTTGTCCACGTACAATAGCCACTTTCCCATGAAAATGAGGGGGAAAACTATTTCCTACGTACAGGTTGTAGGGCTGAACCATCTAATACAGGAAACAAAACATTGTTTAGGATGTTTGGTTATACCAGCAGAGGTGATGAATATTGTCAGTCCTTTCGTACTGAGGGCCTCAGGTGATGCCTTAAGATCACCGATCTTAGTTTATAGACAACTGACTCTAAACATTCCTCCTGAAATAACTTTATGGAGTCAGAACCTCCATTAATTCACCAACTTTCCTGCACCCCGTTCTAGAAATATTTCAAAGCAATATAGCAAACATACTGAATAAAGTATGGATACCTGGAATTGTGCCTCCCAGTCTATTAGTTATGATCAACACCAACATGCAAAAGTATAGACCGATTTGTGGCCAGTTTGTGAAAGCTGTTATTGAAGGAACTGTTTGCTATGAACCTAAATCGATGATGGGATTAATAGAAGAACTATCTCTTGAAATAAGACATAGTACAGGATTTCATAATACAAAAAATGAGCTATGTTCAAAGGACTAACTTCTGTTTCATATTTTGCATATGGATTTCTCTAAGGGTGGAAGACTAATGAGAACTTAATTCAGAGGTTATACACAGAACAGTATTATCAGCACACTATACAGTATATTATGAAGTCAGACATGCGAAGTCATTGAAATCACAAGAAGAGGCTGAGTATGTTCTCATTTTACTTCTCAGCAGTTTTCTTTCTAAGCATTTTTCTTATCCTACCAAAAAAAATTATTTGGAAACTGCTAGTCTATGGTCCTGTTCTGGCTTAAAATAAGGTAGAGTTTTCTGTAATATAGTAAACTATAAAATATTATAAAAGCTATAATATGACAGCCCCAGCATACTCATTACATCAGGTACTGATTACATGCAGTACTCTAATTGTGGTAGGACTTACCACCACTTCTTTCTACTCTCCAAAAAGCCTTCCTACATTCTCCTTATTTTACCAGAGAGAAAATGAACAGAAAAAGGACAACTAAAACGGAGGGCCAGTGAAGCATATGATGAATATGAAACAATCGTGAAATAAGTGAAAGATGCGTATATAAGGATAAAGGAAATGAGAAGAACATAGTAAGGAAAACAGATACAGGCACTCACATTAATTTGATTTGCTTTTTGCAGTAACAGACTCTGACATCTGTAATCCAAATGAGCACATGGAAATGAACCCAGATACAAACCAGGCAAAATCACTGCCCTTTACTTTACTGGGGCTATTACTGGATGTCTACTACCTATAACATACAAGCACGCTCACAGGAACACAAAGAATGCTGACACTTGATAAAGGTCATGTTTTCGACTCCATTCAGAGCAAGTTCTGCATATTTAGAAGCTCAGCTTCTTACTACCGTGGGCTGTCTGAAAAGATATAAGGCATTTAACTCAGGGATTTTATGTACTGCATTTATAATTTTTGCCTATAGTATGCAACGGGAGCTGAGCATACCATAAACCTAACTTTCAGTTATGAGCTCTCCGAGTCAGATAAGAATTATTATGGCAGATAAGAATTATTACCCTTATGTTACAGGTGGGAACCTAAGGCATAGCGAAGCTATGGCCTACCTCCTCAAAGGAACTTAGGCACGTCAGTGGGACTTAGCTGTCTAAATTATTTTGAAGCTGAAGGCCCAAGATTACACTGGAAGTCATTAAAAAGAAATCAGACTTAATGCAAAATGGTTCTTTTCAGAAAGGTAATAAAAACTGGAAAAACGTTGCGTCAAATGCATATTGTGTCAAAAACAAGCTTTGATACAAAGAAAGAGCTGACTCTATGAGCCAGATGCACATGATACAACACTGTTCCAGGAGAATGGACTTTTCCCAGTCAAATCACAGGGGAATAGTAAATACACAGAGAAAAAATATATATGCATCTGTAAACAGCTGCCAGATTTTTTTTTTAATCAATTGGGCCTATACTTTCTTTAATGTTTATATAACAGTGAAAATGTTGTGTGCATCACTGGAGATAAATGAAGTGTTTGCAGAGGACAGCCACAGCACGAGCAGACAAGTCCCAACCATAAGCCACTACAGTCAGGTTCCCAAGAATCAGAAATGCTCCCTGTTGGGATAAGCGTTTATGCCGTACACAGCCCTACACTGTACTATTAGGGGAGGCCCTGTAAAGCGTTTCTGTAGACCTTGAAGCCTGGAAAGCCTCTAGTTTCCCAAACGAACAACAGTCGTAAACGCAACCTCATACTCCCTTCTGAAAATCTGTCTGCGCTCTCCCATAACATACCACATTTTGCCCTCCTCGGGCAAGCGGGGATGGTTACGGGCACCTATTTCTGTCTTCTGTTATCTGTGCCTTGCAGTGCTTGCTTCTGCAATAAAGCGCAGCAGCCCGTTAGGCGGCCCTGAGCCGCCGCCTCCTCCCCGCCTCCCGACGCCTTGCAGCAGGAGCGGGGCGAGCGGCCTCCCCGCCGCCCGGCCTGGCCCCCTCCGTCCCCGCTGAGGGGCAGCAGCCTCTCGAGGGCGGGATCGCAGCCAGGGGAGACGCAGAGTACTGCCGTTTAACCCCCCCCCAAAAAGGGGGGGAGAGGGAGGGGGGTGAACGGAGTCCCTCGGCTGAGGAAAGCCCCCCCCCCGGCTAGCTCTGCCCAGGCGCTGCGGGAGAGGACGCGTGAGCAGCTCGCAGAGGCCGGCGCTTCCTGCGCGGGGGGCGGCGGCGGGGCCGTGTCACCGCACCGCCGCCACCCAGCTCCGCCGCGGCGCGGGGCCCGCCGGCGGGGGGGCGGCGCAAGGGCTCTGCCGGCCCAGCGCTGCTCCCGCGTTAGCCGCCGCCGCAGGAAACGAGCCCTGCCCGGGTCAGGACGAGCGGCCGGCACCTCCCTGGGGCCGGCGGCGGACGGAGGCGGCAGCCGCCCCGCGGGGACAGCGGGCAGGAAGGGGCTGCGAGGCGGCGGTTGGCGCGGCGCGCACCGTCCTCCCTCGCGCTCTCCCCGGCGGCCGGCGCCCGCCCCCCATCCGCCGCCGGGGAGCCTCGGCGCCCGCACCGCTCCGCTCCGCTCCGCGCACACGGCGGCCCCTCCTGAGCGGCGGCGGCGGCAGCGGCAGAGCCGGGTGCCGCAGCGCGCATGCTCGGCGCGGGCGCCATTTTGGTGGGGCCGGGAGTTATCCAGCGAGAGCGGCGGCGGCGGAGCTCGCTGGGCCCGGCGCGGAGGCAGCGGCGAGTGGGTGCGGGTCGGTGCCCGCTGCGGAGATGGCTAACATCGCGGTGCAGAGGATCAAGCGGGAGTTCAAGGAGGTGCTGAAGAGCGAGGAGGTCAGAGCCTCTCCCCCTCCCCTGGCGCCGCCACCCTCCGCCGTGTGTGCGTGCGCGTATGTATGTATGTATGTATGTATGTGTGTGTGTGTGTGTGTGTGTGTGTGTATGGGAGTGCGGGCAGCGGGGGAAGGTGCGGGCTCCCCGCCGGGCTGCGCCGGGACCCCGCTTCCCCCTCGGCCCCACCTCCCCGCGCTGGGGGTGGGCCCGGCCCGCGGCCTCGGGGAGGGGAATGGCGATTCCCGGGGAGACGGGACCCGCCAGCCGCGGCGGGGGGAGGAGGGGGCCGCCGAGCCCCTCCCCCCGCGGGCAGCGGGAGCCGCCGGAGGCCCGAGGGGGAGCGGGGCCCGGCCTGCCAGCGGCAGGAAGCGCGGCGGCGGCGGCGGGGAGCGAGGGCCGGGGGCCGGGCCGGGCAGCCCCCGGCGGCGGCGGCGGCGGCTCCCTCCGCCCTGGGCGGGCTGTGGGCGGCCGAGGCGGCGGAGCCCGCTGCCAGGCCGGGCGCTGCGGGGTGGGGCCTCCCACGCGCGGCGCTCCCGCGACCCTCGCCCGCGCGGGTGCCGCGGCACGCATCGCCGCACGCGGCCCTGGCGGCCCGGAGGCAGCGAGGTGCATCGGTGAGGCCGAGGTGCAGGATGCGTGGTCACACACATCCCCCTTAACTCACCTCTCTGGTCAGCCAGAGACTGCGGAGTGTGTGTTTTATTTTTTAAAAGGTTGCAGGTAAGTCCCTTTTTATCTAGGTTACTTTAATCCAGAACTTCCTTTATCCCAGTGTAGGTTAACTCACCTTAACGTGGATGGTTTTAAAACCATACTCATTTAATTCTTGTTCTCTCGTTTTCTGGCTTTCTAAATAGTGTCTCTCTGAAGCAGCTCATGTTATCGAGAGGTATGTGGTGGTCAACGAGAGGAGCTGACTACTACCTTGGGCAAAATATTAAAAGAAGTTTTGATCTGTTATTGGGAATATGTAGCAGCTTTTGCAGGGTTGCATCAGTACAATTCTTGCTGTGTCTGGATCTGAGTTGGCGAATGACAACCAGATAGGTTTTAATAGTTGTGTCGTCATTGTCGTCCTACTTGGGATGATGTTGCAGGTTAGATGCCTGTGAAATATTAATGTGAACGTGTAACTCTTAAAGCTAGTGTTTTAGAAATCTGGACACATTCGCAGAAGAAAATCAAGAGGACAGTAATTTTTTGAAGATACTAATACCTCACAGAAAAGATGCCATTGCTGTAGTTGATGCGCTTTTAAATTAAGTGTGCTAACAGCATTGTTGCTATGCAGCTTGAACTAGCCTCTATAAAAACGTAAGGGCCTTGTTTTACAGCTACCTTTGGAGCCCAGGCTGTTTTTGCTAAGCTCTTGCACAGTGATTACACAATTAGGTGTAAACTAAGACAAATTTCTAGGTGGCCATCTTTGTGCCAGAATTAGAGTCCAAAACCAGTACTCCATATAACTTTATACTGTGGGAACAACATTTGTATCTGCATTTGAAGGTACTATCTAAAGGGTTCAAGTCCCTTTCACCTTACTTTATGTAGGAAAAAGAGAAACAACCTATGCAATTCTGTGGTGAGATCCGTCCTGAATTTCCTTACAGTAAAGGTTGGGTCCAGAGAGCACATTTTTCTCCTTTCCTGATTGTTTAGTCTACGCATTGGAGGGGATCAGTATAGAGTGTTGGAAATAAATAATATTATAAAATAGTTCTTAAGCTAGACAACATCTTTCAGATATGATAAGGCCACAATTCTTATGAAACTTTAAAATTATGAAATTTTGAAATTAAAGCATTTTTAAGAGTTTCATGTGTCGTCTTTTTCTGCCATTATCAAGCTACATATGAGTAGAATACTGACATAGCACATATTGTAAACAGCATTTTTGTAGATACTACTATCTCCCCTATCTTGAGTACGTGATTTAGGCATTTATCTGTGGTTCTCTATGTTACAAGCAAGTCTGTTGTGGATGTTTGTACTTTCAAAGCCAGTCAAGCTATGGTGTTAGTACCACTGAGCATAAAAACATGTGGAGTGAGATGGTGAATGGAGGGATAACTAAATACTACAAATTGAAGAAGTCTTTTTTCCTACATGTTTTGTGTAATTAAGCAGTTCTTGACCCTTGTTCTTAAAAATTTTCTGTGTCATGAATAAGTGATGCTAAATTTGTTATATAGAAATTTCAGTCCGTTTCTGAAGGCAAAGTAGCTCACGTTACATGCACTTAGATTATTCTTATTTGAGGCTTTGAACTACAGCTGAACATAAAGAGCAGTGCCAGTTTGTTTCTCTGCAGATCCAATATGGGCAGAAATAGCATTTTTTGGTGCTTGAAAGGAACACATACAGACTTTGCTCTGTGTGTTTTTCCCATATTCATCTGTGGACTGAAACAGGGTGATTTTTGAAAAAGCATTTAAAATCCTTTCAGACTTGAGAAATGGAAGCATTTTTACTCTACTGGCTTTATTATTTCCAGTTTTACTATAAGCTCTCTCACACCTTAACTTAAGGACTCAGCTATTGAGCATTCAATAAAGGTCCTTGTAACTTTGTGTCTCTTAAATATTTGAACTATAAATAGGTGAGACCAGCAGCAATTTCTTTGTCAGGAATGCTCTCTGGACTAGGATTTAAATAAAACAAATTTACCTTGTGTGCTGAAGAAGTTTTAAAATTCTAAGGTAGATGAGGTATCTTTAACAAACATGAAGCTGTTAAGTTAGTGCAGGCACTAACTTGACTAGTTAAATATGTGTTGAAGCTGCTGTATTATGCTTGTATTTAAACTTTAAAATGAGTAAGCGGTACATTAACTCACATCATACTTTAAATCCTAGTCTAGACAAGGCATCAGTTGCTCAACTTTGTCTCTTGTGCTATCATTTCATTAATTTACTATCATGTTGGTTTTATGGCATAGGCTAAATAAAATTCTAAAGCGGGAAGACATATTTTGAATACCAATATTAGTTTGTGGAGTAGTGCAGAAACAAAAAAAATGGGCAGAGGGAGAATAGTAGCCCCCCCTCTTCCTCCTCCTCCTCCTCCTCCTCTTCTTCTTCTGTCTGATAGGTGGCAGCAGGCTATGGTGAAGGACAGCTAATGTTATTTCAGGATAGTGTTACTGGAATGCTGCAGTAGGTAGCCAAAGCCTCACCTTCTCTCCGTTTATAAGCAGTAGTTTTTGAAGGGAAGACTCTCTCTGACAGCTAATGATGAATAGAAATGTGCTAAAAAGTGTTGCGGTCACTTAAAGACTGATAACGAGGAGTGGGTGTAGTTCAGCAGGCGTGTTAACACAGGTCTTGTTTTCATACTTTCATATAGCATCGTATGTTATGCTTTAAATAAATGATATTATGCCAGCATTGACTGATACAGGGGTAAATTGGCCATCGATTTCTTTATTCTGTTAAATTGTTATTGTGCTTCAGTGTTATTAAACTGGCTTGTTGAAGTGTGCGTATGGAGGGCTGTTTGTTTCTCCTCCCATTTGCCTTGAAGGTGCGATGTATAAGAATGAGATGTCTTCTATTATGACACATCAGTAGCATTGTTTTTGAAGAATGCCCATTTTCTGCTAATACATGTACTTAACTTCTAATTCATAAAAATGGTCCTGTTGAGGTGAGTACAGGTTTAGTGAGTACAGCAGGACTGTGTGAATAAAGCTACGTTATGTCTAGTTATTTAGTTAAAAATAAGCATAAAGACCCGTGGAGAACTTTTAAGCTGAAGTCGTCATGTTGGTACATACATACAATCTCTGCTCAGGCTCTCAGAAAGTTTGCATATGATATCAGTTTGTGGGGGGAGTGGTCAGTACACTGGAAGGCTGGCCCACTGTGCAGAGACCTTGGCAGGCTGGAGAAATGGGCTGACAGGAACCTCGTGAAGTTCGACAAAGACAAGTACCAAGTCGTGCATCTGGGGTGGAATGGAGACTGGATCTCCCATCTGGGATCTGACTGGAGACAAAGCAGGTTAGAAGAAAAAGAACTGCATATTCAAGTAAACAGCAAGTTGAACGTGACTCAGCAGTGCCCTTGAAGTAAAGAAGGCCGGCCAACTGTATACTGGGTTGTATTAGTAAGAATGTAGTCAGACAGTTGAGGGAAGTGATTCTTCACCTCTGTTCTGCACTCATGAGACTACGTCTGCGGTACTGTGTCCAGTTTTGGGCTGTCCAGTATAGGAAAGACACTGACATACTGGAGTGCCTCCAGCGGAGGGCCATCAGGATAGTTAGGGGGTTGGGGCACATGATGTGGGAGGAGACACTGAAAGGACTGGATTTGCCAAGAAAAGAAGCGTAAGGGGAAATCTTTCTGTTATCCTCAAATACCTAATGGGAGGCTCTGGAGAAGAGCTTGACCTTTCTGAGAAGTGTGCGGGAGTAGGATGAGAGGCAAGGGACATGAACTAGGACATGGAATTCTGACTAGATGCAATGAGAAGTTTTTTGCCATTGTGGTGGTCGAGCATTCAAACAGGTTGCACAGAGAGATTGTGGTATCTCCATCCCTGGATATGTTCAAAACTCAGCTAGACAAGGTCTTGAGCAGCCTGCTCTGATTGAACCTGCTTTGAGCAGTAGTCTAACAGGACTGGATGCCCTCTATGGGTCTTGTTCTACATGATTCTGTACTCTAGTATAAAGTTGGTTTTTTTTAATTGTTTGCGAAAGGGTTTCAGCTGTTGAAAAACAGCATGCAGACAGAGGCGGTACTCTGATGCCATACTCATTAAAACTTTCTCCCTTGTAAATAAATTGAAGAATTTTGAAGTAGGGTTTTTCTTTTTATTTCAGAAGTTTCCAATATTATAAGACAATAAGCAATTTTATTTATTTTTCAAACCAGAGACTGGGTTTTTTCTGGCAATTGGAGCAAAACTGTCCTGGTTTATAGTTTGAACAAATTCTTCATTTTGAAATAATGAAGGTCAAACAGATAGGAGATCCATAATGCTTCTATACGCTGATTTTTCTCTGAACTGCAAAGATCATCTTAACTTTAAAATAGTTGCTTATGAGATCTTTGCCTTTGTACGCTCCTGAGGAGAGTTTTTCTACTGTACGTCTCAAACCCTGCCTATGGTTATAGGCAAGATGAGGTATTGAGCTGTTTCTTATAATCGGAGATAATGGCATTTCAGTACTTCCTACTTGACCTTTGATTTTTCTGAATTCTATCTAGTGCGTGTTTGGTTATGCCTTCCAATTTGAACTGGAAAGTAACGCAGGATGGATCTGTGCATCTTCAGGCCTTGAAAGGAGTTGGTTCATAAGTCACTTCTTTTGGGAGTGAAGGAGTAGTTTGCCCAAAGCGAAGTGCGTTTACTAGAGCGTTTAAAAAAAACCTGCTTACTATTAGTTTCTGAACCATTGGTTGACTTGCTTTTTTATACCTGTTTATCTGAAACATGTAGCTATTTCAAGTTTTATGAATATAATAACATTACATTTTTAGGATCAGTATTACATAAATATTAATAAGCACTAAAGTTGTGAGTAAAGTTATTTAAATGACTTCAATATTTCATTTAAATCTATGCATTCAGTATTTTAAATTACAATCTTAGTGATCTTTTGATCAGACCTATGAATTGGCAATAGAAATAATTGTGCAAAGAAGGTAAGGTCTATTACTTCTCCCTTTGTTCAGTTAATGATATTTCTCATGTCAATATGTATCCAGTTGAGTCCAGATTTATAAGGAAAGGTCTACGTGTCAGTTTGCAGGATCCTAAATGCAATCTCCAATGCAGTCAGGTTCTTTTGGTTGTCTTGGGTCATCTCAAGAAAGAAGGCAGTCTCATACAAGCCTACAGAAAGAGATCAGTCACTGGTTAGAGGACTGAGGTAGTCAGTTTAGGATTAAGGATTAGAGTGCAGCCACAAAACGGTATCCACTGTCCCAGTTAGTGGGTCTAATGTTAGTAGAAATTAGCCCAGTCCTTTAACCTTCCTAGTCTCCTATTCATTCTTCTGTGCTTATTTCCAGGAGTTTGACTTTTATAGCAAAGAAGTGTACGAGTCCAAAGGTTAGTTTGCTTTACTCAGTCTGAAATTATTTAAAAAAATTAACATTTCATCATAGTAAATAGGTATGGCAATAAGCCATACTAAGAAGTACTGGTTAGCAGTCCAGTCTTGAGTCATGTCTAGAAGTCTTTCAGTTGTGTTAAACTAGTGCAAATACACTATGTAATTCTTAAGTTATGTTCATCTATTAAAAAGTTTCTAGCTTGTTTTCTTAATCTAGTATGGCTTGTTGTCATTACTATGCTTTTTCATTTGTACACTAATGATTTCTGCAAATATTAAACAGAGAAGATGCTTTTAGTAAAACTTCATAATTAATGCACAGAATGTCTTTGTCTCTGACAAGCTAGGCAAAACTTTGATGCTATTCAGAAAGGAAAATAAACAATTTAGGTCTTTTATGACAGACTTTGAATTTTGACAAAATAACATTTTATAGGGCACTATAGGGATATAGTACATTTTGCGCTCCTAAGCATTTTTCCCTTCAGATTATATCCTGGAAAAACTTACCAGTTTTAATACTTGTAATGTTTGAATCAGGAGCACTTGAATCAGCTTACCGTGAGTATTCCATAAAATGTTATCTGCTTAATAAACCACGTAGTTCTGTAAGCAGCAAATTTGAGGACCAGATTTGTTTCTGTTATTTTAGTATATTTTAACAGAATTGTACTAAGACTATGGATTGCTCCTTACTAGTCATGAAAGTATCTGCACAGGAGAAAGATGTAATGAATATCCCTAACTACAGAAGAAGCTTTATTCAGCACTGACGCTTTAATGGACACCAGAGAACTTGCATATAGTCAGACTGTGTAACTCCTGTTTGGTTATGCTGCTCAGTCCTGTTCAACAGGACTGAGCTCACAGTTTGCGTCACCCTTCTCTTGAGACGTTAATAGGGACTATCTTGTCTGTTTTTGTCTGTTATCAGAAGACACATAGGAAACTAGTTTCTATCCTGTTTTTATTGGGTTACTTGTTTTTTGTTACGTTGACCAGTGTACTTGGGAAGGACTGACTCATGATTGTATAAGTTCTGTTGCTTTAGAAAACCAAGCTTTAAGATAACATGCAGTTGGATTATGAAATACTTTTGTGCAGTGGTTTATGAAAAACCAAAATGGATTAGTCCATATTTAGCTTAGATAGTATAGTTCAAGCCATACATAGAGACTTCATTGCTTTTTTCTGTTTAGCTGGAAGTGAACTGTGAGAAAAGTTCTTTTTAAACTTCTGTTATTTTGCGGTGTGTGTGAGTTGAGGACGCTATTGTAAAATAAGGTAGCATGCGCAAGTGCAAATCAGGCTAGCTGTGTTGTATTTGCTCCCTTTCTAGTCACTCTTAAGGCCTTGGTGCTGTTTAGATGAGTCCTTCCACTTTGGAATAGGGTATCCATATGGGTAGCTAGTACAAAAAAACAGTTCTGAGCTATTTCTATGGGTCTTCAAGCTGTGGGACTGTGAGTAAATCAGTGTAGTCTATTCAAAATCCGCTGAATCCTGTGATCTCTTTATACATAGAACTACTAGCAGCCTAAATAGCGTAACTGAAATTGACTGTAGAGTCTGCCTCTAACAATTTTGTTTATAGAATGGCTAATTCAAAGTACAATTCAAATTGATTGTTAAAGCACATGTTATCTGTAAGGTTTTTCAGTTATTTTGCATCAAAGACAGAGCTGTGCATAAAAAGAAAATAGTGTTTTGCGTTCCTGTGAAATTGCTTGTTCTTTTAGGTTTTATTGAACTGCATTACTTAGGATAGGAGTCCCTTGCACTGCGCCCGTTCTTGGTGTTAGCACGCTGATGGCACTCTGATTAGATTCAGGTTCTCGTACTGCAAGTCCTGCCCGTGATTAATGCTCCCAGGCACTGTAAATACCACACGTAGTTGAACGTAGACAGAGCCCATGTCTGTTAGCCCGTGTACTGTTATACTAGTACAAGAATATAAGTATGCTGCTGTATACACTGCTTTCGTGGCATAGCTTTGCCACTTAAAACCATGCTATCCTCACAAGTGAAACAAGCAACGATTGTATAACTGCACTTAAAGCTTCTGCCAGCATAGCTGTGTCAGTTATACCTCTGTAGGCCCACAACTGACGTAACTGTTTTGTCAGAAATAGTTTAGACAGACACTAGAGCTGAAGTTTCAGAATTCTTTTAAGCTGTCCTAAGGCAGTACCAAGAAGCAGTGTCACGTTCCCTCTGTGCTCTCGTCTCCCCTTTTCACTTTTATGCCCCTTCTCTTGTGTTTGCACAGTGTTTATGGTGAATCAGATCAGGAAATCGAGTTAAAACAAATTAACTTTCTTAATAACAGAGTTTTAACTCGGATGTTTGCCGCACAGTTAAGCGAACATTTGCACAGTCCTTCCCCCTTCTTTGTATTCGTTCCATCAGGAACAGGAGGAAAGTAGGACCTTGGCAGCCAGCTGTTAGGCTGGCTTAAGCTGTCATGGAAATGTGACCTCTTTGTGTTTTGGTAGAGTGACGTTTTAACAGCTGGCTTTTTTTGTGTGTATGTATTTAAATACCTAAAGTTTTGTTAAAACTTCTTGGAGTTAATTCAGAGATGATGTTTGCAAAATGAAAAAACAAATTTTAAAATATTTGAGATGTTTTGTGTTCTGACAGGGGGGGAAAAAAACCTCTAAGTATTATTCTGATATGTAGACACATGTAATAAAATGAAAATTTAAAGTTGGCCTGGATTAAGACTCTTGTTAAAACACTCCATTAAAGAATAATTTTATAAAAACGCATCAAATAAGTAAAACTGTAACAAATACAAAAACTCGAGTATGAAGCTATTACTTGTCTTAACAACAGCAATAAAACCCCATGGTATTTGTATTTGCATCTCCTTAGATACTTACAAATATGTTACGTATTGTATTGGCCGATAAGCCAAAAAAAAAAAAAACCCTTTGATATTTGTATGCCAAAATATATTTTGGCATACAAAAATATACATTTTTTCTAAAATAAACATAACTAGAAAATTTGTCTGAAATACAGTAAGATGAAATCAGAATGTGAAATGTGGAAAACCTTCAAGACTGAAAGTGACAGTAGGATCAAAAAATGTGTGAGCCTTTTAAGAAAATGAATTATTTTGCATTGACCTTCTCTTATCTAGGAGAACTGCTTTTTAATGTTTTTAGTTAGACTTAACTTCCTGTCTTCTCTGCCCTGCCCCAGGCACTTGCTTGTTTAATAGATGAGCATTGTTCTGTGCTTTCAAGGTCGGCAAGAACTCTGTCTGAGAGCGCAAACGGGATCTACTGATATCAACTGATAGTGTAGGGCATGTACTTCATAGGCACGACTGTGACTATTATGTGAGACTTCTCCTCCTCCTAACAGTCACAATCTGTTAGGGCCCTGGAGGTGCACTTGATCAATGCTTTTAAGTTGGGAGAGTCTGAAGCTATACTTTTGAGGTATCGAACTATTCCATCTCACTTTAGTAGTGCTTTAGAGTTTGTGACTGGAAAAAAATCAGCATATTTACGCAGACCTCAATGTTTTGAAGTTGGATTTGCCATTATGTTGCAGCATGGTACCCTGCACTCTGTTTTACTTCCTAGTGAAGTGATACATCCTGCCTGTTTTTTGTTTTCCAGTCTCTTGCAAAAGAGTGAGCTAACCAGATGCAATATACTCAGGATGAGCTGCAAAGGAGCAAAGGGTTAAAAAGCTAAAGTGCTGACTTGCAAACAAGGAAGGCAGGGATATAGGAAGGAGAGGCTGATGAGCTTGACTTTAGAGGTGAGCTAGGATCCTCCCTTTCTGGCATACTGGTGAAGAAGAGGGAGAAATGTCAGCTGAATAATTTGGACAGAGTTGAGAGAGTTAATGCTATTGTATAAGAAAATAAAACTGGCAAATACGACAGAGCAAAATCACTGGGAATATTTATCCACAAATCTGTGAGGAGTTGGGGTAAAACAGGATAAGAGTGAACTGTTAACTAAGTTATTAATTGAAGTAATTATTTAATGGAATAAACCTTTTTCTGAAAGGTTTGAGTTTTCTGCTCAGAACTTCCAGTTGATTCTGATTACTGAAGGCCCTTTGCAAAAAGAGTAACTTATTTACCTGGATGGAAGTCAAGCTACATGAAGCTTCAGTATATCCACATCTTGATTATGACCAAACCAACGCAGTAGTACTATTTTAAACAACTCCAATGATATTATTGTTTGCCAGTCTTCACTTTATGCGTTTTTTATGATTTTTTTTTTTTTTTCCTAACAGCTTTGGATGTCTTTAACATTGTTCTGTGAAACCTGAGGAGGGGGTGGAATCTTCTATACTTAAGTATCTCTTTTACTAAATACTTCCTGACAATGTGTTGCACTATAAAGCTTTCAGGAATAGTAATCGCCAAAATTCCTATTCTGCCATAAAGTGTCATCACGTTCTGTGTATGATTATTACGCATAAAGTCCATAGCTTTGTTTTCTCCTTCTCTCTCTCCCTTAGGTTTGAGTAACACTTGAAGTATTGTTCTTGAAAGTTAATGGATTTCATTATAATAGTCAAATCAGCTCTTTTTTCTATAACTCTAAGATATTTTCATGCCAGATTTTGTTGCAGGGTAGAATTACTGTGGTATTGAGGAGATAAAGGCTATACAGAATATAAAAACCAAGAAGAATTTTATAGGACATTAATAACTTAATGATACCATTAGATGCATTTTGCTAACATGGCATCAAACTAGGGTGAAGTATTTTTTACTTATTAAATAGTGATTGTTATAGTGTAGATGTAAGTGCAAAAATATTTTAAGAAAGTACAGTATTTTTACATTAAACTTGCGGCATTAATATTCATTTTACAGGAGGATGTGATCGATCACAGACTTAAGGCTGATAGGCTGGCTGCCATGTGTTTGGGCATTCAAAAGTACCTACTTTCCATTTGTAAACCATAGCTCTTTTAAATCTAATCAAAACTTAGCTACATTAGATAAAATCAAAAATTGTTTATTGTTAGTTTCCCTCACAGAGGAATTATACCTTACTTAAAAACTTCTGTCCAAAACAAAGATACAGAAAAAATATGTTTTTTCATTGGTGAAATTGGGAAGCAAATGGTGATAGGGAACATTGTTTTATATGCAACTCTCTTTCAGCGAAGATGGTAGACTTTGTCCTTTGTTGAGGATGTACTGGAGAAATGTTCTAAGCTTCTTCCTTAATCTCGGCTGAAATTTTAGCATGTACGTTCTTTAATGTTTTTGTCACTTTTAAAAATTTCTTTTAATGTGCAAGTCACTGGTCTTAAACATTAGATTGTTACGGAGTTCTAACAGCTAGGCCTCTTTATCTGGGAATCTTTTGTGCGTGTGTGTGGTTTTTCAGGTCTGTGGTGTATATTTGGTTTTTTTTTATTTTTATATGTATGTGCTTACATGTGTGTATATATATGCAGGTGTGTGTATATATATGATCTAGATAATTTTTTATGAATTACTTTCTGTAGAATGTATTTACTTTATGTTCTACAGAACAGTTCTAAAGAAGTGGTACTTTTATCTGGTAGCACGTATGTTTTGCTTAAGAAGGTAGATGACGAGAATCATGCTACAGGATCTGGGAATTATCGACTCTGAAATAGCAGGCTGCAGTTAATGATTTGCTGTATGGAATAGTGGCTTTTTCTTACACACAGAGTTATACAGAAATAGCCATTGTGTTTTCAGTTGCAACTCTAATTCTGCTTAAAATAAGTTTTTTTTTCTTTTGTAGAAATCCTCAGTAACATTGTAGACACTTATAACCAAAGATATTTGGTATGAGTTTTCCAGGTAGAATCTGAAGATAAAAGGTGAGAGAGACATATTTAAAAAATAATTTATTTTTACACTGTTTTAATTCAGCTACTTGTATAGGTCTAACATTCTTTAAAAGAATGTAACGTGCTGAATTGAAGTGATTAATGTTGCTAATAAACATCACTTCCTTTTTGTTCTGACCGCAAGCGATAAAAACGTTGTATGCATGTTAGTGGATGCTTAGTGCAGAGTTTGGACTATTACATTCATTTAGAGTAATTTTACTATGCAGGAATCAAAGTTCTAGCATTAAGATAATGTCATGGAGGAAGTGAGTAGTTAAAGATGAGGTTAATTCTAGACAAACCCACTCAAACCCTCTGAGCTGTATGCCATCATTGTCCAGTATTAAGTTTGTAATGTGTTTTATAGCAGTGGTTCAAATATAGGTTTCTTTATTCAGGAGGTTTTAGTGTGAATGTCCAAACCTGCTGGCTTAATCAATTAATATATACCTCCTACATTTTCTGTAAAATCTTCTAATACCTGTCCATACCTTACTGACTCTGATAATGGGAACTTTACGCTGATTGTTTGAGGTTAACTTCCTTTTCCTGGTAATTGAAAGCAGCTCTCATGTAAAGCTTAGAAAGTTTAGGTCATCATCATCTACCTTCAGTCTTTAAGAAGTGGGTTTATCTTGAGGCTGAACTTGGAACAAATAATTTTCTTTTATTTCATTATTTCTTTTTGGGTAAATGTAAATAGTATTTGATATGAGGGAAAGAAATATTTAGGATAACAGTACAATTTTTATCATCTCATGTTAACGTGATTCTGCGTTGTTTATGCTTTTTAGATGTACTGGACTAGTGAAGAGGATAGTTGGCCAAAAACAACAGAAAAATAAGAAAAATAGGCATATCGAAGAAGAGATGACTTTGACTAGATTTCAGTGATTTGGAGAAGGCTCTGGAAAAAAGATGGATTAACTACAGCATGAAGGCAGTTCCCTCTGATGAGGGACTCCTTGTTAAGAGCTTGTAGACCAGCGTGAATCAAAGGAGCATAAGTGCTTATGGTCTGTGAACAGTAAGATTTTGAGATATGGAGCTGCTCTTTTAAAAAAAAGAGTTTTATTAGAAGCAGAGAAGACTCTTTTGATGAGTCTTCACATTGGCACAATTTACTCTTCAAAGTTTCTGCTGGGGTGGGTTGTTTCTTGCACAAGGAAGATATTTAAATAATAAAACTGTATAGTGTAAATCTTCTGTGGGATTTATTTAGAGGAGGCAGGCAATCTGTGGGATTTATTTAGAAGAGGCAGGCAAAGACGTGTCTAAAAATTAGAGATCAGCAGCTGCTGTGATGAAGGTGATGGAATGCCCAGTCTTTGGGAGGCTGCTAATGATGGCATGGCTCAGATATTTAAGGTTTTGTTAGCCAGATGATTGAGTCACCAAACTATTAGCGAATCAACAGGAGGTGATGCTATTTTAGACTTGGTGTGGAAGAGTAACAAGATTTTTGTAGGAGAATTGCTTCTAGAAAATGAACTTGTGTGATCACTAGTTGATTCATAAATTCTGCAGCTAAAGTCACTGGTGTCAGAAAGGCACTCTTGGAGAATTTAACGGAGCTTTTCCTATTGGTACCTTCATAGGGACAACTCAGATGATTGTCAAGGAGGCCAGGGGTTTATTCTGTTAGAGGTGTTAAAATCAGGTAATTTTATCGTACTTGACCCTCATTAAGGGGAAATATTCTAGAAAAACATTCTAGATTTAATTGGATGAATAATCACTTCAATATAGTTAAATATTAATTACAACTGTGAAGTGGAAAAAAAAAGCGAGAACTGGCAAAGGAAACTGAGTTGCATCATCGAAAGGCTATCAAAATAGTATGAAAAGATTCTTCAGCTATCTAAAGAAAGGCAGTTGTTGTATGGGAGGATGGGTAGAATTTAAGCATAATCCCCAAATTAAATGAATCCCTGTTGAATACTGGGACAGTGTAATGTAGCCTGCTATTTTTCCTTAGATTTGGTATAAAGGAAAAGAGAGTATGGAAATAGCCACAATGGTAGTAGTAAAAACAATCCTTCGATCTCAGATGGGGGAGACTGAGATCACTGACTTGTGAAGGAAGTGATCATAGGCTTAGTGATAGGTTTTTTTGTTTTTACCAAATTAATCAAGTCAAGAAGTATATGTTACGGAAAACAGCTAGTGTAGTACTCCTTGGAATGGAAGGTGAAGGTAAATATCAAAGCAACTTCAACAATGTCCAGGGCCTTCTAGAAAACATTGAAGTAGAAAACTGAATGAATTGCAACATGAGTTAACCAAACATAGACTGAAATTCATCCCTTTTCTATTGCCTGGGGTTATTTTTCCCTGGGTGCAGGACTCTGCACTTCCCTTTGTTGACCTTTGTGAGATTCCTTTCTGCCCATCTCTTCAGCCTGTGAGGACCCTCTGAATGGCAGCATGGCCCCCTGCTGTGTCAGCTACTCCTCCCAATTTTGTATCAGCAGCAAACTTACGGAGGGTGCACTCTGTCCCCTCATCCAGGACATTGATGAGTAAGTTGAGCAGGACTGGCCCCGGTATTGACCCCTGGGTACACTGCTGAATACTGCCTCCAACTAGACTTTGTGCCACTGATCACAACCCTTTGAGCTCTGTCGTTCAGCCAATTTTCAGTCCACCTCATTGTCCGCTCATCTAGCCCCTATGTCCTGAGCTTGCCTATAAGGATGTTATGGGAAACTGTTGAAAGCCTTGCTGAAGTATGGTAGACAACATCCCCTGCTCTCCCCTCATGTCCCAGCCAGTCAGTCCATCCTAGAAGGCTATCAGCTGCTTTGTGAACTAAGTGAGGAGGTGCAGAGGCAGTACCTCTGATGAGAGAACAGTGCAGACATTGAAGAAGAGTGAAACCTCTATAGCAAGGCTTACCAGATCTCTCACATTTGAGAACTGAGCTGAGGTGATGCAGCCATGAAAAAGGCAAATGTGATGTATTTTCAGTAAGTACAATAAAGCGTTTGGGCCATTGATTCTGAAACTTCATCTAAATTCCTGTATGCGGGGCTACTTAGGTCATCCTGGGGTGGAGAACGTACAGAGAAATTAAAAGCTTAGCTAGTTTAGAGCAAAATGAAGGCTGAGAAAGGAAATTGATACCATATATTGAGAAGTGGAATAAATACTAGAGATGGAAAGAAACCTGTTCAAGTTGGGAAAAAATACTGTCACAGAAACAGGTGGGTGTACATAGATTATAAATTTGCCTAAATTGTAGATTAGAAGGCTTTTAACAATCATGAGATTGTGGAATCACCTGCCAGTTGGAATAGAGATGGCAAAAAACTTAAAAGGCAGGTTGGAAAGCTTGCAAGAGGAACATAGTCTCTGTGAGAGAGTGAGTCTTGATTCAGAGCCAGTTTCTTGCAGTGTGCCCCGGCTGTTTTGGGAAGGCCGTTGTACTGCACTGGTCACTCTCCTTGCCAGAAATGCTGGGGAGAAAAAGCTATGGAAACCTAAGTTTTGACAGGTTCTTTGAAAGAAAACATTCTTTCAGTGCTGTCTGGTCAGGGAACTTCTATGAACAATAACAGAAAGGAGATCAATCTAAAAGCTTAAAAACGTAAGGAATATAATTTCATGAGATCTATTAGTAACTTCCTTCTCTGAGGTCTTACCTAAGGTTATGAAAAGCAACACAAGATCTGATGTGGAAAAAGCTAGTTTATAAATTGAACCTAGTAAAACAAATCAATAAATACTTAATCCCAATTTTGGAGGCAGATGGTGCATTCTTAATTTGTAGCAACATGGTTGAATCTTTGCTTTAAGTGCAGTACTTTTCCTCACCTGTGGAGCTGCAAGTGTTGCATCTCCTTTATATGGTTTGAGGGTTTTTTTAATCCAAGTTTTAAAGCCAAATATTGTCGACGCATAACCCACTGGTGATTTGGTAGCTTTTACTTTAGTGAGATTTCTTAACTCTTAAATAGAATGCTTCCTTTATATCTGTGAGCGCCTGTCATCAGAAGAGTGCACGCTCTGTTTTGGTGAGAGGGACTGAATCCACAGAACAAATAGAGGTAGTCTGGCTTTTGTTGAGTAAATTCAGCATCCTTAGCAGCTCAAATCTTTGGTGGATCGAAGAACATCAACTTTATCTGACCTAACTCTTCTCTCTCAGTTTTCACCAGCACAATTTACTCTGAGGGAGAAAGGAGAAGTGTAGCTGCACAGGGTTTTTGACATGGAAGTGGTTGGAACACTTGTGAGGATCTAGGAAGATGATGTGAAGTTTTTATGGGAAATAATGTAGGATCCAGAAAATCCCTGTTTCATTCAGTGTGTGTGGTGTACAGAAGTAGCAGAATAGGCAACTCTTGAACAACTTACCTCTAAAAACTTTGTGGTATATCTAAATGTGCTTCTGAAAGGAGATTCTGCTTTGTAGTGCCAAAAAAATTACTGCTAGGGGGGTTTGTATGAATTCCTCTAATACTACTGACTGAGTTTGGAAATGGAAGGTAATTTGAATGGAACATGTAGCTCTGGCTAAAGTCTTCTGAAAAATTGTTTCTGTAAAACATATGCTCTCTCAGTATTGAAATACAGTGTTTTTATTTTGTAGACAAGTGTTAGGGCTATGAAAATGCTGAGGAGATGACAATGAAATTCAAGTGTGTATATATATATATATATATATATATATATATATATAAAAAAGTAACGTACACCTAAATATTAAAAATTGCAGTGTCCCATTTAGATCATCATATTGTTTAAAAATAGTGAGTGTTCTACTTCTTGGGGAAGTCTTCTTACATTCCAGCGAAAATAACAATCACGTTGACATTCCCCCCCTCCCCCCCCCCCCCCCCCGTTTAGAGCAATTAAATTTTCTTCTGTCTAAGCTATTTAGAATAAATAGCTAATTTGGAAGATAATGATTGTTTTGAAATGTAATCAATTAAAAAATAAAAATAGATATTATATTGCTGGATTACTTTGCTTATTTTAGTGATTGTATAATATTATTGACAGTTCTAATGCTTCACAGACTTGTCTGTTTGTAATGGATTAAAACTCCATTTGGAGCGTAGGCATCCAATTTAGGTTACTTTTAAACTAATCCAAAAATTAAAATATTCTTTTTGAGGAAATCTGTATATCAAATGCTTACTTGTGACTCTTTGTTTCTCTGTTTATTTTCAAGACGAGCAAAAATCAAATTAAAGTAGATCTTGTAGATGAGAATTTTACGGAATTAAGAGGAGAAATAGCAGGACCTCCAGACACACCATATGAAGGCAAGTAATGTTTTTGATTATGAAATCATTGTATGTTTCAGATAACGTGTCTTGATGTATAGCTTTACGGTTTGAAATTATTTGTTTTTAAATACGAACTTTTAGCCTTGAGAATGTTTCAGTCCAACTTTTGTTTCACTTGAAGGTATATCTGTTCTATGGCAGGACAGCCTATCCTACAGCAAAGGTTAATTTACAGGTTTGAGTTGTGCAACATATAATGATGTAGTGTAAGCCTTAAGAAACTGAACTTCAGAATCTACTGTAACTGTACATGTATTTCTGTGATCTAATGTGGTGATCATTCAAAAAAAATTGTTACGTTTTTCTATCTCGGGGAGAGATACCATTGTAAGTAAAGTTTGGGGTTAATCTGTGACATCCATGGATCGCTGTACTTAATTTATGCTGGAGTTGGGGAATCTATAGGAGAACTTGATATCTGTTAATGTCTTTGGAAAATTACACCTTATGACTTTCTAGTTTATTCTAGGTGATTATCAGTGATCATATGTCTCTTTAGTCTGGAAAAAGTAAGATAATTTAAAACATACAGAAACTAATAAAAACTTTATCAGAAGCTAGTAAAGCATACTTTATCCAACGATCCTAAATTGTTCAATAGCGCTTACGCAAACAGAAAGTTTACAGGTGTATAATATCTGTGGAGGTGGCAGAGACACCTTTAGTTAAAAGTTGCTAGATGCTTAATGATATAAGTAATGTGTATATATGTATGCACGCACACACACACATATATAAAAATATATGAAAGTTTAACTGGTGTTGTATCCAAGTTTTCAATGCCGGGATATCTACTGTGATTTGAATTTTTATCAAAATTTTCAGTAATGAAAAATGTCTCAAGAAGCATTTCACACAAATTGTGTTGTTGAAAACATTTTTTCACTCAAATTTTGAGTTACTCTAGTATTTTTATGCCTTGGAGCTAGGAAGAGAAGTTGAGTCTTGTCTAGAAATCAAACTCATCCTGTCTATTGATAGTTTGAAAAGTAAATAAATTCTAATAAGTTATCTAAATATAAAAATATCTAAAAGTGGCAGTGTATGCATATATACACATGCACTCAAAAGCATGTTCGTGTGTACTAGTGGGAATCCCACTGTCCCATTTTCCCTGAGCAGGACCTGCCTGGCGATGCTTCTCTTTGGGGCTAGAAGCTGCTTGTGCAGCAGCACTGGCCTTGATAGCAGGGCAGCGCCCTCAATGCTCCCCCTGCTGGGGCCAGGGCGTGCCAAGGAGCAGCAGGCCACCTCCCTCAAAGGCTGGAGAGTACTGGGTAGGGATAGAAGGTGGGGGGAGAGTGAAAACAAGTCTGGAAGAGAGCGAGTGGAAAAGTGGAAGTGTCTGTAATACCTCCCCTTCAGAACCTGAGTCCCAGGATTTCTCTGCGGCCTAGCAAAGATGGCAGTTCCCCTGTCCCTCCTACCCCCAGACCTCTGTATTCTCCTCTCATCAGCCACTGGCGTTTGGTTCACAGAGGAGAATGTCTGCTCGCCCTCTGTGATAACATGTACATTCAATTTAAAGGAAGAGCTGGGCTGTGGACCTAAAATACTGAGTCCTGTCAGTGACCTACTTGGAAGTGGATCATTCCAGTGGAAGTGGAATAGGTCTTTCAAAAATCTAGATGGTCTTGTAAATGCAGAGCTTATTTACAGATGTTAAGGTTGCAAAATTAAGTACTGGATACTAGGAAATGAGGAAACATCTGAATTGAGGTTTAGCTTTTTTTGTTTTTTGCTTTTTTTCAAACATACTTCATCTTCTTTGGGTGAGTTAGCATGTCACAACTTGCCATTTTTTTTCCTCTAGGCCTGTGTTACCTCCGTTTATAAACAGACCTTTTTTTAGAAAATGCGTTGAGAGTTATTTGAAATTTCTGCGGGATGCTGGATAATTCACTTGGACCAGAATTTTGAAAGTTTGAGCACTGTGTGTTCACATATTCAGGGTATCCAGCTTATGAAAATTAGCAGTATGTGTTTAGTGCAGAATTCTTCTGGTAAATATCACCTTGTTTGGGTAGAACTGTTGTATATACTGCTTATGGCAGGGATCTCATGGGAAAATAATGTGATCATATACTTCCACTAAGCTGCAAGGCATACGCCCCAAGCAGCAAAATTAAGTTACTGGCAGCCCTAAGTCTGGCATTTCTAACACTTATGTGCTTTACTTTGGAACTCCACCATTTCTTGAACGTGACTGATTCCTGTCAGATACAGTCTTAACAATGATGCAACAAATGTCTTATGGACACGAGGTAAGTAACTCGGTAGTTCAGGACAGACAGTTCCCTGGGATGGAAGGAAGTTCTAAGACCATGGTTAAGTGAAAGAGCCACAGTATTTATTGTAGGCCACAACTGATAAGGTATCTGAAAACAAAATTCTGCTGCAGCAGAATTCTTTTTAGGTCATGTTTGGACATTGGTTTAAGTAGGACTGAGAGGAAGAATACCATTCATAGTTGACAAATTTTTCAGCTTTTATTTTTTGTAAATGATTTCAACTCGTATACTGACCAATTTTAACAATGTTGCAAGACACACAGCTTGAAGTGATGCTGTTGCATCCCACATGAAAATAGATGTATTTAGAGAGAGGACCTTTGAAAATGTAGATTGAATGGCTGCTGTGTTTATATCGATCATGATCTTTCATTAGATAGATTTTTAAAACCTATAGATTAATTTGAAGCCAAGTTTGCGTGTGAGCCACAGTAATTGTGGGGTTTTTATAGTGGAGTATTTTCTTCAAGACAAATTATTGCAATTTATTTTGACTGTATTGTGAGAACTACTCTACTGTAGCAGTACAGAAAGAATGTTTTTCGGTAAATGGTTAATTTGATCTCAAGTGTTAAATAGTTGGAGGAAGAAGCTAAACATATGCCTACTGCTTTTAAAAAACATATTTCAAAAATAGGCTATCCCAAAAATATTGGGATACAAAAGCTAGTATGCTAGTCCTTTGCATTTTAAACATAATATTGAGGAAATTAAATTAATAGATACTCAGATAAATTTGTTCAGTCTTCAAGCTCGTATTTTTAACTGTAAATTTCAGTGCACAACAATGAATCTGTATAAATGATGTTGCCAACTCATTTCTCCTTGTTGTTTTAAAATCATTTGGAGTTGTATATTCCAGGTGGAAAAATTTGGTAGCTGAATAGCCTGTTATGCAGAAAATTGTAATAGCCTGTCTTTTACAGGCAGAATCTAATGGTAAACAGAAGAAATTGTAATATCCAAGGATAGGTTTTATATTTCCTTACAAAACGGTATGGCAGTAAAATCATACAGAGACTGATAGTGCTGTTTTTTGGTTTTTTTTTTGGTAGTACAGGAACAGCCTAATTCTTCTATTCTGTAGGAAAAAAAAATGCTACTGAATTATACTTTGATTCAAACTAATAAAAAGCAAGGTTATTTAAGGTCTGCTGTTGATGTAAACAATACATATCTTCATAAATATTTTAGCTGTGCTCTCCTAGAAGCAAGGATGAGAAATAAACTTAAACATTAATGGTGATAATTTTGGATTCATTGGCTTTTATTCTATTCTCTTTTCTTTTCTTTTTAAATCTTCTGATTTACTGCAGATTTAAGTGAGGGGTTAAAAAACACTTTTAGAAAGTAGTGCAAAATATCTAGCCTGAATGTTAGACTGAATTATGTGTATTTTGTCACAGATAAAATTCCCATAGACTGTAAGTGTTCGGAGTATTCCTGCAAGTTTTTTCATTCATGTGGGTCTCGCTGCTTATATTGAGACTACTTGAGAGCTGTGTATGTAGAGACTGATTAGCTGTAGAACAAATCGCTTTCGAAATCTCAAAGGAAATGGATTGCAGGTGCTTTAACTTTATTTCAAGGAAACTTATAAATTGTAATACAGTAAATTTAAGGATGGAAAATGTTAATTTCCGAAAGGACAGAGATTGACCGTGGAAGAAATTGCACATGAGGAGCAATGCTTTCAGTTTCTATAAAACTGAACATCTAAATTGGGTTATATGTTTTGTTACTCTCTGTTTTGTGGGTCATTAAACTGTGGCCTGGCAAATAATCTTAGTGAATAGGCAGAGAGGGCTTGAGATTGCCCCAGAAAACAGAAATATTGATAGAAAACTTTGAAAGTTAACAAAGCTATAATTGGAATAGGAATAGATAATGATACTGTAAAAGGGAGAGAAAAACAACTGTTTAAAAGAAGGCGGTAGAAGACAGCATGAACTTGGAGGACTGAACCAACCTTTATTACATGCTGTAATCTTGCAAAACATATTACTACTATTAGTATGCAAAAGTGTTTGCAGAACTGGAACGAAAGTGACAACTCCACTAGTCAGTGGATAGTAATGTAGCACGTAGTGGAAATAGTGTTGAAGCAGATCTTCTTCTAAAGAGTGGGAACTTTTCTTAAATTATGTAGTTGAACATTTTTCCGGTCTAGAAATTTTGAAAGGAAATGAAATTAATTTTGATTGTGTAATTTGAAGAAAGCTTGTTCATATGAGGCATCAGAAAACAGCAAAAATACTGTAATATTCCATATTCATCTTGGGCACTCCTGTGGCTTATTCCACTATCAGTTTTGGGACTATCTCGTTCATATTTTCAGTCTATTTTACTAAAATGGAGCGTGGAAATTATAATGATAAAAATGAGCAACTGTAGGTGATGTATACACTAAACATATCTAAGAAATATACATTCTGATTTTTTTAAGCAAACGTGACTTTGATTTATATGTATTTGTTTCTGTATAAAATAGATGAAATCTAGAAGATACTACTAGATAATGTTTTCTGAGTATATTTAAGTTACCTGACAACCTGTATATTTAGAAACATAGGCTTTGCTGTCGTGAGAATGTATGCTTGATTAATGTTCTGTCGTTTTAACTTCTAACTTGTTTTTGTCTTTTACAGGTGGAAGATACCAACTAGAGATAAAAATTCCAGAAACATATCCATTTAATCCTCCTAAGGTACTATAAACACATTTTTTATTTAAAAAAAAAAAAAATTGTCAGTAAGTTGTCCTTGAGTATTCTTTTGCTTGTGTGTATATTTTCTTTGTAGCACCCATCTCCCATTTTAGAGGCCTCCTTCAGATAGACATTGGAACTGTCTTCTCTAGTTAGAAATCATGCAGCATGCATAACTGCATCTCATTAGAAATGCATTCTGATTATTTTAGGGAGGAGCTTGTACTGAAATGGCTACCACCACCTTATTGACCCTCTCATCATTTCTCTTTGGCAAGATAAAGATGTTTTTCAGATGGTTATAATTTGATTTTTGAGAGTATTGGTTATTTTCACAGTATTATTGAAAGTTCTTTGCAAAAGAAATGCTATATTAAATACGTAATTATCCTTAACTAATTCCTTGGATTCCCTAGGTTATTCTTGGTTGAGTCTTGAGTTAAAGCCACCAGGTTTCCAGTAGTAATTAAGTGCAGTGAGAGGTACAGCTGTACTGTGACTTGAAGGAACGTTGCAAACAGTGTGGTCTTACTGCAACTCTATTGGAGGAATGCCTGAGATATTCTCCTCATGTTTGAATGTGTGAACAAGCATGAGAGACGTGAGAAATGGCTGTGTTAAATTCATTTGTGCCGTCAAATAAATTTCTTTGCAGTCTTCTGGGTTGTTCTTCCTGCTGTACATTTGGTGCAACTTATTTGCCCTTTCAGCTTTCCTGCATCTTTCCTGCATCTTTCTAGCGCTTTTAATCTGTGCCTGCACTTCCATCTTCAGAAGATAGAAAAAGAAATCAATAAAAAATAGTGTTCTCCCCAGGCCATGTGCAGCTGCAATTGTATGTTCCTGTACCCCAATTCAGTCTTTTCTTCAGTGGCTTCTGACCAGTCTTCAGACTCATGAGTTACCTGACTCAGCTTTTTGATTGGCTTTCTCTTTCAGTCTGAAAGATGTCTTTGAACTATAAGAACGTGTCCTAGATCCTGATTATTTTCACCCTGGCGTGCAGTACAGGGAAGGGATTGGGGACAAAGAGAAAGGGAGAGATGCCAATAGATTGTTCTTAGTTCTTGTGCTTTGAATCACTTCCTTGAGTCTGGAGTGAACGATGCAGAAAGACCTTCTTAATGAAAAGTCTGCTGGTTTCAGCTCTTTAATCTACATGTATTCTGGTGGGAGCTAAAATAAGGAGAACTGAAATGGGTCACAGACCCCGAAACATGGGTCTATGGACCATGGTGTAATTGCTGCTTTAGGGCTTGGTGGTTTCCCCTTCCAAAGCTTACAGACAGCCGTTAAGAGGCTCAGTGCACTGTGACACAGAAGTGCTTATTCTGGAGTCCCTGTAGTTTTGATTGGAGGCCTTTTTGCTTACGTTTAGCCCTGTCTTTCATCTGGAAGATTTCTTTATCCTGTTCAGAATGTGCTTTGGCAGCCATTGTTAGCCTTCATTCACTGTGAGAAATTACCTAGTATTTACATGACTTTTTACATTTTCAAAGTGATTTCTAGACTTGAGCTAGTTAATAAATGGTTCGGCTGACATGATCTCTTATTTTCTGTCCTGGAAAGCAGAACTCTTGTGGTCTCACCCAAAACCTATTTATATGCCATGATTGCACTAATTTTATTACAGCCCTGCACATACAGCGTTTTGCTGTAGTGCCTGACAAATAATGTGTTCTTTGTGCCGATTTGCTTGCAGATTAGGGGCAAAAGTTGAAGGAAAATCTGTGTGCCACGTAGAATGTTTGATAGGGGTTCAGGGTGTGAAGGGAGAGATGGGAAACACTTGACAGAGCAAAGTCACTAGAAGACATTTAACATGCAAGATGTTTAAAGAAAACAAAGGAAGAAATTCTGAAGGCAGCCAGTATATATGACTTTCAGAAGACTGTTTTCTGAGACTTTCAGAAGAAAATATGACTTTCTTTTAACCTTTTCTATGTTGGAAGAAAAATCAAATTGGATTTTATTCCTGCTTTATGAGCATAAATTATTTTGGTGTAAAAGCAGACATGATCAATAAGTGAATATTGGGACAAGATCCTTCCAACAGTAGAGAAAAATAACTGTCGTATGGTTAGATTTTTAGATTCGTTGAGAAGCTTTGTGTGTAAGGATAACAAAGATGATGAAACTCTGATGGTGAAAGAAGTAGTAGTCTTGCATCGACCAAGGAAATTTTATAGTATTTCATGCAGCTACCAACAATTTAGCTGAACAGTGAGATCCTATGCCTGCATTAAGACTTCAGGGACCTGTTTCCCTTTGATAAATGAGCAGACTTTCCAGTGTTTTAACTGATTTCTCTGACAACATTGGAAGTTGTATGTCTGCATTTGACCATCTGCTTATGTTAAAACACTGGTACTGCTGGAGGATATTTATAAACAGCTTGGTGTGATGAGGGGGATGTGCCCACATGAGAGTATATGAGAAAACAGGTGTGGATGATTTTGATGTCCTCAAATGGATGCTAGCCTGTTTCTGAGTAAAGCAAGGCTCTGTCTAACAAGTGTCCTTGCAAACCTGAGGCCTCCTAAAATATTCTGTTCTGGTTGGTTGGTTGGTTTTGCTTGATATAGCCTAAATTAGTATTTCTTTGTACTATAATTAGAAGTGGTACATTTAAGATACATTTACTTAGTGTACTGCATTTAATAAACATCTTTATTTCTAAAAATTATCTTGTATTCTAGGTGCGGTTTATCACCAAAATATGGCATCCTAATATTAGCTCAGTCACTGGGGCCATTTGTTTGGATATTCTGAAAGATCAATGGTAAGTTTCCATACGGATTTAAATGTACAAAATCAAGTATACCAGAGTCCTAAATAATAGGCAACAGCTCATGTTGCTTTTTACTTTGTATTTGTAATCTGATATGTCCCTAAAGCTGAAAATATTTCAGTATAGTATTTTGAGTTGAAAAGAAGATTCTAATGAAATGTGATTGGATGGTAATTTTGGAAAACACTGAGTAGGTAAAATAGCATTTTTGAGAACTTTTACACTAAGATTATGGTGAATGTTTCACTTTAAATACAGATATATTCTTTTTGTTTTCTCTAGCAGTTCATGTTTTCTTTGTGCTTAGTTCTTCAGTAACAAATAGTGCTACCTATAGTTGCCTGCATTTTGTCCATCTAGTCTCCTAAGGTGTACAGAAAAAACAAAGGCTTGTCTTCTTTCTGATTCTTGATTTTTGTACTTCCAAAGAAAACTAGTTCTGATGGAGGTAAAACAGTAAATGGAATAAGAATCCGGGAGTGTGAAAGGTAACAGGCAGGCCATAGGAAGGCACCGTAGAAAAATGAGGGCCTGGAGAAAAGAGACTGACCGTACTAATTCTCTCTGAGTTATCGTTGTTAATATTTATGACTTGAACCTCTGTAAAGAATTTGTCTTTTAGTTGCTTGTCAGCTGCTGACAGTTGCTTAGTTAATATGTTACTGACAAAGTTTTAATAGCCAAAGTCTGTGGGATAAGCCTGTAGGTGTCCAAACTATAACAGCTGAACTTGTATCATTTGGAAAAACAAACCACCTTTGCTATTGCTTGAAGATTATGTGCATCAAACGTATGTTAGATTCGATATCTTAAGAGTGGAATTCATTTATCTTTGTTTTCCTCCTGTCTAACCCAAGAGAACAGGACTGTAATTCCCAACTAGATAACATTGGGATACCTAAAGCATACAAGCTTCAAATGCTCATAATTTCAACCCCTTCCTCGAGACCAAGCAGACATCAGTTGGGCTTGGAGGAGAAACCCCAGAGCAGGAAGTGAGAGATCAGGTTTTGCAGTGACAGATCTAGCGTATCAATTTCTTACAGGATTAGAGGATCACACAAAACGTGTGGTACTATAGTCCAGTCTAGTGTAAATTACTAAGATGAAATTGTAAGTTGTTATTAGTTATCTCTTTCATTTTCAGAACTACTATTTTTTTCTTTTCCTCTTTTCCTACAATCTCAGAGCAGTTGTCCTTCTTTCAGGCTGTAAATCTCTCGGGATACATGCCATGGTACATACTGTAGTTTCTCTAGTAATAAAGCCAGTGCAGTTTTCTACCTGAACCTAGTTATTCATTCCATCCCACAATTGTACTGAAGATCAACACTTCTTCAGATGTGCAATGCATTTTCCTGAGATGCTCTCTAAACCAGATTAGTGAAAGAGCACGAGGGTGGGTTGGTTGGTTGGTTTGTGCTGGGTTCTTTTTGTTTTGGTTCTGTTAGGCAAAATAACTATTGTTGTTATTTTTATTTTATTTTATTTTTTAAACAAGGATCATTTCACTCATCTGAACTAGAGCACGCACAAACCTTCTTTGAGTGAAATATGCCTAGCTGGGGGAGTAGGTTTAAGTAGTGTGGATATGGGAGGGCAAAAATTCATTATTTCTAGCAGTAAAGGTGGTTAATGTGGAACTGCATTCTAGCTTCATTAATACTTTCTTGAGAAAACTTGTCCCATGTTGAAGGTCAGGATTTTTTCCTTCCATATTTTGATACTTCTTTATCCACAGCCTAGTTGATTTGCTCACAATATCAAAGTCTTTATTTCCGAATTAGTGTTTTTGGTAAAGAAGGCTGGATGATCTTGCAGCTGTGGCATGGGACTGGGATTCAGGAGAAGAGATTTTGGTTTGCACAGCCCTGGAACAGGTCTTCTGTTGTCTTTCAGCATTGCCAAGCACTGTAACAAGTCTCACAAAATTCAGTCTTATTCCCAAGCTGCTGCTTTGGGAGTCAAACAGTTAATTTGTTCTTTAAGATGAAAGTTTCAGGCTTTTGCAATTGCTGATCAACCTTTTTAAAAAACAAAAACAAAAAAACCCTACTAAAATACCAAAAGGCAACAGAGGAAGACCCAAAGAAATCATGAGCTTTAAATTTTTTATTTATTCCTCCCCTTGAAATTTGGGGAGGAAGAAAGGGAGAGATCTGACTTGTATTCTAGTCATCTTTGAAAGTTAAGTTTTGCACAGATCACTTAATCTGTACCTTGATGCCCCCAGTTAAAAGAATATTCCTACCTGCCTTTACCAGGATAATTATAAAATAGAGATTTTGGAACAAGAACTTGCCTTCTGTGTAATTAGACAGTGATTGGCACAGGGAGCACCACAGTCACACCATCTATATACTGCTGAACTCTTCCTTCTGAATGCTGTCTTCATTTGGAAGCTTTGAGGAAAGAATTTTCAGAAAATATCTCTCTCTCTTTTTTTTTTTTTTCCCCCTCCTCCTCTGTGTGCTGTGATCCCTTTTCAGATGGCTCTTACCGTAGTGATCCTTTCATTTTCTTGTATTGCTGCTTTTTTTGTAAGTGAGAGAAGATTGCTTGAGTTTTGAAGTGCTTTTTTTAAACCCTCTAGTCCTTTATTGGAGGTGAGGAACCTGTGTGGCTACCTGTATCCTCTGTTGTTTGAAAGAGTTCAGTAATGTGGTAGATTAGACTTTTTTTCTTTTTCAGCTTCCTAAAACTATTTCTAAGCCATATGAATAGTGAATACTGTTTCAGAAAAGAATTTAAGAGGTGTATTTATGTTGATAGAAGCATGTGCTGTTTTAACTGTTTAAAGTGAGAAATGCCCACGTTACCATGGTTAAGTTTTTCCCCAGGCGTAGGTTGAATAACAGTTTGAATAAGATAACAGCCTCTTTAAAACAAAACACAGCAGCAAAAAAAGCCAACACCTTCCCACCCAAGCCTTGAAGAGTTCATTTTAAATGAATTTCACTAGGTGCTCAAAGGTGAATGGTACAAACGCAGTTCTTAAAATATTCAGATAGCTGTGTTCTGGAAGATGTATTTAGTCTACAGTCTTTCCTGTCCAGTGTTTTAGTAACAAGATTTGTTTCTGAAGTGCTGCTTCTCTGACTTGTAGTGATCTTACTGAACAATTCTCTTTTTGTTGCTATATTTAAATGTAAATCTCAAATTCCAGTGCATGTTCATCATTTTCATTGAGGTCAGTGGGAGCTGAAGGACAGGGTTTGGCCCTGTGGGACTTCATACTTTTTTTTTTTTTTTTTAAGAGTTAAACAAACTGATACAATATTCATTAACATATGGTGAATACAAATCCAAAGATTTTAATGTATTTGGGTAGTTAAAAATTCATGTCTCTTCCCTCCTCACCCATCTCATGATAATGATTTTTTGTTCTAATGAGCATAGTTGAGGTATTGTTAGACATATTGGCAAGAGGTTTTGTCAGCTTGTAAAGTCATTTAAAGGGTTTAATGAATTTCTTTCTCCATGGTATATGTTTGATGCTGAAATTCTCTGCAGCTGTAATTTTTCGTCATATTTAGATTTGCAAATACCTGGTATGCCAGTTAGTGTGCAAAACAACCGCTGTTTGCTGATGGAATTAAAAACGGGGAGATGACTGTATAGAAGGAATACTATTTATGCTGATAGGATATGACTTTTGTTGTGCAATTTCACTTGCTGTAGCCTATGTTTATCTTTCTGGCTAGTATTCTGTCTGAAAAATCTGTTCTTAAATAAAATAGAAAATGTATCCAGTACTGTATATTGAAACCTGAGAAGTAAACTACTTGAGAATTGTTTTGCATAAATCCCTTGAGCAGTGATTATCCAGTAAATGTGTTGTGGCTGTGTGCATGGCTATAGGAAATTCTTGTTTACTGTGGGTTTGACAGTCAAAATACAAATGCATAATAAGAATGTTATTTTCATAGTGGCTTTACTGGAGTATTCTGTCTTTAGTTTTGATTGAGGTGTAGAAATCATTATTGTAAGAGGTATTATAATTAGAAGAGGCATACAATCAGCAACCAGCTAGCAGTAATAATTTTTGTGGTGCATTTTCTTGGGCTTTCTGAAGCTGCTGGCTTTGCTCAGACTCAGTGAGGATCACTGAGCCTCTGTAAAGCTTTGAGAACGATGCAAAGAATATTAACGTGGTTTTAGGGGACTCTTCAGCATGCAGGGCAATTTGTCCCCCTGCATTATGTCAAAACTATTCTGTTGTCTGCAGTGCTTTTTAGGGTGGCTTGGTTTGCTTTGATTTTTGTTGTTGTTTGTTGTTTTTTCAATGGGTGCCCAGTCTGGTATTTCTCCTGTAAATAGTGACTATACCACAGGTTTCCACTGAAATGCCTGATGACCTTCCTCCCTACTTCCAAATTCCTTGAATCTTTGGTACAAATTATCAGAGCTTTTTCTCTCAGATTAACAAGCTTAGCTATTTCACAAATGGAATAAATATTTATTACAGAATTGGAAAAATGTCGTCATTCCTGGTAACTAGAGTAGAGCAGCAGTCTCCTGGCTGCAGGTGTTCTTGTTGCTCTGCCAGGTTACCTCTCAAAGTTGAGGCATTACAGAGACCGTTTTCAGAGAGAAACACACAGAGCATAACTAAAAACTTCCTAAATGGAGAATTATTTAGCATTTAAAAATAATTAAAAAAAAAAAAAGAGGAAAAACTGGCCAAGTTTTGTAACCCTCTTAGGACTTTTTCTGGTCGTTGAAAGGTAGATTTCTTATCTCAGGCATGCTGGACACAGCTGGCTTGCCATGCTTTTTTAACATTGTCGTTATATTCATGCCAACAACCGCTGCCGCTTTTCAGTGGAAATGCCCCAAGATGTTTTTGTGTGTGTGTATATATATATGTATATGTGTGTTTGTGTGTGTATGTGTATATAAGTATATATGTACGTGTGTATAAGTGTGAATACATGTATACGATTGACTTTCTTTGTTCTGGTTTGCTTCAGGTTTCCCTTACAAATGTGGATGGATAGCCTAATTTTTTTTTGGAAAGCCTTTAGTCTGAAGTTCTCAGAAGGGACAGCTATTCCCTGTAGTGAACTCTCGGTGGTTCACTGGTAGATGTCACTGGTCTTTCCTGCCTGTTTTTGAGGTGTCAAACCAGCAAACTTGTGTAGTGGCTAAGCAGTATTTTGGATTGAGGCAGGGGAGGATCAAGGATTATTGTAAATTTTCAGACACACGTGAGTCAGTAATGTTGAGATTTTGAAAAAGGCAAATAAGATGCTGGGATGTAGAAAACTATACCTGAAAGACTCATGAATTGCCTTTTGCTTATCGTTGATAAGGCCTCAGGTGGCATACTGTACCCACTTCTGAGCGTTGCATTTCAAGAAAGATGGGTGCCAGAGAAAAAACATCCGGGGTGAGTAACAAGAATGACACCTAATTAAACACGATCTGCAGTGAAAGATTGGAAAGCCGTTTTAGCATACAGAATAGCAGGTACACTGAAGCACTGAAATAGATTTCTTTTCCAAGAAATGTGAGTGTCTCCAGTTAAGAACAGATCAGGCAAAAATCTGTCAGGAGTGATATAAAACCTTGCCTTTGGCAAAGAGGAGAGTTGGTGGCTTTCTGAAATTTTAGCTTTTTTTTTTTTTTTAAAGTAGATTTACACTTCACCAATTTAAAAAAAGAAAGAAACAAACAAAACCCCATGCTTATAGCTTGTTTGAGTTACCAAAGGAAATTGCCTGATCTTTGTGAGAGGTTGCCCTTAAATACATGCCTAGAAATAAACTTCAAATATAAGAACACTTGGATTTTTTCCATTCCTGAAAATAAACCCTTGAGGAACATTGGAAAATGCAGAATATGTTTCTTTCCATGGTTTTAAGGAAGAATTCGCACAACTTTCTTTGCAGCACTTTCCTTTCTAGGATATGTGCCTGGGCGTGTGTGTGTGTTTGTGTGTGAAGGTGTTTTTTTGTGCAGCAAGCAACCTATATCTTCCTCCAGAACTGATGGTGGAGAATTGTTGTTTCCGTTCTTTGCTAACGGGAGGATCAAGTCCTGCTTTTCTAGTATCTGCTTGTAGTTCTGAGCAGTCATCTCCATTCACTTTATCCTCCCAAAGAAGGTAACAGGAAAGAAGAGCTTTTTAAGGAAATTGGGAAAGGAGAATCTGTTTTTAGCTGTCTGCAGTTTCTTCTAGAAATCTAACTTGTCTTTGGAAAATAAGACTAGTCTATGTAGGTGAAGACTTTGGTACTTTCTTTGATAAGGGAAGATAATTGAGATCCTAAAGATAGGCGATGTTACATGAGTATACAGTACTAAACGTGTCGTCCTCCCCCCCGCCCAACATCAATCACAAACTTTGTTCTCCTTTTTATTACACGAAGCAGCTAAAGTTGTAACAGGCTTTTTTCCCATAGATTAAGGATATTTCTTCTTCGAACTTTGTGTCTAATGGACACTTTGTTTAATTATGCATGAGCCATGAGCGCCATGTCTGAGAAATGAAACTTGAAAATAAATTGTAAATTATATTTTTAAACCTTTTTGCATATGTAGCTAATCTAGTCTTGTCTATAAACTTACAATTTCAGAGTCTGAGTTCTTTGAGAGTTAGCATATAGCCATCTGTATATCCAAATGGATGAGAGATTTATTTTTATTACTCGTTTTAAAATCGGAACGTCAGAACAGAAGTTCAGGTCCCAAGTATGCTTGAGATAAGAATCTGCAAAGAGAACAGATGAACAGGGCTGAAAGGGTCTAGCAGTGTTGGAGCCAGAGCCAGCTGGAGTCAGCACAGAACTCGTGTTCTAGCCGTTCGTGGCCCCTTTTGCACTTAGCGATGCCTCCCAAGGCATCCTTTCCACTCTGCAAGGTAAAGTGTAAAAAGAAGTAAACTTCTTGTAAAAGCGGCCCAAGTGTGTGAACCCCTTTGCTGTGTTTTATTCTAGTTTAAATAGTGGCAATATTTTCAGACACCTTTGAAGTGAAAAGATTTCTATAAAGAAAAGTACAGGACAGCTTTTATCTAGTGAAAGTAATTATGGTATGAGTTAGAGTTGATCAAGTTTTCTTGTTAAGCCTGCCTTGAAAAATCACGCTAGATAGTGTAGTAAAATTACCTAGCGGAGTCAAAGGACTTCAGGTTTTAGAGCATGCCTAGTGGTTGTGGTAGTTTCTGAAATTCCCTGCAAAAATGTGAAAGTGATCACATCCATTCAAGTGCAGAAAGGTCTGGAAGACTGCATTCAGGTGTCAGAGAAGGCTAAAAATAGTTATTTTTCAAAGTAGTTGCATCTTCAGGTAAACGTACTACATGAAGGTTCATTTAGTACTAGCAGATGCCACTGTGAATTGTCATCACTAAAGAGTTCAATTTCAAAGGACTATGAACCAGTAGAGGTCACAGAGAACAGAAAATTACAAGAAAATAGCATAGGTACCTGTAAGGCAAAAATGTTCTGTCATTCAGTGGTGGGTTGTTTTTGGTGGTGGTGGGGTGGGTGGGTGTGTGCACGTGTGTGATTTAGGTGTGGAAAAAACAAGATGCTTTGTGCTTAGTGTTAAATATGAAGTTAGCTTGGTTCTCATCGCACAACTAAGGGTATGTTTCAGTAAGTAGGTGTTCTTTATCTGATTATATTTAATCTTACTGGTTAATTCCTAGCTTCATTTGTAACTTAAAGAAACGTTCTTTAGTTTGGAAGAGATGGCCAGCTTGGAAGTTGAAGCGCTTAATCTTAATTGGAAGAGAAACCAAATCTGAAATTTGGAAAAGTCAGTTTAGTTGCTAAGGAATATGTTTGGAAATGGAGAATTATATGTTGTGAAGTTTTTGTGATCCCCCCCCCCCCAGCATTTGTACTTCTAAAAGCATGATTTTTTTGAAGAGTTAAATCTGCAAAATTCAGCTAGAGGGACTTTAAGCTGATGTGGCAGTTGGAAAGAGACAATATGTGCTAATTAAAATCTCTCTCACTTGGGATGTTTCTCACTTGCATTTTAATGTAGAACATTGCACTGTGAAAGCTCAGTGATGATTATCATGTTTAAAAAAAAAAAAAAAAGCTAAATTTCCAGGAAAAAAAAATCTTTCAAAATTGGAAACAATTGGGGAAGAATGTCTTATTTGAATGATTAGTGATGTAACTTGAAAGCTGTACATATGAGTCTCTAGGAATATAATATTCAGGTGTCATAAATGTACCTCTGATACTTTACCAGCATTTATTTTCTGCCCTTTTATGCATGTATTCTGCCATGGTACCTCAGTACAGTGCCACAGTACTGGAAAACAGGCAAGCTTCTGAAATCTGACACTGGAAATACAGATTTGCAAACAGTTTCCTTTATATCTGCACCCTTAGGTCAGACTCTTCCCCATCCACTCTGACTAACTGCATTCACTTTCAAAGTCTTCTGAAAAGAAAAAACTTTTCCCTTGGTTTAAAAATTGAACAACCCATCTGTGAGAAATTGGGTGCTTCTTTCCTGATTTTCCTTTAGCATTTCATGTGCTGTGACCATTTTGCTCAAATCCAAGGTTTCCCGTTTTCCCACTTGCCATTCTGCTAAGACTTAAGCACAGTAAATAGTTTGTGTATTATTATTCTCCATGCCTTTCTGCGCCTGAGCCGTAACAACTGGGAGTCTACTAGCGCTCCTGTTACAGAGAATAACTCTTCACCTCAGCTGAAACACGCAACCACAGGTTCTTTGGGTCCTTACTCAGTTTCTAGTGTCAGCTGAACTGATGGATCACGGAGATGGTAGTCAGGAATCAAAGCCTAATAAAATTGTTTATTTAAAATGTGGCAATTTTCTAGGCTTACAGTGTTTAGCTAAAACTTCCTACTTTTACTTTTCTGAGCAATTAAGTTTTACATCTGTAGTTGTTTTTTTCCTTCTCAGATTCTTTAAGTCTTATTCTAAGATCTCCTCATTTAATTTGAACGCGAAGCGTGTGTAGAAGTTGAGTGCTCCAGCCTCTAGAACTCCTCCAGCTCCAGCAGGGTTCTTGAACAGGTGCAAAAGTGTGCCTTTAGGGCATCGTCTTGACTGCAGAAGTGCTTTTCTGGCCTCCTATTGGGTTCAAATTCTGTCAGTAATGTCAGATTGAAATGAAAGAAAGTGGAGATGATTATTTTCAGTTACACAGTTTTGTAATAGCAAAATCCTTTTTATTATTCAAGGAGTAGTTCTCTACATAAATTGTTAATCATTCTTACTGAAAAATATTTAGACTGACACAATGCAAAAGGTCTCAAATGTATAAAAGTGCTTATCTGTTACAAGAATTAAAAATATAGGTCACTATTTCTGTATATGCTACTTTGCCTCAAAGAGTGCCAGCAGAGGGAGCACACATGGGCTTACCAGTTCAGTATGCAGAGTTTACTCCTAGTAATACTGGTGGCAAGGAAAGAGGGGATGAGCTTTAAGTTAGCTTTATTCTTTAAGCAAAATGAGTTTTGTTAAGTGGGCAAAGTCAAATGTGTAGACCAGGGATTATTTTCCCGGTGCTTAAGAAAGCATTATTAATAAGAAAGTATGCATTTAAAGCCTTGTTTAAATATGTATAATGAATAGTGTTCTAATACATATAAGCTGCAGCAATTTAAAATTATGGTTCTTACACTTACGGCCTTTATTTCTGTATCTTGTGCAATATTAGAACAGCAGTAAAGATGAGTATAGGCATGGGATTTGGTAAAGTCATTTTCAAACTGTAATTTTAGGGCAGCAGCAATGACTCTAAGAACAGTGTTGTTATCGCTGCAAGCGTTGTTGGCAGCTGCAGAACCAGATGATCCGCAAGATGCAGTAGTGGCAAACCAGGTAAGATACTTGGTTAACTGTGTGTACTTTTAACACTTCCTTAAACTTTGTTAACTCCAATTGGGTCCCAAACCTCTTCCTTGGGAAGAGAAGAATTGTAAAGGATTACTGGAAAATTGCTTGATGATAAGTGGGGGTTACTACAGTGTTTTGTGCTCCTTACTCTCAGGCTTCCAAAGTAAATAGCAGTTATTTTACAGTGTCAAGAGGTTATTTGATTCTCCTTTTATTCAGCTTGTGAGAAATGAATTCCAGTATAATTTTTCCTTTTACAATCGAAGGCTTTTAGTATACGAAAAGAAATGTTGTATTTGTTTTAAGTGAGTTTTAAGTTTTTGATGCTCTTTTGGTTTGTCTTAGTATATAGTCCCTCGTCTAGCTCAGTGTGAATATTGTTGAACATCATATTTGTTAATGTCAAAATTTTATAAATACAGTTACGTTGGACAAATCATTGAACTGCTTCTCAGGATTAAATGTAACATCTGAATGAAGCACCCTATGTATTTGACACTTGCGAGTACTTGGGATGACTGTTTTACGCACTGGTCAAACTGGTATCAGTAGAACTCTTGTTGATTGCATTGGGTTTGTTACTTTTTCAAACAGAAGCAAAAAGTAATAATAAAATGTTAATTGGGTCTTATGCCATATGAGAAGTCCCGTGGTACTATTTAAAATGTTGATGAAAGATAGGAATCGTCATTCTGTAATGTAATAGTTGACAGACTTTAACAAAGCCCCATGTACATGCATGTTATTTTTCTTTTTTAACTGGAGAGAGGGAAACTGGGTGTGAGAGGCGGCTGAGAGTTGAAGGCCTAGCTCCACAAGTGACTGCTAATGAGGGTATATTTCAGTAATGATAAAGCAAAAAAAAAAAAAAAAAAAAACCCCACGAAGTGAGCACCCTCCAGGAAAGGGTGAGAAGTGTGTATTTCTATTCTCTAAAAATCCACTTAGGATGTTCGATTATCAATATATTGGATCTGTCAGGTTTTAGAGCAAAACACGGGGATCAATGATGTCCCATTGCATTGCTAGGCAGGGAAGAGCTGTTTTAAAGCTACTCAAGTCCCTAGACTCAGTAGCAAGTACTGAAGGTTTATTTAGGGGTGTTGGTGGGATTCTGGAATATGCTATAAGGCTTGCTATGAATAAATGTACCCAAACAGCTCTGTCAGAGTGAATTGCTGTACGCAAGGAGAACTGCTGCAAAGGCAGGCAAGACAACCAGGCAATCCATGCAAATAATTTCCCAGCATTGGTTTTGCGTGCTTGACATCCTTGCTGTCACGTTCTCTCTTTCTTTAAAAAAAAAAAAAAAAAAAAAAACCCAAACCAAAAGAAACTCCACCACTTCCCCCCCCCCCCCAAAAAAAAAAAAAAAAAACCCAGAAATGGTTTCCTACTCTGGCCACTGGTAGCTGAGTTCTGTATAGGAATGCTGACAATCTTGGAGAAACACTGTAGCTGTGAAGAGTTTTCTCCCAGACAAAAAAACCCCTCTCGACACTTCCTAGATTCTGATGAGCAGTTTTCCATGCTGCCTCTGAGGCGCTCGTGGGGATGTGTCCAGTGGGACTGCAGCGCTGCTGATGTGGAAAGGATTCAGTTTCTCCTGTTTGCAGCAAATACTGGCAGGAAAACTGCGCTGGAGCTTGGCCTTTAGTTACAAGCATGCATATATGAGCAGAAAGTCATTGTAATGCTTTTGAGAGAAATGATGGTGAATGCCCAGTTCTTTCATGTGCTTTGTTCTTTCAAAACAAAGATTCATAAGGAATTAGTTACCCTCCACGCTCATTAGAAGGTTTTTAATTAACTACATGTTAGCCCACTAAACCTTCCAGGTGCATGTCAGTGTCCTACAAGCACTTCAGATGAATCCCAGGGAGAACACGGTGGCATTTACATTCAGAACGCGTCTGGTCTCAGCACTAGTTACAGATACTGCACTAGTTGCTGCTTTTTAAGTCCAGCAACATAACTGTTTATGGTTCTTAATAGGGAGACAAAGGTAAAAAGTGCCTTTAAGTTTCTGTCTCAGTGAGAAGCCAGATTATTTACAAATACCTAAATAAAGGGATCTTATTTATAGAACACTGGAAGCTAGTTCTGAATAAAATTAAAGTCATATGTGCATAACTGAAACCTTTGCACTTCAGCTCGTTGCTTTTTAGGCTTGGCTGTGTTCTCAAATATATTTTAAAAATGAGGGAAGTCCTCTAAGAGCAGGAAGATGTTAAGATACTGTTGGTGCTGAACTTAATGCTGCTTTTTTTTTCCTTCAGTTGTAATGACTATATGGATTTACTACAGGTCACTAAATATTTTTATATATTTTTTCATATATTTATATATGTATATATCTTCTTGTATATGTTTTGATATGTATTATATAACATATGTATAAAACAGTGAGTTATTTCCAACAGCAGATTGTCTCTTAGTTTTAATGTATGGCATGTTGATCTTTGTTTTAATGCCATTAATAATCAGATGCTAACTCTATGAATTGCTTCATGTGGGGACAGAGTTAGTGGTAAGTGTACAGAGCGCACAATGCAAGGGAGTCAGTGTGCATGCTTTAGCAGAGACAAAATTAAATGTACAGTAGTAAAAATTACTGTATTCACTTTTACAGTGCTTTACATATTTAATGATTACTTTCATGTATGAATAAAATACTTAGAATCATAATCAGCCCTGTTTCTGTCCTTAAAGTGCATCTAAATACTTGAATGGTGTATTTTTCAGTATCTTATCTTGTTGTTTAGTGCTAGAATTTGTTAGGTAGTTCAAGACTGTAAAACTGTCTTTTTTTTAGGGTATAATGATTGAAAGAAGAATCTTTATTAATAAAAATGATATATGACTGTTGATTGATATGACTTGGTATCAAAGTTGCTAAAGTAGGAAACTGTCGTCTTGCTTTTTCTGAGTGTACTTTATGACAGATGACCCACTTTTCAGCTTCTGAGTTCCTGATACAGGCTGGAAACTCTCTGTGTTAAGGTCCGTTTTCTTATTTATTAAGAAAACTTATTTGTGGCAAGATTGGTGCAAAATACCATTTACATACTCTGCATGGTGGTTTTTTTTTTTTTCCTGGTAAATAATAGCTTACATGAAAAGAGTGGCCACTCCTCAGCTTTTTTTGCATATGTCTGCCTGTTTTTCAGCCCTTCTGTTGTGACATATAATATCAGTTTACTTATTCCCAAGGAGGAAGCCTGGCAGTGAAATGTCAGCCCTCACTGAAAAACTGCAGATCCACTCGCAGTTTTGGAGGTGCTGAAACAAAATCAGGTATATTTGTAAGTGATTAGAGAAATACATTAAAGAAGTATGCAATGTGTACATTCAGCAGATGTTAACGTAGGAATAGTTCTGTGCTCTGCTGCAATGAACATAAATTTTTGAATACCTTGCTAAATGTAGCAACTCTAGCTTTGATCAATGCAATTGAGAGCAGCATTTGATTAGACATATAAAATACCTATAGCACGTAATATGAGCTAAAGGCAAACACATTAAATCAAATATTTGCATAGATGTCTACATGTAACCCCAATCCTCAAATTTCATTTCAAAAATACCAGTATAATAGATGTGAAACAGTGTTGAAGATATTATAGAAAGAATTACAAATTGGAATCTGCTGTAGTCATCTAGCTTTTTGGTTAGATTGCTGAGTTGTTTTAACTTTTTTCCCTTCTCCTCCCCCTCCCTTCTCTCTTTTGTGTAGTACAAACAAAATCCAGAAATGTTTAAACAGACAGCTCGACTTTGGGCACATGTGTATGCTGGAGCACCAGTTTCTAGTCCAGAATACACCAAAAAAATAGAAAACCTTTGTGCTATGGGCTTTGATAGGGTAAGTACATGTAACTTAAATATTTTCCGGTAGGGGCAGGGCAAATATTTATGTATAAATAAAGGGAGGTTGTTAGTGTACTAAAGTGGACTCATGACTTCCATAACCTTTTGCAGATCTAATAATTCTATTCTGCTCATTGTTTTTATGAATTGAAGTTTTGAGATACTGCATTATTAGTAAATTTTGTAATATGAGTTGCCCTCTGCCTCTTTGACACAATAATTTGTAATTCTACAAATCATCAGTTAAGATTTAATAAATGGTAATGTAATGGTTTCGATAAGTCTGTGCACTTTACATTCCACTTCTCGGAGCTGCACGTTCACACACTGAAAATATTATTGCTTTTTGTTTTCTCTTTGCAGAATGCAGTAATAGTGGCCTTGTCTTCAAAATCATGGGATGTAGAGACTGCAACAGAATTACTTCTGAGTAACTGAGCCATGTAGAGAGAGCTGCTTCAGTAGTCCAGCTTGCCCCTTCTGGAGGAGCATCACCATCTGTTATTTTTAGGATTCTATATAGATTCTCTTTTAAAACTGGCGCTCTTGCCTGATGATGCTATCTAGGCACTATTGGAGACTGAAAAACCGCTCTGTAAATAAAGCTAATTAAACGTCTGTGTAAATTTAAAAAGGGGAAATACTTTAATTTTTTTCTTACTAAATATTGTAAAAATTCTTTGAGCTCAGCTAAAACAACGGGGGAAAAACATGCCTACTTTAGTGTTTAGCAGTGTGACAAAGACTAGCAGGAACTTGCTTCAGGATTTTGATTTAGTAATTCAGAAAGCAACATTTTTTGAGTGTTAGTCATCAAAATTGTTGGTGCCACTCATCACAGCTATCTTACTGTTTCTAACATGGATCCTATGTGCCTGTGGATTGACCTATATTTGCATGCTTGTACTTAATAGACGTATTAGGTAGGGTCGCTGAAGAGAGCACCGTTTAAATACTCAAGTATTCTTGTGACTTTTTTCCTGAAAGACTTTCAAGATTTACCCAAAGTTCAAAATGGTGACCTATTCAGAACCTTTTTCTTCCTAGTTTATTAATTGGGAAACCTGATTCTCCTCTCCCTTGCATCATACATTGCATCGCAGAACTAAAAAACCTCACTGGATTATTTTCCATCGTCTGTGGGTGTGTGTGCCATTTTCAGTAGTGTAGGCTCCACTTTTAAAAAATATATTTTGAATTACTGTAATGGTTTTCAGCCATCATGTTTTCTACACAAACTCCTAAAGGTTTAGTGTGCTTGGACGTAGCACAAAAAGGTGGAGCTGGCTTTTTTTTTTTTTTTTTTTTTTTTGTCTTAAACAAATGTAAAGTGTGCTTTCAGTACATTCTGGATAATAATGATTTCACTGGATTTGAAGGAGGAAAAAACTGATTCTCTAGCATATTGAGAATGAATTTCTTTTTTTCTTTTGAGTACTTGATGTGATGCAATCAGCTGTGTTTTGCAGCGGTTTTCTAGCTTTATTTTGGGCTTCAGTTTAAGGATTGCTTACCAGGTACTTCAAAATTCATCCTTGCTTGCATTTTTCTCTAGTTGACACATGGAGGCTGTGTTGGTGTTTTTACTGTACATACTTCAAATGCACATAGAAGTAGAAGTGTGTTCTCAATTTAGCTTTCTTTTGGATTGATGTTTCTGATAAACGAGAACTGAAATCTTATCTTGGCTTGTACATACAGTCAGTCTTTTTATTCGTATTAAAATGACATTTCATCCTGAGTGCAAAAGCTTGAAAATTATTAGTTTTGCAACTTCAAACACTAGTACATCTATTTAAAGAGAACTGTAATGTCTTTATGAATATGATGCTAACTTTTGAAAATATATCTGACAAAGTTCAGAGAAAAACTGAGAACAGAGACTGGGGATTGTTGATAATGGAGTACTGTATAAGTCATCTTTTTCATGACTATTTCTTCTCCTAAACAATAGATTAATTGAGCAGATTGGGGAAATGTATGTCTGGGTTTTTTTGCTTGAACTGTGAAGTACAACTCGAAATAGTTTCACGCTTCATAGACAGACAGTTTGTAAACGATACTAGGAGAAATCGGGAACGTTGCTGAATCTGTTAAATATCTGGAGCGTAGTCATAGGGGAACAAAACCAGAAAACAGAGCTGTAGAGCCCTAACTAGTTCAGGATTGCTCCCTGTACTGTTCTGTCTGAGCTGTCCAAAGTTAAAATATCATGGGACACAGACAGTAAATACTTTTAATTCATATCAGTGCAATACTAAATGCATTTCCTTAGTCTTAATGCTTACTGCTTTTTAAGGTGTAGTCAGTGATCGCTTTTCTTGGATTTTTCTCAAGTTAATATAAATCATTGTCAAAGATGCCAAAGGAAACGAATTGTTTTGTCTTTCATTATATTTATTTATTTTTTTTAAACAGGAAGCTGCTACTGTTCAGCTGGTTTGCTAGGTGGAAACCAGGGACAGTAGGAAACTATTGCAAAATGCTACTTGTGTTAATCTCAAGTTGCCGTCTTTTCTGTTGTACAGGCTAAGAACTTCTCGATTACATCAACACTTTTTTTTTTTTTTTTTTTTTTTACCCTGGTGGTAATTATAAATGACTGACTACTTTCCCTTGTTCTTCGCTGCTATTTATCAAAAGAAAGAACTTGGAAATCATTGTCGGGGACATAACACTTCAGTTATGGGCTTTTGGACGTGTCATTTGATAAGAGTAGTTTCCTAAGAACACCAACTGTAAGCACATGTCTGATGATAACCAGAGCAGATTTTTCCAGCTGTATATCTAGGGATAGGGTAAGGAAGACAAAGTTGTAGGGGAGGAAATGGTTATGTGGTGATCATGATCACCACTGAAACAATGCCCTGCTAAGAGACTGATTTCTCTCATGAGGTTACCTCCTTTTCTTCTCTACTGGAAAGTGCTAGTCTTCCTCTTCCCCTTATGTATGGATGTCAGATGCTGGTTTTTTCCCCCCTCCAAACATGTGCTTAATAGCAAAAGGTATCTTGATTGCTAGCTCACATGCTGACGAGAGGGAACCTCTCAAGAGCAGGGCTGGGAAGAAAGGATGACCCAGCATTAAGGAGACCTCTGTGATCTGAAGTCCCTATGCATTTTGACAAGTGAGTCCTTTATAAGGAATGTTTTTGTATTCTTGGTAATTATCAGAGTTGAATATAGGGATAATGTTGTATGAGGTTAGTTTAACTGCAGCTGGGGCTGAGCCCTGGGAATTTTACTGTTAGTGTTCGGTTTAACATTATGAATTTGTACATACAAAATGGTAGTTCTGTTTTCTATATGACTGAACTTCACTATATTCAGGGCCCTGTGCATTCACCAGTGTGGGGTTGACATGCAGTCTGCTCCTGTTGCAGACTCATGCTGCTTGTTTACCGCTTACTTAAAACAAGAACACAAAACACGGGTACAGTTGCTTTCGAAGCACAAATAAATCCTGTGTTGTCTTCCTCTGCTGTGTAACAAGACAGCTTGAAACAGTAATTTTGAAGTCTGAATGGCCCCATTTATCTTAACAGGTTATTGATAATGGAGCTTAAAGACTGCCAGAGCATCAAACAGATTTCAGTGCTGAGCGTTTTAACGTGCATCTAGCTTAAGCGGTTTCTCTCTTGTTTGTTAGTATTGTTGCTGGGGAACAAGAAACTCCTATTGCATCCAATTCCTCACAAATTTAAAGTGTAATCTTTCTCAAAGGTAAAGAGATGTCCTTTCCTGGGTGCCAAAACCCTCAGTTTTCCCACGGGTGCCAGAAGTCCTGACTGTATCCCACCCCCACTTGCCAAATTCACAGCTCCCTCCCATTGCTTCTGTGAACAAGCTGTGTTTCCCAGACAAAATGGTACATTTCAGAGACAAAAACTTAAGAACAAATCCTTCTAGAAAGATGCTGCACTTGATGCTATTCATTCTACATATTCCAAACTTTCCATTTAAAAAAAAAAAAAAAGAAAAATGCAACTTTCAAGTTCTCAGCACCACAATTCTGCACGCGTGAGCGGCTTTCCAACAGAGCTCACATCAGCTTGCCACAGAGTACATGGGGCCTTGACTATAGTTGGTTCAGTAGTATTTATTTGAGGAATTAGATACTAATGAATAAGTCGATCTTTTTTTTTTCTTTTTATTATCATTGTATTCTTTTCCAAGTAAATTACTACTGGAACACTGGCCTAAGGAGTGTAGGCTATTTTTGTCTGAAAGGACAAAACAAATGGCCAGGAAGAAACTTACCTTGTAATGCTGAATCTACGTTATGTGGTGTGGGAAACAGAAACATTTATACTATGCAAATTTAAGCTTACCAGCTGTGAATCAGACTTGGCACTTCAGAGCATATGGATTTAATGGGGTGGAGGGAGCGGAAAAGGGAGAGGATGGGGGGGAAAAAAAAAACAAACCTGACCTGGAGTTTTAAGCAAGAGTTCTTGTTCATGGCTTTGGTCATACACTGTTAATGCAAGTGTTTCGTTTTTAGAGCAAGGGCAAATGTAACCGTGTGCGTGTCCGTTGTTTCCTTCCTAAAAGGCAACAAAGGCTAGCTTGTATTTGGAGGCTTGCCCAAAAGGGAGAACGTTAAGTAATTTAGCAGTGAAAGTTAGTTTTGTTTAATGCCTGTTCGTGAGCAGACACAGCAAGAAGATGCAATGCCCTCTCCTGCTATATTTGATTAATAGTAAAGGTTGATGAGCAGCGTCCTGATGAGTATAGCCACCGATTTGTGGTCGGGCGAATTGCTTTGTAGGACTTGGTGGGCAGCTGGCTAAGCAGTGGATCTGGAAAACACAATTCATCCTGCCTGCTGTTGCATCGCGGAACTAAAGCGTGAAAGTAAAGCTGTTCACTGAGTGCCAAAAGGAAGACTCTGTAGATGTTTTACTGTCAATGTCTTCGTTTTCCAGGCACAGCTTTTCTTATGGCTAGATAAAGGGGCAATTGCTTCTTATTTCTTGTTAGATTTCCAATCTGTAGTCGAAATACATCAGTAAAACCATGTAGCTTGCTCTTTCTGTTTGTGCTGTTTCTGATCCACCACCGGGTGAGTCATCGCTAGACTCACAAGACCAACTGTCCTTAACACATTTTGCTTCTTGCTCGGTTATTTCAGCTGCAGATATCGTAGTTAGCAACTCTGCCTTTCAGATTTGTTCTTACTGGACAAACTCTTGCAAATCATTTGTACTGTGATGTGATGTTCCTTCTCTGCTGTTACCTGCTTTGTAGGCATCAAAACAGCTACCGATTGCTTACGATGCTGAGCCATTCATTGATAATGTAAGTTAAGATATATAATTCAACAGATGAGGAAATGTACTATGAAAATGCTGTACTTGTCCATTTTCCGATTTGTGGCAACTGCTGGTGCTCTGTTGTGTCTGAAGGAGGCTGCCATCATAGGAATGCTGATGTCAACTGTTGAAGAACCCTGCTTTTCATTTACCTTCTCCATCCTAAATTCTGACTTTTCTATTAAAAAATGATTAAAAAATAAAGGATATTGCAGGAGGTTTGTTCCTGAGCATCGGACTTCCTATAAAGGGTGAGTGGGTGGGCTGGAATGCAGCATCAGTGTTTTTTGTCTTGAAAATAAAAACTACACAAACACTTTTGTACACAAATGATTTTTTAAATAAATACACATTTTAAAAGATGTTGATTTTCACTGGGAATGCTTAACAATAAATGCATGTTTCCCTGAAAACAGTTTTCATTTTATTTCTGGTAATTCAAATTCTTCTGAGATTCACCTGGAGGCAACATACCTTGTGAAAGTTATCTTCCTTTCCCTCTTGTTTTTATAATGCATGTTGAAAATATTGAAGAAAATAATCCATGTAATGAAGTGAAAATGTATATTATTTCAACTCAGACCACCTAATGTGATAGGGTAAGAAATATATGTACTATTTCCTTTACCAAAAAAAAAAAAAAAGTCTACCATGGCTGGATCTGAAGAAACAGAGTAGGTAACTTACCGAGGAAAAGATTTTATTTGGATTTTTCAGCGTCGTTCAGGCTCATCTTGACTTTGTAGTTTAAAATGCACATACTTTATATAAACTACAGTCAGCTCTTGCACAGAGACGTGCCAGGTGCTGTGTTATGTAATAAGGAGGGGTCGCGCTGCTCCGTTTCTCAGCTGCAGGAGGAAGCAGGTAGAGATTGTGACTGTGGATTTGTTTGCCACCCCTACATACAAAGCTAACTCTTTAAGTGTCATTTGGTCTGTGTATGTTAAATGGAGTAAAGCAGTGAAAAAGATGGCTTCTGCATAGCTAAAGCTAGGAGGAGGAAGCCGAGACGCGAAGCTTGTTGCAGTACTGGTTTCAAATCTATGTCGTGTCTTCAGGCTTGTGTTGGCTGCTGAGCAGGTGGTGCCAGCTTCCACGCCGGCTGTACTGCACGCCGTAGCATGACTGCGCCCTTCCGCAGCGTGTAAAATAAAGCAGCGGTCGGAGGGGGATTCGTGTGCGGTACCATGCGCTGGGTTGCGTGGTGGCGCCTCGCTCTCCAAAGCGGTGAGGGAGCAAGCGTGCTCCCCGACCTCTCTGCTGAGGCCGGGGCCTCCTTCTCTTAGCCTGTCCGTTTCCCTTTTCTTTCCTTCTCAAAATTATTACCTTGTCCTTGTAGTTAGAGTCTAATAGGACACGAGTAACTGAGGGCTGGCTTGCGCAGCAGTACTACGTGAAGTTGTCCTACGGCCTCGCAACGTCTTCCAGCAGCCGGAAGCTGGAAGTGAGTTTACAGATGAAATGAGCTAGTGCCTCTTGCTGTCCGTGCTCCCCTTGTGTTGAACTCTGCATTTCAGTAGCTGTGATGCTTGCTGGCAAATTTAGCTCTGAGCCAGGTACCTTTGGTAATGCCAATATAGCAAATTCAGGATTTAAAATTGTTTGAAGGTCAAGTCTGGGTCTGGGGCCTGGAGCACCAGTGTCTGCTATAATGTCAAATAAATTACATTGCTTCACTTAGTGGCTGTTTTGTGTTGAAATATGTAAGTTCTTTAGTGAAAAAGAGGTATAACATTCTTCCAGTGTAAAATAAGTGGTAATCAGCTGACATCGAGAGGAAAAATTACCAGCCTGCTGTTCCGGGAGGGGGGGAGAGATGAGCTGTTTTGTGCCGGTTATTTGAGCCACCTGGGATAGCGCAGACCCTTTAGCAACGTGGGTTCCCGGTGCGTCTTCTCAGCGTACAGCCCTCTTCGCTGAAAACTGTGGGGCCGAGCAATGACTCGCTGCAGTTCTCCTCCTCCAGTTCTCGCACGCCGGGGTAGGCGGTGCCCCCTTTCCTCTGCCCTCATAGCTTCCTGCATCTTTCCTGAAAAATAACTGTTCTCACAGCTAGCAGGTTAAGGGGGAAGTTATTGCAGGTATGTACAGGATTAAAAATATGATAGGCAGCGAGTAATTGAGCCTCTTGCTGGTCCTGTCAGAGAGGGTTAGGAAGTTGCCTGCACCTAGCCAGGGAGGTGGAGGGCGAGCTAACTGCGATTAACCTTTTTGTTAACGGAGGAAGAAGTAGCGCTGGAAACTGCGTCGTTGCTGTAGGCTTTCGTTTCCTAAACGCAAGGCAGAAGAACGCGGTACGGAGGAGGGCCCAACCGTTCCTGGAAGCGGTAGCCAACGCTTCTTTAAACTGCTGCGAGAAGGTGTGTTGAATGTGGTGTGGCTTCCAAGTGTAGAAAGTGAGTTGAATGATCAGAAGTTGTCAGTTTAAAGGGAATGAAGAAAAAAAAAAGCTTATGGCCTTTCCTGTTAAAGGGGCAAACATTAAGAAATGAAACCTGTGCATTAACTTTATAGAGGAAAATTACCAGTTTGGGGGGGGGGGGGTCCTGGTTTTTTTGCACGTTCTACTTTGTTTCGCACATTGAAGTCCTTAAACCACATCAAAAACGCCAGGAGTCATCTGGCTCTGGGCTGTGCTTGTAAGAAAAGAGAGCTATTTAGAGGTAGATACGTAGGTACAAAATAATGACCAAAAGTTCACCAAAAGACCATACAGCGGGGGTGGGGGGGACACACAACAACAACAACAACAGCAACAGCAACAACGGTTCTTAAGCACAAACAAGGAAAGAATTGCTCTTCTCGTTGTTACTTTGCCATTCTCCTCATCTGTGAATGGTCCCAAATCTAAACTGAACAGAGTTCAACTAACATTGGAACAAGGTGGAAGCAAACCTTAGGCTGAAACCTTCTCACAGACCACTTAAGCTAGACTTGGGGTGTGAACTGAAAGATGTGGGATTTGCCAAAGCAAAAAGTGCAACTCCCTGGAAAAGCCGACTGGATGAAAACAAAGCTGGCATTCCTAGGGCTCTGTCAGGGCAGTAAAAGCCGAAAGCCATGCAAGGTCCCTTGTGATCGTGCTTGTCAATTCTTATACTCCTTAAGAATGACACTTTTCTAACAAATTTGTTCCCACCAAATTTGCATCTAAGTCACTACTGGTCGTACAGTAGCAACTTGTTATTTTCACCTTTCTGTGGACATGCCGACTTCCTACTTTTTGACTGCTTTAAAATCAGGCAGGTCGTGGCAACTTCTCTATAATAAACTGCCAGCATTTTGTCTGTTTGTCCATTGCTTCTCTTGTACGGACAGCTCTGAAACCAGGTCAAGCTGACAGTGCAATAATACATAAAAAGCAATCTAGCTTATACCTAGAAATAAAATTTGTTGTTGCCAGAGCATCAGATCCCCCATCCCAGGATTATGGGGGCAGAGGGGTGGACGTACTTCCAGAAATCATCGTTCTGTAAGAAGCTCTGTGTATGGGCCCGTTAATGGGGGAATGGAGAGGGATTTCCAATCACAAGCTTTCAAGCTTTCTCCCTTAGCAAAATAGTTATTCCCCCCCAATACGTTTGTGCTAGTTCATAACAGCAAAAGGCTGATGTGCTGCAGTCCTCAACCCCGTGACCTTGGCTGAGCTAAAAGCGCGAGGGCGAAGGGGCAGCCGGTCGGTACTGGTGGGCCGCGGGACGGGCTCAGCGACCCGGGAGGGGCCGGCGGCAGCCTGTGGCTGATGAGATGCCCTTGGTACAGCACTGCCCACGTCCGCTGAGCTCCCGGCAAAAGGAACAAATAAATAGATGAGAAAATTGTCACCAAATGGCCACGTCCTGTAGTGGTGAAGTGACAAAGCCCTCTTGATAGCAAAGATGGTAAGGAGACAGCTGGGCTTAGAGGTAGTCTGTTTTAGCAAGAAAATAGCTCAATGATGCTGAGTCAATTCTGATACAATCCTGGCCACTTGCTTTAGGCTGATTCTGAAACCTTCTTGGGGAAAAGTTGTCCGAAAGAGCTGGCTGCACGAACCTGCAGTCGGGACAAACATCTCCCAGCGGTCATGGTGAAGACCTGCAGCGCGAGGCGCCAAAGAGAGGAGGGGGTTAGGCATCCCCGGGGCAGGGGCTCCCAGGACAGGGCTGTGAGGGTCACATTGAGGTGAGTGGTCTCTCCAGTGGGACAAAACCTTACCAGGTCCTTGAAGGCATCGCAAGGCTGAAGAGTGAGCAAGCAACAAGCAGGCTTTAGTTACTGAAATGTGACCAGCTGGCACGTCTGGCTTGGTAAAGCCAATGCCAAGGCCATGGGACTCTAACTACATCTGCTCAACTTCAAGTTTGCGAAGCCCAAGCAGGCTGCCTCGCAGAGAGCAGGGCTCCTCAAAGACCCCACCACTGACAGGCTGAGCATCCCTTTTACCCTGCCTGGGCACAGATGTGCTATAGGTGTCTGCACATCTGCAACTCTGTACTTGCTTCTCATGGAGCTGCAGCAAACCCTGCTCATCTCCACTCTGCTCCTCTGCTTGCAGCGCCACTGCCTTTTGCCGTGGTCATAACCTCTTGCACATTAAGAAAGCCGCTGCCAGCCTGAACTGTAATAAAATAAATATATTGTTTTAATTTTTTAAAGTAGGTCAAAGCTACCTCCATTATCGTACTTAGAAGGATTTTGGCAATATCCGCTGTGTCAGTGCATTCAAATGGTGTGTTTGTATGAGGTTTTTTTTTTTTTTTTAATATTTATATGTATAAACGTCACATTATTCCTACCCATTATGTCTACTGGATTTGCATGCCATTGAGATGTTGAACTTTGTATCCTGACCAGTCATGGTAAAAACCAGGATCAGCAGAATGTCAAAATGAAAATGAAAATATCCTACTTAGAGGTGAAGCTGTTGACATGACTTTGTGTATTGGCCAATAGGAAGAACAACAGTGAGTGAAGCTGTATGGGAATATTTGTCATAATTTAAAAGGACTCAGCGCTCAAGGGATGAACCATGGGGTGCAGAGCTGCATGGGGTGCAGAGCTGCATCTTGTGCTCCCTCAGGCAGGCTCGCAGCATTGAGCTATTTGGGGCATAGCAACTTGGCCCTGCCGCAGGCTAAAGGGATAAGCCTGGTTTACCCCAGCTGCTGGGCATGTGCCGACCTTTGCAACAAAACTAAAAGTGGCATCGAACAGGCACCTTATTTGGCTGGAGTAGGCAAAAAGCAAAAGGAAACCATGGTGATAAAGAGAAGCAATCAGCAAATACCCTACTAAAAGCAATAGTGGCTGCTAAAACGAACAGAAGCAGCATTAGAGAAATACATCACCGAAAACATTTCCCAAGGACTTTAAGGGCACTCTCCGACTCTGGTTTTTGTCCCTAATTTGGCATCACCTTCTCTGCAGTAGTAAGACATATTCCCAAACCCAGGTTGGTCTCTGAGCCAGTTAGCCCAAACCAGAGTGACAGCTGTGGTCAGCCCTGGCAGAGACACCAGCTGGCTTCCCCCCGCCCCGGGGGTCTTGGCACTGAGGTGCTCTCTGTAAGTTCGGGGCTGCCCTGCTCCAGTTTTGGCATGCAGGCTTTTCTGACCCCTTCACATAAGGTTGGTTTCTACTCCCCATTGGGCCAGCCCATGGCTCCTGCCTGTGCTCATTCCTGCCCTCTCCCTCGCCCCTCATGCTCTGAAATAACATATCACACAGATGCAGCAACTTCTTTGCAGACTCATCCTCCCTTGAAATTGGGCTGGAACCAATTGATGATGGTGTTTAAAATGACTTAAAATGCTTTTTCCTCTGATGAGTGTTAGGTCACCTGTCACCAAACACTTGTCATCATTGCACTGAAATGACTCAGAGGAACCGGCAGGAATTAACTAATCATCTGGCTTTGCCATGTCCCATTAGGACCAGCAGCAGGAGCCCAGGAGATGAACCATGTCTACATCATGGTCAGCCCAGCAGGACTGCAGACATCACCATGATCTGGCACATACAATCTGTGAGGGTGAAGAGCCTCATAATACGCCTGTGGAAACCAGAAAGGATTAAAAAATGCACACTTACTACTTTTGGGTTGGGAATGCTGGATCTTCTGTGGTGGCTTGTAGTATTCCAGATGACCAGACGATTTCCCTAAAGCATTTAGAGCTTTGGCCATTCAATGAATGGTAAAGAAAGACTTTCAGGCTGTTTCTGAGCTGACTACATGTGGCTAATAGCCCAGGCGACATTTAGGCAACAGCTTACCAGAGCTGAAGTCTGCATGGTGGCTGGAGTACAGTAAGGACTTTCCACTTAGCGAAGGGAGAAAGTAACACAAGCAACCTGGGCTGAATCAGGAGTGACTTTGTGGGAAATGCAAAGTTTAAATTCTTGCTACTAATGCAAAGTCTAACAAAATGTAAGTGCATTTCCCCAAAATGGATCAGCGCAGAGGTTCCTCTTTCTCTCTGCAGCCAGCCCCTCTAGAGCGCCCATCTGGCAGCACAGCAGGAGCAACCTGAGCATGCGGAAAATCAAAGATAGGGGTTTCTTATACTTCCCTTCCTTTTTAGGAGGAGGAACGCAGCCCTGATTGGGATTTCACTCCACTGAGTGCAATATGATTTCTGTCCGGGAAATCTGCTGTCTGGCCTCCCTTGTAGACCACATTAAGTGCTATGATGCTCTTGAACCGCTCAGAAGATGGGACTTTCCAAAAGATGCAACTCTTCCTCTTTTACTAGACTAGCCTGAAAACTGGAGACATCCCCCCCCCCCCAGTGATTAAGTAACCACTGTTTTCAAAGAATAGCCAGAAGTGAGCTTTTCGAGCTAAGATAAAGTTTCATGCTCAAATGATGGAAAAGAACAAGTATGACTTTCTCACAGCTGGGAGGAACATGTTCGATTTGGAGAGAGCCTCCAATTAAGATTTATCTGGTTTCCTATCCTCTAACCCATGCAAATTCTGTCTTATTCACCACCTCAGCTTTGGTTTTTGGAAAGCCACTACAGAAATCTAAAGTAAATGCTATAGTACTGAGAGCAAATACTATTATTGGCTTAGTAGAGCTCTCAATGACTTTAAAAATCAGAGATTCCGAATATTAAGTCATACTAGGGACATTAGGAAGGTAACAACTTAAGCCTGTCTTTCCAACATCCATTTGAGCATATGGAAAACATTTATATGACAAAGTAAACTCTTAGCTAAAAAGAGTGTTTCAATCAAAACGACTAAAAGCTGTACTGACCAGTTTCAAATTACGAATCAGTACAGTCTTTAGATTTTCAGAGATGCATACCAAAAACCTTATCTTTTTGATTTAAAATAAAAGAAGTGAAAAAGAATTTGCTCATAGTACTGTTTGTTTGTTACTTGAAGGCACAGAAGAGAAGAGAATTGCTTGAAAGAGCTGATTAAACTGTTTTCTACAGAGTACTTCTGTTACTTATTGTTTATTAAGTAGTTCTGACCTTTACAAACCGCAGGCCTTCATGGGTGGATTGTAGCATGTCTAGTGCTTTTGACACCTGTGGTGCAAGAGGTGATGGGACCGCCACTGGCAGCGTGCACACACACCACAGGGGCATCGAGTCCAGGCTCGTGTATCACAGGCCCCCAAACCTTATAATCCCAAATTCATAAAACCTTCTAAATCCATCTTAAATCTACTTCTCTTTTGGAAGAATTCTTCCAAAACACTGCTGTTCATATAATTAGTAACCATCTCTTGATTTCTGTTTATACCCACGTCACCCATTACACCTATCCTTTTTTGTCCTGTGTCACCAGCTTTAATCAGCTCTGCTCCCTCTGAACATCAGGAATCATACTTTTTTACTTAACGATCGGACATTTAAAAGTGTGACTGAGGTTACATGGGAGGCTGGAGTGGCTTAGAGTACAATCAGCAAACAGTTTTTTAGAGGTGCAAGAATCAGTTTTATGCGTATGATTACATATACATATACTGGAGAGAAGCTTCTGAATACCCACTGCATTAGAGACGATAGGAAGACATTAAAATTAGCCTGCTGCCCTAAAGGTGCCAGAGTATCACTCAGCTCCAGGGCACCCAGCACAGGTATGCTGCTTTCCAAGTCCCAGAAAGGGGACAGACTGGAAGCAGGTTGCCATCACCACCCACAATAGTTTGTCCAGTCTGCTAATCGTGCTCTCCTTCCTCTCCAAGAGCTGATGACATGAAGTACTCGGGCAGTGACCACCTCTCCCAGTTACTCAGGAAGCAGAGCAGAGCTTATCTGCCACCTCCATCGAGCAGCAGCATGCAGTGACTACGCAGTGAGCGGTACAGTGCTCACGTACAGCATCGTACACGTGCTCTGCGTACGGCATGTGACTCTGCGGCTTCCAGAAACCCTGACCAGAGAAGGACAATGGTTCACAGTCCTCTGCCGCTAGAGCGAACGCGCCCCATTTCTGTTCCATTACTGAGCTGGATGATGCTGAGGCACCCAAACATACAGCAAAGCAGATGGTATTTCTGAATCAGCCTGAGTCTTTACTCCTACTGTAGAGCAAAATATTCCAAATGCCCCAGCTTTCCTTGGGGTAGCGTCCAGTCTACAAGCCAGCTGTCCAGCCAGAAGTTGATTGCTGTAACTGCCACACCAGGGTAAGAAATCACAGTATTGCCTATGCAATTGTTAGAGCAGACAGTGGTGACCCACTGCTGAGCTTTAAGACTCTCAGCCCAACACCAAAGCCCAGCTCACAGCTGGGACTGCCCTGATCACCAGCTGTCTCCTGCTTCACAAACTTTGGTGCAGCAGGGTCAACAGAGAGCAGTCTCGGCTTCCAGGGGAAGGAAAGAATAATTATTTGCCTAAACTCAGGGAACACACACGTATTTCCTGTTCTGGAGCATACCTGCCTTGCAGTGTTACAAACACATATCTGAGCTCCTGTGGTTGTTGAAATAACAGTCTTAGTCATGAGAGTAGGATGCTGCCATGTACACTAGGTTATTTACTCATGCTTCTTGCCTCCACTGACATGCGGCTGTGACTGACCTGCTGGCAGCATGACTTCAGTGAGCTACAAATTAGCTGGGTACATCTGTGCTCCCACTGAAGAACCGACTTGTCTCAGGCAGTAAAACAGGACCCAACTGCCTTGCTCATCTGTTTTGCCCACAGATACCTCAGCTCTGCTGACCACAGATCTAGTTGTGCACGCGGTGACAAATACACCAGCTTCAAATTTGAGTGGCTTCTTGCCAAAGCTGAAGTGGTTAGGAGTTGTCCTAACTCTTCTCGCTCTTGGCTGACAAAACCCAGCCATGGCACAGTGCAGCAGTCACCTGACAAAAGTTTTGTCATGACTTTAGTTAGGCAGAAGCGTAGAGAACACACGTTGTTGTGGGTCAGAAAGGCCCTTCCACCAGGTTAACAAGGGGGAGGACTTCTCCCAGGATAACGCTAGGAGGAACGACTGTAGGCTGCGCTTTGTGGCTAGTAATTCCAGCAACTCTGTATGTAGCACAAGTGCAGTTTGTGTCTGATGGGCCTGCGACACGAAAGCTCCAAGGAACGCGCTCACGTTGTCTTGCTTCACAAATGTGAAGCAAGCCGAGTTCGATATGGCGAGGTCTGAGGCAGCTCTTACCAATTAATGGAGTAAGTGTGGATTCTTCTCCGGCTTTTGTAGCCTGAGTGAGGAGGAGGTTGTTTGAATTTAGCCGATCGCTTCTGTAGTGAACAAGTTTGAATCAACATCTTGCCACGGTTCCACTGGATCACTTAATCTCTTTACAAGCAGCTACAATTACCAAGAACTTGGTAAACTGCCTCGGTACTGCAGAAAACAGGGCTAAGAACTTGTACAAGAACAATAGGTGCTCCTACTACGAATCTTTATTATCTCTAGTGAGTCAGACAACGTAAAAGTAGTCATCCTGCAGGTCAAAACAATGACTTGCTCCTAAGGAATTACTGATGGCACTATGGGATTGGCCATCTTCAGCTTGAAACAAAAGATCAGTGAGTGTGAGATTAAAGGAAGAGATAGGGTTGCTTATCTTCTTAGTCTCTCATGTGGTCAAGCTACAGGAATAAGAAATTTTATTCTTGAACAAAAGCACCTGCTCCATCATTACTTGTTTGTATTAGCAGGAAACTAAGCACATAACTGTAACAAGATCTCTGTAAAGACAGGTAGTTGGGAGGTCTAAAATAAGCTGAAGTAACTTCTAGAACAGTCTTGGCTAAAATAGTCACATCATTCTTTTAAAAAAAAAAAAAAAAAAAGAGAGAGGCAGAGGCCTGAATGTGGGGGGTAAGGGGAAAGAACAATATAAGGCTGTAAATTTGAGTGTTTTTGTCTAGCTTTTAATGCTAGCCCATGGATCTACTCTCTTGATCCAGCTTGTGCAGTAGCGAAGGAAAAGGCTGTCAGCCACCGTCTCTGCTTCTCTGTTAAGACTTCCAAGCTCTTCTACCTGAGGAAGTCTCCTCTCATTTCCTTCCTTCTAGGAACCAAGGCAAATGGGTCCAGGGAACGTCAGGCTTAAAAATCCTTTGAGGAATGGAAGCTGTTATCAATCTTTGATGTTTAAGAGCTTTTTCATCAAAGAGAGCGTTCCGCTGATTTGAACTTTCCTCTTGCCATTTGAGTATCTCAGGAACTCACAGGCAGGATGATTCTCTCCTTGTCAGAAATTTAAGCAGAGGAAGGCTTCTAGGGACACATCAAGAGCTGCTTGCAGAGAATTGAGCTGCCCTTTGTTCAACTGCTGTTTATCACATCTTGTTATTCTCCGGGTAAACATGTTCCTGCACCAATAGGATTTCTTGGGCTAAGAACAGCTACTCTGTGAATAATGCTATGAATGACTAATGAATTAGTTATCAGTTAGGCCCATCTGGCCAGCAAGTAGACTTTATAGCCCAAATCAAAAAAGTTGGACTATTTCCTTGAGTGCTGATTTGGGATTCAACCTGTGGGCACAAACAAACCTATTATTGCTGATACACCTAATCATTGAGCACATATGCATGGCTATGACAGCAATTTCTTGAAGAGGGAGATTTCCTGTGTATTGCAAGTATTTGGTGATCTTTTGGGAGCTTCAGATGAGAAAATACATTCAGCTATGATAACCCCAACATTTAACAAGCAACTCAGTGGCCAGTCTGATGTTGAAATTGGTCCAGCAATATGTACTAAGCATCCATTGTCTGGAAATACATTTTAGAGGAGTATTTTTTGTTATTTAGCAACTCTAAAATTTTAAAGCTTATCATCGCATACGCAATGAAAATTTGTAATGGATATTATTCTTGCTGTTTAAGAAATATACGGGTTCTCTCTAGAAAATATTATTTTGTCTAAAAACAACAATTCAGATTCAAGTCTGTGGAGTGGCTTAATTATCTAGATTATGAAGTATGTTTCCACAACAATACAACCTTTCTGTCCTACTGTTATGAGAACGATACATTCCTAGAATCAGAGGAAACAAAGAAGATGGGAACTTCAGATGATGAGAATTTAGCTCGAACTATATAACTCTGAATATAAAACTTCAAGACCTTAGAATATTCAAACTATTTTGTAAAATATTTTAAAATTCATATAAGTTAAGCACAAAATAAACATTTTCTTCTTTGGAAAAACTAGAGAGCAGGGAGACCAGGTTGAGAAATTCTGTATGTAGACTTGTCTGTGGCAAGTTCCACCAAAAGATCAGGCTTTTTCCTGTAGTTTGTATGCTGCATTTTTGCTTAGCCAATTATGTCCAGCATAATTTGCTACATGAATGCAGCAATTTTCTTTGGCCATCCTGATAATCAATGTATTAAAGTAACTTAAATGTTCTCTTAAAGAAAAACAGATAACAGAAAAAGTTAGCATGCAAAACTTGCATAATTCTGTGTTTGTAAATTAAAGACAACAGAAAGGCCATGCTCTGAGCTGGGCATTGGACCATAAGACCTCTAGAAATCCCTTCTAACCAAAATTATTCTAGGATGACTCCATGAATAATTTGACATTGGAACAATTTGACCGAAAACTGGAAAAAAAAAATCCATCAGCCACTTCATAAAAATGAAAGCTTTTTGAAACAATTCTGAATGAAAGATTTGCAAAATTTGTCAATTTTGGCTAGATTCCAAAGCACTGTTAGAGGCACACTACTGCCTAGCGCTACTAGCCTCCAGAGCTCTTAGCTACTAGAGCTGATTTCTAAAAGAGGGTTTTTTTGTTACAGTATTGTAACAAAAAGGCTTAAAATTTCTTTTAACAAGAACCAAAATGGCATATCTTTTGCATGAGGGAAGTATTTAAACAGAGAACCAAAAGGAAACTATATTATGATCAGCAAATCCAATTTGTGAAAGTATTTCAGTTTTAGAAATCAAAACCCTGATGGATATATGTGTAATTATTTGCTTTTTTTTTTTTTTTTTTTTTTTATCTCCCAGTATCCCTCTATCAAAAGCACTTAAAATCTTTAAGCCAAAGCATCTCATATTGCTTTAGCAAGAGAGTGGCATATATATCGCTCTGTGAAAAGAGCATATTTTTTTCTGTTACAGAGGAAAAATAGATGTAACACCAATTAAATACTGTATCTTGATATGAGAGAGACAACCATCTAGCTTAACAGCACCCAGATATGCCTAACCTATTTTATGATAGCAGGTAATCCTTAACTAATGTCAACAGAATCCAGCTATTCTACAATGTATCAAAAGATTTCCAGGAAACAATTTGCAGGGGAGAAATGGGAAACTGAGAAACAAAGTGACTTGTTCATCATCATTCTGCAGACCAACCCCCTTCTTCACACACTTTACAAAATAAAGCACCATAATATCAGCCAAAAATCTATCTTTTAAACTATGTAATAATCTGCATTACAGCTTATTTGCTCAATATAATATTTGTATGAATGCCCAAGACCACGTACAGGTACAGAGCAAATAGCTGTTTTAGGGAGAAAGATTAAAAAAAGGCAACTACCACGTGACACCTAGAAGCGTTTATTTTATGCAACAAACTTAAATATGATCATGTGTACATAAAAGTGTACACTGTATCTATGCTGAACAATGCCAGGAAACATAATATTGATGCAACAATCTTCTAAAATAAACATTAAAAAATGAGTCTGGACAGGAAGACAAAATGCAAAACAGACTTACTTCCAATCAGCACAATGCTTAAAATTGAGAGCAATCCTAAACGTTTCCAACTTTCCTTACAAAGCTGCCAAAGTCCAACTATTTTTAAAAATTGAATTTGTTTCTTTACATCAATAATAAAAATCTGGTGACAAAACATTATAAAATCAAATGCTGGACTGTCTTTACTCCTTTAAAATTTAGAATAATCCAACAGAACCGCGGGAGTAAAAACACTTAAAAGTGATATATGTTTTTATAAAACAAACATCAATATGTACATTTATTGCAAATTATATTAAACTAAAATGGAGGGAAAATTAAAAAATGAAATGTCTACTTGCGAATTAATAATAATTTTAAGTGATTACTTTCCCACTCTGATAAAAATCAGAAAGCAACATTTATAAAATTGCCACCACATGACTTTTCATAGCAGGGAACTGAAATCTGTACATCTTATTTTTGCAGAAAAGTAGGCAGGCAGAAAGAATTATACATAAAACAGTCTCCAAAAGTAAAGCAAAAAAAAAAATTTTGTGATTTTTTTTTTCCTCTAGTCTTGTTTAAAATCCATTCAGTAGACTTCTACTTTTTCTGTAAAACATGGGAATACCTGGCTCTAGGATCATGAATTTTCAATGTCAGTGTAAGGACCTCCTCTGACTTTCTTTAAAAAAAAAAATGCAGCATGAAAATTAATGGTGTAAATACACTTTTAAACTCCAGAACTCAGGAACTGGAATCAAGTGTTAAGCAATTTGCTTAATTATTGACTTTTCATAAAAAAAGTCTCTGGGGAAATAAGTACAGATGCTTTTAGCCTCTTTCTCAAGAGTTTCTGCTTTACATTTCCATTGAGAAGGATTAAATTCATGTGAAAGGGAAGCATAGTTTTCCTTCTGTTTACAGAGCTGAAAGCTGTGTTTTGAAGTAATTTCAGTTCCTGTACAGGAAATTTCTGAATCCTAGTTTTTGCAGAAGCTTGGAGCATGCCTTTATTTGGCCTTCATTTCCTCCCTTTGCGAGTGAGTTTTCTTTTTACCTTTTTGGAAGGAGAAAAGGAAAAAAAAAGTTAATCATAAGAATAAGGAAATTACAATTAATTCTGACTCAAAATCCTAATCCAATCTGTATTGTGTATATTTAAAGTCTTACACTATTTCTTTATACCTGTGACTTTTCTCTTCCAGCTATATCTTACATCTTCTCAACTATCATAGTATTAGTTCAATATAACTGCATTTCGTTATTGTATAACACAACTTTCGGATAAACTTGAAAATATACAAGTTGAATGAATAATAACTCAGCATAAAGAGAAATTTCTCCATAGCTTTCATTGGGATCAGAGAATAAGAATGGTAACTTGCTCTAAGTATTCTGTTACTCAGATTTATAACAGCATTGTGTGTGTCTTATTTAAAAGCAAGCAGTACTTCAAACGTTTACAGTAACTTGTACATTTCTACTTAAAAACAAAAAACTATCAGGTGTAGAGTTATTTTTACATATCTTTTTATAGAAGGAAGACAAGTTTATTTGACTCCCTATCCTATTAAGCTAGAATAAAAACACAGAAGTGTCCTATATAAAATGCCTGCTACACCTTAAGGAAGCCTCCCTCTTCTATCTCTGTGTCCTCAGTGTCTTCCTGGCTGCTCTCACAGGCTTTAAAAAGATCCATTGCATTTTGGGAATATCCTGGACTTGAGTCTATCTCCAACAGTGAATCTCCATCACTTCCAAGCACCTGGCTTCTGAAAAAACGTTAATATGGTTGTGGTATTTTTTTTTTTTTTTTCAAGAAACACTGAGGTCTTACATATTTCAAAGAAATTAACTGATACAAGTGGCTTATTTAAGGCTATGGATGGTATAGTTTATTATGAAAACTTATGAAGTATTAAAAAAAGCATTGCAAGGCAGTATACAAACACTATTCTCTTGAAAGACTGGACAGCTTACTAGTATATGAACCTTGCTGTGAGAGGAAATGGGAAATCATATTTGATCATGGTTCTCTACAAGATCTTCAATTTGACAAGATCTCTAGAAAAAATCTAGAGAGGAAATTACTCATACTTCCCTCAGATTAAATTGAGATTTCCTCCAGCACACCAGTTTCTGAGCTTACCTTACTGTTCTTCAACTTTGGACACTTTAATGCAAAAGTGATACAATAAGGGTCAGCTAAATTAATTTCTCAGTGTTTAGGTGCATTTGAGGTTTCATTATATTAGAAACCAAATCAACATATTAAAATATACATACATACATATAAAATTATAAATGCTGTTAATATTAACATTATGGCATTAAACAAGCATCAGACCCAGAATACCAGAAAAGAATTGCAAGTTATTCTTTTCATGAAAGACGGTCAATTTTCAAACCACTGTTACCAATGAACTAGAGCAGAGCAAAGCACTTGAATCCCTGTATACCTGGGATGAATGCACTGAAATACCCTCAACTCTTAGTACTTTTACACAGCAGTGCTAATAAGGGGAACTAGGATGTAATATACCAAAAATACCATTTGGTGAAGACAATTCAGCTAATTCTAGCTGCCCTGGTTGAAAAACAGAACGCAACAGAAACCATGATGGACCATGGTTTTTATTCTTATATAAACGCTTTGGTTTAATTATGCCCTTTAACCTATGCTAAATCTGTTATAATTGTAAATTCTGGGTCTATCTTGAGAGAAGAATGGCCCACCCCACTTTTTTTTTTTTTATTTTTTATTTTTTTTACCTTTGTAGATCAATTTGTCTCTGTGCTGCTGCTGGCTTTTTTGCTGTGTCTTGCTGTTTCGGTGCTTTGGCATTACCTGCTTCTAACCCTCCTGGATTTTCTTGACTGACTGCTGCCCTTTTCCTTCCCCTGACAGGTGGTTTACTTGTTTCCTCATTTTTTGCAGTGGTGCCCTGAGGTTCAGGTTTGGGTGGACGCCCTCTCCTGGTTTTTGCTGCGAGTGATGGCCCTGTTTCTTCTGCATTCTTTTCTTCTGTTTTTTGATGAATGTTCTCAGTTCCAGATGCTGTTGCCGTTCTTTTTTTCCCACGTTCAGTGCTGTTTCCTTGTGTAGCCTGATCAGAATTAATTTCCTATAAAAGAAAATCATTAAATGTGAAATAAAAAAAGAAAAAATTCCCAAAAGTAAACTGGAATTGTCACCTCCTTCTGATAGAAGCATGAGTTTATGAAACATACGTGTTGTTATAAACACATATCACATTGGCTTAGTTCTAATAAAGGATATTACTAAATGGGATATTTGACATTAACCTTGTAAAAGGATTTTCTGCACTACAGCTGTGTCATTTTAATATCTGTACTCAACATATATTTTCAGTTGCTTGGAAGTAAGATTAGAGTAAGACTAATAATCTAAGCTTCTCCCACAGTAGTCGTGCTGGACACCCTTCTGCCAGCCTCCAGGAGAGAGAATTGCAGAGCAAGAGGAATGACTGTGGTAAAGCAAATGATATTTACTTCAATAGATGCAAATTTTGAGGTTAAACTCCTGGGAAGATTCAGATTATAGAAACCCTAAATGCCATTAAAAGGAAAAAAGCAAGGCTTGGGGGGAACAAAGGGAGGAAGATCTGGACACAAGTAAAACCTACTGTCTTTCTTAATTCTTCCATGTTTAAATAGGTATGGCCTATGTGCATGTTCTCCCCAATACACTGAAGAAGGTAATGAAAGTGATTACATTTCATGAACCTGTGTCTGTATATGTGATAAGCAAAGGGTGGTGGCAATACCAACACTTTTCTACCCAGAAAAGTATTCATCTGGAGACAAAGAAGCAGCAATTGGATGCTGGACTTCCATTTGAGCAGGAGCAGAGGCTTCTGGGATAGTTTTCCAGGAAGAAGAGCAGAGAAAAAGGAGCATGGCTAGGATGACTTAACAATTTCAAACACGTTAGTTAAGACCATTCCCTAAGTGCTGTGCCTGAAGCAAGGACTTTTTTGTTAAATACTACCACTATTTCTTAAATGTTTATATAGAAGTCATGCAGTCTCTGTAATCCTTATTATTTTATCAGATTCATATGAAACATTTACAATTGCTATTGCTAGAAACATTACAGATGAATCATTCTCAAAATCTCAGCTAAAGTCAGGTTTCAAGAACTGAAAAAACATTTTTAAAGACTTATTTTTTAAATGCTTTGCCTAGCTTATCTAGCTTTTCAGAACTTCATTGGGGAGGAGAGAAGAATCGTACGGGTGAGATGTCAGAAAGATATCTTCTTCATTAGCTCATAGGTGTGTATATTGTGTGGATGTTATTTAAAGAGATTAAGAAAAAAAAAATCTAGCTTCTTTATGTGAAGATACAAATCCCAAACAAAATTTTTCTGGGCAACCTACTCCACTATTTATTTTTTCTCACAGTGAAGAACTGTGTTGTCTTATATCCAGATAGAATTTCCCCTCAAGCAACTCATCTTGTGCTGTAACCACGCAGCCTTGAGAAGAGAGTACCTTCATCTTCTCCATAACAACCTTTTAGACATTGGAAGACTATGATTACATCCTAAGCCTTCTCTTCTCTAGGCTGCACAAACCAAAGTCTTTCAACCTTTATATTCATATGTCAAGTTCTTGAACCTCTTAATCATCTTGGTGGCCCTCTGCTTGACTCTCTTCAATTTTTCTATGTCTCTGTTGAACTGAGGCGGACCAAAATTGGACACAGTATTTCATGTGTGGCCTCACAAGAGTTGAGCAGAGTGGGATATCCACACCCCTCACCCTGCTGGCTACCCTCTTGCTGATGCAGCTCGGGACCCGGGTTGCCCACACTGCTGCCAAGGCATACTGCTGGCTCACGTTCAGCTGGCTGTCCACCCCGACCCTTGGCTCTTCCTCAACAGAGCTGCACCCCAGCCAGGCAGATCTCAGCCTGCTGTACTGCTGCTTGGGTTTAATGTATCCCAAGTGCAGGACTTCACATTTATCTTTGTTAAACCTCATGCAATTATATGTTTTATGAGTTAAAAAATCACTATGCTTTAGGCATGGTCTTATGTCTCTAATGGAAGGGAAAAAACAGCACAGCAAAATTCTCAAACTGTAAATAATGTTTTGGTTGTGACACAATCCAAGAGACAGACATTAATTTAATGACACAGGACCACTTGCCATCTCCCCAGCAATAGCTTCAGTTAAAGACACAGGTGTCAACCTTCACTTTGACCTTCACTTTGAATCACCACCTTACTGTTATTTAAACTGGAAAAAAGATGGAATAAAAGTGGAATTTTTGGGGAATTTTATGAAAAAAGAGAAGGTCCTTTCTGATCTGCCTGAGCTTTTTTGAGCACGTTCTCTATTAATTTCTCTGGATACAGTAACCAGGAGTATTGAAACTAAGAGGTCTTTTTTGGGCTAAGGAAATGATACAATTACGTGAAATGAAATCAGTTATTACTGATTTTGCAGAGATCATCTAAGATGCAATGATATGTACTGAATAAATCCCCCACACCAAGCTAATTATAGAAATGAAGTCCACAAAACCCGCAAACCATACCTTGTTTTTCACAGGTTCTGTCTTTGCTGGTGTGACTGAAATAATCCTCACAGGATTTTCATCATTTTCGCTGACCCCGGTTTCTGATATATCTGAACTTTGTTCCCTGGTAGCACAATTAAAAACAAAAGACAACCAAAATATACAGAACAAAAACAACTAGAAGAAGTAAATGTAAAATTTTTCTTTTTTTTTTTTTTTTTAATATCAATGCAGACAGGCTAAATTATTAAGAAAGTTGTGTTACTTTGTGTTTACATTTTCTATCTCAGAACAGAACTGAAAGGGATTGCCTAGTCACTCAGCCCAGTCCCTCATCACAGGCACTATGCCACATAATATTTTTCACAAACTTAAGAGCCGTGCTCTAAGCAACGCTATGTTCTTCTTTTAGATAGGAAAGTCTGAAACTGATAAAGGTAGGGAGGAAGAATAAACACCAGGATCAGTAATGCTCAAGCTTCCAGTTAATTTACATAAAAGCATAATAGTTTAAAAAAGTAATTACAATATATCAGACCCACCTAAACCCTTTCCCACACACAGAACACATTCTCAGCTGAGAGATACTTCCCTTAGGCTTCATGAAAAGTAGCAAGTAGTCGATTTTATCTACTTTCCTTAATCTTTTATCTGATCCAGTCAATCAATTCCAAAACAAACTAAACTTAATCCTAAAATCTGAAAGTGTAAATTCTTTCTCCAGATTTATGAGAAACCAAACAACTCTTTGGATCCACAAGGAAAAGAACACTTACTACAAGAAAGGGAGAGTATTAAATTATATATTGCATCTTTCCACTGAGATCTTGATCCTCCTAAGTATGCTCTTTTTTATTGTTCTTTATCTTAAAAAGATTCAAATGTTTCAGCTATACCAAAAATATTTATTGTTACCAATCAAGATTAATCCTAATTTATACCTCACAAACGTTGTGTGTAGCGAAATCAGTTTAGTATTAACTATAACTGGTGTCTTCAATTTGTGTATTTTCTGATGCAAAAATACTACCACTATTAACCACCATAATTTCAGGACACTGTAGTGTCTCTTCTGTTATAGTCCGTATTGACTACAGGCAGGCATAAACAATACATTGTACCAAATTCTTGCCTAGTGAAGAAACAAAGATGGAGATTTGACCTACTATAAATACTGGACAAAGAATGACATCTCACTGTTCAAATTCAGACTGTAACAGTGACACACACACCAAATCATCTCGTATCCTAAAATGTGCAATTATCCTGGAGAACATGAAATTAAGAGCTGAGGAAAGAAGTCATCTTTCAAATGCCTGTACCTTGATCTGTTTCCTGCAGAAGAGCTCAGCTCAGAGTTCACACTGATATTGCTTCCAGTCTCTGATCCTGTGGTTCTAATATATGGTCTCCTTCCAGTAGCAGATAATGGTTTGTTTACTGTACCTAGTACACCAGTTGGTTTTGGCTAAAAGAAAATGGCTTAGTGTTAAAAATAGGAACTGTAGATATTTTTAAAATAAAAAAGTATTTCCTTGGATTTTCTAAAATACCTCTGGGATAACGAGGGTTAACAGCCTTATTCATAATGCCATCGATTTAGAGCTACAGGTCCCATCTTTACTTAAAAGATACAGTCTATCATACTTTTATATCTCATCAGTGAATGGCACTTTATGAATTGCCTTGCTGTCTCTCATGCTTTGAAGGGATATCAGCTATACAAGTCTCAACAAATGCCAGAATGGTAGAAAATATTAGGGGGCTAAAGGAGCGTGGCAACTTCCTGCAGTTGCAAAGCCTCTAAATCTGCAGAAGCAATGGTGTCTATGGCGAAAGAGATAAAAATGCTTTCCAAAACGTAATGCATAATTAGGTTCATTGCAACAGTAGGAAATGTGTACACTTTTCTTAAACTGTACAGAAAGCTGGTATAAAAATATTTATCTTAACACCATCTATTCTAGGGTTTTCTGATGCAGAGTCGGTAGTTTAGATCTTGCTATGGCTGGTGTCTGCTGACTGATTTGGTCAGGCTGGGTAGATAGTATGAAGAATTTTTTTATTTTGTCTCTTGAGATAAGTCAAGGAAGTTTTCATAACTGGCATGACATACTCCTCATGTAATTTTACATTTCCTCAGAGACTAAGTTAATTTCTTAAGATATTCTCACAAGAAGAAACAATTCCCCTGTGTGAAATTTAGGAGAGAGCAACCACAGATGCTGGATACCACTTTGCCAGCAAAGAAGCAACAATCTCATAGAAATGGCTTGTTACTCATCATCTGCTCAGTAGCTGCATCATCCTAGAAGCTAATACTGCACAAAATTTACTTAAATATATTATTCTTATACATACATGTTTTATTTGCACAATTTACTGAGTAATTAAAAAGTAGGAAACATTTGGTGCAACTAGAAGGAGAAAGAAAACATTTAAGAGAGAAAAGTGAGTGCTTCTTCACATTGCAGGTTGTGAACTTTTGGCACCTATTGCCACAAGAGGTTGTGAAGGCAGAGTATCAGCAGGTTCAAAACAAGAGCACACAAATTCATGCACAAGTCCATAAACAGATATAAAAACCAACAGGAAGAGATGCAGAGAGTCTAACATCCCAATAGAAAAATCACAAATGCTGGCAAGTACTAGAAGGAAAAGTGGTAGAAAGTGCTAGATTTGCACGCTCTCCCAAATCATGTTGTTTTGGCCTCTCTGTAAAGAGAATACCAGACCAAAAGGACCACTGGCCTGACTGAATGGTGTATCCTAATACGAAATGGAAGTAGACAGAAAATAAAGCAAGTGTCTGTGCATGCTATTAGAGCATGGAATAAATGTTCATTTTTCCATGACAGTGAAAACTGCTTAAATGATATTACCTTTGTAAGGGAACTCCCTTCCAATATAATTGTATTTTAACGGGATGCATGAGAAAAGCCTGTCTTAAGTTAGCAACATTTTTTAGCTACAACACAGCTTCAGCCTAATTTGCTGAATGCCTTCTCAAAGGAGAAACGCAGTCCGGTTTATACAACCGCCAAACTTGCTTCAGAGTTACAAATGTTTCATTAATCATCTTTGAACACCATCAAAGGTGAAACAGTTTTAGCAGAAGACCTTTTTCTGATTCAGATAGGTGTGGGCCCCTGAGCTGCCTTTCACCCCCACCACAATGTTGGCCGTGCATAAATACTGATCTTCTTCAGACAATAAAAATCAGATGGATTAATTCTGCCGAAACCGCTAGTCTGGTTTTTGTCGACACAGATTACAAAGCATTTCATGGGGGGAGCATGTAAGCACGAAGCAAGGAGGGGCAGGGGAGCAGAACTGATTCTGCCAACTGAGCAAATGTCACACACATGAACCGCTCTGATAGCGGAGCCTTTCTGTAGAGGAGAAAAAACAGGGAGGAGCAGCAACTTTAAATGAAATGGTTATTTACAGAGTGATCCTCTGTCTCTACCCTTACCAAATAGTATGTGGAGTTAAAAGTCTTAATAAAGCCAGCAAATAAAAAAAAAATGTACATTTATGACTATTTGGAACTACAATTTGTTATAAACAAACTAATGCCATCTGTGTTATGATTTGTTTAAAAACTAAAAATAACATTCAAAAATTTGCACACAATGCTCAATCAAAAGAATAACTTGTCAAAATACGGTACCTTTCCTGTTAAAAGGAGAACCCTTGTCTCTTCCGAAATGTAATTCCTGTCATTGCAGAAATCCTACATTAAAAAAAAAAAAAATCAATTTGTATTTGTTGTCTCAATCTTACTATTGTTTTTAAACATACCTGAATGATTTCTCAACTCAGATGCTACTATCAAGTGCCACAAGAGCTTTCAGACTGTAAAATCTTCTGCTGATAAATGAATCTTAAGCTAATAAAGATAATTCAAACTAGCATTTCAAAAGAGATTTGTACTGAGCATTATTGAATGGCAGTATGACATACTTGAATTTGGGATTCTTATTTTTTCTTTTTGAATTACATAAGTTATTTAAAATGAAGTAAAATTGACCTCCCTATTGTGTCACTTGCATCTTTCTATTGGAAGTCCAAAGAGAAGAAAATAGGTGTTGTTTTCTCTAAACAAACTGTAAGTTCCTAGTTGCTTTGACTACAGAAGATACAGACCAAAACATTAAATCAGGATGCAAATAGCCTTTACAGGTACCAGTTCCCTGTCTCCACTGCATCTGCCATTTCATAATTAAATAAGAAACTATATTTTGCATGCACAAATAGACACTGGAAGGGCTGTTAACTAACTGTCTAAGATAGTAAATACATGAAATATATTCTTTAGTACAACCAAAACAGCAGGGCTAGTCTGGACAGCTAATTTGATTCCACTGTAAAAGCGTGTCCCGTAAATAACAGTAGCGCAATTGATGACAGTAGAGTTGTACTCACCAAGGCTAAGTAATAAGAGGACTGACTTGTATGCTGAACAAAGTAGCCAAACAGTAATCCACATATATAAACATATGAAGCATAATATCAAAAAAAAATTTCCTTTTTGTCTGCTTTGCATTATAATTCATCTATACTTTCACAGCTGCACTTGTAAGATGCTCTGGGGAAATGATCTAGCAATATCAGTTAAAATATTGATATTTATGCTAATTAGCTCTCACCTCGTTACAAATATTTCTGGTACATGCTCATGAGAGAGATAGATGGCATAGGATACAGCTGATGCTAAAAAACTATATTCCTGAGGATAAAATGTATGCATATTCCCACTCATCATTTGATGTTACGAGATAATCAACTCTCAATTATAAAAATCAAAGTATATCCTCTTAGTATTTTTGGAAACTGAATTAATAAATGTACCTTTTCAGGTTGTGTAAAAAATTTGGTAGGCAACACAGGGTCCTTCGGTGAATCTGCATTGCACAAAGCACTTTTGCTGTTGATTACACACAGTGCTACATCACATACTGTATAAAGTTTCTGGGGGAAAAAAAAGGAAAGTGAATAGGAATTACTTGTTGTTTTTATAGGTGTTCAGATACTGTACTCTAAAAAGTATCATCTGTGTGCAAAAATAACCACCACTGAGGATCATTAACCATACTGCTGGCTCTTCAAACACTTACAGAAGTCCCCATTGTTCACACCATACCATTTAGTAAGAACTAAAAAATATTTTACGTGCTTATGCTGCATTCAAGTTTCTCACCTTTACTAGAATCTAACAGGCTTAACGGTACATCATACTTTACAGTATTTCCCTCAACAGCAGAAACTTCTTGTGTCGGGAAATTAGACAGCTGAAGTTACAATGAGGCAGTCAAACAGTGAGCAACAGAACTATTTAACAAATTTTGTTTATTTAACTGTTAAGTACTTTGTGCCGGTTAAGGTCAGCAAGTTTCTGAAAGAATGAGATTGGTAACAGACAGACAATGCTTGCAATTAACACTGTCTCTAAAAGACAATAAAAACATCTGAGCTGGTGCTTTCAAGATTCCTGCAAATCCTGTTCAGCGACTGCTTGTGAAACCCTTACCCCGTCACCCTTATCTGAATCCCATTTCTTACTTCATTGGCCTTTGGCTCATCAGGAGACTGAGCATCTCGGGTAAGCTTGATGTTTTCTGCCATCTTTTTCATGAAGGCATGGCTATTGTTCTCATTCTTTGTCATTAAAACTTCAAGCATGAACCACAAGCACCTAAGAAGCCATAAAACCATGCACAGTTACATTCCAGCTTTTATAATGTGGTTCCCACATACAGCAGTATGTTAAAAACTTCTGTCAGTTGTACTATCTTTTTCTTAAACCACAGTCAATTCGAAGATACTAGGAAAAAATCCCATCATCCAAAGATGTAAGTACAGCCTAAACCTTTGATACAAATGGAATCTCCACTGTACTCTTTAGAATAAATCCGCCAAATCAGTGTGCTTCTCTATTAGGTCTGGAGACACTGCCCAACCTATCAATATTTTTCTCTTCCAAAAAATTCTGGTGCTGCCACGTACTAGATGAAACGGTGTAATCACTTCCTTGGGTTATACCTACGTTCAACACCTACAGTCAACAATGTACTGTGGCCACACTCAAAAAACAGGCTTAAACAAATTATACTGCCCCTAGACTGCTACCCTCAGACAGTGGTTTAATGCTGTAACTCATGTACTGGAGGATCCAAAAGCGAACAGGATCAATCTTACTAATGGCTCATACAAGAGGAAAAGGAGTCCTTACAGTTAGATATAATGGAATTAGCTTTTCCAGTTTTCTTTCTTTACGTCTAGTTTATTTACAGGGACAATACATTATATTTTGACTAAAAAATTGTTTTAAGACTTTTTCAATTATAGTATAAAATACAATTTGCTCCACGCTATCATTTGTTATTAAGCTTCAGAACTGCAAGCGTGTAGAGGGTCAACAACAGTTGTAATATGATAAAATACTTCTTAGCTGGGGCAGATACTTGGGTGGGTCTGTGAAAAGTAAACTTTGCCAGTACCTAATTTAATTCTGAAGCTCCAGAAGAGAGAATACGTGCAGAAAGCCTAATACAGAACTAGAAAAACAGGATGACTGAATATTAGATTTCTTTGTCCACAAAACCCCCAATCTTTCCAACTGATACAAACTGAAGAGTGTAACATCAGGGACGAGGGGATATTTCTTTCAAAAGTTCAAAGTAGAAGAAGGGTGTGCTTCATCAAAACATTTGGATAGTTATTTGATGTTCAATTAAAATAAGATGTCTGAATTTTGACTTGCATCCAAGAGCTACAAAAGCTAAGTAAATATATGTATTCTGTACCTTTACATCCCTCTATCCACTATTCTCAAAAAGTTAAATAGGACAAACGCAGGACCTTTAGCATACCGCACTGACCAGTTTCTGCAAAGCTCTGTGCTGTCTATTGAAGATTTAAAAAAAGGTAGCAAACTATTTAGGACATGTTTTACTCTGGTAATTCCAGGCAACACATGTCAAATTTAATAGCTGCATCTCCACACTAAGTCAACAAATCATTATCATCCCTGAACAAGAGCTTTCTAGAACCACAGTTGGATTTCATGTACGTAAACATGCACCTAGAAGAACACAAACACATAACAATAAATTCATTCCCTGTATGCATTTCAATATTCTTAGGAATATGAGTTCAGAAGGAAAAGACATTGTCTCAAGATTAAAACAAACAAACAAAACCCAAACCACAAGCTTAAAAGATCTCATAAGAATAAATATCACAGATTATGGTTGCTAAGCACTTATTTACATTATGCCATTGTATCTAGGCCACACAAAACCAGGATGAACTGGGGAGATACAGCTACAAAACACACTGCCAGTCTGCTTCTCCAAGGTTGCAAATATCTATGTTAACACTTTAAAGTGAACAACATGACTCTCAGAATTCTTGAAAGAAACTTTCTGTAACGTTATAAGAGAAAAACGTTTTGCATTTATCTCAGGAGACTCTTCAGAGATGTATTCCTGCCAAAATTCCTGTCTAGGGTATTTCTTTCTTTGGAGCAGTCCTCTCCGACCAGTTCAGCCAGCCTGTGATGATCTTGAGGGAAGAAACCTGACAACCAAGGAGAGCGATGCAAAGGGCACCCCAAAAAGCACACTTCAGAGAAAGTTTTAACAACTGACAGTCAGAACCTGTCACTGTTTTCTCCACCCATTCTGGATAAAACAGTAAAGTACACATTGGAGCACTTTGGGATGTTGCCAGGTACGCAGAGTCCTGGGACAAAAAGCAGACGTGGTGCTTGGGCAATAAATCTTTTTTGCTTCCAGGTTCTGAACAGGTGCAAGTCCAGTTACTCAGAAATAAGAAAAAATGAAGCTTTTTATTTATTCTTTTAACAAAATAATCAGGCCCTAACTCTTTTAGGTGAAGATGCAAAAAGAAAGAGATGTGAACTGGTCTATTCATACCCAGAATGTACTGATGTACTGCTTTTCTATTAACGCAGCATATGGTAATACATGTGTTTGTGATGCATCGTTATACGTGCTTTTGTAGTTCCAAAACAACAGATCTTACAGTTCCACCAAAAATGAATACAAGAGAAAAACAAAACACTAAAAGCACAGCTGGCGGGATGCTTTAACTTTTTTTTTTTTTTTTTTTTAAAACGGTAACTTCATTATGAGACAGAAAGGAATACAAAAGTTGTGCTTTAGGTAGGAAAGATTATTTGAGATGTACAAGAAGGAAACAAATTGGAAACAGCACAGAACAAACTTCTGTTGAGAAAGATCGGTGCACAATAATATGTACTGAATACATTAAGAAGCACTAAACTTGCACTGCATACAAAAGTAGAAACGATAAGTCAGCAGCAATCTTAAAATTAATTCTGGTAGGTTTGCACAGAGAAAAATAATTAATTTTCAAAGAAGCAGGACTCTGATCCAGCATCAATGGCATTATGATTTTAAGTTTGGGGTAAGTGTTGGATTTTCTAAGTTCCAAAACGTTTGAGTTGACATTACTTGGTATCTCTAAATGCGTTCGAAAGTTCTACAGATATTGCTAGGCAAAAATAAAAGAATCTAAAATCATTACTGTAGTTTAAAAGAAGCCTAGAAAATTCATTATTTTCATACACTGAGACCTGATCTGTAGATCACCTTTTGGGCTTTCGGAATATGTTGCTAAGCAGTTGCTGATGCTTTCTTCCCTTGGTTAAAGTGTTACATGTTTCCAAGAACACTGTTTTACAAAATATTGTTGAGAAAACAAGAGCTCCTCTTCCTAATCACATTTTTCCAAGCACACAAAAATTTTCCCCCAGCAACAACAAACCTGGACTTATTTGACACTTACTCTTTGACATCACGAAGCTGATCAACATCCTGAGGTTTTGTGAAATCTGGATCGTGTGCCAGTAAGTGAATCATATATGGTACCACATATTCAGGCAGCAAGGATAGCAACTTTTCTACAGTAATAAGCAAAACATCATAAACAAACTGTCTTGCACACACATGAACAGATCAAGAAATACTGTTTCCAAGTATTATTTTTTCAAATATGAAATGTAAAACTTGGGATAGACTTGCAGTGTTTTCTTATAAATTTTACTTCTAATGAATCATGAAAAATAAATGAATGATTTTTACTAGTACAAGACTACCTGGTCTTACTCCAGAAAGAAAGTGCAGAATAAAAATATTAGAAAACAAAAATATCAGAATATTAATAATATTTAAAATATTAAACATCAAAAAATATCAGAAAACAAAATCTCATTTTGCGAGGAAGACAAAGCACATATCACAATAGCTACCAAAATAATAGCATTGTATTTATTCTGAGCATGTACACAGGCAGATATATACATATATAATTCTCAGCAGTGTACAGAAAATAATGTTACGGTTAATGCTAATGCTAAGTAAATTAAGATTTTCAATTTGATTAATATAAAGATGAGGAAACAAATTACATTTATTTATTTATTTTTAACAAAAGCAATTTGCTCAAGTCTTAATGATTACTCATTGCAGTTTACTTTTCAACTATTATATTCTTAACAATTTTACTGAAATACTAACCATTAGCCATGGGATTCTGCTTAATATATTCTCTTCGTATACTGATGTTTTTGAGCAAACACTGTCTGGCATGTGCTCTTCTCTCTTTCACAGGGTCTTTGGCACACAAAGCGAAGATTGCCATATATTCCAAAGGGAGCAGTAATTTCACAAGTGCCTTATGCAGTTTCTGGGCAAATATCTGCCTCACTTGGTAGCACTCATCCTATAGCAAAACAAAACATAAGAGTGCAACCACAAAAATCTTAAGTCTTTAATAAAAGGACTCAATCTGGAATTATGAGGTGGCACGTTTTAAACAAATCAACAGGTGCAGTACCGTATTTGAAGTCTTAAGAATTTTTCTGAAAGTTGCAGTGCAGAATAGAAAATAAAAAACATAAGGAAAAGTTCAGATGGAAGGACTCTGAACTCAATTAATTAAGAGTCACTGTAATTCAAAAGCAGTCACTTACATTAATGACAAGTGCACAGAGCTGGAACTGTTCTGGGGTAATTATTTCATGGTAACAGGGTTCCTGTGCGAGCTTCATTATTGCACTACCAGCAGCTAATCGCAGTCGAGACATATCAGATTTACTGTACAAATGTAAGAAAAAGCCCCAAGCTTAAATTACTTGTATATCACAGTTTCTTCTTTTTACAAGATCATTCAATGAGCAATTTATTTTTTCTCCAACAATCAGATCTCATTTCTGTGGCTTCAGATCAAGTTAAATTTTCACAAGATGTAGTTGGGTTAGTAAGGGGCTATGCTTTCCCCTGCATAACTTCAGTCCAGCACAACGGTGAAATGAGAAGAGTCACATTTCTTTGCTTTCATATTACTGTCTAAATCAACTCCTAAAGCAACATTTATGCCACAGATTTTCTCTTTCTCTCTCTCACCCTCTGAGATGACATGCAAAGTAACCTCACTGTTGAAACGAAGAAGCTCCACCCAAAGCTGCCCCACTCCTAAGTGTGTTGAATCTGATCTGTCTGGTGCTTTCAAAGATACCCCTGAAGGTTTTTTACTCTCTGAAAGGTCTTTTACTATCAAGATATCTACAAGGTTCTGAGTTAGACTATTGCAAGCAAGCAAATTGCAATAAAGAGGGAGTATCAAGTGTTTTTTTTATACATGCCATTTCAACCCTAAAATTAAAACTCCAGTCAAATCTGTTCTCTGCCATCCCATTAGCCAACACTGCGTTTATCTCAAAATTCTACAAAAGCTCTGAAAGGATTAACGTTTACTGAAATTCTACGATAAATTTGATAGAAGTCTGAAATGAACAATATCTGACCTGATTCTCTTCTGTTCTGTCAAGTCTCCTTCACTGACAAGCATAGCTGATAATAACCGGAGTGTGGAATTTGCAGATTTTGACTGGTTGTTTTTCATACCCAAGAGCCAGCGTACCAAAAGTTTAATTGCTTGCACCTGTTAAAGATCAACAAATACAAATAAATGATGCTCTTACTACCTAAAGTTGATAAATCACTAAACCTACTGCTGTCAAACTGAGATACTGACTTATCAGAGTTCATGTATTTTTAAAGGAACAGAATGAAGCAGTAAATATTTACAGAATGAAGAAGTAAGCAGTAGTCTTTGGGAGATCATGATATTTCAACTATGGTTCAGTGTCTTCTCACAAGTACATCTAGAGGCTGTGGGATACTTGTTTCATGATTAAAAATATGAGTAACTAGATAAACATTCCTAGATGGTCATAATTAGATGGCCATCTAGATTCACAGTATGGCCATAATTAGAGTCACAGTAAATAGCCTATAAGGATGAATGAAGAAATTTCATCAGGGTCTCCATATATTTCAAATGTGTTTACAGTCAGTAAAGTCAAATTACCTTTCTTGTAAGAAAAAACAGCGAAGTAATCATCTTCTTTAATGAATCTTTTAATTTTCTCAACGTTCAACATACTTAACATCTGTACATGAAGATCTCAAAATACATAGTTTTCACCAGCTCTATAAGCATGTGTATAATCCACATAGACGGCATATATTCTAAAGAGACTAACAATACAAAAGTACTCAAAAGAATTTATCTTAATATTCTCTATTGTGTGACCTGGAAAAAAACTAATTTTTAAATTATATATGTTATTATTGATAGCAAACCATTCACCTTTGCTAGAACTTCTGGAGAAACCTCTTCATCTGGAGACCACAATTTTCCATTTTTCTCACCTGTTGACTACAGATACTCATATAAGTTTAAGAACTGGTTCAACCTATACATAAAATGTAGGGCTAGGAATGGAAGTAAGTTAAGGACTTCCTTCCACACAAATGATCTTTTGTAATGCAATGCCACCATACCGACCACCATATTTACAGAACATTCCTTTATTGACCCATTTAACAAAAAACAGCTCTATTCCCCACACGCAGAAAATAACCAACTAACAGAATAGTAAAGACTAAAGAAACAAACAAAAATATCTTACCCTGTCGTTCATTAGGAGATCTTTCACGATGAAATTTGCAACAACAGATTTCATTGGAGAAGCAAACTGGTCTGGGGCCAACATAGAAATATGACCCAATGAGACTAACGGAGTTATAAGTTGTTCTGGTACATCAGCATTCAAACTTCTACTAAGAGGCTGAGGAAAAAAAAAATAAATTCAAAATGAACTATACATTAGCAACTCAGCACACTTAAAAATAGCTTATTTGACTGCTGGATTGCTGATGTGTTTCACAGCCTTCCATAATAATTAATAAAATTAGCAAAACAAATTGGAGAAAGGGTGCAATTTCCTAGTTAACAAAGTAACCAACAATCTCTCGTGAGATAAGGGCAAAACAATTTTATATTCTCTTCTTTAACAGTGAGGCACGGTGAAACCTGCAGGACATGGGAAAAAACCTCAGGCTCAATTCTATTCATGAGTTGTGAAAACGTGAATCATAATTACAAACAGTACAGGTAAAAACTTGGAAACAACTAAGGACTTTTCTATCAGTGATCAGCATTTCCCGTCTAGATAGCAGCTACCGGATAATTCTGTGCTGCTGTATTACTCAGCATCCACACATTATCTTCTGATAGTAGGGAGGGAACATGAACTTGCACTCCCACAGAAGTTAAAGCAATGAGATCAGCCTCTAAGTTTAATCCAAACATCTTCATGCTTCTGAACTACACATAGGTTCAAAGATAGCCAAGATGAAAAATGCAAGATGTTTTTACAAGTGTAGGTTAATAATGTTAGTATATAAAGATTACAGTGAAAATAACCTTTTCTTCTCTGTATAAGGTGACTTTTTGTTTTACAACTTGTCTAAGCAAGGAAGTGAGCAGCAAGCCAATGCTTGAGCTTACAGCAGCTTAGTTACTCTGCACTAACTTCCTTCATGAGAAGGTGCTGTATGCGCAGAGTTTTAAGAATGGTAATTCAATACAGTTTGAAAGCAGAGAATGCTCTCTCTCATTTAGTACCTGCTATATGTGTCCACATGGGAGTTTGTGTGGATCCTTCCACCACAGTTTCCAACAACTTTTCCCATGCAGACAAAAAGGAGTACCTTATATATCAGACACCATAACACTATAATACCAGAACTCTAAGAAACAGAAATATTAGTAATTTGTTATTGCAAAATGACTTATCTCAACTGCTATGCACCTGTAGGCTTCCTTACCTAATAAATGCCAACTGTTAATTAAAATATGAATTCAATTAATGTTAATCACTAGTCTCAGTTAAGACCAGAAACAAACCTGAAAACCAATAAAGCAAAACATACCTCAAAGATCTGTGCAAGTTGCACTTCTTTATTTGAAAATATGGCATGTATACAGTGAACAGCTTGTTTTGCCTGGTGAGGAGTGCCTCTTTTTGCTTTCTGATGCAAAATTGGAATTAGTGTTCTGTGAACATTAAACAAAATACTTCAAAATATAATTTGCAATCTACAAAAATATAGTTCTTCTTGTATACAGATCTCTCCTTACAGGATTACAATCTTATCAGCATTCCTTTGAAGTCTGTTCAGGAAAGATAATAATCATACAGCGAAAAGCAGGATGGAATTGTTTTTAGTGTTACTTGTTGAACAACTGACTGTACACAATTAAACAGAAAGAAGCCCACAGGGAAAATCTCATATGAAAGAAAGCAATGATCAAAATAAGGCTGTTTAGGAGGCCAAAGGGATGGGGGTGGAACCTTACAGGTTCAGCTAGGGTAAACTCCTGGGCTTGTTATCCAAGCTAGAGTTGGAAGTGATTGGGCTTAATAAAATTTATGAAAGCTAGGAATAACCATTAAACATTAGTGTGTTCATAGGCCTTTACTCCTTTAACTGTGGTCTTTAATAGCAACGTGTATATTCCTGTGAATAACTGCTTTATTTTGAGCTTTGGCATTTGCATCCCCTTAAATCTATTTCCTGATCAGAGGTCACTGAAGGAAAGAGCAGGACAGAAGCCACTCCAGAGATCAGCTGCAGGTTGGTCAATTTGTTCAGTTCCACTCCTGAGCGTGCGCAGGAAGGCAAGCCTGCTACCTGAAAGATCATCATGTGAGAGACTAGCTGATAAGGTTTACTGTGTAACTCACCTGGCAACTGAGACAAGTAAATAAAATTGGACAGAAATTGTCTGACCCAAAAACATTTAGAAAATTCTTGTTTCTTGTAAAGCTCAATACCAATACAGCAGTCAGTATCCAGATTATCTAGCACCCAATCTTCACTAAAACATTTTACATAATCAAAAGTAGCAATAAGAAATGGAAGAAAAGCTTACAGAGTTGAAAGAACAGTCTCAAATTTTTTCCTCAAAACCCACATAAACCCTGAAAACAAACCAAAAAAAAAACCTAAAAAAAGTTAACAACGTCTTATGAGTATGTGAAGTAAGCTCCAAAATGGTACAGAACAGTTATCTATTTGAACAGTTTTTCTCAAACCTGCCAAGATTTTACAAGTTGGATTAAATAAGAAACAAAACAATACAGAATTCAGTGAAACCTACAATCAAAATAAGCTTCAATGCCTCATCTGTAGCTTTAACAGTGTAAACACATCCACTTTAAAAGGCCTTTGCCAAGGACAGATGCATCGGTCACAAATCATTCACGCCCCAACTGACATAGATCTGCAAAAAGCAAAACTTAAAAAGTGTAACATGTTCTATAGGTTCTGCTTGAGTATGGTCAGTGCTTCCCTCTGACTCTAGAACCATGTGAAACTCCCTGTTCATAAACTGGTGCACAAAATCACTTCCCTTATGAGGAAGAATTTGAGCTACTGCTAAGAAACACTACTTCAAAGGACAGGAGGCAGTCTGCGCTCAGAAGGACTTTGAAAAAAACAGATTACTTGAAATGAACAATCCTGCTGATTGCTTCAGATCTCTCATTTATGGTAAAGATTGTTTAATATACAAAATCTGGAACATCTTGTCCGGATTTGTTTACTTGTTCTCAAACTTCTTTTTCAGCCAGGGAAAACACTGACCCGGTTTTAGATTTCAGAACATTAACTAGCAATCTCAAAGATCAAGTGTCTTGATGAGACCTACTGGATCTACCAATTTTTGATAGTGTTATTTGTTGCCCTTGACTTCCTTGCAAACAACACAAAAAGTTAGACATCCATTCTGACAAGTATATTTCTAAGTTATTTGAGACTGGGCCCAGACTATACTCCAGCAATATCTAGCTGAGAAAAGAAATCAGAAAAAATGCCAGTAATATCAGCTCCTCTGACAGAAGATGATGTACCCTAACAACGCACAGTTTTGATGAAACTCTTATAGCTTCTCGGAACTATACCGACAACTGGGAGCGTTCAGCTTTTCCTTCTCTTAACCCCTACAAATGTCTTAAAGCTGTCCTGTATGTGAACTTAAAACTTGTTTTCTTTGCCTAAAACCTGACTCAAAGCACAAGAACTGCTGAAGTTACACCTTCAATTCATCCAGAAATTAAGGTGTATGTCTGTATGCATTTTAGCAGGTAGCACATGAGTTGTTATTTCCAACACATGAGAACTTGAAACCTGCACCTTATATTCTGGATTATTAGTTACTAAAAGGTTGATCTTAAAGTTTTGGACTTCACCCACAAAGTCTTAAATAGTCTGCGAATACTCAGTAGATTATACACAGCTTTAATCAGCAGTTAGAGCAGAAACTGTAGAAAAGATGAGTGATAGCCAATTATTCTTTGTTAGAAATTCATGCCTGCCTTTGGAACTTGTTTCCCAACTTCTTCCACAACAGACAGAGCTGTTATCCTTCAGAAACTGTATTTTCACTCCCCACAAAGACGGAAAAAATTGTGTGAAGGACAGATATAAGTAGAAACAACGCCAAGAAATTACATCTTCACCATATTTTTGTTGTTGCTTATTTCGTAACCTGGGAAACAGACTACACTCCAGTGTTTAATGCATCTGTTACAAGGAGATTGTTAAGGACGTAACGTCTTCAATAAATACACAAAATTGTAAGAGCACAAAGTTTAAAAATGAAGAGACAGGCGGAAGGGTAGTGAAGGAATACAAAACGATGGAAGACATTCATATTTACAAGACTAGCAGGTAATTTTAGGGTCCACATATTGAATAAACTATCCAGAGGCAGAAGTTTACATATGAAAAGAAATATGTAAAGAAACACACTCACGATCTTATCTGTGGCAGGTCTGTTTCTATTTTGTGACCCGTGTTTCTGAAAATCTGTATGGCTGCCTCAGCTACCTTATCATCTTCCATCCTGAGGCACTGCAGCAGAGACTCATAGGTCTCTGCAGAGTGGAACGAGGTAGGATGTGTAAAGGACAGAACCTGGAGATACATGTTAAAAGGAAGGTATTTTATTCATGGAAAATAAATCACCAGAAAAAAAAAAAAGATGGCTTTTTGTGAGCATTAACATAAATAACATATACATAAATAACATATACATAAAGACAATAATATATAATAACACACACACACACATATATAAAATAACATAAATAGCTATTGCATGCTCATATGAGATTATAACATTCAACAATTGCATTTTAGAGGAGGTAAGTAGTTCTTCTTTAGAACTACTTCTACCATACTTATGCCATTGCCAAATTTGGTGTGATACGCCTCCATAAACTCCAACTCATTCATTCATACTTCAGAAAAGGCTCACCTTAATTATGTAACCTTGCCCTCCATGCTGTCCCTGATTTTATACTGCCTTCTTTGTAATATCGCATTAGAAAACTGTCAAACGTATCACAGATGTTTCCAGACATTTCAAATCCTTCTTTCTCCCCTAAAGCCTGTCATTTCTCATTACCGCTGAGAATACAAGTTCCTTTCGTTTGCCCTACACAACTTGGCTCTTGAACTTGTTTGCTTTTCTTCTAATACTATAACAAATCTCTCCTAATTTCCCCATTTCTCTTCCTCTCACTTTAGCTCTGTACTTTCTTCTATATGACAGAAGAAACAGAAACCACTTTCTGCTTTAACATCCACACTGCAACTTTTTTCAAAACGTATTCCTTCCAGAAGTCAGTCTACTTCATGATTCTCTTTCCATGTGAGTATTAATAATCACAACTTTGTACACATTAAAAAATTATCAAAATAATAACTAGTAAAAAAAAATTATCAAAATAATAACTAGTAAAAGACATGCTAACATTCGTTAATCACACCACATCTGTTTCCTCCTTACAAAATATATAGCTACATTAATGAAGATTACCTTGAGAAGTTCAAGTCCTGCACGAATAGCAGTATCAGGACTTACACCCTCCTCTTCATCATCAGCTGTCCCCTCTATTGATTTATTCATCAGTTTTACTAGTGCACTAAAATAAGAGATACAAAAAGAAAAAAAACAAATGAACAGGACAATGTACAACGTTAAGGCTAGCAACATCAGCAAAATTATTTGGTATTGACAATAAGTAAAGGAATGGTGACAGTCTATTGTTTTTATGATGGTATTCTGTTACATTTCTTTTCTTCCAACTTAGTTTACGGCTAAATTTAATTCCTTAAAAAGAGACATGTTGGCAGAATCCAGATCAATAGGTATTTGCATGAGTTTTAATATACAGTCAGGTTGCCAGACAAGTCTCATAGGAAATTCAAGTATTCTCTTACTCAATCCGGCAAAAACTAATTAATTCAACTCTTATATGGAAGACTATGTGGCAGTTAACTATGTGAAAATTATGCTCATTTTCACCTTAAGCCCCACAAACAGCAATGTTACCAGCAAAAACTTCTATATTTTTAAAATCATTTGCAGACTCAGCATTGCAAAGAAGTTGCAAAATTTAATAGCACTTTCTAGACTGTTGGAAATGAAGACGTCTATGGAGAATTATTTTAAAAAATTATATCTATTGTTAGGGCAGACTAACCTAAACCCTAAGAAAATTCTAATTTTTGTTGTTTAAACAAGCTTCATAATCATTCATGAATTAGCGTGATTTTCCAAACTTACCTAATGGCTTCTGAGTCAATATGTACAGGGGCAATTCTTTCCAAAAGAAATTTGACCATTTCCAAAAAAGGATTTGTTGGCTGCTTCGGATTTGCAAGTTTCCGGGCTATCTCTCTCTACAAGAATGTTAGATTACAAGCAAGAATTGGACTCATTTTAATTATTCCTTAAGCATCTTGAATAAGCAAAATATATAGTCAGTTCTTTTAACTATAGAGATTGTCTATATAATCATGGAAACATGTTTTAAGGGGGACTGCTGTTATCTCCAAATCTTTTTTTATCACATTACAGCGAAAGCAGACAAGATCTACAAAAGTATTTAAAGGTAAGATGTATTTAGCTCTAGTAGGAGCTCTTTAGAGTTTCTTGAGGAATTGCAGACCAGATCGAAAACAGAACCAAGGGAGAGCTGAGTGCAATGTGGACAGAATTTAGATATCTAAGCTGACAAGAGTAATCTGTAAATCCCCACATAATGTGGCTGAATGCTTGAGATGCCATAAACAACAAAAGTTTGCAGTAAAAGCTATGCTACTACAGATGTGCAGAAGCACTGCATTACCTTGGCTACGATATATGTTCAGACCACATGTCCTTGCCTATGAACTTTTTGGATCCAAAATCTGTTTTTCCCCTCTCAATACCCCAAACATATGTCAAGAATGCTAAATTCAGTGCAAACCCAGCAGAAAGAATAAGAATAAGAAGATAGAACAGAAACCTAGAATCTCTTAAAGAAATAGTTTCTTGAATTTCCTTTTTCTGAAGTATTTGAAGCTATAGACCCTAAAAACTAGGAGACTGCCCTGTCCTAAACATAACACTGAAGTGTATTCAGGAAGAGGAAGAGGAGGAAAGAAGTCTTCCTGTTGAAATTGCATCACTGTGTTCCCAAAGTGCAAAATTTACTAGTTCAGAAGGAGACACACTCTGTACATTAGCGGTTAAGACATAATTCTGATGGTCATTCTACAGTTTTGGTCCCTAGGCAATTGCAGAACTGTCAGACAAAAAGAAGAAGCCTATGTTACTTGGTACTCTCTATTTTAATGTTAGTCAATCAAATTGTTTGCTTTACTTTGGGACCCAAACGAAAAAAAAACCTGACTGTTGGCACAATCTGTGAACCTCTGAAAACGTCTGGTTAAATACTAAGATAAGTATTTTCATCAGTGGTATCAGACTCCAGGAGAGAGACAGAGAAAAACATGAATAATATAAACATGGTATAATATTTGGCTTGCTGGTTCTCATAACAAGTTTCATCAGTGTCGGAAGAAAGTGTAGGAGCCTTTCCATAATAGAGACTCTTGAAATAAAACGACAAATTAAATCAGAATTTTAGACTTTATGTTTGATCCCTATAATCTCAGGAAGGAATAAAACAAACATTTCCTTAGAAAGTAAGATAACAATTATATTTCCAGTAAGCCCTACAGGTTAACCAAAAGATGTTTTTCAAAATAAGAAATATATAAATTAACATTAACGTACTAAAAGAGACCTTTAACTCTGAACAACTGTTTTAAATCCAAATATTTGAGGCATAAAAGTTTGCTTTTCCATTTCCTTACCACACAGATATCTGCCTGTTTACATGAACATGTAGGGCTAATTAGAAGTTCAAGCTGGGACCGAAGTTTCTCATCATCACCCAGAACCTGATTGAATTTCTTCACAAAATCTTGTGCTTTTCCGGGATCTGGAAGGTTTTCTACATGATTAAACACAGTGTAAACATAAGATAAATTTGCCACTTCAGTAGGTCAACATTCATAGAAATACAATTTGCAGGAATGTTGTTATAACAATTTACAGAACTTATTAACACTCACTTGCTATGGTCATCAGCTTTCCAAACATGGCAGCACTGTTTGCTTCTGACTGAGAACAGCAGAAAAAACAAAAAGAAAAAAGATCAGTGATACCTCCTTTAGGAAATTTACTTTTAAGCTGATCTGTCAGTTCTTCTGCAGCAGTTTGTTTTACTCTGGAATCTGGCTTTTTTGGTTTTGCCTTAAGAATAAACACTAGAATAGTATAATAGTATCATTAGCAACCGGTAGATACAAAAAGAGAGGGAAAATCTTACAATATCAAAGAATTGCAAGAATTCACTAGCACATGACAAATCAAATTCAATTGTCTATGCTGTTGGAAAAACACCTCAAAAAACCAACCCAACCAACCGTGCACTTTCATTTAAAGTTTCTGCCAGTGTGAAGATATGCTTGCAGGCAACACTCCAGTATAAATACTTTAAAACTTCTGTTTTTAACCCATCCCTAAAAATTGCTTTATGTTATAGCATATTCCATTTGGAAACATCAAAATACATTATAAAATGAGAATTAACAAAGGCCTGTCAAAAAACCTTGGAAAAACTCCTTAACTCTTTCCAAAATTACTCACTCATAACATAAAATCATGGTAAACATAGGGTGGCCACATTCCTGTAAGCATTACTGAAAGTAACTTTACTTAAGAAAATGGAACACTGTCTATATGCAAAAAAAAACAAAAAAACAAAAAAACACAACAACAAACCAATACACTAATAAGCACTAAACAAATAATACAGTATAAAATATGTAAATTAGTGTAACAGGTCCATAGGATAAAGTATTAATATTTTCAAAACCGTACAGTGGGCTGCTTGTGCAAGTCTAGTAATTCTCGTACATGACTTCTTAGCATGTTCTGGCACTTCCACATTTCATTCAGTGCTCTGCAAAAGTGTAAAACCAGAAAATAAAAGCTTACTGATTTGTACATCACAAGAACATGCTGGATGCATTAGTAAAAAAGGTTATTTATTTACAAGTACAACCTCTGACAGGGATAAACAAAACCTACCAAGTATATTAAAAATAACACAGCCCTAAACAAGGTGGAACAGATTTTTTTCTTCTTGGACAAAAAAAGAGAACTGTAAACCCAGAACATTTCTATAAATTTAAAATGTTTTCCATAAAATTTATATCTATGATGTAATAATCAGCTTGGTCCATTATCTAAGCAGAGCTTCACAACTTCTATGAAGTCTTCAAGGGAATATTCAGTATAAAAATAAAAATGTTTTAACATCTCTAAAGATCTACTTTTAAAGTAAAATTTTCTGTCCCTTTACTCTCCCATCTAAATGAATCCTTTAATCACTGCCAAATATTATTTCCTTTAAACTAAAAAAAAAACCTCTGAAATACTAGTCTACAAAAGATACTAATGCACGTAAGAGTCAGTTCAATCATATAGAATGCAAAGTACCAAGACTACAGTATTTTGTACAAGTTTTCATGTGCAAATTACACTGAATATCACATCTATTTTGCACATCTACTTATAACAATTTCATATACACAGGACATCCGCAATACAGCTTACTACTGCCCAGTTAGCTCAGAAACAACATTTTCAACGTAACAAACAGACCACTGTCAGCCAGAATTTGGTTATGGATGTCTTTATCATGGATCCTAACATTGAGCAAATCTAGAAGCCATCACTTCGGCACTTTCTAACTCTGCCTGGACTTAGCCAAGAATGTCAAGTGCAAATCCAAATGTGCTGCTGAACATATATGCTGAAGAGAGAATGTTCGTAAGGCAAAAAACTAACTGTCATGCTTAAAATCCTTGAAAAAAGTAAATTCAGCTAGTAAACTGACCTCTGTGTATTGCTGAAACATATTTCTTCCTTACCCGTTAAATTTCAATTCTTCCAATGACATGGACAATTTTAATCAAAATACATCAGTTTAATTTTGATATAAAACCCAATGAAACTGATGCAGATAAACAAAACCCTAAAACCACTCTCTCCTCAAATATCGAGGTATCTTGCTGTCCAATGGTCGTATAAAGCCAGTATCTAAAAACTGATACATCTGAAGGAAATATTTTGAAATAATACTTGCAAATAACACTTATTTATAATCTTATTTAAATTCTAATAATATAAGTGAGATCTGAATAAGATTTGTGAATAACAGAGTAGCTGGGCATTGTAAGTGGTAATTTAATAATTTAATTCATTGCAAGCAAACGGGGTTCCAAATCCAGACGAACTAAGAGTTGGTAAATGATTAGGCTAGACCCAAATCTTTGACAGACTATACAGAAATTGGAAAAGGCTGAAAAAGAGACAAATATTTGCTCAATATTAACTATACTCACTTGACAGCATTTGGATCCAAGCTAGCATACAAATAGTACAAGCACTTCATTCTCTCTTCAGTTTCCAAATTGTGTGGGACAAGATACTGAGCAAAGATTTTCTCTACCAGTAATCTGCAGCAAAAGAAGAGATAAAATCTCTACATTTCCAAAAGCACTGATATCTTTCAAACAAGCTGGAAGAACAAGATATATCAGGATTTACTGAAACTAGATTTTTCAGCAGAGAAGAAAAAGAAAGTAATGGTCTTTCCCTCAGTTGTAAAGATCCCTTCCCACAGTTGATTGAAAGATTAGCAAGAACTGCTTCTTGAGAACTCTTCCATGCCATTTCATTTTCTCCTCAGAGAGGGTGTAATCATTTTACTTGTCACCATCCAAATTCTCCTTTTTCTTTGGGCTCTGAGGAGCTCCCTTTGTTCACTCTCATACACAAGAGAAAGGGACACAGACAGTAAAAAGCACAAGTAAAGGAGAAGGAATACAAGAATACAACTTGAGGGTGAGAAAAAGTAAAAATCTTAAGTATCGTAGAAGGAAAATTTCAACTAAAATGGTAGTATTTGAGATAAAGTAAAACATTTGATACTATTGATTATTCTAATACAGAAGCTGAAAATAAGCACTAAAAAGGTGCAGATCAAGAAACACCAAAATATACGCAAAGGAACGAAGGGCAATGACAACAAATCAAGCAAGCAAAGAAATTTCACAACTACATCTCCTTTTTTTTTTTTTTAAACAAACTGCAAGAACACATATTTAAGTTTTTACATAAAATATAAAACCATGAACTACAAAATTGGACTATCCAGTCCATCTAATTATAAATAAAAAAGCCCTGAAAGAGCATTCAGATGTTAATTTATACCAGTGAGAGCTGTTCACAACGTCCAGCTACACAATTTAATATTGATGGATAGCTATTTTGCGTGCTTGAATTTCCAGATTTTGTTTACAAAGATTCCTACTAAAGTACCCTGGGAGTGCCTTGTACAAAGAGCGTAGAATGCAGAGCAGGTCAAAAGCACCTTATCTCTGATCAGAGAAATTCCAGGAGACATGATGCCAAGTAGGAACAAAAGGATGGTCATGAACATGAATGCAACTATCTCAAGGCACCAAAAACTTGGCTTTCTCCCTTTACATGTACATTTTACTACTGATGACTCCAAAACCTAAACTACTTCAGGGAGAGGATCTTTGAACCTCAGGAGACTCCATCACTACTTTGCTCAATGTATCACGAGATCAGAGGCATAAAAATCATCTAACTTATTAATTTATGAACATAGCTTTAGCCCATGACAGTACAGATACCTTTTCCAGAAATGCTGTCAGTATAAATGGTGAGATTGCATCATGCCTCCCTGGTCCCTGTAGGTTAGGGTAAGGATTTACAATTAGGTACTACGCTTCAGAGGCAGGCTTCTCCTGTGAGGAAAGCCACCAAATGTTCATTGCTGGCTAGTGTATCACCAAGCAGGTAATAGGGCAGTGTTTACAATGTGGTTATTTCACATCATTCTCTGTGCATTTGCTGCAAAACATGAAGAATCTCAGGGCACACAGGTGGCAAGCAGTTTTTATGGCTGCCCGTTCTTGGTTTTGACTGCACATGCACATCAACAGTCAGCTACATCAAAAATATTAGTTAGTGACAGAGTTAAGGATGTTTAGGTATAATTTATTCTAATCCACTTTGTGCCTGAACACAGTACTGTGTGACACTGTGCTCTTATTCTTTGAAGGAACTGGTGCTATTCCATGCACAATGGAATCCACAACGGAAAACACTCCAAGGCTCAGACAGCTGTTCACTGTTACTTTTTATCCTCATCCCCCATTAGGGAAGCAAAATAGGCCAAGGTTTACAAATTCTGACCTATGTGTTCGTGTTTAAAGACTGGATAAACTGAGTCTTAGAGATAACAGCATTTCTATAGCTCTTCAGGTGCTAAAGTGCTAACTTCCTAATTCTAACAATGATAAAGTTAGAATGCGTTTATTCCTCCACTCCAAGATGAGGAAACCAACCCGATAGCATGACTGAACAAGGACTTCATTGTCAACCTTAAAAACTAGCATAATTCAGACTAAAATTCAGGTTCCTAAACTAGAGGAACAATAAAAAAAAATAAAGCCTCCAATCCTTTAGTGTGCGCACCCAGAAAACAAACAGCATGATATCAGTGGTTATTCATAAAAAGACTGGTGTAAATGTCTTAACCAGACCCTCAGAAGAAATCATGTTAGAGAAAGAAACTCAGCTTTGATGACACAGTCTTTCCTTGAAATTTCTTGCCTCATTTCCTTTGCACAGTTCTGCGTTTTCAGTGAGCAGGAATATTAAAAACATCTGTCACTATAAAACTAAGACTCATTCCCTGTTCATTATCGGCTTGTATGCTGAATGAGACATGAACGTGGTACAAAAACCATGAATCTCACAATGCAGCTGAAAGCATATTTGATGCATATACATATTCAGAATTAGCTTTGTATACACTAGGTGAGGATTTCCTAATTTGTCAGTATTTGACACTTCAGCCTTGGCAGACTTTCAGTGCAACTTTTGTGTATACAGTTTCATAACCATATCTTTCTTTTTTTCTTTGTTTTTTTTTTTTAAAAAGGTAACTAAACAAATATGTAACTGTGGCCCACTTATGATCAATAACGTGAACAAACTGAACCTTCGCCATTGTGGCAGTCTTTTGTGATGTTATCCAAAAGAATTAACTATAATAACAGGTAGCTGAAGGAGGTTATTAGCCCATTTGGAATAGTAGCTAAGACTATGCAACACTGAAGTAGCAGACTGCATACACAAGACGCCAAGAAATTCTGTAAGAAATGGCTGAACTGTGGGTAGACTGTATTTAAAACCTAGGCTAAAATTCTATCTCTCCGTGATCTCATAGTTTGGCTTTCCTTGTGAAAGACACAGAATTAACAGTGAGAGTTGAAAACTCTGACCTTCTAATACCTTGGCCAAAATACTTTTTGTCTAAGCCAAAGGGTAGTTCAAAAATTAAAAGGAGGGAGTGACAAAACAGGGAAGACTAGGCAGCAGCGGAGACATCTCAGATATTTCTGTTGCTTTCATTCTATCTAAAGGGTCAAGTTCTAGGCAGCATAGCAAAATGAGACGTCATGGTAGCGTGCACATGCACAATGCTCACAGAACACTGATAAATTTAACATGCAAGACTCTAGTCAGTATTAAGGAAAACAACAAATGAGCATAGCAAAAGTAAAATTTGATAATCTATGCAGTAGTTAACAACAATCCAGCATCATCGCAGGTCTAGTTTTAGCAGTATACAGAATGAATACACGAATAGATAATGTAACCATCCTGAAGATCTTAGTATGTGTCTTAATGATTATTAATTAAATGTATCATACTTAAAGCTACAAAAATATGTGACATAAGGACATCACTGTAATACCTTTCACATTTTCATATTTTCATTTATTTCATTTTTCATTTATCATTTTTCATTTTCAGAATATCTCTTATCACCACACAAAATTAGGAAGGCTTAAGTTGACTCACTTGTCATCAATGCTATTTTGATAATATATGTGCAAAAGTTTATCCTTTATCCAGCTCACTTTCTCTGCAGCATCTTTTCCAGCCTCGGCATGAAGGCAATACTTCTTGTACAGCTGGGCAAGACCCATCATAGCTTCTTTTCTTACTCGCCACTTGAGGAGGAAGAAATGAAAGGAGATAGGGCAGTGGTTTTGGTAAGTAAATATGAAACATACATAATACAGTGGATGTAGAAGAGAGAAAGACAAAATGGCCATATTCCGACCTCCTAAGTTTAGGCATTGCAAAAGCTGAAAAAAGTACTTCAGAACCTCTAAATTAGAATTTGTAAGGCTTAAATAAGGTGCTTTTCCTCTCTGCTACACACAGTAAGTAGTATCTCTACAGAGGAACCAGTACCCTCCTATGCTGAATAAAGAAAAGCTTGGACCTGGTCAGCATAAAAAATTTAAGTACAGCTTAACATGTATGTCTGAACATGTATGTCTTCTTAAGTCAGGATCCGGAACACTGGTATCTATTCTGAGGCAAGCACCAACCAAGGTGGCAACTTTCTTTTGCTTAACAGCCTTACAGTTAACACACTTGTCTAGACATGGGAGATCTGGGTCTAAAGCTATTGCCCTCGCTTAGCTTGCCAGGGCTTGAACTCTTAGGCTGCTTTCCAGGAGAAGCAGGAGACACCCTTTGGGCTGAAGCCTTCAAGGCTCCACTGTAAGACTCCATGCAGGAAAAAAAAAAAAAAAGCAGGATAATGCCTGACTCTGCAGCCCCCATACTTGGAGTTCCTACGTTTTCACCCTTGCTTCTCATGGGGGTCAAGTATTTTACCCACCAGTATAAACAGGAAATGTCCCAATATTAAACACATGTTAACAGACATGTTCCTTAATCTCTCTTACACTGATTTGTGGAAGAAACCATACCAGAACTGATCACGGATTCATTTAGAGAGAGAACAGTATCTCCAGCTGAATGATTCACACAGGAAGCCTCAGAAGAAACTTGTTTTCCCTCACCATCCAAGAGAAATGCATGGAATTCAGACTGCAAGAGAGAATTTCTTCCAGATCACAGCTAGATATCAACTTAGCCTTGAACTCCAAGGATTGACAATGCTCAAAATATTTAACCCTATCAAGTATAAAGGTAGATACTATTATTCACATTGCATGTAATTTCATGGATTAAAGGTTTTTTTTTTTTTTTTTTTAATTTCCTGAACGCAACTAAAATGGTCTGAGTCAGTGAAGACTCTGGAAAGACTCTAGGGACAGCACTCCGATGAAAAATCCTCAGAAAAATTCTTATCAAAGACTGGATTCCAGCTTGTGGAAAATATCTGTTCACAGTTACTTTTCCAAATGGAGCAATAAAGATGGATTTGAAAACTGCAGGTGTGTTCGTCCCTTCTAAATAGCTGCAGTCATTGCACAAATGCCCACACAGACCAAGCTGGACTTTTTTTAAACTGAAGTACTGTCTTTCAGCCATAAACATTTGCCCTAGGAAAGTCAATAGTCTTCCTTTACTAATACTGTGTCAATTAAAATATGGTCAGCAGAAAAATTAGATTGCATAAATGCCATAACAGTTTCTACACTTTAAATTTAAAATGTTCTAGATTTCACATTGTTTTTTATAAAGGAAAAAGGCAGCAGTGATCTGATATATGAATTGAGTGTTAAAACAATCAGTATTTTACTTTGGTGCCTGTTTGGCAAGTATTTGGTTTTACTGTAAAAATCTATACTTATTTGACAGGTGACTGCAAGCCCAAAAAGAATTAGATGGAAGTCAAATTGATGGAGAGACAACATACAAGTTTGCAGCAGATTTGCCCAAGGGGAATCTGACCTTGAGAGGTAAATGCAGGTGGCAAAAGATCACCAAGTTCTTAAAAGTAGAAGAATAATTGCATAATGTACTCTGTCTGGGACTGAGAAAATGCTATATAGAAAATAAGGAGGCAGTTACAAGGACATATTAATGTCCCTCTCCTGATTTGAAAAAAGAACCCTTAAAAAAGTAAAATGATGAAAGTTTACAAGTGCCTGATATTCACTATGACACAGTTTAATTGAATTTACAAAGGCATTCTTTATTCTTAAGGTCTATTTCAAACTGCTAAGTACTCTCTGTAGCCACTTCTAGTCAATCCTCAAATAGAGTTTCACTAAAGGGCTCTCTAGAGATTTTTATGATAGAAACGTCACCTACAGATGAAATCATTCTTTGCTGATGAGCTTCCAAAAAGGCACCTGACCTCCTGCCATGCAACCAACCTATCATCAAATCATGACTGAAGGGGCATCACTAAGCCAAACAAACATATGAGGAGCATTAACAAGTACCACAATGAGTTTAAGGTTATATGAATTGAAAAACCCTGCCACGGTAAAAATGAGCATTACAGCTGTACTACTGACCTCTTGTCACAGACAGTGAGATGCTAAAGGAGAACAGAGATACTATGCAGAAGACGCAGTAACAATCATTCCATTCTGACTAGGTGAAAATCCTGGTGGGAAGTGATGGTTAGACTAAACATCTTTAGATATCAAAAATTACTTATTTTGGTTTGTTTGATTAATTGCTCAAAGAAGAAGAGGGTGGTCTTAATTGCTTCTGGAAAATGTGTGAGGTCAAGCTCCAGGTGCAACTAATTGAAGAGCCGCTTTGTAATTGCAAACATAACCTACTCAAAATCAGTATTTCTGTATGTATGAAGACAAGATCTTTTCTTCAAAATCCATTACAGCAACGCTCTTATTTAAAAAGGGCAGCAACATCAAATAGAGAAAATTATTTTAAAATAATTAAAGGGGCTATCTAGAATGGTGTGGTTTATAGAAAAGATACCTCCTATCAAAAAGGAACAAAAAACCATCAATATGGCTACAGAGCAAAGTCTGCTATTAAGACACCCTCTTCCAAAAAGCATGGAACCACATCCAAAAGAGTTTTAACGCTACATAGTATAAACTCTGGCAAGTTGAATGTAAATCCTTGAAATCCTTGATAAAGCATGGCAAGAACCTGAGAACCAAATTACTGAAGGCATACTAATTAAACACCTTTAACCAAAGACTTTAGAAACAGGAAGCCTTCCCAGACTGCTTGTAGGGCTGAAAGACAACCGAGGTTTATTCTACGGAGAATTCCGAGGAGATTTCTTAAAGTGTTATCAGAAGGTGTTATAGCACAAATCTATAAAATGAACAATAACAGAATCATTAAGACCAAATGACTTCTTAAGACCATCCATGACTTTTACAGGAATTCAGAGATGATGCATCAAATACTAACTGTTCTGTTTCTGTGATCTGTCATTTACTGTTTCTGAAAGCAAAGGAATGGAAAGTGTCAAAAGTGAAGCTAATTTTTTAAAAAGGGGTCCAAGAGGAATGGAGTAGTACACATCAGCACATCTGACTTTGAATGAGCAAAGAGGCTGAAACAAAACAATAACAACAAAGAGTAGGCACTGAAGAAAAATGGCATTATGGCAATGAGTCATTAGCATTTACATAGAAGGAAGTCATGTCTAATACAATAAAATTTTATCAGACTGACAAGAATGTCAGGAAAACACATGTGGATTCCAAAAGAATTCCAGTAAAGTTTCACACCAGAGGAACTTAAAATGAAAATCTTGTTGTGAATTACTTATCAACTAAAACATAGTAAACACAGGGCAAAAATAAATGGCTGGTTTTCACAACAAAGGCAAGCTATTGAGGGAGTCAAAATGGAATCTGTGCCAGTAAATAGATTAAAATTTATTAGAAAATGAACTGAATAGTGAGCATAAAATTTGCTGCTATGAAATTTTTGATGGTAGCCAAATCTAACATTACAGAGAAGAGCTGCAGAAAAATATCACGCTACTGAACTATTAAAATATAAAGTGAAAGAGATTCAGATTCAGGCCAGGGTTTTCTGAACTGCATTAACTCTGTATGCATGGTATTGGGCTATGTACCATGCAAAATTATTCAGAGAAGATCCTGAAGTCAATGTGGAAGTTCTCTGAAACTGTAAGTTCAGTACTCAGAGGTACTGTACAAGAGAAACAGAACGTTAAAGAACAGAAAATAAATTTTTATGACAATGTATATACACAACATGGTACTCATCCTGAATACCATGGCCTAGTCTGGTCATCTTGGTTCCAGTAGGGTATAGAACAACTCTAGACAAGAACTATCGGTTTTATGCAATAATCTCTGCTTGCATGGAAGTTAATAAGACGATTCTTCAGCTTGGAAAGTAGATCAGTACAAAGAGATATGGTATACATATAAATAATCATAAATGAGACAGAGAACAATTATTTATTATAATTAGGAATATTAGGAGAATAACCAGAATTAAAGAGATAACCAGTGAAATTACCAGACAATTTTAAAACAAACAGAGGAAGTTACTCATTCTACATATGCACCAAATTGCATTAATGTTGAACTTACTGCTGCGGATGCCATGGACACATACAAAGATATTCAAGAAACAGCTTGATAAATTCATAGAAGAAAGTTCCATCAAAAGCTATGATTAACATGACCAAGCAGATTTAAGAAAGCCTTAGATCATAAATTGCTGGAAGCCAGAATTGACCACTCTAAGAATTACACACTGGGCTACAGGGACTTTCAGTCTAAATCTATACGGCTGTTCTTATACTCTTACAATACAGCTATGTTCATCACAAAACAATGATCTCATTTCCTTGATAACATGTATATTGGCATCTTCACAACATGATATATTCATTAAGATACTCTAGTAAGAAAAGCATTCTAGTTAATAGTCAACACTAAGATTCTGTGTTTTGGTGGGGTTGTTTTTTTTGTTTTTGCTTTTACCTTTTGTATTAGAGGCAGATATTACTGAAAATAAAATATTAAAACTTACCCGTTTGTCTAACGTTCTTTCCCTTACAAAGCCAAGTAGCTGGTCATTGACTAAAGAAAGATCTCTCTTGCCCGCAGTAATAATGGTAACAATAACATCATGTCGAATGGCTTCCTCTGGGTCATGTGATCGAACTTTCAAATACTCTGTTATGATCAGAAAGAATAACTTAGCTGTCTTTGCATAGATATGATATCTTCTGACTTACTAATAATTTGAAAATAATTGTCAGCCACACATATCAACAACATAATCTATTAAACATGGAACTGCCTGAAAGAAACATCTGTTCTTCTAGCTTTTTCCACATTAAATATTAAAAAATATCTTAGGTAACTTTACATATGTAAGGATTATAAAAGTGAATAGCTTTTACAATCATTTTACAACACAGAATGAAGTGAAATAAAACTGATCGGAACATATTGAAAATATTATACAAGCAAGAAAAAAAAAGACACTCTAATTCCCGAAGAGATAAAAAAGTAAATAATAAATTTAAAATACTGAAAATCACTGAGGGTTAACTTGCATCGAAAAAGAACAGCATTCCCAGCACAGGCTGGCTGAAATTCAGCTCGTAATTAAAATGACACTGAACTAAAGGAAGAAGCTCTATTTTCTGGATGAGCACAGTGGCATTTTCTAAAGTCAGTGGAAGAGAGCACTAGGGAACATATCGACTATTTTTGAAAAATAGCATAAATAGTATAATAGCACAAATATTTGCTTTGATAGGCCAAAAGTTTCATCAGGATCTGACAATGCTTCAAAACTCATTCCACCATGGATAACTTCTTGTAAAGACAGCTTTTAAGACTCACAGTCTTAGAAAGCCCATGCAATGTCACATTCTCCTCCCTCTTTCTAATAACTAGCACTTGCCTTCAGTAGAAGGCAATCAACTCATTACTTAATTCTTCCATCCAGCAGCCAACTTGGACTTAATACATTTTAGAACTATACTGCTATGAACAGAAGTAACTACATTCTTCCTTGCTCGTTTCTTAAATTATTCTAAACCCTCATATTAGCATCTTACCAGTGAGGTCTTTTGCTAAGTCTGGATGGTTCATTAAACAATGACTGGCAAATTTCACACTCTCTAATCTCACAGGGACGTGGATATCATTGAACCTAGAGGGACAGATGATGATGAATGTTAATTTTTAATTAGCCTTGCAAATCAACATTATTCTCTATGTAGTAACATATGTTGATAATAAGTCCCATTAACTATTAAAATACTTTTAGAAGGCAAAATACTACACAACAAACATTTTGAATTTATCTCCAGAATGTACCTCAACCATATAAAATAAGATACTATTTCTTTTGAAACTAAGTAAGACTAATATTAAAGGATGAACATGCTATATTCAGATGAAATGCTGACCCAATGGACTTTTGAACATAACTTGCCACAGACTACGGAAATTATCAATCTTTTTTATATATATTAAATTATAAATACAAAAATCTTCAAAGAATATGTACCATTTGAAAACATTCACTTATTTTTAACTGTTGAATTCCTGTATTTACTAAAAAGGAAGTATTTACTCAAAAGGTAATTCCACATAAAAGAGATAAGAGTTACAGATACAGTCAAATAGTATGAAATTCTAGACAATGCTGTTATAACTGTTTTGTGATTTTTGCTGTATATCTGATATTGCTATATCTCTAATCTGTATCTGACAGCAAGACAGCAAGACAGCAATCCATGAGGCTCTTTTGTTCTAGAATGCAACTTATGCAACTCTATTTTAAAGATTTAACAAGAGAACTTGCTGTCCAAATACAAAAAGTTACATCCTCTCAAAACAAAAAGAAAAATACAGTACTAAAAGGAAAATTCAGCACTAATAAAGAATGGAAATTCAGAAGTCTGCCCCTAGTTCTCTTACCGCCCAAGAAAGCACTGCCAAAGAGGACGATTTTGTGTGGCCAGATCAGAATCTTTAGAGCCAAAGAGTTTAGCCAGAAGTCGAACAACAGCCAAGCGCTCTTCTCCATCATTGCTCTAAAAATCAAAGTAAAAAAGAAACTGTAAATCATTACCTGGAACATCCGAATAATAATTTGTGGTTTCCTTTTTCTTCTGTTTTTGTAAGTTAGATTAAAATGTGAGTTTTAAATAATTTCTGATAATCCCCAATTTTCCTACTTAGATCATTAGATGAATATGGGGAAAAATATACAAATACCTAATTAAGCTAACATATTACAGCCACTGATCAGATGGCTGCATTTTGAAAAATTCATTCCCTTTCAGGCATAAGCAGCACACACAGAGTTTGATTAATGCGCATCTCTAGCAATTTTGACAGTCACTGATCTAATTATTGTTTTAAAACATATTTTAACTCTATTTTTTGTGTGGAAAAGATTAGACAACAATTAAGACGCTCATATAAATAGATGTGCACTATTAAAACAAAAGATATTTAGAATATAATTTCCTTGGATACTTATTTCTTGATTATCTTTGTTTGCTGCCACCACACCCATTATAATATATATAATACACAGATAACTATTGCTCCTGTTCAGTTACAATCTCATGAAAAATAAATAGTTATTTAATCATAAAACCCAAACAAAAGCCACAAACAAAAGCAAAATCAGGATAAATGAATTATTTCCAAGGATGCTATTCATCCTTTTCAAGAGGAGTCAGTTGACTTACCAGCCAATTAGGACACATCTAAGAAAATATTTAGGAATAGTTCCTCTACTGTTAAAGCAATATTTCACCCAAGGAAATTCTGTAAACCAATCTTGAAGTCTAGCACTCTTACAGTTCCTGAGATAAACCAGCCACAGTCTAACTACTTAATAGATTTCGGTGAAATCCAAAGATTAAGTACATATAGCATTTACATTTGATCATACCTATTTACCACCATAAAGACTATATATTTTGTATGTGTACATAATACATATTTACAAACACAGAAAGTACACAATTGTATACAACTTTTAGGCATCCCTGTCTAAAATTATGTTTATTTTTAAAATAAAGTGATAAGTATAAGATTTCTATCAGGTCAGTAAAAGACTTATTAAATCTACAGATCTGTACTCCTTAATATCCATTTAAATGTTATTGCTTGTCTAAAGCTACATTGCAACCTACCTTAAGTTTGAATTCAAGCTGTGGCATGACAGACAGCAGTAAGTGAGGGTCTATGGCAAAAAGCTCTTGTATCAAGTCAAATACATGTTCTGACAAGTCACTTACTGAAGACTTTCCCAGCACCAGAACCTGGTTAAAAAACTATAATGCAAACATTATTATTTAGCAGATTTGCCTTGAAGCAAATACTATTTTTAAAAAAATCTTACTGTAACATGATTTATACCTTAATTATAACAGAAGGGGGTCAACACACATTTTTCATTTTGATCAAAAAGTTTCACCCCTACAGTTTTGGCTCAAGTTAAAAAAAACCAAATATCCTTTATAATTCAATTCTATTACTTCCATCAGGAGCAAATAATTCTTTGTAAATTGATAGTTTAACACAGCAATGGAACTCATTACTCCATTTCCCCCTCTCCAAGCAAAATCAACAGGTAATAAAAGAACTGTTTATTTAAAATGCATACTCATACATTTTGAGGTGGAGAACAATTTTTAGTGTCTTAATTTTAGTTTTCTTATAATTCAAAAGCAATTAATTTTAGGATCATTACATGCTGAAAAAGAAGCTTCTGTACTTTTACTCAAATCTGAAAAATGGCACGAATTTATAATAGGTCTGTGATATTTGATAGTAACGTATTAAGTATAAGGTGCTTAGTGATCTATCAGAGAAAAACAAAGTAGTCTAAAGTATGAATCGTTTCTCCTGTATCTGCAAAATTTTAATATGCATTATATACTCCCTATTAGATACTGTGGATTAATATTAATAATACTATTTGAGCAGTGCAAATGCTACAAAGCTATTATACACTTGAGTAAGAATGTAAGAAGAACAATATTAATTAACTCAAAGGTCACACTATCCACTATCCTGTTCCCAGCTATGACTAATTACAAAAGCTTCAAGAAATATGGGAATTGGAAAGTGGTACTTGTTAGTGAAACTCCCTGAGCTTTTAAATAGTTACTGATTAATCTTTCATGATTTTGTCTAATTTCCTTTTTAACCTACTTTGACTTTTAAGAATACTATTAGCTTCAGCACTGAAGGAAGACAACAGACTGAAACAGAGTACATTCTCCACAAGACTGAAGTAGCTGTGTATTTTAATAGAGCATATTACTGACATTCAACAGAAGGAATTACAGTATAAGGAAGCCTTGTAAGAAACTGAATTCTTTCAGCCTGAATAAAACAAGTTTAGGCTAGACAAAGAGTAGTAAAGAGCTGAGTGTTTGAAATGTTTCATCCTAAAGGTAGCATAAAACAAAGATGTCTGGTTGCTGGACACATGAAGAAATAACGATTCATTTTGTTGCAATGAGATTTCTTGGTGCTCAGTAATACTGAAAGATAGGTCACACCTATATGCCCAGCCTAGATTTAGATGCTTAACTTTAGACTAAGTTACATAAAAATTCATTTCCTCTTTAGTTATTTGAAATACTTCACATATTTCTTTAACAAGCAAGTCAGGAATATCCTATTTGGAAAACTATATTAAAAATGTAAATTTTATAAACATTATTCTTTCAAATAAACAAACAAGCCTGCAATAAATCAAGAGGGTAACAAGAACACAGTAGTAAACATGAATGACTCAATTTACGTACATTGGCAATACATGGTTCAATGGTCTGGACCGTCCTTTTCAGCAGGACTTTTGCAAGATCAAATGCTTGTTTATTAAGGTTCTGAAAAAAATAAATCAAATTTTAAAGGGTTACAATCTACTTCAGATGACTTTACTTCTCTCTCCCAAACTTAGACCACATTTTCGGAAAGGTATGCTGCACCACAAACTTACTTGTTCTCAAAACTCTCAAAGTTCATTTATGTTAATTACACAACTGCAGACCTACAAAAATCTTAAAACTAGTTTTTCCTTTAAAAATATAACTACACTTATATATACATATATATACACTTTAAAAAAATATCATCACCAGACACATCACTTCTCACCTACTCTAAGACTTTATTGCTCTCGTTGTTACTTTTATTATTGCAGTGATGAATATTAAAAAAAAGTTCTCATTTAAAAAATTTAAGGTTTTGAAGAAAAATTACAACATCTTCATTCTTTGGTAATTAACATACACCAAATTTGCCATACTGTTGAAAAATGAATTAGCAGAATTTATTATACATTTTATTTAAAGAGGATTTTTTCCTTACATACTCATTAAAGGTACCCCACGAAAAACACCTAAACTTGGGGTACAGTTAGCTGTAAGTAAACATCTGGCTGCAACATAACAAATCTCTACACTGTTCTTATTCCTCTCAAGCAAGATAAGGAATGCAAGAGCACATCTGAAAAACATGACTGTCCAAATCTTCACAACATCCCATATGTAGTATCTCATCTCATCTAGGGATTACTGCAGCTTGAAGGAGAAAAAAAAAAAAAAAAGGAGGGCTGATTAGATGACTGCCCTGAAATTACAAACTATTGCAGAAAAAAATGCAGGTAAAACCTAAGGATGCCTGATGCTCAGAAAGCCAGCATTCAGTAAGTCTACGCTGAGAATAACTCTCCCATGTTCTTCTGGCTGATGAGCTGACAACTAGAAAGACAGCTCTCATCAAGGGATAGTAAAGAGAAACAAATGCCCAAAGGCTTGAACAAAGAACTCCCTAGTCACAACAGCATTCAGTTGATGTCTCATGATATAACACATGCAGATACATATAAGCATTTTTTACATTCTTGCTGCCATAGAGCCCAAAACAATTTTTCTCCAAAGTAGACCATGATTAGAACCTTGTTGGCAGGTATGTCCATATTAAACCAAAGGACTGCCAACCTCATTGTTCATACAGAAAAAGGATCTACACCATAACGTCATCAAAGATTTAGTGCTACAAAACATTTTTTTTTCCCATCGCAGATTTCCTTCTTGTATTTGTTATCTATCCAGTGTCTTTAGCAAGAAAGTGCTAGAATGTTGGCTCCAGCTGCAGAATTCAGTTGTGCTGCAAGACCAGGTCCAGTACAATTAACACAGTGATGGACTGTTTTATACAGTCTCACCAGAGCTGAAAATCTGTATAAATAAATAAATAAATAATCAGTCTGGTAGGCAGAATATAAAGCCTTAAAGGTCTGGACTGGCCACGATGTAGTGGATGCAGAAGAAAGCACTGATTTTAAATACATGAAGTATATGTTTTTAAGGGATGACTTTGACAGAGCATGGAAAAAGTGCACTAAATAGACTGAAAGCACTGGTTTTAAAGTTAAAAAGAACTACAGCATGATGTTATGGATCTTCCGAGCAAGATATGATATGCCATACCGCTATTCAAAACCTACACTTACCAGAGGAGAGCCACATTAGCACACACATAGAGAGGAACGATACATAGCAAAGCTACTTTACTGATAACAGAAAAGTACAAATGAATATAATTTAGATGCTGACACAGACTATACTTCATGCCTAGGTACTGGTATATTTCTCCTTTTTTTCATTGCTGTATTGTCTTCTACAACACAAGAGAGTTCAGAAATCTGAAATGGAACAGATTACAGGATCCAAAATATATATTTCAGCTCCTTTACAAAGATGGAACTTCCATTAAATATAATAATTTAGCCAGTTTGATATCTTCATTACGTAATAACAGATAATGGTTACTATTCAATTCTTTTGCATGGACATAAAAGTATGATTATTATATATCCTGTACAAGAAAATAAACTATGCTTTTCATGCTATGTTGTGTCTGATTTACATATCTAAGGACAATTAATATAATCACGGAATTTCCTAGGAGATCTGTGCATGAAAGGAGAACATAATTACTGCAGTCAAACTCTGCCACACAGAGCAGACAAAAGAACTTTCTGATATTTTTAAAACTACCACATGAAGCAGTAGTTTAAGTTCTACTGTCACAGGAAACAAAAAACTCAATACAGAGGCCAAATACTGAGCAAAGAATGATACTGAGCACAGACTACAGAGTATTACTTGCTCAGTCAGGATGGCCAAGAGTCAATGAAGACTGGCCACAGGTGGTCTAAAAGATACAAAAAACTGAGTATATCCCAATATATTTTTCTTTTTTTTCTTAAAGTAGTGTTTATACTAATGTCACGCAGCAACTAGAAACAAATAATTATCTGCAGTCCTAGAAAAACTAAAATTAGTTTTAAAGGAGTCATAAGTGGAAACAGTTATATCCCCTCCTCACTGTGTTGATTAAGGATAGAATTACGGTTATATAGCCTAAGTTACCAATTTCCATATCTGAACATGTTTGAATTCATACTAAACAGGCTCTGAACTTCTTTTGAATAATTAAAAATTATTCTTGAAATAAATATTAACCTCTGTAAAATATTATTCTGTCAAGTTTATCTCCCTTCTTATCAGAGCCTTACGCAAGAATTCCCTTCACTAAGTAAAATTATATTCTTGAACTAACAGTAATTTGCCTACACCAAGTAGTCACAACACACTGTCCTGTTACACAACATTTACCAGGTCTCTGTATCCACACACCAGTGCCCATCATTGTTCATAGCATCACCCAGCACCTGACACTCATCTACTCCCCCTCTTCTTCCACTCTTGATCTCTACTGCCTATATCCTGCTTAGAAACAACTTAAAAAGAGTAGATTTTCATAAGGACTGTTTTCTATTGTTATGAATAAAAGAGGCCCACCCTCCTGCTAACAATTTTAATAGGCCATCATCTCATTGCTATCTATAAAAAGGAGCTGATACAATGGTATTTCCATCTCACGGTCACACATAGAAGAATGCAGAGCACTAAAGGCAACCAAACAAACTGAAAAAATGATTACAATTTAGGTAACAGTTAGGGTTATAAAGAGAAAAGTTTAAAGGCATAAGACACTGGGAAAAAAAACCCCAAGAAACTAGGGTTGTGGAGGGGAGCCTGACCGGCAAGCTGAGGCAAGCTGCAAGTCACCACAGAAGACTTGGTCCACCTCGGTCAAGCCATACTTTTTTTAAAGGAAACCAAAATACTTCCCACCTTTGCAATACAAACAAACTTAAAAGGCTTTTTTATTAGAATACTAGATTTGCTTGAAGATACTTAGTTTCTGTGCGAGTACACAGTTCCCAAGGTGGTAAGTAGATGGAATCTCTTGATACTGTGTAATCTAGATACAGATAAGGACTAGCACCAAGTAATTCCCAAAGAGAACTTTCAATCCACTCTTAAAAGGGTGGAAAAAATAGCAGTTACAAGGGTCTCAAGTGTGTGAAGAGAAAAGCAACACGCAAAATTCAATAAAAGTTACTGTTTTAATAGTATATTGATATCACATTTTACTTTGCAGACCTTGTGTGCAGGAATGAGGTTAATCAGAATGGAGTCCAGCAGCTCCTGAGTTACTCCATCGCCTTCCATGATGATAGAACTCATCAAATCTAGCATATGCATTTGTACCTTCTGGTTGTGACTATTACTAAGAAGATAAAGAACATGCTCATCAATAAATTTTCAGACACGGATAAATACTAACAGTACTGTTAAGAACAAATGGATGAATATCTAACGTTGTTTAGCCTGGAATCACCCATATTCTACACTTTTGAAAACTCAAACCACTTTGACTGTTCTCAGTTATATAAAGCTTCAAAGACCTAGAGCATGCCAGCTTTACTTTAAGAAGAGAAACAAAACAAGGAAACAAGGAACCAATCGTGGGAACACAACTGTAGATAAATGAGTCAGAATGAAGTATAACTTCCTGATGTAAACAAGACACGTACAAAAATCAGTAACAGTCTACTCTTGGAAACACATCCCTCTACAGTGTGAGTAGTTTGCCTTCGTTGCTTTCCTTGAATCTCCTCATTAGCAGAATTGTTCTGTTCAGACCGATACATTTGTACACTATGTAAGGATTCAGTCTACCCCCAAAACTGATGATATTTTGACAGTTTAATATAATTGAAGTAATTCAACTTACTTGATAACTGAAAAAAGAGTCCTAAAAAGCTGAATAAAAATTTCATTGCAATCTTCCAACTCAAAGCAGATGTTGTAAGATTTAACCCAAGCTAAATTCTAAAACAAAAATGGGATATTCAGATTATGGAATTACAACTTTGCATTAAGCCATATAAATATGATTATGCTAATTAAAATGTTGTATTTAAAGAAAAATACTATATAATAGATTGTAAACCCTTTGGGGAAAGAGAATGCATATCTGCTTTGCGTGTATACAGCTCTTAACGCAAAGGGGCTTTGTAATATACATTTAGATGAAAACTAAAGAATAATCTGATTTCACATGAACAAAAGCAAATTGCCAGAATCTGTTACTATAATAAGGCCATACTTCTAGACTCTTATCTTCCTTATGCTATGAAACACTGCAGTTTAAAAAATTAATAAAAAGTTTATAAACAAGATCTTCTGTTTCTGCAAGCACACTGATAAAAACTAAACGTTTTTTGTCAAGAATGGGTTTTTCTAACGTTTTTAAAACCAAAACCTTATAATCCTTCCCCTGTGATCAATATAAGCACATTTGCATTTTAATCAGCAAAGATTGAAATTCTCTCTTGACACGGTAATAACACCTTAAGGGTGCACGATACAAAAAAATGAATACATAAAATTATAAGAGAAAGGCTAAATGTTAATAAACATCAATCATCTTAACCTGTCCTCAACTGTAGGCAGCAGGGACTTATTAAATGCAAACTGAATTATAACAGCTACAGGAAGCAATATATTGAACTTTAACTTGTTTGGTGTAATTGACAGAATAAAAGAAAATTTCCAGGCATATTGCCACATACAAAGAAAGACTGATTACACTTCTTACGTTCACAGGGCAAACATCATCTATTGAAAGTTACAATATGTTACCTCTAACAAGTAAAAGTATCTGTTAAATTGAGGGCTCTTCGTGTCCTCCAAGCCTTTCAATTGTCTTGTAATAAACAAGAATATGTCCTGTTAAACAAAAACAATAAAGCGTTTACAGACTTGATTCAGCAGATTATACAAATACAATCCTTTGTTAATGACATCTACCCACTTTTCCAAACTCATGAAAGTAAAATGCTACATTGTCTTTCACGCGTAGTGACAGAAGTCAGTCACCAATACAGATACAGCTAGGTCTAGCATTCCTTTACAAGAACCACCTTAAAGTACTATCGTGACTCACCGGACTAAAGCAACACCTCCACTAAAACTGAACATCACTATAAACGTGAGTAAAAAAAAAGATTTTTCCACTTTTTTTTTTTTTTTTTAAACATAAAAAGAGAACGAGTTAAGAAGGGCTTTATTTTCTAAAATGTTTTACCTTAAGTTTGTCATGGGAAGTATATGGAGCTTCAGGAGCATAGATTCGAAAGATATCAGCCAAACAACATGCTACAAGAAGGCGCACATCTTTATTGGGATTCCTGAGGAAGAATTCAGATGCAAGGTGCAAGGCTAATGGGAGATACTGCTGTTTCTCATCCTCTGAGTCCTGGTCCATATCCATGAAAGTTTTTACCACCATCTGAAAAATAAAGGAAAAAAAAATTCAAATGCTTCCTGCTTTCATTCCTAAATACTAAACAAGGATTTCTAAAAGTGTGCAACACTATCAATACCTGTTCCACTGCCTAATTACAATATTGTAATTTTTTGGTTAGGACAAAAAGCTGAAAAAAGAAATATTAAACTGATACTGAATGGCTTATTGCACTTGATATTTGAAATTAAGAATGCTGCTTTGCAGCCCTGCATATTTTGCCAATCTTAACCTGAAGTGCAGCACAGAAATTGATACACACTGACAAGTTTGGACACAGCAGCACTTCTGCATCAAAGTAGTCCACATCAAAGTGTGCACTCGCGTCAGTGTGGACAGTCTGAGGGGCTGCAACCCATCACAGTCATCTGGACTAACATACAGGCTGCAGTAAAATGCAGCTGCTTCATTAGCTATACCGGGGTGAGTCTAAGTGGACAGTCTCGCGCTCTGCCTATACCAACTCACAGAGCTCAAGAATTGCTTTACATATGCACAACTCCTTTATCTGGTTTAAATGGACCAGATACTGAACAACGCTTTCATCCCTTATGAAAAACACCTCTGACTCTGCAGATCTTTCTGCATGCTTAAAACTGCATCCATACCCTTATCTATATAATGAACAAAATCAACCGTACATTGTTTCCTTGCTCCTTCTAGCCCAGTGAAAAGCTATTCCTGTGAAATGCCACCATGTTTTTTTAAATTATGTTTTAATTAACCAGGGTGGTATAATCTTAACATAATGATTTGGCAAAACTGGAAGTGAAAACTTAGTTTGAAGAAACAGAAGTTGCAGGTTTAACTTTTGGAATAGGGGTTATTCAGGGACTAGAATGACTCCTAGGATGTTAGCACAGAACTCAGAGCTGTGCCACAGAGTACTTAGTATGACCTCGGTCCAGTCAGTCTTTGTGTCCCGTTTCTTGAGTGTCCTTAGAGTTAAAATTGTGAAGGACAGATATCGAATACCGATAACACTTAAGTATACTTACACACATTAAAGAGAAATACAAAAAAACCCAGACTTATCAGTCTCAACAGGGCAAATATGGCCTGTAGAATATTAATAGTGAAACACAACAACAGACTGAGCTTACACAGCTGATAAACACATTTCTCTTGCTTACTACAGTTCTTTTGTTATTACGTCATTCAAATGAGAATGAGATTGCTCCTCCGTTATTAAGCATGCCACTGCTTCCAACAGGAAAACGCTGTCTTTCAGCTTTACTTCCTCCTCGAGTTTTGGAACCCAGTTTTAAATACAGCTAACCTTGTAAATGAAAATAAATGTTTGACAGCAACTGTCCCAGTATTAAACTATTTAACCCCCCCCCCCCAATTGCTATAAATGTACAAGTTCATCTCCTCATCAAGCAACTTGTAGCAAGGCCAAAATCAAGGTGGGGTGGGGGGGGAGTGGGGAGTGTCAAAAAAAGAAGTTAGTAGCCAGAGCCCATAAACATCCAAATTCTACCTGCATTGGCATTTCCCTAAAAACACTCCGTAACTACACTTAAGAGCATTAGTTGAAAGGGCAAAACCAAAACTCCTACCAAACTTGTTTTCATATCTTTCTACTGACAGCACAGGTCTCTGCGATAGTGTCACAGATCACTTGTCCTTCATAGACACCAGAATAAAAAAAAAAAAAAAACAGAAAACAGTCTTCAAAACCATAACAGATTCTTTCAATACAGAAGGTAAAAACTGTTCTTTGTGTCCACTGGTGACAGGACAAGAAATAATGGCTTTTACTTGCAGCACGCGAGAGTCTGCGTTACACATGACAAAAAAAAAATTAGCAGTAACAACTGCTAAGTATTGATTCAGACAACCGTTCCTGAAGGCTTTAAGAACAGGGTAAAAATAACGAAAAGATCTGTGGATCCTACCCTGAGGGCCGACGACAGTGGGACAAGTTTACAGGGTATAGATGTAGTGTAAGATTCCCTTCAGTCTTACTTTTTATTAATTTTAGATATTCAATCAATTACACAATTTGAGATAACCAATCTTTTGATCTTTCCCCATAAGCCTCTCTCCTTGTACTTAAGTTTGCTTCATTATCAGAATATCTTCCTTGATTCAGAACTCCAGGTTCTCATATTCATGCTATACATAAATCTTGCATATTCTTTCTCCATAACTTCATTACACTATACTCCCCGCCAGTCACAGTTTCAGTTCAGTTTCGTTCCACCAGTATCTATGCAGAACACTACCACAAAGATAGCTGCTCAACCTGCTGTTTTGATCTTATCGACTCTCTATGCGCCTTTGGTGGCTTTTCTTTTTCTGACACATCAAACACAGACCAGGAAAGGCAGCATGGTGCCATGAAAACAAAAACAACTTTCTCATTTGCTACCAAAACATTAGGATATTCTGAGATTAGACTAATGAAATTAGCCTTCAGAACTGTCTTATCTGTTTGAAAACACAACGTTCTTATGCGTTTTCCTATGGTGCTCTTACATTTGGAAGGAACTCCCTGCAAATATCCACAAAAACTGATTCTATTTTCCTGCAAAGCAGTCCTTGATATTTCTTTTCTATTACAAAACAACTCCTGGACAGTAATTGGGCCACTGGCAAGCTGCAACAGCTATTTAACACACTGATCTATGTTTTCTTCATTGTTTCTTTTTAGTCCCATATCTGCTTGTATTCATGTGTTGTCTTTTGTTTTATAGTAGACTGTAAGCTCTTTGGTGCATGACGTTCTGTTCATGGCATGCACAAAAATCAAGCAGAAGAGTGTCTTGGTCTTTATCTAAGGATCCTAAATACTAAAACGATAAAAATAAATAACATGATGTGTGGGGTATATAAAATACATAGTACTTTAAAAATAACACAAATAATGAGAGTAATATGTAAACAAACTGTACAGCGCTATATTACGGCAAAAAGCGTTATGTAAATTCTTGCTAATGGTATGACACGTAAGATGCAGGCAAAGGGGAATTAATTTTTTCAAAAGATTTGTATTTAATACATTCTGTATGACACAGTCCATCAAAATAATTCAATACATTTCTTGAACGTACGCATTTAACTATATAATAATCTAACAGGAAAAAAACCCACATCCTGGGAGTACTCCCCATAGCTAAGCGTTGATCCCTATAGGCTGGCACTGATTAAGGTATTATAGAACAGAATTACTTCCAAACTCCTGCTAATCTACATAAGAGATTTATTGTTGAAATAGAAAAAAAGTTCAGACATTATATTTAATGTATGCTTGGCACTTGCACGTTTGCTAGAAAGCCAAGAACCCACTCAAAACTTCACAAATTAAAGGACTGGCCCTCCTGGCCTTAGGCACAACTGAAAAACTAGTTATCAAGCAACAATCAGGAGGGCAACCTGAATCTTTAGTAGTATAAAATACTGTATACTTGATGGAGTCACTTGTCTGTAAAAGAATCGTACACAGTATCCTTGAGTACAACACACTGATTGCCAGTGCTGTTGATTTCCTGGGATATGCTTGCCTTTCTCTCTGTAGCTATCTGTTGTCTTTTGTTTTCTTAATACCTCTCTGAGACAGGAACTACCTTTCCTTCCTTCCCCCATGTTTATTCCATGTCTAATAAAAGCCTTGCTCTAGGACTATAGTTCCTAAATGCCTCCATAATACAAAGAAATAAAAATGACACCATACTGGAGGTTCCTTTCACTTCTTTTCTGTGTTACAGGGACTGCTAGAAATGGATGCGTTAAAAGAATCTGAAAACTGAAAGCTTGGAGTAAATTCTTCACATTCAAAACACTAAAAAATCCAAACAATTTAATTTCCAAAGTTTTTAATAGTTAAAAAAAAAAAAAAAAAAAAAAAAGGAAATCACTCATGTAACTATTGACATACATGAATGTGATAATGAGGGAACATGACAAAACAAGTAAGCCTGAAAAATTTAAGACTGCACTTAATACTTAATTAAACCATGTATATCAAAAGAGAGAAAAGAATACAATTGCAGAGGGGAGAGACATGAATTACTACAGCCAGACAATTTCTATTACAACTATTTTTTTCCAATAATCTATATGTTAAGTTATAGGAATTGTTTACTCAAGTTATTTATATTTTAGGTTTTCTATTAAAGTAAACTACATTCAAGATGCCATCTGATCTGTCCTGTCTACCCTTGCAGTAGAGGGTAGTAGTAAATAGTAAAAAAACAAAACAAAACAAATCTTCTCCAGTTCCTCTTGGTATTAAGATTTTTATTCCAAGTCTGAAAGGATTCTCAATTTCCATAAGTTTTGTAAACCGTTATGTAAATCTTCTCTACCAGAGGGAAGTAGTTATTTCAGAGTTCAATATTAATTATTATAGCGCTAAACCAGTTTTCACTCCAGGACTGCTGGAACAGAATAGGAATGCATTGTTTTTCAAATTACAGTAACTAGACCAGTAACTTGTCTAACTGAAGTCTTGAAGTAGAAGCAACCCCAGACAGAGCATTAATACTCATTTATATAAAAACCTAACATTTAGTAGTTTTGACCACAAAAAATTGTTACTGTCTTCCACTGAAAAAAGCAAGAGACAAAATAGCATGATTTTAACATTATTGTAACTTCAAATATTTTGTTCAACAATTTAGCCCCCAGTTTCAACATTAATTTCTAGCAAAGGCAAGCAAATACATCTACTCACATTTAAGATTAAGATTCATTTTATGCTGCTTTAGATTTAATGCATCCCTATTAAATAAATTAAATAATATTGAATAATTACAGGCTGGTACTTTAGTCACCTTCTAAAAATAAGAGTGCTAGAACACTATTACATAAATTTTCATTATTGATATTTTTGCCATAGTTCCTCAAAACTCTAATGATCAGACCAAAATTTCTCACTGCCAGGCTCTGCAAACACGGAAGAGAAGGTGTTCCCATGGCTACAGATACACATGTACTATGCAAACCAGTCACTCTGGGCCACCCTTTACACTCAATTGGGACATATGAACAAACACACTGATGTTTAACTTATTCAGACATAGATATCTATACGTCTGGTCAGGTCAGTTTTGCCCCAGAAGCACCTAATTGTCTCCACTGACTATGAAAGCAGCTCAGTGGGACTAGATGCCTGAAAGTAGGTGAGATGAACTCTACCTGTAGCATCTTCCAAGACTGCCAGCCTTTCAATTTTATTGACTTTCTAATATACACACATCACATGGTTGACGAACCATACACACCTCATATACAGTTCATACATGGCCCTTTTTCATAGGCAGTAAATCGGGACTCAAGCTGCACACAGCTGCTGCACAACACCTATGCCTCAGATAGGAATACCAAGCTTTGCTGTTTAGATCCTGGTTTATGGTTAGTGACCAGCTAGATTTAGCTGCATGGCTTACAGCATCATGAGGTTCACCTACTGATGATTCCAGTATTATAGGGAGAAGAACCACAAAAACACAGCGAAAGGACAGGATAATCACTGTAGTTAAGAGAAAAGACTCAAAACAATGCTTGTGCAGAAGAAGCAGACCCAGGTGAATTTTGCCGCAGCTGGCAGGGCAAACAAACTCCAGGCTAGTCCCAGCACACGCAAGATGCGTGCAGGTTGCATTAGTTTTACTGTTCTTACAACAGCTTATTCATAGTATTCCAAAGAAGTAACATATAACCACCACCCCCCCCCTGCTTGAAAAAGGCAGCTGAAAGTTTGCTGTGTAATTATCAAATGAAGAAATTTAGCAATTAAGAGAGTATGATACCATTTAATGCTACTGGAATAATTAGAAATGAACTTCAGTATTAAGCTTAAATATAAAGAAAAGATATTTGGAAGTAAAACTTCTGAAATTGATGTGAGCCTTGCTTGGTCCTCAGGAATTTGGATGTCTCAGGAAAAGAAGCCATGCAAAGGTTGGAGTCAAAGTCCACCCAAAAGCTGCAATTTTCAATTTTGTCATCAGAGCTTTTTTTTTGTTTCCTCTTACATGATTTAAGGAAAATTATGGGTGGTACCTGCCATTACCTATTTTATAATAAACAATGTTCCTTGACTAAGACCTAATCGTAAAATGTCATAAAATCCACACATGTGCAAATCTGGAAAAAAATATTTTTCAACACAGACAAATGCAGAATTAATATTGCAGATTTAGGATGAGAGAGTCATGATCCACACCTTAGATTTAGTCCTATGTATCAATAGGAAGGGCTTTAAAACAAAATACACAGGGAAACAGTTTTTTTTTTTCCTTTTGGCTATTTTAAAGAATAAGTCTTTGCTTAATAATAACACTTTAATATTATTAGAGAAATAATATTGGGAATTGCATCATAGTGGGAAACTCATTTCCACCTATAGATAGGAAAAACATAATTCAAAATGATAAGCAACAGTCATTTCTGGATATTATGGCTGACAAATTTAGTCTCTGCAGTCTCTGAGCTCATTAAGTGGTAACGTTAACTTTAGCCTTGGTTTGATAAGTAGGGAGGACCCTAAATTAAAAAAGCTTTCCATAGAAGGTATCACTGAATCCAACAATCATAAGCTGATCTAGTGGAAACGGAATAGACGCACAAACTAAACTACATTTATCATAATGAGAAGACAAACATGGACATTACTGTGTATTGAATAGAAACAAAACTAAAAGATCTCAGAACATTCAAGTCAGGAGGACCAGATAGTTTCTATTTCAGACTTTTAAAAATAAACAACAAATGAAATCACAAGCTTAGCAACAAGGTCTTTTTTTAATATAAATCAAATAGGAAAGATACCAAATGACCAGAAAATAGTAAATGTGAAATCAGTAATCAAGAAAGAAACGTGATCCAGCAACTTAGCCAATGGGCTGACATGAACACAATTTCATAGTACAGAACTCATTTTGAAAGGCTAAATAAACACAGAAGTTAAGGAAAAGAGGGCAGCACATAAAAGAGAATTACCAAGGGACTGTGCTAACCTGATAAACTTTCTTTGATAAGATAATCAACTTTCTATACAAGGAAGAACATGACAGGCAATTCGTCTGAGCTTCACGAAAAATATCACACTGAATCACATGAAAGTTAAGGAAGTTGGAGGAGATGAAGTTTAGTCCAAAATTGTCATTTCTCCTTGGCCACTTTCTAAGTGTTATACTGAAAGGACCTATTTGTCTTGAATGAATTTATTAGCAGAAAGTGGTGCTAGTGTTGACCCTATTTGGTATTTCCATCAACATCTGTAGCATAAGAATAAGAACATATACTAACAGAGCGTAACGATGATGATTAGGGACTGGCAGTAGGAGACTGGATATTGTATAACAAGAACAGGAATAACAAAAATTAAAACAGTACTAAATGCAAGGTCACATGCTTAGTGTTTAAAACCAAGAATTTGCACTATTAAGAGCTTATCAGCGGGAAACAACAGGAAAAGAGAAAGATGGGCTTTTATTAAGCAATCAGACAGAGACCGTGAGCCAACATCAGGATATATGCACGAAAACAACGAAAATCCAATCGGAGGACATGACAGAAGCATTTCCAGTCAAGGAAAGGAAAATATCAACACAACTCACGAAATGCTAAAAATGTTAAATGCTAACTTGAAACATATCCTTTAAATCTGATTACCCTCACTGATGAAAAAAGAATTCAAATTGGGAAAGGTACAGAAGATGGCTTCCAAAGAAGTCTCCGAAGCCTTTTTTTTTTTTTTTTTTTTTTTGTAAGGGGACCTTATGAGACTGTGGCCTGCTTAATCTAACGAAACAACAACCAAACAAAATTTCTCTCTTTCAATATGCCTTAAATACAAGACTAAATACATCTTGTATTCTTGTATAAATCTTAAATATGCCATTTATGCTAAGGAATAAGACTCTAGAAATATCTGTGGGCTAGGAATTGAGACTGCTCTCTGACCGTGGAAGAATACATTCTGGAGCAGTTTTCTTGAACGGAATCACTTCATGGGAAATAATTCTGGTTTTGGGCCAACATTTATCAGAGTCAGAGCTAGCCAGAAGCAGATATACAAATTAAGCAAGAGGCATATGTGAATTGCAGAAATGATAGTTAATCATCTGTTGGCAAGGAGCCAACATATTTTTCCTGAAGTTTTGTTACCGTTGTTATTAAAACAAAAAGTAGCATTCTCTTCCAGGTACTGTTAGTAACCCACGGAAGAGAAATGTTACTGCTTGATTTCTCCTGTAAATTATATCTCTACGTGTATTCTCACATTATACCTAACTGGCCCTGAATACCTCATTGAAATGGATAGAAGAACTACCATTGGACAAAAAGTTACACAAAAGATCATACAGATCACATCGTAAGCTCTTTTGGGGCTCTTCGGGGCAAGGATTATCTGTTTCCTCCTTTATACACTGGCTTTATACTTTAGCTAAGCCAGTAACTAGAGTTTCTAGATGTGACTGTGGATATATCATAAGAAATGTAAAGCTTATGCAGAACAGCAGCGGTACCTCATACAGCGATATTCCTTTTACTAGGCAAACAACTTCAATGGCCATTCTTCCCTATGGACTAATTTAGCAGGGCTTGTCTTCAGAGGCTTGGCTGATTACAAGATCAGGATCAAGGAAGGAATACTTGTAATTTATCATTATTTTCGTATCAGTAAAACAGCATAGTTTATGTTAATTTACTTACATCAAACTAGGGGCCTGGAGGTTAAGCTAATTTGACACAAGAAATAGCAAAGAAATTTACTACTACTAGCAATAAAGCAGTAAATTGAGTAGTTCCTGAATTATTTAAAATATTTTGACACATACATTTTAAAGTAACTACAAAATGAATATAAATATCACACGCATACAGCATCACAAACCAAACAGGACAAATATTGTTACAAAATTGGGGAGAAGTAGTACAATTACCCATAGGTTTTATCTCCATAATTAAAATATAGTAGAATTAGTTTTGTTGTAAATCTGGAAGATTCCTCAAGTAACACAGATGCATTACATCAGGGGGAGGGTCAAATAAAATATGAGAAAAATTAGATATCTCGACCCAAAATGTCTTGCATAGCATGATGTCGAACACGTTATTTAAACAGTGGTGCAATGCTTTGCCCTGCAAAATCAATCATATGACTTTGACAGCTTGATTACAATAACTTGCATGGACCGCTGCAAAGAAAGGTTAAAGAAGGAATTTTAAGAAGACTAAGACAGTTTTACAGATTGTGAAACAGTATTCTTCCCAAAATCAAGACAGCACAGAACTAAGTATAAAGCTGCTTTATGTTTTGCTGTCCTTCCTTTCCAGCAAAAGATAACTCTAACACTCTTCTTTTGCTGAAATGATAAAACTTGATGAATCTTGTATATTCTTTGACCGTGAAGCCACCCATTGGAAAATCAAGATTTAGGCTGTGCAAAGAAAACACTACATGCATCCTCATCACAACATGACAACAACCACCTCATCACTCAAACAAAATATGTCATCTTATTCAGAGCTAAATATTTTGGAAAATATTGCCAACTTTTTTCTTATTTCTACTGTAGTAAGAACTGGAAGATTGAATACCACTCTTCTACTGAACCCAATTCCTTCACCATTACACAGAATAGACAGTGGTAAGAGTTTTTCTCCAAGCCAACTCATACTTTAAAACCAAGTCTATTTCTTCTGCCTTTAAGCAGGTACTGCTATGCTTCCTATAAGAGCATCATGCAAGTTTAACTAACTGCTGTAACAAAGTAACATCTTTTTTCTCTCTCCCATCCTTTGAAGCAAAGACTGGCTTAAACTACTAAAATTAAAATAAAAAAGTTCCATCAAAACAGACTGTGCTTTTGTCTATTACAACTTGTGATTAATGGAAAAGTAGATTATGATCAGATTTTGCAGCAGGGAATTTAACAACAGGACTTTCCTTATAACTGGCTGACTGGAGGGAAAAATAGTTTTAGAGTCGGTCTTATCTTCAATAGTCAGTGACCAGGAGTAGTCAGCATGGATTTACAATAGGGACATCATGCTTAACTAACCTGATAGCCTTCTATGATGGAATGACTGGCTAGGAGATGAGGGGAGGGCAGGAGATGTTGTCTACCACAACTTCAATACGGCTTTTGACACTGTCTCCTATAACATCTTCACAGGCAAGCTCAGGAAGCACAGGCTAGATGAGTGGATGGTGACTGAAAACTGGCTGAAAGGCAGAGCTCAGAGGGTTGCAATCAGTGGCACAGAGTCTAGTTGGAGGCCTGCAGCTAGCAACGTCCTCCAGGGGTCAATACTGGGGTCAGTCCTGCTCAACTTACTCATCAGTGACCTGGATGAAGGGACAGAGTGCACCCTCAGCAAGTTTGCTGATGATACTAAACTGGGAGGAGTGGCTGACACACCAGAAGGCTGTGCTGCCATTCAGAGGGACCTGGACAGGCTGGAGAGAAGGGTGGAGAGGAACCTCCTGAAGGTCAACCAAGGCAAGTGGAGGGTCCTGCACCTAAGGAGGAAGAACCCCATGCAGCAGTCCAGGCTGGGGGTTGACCTGCTGGAAAGCAGCTCTGCGGAGAAGGACCTGGGAGTGCTGGTGGACAACAAGTTAAGCATGAGCCAGCAGTGTGCCCTTGTGGCCAAGAAGGCCAATGGGATCCTGGGCTGCATTAGGCAGAGTGTTGCCAGCAGGTGGAGGGAGATGATCCTGCCCCTCTCCTCAGCCCTGGGGAGGCCTCACCTGGAGTACTGTGTCCAGTTCTGGGCTCCCCAGTGCAAGAGAGACGTGGAGCTCCTGGAGCGAGGGCAGTAAAGGGCCACTAAGATGATGAAGGGACTGGAGCATCTCTCCTATGAGGAAAGGCTGAGAGCTTCGCCTGTTCAGCCTGCAGAAGATAAGCCTCAGGGGGGATCTGATCAAAATATACAAATATCTGAGGGGAGAGTGTAAAGAGAATGGAGCCAGACTCTTCTCCATGGTGGCCAGTGACAGGGCAGGAGGCAACAAGCACAAACTGAAACACAGGCATTTCCATCTGAACACAAGGAAAAAAATTTTTTTTTTTTTTTTTTTTTACTGTGAGGGTGACAAAGAACTGGAAGAGGTGGAAGAGGTTGCCCAGAGAGGTTGTAGAGTCTCCATCCTTGGAGATATTCAAAAGCAGTCTGATCTAGGTGACCCTGCATGAGCAGGGCGGTTGGACTAGGTGATCTTTAAGGGTCACTGCCAATGCCTCAGCTGTTCTGTGATTCTGTTTCATCCAATTTGCTATGACACACATAAAGCAGAATAACCTATAACTCTGTCAATCAATAAGTTTTAAAAATGTGTGCGCATTTCTTCTCAAATAATGACAAGTAGGAGACAGTGCATATACTTGTTAGCATATTACCTCTTTATACTCATGTTGCTCACCACCTATTGGAGGTACATGACACGAGTGTGGTAGCATAGCACTATTTTTTTTTAAAGCAATTCAGTCTTCAGCATTATCTATTTTTTAATCACTGGAAAGATTTGTGACAAGATTCTTTCCAATTTTCCTGCCAAAGTCTAATAATTGCTTAAATACATTTAAAAGGTTAAGTTTTTCATAAATTAAAACATTTAAAAGCTTTTACAATATCTCAGAAACTTTGCTTCCACATACATAGCTATACAATAAAGGAGTATTTGCAGAGGGACTAAAAAGGGACTATTCTTTAAACATTCTAATGATAATGCAAGATATCATCAGTTAGAAGCATTTCATTAAATAGTCCTTTTCCCCTAGGGATACTAGCAAGTGTTACACATGGCTGGGGCAAAATCAAGATATTCTTAAAAGCATATTCCCTGTGGTAAAGAATTTCTATTTCCATATGAAGTTTCCCAAGTACTTTGATGATAGCCTCCAGATCTGCAAGAGAAGATTCTTTATAACCAAATCACTGCTGTGGGATAATTCATTTCCAAAGGAAAGAAGGCGGTGCTGAACAGGAGAAACAGATATTTTCATTTCTACTGTGAACCAACTAAAAGAGTTCATTCTGAAGTGAGCATTTAGGCTTAACGCTCACCATAAAATCATGTCTTGGAGTTTCACATTAAAACGCAACTAAAGGGCTATGCTTACAGTGATACTGACGTTTTAAAGAATATAAAATATCTGTTTCTAACACTGTAGTGAGGGTGCATTTCATGGCATATCATACAGTCTTCCTCAGTCATCCAGAAGGAAGAGTTATGAAGCACATTATGCCTTCGTTCCTGCTTGTGTTCCAGCACAACCAGTAAGTGAGACAGAAAAAAGGGATTATTTTGTTACAAGGATATACAGTTCTTGTACTGCAGCAGTCTTGTAAACTGTAGTTAGTTGAAAAGCTACTATATCTATTGCAGTGAAAAACTATGAAAATATTTGTACCTCGATCTTCAGTTCGGATTGCACAGTCTGCAATAACAACAGAAGCAAGAAATTAAAAGCTCTTTCATGGAACGTTTAAAATGATTAGCAGTTATACATAATAGCATCATGCTCAGTAGAACAATCAAGTGTCAAGTTGAACAGGAAAATACTATTCAGATGTGGCATTCCTGTTGCGCGTCTTTAGGAGGAAGATTCCATTGAGCCTGAATGAACATTAGGAGGCAAACGCAACCCGTAGACTGGATTCACTCTAGTGATATAATTGTACTGAAGAATTTCAACTCTGTGCCTGTCACCTACTGGAGCCGCAATACAGGACTCTAACGTTAACAGGGATTATCTACAACGCTGAAGATACGGATTTCCATTTCTATGTGGAAGCCTGGCCAAAACTCAAAACTGTCAAACTGTTAAAAACAACAACAACAACAACAGATATTTCAGAATCAAAAATAATACTACAAATCAGAAAGGGGAAAAAAATCATTCGGAAAACTGACTCATGGCACTTCAAAACAAAATCTGCTCCCCAGAACTCACTGGTTGAAATGGACATTCCTGTTAATCTCATTCTAGCAAATTTCAATCAGCAGCTGGTGGACCAGCCCTTGCACCTATCAAACCAGAGACGCCTGTGTAAAGAACTACTCAGACAAATTAGCATTCTCCAATGAAGTACTATTTTACCAGAAAATTCTGCTACCTGTTGAGCACTATTATCTGCATTACCCATATCTAAAAAATTATTCTTTAGATGGCCAACAAGCTCAAAAATAAGGTATTGTATTACTCTATAATGAACTGAAGTCAAAATGCAAAAATTTGCTTACTAAATGGTTGGTGGTATCATGTTGTTGATGGTGATGTATGAAGGGAATGTATGACTGCTGTATGAAGGGGACCTGAAATATACCTGCAGTGGTTTCCTGGTCCTAAGTATTATTTAGTTCTCTATTAATGAAGGAAAAAAGTGATTTATAATTAATACATGGAAAGTAAAGTATAAATTATCAAATTCTGAAAAACAAACAAACATCTCTAGTAATAGAAACTGATTACTGACATATATTAAAAGAATTAACAATACTAAAAAGAAACTTTCGCTTCTCAAAATTTTCTAGAAAATGGGGTGGAAGACTATATGAAAATAAAAGGCACCAATATTGCTGACATAAGCAAATGAAACTTAAATCCATAGTGTTGAGAAACATAATAATGCTAAAGACATAATGAATATACATACACAAGAAACGGTTTCTAAGAAATAAGCCTGGAAAATTAATGACAGGCCCATATTATAACGTGGATAGCAAAGCTTAATATTAAAGTCTACAATAAATTCAACTTAAAATATCATCATAATTTTCAACACAAAAAATGCAGAAATAAATATTTCAATTGGAATATATTATTTACAGAAGGCATTTGGGAGTACTTTATATGACAACATTTAACATCTAATTTTTAAATGATCTTACTGTTCATTTTATGACATAGCATTTCACATAAAAGTGTAGATCTTCCCCTTTTGGGTATGAGATCGAGGTACGTTAGCATGTCCAAAGTGAAACTAAAAAGAAAAGGAAAAAGGGAGGAGATTCCCTTTAAGCAGAAAGGGATGGAAAAGAAGATACAAAAACAGTTGTACCCTGTTTCATGACTCTCTACCTCAAATCTGTTTTCATTTGCTGGATCTTGATGTCTGTATCCAATCACTAGCCACAGGACTATATTTTCGCTTGCTTCTAACTTTGCTAAACATGTTAACTATATTTTCAAGGCAAACAGGTATAGTAAGCTAACTGAAAATTAACACCTTCCCTGTCAAAATATATATATTTTCCAAAAATGAGACAAATTTTTTTTCTGCGTAACTAAAAACCCCAACAGCTAGATTTACAGAGCTTTGCAGTCCCTTTCTAGATTAACAATACTATTTTAGAGGACAATTAATCTCTCAGAAGGGTTGTTGCTTTTAAACTTTCCTGCAGTCATTTATAATTTCAGGTTAACAGAGTCTTGTCTGGGAATTCTTCTCTAACACTTGGAGAACCTTAAGTAACTCCTGATTTTTCCCACAAGCATTCTGCAACTATTTTGTCTGTTGGTTTCTTCAAACAGCTGCCTTCTGGATAGCTAAAATACGCCAGAAACTGCTATACCTGTCCCTCAACATTCCTCACAGGTAATCACACAGTTCTACAGCTACCAGTTCTGTTAAGATAAGAAGGTGGCAATATATCAAATATAAAATATTTTGCAAGAATTTTTTTTAGAATGCTTTCAAAACAAATATGACATTAAAAAAGAAGTTTTAATATGAAGTCTTCTCATACTAAAATTGTCTATAGTGAAACACGTGAAGATCACTAACATCCCAAAAAATCAGGTTGTTTTTTTTTTTTTTTTTTTTTTTGGATAAAAACAGACTTCACCAGAAGACTTCATGGCATGACTACTCCCACTGCAGACACGTGGGAACCCTCCACTAGGCAGTTTCTCCAGGTCGCTCTTCACCAGTCTACCCACACAATCTGGATTGTGCAGAGCTTTCCCACTTCAACCCCTACATTCACTCTACATCTCTGCTTTATTTTGAAGCTCTCCAAATAATACAACAATTTAATTACCTAAGCAAAGATAGGAGATTTTCTGGAAAAATTCATATAGCCATGCAAGAAAGAACTCAAGTCAGACCACCTTCTCAAAGCTAGAGAGTTTGAAAGGTTCCTGTACATTTGTGAACTTTTCCATTAAGAAGAAGTATGCACTATTTCCAAAGATCAGTCTTGGAATTAACCAGGACGAATTTAGACTAAAATAACATTTCACTAAGCTGTGTTACTGAAAACAGCAACCTGTAAGTACTCGGTCTCCTTTAAGTAGCTGCAACACCATTCTCGTAAAGAACATCTGAAACAGGGATCACCAAAAATTTTGAAAGGTCTGACACACTTAAAAAGCACTTGAGGCATTGTAGTTATATTTGCAAAGCGCTTTATATAGAGTCAAGCAGCCATGTTTATCCATCAAATCATAGATTCTTTCCATGCCAAATTTTGAGAAATTTCAACCCCCAAAGCATGAAAGAATGCAAAATTTGATTTCCTTCTTGAGATTATGCCATTGTTCATATTTTGCCTTTTGCTTCTTTAAAATTATTTAACGCCTAGTTGAAACAACGTTAGAAATCAAATACTGTTGGTTATTAATTTTACAGTTCTTAAGAGTATAAGGATGCTACTCTGTGTCCCAAGAAGGCAGGTACACCAAGAGCGTAATTGTTACCCTTCACCTGACATAGCTGGAAGATGAAGCTGATCCTCCTTACAGGATCGTATACCTGAAACGACACTAGCCTGTACACCAAGCATAAACATAAATTTGGTACCCAGGGACAGAGGAGTCACAGGGACAGTTATTTCACAAACGTCTGCACCTGTGAATGAAAAAAAAAAAAAAAAAAAAAAAACTGAGAAGCTTACAGAGAAGGCAGCAAGCCTCAATCTGAACAAGTGTGATCACCCAGAAAGCATAAGAAAGCACACTTTTCATCAGAGCACTGGCTTATAGTGGCCTGAAGCAACAAACAAACATAATGTCTCATTGTTTAAAAATTGTCTTTGTTTTGTTTCCCTGACTCATGAATTGAGCACAGAATCAACTTCATTTGCTCAGCTGCAGTGACCTCAGAAGAGCAGTCCACATGCATGCGCTAGAGATTTAAAAAGTAAATAAAAATAAAGCGTTTATGAAAACCAATGACTCTGAAAACTAAAAGAGGAGGGGAAAAGCTATCTATAAAAGGATGCAACAGATCTCTCTCACACACAAACTCTGCAGGAGAAGGACAACCAATTGACCAGGCCATTGTTAAAATAAATAACTTATCTTTTCTAAGTATACATGAGATGATTTAAGCACAAAATGTATTTTTTCTTATCTAAAAGCATTCTAGACTTTATACTTATTGCCTTCAGTTGCTGAACCACATATAAACTTCTTACAGTTGTCTTAAGCTTGCATAAACAATACTTTAAATACATAAAGCAGTTATAAAGCTCCATTGCTCTAACTGCTCCTCAAAAGCCAAAACGTGATGAAACGTGATGAAAGCCGCTCCATTCATGTTCTGTATTTTTTTAATATCACCTTCATAATCATAGCATGCACACTGAAATGACGTGCAGAAAACTGTGGACTGTATCTTGCTATGTTTTCTCACCTTCCCATCTCAGAAAGGAAAACATGTAGACAGTGCAATGTTTTGTTCTGGTTTGTTTTTTTTTTTTTTTAATTTGATATAAAAACAGTCTGTACTGTGTCTGCATAGCAAGAAAGGAAGAATTCAAAGTGCACTTTGGCCTATAGGCTGTGGTGGTCTGCAACATCCTTTACTAGCTGCAGGAGCTTATTTACAACCCTAAGAATATCGCTGGCTGATGGAGATTTATGGCTGGGGAACAAAAGCTGACAACTATAACCTTTAGTGCCTAAAACTCAGACACTGAGCCCAAGCCATTTAGCACCTTAAAGAGAAGGGTTAAGGCCTTAGATTGGACTATGAATTTTATGGGAAATTAGCATAGGAAGAGACATGTTGCTGCCTGAGTAGCTTATTCCATCGAGGAAAATGCTTCAGCATTTATATTAGATATTCCCAAAATGCTGATGCATTCATTATGAGATTAATCACAGTGTTCCGGTCCAGATGCAGAAATGACTAGTGTTAATAACTAAAATCAGGATAGTGCTGAAATTCCTAGCTAAGTAGAGAGGACAGAAAGTGTTACTCCCAGGAGCTACTGTTGACAGTTTCCTCGCTAATGCTAAGCATAGCCATGTACAATGGACTGAAAAGAAGTAGTACAGGGATACATCCAGCAAAGTAAATTGAAGGACAAAGAGAATAAGATGTCTTCCACTGTCCACCAGCATCCACTGTCAAGCTCAGCTTTACTTTAAGCATCTGTCTTTTGCCAGAGCTTTGCTTGCTCACAGACAAAGTCATCTTGATAGTGGTAAAAGTCATGTGGGAACATACAAATCAAGTCATGGGCCACCTGTGGAGGGTTGACACCAAGGTTACATCACCTCATTTGAATTTGCTTAGGAGCTGCTTTTACACGCTAAGGAGGGCTTCAACAAAGAACTGATTCTTCTGAGAGTCAGGAATTGAGAGGCCAAGTAGAAGAAATCTAGTTTGCCCACCACTGAATATACCCTTCAAGGAACAATGTTACCAATTTGTATCAGTGTATACTTATCACTCCTCTTGGGCAGGAGCACAGTATCACCTTGTCAGCATTTTCAGAGAAGCCCAGGAAAACCAGAACAAACATATTCCCTTGATCAGCGGTAAAAATTTGCCTTCATTTTCACTAAGACGGTTCTACATGCATTCTGGTCTGAACTACGGCAGAGCAAAGCCAGTTTATAGAAAGACTGATATTAGCCTTCATCTAGCTTCCCTATAAAATTTCTTACTGGAGGACACAGGAGGCTTGCAACATGTGATTATTGTCTAGAACCAATTTGTCCGGAGCACCTTCCTGTCAGTCAAAACGGTATCAGTTGCTCACAGTTTTTTTCATATACCAAAGACATGAAACTTAGTTACAGATTTTGAATCAAGGTTCACTTGAGGTCTTTAGATCTTCTTCACAAACAAACAGACTGAAGTCAGAAATCCCAGTAGACTACTGACTGCTGAATGCATGCAAGGCAGATCCACCCATTCATGTTTATGCATTATTTCAAAGTTTTCTGGGCTAAAGATTACAAATAAAGATTATGCTTTAATAATATGTCATGGATCAACTAAAAACAACAAGCCACAAACGCTCTCAATAACATGAAATGAAATAAAATTATTTCACAGCTAGCATTTGTATAAACAAAATTATCCATACATCCAACAATTGGATGGAATTGGATGGAATCCAACAGTTTCTGGCAACATTCCCATACAGCTATTTTGTCAAAAGTTTTCACATAAGCGCAAATTACTAATGGAACAACACGCACAATTCAGCTCTAAGGTTGGCTAGAGCTTGGCAACTACAGAATTTTAAATGCACATACCACCACAAAAGTTTAAGTTCTTTGTGAAGAGAGTCTCTTCAAAGAATAAACATTACATTCAAACATTTTCAACAGCAGCCTGATTTTGGCCTGTTAAGGGGTCCTTAACAACATATATATTTTGCATATCCCTTAGGCCCCAAACAGCATACAGAACACGAACTACATGCGTAACATTTCAAGAATAAGTGTTTTTGCTTTCTAAGAATAATTACGGATCAACAGTTTAAGGTGCAACAGTAAACTAATTTGTTCTATCCCTGCTATGAGCCCTGTGTTACTAATGCTGGCTTTAGGATGACACAAAAGAGATTCTACTGCTTGTATTTTATCAGTTCATTCTTGGGGTGGGGGGGGGGGGGAGGGAAGCAATTTATGGTGCTCATCTTCTGGGTAGTGTGCGATTATCTAGAAATAAAAGATTTGTTTCTGCAAATGTGCATGAATGCACAAACGTATTCCCCTATAGACAGATATGTTCTAAGTTAGCACAACTCTGTTTAAAGAACAGCCAACTACAGCAGGCATTACTGAGGAAGGGAGAAGGGGGAAAAAAAAAACACAAAAAAAAGAGCTAGCATGAAGACAAATCTGTTCACAAGCAGTGGCCTGTACCACCTACTCTAGTTCAAATCACACACAAGACTCTAGTTTGGCCAACAGAGCAGAAAAAGATCAGTCTAAACATCAAAGACCGCATCTCTCTCCACCATACTACTACTATAGAACTATGGAACTCTGAACCATCAGGCTTAGGAAGGCTGAGTCTTTCTCTTTATGTCTGAAAACATTCAAGCACAAAAACATTAAAGCCTCCTCCTTTTGTACAAATGTGGAAAGAGAGTAAGGGGAGAAAACAGGGAAGCAAACATTCCTAGAGAGAGTGGAGGTGTGTGTAAGTAACCCCCAATAAATACGACCACACCAATTCCAATATAAAATCCATTTATTTTGAGAATAATCACACATTAGCATCAATGGTAATATCTACTAAGGCAGCATGTTGGTTAAAACATTGGGAAAAATCACTGTGGATTCCACAACATTCATATTACTTCTAAATTACTAGCACCAGCACAAACCACACATCTGCACATAAACATGACAATGATTTCAATTGCTTTTAGCCAGAAAACATTTTCTCCTGTATCTTAGTTTCTTTTAAAGATATGGAAGGGATGTTTATCATTCACTACGCTTAAATTAGCAGCCCTCTGAAACAAGAGACATGCTTCAATTTGTACATAGATACTACCTCAAAAAATAGGGGAGGAGGTGTCAGTTTCTTAGGGTGTAGTTTCAAGGCAGCAAACATCAATCTAAATCTGTCAGACCTGTCCCTCCCCTGTGCCAGCACTCATGTGACTGACGAGTGATGCCACTGAAAAAAAATCACTTTTTCTGGCCAGGTTATTCTTCAGATAGATCAGCTTCCTGACCCAGCTCCCTAGATGGCTATAAAAGTGCCAGTGTCAGTACAGGACAGGGTAGACACTGGAAGTTGGGACTGCATCAACTCAATCTCAGGGTGCAGTTTAACATATCTTAAATTGATCTACTAAGGTCACACCCAAAGAACATTGCGTTCTAAATTAAGCTGTCACTGAAAGTAAAGTTCTGCCACCCAAGACTGTCATACTGCTTCTGCCAGCTCAAGAAGGGGGTAGTATGTGACTGAGTAGTAAGTCATACCGATCCAGATGAAAACTTACCCAGAAAAAATAAGAAATGTTTTTAAATAGGATCAATTCCACAGTCTAGAATCCTGCAAGCCACAGATACACCTGGGTTGGCACATGGGAAGAGGATGGCCCACAAGCAAGCAAGGCTACCTCTCTGGCTCAAAGCTCTGGCTTCGGTGTTTGCATTTCCACATATTCCAAAACAGCAAAGCACACCAGGGTTTGATTAAGGAAAACCATCCAGTTTTCCAGGTGCAGCAACTTCATCCTTTTCAATTATATTCTTTCTCTCCCTTTCCCTGCAGTCACTACATATCTCTATTTTTTTTACTTTTCTCTTCCGGCTCTTCACAAGCTTCACAACTTTGAGAGCTGCTGACTCTAAAAAGGCAAATGCCTTTGAGCTGGTATTTCCTAAACAGCAATGGCAGCTGCAGTAAAGATGAGTAACCGGTTCTTTCAGTAGCAGCGTCAGCTTAAAGTATTCAAAGCAGTCAAGAACAACAGTGTCAGAATGACAAGTTTCCAAAATACAATTCTAGCGCTCTGTAAAGACGACTTGCATTTTTTATTTTTAGTTAGACTAAGTTGCTTTTGACCATGTTAAAATCCCCACCATGTAGGTCACCTCAGATTACAAAGCTGACTCACACCACTGTCGAACTGACCTGTCATTACTTACCCCTCCGCCTTTTCATCTTTTTGCTGAATTATTTCCGCTAGTAGTTTTGTTTTCAAGTAGGTGATTGATAAAGATGACGAAAAGCAGTGAGGAAAGAAAAGATTCCTCAATAAACCCTCTAGAAATACTTCCAATCAATATTTTCCTCATTTACAGAATTTGGAAGTGATCAACTAATTTTTAAGTTAATTGTACATGCTTGTTGCATGATGCTTGGCTTTTAACCAGAGTATTGATAGGTGTTAAATAAAATAGTACATAGAAACTTTTAAACTCATCACAGCTGACATATGGATTGAAGCAGGAATTACTAAAGAATCTAAAGACAGTGTGAATTAGGGCATAGCTCCATACTATAATTTCTCAGGAGACAAGGCCAGTTTAAGAGAGTCCCTGAAGAATCTTCTTAAATCAGTTTCACTGCTAGGTAAACTGTAGTGCAGAACTTCATCCTCAGAGATATATATTGGTATTAAAAAACAATTTTAGCATCAGAAATGGAGCGGTACACAGAGCTGCGCAACTCTAAGATGAATATGCTTTAATCTGAGTAACAAATGCACCACAGACCAGAATGGTCCAATTTGCACAAGAACCTAATCTAAGGAGAATAGGTAAAGATGTCAAAATGAAAAATAAAAAATTAAATGGCAGCTTTTTAACTTTGTAATGTGATTGGAGGTATTTTAAATTTTAAAGGGAAACTAAAGCTAGGACTGAAAGAGCATAACTTTGAAAAACATTACATGCTACCCCCACTTTCCCAGCTGGGATTTAGAAACATAGCCTTTAACTTGGTTTTCAGAATCAGTTCAAAGAGATTTTTAAAAAAACTTGTTAGGTTTTCAACTGACCTACTTCCAGTTGTACCAAAGATATAATTTTAGTACTTGGTGAACTCTCCTATTTCCTACAAGCAAAATTCTTGTGATTTTGAAGTAGTCTAGACTACTAGTTCCAACTGGAACAAAACTAAAATCTAATTTGCAGACTTCCCAATTTCCCTTAGGCTACAGAGTTATGCTTACTTTCATATTTTATATACATTTTCTTTAAAAAAAAAAAAAAAAGGCACTAACACGCTAACAGCTCGCAAAAGCAACTCCTAGACATTAATTTACTGATTTCATACAAACAAAAATAGGACCTCTTTTCTTGCTACCGGAATTTCACCAGTTATAGTAGAAGCGGAGGCTTTAGAGAACATTTGGATTAGAAGTTTTGCAGAAATAGTGGCACATGCCAACTACATTTACAAAAGATGACTGAATAAGGTATTTAAATAAACATGTATTTTCTGCAAAAACCTTTAAAGTTTTCTTGGGTTTCCTTTCGTTTTGCTTTTTAAGTAAATTAATGTTAAACCTGTAGCAATTCAGTGCTGAGAAAGAATCACTTGGCAAAAAGCAAAGATATATGGGATATCTATTTCCCCTTCCCCCCAAGAAGGCTGAATTCTGTTACTACCATCAAAAGAAAGAAAAATCTACTTAATTTAACTGTTACTACTACAATAGCTTAAGAATTATATTTCCCTTCAGTCATTCTATAACACATTGTGCCACTGAGCAAACAAAGGAGTGTCATTTCTGAAATTCCCCTCCCTATATCACGTAAACTAATCTTTTTTTGTAAATGTTATATCCTAACTGATGTAACACTAGGACTAAAGCCCATAGAAGGGCACTGCAGTCAGAGAGAGTTAAATGAAGGTTTCGCTCTTTCAAATCACAAGAAAATAACTATTTTATATTCCTCAAAATTTATTTTAAAATAATTCCCCAGTAAATTATGACTACAGTTAGATTAAATTTCAATAGCAAGTGTATTATGGAGGACCATTGCCCCATTTTGGATAATTTAATTAAGTATATGCACAGATTTTCAACAGAGTAACAGAGGAAGAACACAGTTAAGACACATAATCACATTAAATTAACAGGATTTTACTCTACTTTGACAACTCTATAATAAATCCATCTGAAGATGGAATAAAAATTTCACGGGGAAAAGTCCTACAGCATTCTCCTTTCAATAAAACGATAATACAAGGAAACATCAGGTTATTTTTTAAAGAATGACGACCTATTTTAACAAGCTTGTTTTCATATCCATACTAGGGCATCAGACAATCCAATCTAAGCTCAAATTGCAATTTTTCTCTACATTAAGCTCTTCCTAGGTAAAACTGTTTTCTTCTACCACAAACATTTCGCTTCAGCATTTGCACCATCATCAGATTCTAAACAGCCAAAATAAACAGAAAAGTGAAATTACAGAAGAAAAAAAAAGTATAGTTAACATTAAGTCAAGATCTTGAGGATCATATTTTGATATTTTTAGCTACTCTGGCTTTTTTTTTGGTTTTTACTTTACCCTTTCTACGATAACACATTGCATAAGCAATTTTCATTACAACTATCAAGCAATGTAGGTATTAGTTTTAGTTGTTAGAAAATATCACTTTAAATTACAAAATTAGCAATATTTTCCAATACTATGCACACCCCTCTACCAATCTGTGGGATAAGACAGTATTAAAAAATTATACGGTACTTTTTGGTGTTCTTTTAAAGCATTTACCTTCTTTACAGCTGCTGTGCAAAATTTGTTTCATCATGAGCAGCAGAAAGACAGACATCTGGTTTCCTACAGATCAGCTCCCCAGCCCTCTCCTTCAGGAGGGCTCCCAACTCCCTCTTGCATGCTTCACTCCAGCCCTCCTCCGCTGCCCGCCCCATGCCCTGCCTGCAGGGCTGGGCAGCTAGCATGCAGCACATACCCCTGAGCATCTGAAGCACCCATGCCTGAATTAGTTGATCAATTCATTTACTCCAGCTGGCCTGTGGGCTGCTGTCTTTTGAGACATGTACAGTACTGGTCCATTTTCCATTGCATGGACAGAATTTGGATGTCTCTATTCAGCACCAATTAGAGGAATCTTGCATCTTTGAAACCTTTGCCCAACTACCAACAACTTTTGAACTAGCATAACTTCAGGGAAGATTGGTAACAAAGAAATTAAACAGACTAGATGATCAGATAAAGGGCTTCTTTCATTAGAAAGAGCAAGCTCAAAACATTTGTCCAGACAAAGCACTACCACTTATATGAAGTAAACTGAAAAACACAAACATGTTTTTCCTCTCACTTTTTGAGAGATGGCAATTCTTGGACACTTAAAACAGTACTAATATTTGCATAGTAAGTTTAAAGTTGGTCTTTTAATGGTCTACAATGTTAGATGCAACGGAAAAATGGTTTAAAGTTCAGTAAGTCAAACAATATCACCAAAAAAAAAAATACCGTAAACTTGCAAAACTAAAGCTACTCCGTGATGGTCAATCAGGTTTTTTCCATAGAAAGCCATAAGAAAGATGAGAGACTACAGTTGCAGAGGAAAGGGAATTCTTTAATAAGCACAAACAAGTGTTAATACTGCTAACCACTAACCTAACTACTTTGTTCCTTAAGCATATGCATTTTTGAGGTGCTGTAGCCAGCAAAGAATTAAAATAAAACGCCCCCTCCACAAATACTTGATTTCTTCAAAATCCTCTTAATTGTTTTCTTCTTCTCTTCCATCTTAAATGTCCTTATCAATTCTCAAAATTATTTGTAAATAGATTTCAAATATTTATAAAAGCTATCTTTAATGCTTAAGAAAGTATTTTGCCAATACAGAACTTTTTTCTGCTTCAACAGTTCAATAAATTTTAATAAATCTCCTGGAGATGCATGTCAATTTCTACCATAAGGTAATAAAAATACAACTCTAACAACGTAATATAAGGCCTAAAATTGCTGATGACTACACTGAACAATTACTTTTTCAGTAAAAGGTGACAGGCTCTATTCATCAAAAACAATAAAATATAATTAAGGTTAGGCAATATTACCAAACAACTAGAAACAAATGGGCACTCACTTGAGAATAACACATTACAAAGGTTGAATGGGTTTCACAGTAAATTTGAATGGATTTCCCCTGACCACAGCTGCAAAACTGACCCAAACACTGTAGTTCTGACATCTCTACCAGGTAAGTACATGTCATCTGTCTCACATAAATAAAACATACATTTAGGATATCTCAGACTACCTAGGTATCTCAAAATTTTCAATCTTCTTGTCTGAGCTGGAGCATACCTTAGACAAAACCTGTCTTTGTTTACCTTTAACAGTACTTCATCATACTTAGGACAAATTTGCAACAGCCAAAAACTGATGTCAGCATAGCAGTGGGAATACAGTTCATTAGTTAACTGCAGCTGCAGAGCCAGCAAACACACATTGCTCTGAGTGACACCAATAATAAGCATGTGTTTTAGATTTCCAGGTAACAAGGGTGATTAAGAAGATATTGCATTCTGGAAGAATTTCATATATGAAGAACACTTACCACAGATCGGGGTCTCCACGGAAGCCTGGATTCTTTAACTATGAAAACGATTCTAAATACATTCTGTAAACTAACGATCTGCTAATTATTTTGTCCATTATTAACTTAAAATTCTGATTTTTACTTTTGTTAGTAGAAGATGCACACAGGCATTAAGCAGATAAGGAAGAAAAGTAACCTCAGGTGCTGTTTTATTTCCCTTTTTATCAACCATCTTCATATTACTGTCTGCAAACCAAGGGATAATTTTTCCTTCACTTCGTAGAGCTGTTGAGAGATTAACACTTTGTTTATGAGACTCTGAGCACAGCTAGAACTATGCTGTTTTGCAAACTTAGGCATACTAACCCCTCACAGAAATGCAGTGATATGTCAAGGATTTTTATATCCAAACTTTGATTAAAAATACTTGAATACACAAAAAGTCTCCCACGTTATACCATAAAATTACATGCTGACAGGTGCTCCCACAGAAACTAATAGTGATTTATATGATTCAAGCATGCTGTTTATACTAAAGATAACACAGGTTCAACTCTGCACCGCCACAAACTTTCACTATGACCCTGAGAAATATTTAAACAGTTTTTATGTTTCACCTTCCAATTTCAACCAATGTTCTTTCTTCTGGAGAAGGTGGCAAACCCCAAAATCCCTAATTCCTAATCTCTGTCATTATTTTGTATACTTTTACCATAACAACTCTTATTCACATTTCTGCAAAGTAAACATCCCCCCTCTATTGTTTAGGATTTTTCAGGATTGTTTAGTAGAGGAGCTTATTGTCCAAAACACACCCTTCTCATTCACTGAAGCTGAAGATTATAACTGAAGAAGAATATTACAGGAAAGGAATATTTTATGCCATGTGTTAAAATAGTCAAGCCTGAAGAGTTGTATGCTATCCTTTTACCTACTGCGAAGTTTCAATATGATGACTGCTAGACGGCCTGTTACAAACTTCACGCACATTTGTCATTTTCTGGGTTCCTAAGCAGAGATAATGAGGTCCAGTTTACAGAACAGGTAGGTACTCAGAAATGTAATTGAAATCAAAGGAACATGTGGTCTGATCATATAAAACGCAACAGAATGCACAGTCACTTCAAAAGTCACGTTTTACACATGTCAAATCAGGCATATGAAACCAGCCTACTTTTCTTTTTCCAGTTCCTCTTCAGTTCCCCATCTTTTAAACCGAGATTAATATCATGTCCTCATCTCACAGAAAAGCGTCAGCACAAAAAAAAACACCCAATAATTCTTCAAGATTACGATTAGTAAGCAATAAATGAGGCTTCATATAAAATACCATAAGGACTTCTGAACTACTCTGCCCGTTTCTGTGGTCGATCATAAGTTATCATTCTGAATTCAACAGCTCTGCCCTCCCCCCCCACCCCCTTTTTTTCAGCTGGGGCTTATTTCCTGACATATTTACTCTCTTGCTGCCAGGAAACATATTGAATGATCTTGTACAAGTGAAATTGCCATTAGTTATTGATGCACTGATAACAATAAAAGAATGTGTCAGATATAAAAACAGAGTCTCATCACCACTCAATCTGAAAATGAAGTAACATCTGGGTGATCTGGGTGAGCCTTCACAGTATATTTCTCCAAGGGTTGATAAAATTGGGACATTTACAAAGCAAACAGCTAATACTCCATTGGAAAAATATAAAAAATCTTGTTCTGCTTTTTTTCTTTTTTCTGACTAGTGGCCTGTCCTAGTTAATGAAAAACTTGATTGTTACAAGAGTCAAACTAATTAAAAAGATTAAACTATGAGCAAAATCAAATTAGAAATTTGGCTTTAGGCTTATGTGGCCAGCAATAGCTCAAGAACATTGCAAACTGCAGTTTGCAGTTAAATACAATTAACGGAAGTTTTAAAAGTGTTAGAATAATTAACTGTGGATCATTTCTGTAACCAGGCTACATAACCTCCACAAAACTACTTATAATTCTTAAATTTAAGCACATAAGTATATGCAAGTCAGAGGTCTAAGTCATGAAAATACCCATGTTATCTAGGTCTTACCAGCAAGTAGTATTTGTTAACTGAAATTATCTAGCACACTTTATATGTGTACATTTTTCCCCTCCAAAAAAAAAAAAAAAAATCACCCAAGCATGTGGCACACAGATTTTCTTCTCCCAAGTAACAGTTTAATTTCTATTCTTTAGTTCCTTTCAAGACACCTATATAAGGCTAGCCACAACAGGTCAGATCAAAGGTCCGTCTAGCTCAGTGCACAATCTCAAAGAGTGGCCACTTACGGAGAAATATGAGGGTGGGTAAAGAGCAACTTTTCTGCTCTCATACACCTCCAGCCTACTCCAGCAAAAAAGCTACCTTTCTCAATTTTAAGATCATGTAACAGATGCCCAAAAGAACATCTGTACATAATATGATAAATTATTAGCAGTAACTATTTCTATTGACATCTGAGCTTAATCTTCCAAAGATAAAAACACAGTAAGTCCAACTAAAAAGAGGTCAACATCTAACAACCAGAGTAACGTACAGAAAGACAATGGGGAGGAGGAAAGGGAGTGCTCATCGCACACTGGTACAAATACATATCAGATAATTAAAAAAATGTCTTTGCACAAGGTAAGGAAGACTTCAAGGCACACTAGGAGTGCTAATTAATCCAGATGATCAGAAGCTAGGCCTTGGAAAATGGTGGGGGTAGGAAAAAGAAAAAAAAAAAAAAAACTTTCACAGAAAATACATCACCAAAGTGTCACCATAGGAAAAGCAGGAAGACTACTGAACTGATCATAACACTAGAGAACACCCCTTTTTCCTCCCCTGCAAAAAATCAAAACCCAGAATGCTAATCCCAGCTGTGATAAAAAAATTGCACAGCTTTCAACACATTGTAATCTATAAAACTCTTAATTTCATAAACATTAGTTTTTATACTGCCTTAAGGCTTTTGGTAAAATATATACACTGAAACTAATCTATCACTCTTTTCAAAGATTTCAGAAAGTTCCTTTTTTTGTACTTTTGCATCTTCAGTGTCTGATGAAACAAGCTTTTGACAGATTTTACGAATTAGCACTGCTTACACTAAGATCTGTGCAAAAGTGAACACTGCACTGTAACTGTTTTCTTTTCCTATAGATTTGACATACAGTTTACCAAACTGTACAGTTAACCATATTAAACTATATCTGAACTGGTGCTCATGCGTTATATCTTTTTTGAAAAAATTTAACAGGAAAGATAATACAGATAGGGAATTTTATATGGTTTCTGCATAACTATTTCAAAACATAACATTTTCAAACTTATACGTTCAAACTGACATTGAAGTTTCTTCAACACTCTAAGGTAGGACCACCATGGAAAGAAGCTGTTCTCTCCCTATGCCAGCACAAGCATTTGTGAGCTCTCACAACAAGCCAGGCAAGAAAATGATCCAGGCTAAAATTAACACAGTACTTTTTCCCTTAAATTTTAACCCATATCTGTTCACCCATCAGTTTTACCATGCGACAAAACAAACACCTGCAGTGAGGGAATGGAATAGAGGTAGGGGACAAGCAGCAGAGAGCACAGCTTCTTTCAGTGGCAGTCCTGGCTTTGCCTACAAAGGCTTTTAAAGTCAATCTATGAGAAACTGATTGGGCTATTTTCAGTGTATCTGATAATTAAATACACTACTGTTATTTTAACTCATCAGGCTGACAAAGTTTTATATAAACTACATCAAAATAGTCTCTTGTGACCAACAAAGAAAATTTTACCTAAGATCTAGTATTTTACTGAGAATATACAAATTTGGAGTTTGACAAGGCAATAAGATACACTTAGATTTGGAAAATTTCAACAGTCATTAAAAAAATGTATTTGATATTGTAGAGAAGCTTTGCAGCAAAGCAGAAGCTGAATTTCTAAACTTCTTCCTTCAACCTTCAGCTCTCTTAAAGGAAGAAATATAATATTGATAGTACAACTGTTCTCAACTTGCATTTAGTTGCTGATTCAATTTTAGACCTGAAGAAGGACTCGTGTGCCTGAGAGCTTGTTTTGTTGTTTTCCACCTATATTCATTGGTTTAATAAAAGATATTACCTCTCCCCACAAACCTTACCAAGTGAACTGACGAGAATTTTCTTTACAGCCCTGAAACCAATCACTTTATAACTTGAACTGATGCACTGTAAAGAGGTACATTCACCTAAAAAATCATTTTGTAGCCAAAGTACTTCACAGTAAGCCTCAATTCTCTGCCAGTTGCTAGCTGTCTAGTTTGGCTTAAACTTAATTGGATCTACAGAGCAGACACTTGTCCCCAGCCACAGCACACTATAATTAAAACCACTTCTTCAATAGTCAAAATTAGACATAACATACTGTCCTGACCCTGTAACACAGAACACCAGAAACACCTCTGTCTCTTAAATTCCTGAACTCCTGGTGTTCCATACTACACGCATATGCAGTCCAGAGGCCATTCTTTTCTATAACATCCAGAAGGTACACGTTGATTTTAAAATTTGAAGCACTTCCATGTTCAGGACAGTGCTAACGTTATCATACAGTAATGTAACGTCACCACATCAAAATACCGTAAATGAAGCTGGCCTACGTTTTATTACCCATAACCCCAAGCAGAGGAGGGAAAGGATTAAAAAAACCCAAACAAATAAACAACAACAAAAAAACCCACACATTCTTTAAAAAGTCCTTGGCACAAAAGCCGCTGCTGAGGCACTCTGGGACAGGTGCCCAGAACATCTCAAGTTCCAATAATAAGAAAAGCCTTCGTTACAAGAAGAGGTCTGGACGCAAAAATACAGATGTGATAACAGAAGAACGGCTAATACAGACACAAATTTCTAGCCAGTTAAGTTGACCATGACTTTAATAAGTAAGAGAAGAAAAATGTGCATTGACTGACCCAAAGATTAGTGGCCAAAACATAAGTTACATGATGATCTTTTGAAAAAGAGACACAGAGCATCTTTAGGTCATATACGGCCAAGAAAAAAGGAAAAAAAACACAGTTTCAAGGGTCAGCTCCTGAACCTATAAGTTTTGCAAAAATAGCCTTTACTGACAAGTCATATTTAAAGATGTGGAAAGCCATCTTTTAATTAAACAACACTTTTTCAAGAACTTCCATCCCAAGCACTGCATGATAACGATACCCCACATACAAAAGTGAATTTGTTTCTAAAAATCAAGTTGCTATAAAGAAGCATAGGTTTCATGTACATAGATAATATGTATGTACGTCTCTAATAGAGGAAAAAATACAAAAAAGTAAAGGGAAAATATTTGCCATTTAGTTGTTAAACATACAGTACTTCCAATTTTCTCAATGCATCAGTGAAGCCAATATCTGATCAAAAAGACCCTCAAAGTCAGCTTAAGCAGTACCAATAAGAGCCAAAGTACCAAAATCCTCCTCTGTCACTTCTATAAAAGTATTCATTCCCACTTTAACCTAGTCTACAGTCTTGAGGTCATTCTGAATTCCTTAACAGCACTTCATTAAAAAAAAAAAAAAAAAGACAGTTAAAAAAACCCCCTACTCTTAGCCTGAAAATTATGCCCAAGACATAGATGTGAATTCAGGGAAGCACAAGTGCATGACTTAGAATTTCAGAGTCACACATTACTCCTATAATTTAGGAATAGCATTGCTCACCATTCCTAGCAAAAATAAAATACCCATTTAGCGTGAACACCTCAAAACCGCACTCCTCCCCATTCAATACAGATTTTGATTTAAAACTCTCTGTCAAAACTCTAGATTTTTCTCCTGTAGCTGGCAATATTCCACTGAAGTTTTGAAAATACTAGCTTAGACTTGTATATTCAACAGACTTCAAAACTGCAACTGGACTACAAGGTTCATTTTCAGAGAAACAACTGACATATGCCTTACTGCTCCGAAGCCTACATTTTCTTCACATTCATAGTGAAGACATATTTAGGTGTACTAACTGACTAGCCAAGACCACAATTTATGTTTTTCAATCTTCATGAAGCCACTATCGTGAGGGGACCCATATAATCAGACGAGAGAATATCTCCGATCTCAGGAAAACTTATTTTTACATCTCCACCCCGGGCACTGGACCAAATCCTAGGTTACGACAACCTCCTGGTCCAAAGACCACAGTGTTAACAAATGAGCTGTGCCAATACTGGATCAATGCTTAACTTTAATCTCAATTTTCGGCATAGAGTTAAAAATAATACTGTTGTGCCACACAAATTGAATGACTATATTTCCAGTGGAAGAGGGGATTAAAAAAACAAGAAACAGATAAGCCTCTCACTCCCCCGGGATGCTATCAAACCAACAGAGAAGATGCTTTTATAGCAATCCCTTTCACTTGTGAAAATTTAGCAATTGTACCAAGCACCGGTTACACAAAATAGGAAAAATACACTAATTATATCAAATAGCAAAGCCTGAAGCAGTTTTTGCATATGAAACAAGTTCAAGATTCGATCTATGAACTCCAGAAATTCATCTCTCTGCTTGTAAACCATGCTATCGTTTTAGTCAAGAATGCCCTAAACTAGATCTACTTGTTTCTCCCATTCAACTACGCTTGCTTAAAGTGCTGGAACTCACGGAAATCTTCTAGTTTACCAGCTGAAATCGTTGGTGATATTTCCTGCAGTTTTTACTTATAATTCTGCTTCAGACCTCTCTCTGATAATCTGGATGCATTTCACGCACAAATTAACAGTTTAGTGTTTTAACTCTTGCTCCGAGAGAACACACAAAAGCCTAGACAAGGCAGCACAGTCACTAGTCACAGAAAATGGCTCCTCCTCTTTTAAGGAAAAGCAAGAAAGTAGTATCCCCACGCAGGTCTGTAGGCAAGGAGGAGACATTTCAACTGCAACAGGAAAACTCTGGCGGCTCCGCTTTCCTGCCATGAAATGCTCACTGTAAGGAGCAAAAGTTGCACAGAAGGGAGGGACAGGAACGCTTACCTTCAACCGTTTCACCACCTCATCGTTGGTAATTTTGTCTGTGATCTCCTTCACGCCGGGAGGGTAGTAGATGATTTTACCATCGGCAGTAGGTTTTGGTTGGGTAGCAGGGAAGTCCATCCTGGTGCTGCTGGTTATAAACTTTCCTTCTCCACAGTCCTCTACCGGCCTCTATCGGTCAGAAAACAAAAGTTCAGCGGCATAGGAACGACTTTCTAACCCTCTTTTTCCATTTCTAACCCTCAATTCACCGAAGGCCCCGCTTATAATCGCGGCGGCGGGGCCCCCCCGGCCGCCGCATCCCGCCGCCCCGGGCCGCCCCCGGGCCGGCCCCGCCGCGCCGCCGCCTCTCCCCACAACTCCGGCCCCCCCAGCGCCTCCTTTCATTGCGGGGCTGCTCCAGCCCAACACGATTAGTTTGGAGCTGCCGATTTTACAATGAAAATTTTAGGCTCGATCGAAGGATGCCCCGCGTCCGAGGGGCCGTTACGACCCGCGGCGGGGGGCTCCGGCGGGGGCAAATCCCGGCGCCGGCGGGGCTCCGCAGCCGGCACACAAGCCCCGGAGCTGGGAGACGAGGCCTAAACTGTTAGGCCTCAAAACTATCAGGAGGCAGAGGAACCAACAGGAGAGGGGGGCAGGGAGGCGGCGGCGCCGATCGCAAACAAAACCCCCCGCGCCCCCCCGCCCGGCGCCGGGCCCCCCGCCCGGCCCCCGGCCCGCCCCAGGCGGCGGGAGCCCCCCCGGCGAGGGGGCCAGGCCACTCTCCACTTTCCATTTTGTTCCCGCAACTTCACGTCCCCTCAGCCCCCGGCCCCGGAGCCTGCCCGCGCCCCGCCGCCCCTCACCCAACTCCCTCGGCCGGGCCCACAAAGAGCCCCCACGGCGCGGCGCGGAGCAGCCCGGCGAGGCGCACACACCCCCGCCGGCCGCGGGCGACGGGGAGGCGGGGGCGCGGGCGGGGACGGAGGGAAGCGGGACCCGGAGCCGCCTTTACCTCATGCAGCTCCGGAAGGTGCAGCATTGAGTAGCCTCCGTGCCGGGTGGTGCTCGCCGCTCCGCCCCCGCCGGCCGCTGCCCCGGCGGCTCCCGCTGCCTGCCTGCTCCGCGGTGCGGCGGCGGCGGCGGCTCCCGCTCCGGCTCCGGCTCCGGCTCGCCGAGGGCTGGGGGGAGGGGGGAAGGCTGCTCGGTGGCGGCGGCGGCAGCCGGGGAGAGGGGGAGGCTCCGGCGGAGCGTGCGCCGCGGGGACACAGTGCCGCTCTCCGTCCGGCCGGGGAAGAACAGCCCGGGAGGAGGCTCCGCGCTCGCTCCCGGCCCCCTCCCTCCCTCCCCTCCCTCCCTCCGCCCGCCGCGCCGCGCCGCCCTGCCAGGATCCCCCCGCCCCCGCGCCGGGCCGGGCCGGGCCGGCTAGTGAGTCTGCTAGCCCGCGCCGAGCCTCGTGCAGGGCGGCGGCGGGCAGTACCGGGCACGGCCGCCGCAGCGCTGCCTCCGCTTGGCGCCAAAAGCCCCGGAGCGGCCGCGGCGGCAGGGCCGGGCCGGGCGCTGGCGGGCCGCGGCCTGGCGGCTGCTCCTCCGGCCTCCCCGCGCCGCGGCTGCGGCAGCCGGGCTCTCTGGCTCGGCGCGGGGCGGCCGAGGAGGGCGCGGGCCGCGGCCGGGCCCGGGCGAGGCCTGGCCGGGGCCGCCGGGCAGCAGCGGGGCGGGGGGGAAGCGGCGCGGCCCTGCCGGCGGGCCCCCTCGGGCAGCCGGGCGCGGCGCGGCCGGGGGCCGGCCCTGCCTGGCGGCTGCCTGGGGGTCGTTTCCAGGTGGGCTTTGAACCCCGGTTTGGTGTCGAGTTCTGCTTTCTGGCTCGGCGGTGGCGAGGCCCGATCGCTGTGATAAATAACAAAAGAGGGGAACGTAGCTGGTGGGGGCGCAGTCTGTGCCGCTGGCAGGTAGAAGTAAATAGCCCTTCCTCAAACGGGCTGGGGAAGGGGCCGCCTCTACACGTGGGCATCTCAATTTTTCTTCTTCGTTGTCAGCAGATGAGTTGCTCAGAAATTAATTTCGTTGTAAATCTGCAGGAGAAGCTTGAACATGCACATTGAGGGAGCCCTTGGCAGTAAACTCAAGAAGAGCCTTCCATGCAAAAATGTGCTGTGTAATTTAATATTCTTTCATATTTCCAAGAGATGGAATATATCTGGAAACTCCGTGGCAAAGTAGGATATATCTGTCCATTCTGAGCCTGCGGTATATGCTAAGCACGTCTACGTTTATGTATGGCAGCTAGTGAAGTGTTTTCCATGTGCCTGCCTTCCTCAGAGAAGGTGCATGACAACTGAAAGATCATTTTTACCTGATCAAGACTAATCTAAGGTCTCCAGCTGATTGCTTTTTTTTTTTTTTTTTGGTTCCTGGTACCAACTAAAAGTACCATCGTCCTCAGTTTCGAACATCTCCAGTGAGTTGTCGATAGAGGAAACTAAAGCAAGGAAGCGAGGGCGAGCCCAGGAGCGGACAGGGCTCTTGGCAGGCCAGGAGCTGGCCGGGCGGGCGTTCATGGTGGGGCCTGGCCTGGCCTGGCCTGGCCTTGCCGTGCGCCCGCCGGCGACGAGCTGGTGGGGCCTGCCAGGAAGGTGTGGGAAGGGACCAGCGCTGCAGCTTACGGCGAAGCGTGCCAAGTTCCACCCCTACAAGAGGTGAGAGGAAAAGCATGCAAAGATTGAGGACTTCTCAGGTGCTTCTGGAGTAATGATATAGGGATAGGAAGCTCTCTTAAATCTATGTTCCTTGTTTCCCTGGCATGTTGTCCTGGGGGAGTTAAATTGGAAACCTTGAGTGTCCATAGCCTATGTGAAACCCACTCAGAAGAATGATACTGCAAACACCTGAGGATTGCAAGAAATGCTTAAGAGATATAAGCCTCTGGAAACACAGAGGATCACCAGGTTGATACCTTCACAACAGACCAGTGACCATAATAATGGGATGCAGGATCTGATTAAAAAGTGTCAACACTAACTAACACGTTTAATATTTTTTCCTTTTAAAAAAAAACAGTGGCCATTTATATTAGATCTGCTTTAGAGCTGATATTGCTAGGCATGGTATAACGGGGTAACAGTGTGCTCAAGACTGCAGTTATCAACTCTTATTTGTTGTCAGTAAAATTCAAAAATACATACTGTCAAAACTATATTTTTAAGGAATCTGAGAGTTTTATCTTACACTTCTTACATTAGGTAAGTTTCCCAAGTCAGGTGACTAACACAAGCAGTTCATTACATGTAGATTCATTATTTTTAATGCACTTATATTAATATAATAAATCAGAAACAAATCCTAGAAAACGATTCTGTTTATATATATATGTAATATTATATATACTATCATATAATATGTATGTGTAATGTATATATATTATATATAGTATGTTATGTATATATAATATTATATTTTTATATCTAGAAAACCTGTATGAATTGTCTGTGATTTAAAAAGAGAACATATAAATCAGCAAAAATGATACAAGAAATAGAGTTGCAGTGGCCTTCACTGAATGTTTTTATAACCCAAATATAAAGCAAGGAAGATGCTACGTGGACTTCTGGTTTGGGCAGAACTGAAGTAGCTTCAGTAGTATCGTGTTATAGCCATTTAGCCTGAAATCTGAACTTCCTGTTTTTTTAAGAATACAACTATACTTGAAAATAAACATTAAAAAGTGACATTTCATGTATATCATTAATATGACCTACAGCATCATAACATTTTCCTGTTATCTTGTAGTTACAGGTTTTTCACAGGAAATGACACCTGTTCTTTACCTAAATAGAACAGGTCATAAAATAGGGAGGAAGAATGAAGGATAATGGGGGGCTAGGCTCCTACAACTTGCTTTTAATCTAATTTAAGACTGAACAAAGTGCAGAGGTCTAGTGTGCGGTTCTAGATGCTTCTATTTTATGCTGAAGAGTATGATAAACTCTTGCATTCTAAGAAATAAGTACTCTGGAAATAACATGCAGTTAGATGTTGCAATTAAAGATTTCACTTAAGGCAAAAGTGCCAGCTGAAGTCTGCTCATTTAACTACAACTTTATTTCATCTTGAGCAAGTTGTTTATGAAGCGCTTCGCTGAAATACCCTTGATTGTGGACCAAGATCTCTGTCTCTTCCTGCAGACTTCAGATAAATAGTGAGGTTAGCAATTACTATGGAGTAATGTTCGAAGACTCCTCGCTCTCGGGATTTTGTATCTGGAGTAGAACACAGGAAAAGTCGTGAAGCACCTCAGCAGAAGGCTGGGTTTACATTAGATCTCTGTTCTCACAGATAGGATTAGTCAGCAGCATGAAAAACTTGACCACTGTGCCTCAATGTTGTTGGAGTCCTTAGCCATTAAATACAGATGCAGTTCTACTGGTAGACTGCTCCATTACTGATACACTTTGCTTTGCCCTCTGACAGTAATTTGTGGTATCATCACAAAGCCCAACCTTGCTGGTTGGCTGGCTCCACCTGGCTCCACGGCAGGAGTATTTTGCCAGCATGCCAGTTGAAAACTGGCAGAGGGCTCTTAGGTTAGCCATTAGTTTAGATGCTGTCTCTCAGATATATATGTTGTTCTGAATAAGTCTCAGATAAATTATGATCGGGCCAAGTTGTTAGGAGAGGAGTAGGTACAAATTCTGTAATCATGGGATGATTAAGCAGTGCTCCATCTTTCCCCCGAAGAGAAGCAGCAGGATACATACTTCTGCACCATTTGAAATTCTAAGAGGCTAAAACAAAGCATGTGGTTCTGATATCAGACCCAATTAAGGGAGGTATGAATGACCACTTAACTGCCAATTAACTGGAATATATGCATGGAATTTCCAGAATGTGCAAACATAAAAGCTTCAGATAATCTGACTTGTGGTACTCTTAATCTGAATAGTCCAGAAACCTGCTTGCAGATATGTTTGCAGCCGCTAGTGTTTGATTTGTTGCCTTTGCTTATTTGACCTTCACCCTTCTAATTTCAGCATGCAGCAGAGCTCTGACTTGGGCTCTGCTTTTTTTTTGTTTTTTTTTACAGCCTGTAGCCAGATTCACATGATCCCTTGAGTTTTAATGGATGACTCTGTCTAATAATAAGACCCAATCCTTTTATCTTTACTCAGATTTTATTCGGTCCCTACCTGGACAAATTCCCATTGAAATCATGGGATTTAGTTGGATCCTTGGAATTTTTCACGTATTAATATATTTTAGATTATCATTGCAAGTGTAATTTATAAGCAGACTAAAACAAAGGGTGCTGAACACTCTTGTGGGGCAAATACGTTCCACTTCTGTTTTCTCCTTTCTCTATATTGTGTCAGAAGAGGGTAAAGGAAACTTACAGGAAAAGAAGAATATGGCGTTATTACTCATAGGGGAAATAATGCAGCACAAGGTTTTCAGAACAAAACGGCTTTCAGGTGGAACAGAAGATGGTATCGAGTGTTTACTTTAAGCACAGAGAATCCCTTATTAGGGTGAGCTATGTGCAGTTTCCAGGAACAGCTTAGTGGTTGTCCTCAGGTCTTTGTTAGTACAGTAAGCATGAAAACTAATAATGATCAAGAACTAAATAGTCGTATCAAGACACAATAGTGTATCATGAACTGTCTTATCTGCCAGTCACCTGGGAGAACAAGTAAGAAATTCTGTCTGGTGCGTTAGGAAAGCACTTCCTAATAATGACTACGCGTTGGAAAGGTCCTGCTTTGTAGAACAAGGTAGCGGAGTGTGGTCCTTCGGTACTGTATTTTTTTTTAAGGAACAGTCAAATAGGTCAAGAGACAAAAAAACCCATCATTACTTATTTTCAACTCTAGCATTTCACCAGTTTACAATATCTAGCAGGCTGCTTTTTGGTATGAGGAAAAATTGATGATGAATAGATTTTTTTTCCCTGAAATCCCCCCCTTTTTTTTTTCCCAATAATATAAATTTTTCTGGCAGTACTCAAGTTCCTTTGAACTCAGTATAAGTTAAGCTCTGGAAAATTTTTGTCGGCTTTCTCTTTGATCTTTTTGACTTTGGTATTAGCCCCTGTTTCTGGTTGTCTTTACTCCATATCTATGCCTACCTGTTGATTTTTCTCACATAACGTAGTTGCACACAGCTGCTCCAGTTAATATGATAGCCTCTAAGTTTGCTGTGTTGTTCTTTAGAGAAATCCCTGAGGTTTCTAATCAAACTTTGCAGTGTACCGCTGTTTGGATAACAACACCTAATATTTTTAACTACCTATTTTTATAAAAGAATTAAGGATTCTTACATTTGTTCTAAATTGAGAACAGATGTTACACTGACTGGAGTCAGAGGTGTGTTTCATTGCAATGTGAGTTGCCATAATAAAACAGCTCCAAAATATATGCCATTCCAGAGGGTATTTTCTGTGAAATTACTCTCATCAAGGAGTAGACCAAGAAGCATGTTTTGTCCTGAAAGCAGGGACTTGCACATGTCTCATAAGCTACACTGATTGGCAACCAAAGCTAGGAGGAAAAATCTTCCACCTGTATGTGATAAATACAACAGATGGTTTTAGAAGCAAGTTGCTTTGCTCAAAGCAAAAATCCATAGAAAGTTAGAGGAAGATGTGTGTACATTACCTGATGAAGAAGATCAGCTGGAGACACAAAGGACTTCCTTGGAAAGGAGAGGAGAGACTCCAAAGACTCATAGATGGGCTATGAACAGTTCTGAATAAAGAGAAAGACCAAACATTGTATGCATAATTTTCTCCTTTGAAGCTGATCCCTCCCCATAATCCATCTAAGTGTTATTTTGCTTTGGTTTTCGGTAAGGAGGGTTTTTCGGGGGCTGTCTGAAAATGTCCTTATTTTCAGTCACGCTTGGAGATAGTGCAGTTATACTTGCCCCTAGGTTTTATGGTACCGAGTCACATTTAGAAATGAGTATTGTTAAGGTAATATAAGAAAGTGTGTGTGTTTGTGCGTGCACTTGTAATTCACAAAATACTGTATTGACAGAACAATTGCAGTTACGTTTCCTTTGTTTGCAAATTAAAACAGTTTATTAGCACCTGTATGATGGTGATACAGCCACATTTTTAGAAGCCTCCTTGGTCCATTGCTAGTTCTGAGCATTCCATAACTGAAGTCAAACCAATCGACTGCATATTATCTATCCATCTCCTTTCTAGCTGTTCTCTATTATGCTGACTTGTCACCATTCATTCCATAATTACTTTCTCAAGGCTATTTCTATCTCTACTCCTGATGTGTCCAAAGCACATACATTTACACCTATTCATTTCTGACAACCAAGTCTACTTTTCTCCAATAATATCTTTAATATGACCATTTTTCTTTTTTTCTGTCCAGGAGATATGCAAGAGTTTTCGCTTGCACCACATCTAAAAAGGTTCAATTTTCTTCCTGTCACTATCAATAATTTCTTGGGATTCGCATTCATAAGTTGGTACAGGAAAGATCAAGCGTTTCACCAGTCAAATCTTTCTACTTTTTGAGGTGAAATGTTTTTTTTTCAGGCTTTTATAAGGGAAGCCATGGCTGAATCCACTGTTCTTCAAATTGTCCCATGTTCTTTTGGACAGATTCTGATTAGATACATTTGATCCCAGGCAATTGAATTCATGACCAGTCTCTGTAGCTAGACCATTCAGTATGAAGTTAGCTTACATTCTATTTTTATTCATTAAGTAAAGTTATTTTGTTTATAGAACATTAAAGGATAGCCTGTATTTTTCATTATCTCTTTATTGGCTCTCTAATTGTTGCACAACATAAGCAGTTATGACAAAGAGCATTATGTCATCAGCCTAAGATCACTTAAAAGGAGTCTATTTCAAAATCAAGTTTTCAATTTTGTAAAATCCTTGGATTTTTTTTTTTTTTGATGTAGTCAAGTCAGGCTGCGTAGAAGTCTGCAGTTACAATAGCAGTGTGTGGCACTTCTTTGAATAATACTAGGCAGTCATAAACAAGGTAGATTTGGGGAACTTCTGAGTGGATGGGACTGCTAGTAGAGGAAATGTCACTGAGAAAACTGGGAAGGTTTGGTAATACATTTAGCCCATGGCAACTACCTACTGTAGGGAAGACGATCTGAGCATAGCTCTGGCCTCCTCCTTCCCCTAATTAGATGAGAACTGGCCTATGATCTGTTCAAAAATGAGAACATGTCAATACACGGTACTAACAAAATTCTGATCAAGAGGGTTCAGACATGAAATGTATTGATTGTATTTGCAATGCTATTCCTAATCCTTTCACCAATATAATGCCTGCTGCTTGCAGTAAAGAAAAGCCTGATATGAAACTATATAAATGAACATGAACTTGCAATGTGAGAAGAGGGAATTTAGCATTATAGTCAAAGAAAGATGTTTGATGAATGGGCATGAAATCTCAGAGTTGTAGTGTAATGATGGGGTCATTTCATGATGATGGATAAATGTGCGGTGTACTTTCAGAATCTTGGAAAAGGGTTGCATTTATCATACCCAGGGAGGCTTCAAAGTGTTTAGGTATGACCCTGTGAGCAATAGAGTCATTACAATTTGCCTTTGAAGAAAGTCAGGAAATATATTGATCATATAGGTTTATGTTGCTAGGAAAGCAGCTCATGATGATTCAGTCAATGAGTTCTGTGAACTGTTTGAGGGGACATTCATTAAAACACTACACCATGTAAGCGTTGGTGAACTTGAATATGAAAGCTGGAAGTTCACATCCTTGTGAAGAATAATTTGAATTTATAAAATAAAATAACTTGAAGTCTACAACTCTTGTCACTTCATCCTTATGGTTGTACTTCAATTAATGTATTAGATGTTTGCATACATGCAGGTTGTCAGGCAGCATGACAAAGGAGTGCATTGACAATATAATGATAGAGCAGCATGGAACTGAATTGAATTGAATGTTAGTAGAAGACGACCTTCCAAAATTCAGGATGTGTGGCAAAACACTGGCTGTATGCATTTAGCATCTAATTAAAACTTAGGATGCTGTTCTATATGTCTGTTCCCTCTCGCTCCTAGTTTAGAATCAGTGAAAACTGTATGACTTTTGTCCAGAATGGTGATAGGTGGTCATAGGCGAAACAGGAAAATGCATCAAGTGATGTTTGGAATGAAAAGGAAGCTTTCATGTTTGAAGTTGGCAGTGCATAGTATTTAATAACAACAACATCGGTCAACAGAAAGAGTAAGTGAGGTTATTTGAGCCAGCGTTTGAATGGGTATTTAACAAAGAGGAGAATCAATGGTATGGTATCTAAAGCGAGCCTAAAATATCAGGTATTGACTAGACAGATCTAGAAGTAGACTAGACAAGGGAAGAGCAAATATAGAAACAAGAAAGGCATAGACTCGAGAAACACGAATGCTTGAAAATACAAAAGTTGTGTTCACGATAGTCAAGATTTCTAACCCAGAACTTTCCATGACTGAATTGTAAAAGAGAGCCCATGATGGCAGAGTGATCACTGAAGGTGATGATACTAAATATCGGCAGAGGGATTACTGTTTGTAAAGTAGTCTGATATGAATCCACTTACAAATTTACCAACATCTAATACTACTATATTTATATCCTATCTGAATTTGGCAAGGCAGCTCATGTGTACTCTGTGTAATAGACTATAACTACACTGTATCAAGCACATAACCACTTGCCTTCTTAAATATATCTCTGCAGTGTTCTGTTTATCTTCAAGACACTGCATGTTTATAGCTAATCATTTATATTTTCAGTTAAGAACATTCTAAAATTATAAACTTCCTTTGCCTGTCTCTCAGACCATTGAAAAGGCAGACAGAAGTCTTTTAGCCAGGATGTGAACACTGAAGTCACCACTTTATATTTACTCAGTTTTTGCTTATGGAATGCCATTGACATATATCTGATCAGTATTTTAAGCGTCCTTCAAATTCTGCTCAGAAGCCAATCTGTAAGCAAGCACATGGAGAAGAAGCTTGAGTGAATCAGTTTCTTCTTCATTCATTTTTAGTAAGATTTAGCTCTTACACCGCCTTGAGACTTAGACTTGCATCCTTACTTTTAAAACTACAGCTATACGTTCTCTCACACAGCATGATAGTAAAAAATATTTGAATGAAAAAATAAGTCGACAATCCTATCAGATTCTGCATACAATAAGAAAGAACTGAACAATGTTACTACTATTCTAGGGCAGGAAAACATAAAGTACGAACTAGCAATAGACCCTTAAAACCCCTAGGCAAGCAGCTTCATGTAGCAAGTAGGAAGCAAGACTAAATAAATTCACAAATGCTGACATAATCCCTGAATTACAAAAAATAACAAGGGCTTTATAATTTCCTGAATTTACACAAGCAAATCTGTAGTAATATTTAGTCTGCTTTACCAAAACCCTACTTTGGGGGTTGTGTCTGTGTTCCTCTCTGGCCTGTTGCCAGATCTGGGAAGCAGGCACACAGGTAAAGGTGTGAATGAGCAGGAGAAATGGGAGGATCTAAGAGGAACACAAGTAGTAGAGAATTTAGAGCTGGCTGACAATCAGGGAACTTCATAGGAGTGAAGAAAAATGCAGAGATAAAAGATGAAGAAAAGGATCCAAAGTGAATTGCAAGTATATTCTAATTATGGTATTTGTGATCACCAGGTACAATTTCACCAAGTTCAAGCTGAACTGAGGAAGCCACTTTCTGAAAATAATATGATTAAATATATTATTACGTGTCTTAAAACTAGTTATACCTACATTGAATGTTTACTTCATATCAAGCCTCCTTTCCAGTTTGATTTTGGCTTTGCATATTTGGAAGCTACAAAAAGAATCTTTTTTTGAAACGAACTGAGAGAACTTGCAAGAAGATTTTAAAAAAATCAGAACATACTATCAAAATTTGAAGTTAGAAAGGTGATTGTTGTGGATTTTTTTCCTCCCTGTTGACATATGGAGGGGACCTTCAAAATATATTAGGAATTTTTGCCTCTGCATGCATATATCTGCTTGCTGTTTTAATGCTGCCATGGTTAGTAAAGTTCCTCTTGCTGAGTCTGGGGAACAACGTATATGTAACAGTGGCTACAGTCATACCTGGGAGTGATGCAACCTGCCATCCACAAAAGGGTGAACCTGACTGGAGACAGATACATTAAGCAAGCTTAAATGTATGAAAATGCTGTTTCTCACATATTCCAGTTCTAATAATAGGTTTAAACATAATCCAGACAGGGATTTACTTGCTTGTGCCTTTGATCACTTCTGAAGTTGGAAAGTAGAAGTGCAACCACTACAATTATGAGAGTCCGAAAACGTTCACCTTTAAGAGTCACCAGAGGCACAAACTGCATAATGCTACTCAGCGAAGTAATTATCAGTGTGTGCATGGATGAAGGACAAATTTGCAGCGTGTTTTTCTGCTGCGTGTTTAGCCTTTTTCACTTTTACTCTTCAGTACTGTGTAGTCTGTATAGTTTTTTTTTTTTTTTGCATGCGAAAAACAGTCAAGTTCTTAACAAAAACTGACAATATAAGGATAAAATTCCTGTTTGGTTTTAATGTACCAAGGGATGTTTCAATGTGTGGATGTTCTCTCCTAAGCATGACTGCTGCATAGAAGAAATCATAACTGAGAAATTGAAGAATTGCATATAAAATTGGAACCACTCCTGTTTTTAATCACCCTTTTTTAAATTAGTGTGTTCTTTCTTCGAGAGTTTGAGGGATTTAAACAGAGGAATAAAGCAATTAAGAGTTCAGTGTTTGATTGTCTATTTGAAGAAAGATTAAACATGCTTTTGTGCCAGTTGTATAAACTATTTTTTAAGTTGTCTATTACAGATGGGCCCACATCCAAATTACAGCACCTCTCCTCCATCCTGAATTATGTGTGTGAGCTAAATCTGGTTACAGATATAAATCTGAATATCATGAGCTAGGGCAGGGTGGAGCAGAGCTTGTCTTAAGATCTGACTCCCTCTGTCCTCGTGACTTGGATTTAGGCATGAATTTGGCATGTCCAAGCTAACTAATTTTTACCTAGTCCTCAAATAAATTGGAAGCTGTAGATTTTCCCATTACTATGAGTAACTGTTCTTCGTGTTTCTGCAACCACGAGGTGGTCTGTAGCTGCCCGCAGGGGTCTAAATCTGTGTTTCTTTTGTTGCCGATGTTATTCATTGGGAAAGAATGCGGCCCCATTCCCAGCGACAGAGGGTGCAGACTTAAAAAGTAGAAGTGATAGGTGGATTTTAAGGGGATCAAAAAACCAACCAAACAAAAAAGCTCAGAATTTACAGGAAAGCAAAGGAAGGCCCAGTTGCCCATTCAGCGGTGACCAAATAACTACAGAGTCAGCTTCCTATTCAAATAATCGAGGTTCTGTCATGTGACAGTTGCAAAAAATCACACACTGAACAAAGGATTTCCTTAAAAAAAGAAAAGACGTACTCTATGCAGCTGTTTCATTAAATGCACAGCGCTCTCTGCTTCCTTCCCCCATCTCCTTCTGCTTGGCTTCTTGTTTCAGTGCAAGAAATACAGTGTACAAGTTATGCAAGTTTAGAAACTAGTTAGTAAAATTGAATTCAGAAATGAGTGCTTGTGGGTTTAGACCATAAGAAGTTTCCTAATTTATTTTTCAAGCAGTTGGAATACTTCTTAGATGTTCCAGATACAGGTTGAGCTTTGCTACAGAAAGCCAGTTTTGACGTAGCAATGGGGGACTGAGGAGAATTGACACGAAACAGGGAATCTATAGGGTAGCTATGCTTACATATTGTAGAATTTTGAAGCTCTTGAGTTGTGGACTTGGCACATTTTGTAAACTAAGCAGATCTGGATCAGATCTGTAGTTGGCTTCTTTCTGAAAGAAATAGATTTTTATACTAATCTCTTTATATTAATCTCTCATTAATTGAAGGTCAGTCATTGTGAGGTAAACATTTGTAAATCGCTTGTGATTAGCAAGCAATTAACTGCTAGTAAGTGAACTGTACAGACAATGGACATCTGTCTTGACAAGTAGAATCATTTTTTCATTCAAGGGATGTTAATAGGTGATTGAAACTTCTGTTAAATTCAAGGTCATACGTGTAACATTAGATGCAGGCACAAATTCCATTCTGAAGCAAGGTCCCGTATTTTAACATTTAAAAATATCTGAAGAAGAGCAAAAATGTAGGCATTACTAAATTTCCAGTGAAAGGAAAATACTAGTTTTTTTTAAATTTGGAATCACTGAAATTTTTTAATAATGGAATTTCTTTTTCAGTATTTTAGCATGGTGTAATAGACTCATAAGACAATGTTTAACATCATAAAATATTAAGAACCATAATATATGAAAATATAAAATCCAAACCTACTCAAAATTGTAGTTGAAATAATGTTACATACTCAGAAGAAAGCAAGAAATTATAACTTATTTTTGCTTTTCTGCAAAATGTCAAATTTAAATTGACATTTTCAAGAAATGGCATCTCAACAAGACTGGTCATAGTAAGTGAATTTGGGAGTTAATACATTTGAGGAAATGAACCTGTTTTGCTCTAAGGAAAAAGAAGTTATTTTAGGTGCTATGCAATACCTAAATGCCATAATCTCCTAAAATTGGCAAAGCAGTCTGTAGTTTTTACATGCTATCACAGAATCACAGAACGGTTGAGGTTGGAAGGGTCCTCCTGGAGATCATCTAGTCCAACCCCCTGCTCGTGCTGGGTCACCTAGAACACATTGTGCAGGATCATGTCCAAGCGAGTTTTGAATATCTCCAGGGAAGGAGACTCCACAACCTCTCTGGGCAACCTCTTCCAGTTCTTTTGTCACCCTCACAGGAAATAAGTTTTTCCTCAGGTTCAGATGGAAATGCCTGTGTTTCAGTTTGTGCTTGTTGCCTCTTGCCCTGTCACTGGCCACCACGGAGAAGAGTCTGGCCTTGTCTTCTTTACTCCCTCCTTTCAGATACTTATAGACACTGATTAGATCCTTCCTCAGTCTTCTCTTCTCCAGGCTAAACAGGCCCAGCTCTCTTAGCTTTTCTTCATAGGAGAGATGCTCCAGTCCCTTCATCATCTTAGTGGCCCTTTACTGCCCTCGCTCCAGGAGCTCCACGTCTCTCTTGCACTGGGGAGCCCAGAACTGGACACAGTACTCCAGGTGAGGCCTCCCCAGGGCTGAGGAGAGGGGCAGGATCACCCCTCTCCACCTGCTGGCAACACTCTGCCTAATGCAGCCCAGGATCCCATTGGCCTTCTTGGCCACAAGGGCACATTGCTGGCCCATGGCCAACTTGTTGTCCACCAGGGCTCCCAGGTCCTTCTCCGCAGAGCTGCTTTTCAGGAGGTCAGCCCCCAACCTGTTGTGGTGCAGGGGGTTATTCCTCCCCAGGTGCAGGACCCTGCACTTGCCTTGGTTGACCTTCAGGAGGTTCCTCTCCGCCCATCTCTCCAGCCTGTCCAGGTCCCTCTGAATGGCAGCACAGCCTTCTGGTGTGTCAGCCACTCCTCCCAGTTTAGTATCATCAGCAAACTTGCTGAGGGTGCACTCTGTCCCTTCATTCAAGTCATAAAGTCATCTAAGTCATACCAGGGCAAAAGTAAACAGGTAGGAACATAAGATTACTTTAACTCTCCAATACTGTGTATTACATTGTTCCCACTGAAAGCAACAAGATTCTTTCCCTTTCTACCTTCACCCCACTTTCTCCTTAATTAAGACAAGGCCCAAGATGGGATGATTAGGATTCAGTAGGTATCACTCATATGGGGGGCCTGACTGTGAATAAGATATCCCAGAAACTCAGCTGCCCAAGAAAACGAATACTTAAAATCACACATTGCAACTTCTTGAATTACGTTAGTTCTGTCTTAACCTAGAAAAAATTTAGCCCAGTTCCAGTTCAGAGCAATGTCTTCTGCAGTTATGACTTGCCGTCATCTTGCCACAACTGCCTTAGCTGACCTTCAGTTACCTTGGCAGTTACCTTGCACATTGGAGACCTGAAGGTTTTGTGTCCTGGGGCAGGTTTGTTCCTACAGCTCTGACTTTACCAATGAATGGAGGCCATTAGTTGTATTGTTGGAAATATTCTCTTGCTTGGTCAGCATAAAACAGAATTGTTTTCTAAAAACAGTAAGTAAACTTTCCTATCCTGGTCAAATTCCAATTGAGATAACAGCATTCTACATACAGAGTTCCTATGGTTTCAGCTGGATGTTACATTCACGTCTCTTAACCTACCCTCTGGTACCATATGGTGTAGTTAAACAGCTGTTGCACTTTGTGTGAGAGGTGGCCTCAGTGACTGATGCTTGAAATGGATCTCCTTGGTATATTCATTTATAAGACCCTTCTGGGTTGGTATAAGTTATAGAAATGCCAAACATTACTCTTTTTTTCCATTAACCTTGGTTTAATTATTGCAGTAATATAAACGAAATCTGATTTTTTTAATATACAAATATACTATTTTACTCCTAGATTTAATTTTTAGACAATGCCCTTAAATACATAGATCTCTAAGATGTCTAATATTAAATCTTCTATAGGATAAGTTCAATGCCTTTTTTAAAAATAGACAGTGATATTCAACAGATAAAAACACATGGCAGTTACAATGAAAGTCAGCTTATTACTTCTTGTCATGTGCAAGGCAGAAATATTAAGCACAGTTTGTTTTTCCTCTTTCCAGACTCAACAGAGCAGGATGGATTTTTGATTTCTATGAAATTTGACATATCAGATTGATAAAAGCAGCATAGCAGAGAACATCCAACACATGAATGAGATTCACCACAAATCAAAACTGAAGTGCAAACTTATTTCAAATTCTGTCCTTGTGGCAGCAGGGTTTCTGTCAGGCATATAAGCATGATCTCATTTCTTGCCTGCAGAGAAGACACAATTAAGTATAATTCTTTACCTCTTGGATTACATCATTTGTTGTCATCATCTCTGTTCTCTCCCCATCCCCTTTCCAAAATTTCAAGAATATATAAATATATCCCCCCTCCCTTCTGTCCCTCCTTCTCCTCTTCCCCTTTTCACTTTTTTTACCTAAAGAATTAAAGAATTAAATTTCTACCTCCGGAGTACTGGGCAATGTGCTCTAGAGGACTCTGAGCAGAGCGGGTTGGACTAGATGATCTCCAGAGGTCCCTTCCAACCTCAAGCATTCTGTGATTCTGTGATTCTGTGATTCTGTGAATCTAATTCAGGCTGAGGGGGGAGTTATTTCTGTAGGAACACAAAGTACAATATCCTGGACAAAACAGTGATAACTGGAGATACAGAGATTCCGATAGCCAAGTAAGACATCTTAAAAGAGCATTAGGGTAAAATGCCATTTAAAAAAAAAAAAGAAAAAAGTGTCAGTTAACACACATTTCTTTTCCCTCAATGGTGAATAAAAGCTAAAGCTGAGGACAGAATGAAAGGCTCCATAAAAAAGAGGAAGGGTTATGGCATGGAGGGACTGAATCAACATTGTATCACAAAGTTTACTGAGGGAAATAGATGTGGGCTCTTTTCACCTCTGTACTCTATAGGGCTGGAAAATATCACTACAATTTAGGGCTCTGATTAGTTGTCCAAAGTGAAACTCTCAATAAGGATGAAGATTATGCCTCAAGTTCCTTGAAAGATAACTTGTTTTAGATTACTGAAGGCAGGCATGAATTTGTCAGGCGTGACAAATTTGTCAGGTAGCATTATTTATATTTTAACGTACCCTATTTCTCAGATGTTTTCCTATACTATATATTATTGCAAATTCAATATGCTATTGCAAGTAGAAATAAAACTGTCTTTAAACCTGACAAAGATAAATATGTCTATCTTAATATACCATAATGTTACTCAAACTTTAAGCTGCAAATTGTTTTTGCATAGAAAGAAAGCAGGTGCAAATTTGCTGAGTGGTCTTAGTAGGCTGTATATAATCAAAAACAGTAAAAGTGATTGTCATTTTCTTGTTTTTATGGCTCATCTTTGGTAATAATATTTTAATGTGAACTATAAGATAAGCAAGAACACAGTAAAATGTTTTTATTTGAAGAGGCAGCATTGCAGAAACTGAAATGGAAAAATCTGTCATGAAAGTATTCACCGAAGACCAGACTAAACACTTGTGCCAAACAGCACAGATTACATGCTGTATGTTCAAGCCATTCCAAGTAAAACAAGCCAACTGTAGACATAAGGAGAGACAAAGGAATGAAAAAAAATTAACAGATAATAGGTGATTACTGTGTTGTTTGAAAATAGTTGTGTGAAAATAAAAAAAAGGAATACAGATAATTATAATCACTCACTGTACCAGAGGTTCTTTCAACTATCTAGATGCCAATATCCCTCCTATTTAAAGTGTTAACTGAAGTAGTGAGAAATCTGCCAGTACCCAAATTAGTCTGGCATTTTCATGGTGTCAAATACTGTAATGTGTACAACTGGCAAAGAACAACATACTTTCATGCATGAAGTGCCAGCAGCAACACCCCACTAGCAATGCAGTTCAATGGAGGCTATCAGATTCAAGCATGCTAAAAACCTTTCTCTTCCTCTTTTTTGGCAACTTAAAAATATAAAGACAAAGTCATTAGACTGGAATTTACATGACCTATCTTTCCAAACGTATGATTAACACGTTACCAGCATCACGCCCTTAAAGAGAAAAGATTTTGTTTCTGATACTTGTCCAGATACTGAAAAAATTAAGCAAACGCTTCCTTGTACATGCATGAAAACACCACTTGGCACCAAACACACAAATTCTGATCAATATTTGTTCTCCTCCATATTTTTGGACATTTATAATATTAGTATATTGAAGAATTTCTTATTTTACTTCACTGAGTCATAGCAGAGTCTTTTTTTTTCTTTTTTAAACCTACCAGCACATTCTGTGGACTGAATGCTTTTAAGTATTGTATTAGAAATGTAAATGTTTGGTCTTATTTATTTAAATGTAGCATACCATATAACTACAAGATAACCACTGAAATACCAGAGTGACTGGCAAATTAACAATGCCTAAATCAATTTCATTCCTAAATCATACTAAATGCTTTTAATACCATTTTCAGAATGTTAACATTATTTGTATTGCAAGAACACATGCAATCCTGGAGACAAAAATGATTTGCTTTTCACTTACTCTGCTATCAGATGGAAGGCAGTTGGGGATTGTGATCAAGTTACTTTGAGCACCCTTCTGCAGTTTCACAAGTGAGCCACCCCATAATTAGTTCGTCTTAAAACTATCAATTATTTTTGTACTTTCTGGTTCTTTATTCACATTAAAGTTGCAGCTCTAATGCAAACAGGTCAGCCCTGACAGTGAAGTGAAACAATAGCGAGACTGCAAAAGGAAGCAGCTGCGGGAGCAGGAGTCACTGCGACACAAAACTGGCAGTGACTTTTCCTGATCTTTCTTGTGATGAAGGATGTAAGCTTAGGTGCTAAATAAGTAGCGCTTCAGTGTAAGCTGTCTGTTAAAGGCCACTTCTTGTTTCCCTCTTCGAAGGAAAATGAAAGAGAAATTAGGCTGGGAGAAAACCACCTTGTTCTCTGAATTGGATGAATTACAATGCAAGTGAAGATCGTGATGGGAGACAATATTACTCCCTTTGGGGAAGAAATGATTCTCTTCTTTCACAAGAGAAGAAGCTTCTGTTCACTAGGAAAATCGCAGTGTGACATCTCCAGCTAACTTCCTCCTGCGGTATTGTGCCACGATGGGAGATGGTTGAATACAGATGGAAGGGGAGGTCTCTCGAGACAATGGAGGCACAAAGGAGGGATGTGAGAAAAAATCATCATCCTCCTGGAGCCAAGTGAAAAGCAGGAAGATAAGCAGTTGAGACCCTGCCCTATTATCTGGCTGGCCCAGGCAGCGAGACAGAGCTTTCAAGGAGGCCTATGGCTATACATGTAAGTGCGGTTCTTGGAAATCAGCTAATGGGTAAGGTTGATCAGGATTCTTCCGGTTTTTTATATATGATACTATACATATATATATTACTCATACACGTAAATAAAATCTGTTTATTATACCCTCTTTTGCATGACTGTCCATCTGTCAAGTGCTCATTGCTTGTTGCAGAAGTAAACGTCTCTCTAACGAAACCCTCCGCTAACGCGGTACTCCTTCTCTCGCCCGGCGCTGCCGCTCCCTCCTCCACCCCGCGGCAGGCGCCAGACCCCTCCGCTCTCCTCCTGCTCCTTCACGAACACCGCCGATCCCGTGACGGCCGCGGAAACGCTAGTTTCTGCCCCAGAATCAGCCTCGTTCTAGACCGCGCTCAGAACTCTTCTGCTGCCACGTTATAAACTGCTAGTAACACAGGGCAGCGGCACTAGACACGGAACACCCTTCCTTTTCATTACTGATCCAAAGCCCACCAGTCGCTACGCGGCTGATAGCCGTAACTACCCTGCTGTCCTCGACCTGCAGTTCTCCGCTGCACCCACCTGCATCCTGTCGTCATGCCCTTTCTAAGCAAAGTCTATCTCTCAACACAGATTCTGCCACAGCAGTGCAGCATACAGTTCCTTTTTTCAAAGATTAAGACGCGAAGCCAGCGGCCAGTTTTATCGCTAACGACGTGAAAAGGGCGGTTAAGCGCAACCATCCAGAGACAAGGACGGCAATTAGCCAGCCCGCAGACTAAACACGGCCTGCCTTTCATGGCGCAGGACTTCACTCCCCTGCCTCCCGCCCCTTCCTAAATCGCTTGTTTTCCTTCCCAAACGACTTCCTTTAGAGTGAGGCCGCCGCCTGCACCACCGCCCGGGCCGAGCCGGGCTGGCAGCGGCCCCGAGGCGGGGGCCGGGGCCAGGGCCGGGGCGGGCGGCCGGCGGCCGGCCTGGGCGGCGCGGCGCGGCGGGCGGAGGGAGGGAGGGGAGGGGGCCGGGAGCGGGCGCGGAGCCTCCTCCCGGGCTGTTCTTCCCCGGCCGGACGGAGAGCGGCACTGTGTCCCCGCGGCGCACGCTCCGCCGCTCCCCCTCTCGCCGGCCGCCGCCGCGCCGCTCCCCGGTCCCTGCTCCTCCCCGAGCGGCAGCCGCCGCCGCCGCCAGAAGCGAGGGAGCCGAGGGCCAGGGACACGGCGAGACACGGTAAAGGCCGGCCGCGTCCGGCGAGAAGCGGCAGGAGCCGGGCACGAGCCTCGTCCTCCCCCTCCTCCCCATAGGGCGCGGGGCTGGCGGAGGACGAGGCGGCCCGGCGGCGGCGCCAGCGAGGCCTAGCCCGCGGCCCGGCGGCGGCCCGCCATGTCGGCGGCGGGCGCGGGGAGGCGGCCCGCGCCCCTCGGCGGCTGCCGAGCGAGCGCGGGCGGCGCCGGCAGGCCGGTCCCCGGCGTCACGGGAGGGGAGGGAGCGGGGCGGGTGCTCCCGCGAGCCGAGGGGCTCGGCCCTGCGGGCGGCCCGTCGCCAGCCACCTGCCTCGGCGGGGAGGGGGCCCGGCCCGGCTCGCGGGAGCCGCCCCCTGCGCCGCCGCCCCCGGCCCGCAGCGGGGGAGGGAGGCAGGCCGGGGAGCGCGGGCCGTGAATGGCGGGGCTGGGGCTGGGCCCTGCGCTGCGCGGGGGCCTCGGGCCGGCCTTGCCGCTGGGCTGCCCGCCTCGCGCGGGCCCGGTGAAGGGCTGTGGGTCTGCCCCGGCCCTCGCTGCGTGCGTGTGTGCGTGCGTGCGGGGGGCGAACTGGTCACGCCGCCCCCGCCGCTGCCTCGCTGCGGCTCTGCCCGGCCTGTAACTGCGTAGGCGGCGGCCGCGGCGACCGGTTTTCTCTCGGAAACGCCCGAGTCGTTCTCCCTCCCTCCTCCTCCTCCTCCTCCTCCTCCTCCTCCCCAGCGGCCTCCGAGGGGGCTGGTTGCCGCCCGGCGGCACCAGCAGCCCCGGAGCCCCCTGTGGAAAGAGCCGCCGCTCTGAAACCGGGGGAAACGCCGCGCCGCTCGCCCTGAGCAGCCGTGTCGAGGACGGTGTCCCTACTCTGCTTCTCAGAGAGCAGAACCCAGTGAGTTAAGTGGGCCGTTTACGAAGTTTCCTTCAAAACGAAATCAAAAGATTTTTACTGCTTTAAGGCTTTTATTTTGAACGGTCTAAAACTGCTGAAAGAAGCACGTTTCCAAAGTTGCAGCGTAGTGTTCACGTATGCTTTGGGAGATGTTCTGCACGTATTCTGCAGTTCTGCTAATCGAGTGCCCTAAGGTCGTAGGGGCTTCAGAGGGGAGGGAAGAAAACATACTGAAGAGCAGTACGCCCTTAACTCTTGTCCCGAACTAATAACGATTTGAACGCTGACTCCGGGAACGTTTTACTCTCTTGACAAAGTTTAGTATGTGTCTCAAGTCTTATGAGGCTTTTGGTGGGACCTTGTGGTTAAAATACGACAATAATTCATACGGAACTTAAGCACAAATCCTACGCAAGTTGTTTGGAAGAGGTTTCAGGTGAAGCAAAAGAACAAAGATGATGATGAAGTTGCTCCTCAGCCGTTTCACCTTTACTGAGTGGCAAATCCTAGCTTCAGGATTGGCTACTGAAGTAAAAGCTTTATACAATAGGACTTGGGATATGATTGGAGAGTATAAGCTTAAGACACAAACCTGAAGCAAATTACAGAGTAGCAGAGACATCCAGAGTATTTGAAATCACGACAGTTCTAGCCCCGCTTTACCTGGGGTGTAGTCACCATTACTAGGGTAGGGCTAGCTTGTGTCACGTGTTTGTAGTGCTTTTAAGTTGCAGTAGTTTGTCTTGCTGTAGGTTATACCCGTGTGTAGAGCCTACAAAGGAAATCTAACAGCATCCAAGCACATCTTAAGAATGCTTTCCTTTATAGGCTTTCTTCATTTGTGTTCTTTTTTTTTAGTGTGGTATTTTCCTGTGCTTTTCATGCCTTTGTTTACACTCGATTTCTTTAAGAAGTCTCCCTCTGTTGTATTAACGCTAGTACGTTTCATCTAAGGAGAGCACTAATGTGGGAGAGAAGCCAGATTCTTAGTGTTGCAAATGCAAAAGTGCAATAGAGGTGACAAAAATGTTAGCCTGGGCATGGTTTTAGGGAACATCTATGGCATATTCACAACTGTTTCACTGTGTGGTGTAGGTGGATCATTAGCTGTGACCTTGTCCAATTTAAAAAAGAGAATTATGTTGTCTTGGGTTACTGTATGAAGATGTTGTAATAGGCATGTAGGATGGTTGTAGTTCTGAGGTGTGTCATGGCCTGTTGTCTTTGACTCCTCCCTGTGTGCTGATCTGTAGTCTACACTAAATGACTGAAATAATCAGTCATGTTTCTGTTTTGAATAGACTTTTTCTATGTGTAGTTAGCTCCAGTAAAAGTTGTAGATTATTAATCCTGAGTTTTAGGAAGTTGCTGCCTTTGTCTAAACTACAGAGGCTTTGCTACTATAAAAATGTCAGTAGGGCCATTAAGTGTTATGTTACACTACCTCTCAGAATTAAATAAGGCCATGTTTTCTCCTGAATCCAGCTGTGCTTGTGGAAGAGGTTAAGCTCTCCAGCTGTTTCTTCTCATGACTCCACTGGGGATTTTGATCTATCAGCAGGATGGTTTATGTAAATGATCCACATTCCATTCAAAAATGTTATTAGTTAAAACCAGCATTTACAGCTATTTAAGCTGAGCTGGCTGACCTTTTTCTTTTCTCTCTCTCCTCTGCTCTCTCTCCTCTGCTCTCTCTCCTCTGCTCTCTCTCCTCTGCTCTCTCTCCTCTGCTCTCTCTCCTCTGCTCTCTCGTCTTTTCTTTTAAATCATGTGAGGTGAACTTGTGTATTGCTTTCTGGAGGTAAATTAATAGGGTTAAGTCTTGTTGAAATAGATATTGACAGTAATTTGGAGGCAATGCCATTTTTCATTGATGTACCTGGATCTGGATGAGGTCATCTATCTGTGGTTTACATTAAGTTTTTTTTTTTTTTAGTGTAATAGCTGTGTATGTGCTATGTTCAGTTGGCCTAGTGGCCTCAGAAAAGGGAGTGAATTTAAACACATGAAGTAGATAATATTCTACTGATAGATTCGCATGATGTGGTTTCCAGCCTAGGACCTGATCTAGTGGATTCCCCCAGATATTTAGCATTATTTTAGGATGTATCTGCATGAACAAACTATCATTCCTGTTTTGCATTTTTTTAAGTTGCATTGATATGATGCAACTTGAATCAGTGTAAGTTGGTAAGTGTATTAGGTTTCATTGTGGCATATTTTGGTGTGATAAAATATTTTGGAGTGGCGTTGTGTGTGGACCGCCAGCAAAATTTACAAACTGTTTTATGCCCTTTTCCAACCTGGATCCCTGGCTTTCTGATGTGTTCTCTACTGTTCTGAGGTCACCGGTAACTCGATATCACCTTGGTGAAAAACCTGGCTCATGTTCCAGCACACATTGTGCTCTGATGCTCCAGCAGTCATTTTCTTCTCATCTGTGACCTCTTATTGCAAATGCTTTCTGCAAACCTGAATATATCTTTTTTCTGTTTCTGTATTTGGGCCTGTGCTGAAGTCCAAACATTTCTTGTGCTTCAGCTTCATCCCAATGTGCAACAAACCTTCATTTGGAGTTACCAGAACTGGGAATTGTGAGAGATTCGTCACCAGAGATATGGCAGCTGGGGATCACCAGGGTGCAGCCCTATTTGCACAGCAGACTTTTGAAGGACTTGAAACAGACCTTCAGGTAGGAACAGAATATACTGCAGAAAGTTGGCTGGACAGTGCCAGCTTTGGATCGTTCTGTGTAGCAGATGCAGGAGGAGACTGTAGAGTGGAGAAGGCTTCATATGTGGAAGTGCCTGAACCAGGACCTGGTCATATAGCAGAAGCCTTGCCAGGTGTCTGCATAGGTCTGGAGATTCATGCTCTGGAGTCTGAGTCATTGAGAGCCAGTTCCCTTCAGGCCCAGCCACGTTTAGAGTTTCAGCAGTAGCTAGACAAAGAAAGCAAGCTTGTCTTCATTTGCATGAGCAGCTAAAGCAAGCCAAAATTTGGGCAAGTAGAGTTCATGTTTGATTGCCCGTGCTGACTGCTGCCAACACAGAAAATTCTAAATAATGTATTCTGTACGTTCCACTTTTCCATTCCTCCATAAGGCCACCTGCCTCTATATGCCAGTAATAGTAACCATCACCTGTGATCTCCAGTAATACTCTTTTCCAGTATCGTCCCGTTCTGATGGAACCGCTCCTCATGCTGCCATACGCTTGCTGCTGCGCTCTTGCTGATCCTCCAGGTATTACAATAAGTGCTCACCCATTGGCCAGGTCCCCGTCACAGCAAGCGGAAAACAAAATGTATATCCTAATGAGAAACAGGAAATGGCAGTATAGCAGGATACAGCAGTATTAAAATTAACCTCATCAGGAAAATCTTGCTGAGTTTTATGTTATTTTTTTCCTTTTTTATCAGCTTCAAACGTTTTGTGCTTTAACCTATTACCTAGCTTCTCTGCTAAGTCTTGCCAGGGTTGCAGTTTGTAAAAGACCACAAACTATTTCCAATGCTTCAGAGACACAGCAGATCTTGAATTACAGGTGCAGGTGCTGCTGTCAGAAGGCTGTTCAGAGAAAGGTACAAATGTACATCTGGAGAATACGTGAAAGGCCATTCTGTTCTGCTGATTGTTCTGACAGAGCTCTAATTTTACAGAGAGGGGTTATCTTTATTCACTGCCTTTTAACCTGACTTTTGGACAGAGTCTCTGGAAACATAGTGTGAGCAAGTCACAGCTCTGTTGGGCAGTTGTTCTCTTTTCTCTTTGCAAAGAGAAAAGAGCTCTTGCTGTTTTATAACATGGAGCAGAAATACAATTTTAAGCAGTAGTACTAACTGCAGGTGCTAAACAACAGAAATACTAACATATCCACTAGTCTGATCTCATTAGTTCCAGCTTTCTGCATTGCTCTAGGGGCTAGACGTGTGTCATGGCAAAGCAGCAGAGCTATGTGGAATCTGCACCGGTGGGCTGCCCAGGCACTCTGAGAGCTCTGCCTTGTGGAAATGTTTCACTCATTAAAAATGAGTTTGAAGGTGTGGATAACCCTTGCTACGGAATACTGGAGCCGGGCTTTGAGCTCTATGGGAGGCTACCAAAGAGTGAAGGAGGGAAGCTGTAAAAGGACTTGCTGTCTCCAGGCTCTCCTAAGGCTGGAAAGAAATACTGCAGGTACTGTCGTCGTCTTTTTTGAGGAGACAAGCCTCTCCACCTAAACGAAGAAAATAGCTGCCTGTTGCTTTTCTAGCCTGTCAGGCTGCATATCTGCAGCCTCCAGAATCCCAAGGCCACCCATGTTTACTATGTTCCAAGCCCTGACCTTCTGCACACAGCAGAAAGGAAGGTGTTTGGAGTCCTTGGGGAGGCATTTAGCAAATCATGGGAGGAATACAGATGCGTGGTGGGAATACCTTAAGGAAAGGGATAGCTCATAGAAAACCTGTCTGGCTTACTTTAGAAAAGCTAGTGATAAGAGTGCTCAGGTGTCAGAAGTAGTTCTAGTTTCATCTGAAAAAAGTCCAGCAATGGGAGAAAGAACAGTGAAAGAGGAGCACAAAGGCAGTAGTCCTTAACAAGCAGAGCCTGCTGCTGGAAAATGCACTTTCTAGTGACTGTTGTGTATTCCATCTTTCCTCATCCTACCTCCCTGCTTTAATCATGTGCAGCTGGCAGGAGATCTACGAGTCTTTGAGAGAGAGCCTTTCTGGGAGCTTGTGCTCAGTTGTAAGGAGCGCCTGCAAGAAAAGCAGCTTCCCAGCTTAAAAGGGAACGGCATGGTGTGGAGTGTGACAGTTTCTGTCACCTGTCAAACAGCAGCGGACTGCCACCGCAGGTTAACTTCCACTGCTCTTGACAGGCAGAGGAGAGCCTTTGAGCTGTTCCTAGCCAACAGGGCCCTTCTCTTTCTGAAGGTTGTATTTACTTCCTTATCATCTACTTTAGACCTGTGTGTGCTATTTTTGCACTCTTGAACTTTATTTATACTTGATGGACAAGGTTTTTGTTTCTTACTCGAAGCAAGTTTTCTTTTCTGTTATCATGAAAAAATCCGTCTATGGTACAGGCCATGCACAGGGCTTAAAAATCACAAAGGCATGGGGAAAAAAACTCAAGCAGAGCGGATTACATAAAGCAAGTGTATTGAGATAAGTGAGTCAATGTCTTGCACTTGGAAAGAATTTTATTTTAAAAACAGGACCATAGTTAAAACTGTTGAAATAGAAAAAGCCCTCTGAACAATCAGTGAAAATAACACTGAGTGGGAGGAGGAGAAGAGCAGAGAAGATGCTTTAAGTGTTTTTAAAAGCTCTTCGTCTCTAGCTGGATATAGATTTTTGCATTAAATAACAAATTGTGCAAGTGGCCTGTTCTGTTACTAACTGTAAACAGAGATGAAAGAATGCAAAAGGGACCCAGACTGTTTCCTTTTGCTACTCTTAGGCTTATTTTGGAAAATCTGGGAGGCATTTCCTTTTTCTTCTTCCTTGCTTTACCTTGTGGTTTTTAGAGAGGAGACTTGGACGTTGTCCATAATGCAAACCTTGTTGTATGAACAGAACTAGAGAATACAGTGATTGGGTGTCAGTTTGGTTTTGTTAGCTGCTGTTATGTCTGTGCTTCTTTTTAGATACTTGCTTGTTTTGCGCCATTTGTAAGACTTAAAAAGGGGGGGGGGGAGAAATCTGGAAATAACTTTTGTATTTTTATGCATTTGTTACACAGTCCAATTCAGAAAGCCGAAATTTGAGAAGAGGAAAGAATGTAGTGTTACACTGCTCTCAGCTACACTTCAGCCTCATCTTCCTGTTCTGGGCTGAATTTATATTTCAGGGTTAAAATGTTTTGTAAAATTACTGAATGGCTCTTCTCTCTCTCCTGTTGTGGTTTTGGTAGTTTTGTGCAGCTTTGGTGAAGCCGTGTGTTTGAGAGTGGGGAAAACAGTGTTCTCTGCCTGCAACCTGTCCATCATTTTGTAAATTTAGATCCTCTCTGTGAAGCTCTCGCTTATATTAAACGTTCTTTGTGTTTTGATCACTGTTATTAATGCTTTGGAGAAATGGAATGTGGTTAGGTGCGACACTGGAGACAGGTTTCTCTGTTTCTTGAGAAGATTCCTTGAAAGAAACTGGGCCATCAACCATCCATTTTAGGAGTATGTCAGAATATTTGTTTGAATTTCTCTTTCTGGTGTAGGTGTGTATCTTCATAGTTTTTTCTTTTTAATTGATTTTAATTTGAAAGCACCACTCTGCCATTAGGAAATTGAGCTCTAGCTTAATACATGCGTACACTGGAATGAAGTCAGGCTTTGAATGGATCTAACTGATCTCCACTGTGGACACAGTAGTTTAGGACTTTTCAGCTTTAATGAATGGAAGTGCAGTTTTCTAGCATAATTAGAACATTACAAATTAATGATTTATCAGTAAGTAATATATTCTGCTTTCAGTGTACCAGGATTTCTTTGCCTAATTCCCCACATGATGGAATGAATCTTCTCATATCCATGCTGGCCATGAAAACATTTTCAAGATGGTTAAGAGTTGTGATGAGGAGCCAAGTGGAAGGACAAGTGAGGAAACTTATTTAATTACCAATTCATTCTGTTGTCTGTTGTTTCTTTACCTGAGATAAGTCAACTTTTTTAGATGAGAAATCCGTATCTGAAATCAAGTAGATAGTCTTATCCTTAGCAAAACTTACACCTGAGTGCAGCTTGGCATTCTAGGTAGTTTTTCAGTAAGATGTTCGTGTGCTTAATCTATTCAAAAATGTATATGTTTTGCTCAGTGTTAAAACTTTGCCTGAAATTACATGGTAATTCATGGAACAACCTATCAGTTTTAATTTATATTCTGATAATTTCTTTGTCAGGAGGGAGCACCCACTTCTTCTGACATCTAATTTATGTGTTCGACAGTATGGTTTCCTGACAGAAGAGCGCATTATATTTTTTAACTGCAAAATCTTTATTAGATGTGCCATCAGCGCTGGTTTTCAAAAGATGAAAAGGGACCCGCTACAGGGCAACTCAGCGAAGCTCAAAATGTAAGTTCTATACTATTATTATTTTATTTGAATTGCAAATACAGGTTTTTTTTCAGTCTCTAGAACGTCAGTCTATTTCTAAAGCTAGAAGATGGAAACGAACATTGCACAATAAATATTTTACATAGTTTGAAAGTCAAAAAATGGTTAAAAATACTCTTTTATGTGAATGCAGTTATCTTCCGTAAATTGCTCAGAGGAACTTAAAAATATATATAAATCAAGCAACTTTGGTCATATTGATTGAAAGTGACATTAGGTAAAGGCTGGATTTTGATGGCTTATTTATCATTTGAGCTTGGTTATAGTCAAACTGAAAACTTCCTGTGCTGCAGAATGCTTTTAGTAAATCTTGAGCAGTGCTGAGAATATGTTTATGGTCTGCTTGTTTCAAGAATAAGTTCTCCTGTTGACATATATGTGTTTGGAGGATTGTGAGGATTGTTTTACTTAGATTTTTGTTTAGGTGGTTTTAAGTATTTGTAATTCTTTGGTTTGTGTGTCAAAGAAAGATTTCAATTCAAACTTTTCTAAGGAAAACTTACATTTACCTTAACATAAAGTTTAAGTAAAGTTACGATTAGCTTTGTCTGTGTTTGAGCATGGGTTTCACCCTACAATGTTCGCTTTACCTAAGAAGAAACTACCTACTAAAATTTTCAATACAAATGTTGTTTCCATTTCCGTAGCCCTTACCTAGGGGTCTCTCACCTGAATTGAAGAAAAGGACTTCAGCAGTTTAAAGTGTGATTCCCAGATGTCTGCTACCCTTTGGCTGGAAGCTACCTTTAGTGCAGGCGGTGGAGAGAAACATCTGGTATGGTAGTACAAACACCGTTTGTTAATAGCTGAAGTAATAGCTAATCTTTCATGCTCCAGAGTTAATGTTTTTCTCTGAACGTGTTCAGGCTGAATCTCGTAAGCATACTACTAGTATCAACACTTGTTTAAACTAAATCAATGATCATTTTATTTTGCAAACAGCTTCTGTAAGATTTTAAGTATTGGCATTGGCCTGATGTTATGAGCTGATTACTTTCATGCAAAATGGCTGGTATCTTCCCTGCTCTCCATATTGCTGCTTTCTGCAATAGCAAACCACAAGGTTGGTGGGTCTCAAGGCCACGATTAAATTTTTTTCATAAAACAATTCATAGTCATTGTATTTCACTGAGACAATAACTTAACTCTCCTTTGCTTTGTCAGGAAGGCTGGTATGGTATTATTTTAATACAGATGTTTAACTGATCCCTTCTAACGCTCACTAGCATGTTTAGGCTCTTTATTGTATGAGAAGTCTGACTAGGATGGCTGTTATACTCCAGCTACTTTGTATTAATTTTTTCTATGGACAACTGTATTAATGAAAATAAAATGGATCCTTTTGGAGCATGTTTCTGCAAGGGAATTACTTTGCAATAGTTACAGTAATTTAAATTCACGCCCTGCCTTATGGGAGAATTTTCTTATGTACTTTCCCCCAGACTATAATGTGCAGTCAATTAGGTTATCAATTTAAAAATCAGAGTGCAAAAAATGGAGGTGAAAAAAGGTTAGATATTTTTCCTCTTATGTGTAATTGACAGACACTTTGCATTTATTAACTTATTAACAACATTGGTCCCTTTTTTTTTTTTTTCCTCCTCCTAGTGAAGTATGGACACAATCTAAAACCTAGTTTTTGAAACTTGTTTTCCTCTTCACTGGAAGGGAAAGCTGAATGTGGTTAGTAAGATGCTGGGATAGAAACTTGAGCTTTTTGTCCATCCCTTTGCTGTGTGAGGCAGGTCACTTCTCTATGCTTTATTGTTCTGTCTATGAAACAGAAGAGAAAAAGGTGTTGTGTTGGGTTAATTAGATTGATGTTTGTCTGTTTGTGTAGTGATTGGCTTGCCTATAATGGCTGCTGATCCCTGGCTATATGTTTCCATGCATGACAATGTCTGTGCTTTGTCCGTCCAGCTCCTTAGGGGTAGCAAGGCTGAAGCGGGCAATATCTTAAGCTCATAATCTACTCCTAAAAAAAACAAAATCTGGCCACCTAGAATGTTTGCTGATGTTAAAGCATCCTGAGCTGATAAGTCTTCTACTTTTTCTTTTCCAGGTTGTTAAAATTTGAAAGTCATTTTATAGAGGATGCCAGTCTCTTAGTATCTCTTTTATACTTCAGATTGCTTGATTAAGAAGGTAATTTTCATGCAAGTAGATTTTTGTATATATGCTTACTTTTAGCAGCTGAACTATATTGGGAGAAGATCCTTAACATCAGGAGATGTGTAGTTTTGAGGAAGAGAGGGAGATGCTTGTGGTTTTTTTTTGTTAATTTTTTTGTTGTTTTTTTAAAGGTGAAGTTGAGAGCACTCACAGGAGTATTGCTTTTCATCAGTGCTGAGATGAAACAGCTGTTTGCTTTAATTGGGTGTGTGTAGAACGGAGGTACCCAGAATTGACTAGTGAATCTCCGAATATATTGCAGCCTCTGGCTAATTGTCTAGAATTCCATTTCACTGTGTTCAGCATAGCCCTGCTTGCTCTTCTAAATCATTATGGTATTACAACTCCCTTTTAATCTTGGAAAAAAATCTCCTCTGTAGCTAACTGCAAACTGACTTATATTATATTACTCAGAACCTGCAAATGTGACTGACCTGCAAGTTTGACTGTTGAAGCAGTCTAAGAGTCTTGACTCTTAGATTATAGAAAATTATTTCTGTTTTCTTAGTAAACCAATTTTCCAAAAGAGAAATTTGAATATCTGAAAATACAAGCCCCTAGTTAATGTTCTCTTTAAAGTTCAGGACACGCTCTTAAAAAAAGCAAGTGAATAATTTTTCCTTTCAGTTGAGTATATTAGCATTATCTCTTATGTAGTATAATTTGAGAGTGTAATAAGAGTACCGTGTGCTTTATATGGTCACAGGCTTCTATTTTTGTATACTTTCATTGTGCTTGGTAATAGCTACAGAGATATTACCTAGGAATTACACTGACGATATGGTAGTAAACAAAGGAGCTTCTGTCAGAATATCTGTCTGCAATATTGGCCATGGTAAATACCTTATTTAAAAAGAAATCATGGCAATGTTGATCTGTCGTTTTGGTAGGTTTAAGAATTTATAGAATTTTGCTAAGACTTGCAAGATTGAGTAATGGGATAGTGTTGATTTGTGCTTTGATCTAGTACATCTGGACGCAGTGCAAGTCACCAGGCTTTGAGCTATGTGCAAATTCTGAGGTGACCAGTGTCTTTTCTGCCTGTTAAGTCTTCACTGAATTGTTTACTTCTGGCTGCTTTGTAGTCTACGAATTTCTTTGCAAAATCTAGGAGTTTTTCAAAATTATCCAGACAATGAGTCAAAGAACTTAATTTTTTCAAGATTACGAAAAGCACATTTTCATTTTGATACCTGTTCTTTTATTAGGGGCAAAACAAGCTTCAGTTCAGAAATAGCTGTCCAAGAAAATAAATGAAAAGTTCTGAACAGATCAGTAAACTTGCAATAAAATATATTCTATCGCAAATAATTGCAAGTTTAAGAATATTTTGTTTTCTGAACTAAAGAGAAAAGTAATAAAATATGTTTTGAAGAATTTCTTAATCTGTAGAAGGAAAAGTTGGTTTCAGAAAACCAGAGGTTACATTTTAAGTAAAGCAGGGAGGAAAGACAGATGTGGATCTGTTTCTTAAGTACCTACTTGATCTAAATCTCCGTGTTTATTTCAGCCTTTTCCTCCGTAATATGTTGGACAGAAGATTAAGAAATCTGGGATCAGCAAGAAGTCTAACACTTAAAATTTGCTTTTATTAGATTTTTAAAATTCTGTTAAATTAAAAAGCTTTACTTTTTTACTGTGAATTTTTCTATTATATTTTCCTTATTTCTCTCTAATGATATCAAAGATTTGTAGTAACGCATTGACAAGATTTTTAGGTTTTAGGATTACTTCAACAGAAGCTTAGCTTGAAAACAAGAGTTATGATCATTGCTAATATAAGCAAAATCTTTTCCTATAAAACACAATATTCTTTGTAGCATGTTAATAGTAAAAAAAAATAAAGTGTTGGTGGTGTTGCAATGGCATACGAGGATGAGAAAAGTGGTAGTGGGTATAGTGGCATTAACTGCAATAAACGGTTTAGGCCTCGATAATACTGAAGCAATGCTATGTGTTGATTTAGATTCATGCAGACTTAAGTGTGTGTTATGCAGACTTAAGTGTGTGTTTTTTGTTAGTTTGTTAGTGTAAAGCATCTTAATATGTAATGGGTTATATAGTCCAATGTATGTAGTACCTGGGAAAGGAAGATACCGCAGCAAAGTAAGAAAATAGGTTATTAAAAGACCTAGTTAAAGAGCATGTCTCTTAGCAGCAGTTCCTTAAAGGATTGATTTTATTATAAGGGACTTGGATGGAAATGTTAGCAACACTTGGAATGTTCTGGTTAAAATCTCTTGCTGTTTAGTAATATCAAGGTGTGTGAATAGCTTCTGCCTTGCAGGATCTTTCCTCTGTCATTGAACCTGTTTGTTATAGTGAAGAACAGTCACATTTTTAAGCTCTGACACGTTTTACTTGAAGTTAGTTATGTCTCAACCTGTTTTACAGGCTGGAGAATGAATCAAATAAGAATACAAGTTTGAAATCCATGACTTGCTGTAACTTTGTTTCTCTCTCTTGTCTCTCTCTCTCTTTTTTTATTGTTTTGCTTAAATATTTTTTGTTTCCTAGACTGGTGTTCTACAAGTAAACATGCTGACTTTCAATCAGATAATCGAAGGTTGGCTAATCAGAGATTAACCTAAAAAAGTATAATTAGAAAACATAGCTACAGTTGTCGCAGCTCAATCTGGCTAGCCAGCATTTTCCATGGTTGTATGTCCTTATTTTTGGAAGTCTCTCTCTTCCTTTTCCTGTGCATTGTTTACCTTCTGTCATGTATTTCATTCTTCCTTGACCTCTTCATTGTTTGACATGTCTCATCCACCTAAGGTCCAAACACACACGGTAGAAACAGATCCTGGAGTTGTCTGTTTTTCTTAAGGAAAAAAAAAAAAAGTTATGACTTGGGAGTATGAGTCCATCTGTTTGTAAATGATACTTCTTATAGTTATTGGAAGAGATTGCTAGAGAAGAGTGGGGAAGTGCTATCAGAATCTCGCACTGATCTGGCATTGCCATTTGTGTGCCAGTGATTCAGGGAGGAAAGAACTGCTTAGTGCTGCCATTGATTTTTTTTTTTTTTTTTTTCCTGTACATGTTAAATTGTTCATCACTGGCAAAATAAACTATATGGAAGGAGGCGTTTTATGTCCTGCTCAGTAATTGTTATTATCAGACAGCGAGTCTTCACTGTAATTCAGACTATAGAGTCTCATATTTACCAAAGTTTGTTAGTCTACTGAATAGTTCTTTGTAAAACTTAATAATTTTAAGTTTAGTATTATGAGCTTCACTAGAACACAATAGAGCTCTGACTTTATTTAATATGAAGAAAAAACTGAAATCATACTGTTTGCTTATACTTCAATAAGTAATTGCTTTCCTTTTCTATGCGGAAGTGGTGTAATAATTGCAGTGATTTTAGATGCCATGATTTTTTAACTTAAGAGTATTCAAAGGTTTTATGGAAGAAGTGGGGGAGGAGGGCAGAAGCCTCTTCTCACTTCATGATTCTCGCTTCAACATCTGAAGTGTTTTCAACAACTAAACCCCAAGAATCACAGAATCGTTGAGACTGGAAGGTGGTTCTGGAGATCACTTAGTCTAACCTGCTACTCAGAGTGGGCTCATCTAGAGAACCGCGTCCAGTTGGGGTTTGAATATCTCCAACAGTGACTCCAGAACCTCTGGGCAATCTGTACCAGTTTTTGAACACTGAACAACTTCAATTGTTTACTTTGAAATATCAGGAATGGAAAAAAACAGTCATGTTTTAGAGGACTTCTAGATGCTCTGGAGATGTTTATTATGTTTTCCCATACTTCTGTAAGAGGAGCAAAGGTTCTGAATTTTTAACAGAAAATAACTTTTCTGTAATGTTAGCTCATCATCAGTAGGTATTAACAGAGAAATATTTTGAAATATCTGCCTTGTATCACTTCCTTCACTTTTCTGGACTTTTAAAACTCAATTTTATTTGTTTTACTTTCCAGACATAGATTGAATATCAAGCTAGGTGGAAAATAAGCCTGCTATTTTGTTACCAGCCATTCAAAAGAAGAAAGCAACCTCCTACAAAATGCTTTTCTGGATACTTATGGATTTTTTTGATCTTTTAGCTATCTTAAGAGCAGACATGTGGAAATGTGACTGTGTATCTTCTAAAAAATTCTCCATTCCCTTCCTTCTAGGTCTGCCATTTGTGATGTGCCCTTCCTGGTTAGGACAGGTTTCTTGCGATTTCTGAGCTTGGTACTGTCAAACGCAGGTGGACAAAATAAAACAAAAACAAGCTTATTTTGGAAAACAAAATGCCACGGAAAAGGAAAACTGGTGGGAGTCCCTCTAGGAGAAATGGGAATTTTGACAGAACTCCTGTTGCTGTATTCCATCAAGGGGACCCAAGACCTTCAGAATCACAAGCGATGTACAGTGTCAATAAGGAAGAGCTCTTCAACAGCATGTCAGAAATGTTTTCTGATCTGGATCCTAGTGTAGTTTATATGGTTTTGTCTGAATGTGATTTTAAAGGTAAATAAAATACAACTGGCATTATAGTTTTGTTGCATATGCAGACAGCTCTTAAATAAGGCAGCTCCAGAAAACGTGGTGTGGGAGTTGCAAGCATATTTGTCAGTTTAGCTTTTAAAGAGTAGGTGAGTCATAATATTTTGAAATCTTCTACCTCTTCCCAAGCAAGATTCTCCCAAGTTGGACAACATTTCTGTGAAGCTGGTGAGTTGCAGTAGCAGTGTGCTCTGTAAATGTAGGCGCAGTTTAGGTGGCTTGTTCTGTGACACAGAGCAGGCAGAGGCAGCGTTGTGAAGAGACTGTCCAGTTTTTCCAGTTAGTTTCTGTGCCATATCAGTTAGGCGCAGAAACTTTCTGCTGGAAGGGTGTATTATGTTCTGCATCACAATTTCTTAAGGCAACAGGATGCAGTGTGTGGTCCTGGCAGCTTTTGCTTAAATGTTTGGGTTGTTCTTTTTTTAAATTCTATTTTGCACCATCATTTTGCGATTTCCACTGAGGATTAGTTTTTGCAGGATAAATTCTGTTTGTCCTGTCAGTTCTCTGCAGCCTTGCTTGAACTGTGTGTCTTCTCCTACAGTCTGCCAAATTACTTACCCACTTCTAGCAGTCTCTTCATTTACGTATCTGTGCCCATTCCTTCTGATGTTTTTGTGGTTTTGAAATTGTCATACATATGAGTTCATTAGTTTATAATAAAAATAATGGGTGAGGTGCTGGATAACAACATCTGAGGAGTTGTTATGGGGGGAAGAGTAAATCGTATGTGGTACATTTTAATCAGTGTGTATCCATATGATCAGATGTGATTAGTTAAGATTTTTCTAAGGACATTTGCAAGGAAGCCAGAGATGGGAATTACTCCTATGTATGAAAGCTAGGCAGCCATTAAAAGGGCTACTTTTATTACTGTTTTTACCTTAGCTAAATTGTGCAGAGTTTAAAACTTAACAGTTTTCTCATGTTGTTTGGCGCTATGATTTTTTTTACTCCTTTTTTTAAATTGGATTTGATGGAATTTTTGATTCATGCCTTGAAGTCTGATAAGATTTACCTTTATCAAAATAATAGCTTTATCTAGAACTTTATTGGAGAATTCAGTGGATATCCTTCTACCTGTCAAGGGATGTCCTGTTGTCCTAATTGTTTAGCATGCATGTTTTTTGCATGCATGGAAACATGTCTGAATTCATTATTATGTTGTCCTTTTAAAACTAGGGAAAAATTTGAAAGATAAGCATTGTCTTTGCATGAATAATAATAGTTAGTCTGGTATAGTAGACAAGGTGGAAAGATCGGGAAGCCTTAAATAAAAGGAACGTGGATCCCACTGTGAAAGAAGAGTTGTACTTTAAAGAACTTTTACTTTTTGCTGCATTGTCCTTCAGAAGAACATGAGCTTAGTTTTAGGTCTCAGCTACTGCATATCCCAGGTTTTCATTTTGTTCAGGCTGATCAGAGGCAATCTATACTTTGTTTAATGACTTTACAAAGAATTAATGCAGATACTGGATTTTTTAGACTGTTAGTTATGACACTTTCAGTTGAGCCTGGTCATAATTAAAGTAATTTTTATACTTATATCTCTTTAATCCTTTCTTAACTGAAATATCTTTCAGTTAATTTCATATTATTTCTCCTATGTGATAAGAGTTAGAAGTAAGCACCCACTTAAACATCTGTTCTGTCCCACTCCAGTTAAACTTAATATTTCTTTAGTCACTTTTCTGCTTATCAGGTTATCATTTTGCAATATATCTCTATTCATTTTTTGTCTTTACCTCTAGTGAGAAAGAGGTCAAGAGGTTTGTGGAAGGTTTATTAAAATGTGAATTGGTAAGCTGTCTGACAGTCTTTTGAATTGTTTTAAGTGCTTGATGTAAAAATAGTATTTACATCAGGTTATGTTGCTTCAGTTGACCATTTTTTATTCTCTTTGCCTTATTCAACAGTAGAAAATGCCATGGATTACCTGCTAGAGCTGTCCACCCATGCGAAAGGAGTGACATCTTCAAAAAACTCAGGTTTTGATTCAGTGCTGTCATCAGTAGCTCTTGTTAATCAGCAGAGGTCTGTCACAAATGAAAGAGCGGGGGAAAGTACTGCAGAAGAAAATAATTCTGAAGAAACAGAAGAGCTCCTGTCACATGATGTACAGCTGACTGAAGAACTGGATTCCTTAATAGAGAATGCTTTTGAGAGATACAGCTTGAGTGATGAATTGCCTAATTCTGCAAATGACCAATTCATACATAAACACACTGTGGAACATGATGGTTCATGGAACCATGATGGTTTTAATGAATTTCCTGAGTGGGAAAAACCTGATGCAGGTTGCAATGCCTTGCTCTTTCCACAGCAAATGGAGCCAAATAATGAAAATTTAGAAAACTTCTGCTGTTCTCAGCCACCTATGAGTGAGCTGAGCATCCACACACAAGTTAGTTCACCAGCTGAATTGGACCCTTTTGCACAGACACTGGGAGATCCTGGTTTGTCAGAAACGCATGTTCATGATGTAGCTCCAGAAATGTATAAGCAGTTGAGTGGAGACTTGTCATGTGGAAATTCTGATCAGACACAAAATACTGTTTCAGAGCATGAAAGTGTGACCGCTCCTTCTGGTCAGTCCTCCCAGAGTCCTCTGGAATTTATAGTAGCTGCCGCTGAAAATCCTAATTCAAAGTGCCTGGAACAGCACAAAGAGGTAATGACTGCCTGCAACAGCCACCAGAGCACTTTTCTCCTGGAGGTGAATGGCTCTCTTGAAAGATCCAGTTTAAAAACACCAAAACTTGCAGATTTTCAGCAATCTCAGCAGAGATATAACTTAAATTTTTCTACTCCATTATGTCAAACTCAGCAACATTGGAATCTCATGGCTCCTCAGTTTTATCCGTCCAGTGGAAGTCACAGCTTTGTAACTCCTGTGGCTGTTAGTCCAGGCCAGTGGAGACCTATTTCAGACTACAAGACTTCTGAAACAAAAGGACTTTTTTTTTCCTCTCCAGTGGTTTCAAATGCGTGGGATAGCAATCCTTCTTTGAAGGTATGGGGAAATCAAGACAGAAACTCAAAACTGAACCTCTCGCAAGCACAGCAGCCACCTGTCTGTCACGTGATGAGAAAAAAGATGCACCTTATAGGTCGAGTACTTGTTCTTCTCAGAGGTGTTCCAGGATCAGGAAAAACATTTTTGGCAAGGTAGAACATCTATATTGTGAGCTTATAAAAGAAGTTGCTTAATTGTCTTGTGGGATTTAGTGCAGGCATAGACAATTTCCTGACATTTGTAAATAGTTATGCTTAAACCCTGATTGGCAATCACATGGTACGGGCAGCATCGTGTGTAATAGTAGTTGCTAAGTTACTTGCAGCTCCTTGACCTCTAGCGGAGACTGAAATAAGAGGTGTTGTCTCTATCTTCTGTCACTGGCCTAAAGATCTGGAGTGAAGTTTATGCCAGCAGAGGATTGGTGCGGTAGTATTGGGCTCTGCTGTGTTCTTCCAGTCCCTATCCAATTTAGGTGTTTTCTTCCAATTAAACGGATGGAGATAACACCAAGTCTGCCTGGGCAGAAATTTCCTTTCCACGCTGGGAAAATTCTTTTAAATTCTTAAAATACTGTTAAGAGAATTTGTGCAAGTAGTGTTTGTTGAACTGGCCAGCTCAAACCCTTGATTTTTTGGTTTTTTCCCTAACTCCCCAAAAGCTTTGATTGTATTTAGACTTCTGTGGTTGGCATGTGAAACATTTGGTTCAATCAAGACTGTACGCATGTCTGCCAGGGCAAAAGTATGTCACTAGACATAGATGGAAAAATCTGGTTTCTTGAAATGAGACTTTAGGAAAGCCTCTAGCAGCTGTTTCCCCTAGATATCTTCAGCTTAGGAGAAAGAGGGAAGTGATTATAGTTCATCTTTGCCCCGAGGATGACCCTTTCCTCGTGTGAATTTGCTCTTTCTGTTCCTGGTAATCAGCCATGCTGTTTTTGTGCAAGAGTCTAAATACATGCGTGGGAGCAATATATTGGATGGAGAGGTGAAGGGGGAAAAACTGTTTACCTCTTGGTCTTTCACAGGGCTTTGCTTGAGGATAACCCAGGTGGAATCATTCTTAGTACTGATGATTACTTTTATAAACATGGACAATACCATTATGATGCCAATTGCTTGGGGGAAGCACATGACTGGAACAGGAAACGAGGTGAGAAATGAAGCAGAGATTAGCTTGCTTATTTACAGTTCAGGGTCTGAATGCTGTTTAAAAAGCTGCCTGTCCTGTAGTGCTTGTGTCACAGGATGAGCATTTATCCTATTTTAGGATTATTTTTAATAAGTGGAGAAAGAATATGAGCACAAACTCAGGAGTGACTTGTTATTACAAGGCGCTTACAAATGCCGGTGTCTATGTCAAAGGATTTTTTTTTTTTCTTCAGATTCTGTCATGGTATGTATTTTGGGTTGTGTCCCATTTCTGAAGGGCTAGTCTTTGCCATCTCCCAATAATATTTCTTCTAAGATTAAGATGAGCAATTATATATGCATATGCAATAGGTAGTGAGCATGTTGATACAAATAACACCTACACAGAATTTTCCTTCTCTTAATTTTTTTTCTCTTCAGCAAGTGTTGACAAATTTAAAACAAAAACTGTAGGAACAAGACAGAAGAAATGATGAATGATGTTTTTACTGTAATCAGTGTGTTTTTTTTGATGTTGGTTTCCACTAAACTCTCCATGAAACAGCTATTTTCAAGCTTTTATTTGCCAAGTTTGAACCATGATCACTTTCCTGCTGTCAAATTTCTAACCTGCGAAAAAATGGGTTAATAAGAAATGTATGATTCAATGATAACTTTGATTGTTCAGACTCATTGTAACGTAGCTACAGAAAGACGATGCTCTATCACAAAGGTAGTGATTCTAAACATTTTCCTACTGTATATTTTAAAAAATTACAATAATTCTTTTGATTTTTTTCATATTTTATACAGTTTACAGAGTGGACTAATCTTAAGACTGTTATAAAGCCAAGAATTTTGTATGCAACAAAGAAGTCCACTTTAAGGTGATCATGTAGTTTTTTTTAGTTTAATTTACTGATTAGTCATCTTGGTGCATTTTACATCTACATTTTCATTCCTTGATTATCATACATATGTTAATTCAGAAGTATAATGCCATATCTCAGTAGTTTTCCATGTGAGGGTGGGGGATTTCTAAAATAAAAAAGCCTTTGGAACAGAAAGTTCAAGCTATGGCAAGAGTTATTTACACAGTGGTTAATCATTATGGAATATTTATTTGAAAAAAAATTAATACAAATTTAGAGGACTGATTGAAAATGTTACGTGTCTACTTTATTACCAAGAGGTTAACTATATCACATTCTTTTGTACGCATGTGTCTTTCAGCCAAAGAAGCATTTGAAAAGAGCATGTCTCCTATAATAATAGACAACACAAACATACAAGCATGGGAGATGAAGCCTTATGTTGCTTTGGTTAGTATGATAACTTGAGCAATGTGAAAGGGGATTGTTGACCAGCATGAGAACATATGTTTTAAAATGCAGTTACTGTTTTCTGTCCAGGTCTTATTTCCCTTCCACAGGGGAGGATATAGCCTGGAGTCAGAAAAGTATCATACAGTATTATATTACATCATGTCATACTCTGCATGCCTGAGTGTTGTGTTGACCTGGCCTAGTTTCTAAGTGACAAATCCAAGTGCATGGTACTTGGAAGCAAATACAACTTTGGTAGAAGAAACTGAATTCTGTTCCTCTCTGTATATTACCAGCAAGATTGTAAGCTGTTTTTTGTTATTACTCATATTAATTAGCGCTGATTGTATATTTGATGCTCTGTGAAACTCAGAAGCTCAGTCTTGTTTGCTTCTATGTCAAATTTAGGATGAGACTATGAACTGACCAGCGGGAAGGCTAATATTTGTGAGGGGAGCTTCGTTCCTTAAAGATTAATCTGAGGATCAAAATTGTATTTATTTGAGAATAAATATAACCTACTGTCAGAAATTCTGTGCCTTAAAGTTGCGTTGTTATAGGGAACTATTATCGATGAGAATTTTCAAAAGCAGTTATCAGATGTTATCTTGCTTGAAAATACACAGATATGGTTAATCATTTTTATTGAAGTGATATAATCAAACTAATGTACCTGCAATATTTTATTAGTAGTGTAGCAAAAAGTGGCTTGCTTTTATTTTGTACTAAGCACATACAATCTCAGTTTAACTTTCAGAGTTGCATTTAATGATGTATATAGCTTGGTGAACTCTGTTCTCCTACTCCAGTTTCTGGATAATCTTTCCTTTTCACTTAATCATCTCTAAATGTATATCAGCGCTTTTAGAGTCTAGCTCTTATTTTGCTGTTGATTGTTCGTCATTTTGGTTGGTAGTTTTTATATATATTTTTTGTTTACAGAACTGCATTATTGAATAAACTTGATTCTGATTAATAGGAAAAAAGTATTAGAGGGAATGTTATACCTTTAGCATAAAATGTTATACCTTTCCATAATATTATGGCATCTAAGTTTTGTTTTAAATAAGTACCATGTGTGCGTGAGGGTGTTGGGAATGAGAGGAGGATAGACTAAACATTCATTAATCATTATGCTGAAAACAATGGGTAGGTTTCCAGTTGGATTTAGCAAAGGAATGAACTGAGGTGAGAACTGATAGTACCTCAGTAAGTGTCTTGCCTTTCTGTGATTTTCTCCTACTCTGGATTTAGACGTATTTTTGGATAGTGCTGGAGGCTTCTGCTACTGCTGCTCATGCTGTACTAGTTTTGTTGATGAATGGATTTCATTCAGCAAGGCTGGACTTCTCAAGAGCCCTGAATTGCTTTTTTAAAGTAGATCATCTGGGATTTTTCCTACACGCATGCAGGAGCCTACGCAGGAAGACGCCAGAATGTATCAGGTCGTAGAACGGACAACTTTTGAGCAGATGCTCTACATGTTCTGCAGGATTAGTGAACAGTGGGACTTGCATCCAGATCATTTTTATTAATAAAATTTCTGATTTTATTATATTTGCTTCTGTTAATATTACTCAAATGAACAGGTTTGTCAGAAAGACAAAAAGTCTCTGATTTTGCTGTATACTGAAAGGTATAACATAAGTTCTTCTGGGAAATGCAGGCTTAGGTAGGGTGATAAGTTTTTCCAAAAACAGGAATGGGAGGAAGAGGCATAGTACTTGCAGTATTTGTCCTGATTAAACTTTGGGCTGCTTTTCTCTCATGATGAGACTAGACCACTATTGCTGCATTAGTGTAACTGCATTACTTCTGTTTTGGAATTGGCTTGCATCTGGTCAGTGAGTTTGTCTCTGTCTTTGACAGACTGTAGAGATGCCTGTAGCATACCTGGAAAGAGGAGATACTCTGCTCTCTGACTTGGGGAGGAGGTAGAACATTTAAAAGGATTATATCAATAAATTAAAAAAAAAAAAGACTGTAAACAGTATGGTTTTTTGTGTGTGTGTGGCGGGGCTGAACGTTAACTGGAGTTACTTATTTAGATCTGGTATCTATCTGCCTGCATGTGACTGATACTTTACTGTGATCATGGTACGCATTTAAGCTTACGTTAAGAGATGCATATAAATCATATATGTGATTTGAAAAATCTCCATTTATATAATCAGAAATGAACACCAAACAACAATATCTCATTCCAAATATTTAATTTGTTTTGAGAAATGCAAAACCTGCTTTGTTAAAGCTACCTGTTTTTTTTGTATGTTATGTGCTTTTCCATTAAAAAAATGGCTAATTTGTCTTTGATTTGTTTTATATCTGTTTTATTCAGGCTCAGCAGTTCAAATACAAAGTCGTGTTCCGAGAGCCAGAAACTTGGTGGAAGTTTAAACCGAAAGAACTTGAAAGGTAAGAATATGAAGGAAAATGTCTTATTAGATTGTACATGTTTCTTTTTCTGTAAACTTGTATTTTTAAAAATGTGCCACTTAGTACAGTGGCTCATGAGGTAGCAAGAGATCAATGAGGACTTTTGTGATTAAAAAGTAGCTTTCTATTTTTTTTTTTTGCATGCCATATTAACTTTTGCAGGATTTTATACAGTATTATGAGATTTTTGTCCCATCACTTTAACTGCATACAAAAGAAACTGACTATTATTAATAGTGATTATGTAATGCTTTCATGACTGCTCTTTTGCGTTTAAGTTACAGTGGCTGCTCCTTTGGGATCCTGAAGTTGCAAAAATGATGTCAGGTTGTGTCTGTATTTGTATCCAGGTGGTCTGTTGCCTTGGAACATTTCTGCTGCCACTTAGTATAGGGCAATCAGTACATCGTGGACTGAGAGGGGGAAAAAAACCCCTGTGGATCAGCACTTTCTACACTGTCTCTCATAGTATGCTTAGGGCCAAATAGGTGAATTGTGAACTTTATAAATGGATAACAAGGTAGTTAGCAAATTGGCTGGATGCCGGATTCAGAGAAGTTGTGATCAGTCATTTAAAAACAGTCCAAGAGGAGGCTGGTGTCTCTCAGGGATGAATTCTGGGATCAGTACTGTTTAATTTTTTTGACGTGGATGATGTGATGGAGTGCACTCTTAGCAGATTTGCAGATGATACAGTTTTGAGCAGAATAGTTGGTTCAGCATAAAGAAGAAAAGGTTAAGGAAGGATCGTATTGCTGTCTTCAGCTAGCTATTGGGAGGTTATAGAGAAGATTAAATAGGTCTCTAAGCATGCAGGGATAGGACAAGAGGAAACAGACCCAAGTTGGAACGTGGGAAAATTCAATTACATATAAGAATAAAATTTTTAACTCTGAGGGCCGTCGAGTGCTGAAACAGGTTGCCCAGAAAATTTGTGGACTCTCGATCCTGGAGATGTTCAAAACTTGACAGGTAAGGCTCTGTACAGCCTGATCTAGTTGGACCTGCTCTGAGTAGGAGGTGGGACAATGTGACCTCCAGAGGTCCCTTTCAATGTAACTTATTCTGTGATTTTTATCATAAGCTCACATTATGTGTCGTCATTTGAATTTCCATGCTTAGTTTAAAAGTTGTTCACCTTTCAAGGATGGTATGATAGATTTATGTTCTACCATACCTGCTTCCTGTTGACTGGCAATATCTTGCTGCTTTAAAGAGCAGGAGCTCCTCACTCTCAAGCCTAGATGAGACACTCAAATATTTCAGAGAGCTGAGAGTAGCTTTGGATCATTCATAATCCACCCGTCAGTTGTTCTGGGCAACCTTCAACATACATACTACTTCTTACTAACACAGACCTTGTTTTCAGAAAGTAGGGGCAAGTGAGAATCATTTTGGGGTAAAGTGCAATTAGGTAAGATGGAAAGAAAGTCCTCCTTCCTTCTATGGCTAAAACTCAATTGGGACTTTCTTCTGTACCTTCAATTCCTGTTTTGTCATCATAGGCAGGTTTCACTTGTTCTATGCAGAACCACTGCTGATGACGTTGCTAGCTGGTGTATAACAAAATCGGTGGAAATTCCTAGCCAAAGGAAGTTGTCGTGAATAACAGGTGAATAGATTTTCCTCAAGGAGTTCTTAGCTTAGCTTCCTAAGAACTCTTAGCGTTGTTCTAGAGAAGGAAGACTGAATTAGAAATTGTCCCTACCCAGTCTCACTCCCCGCCTTGGAGCCAGTATCTGCTATGGTGTGCTTCTGATACTTATTTGAAGAAGATGCATTATTGGTGCCATTTTTAGATTTTAGTGTTAAGCAAAAGATCCCCTTGCAGAAAAGGGCCACCAGATGGAGTGGAGAAGGCAAGTGGAGCAGCGGTTTGTCTGAGACTCCCTGTTCTAAATGACTTAGCGCACAGATAGAGAAAGAATTGCTGTCTCAGCTTTTGCATTGGCCCCGTGAGTTCTCTGGTCAGTCTTACTGCACACTGAATTTTTTTCTCTTCTCTTTAGTCTCTTTAAAAATACAAATCTGAAATGTTTTTTTAATCTTGCTCTTTCTCTCTCTCTTTCCTTCTCTCTCTCTCTTTTTCTTTTCTTTTTTTTAAATCCAGGCGGAACGTGCATGGTGTATCTAAAGAAAAGATCAAAAGAATGTTGGAACGGTATGAACGCTGCCTTTCTGTTAGTTCTATCTTGAATTCTTCAGTCCCAGACAAATCAGAAGCTGCTGGCTGCAGTGAAGATTCTTGTCAGGAAGAGAGCTCTAGGTTAGATTATTTTATTAGCTTTGTATTCTCAAATAAAAGAATAAAAACTTTGTAGCAGTGGAGCCTGGCTAATGCATTCCAAAAATTAGCTGAAAAGATGCATCACACTTTTTTTTCCTTAATTTTTAAAAATTGAAAGAATTCAGAAATGAACAATTAAGGGATCTAGTCAACTTTCCACTGCTTTTTGAAAATCTTTCAGTAATGCAGCTTCACCTTTCAGCAAGCTAATCTGAGCTGTCTTGCTTGTTCTTGTCTTAGAAAAGTGCTGTTGGATCTATACTGTAATTAAAGACACTTAAAATCTGTAAAAAGCTTTTCAGAAAGAATTAGTCTCATATGCAGGCAAATTAGTATTTCTGAGTCTGTGTGTTGGTATAATATGATGCGTTTGTCGTAAAAGAGGGATTCTTAGTGCAGTAGGAACGGGTCATCTACTTGGTCTTGTGGAGTATATTTAATGCAGAATTATGTTGGTGCATATACAGGATTATTTTGTGTGGCTAATGTTAATAATACTGTACATGCATTATAAAAATGCATAGGAAATCAGATATTACTGTAGTTATGTTGACCATCTCATTCATTTTTACATGCTTAATGTATTTCAAGTGACGTGGGCTCTGGTGATTAATGGCATGTAGCAGAACGTCAAAGACATTATGACAAGAAGTAGCAGGCCACTTGCTGGTTAATTTCTAGACTTGTTTAGAATCTAGTGATCAGGATCGTGTAACGTTCATTAAATAAGCATAGTTACCAGGTTTGTTGATCTGAGGGAGGAAACGTCAGGCGGGAGAGTGCTTCTGTATGTAACTGAATGTTAGGAAAGGGGAAAAGATAAACTACTGAGAAGGTACTCCTAGCCCCCTGCTGAAGTTAAAGAGATACTTACCAAGTAAAGTTCTGCTTTACTTGGTATTTTGCTTTTTTAAAAAAAAATTCTCCTCCCCTTTTTTTTTTTTTTAATAAAGGAGTACTGAGGTTTGTGCTAAGTCGTCTTAAATTTGTTTTTCTCTCACAAGATTTCAGGGTGGGAGAGTGTGAAGATTTCATGCATGTTCTTCCTCTGGATGATTACAATGTGTTCTAAAAAGCAGCTTTTGATCTATATCTTGAATATGTTAAACAGCCAAGTCAGAATTAAAAATGTGAATAAGGACAGATGCTTAAAAACGTTTCAGATGGGTATATCTTTCATTCCAACTTGTCTTTCAGGCAGAGAGAGAGCCATTCTGAGGTACAGGAAGAAAGACCTTTTGCTTCTAAACCGGAGCCTCTTGAAATAGCTGAGGATAAAAAACCCTTGTCTGCTGCTTCTTTAACATTAGATAATAACTCTGCTCCTGAATGTTTTCAGAAGGAGGAAAAAGAACTGGAAAAGAACTCAGTGGAATGCAGTTCTGAGAACAACACTGTTCAAGATTACTTGGATATTTACTTGTCAGGTTGTGAAGAAAAAGTACTGCCCTTGGAGAAAAAAGAGGAAAAAGGAGAAAAAACAGAAAGAATTACTGAAACAGAAATGGATGAGGTTGATGTGACCAGCTCTGAAGGGACTGTATGTTTGCAAATGCCTTTTTCTGAAAGAGTTGAACATAGTGATAACAGTGTTGTCAAAGTTCAAAGTGAAGTTGAACAATATAGTGAAATCCACGCAGAACCAGAATTAACACAAAGAAATGATGTAATTGAACCAAGCAGTTCAGCTTTGGACACAGCAGGAAAACTAGAGTTACTGAACTTTGTGGGGGATTGGCCTGTAGAACAAACAATGGGACAAAGAGTCAAAAGACCTAGAAGAATAGAAAAATCTTCTCTGAATCAGAGTGATAAGGAAGGTAGAACTCCCAGTCAGTCCCCTCTTAAACTGGGTAAGGAACAAGCGGGCCTACCTGATACCTGCACAGTTGAAAAAGGACTGGAGGAAGAAAAGTTGTCTGTTAGTTCAGATAAAATTGCACCAGAATCGCAAATGGCAGGACATTGGCCTTTCTCAGGCTCTTTAGAACAGAGACAGCAAAGGTCAAGGAGAGTGAGAAAGACAAGTCTGAGTCAATCAGATGAGGGTAGAAATACTAAAGGTGACATTAATAGAAATGCTCTTGACACAGTAGATGTGCTTCGTGGGACAACTGTGGACAGCTCGGAGCTGCAGGATGCAAAGAGATTGCATTTTCACCAGCCTGAAACAGTAGCTAGTGAAACAGTCAGTGAGAAAAAAACCCAGCAAAATAAGAGAATGAGGAAACATCACAAATTAGCCCTCACTTTTACAAACAACAATTTGCCTCCTCCCAAAGCAGAGGAGCAGTTGTCTGTGCTTAACTTGGCAGAAGAGAAACATGACACATGCTCATGTAGACAAGCAAGTAGCCATTCACAGACTGAGTCACAAGATTTTGCTCTCCTGTGGAGATTAGAAAAGAAAATGCTTTTTCCTGAGACTACCAAAGTGTTACATGGCAGACTAGATGGCTTCAAACCCAAAGATGTAGATAGTGCCTCAGACTCTCCAGAGAAAATACCCTATCGAGTTACGTATGATAAAAGTACATTTGTGGAGGAAAGTGAACTTATCAATATTGAAGAGTCTGAAAAATTAAATATGCTGTGCAAGCTCTTCACGTCTTTTTCATTTGAAGCTCTGAAAGACTTGTATGAGAGATGTAACAAAGACATTGACTGGGCCACAGGTCTGCTGTTAGACTCTGATGAGAAGTTATGCAAAGATGTTGATACTGAATGCTTGCAGGTAAGAGAAGCTGAGACAGTTGTCACAGACCTTGATTTCGGGGCGAATGCCAACTGTGGTGAAAATCTCAAAAATTCCAAACAAACCCAGCAAATAATTGGGGCTGATGGTATTTCTGAGCCTTCAGAAAACAAGAACTCAGCAATCAGCATTGCAGAAGGTAGGACTACCAAGGTAATTGTGACAGATGCTGATATATCCGACTCGTTAACTGCTGTCTCTGTGAATGATTCAGTGGAACACAAAAATTCCAGTGATACAGCCCCTGGAATTGATGCAGTTAGCTCAGCAGCAGACATCACTGAGCAGTCCGCTTCAGAAATGCAGAAAACAGACGGGCAGCTTATCAGTACTGTTGAGGAAACAAAAAATAATCAGTCAGGCTCTCAGCTTGAGGTAGGTTTGTGTGTACCTGTGACTTTACCTCATGGTCTTAACAGAACTTCTACCAGTTTGAAATTCAAATTAAATAGCGAAAGTGACAGTAACCCTTCAGAAAGCTATGTGGAAAATTCCAAAGTAAATAATACAACTGCTTTGTTGCTGGAAGTGGATCAGACCCCTCAGAAGGCTCCTACAAGTGATAAAGAACTGGAACCTGGTAAAGAAACCCAGTGGAGTTCCAGGGAGATACTTGGTAAAGAAGAAAGTGAAACTCTAAATTGGGATGAAGATAGAACCAAGATACAAAGCCCTTTACCAGTACCGCCTGTAGCCTTCAATATAGATTGCCTAGAGCTGACATTGCCTCCTGAACTGGCGCTCCAGTTGAAAGAGATATTTGGGCCTGTTGGCATTGATGCAGGTATGGACATAATTCTAATCCATATTTTTATGAAAGATTAGGTTTGGCTAAGAAAACTTTGTCGTCTTTTCCCTGTTCTTCCCTTCTTCCATGATCGATTTTTGGGAAACAGAACTGTGCAATTTCTCAGGATACTGTTGTTCTGCTTTTGTTAATTTGCAAATGGAACTGAACCAAGCATGGTGTAAAACGTAGATGCAGTAGTGCTACCTTCTGCCTGTGTCTCTTTGTCCATGCACGTACTTTAAAAGCATGAGCCGAATACATTGGCTTACTTTTCTTTTGAGCAACAGGCCTTTGAGCTTATTTTCAGACTCTTGAAGGATACTGATATGATGACGCAGGTGCAAATGGTGACTGCTTAGGGAAAAATATGAAAAAAAAATTTAACCATCAGCTACATTGGGGAGGGAGAGGACAAAGACTTATTTAGAGAGAAAATTTAAGTAAGTCTATACGAAGAGATGAAAACAAAACGAAACACCACACCAGTCTGTTGACTGAGCCTGGTAAGGAAAACCGTAAGCAGCTTGAACATTCACTAAGGTACAAAATGAGAAGTGAGGACTGATAGAAGAAGGAAGGAAAGAAAACACAAGAGATAACTTATTTGTTTTCTCTCTCTTGTTTTTTTCATTTCCTCTGAAGATGTGAAAAGTTAGATACCTGATTCCTTGGTGGGTTTGGCTTTCTGCCTTCCATCCCCACCTCTCCAAAAAAAAAAAAAAAAGTTTTCTTTTTTTTTTTGCTGGCAGAAAAGTGTTTTATGGTGTCTTAGATCTACCCTACTTTTTATGATGTAAGTACTTTTTCCCGTTTTCTTTTGAAAGTATTGGAAATATAACTGTATCAGAAAGATATTTCAGGAGAAAGATGTGTCATGATACCATGATCATTGCTACTGTTTCCTTTAGAGCAGGAAGGGATATTTGGCGTTTGCGTCTCAATTGTGTTGAATGGAGGAATGTGACTGTTATTCGGCAATATCCTGTCTGTTGCGTTATGTAAAAGCAGTTGCGTGTGGATTGCAATTAAATAGGAGACATCAATTTTGCAACTAATTTTGGGTTATAAATCAAAAAAATGGCTGTATTAAAGAAGATATTGCTTGAGAAATGAAAAAGGAGGAAAAATTTATTTGTTCAGGTAGTCTCACTTTACAAAGATGCAATTAATGTTAACTTTTTTTCCTACCCTTTCTTCATTTTTGAGTGCTAGTTAATGAATTCCACGTGGAATGCTTTTTTTCCCCTCCCTTTTTTTTTTTTAACTTGGCAGTTACTTGAGTGTTTTTCAGGCATGACAGTTTGCACAAGTCTCCAAATAAGTCTGTGTAGAATGCTTTAATGACTATATTTTCTCCTTTCCATAAGGATCACTAACTGTTGAGGATTGTGTGGTTCATATTGATCTGAATTTGGCAAAAGTGATTCATGAGAAATGGAAAGAATCTATTCTGGTCAGTAGATTTCTTAGTTATGAAACGTTATGCTTGCGCTTTGTTCAACCAGTTATCTCCTTATTTGTTGGTACGAACATGTTTGTAAGATGTAAATGTCTTTGTGAGAACAGTAGTAAAATATAAAACAGGATTCCGTAGAAACAAAAACAAAGAGCGAGGGGGAGGGGTCATCACGTACAATTTCACCAGAAGATTGACTAAAAATCTTGTCTAATAATTACTGCTTTTTGACCTGGAAGAGGAATTATTCTTTGTCTGAATTATTCTGTATAGAAAATGTCCCCATGTATGTTAATTGAGAAGACTTCTCTACCCTCACAGTTTCATGTCACTGTACATTCTTCCATAGCCTTACGAAGCACAGACAGACTCTTTTTAGACTTTTTTTTTTTTTAATTACAGTTATGAAGCGTTAGCACTTCCTCTAGGGGCATGTTCCTCTAGTTTGATATGTTGTTGGAAATATGCTGTGTCTTTCAAATATTACTTCTCAAATATTTTTATTAAATATAGTCCTTTTAAAATATCCAACCTTTGAGAAATACTATGAAACATCATTTTGAAGCTGTTTTACCTAGAAGCTAACACTTGCTGCATTTTGCTGGGAAATTCTGTATTTATAGCATGGTTTTGCTATTTTTATTTAGAAGCGTCAGAGGAGAGAAGATGAATCATGCAAGTTGTTTGCAGAAGGTATGCTGTCTATTTTCCTTACTTTACTGTAAAACTATATTTAATTTTTTAGAACTTGAGTAAGGTTGCAAATATTCTGGCTGTTGAAAAATGTTAGATTCATTTATTAAGCAAGGCTTTTATTTATTGGCCTTGGTTCCATTTACTGTTCTCTTCAAGGTATAGAAGAGAAAATCTGCTAATTATAAGCAGTATTGCTGATACCAGGTAGATACAAGGAAAAAGTACATCACTGTGTATGCTTAAAGGGAAGCTCTGGTTGGATCAGACGAGTGTTTGGTAGGACAACGGTAACCTCTGCGAGCAGAGCAGGCATTGCTCCAGGCAATGCCTGGAGTTACTAGCAGAGTAAGATTTCTGAAGGGAGGGAGGTCAGGATTATGATGTTCACAGCTTCTTTTTGTCCTTCTCGGAGAAACTGATTATAGCAGGAAGGTACATGTCCGTGTTCGGAGAGCATTAGAACCTCTGGCGATCTCAGTTTCCAGTCGCTCAAGCTCCCAGGAAGAAACGTCCGTTTGCAGCACAACCCGCTGTGCGTGCAGGGGGCTGGAGGGTGGCTTGATTGCAGCAGAGGTGCAGACTCTCCATCTGAATAGCCAAACGGTGTTATTAGCATTAGCTCGTGGAAAGTGCAAGAGCAGGTTGTTAGGCATCTGTCCCTAAGTTGTAGAGGGAAAGGGCAGGCTGGTAAACATGAGTCAATAGCTATCTTGCAGAAGTGAACAAACAAATCCACGCCCTTACGCATGTGCATGATGGTTGTTTATAGCAGTATCCTAAGTCTTAGCACTTGAAAGTTCAGTTGGAATCTAGTAGTTGTGCTTTTGTTTTACAAAATAGGCGAAGAAGATCATAGTCTTTGGAAAACAGAAATGAGTATGGTAAAAAAACAGTATATTGCTTTCTATTTTAGCGATAATGACATTGTTTTAACAAAACTAAAACATCTAGGATGGAAGAACTTATTTAACTACTTTCGGTTGTGCTTGTATAAGTTAGTTAATAATTGTTTTATTTGTCACCTCTCTTTTTATTGCTTTTGAAGGTCCCACTCTGAGTCAGCAGACAGATACAGATGACTCAGAAATGCAGTTATCTCAGAACACAGACAGTAAAATGCAGAAGAAAAAATCGAGCTGGGTTTCAGACTCATCTGATGATGTTCAGACTAAAAAATCAGCAACATCAGAAGTTTTTCCTTTTATGGATCACTGGAACGCTCAGATTCAGAAAGTTTCTCTCAGACAGATAATATCTGAAGAAATAGCCATGCAGGAGAAGCAGGATCTTGTATGTATATTACCAGTTTTTTAATGCAGTATAACTTGGTTACTGTTAGTGAAGCAGAATATGGCTTATCTGGTGACTCATCTTTGTGGTGATGATGACAGCTTGAATTCATGAGAGAGTTGTGTGCCAGCTGGTATTATTGTTTACTATAATACAGAAGTTTGCTTAAGGTTGATGTTTCTGCTTAAAAAAAAATAATTTAGAATTGTAATATTTTGAGTCACAAACAGGTTATGCCGAATTTCACTGTACAGGTTAGCATTTACATTTGTTTAAATTGTGTTTTTTTCGATTGCTCACTTTAAAACAGAGAGAGCTGATCAATGTGACTTTCTGCACTTCTTGGTGGGAAGGCTGTATCAAAAAGTTTAGCTCCATGCCTTGTTTGTTTAGAAATTGCTTTAGGCATTTTTTCTAAGGAGAACCCACAACATTCCTAACATATGAGATATTAAAAAAAAAAAAAAGTTTTTCAGATTCATCTCAAGCATCTTTTTTTATACTGAATTCTGAGAAAATAGTGTTTTTTTCTACTTTTTTTGCTAGTTTTGTGTTTTCCATTGTTTCCACACTCTAGTTGGTGTGTGCGTATTATTGCCCTCTACTGGATGACAGTTCATAACATGAATTTTAATTTTTGGTAATTGTCTCTGATAAGTAGCTGCCCTAAAAAGAGGAACTCTGTTTTTACTGACCTAGGAAGTTGGATATTATTAGCTAATCTTTAAAAGAATGACTTGTGGATGCTTTCCTTCAACTGCATGTATGTGGTTGACTGATAACTAAAACGGCCACAGATTTATTTTCAGTTTAAATTCATGGAGCTTGGCTTTGTTTTGGCCTTTTTTTTTTTTTTTTTTTTAATCTAAGTATTGGAATCTAAGTATTTTCTGAGTTATGAGGGAGCTCTTGCTCAGTGACTTCAAAGGACTACAAAGTCTTGCAAGCAGTGTATAACACAACTCGTCTGTCCTCTCTTTCTTCTTGTCAAATCAGTATGGTGGGCTGATACTGACTTGTTGTTGCTGTGGGTACATACCTATTGAGTAAAAATGTTTTGAAATTGTAGTAAATAACAGTGTAATTAGATTGGCTACACTGTTAATATATTTTGTTCTAATCATGAGCTTGTAATACTACTTCTTTTGTCTTCTGGGTAGAAACGTGTTCCTCCCATGGCAAGAAAAGACTGTGCTGCCAAGCTAAAGGAGAAGCAACTTTTTGAGATGTTTCCAACCATTAATCAAAATTTCTTAATGGATATCTTCAAGGATAACAAGTAAGAGATCTTTAAAGTTCTTTGCAAAACTGGTACTCAGTAGTGCACAGTTACTATCTTGAATATCAAGAGTTAAGAAATTGCAAAAGAATGACTTTTTCCAAACTAGCCCTTTTTTGTAGACCTAATTAAAGGTAAAGCAGAAAGGTCTTAAAAAGCAGAAAGGATATAAAAACTGTGTGTATACACTTGTTTCTTTCTTTGAGGAGCAGAACTGTTTCTCTCATCAGGAGAAGAATGTCTCTGACTGTCAGTGAATCTGCTTATTTGCTCTGGAGCTGTAGTGAAAATGAAGTGGAGAAATTACTGAGGGATGCTGACAGTGGGTGGGCTCACAGCAGATGGCATCCAGTCCAAGAGGAGAACTACCAGGGCCTGATGTTAGCTGCTAATACTCTCCAGGTTACTACAGTAGCTCTGAAGGAATGAGCGATCACTTCACCTCTTCCCTTTCTCTTTTCTGCGTTATATTATCAGGGTCTGTGACTACCTTCTTAAATCCAAGTTCCTGAGAACAGAGCTTTTGTTTAAAGAAACTTTTCTTCCTTCTTTCATCCTTGACAAGTTGTTTGTCTTTCTATTCATACGAGTTTGCATGCTTACTTGTCAGTCTTTCTGCTTGCCCAGGTTGTTATCAAAACCGTTCCTTGTGGAATGTCTAAAATATGTTCTTTATCCATCTCTACAGCTCACACATTTCATCACCTCTTGTTTTGCACCTTGTAATTTCTCTTCATAGTGAAAAGAATTTTCTTTCCCAAAATCTGTCTTTACTCTGGATCAGATTTCTTCTTGTCTGCCTACTGAACAGCATGAAGAACAAAGAAAAAAGAGGACTTACTAGAAATATGATGGCAACTGATGTCCTATTCTTATTGCATTAAATCTCATAACAAAGCTTGACTAGAAGCACAAGGGTTTGCCTGCACCACGGTTTCAGAAAACTGAGCTAGCTTTTGACTAGTTTGTACTATATAACCCTGGCCATGGGGAGTTTAAGATGAGGTGATTTATCCAGCACAAAAAGCAGTGTTTACTTCTAAACTGATGTTTGTTTGATTAAGGTGTGATGCGATTTACTGTAGTATTTCTGCGTCCTTGTGATATTCGAGTGCCCCGCAATCCAATCACACCTCTGTCAACCAAGACTCTGTGTGTGTTGATGCCACTAATGCAATGCAGTGAGTCTTCAAGATGTTTCGTGATAAACAAGATGTAAAATTCAGTTCCAGTGCTTTATTTGCATTGACATATATTTCTGTAACAATATAAAGGTCCGTAATGTATATTCTAATAAACGTAGCAGATATTAATGTATTTGTAAAGTTACAGATTTTACTTATCCTTTACAGCTATTCTTTAGAACAAACTGAACAGTTTCTGAACTGTGTTCTGGAGGCAGATCCTGTACAAACAGTTATAGCTCAAGAAAGCGTTCAGCAAAATGAAACTGTTCCTTTCTACAGCGCTGCAAAGAACCGGGAGAAGAAGGTATTTTTTTTAATAGTGATTACAAACATATCCAAAGTCATGTCAGTGAAAGCACTCTGCAATGCATACTTAGCTTCAACATTGCTAATTCCTACAGGGAAAAAAAAGTAAGGAAGAGGATGATGCTGTAAGTGAAAGGATATTCCAGGACTTTGAGTATCCACAATATGATGATTTCAGAGCAGAAGCTTTTCTTCACCAACAAAGGAGGCAGGAATGTTTGAAAAAGGCTGGGGAGGCCTATCGCATGGGTATGAAACCTGTGGCAGCGTTTTATGCACAGCAGGTAAATGTAAATATTGTGCTTTTCATCTAAATTTAGAGAGATACTTAAATACTGAGTTGGAAGTGATAAGAACATAATTTTCCCTACAACAGTTGATAGATTTGCTCAGTTACTGTTCCTTGCATACAGTTATATTGGAGAATCACCTTATAATTAAACTTATCTTCATTAGTAATGATGCAGCTAATGTAATCAAGTTCTATGTGAGACCTCAGGAAATGTGATATTTAAGTGCTCAGTCACATATGCTCATTTTCGTGTGCATTTCAATCCCCCTCTTGCATCCCCATACTTGCAAGCACCGAGATTTGTGTCCACACGCTCTTGTACATGACATGGAGTAAAAGAAACGTCAGCTGTTGAGTCCTCCCTCTGTCTCTTGGGTCCTTCTTGATTGGTGACAGTAAACTGTTTTAGAGGAGTCTTTTATACTTTTAAGGAGTCAAACAGATATCATGATCTGATCTTTTGCCTCAGAATCTTGCTTTCTTCATCCTCCATAAATCCTGGGCAAAGTTGCTGCCCATTGGCTTTGTTTCCTCATTTTGGGTAACTTTATGGCTACAGTCTGTCTTCCTGTTAGCATAATATAGTGTGGTATGCCACACTTTCTGCCATCCTTCTGTCACTGGAATGCAGATCTGCTGATGAGTCTTTTGTGCTCTGGCTGTGGAGCACTGGTCTTGATGTAGATACATTTCTTGATGTGTACTAGTTGGATTGCTGTTGATCATATTTTTGGTTATGAATACCAACTGTTCTTGTCACCCTTACTGTACATCGTTTCTTCTGGTGCCTTCACACACAAGACATTTGCATTCGTACTTCATTTAAACCACTCATAAAAATTCTGTTACAGCTCTCTACAAAGGCTTCTCATTGATTTAATGGCATTTATAGTATAAAAAAAAAATAGAAATTTGCATTTAATTTTATAAATTGCATCATGACGGAACAAAAAGGTAGTAAATTAGTCACTCCTGAATTTGCTTATTATCTTTAAAAAGCTTTCATGCAACTTATATAAAATATTCTAAATATTTGGATTATTACTATACATATGTGAAATGTTGAATTTTTGTATCTTGTTAATGAACACCTTTTATATTCCTGATCTGTATGTTCTTGAAATTTGGGGAGATCCTAAACAGAGATTGGCGTAATTTTTGGATAGAAATGTAATTTCAAGTCCTGACTTATTGTTTGTTCTTAGACCCAAGACTTTGGAAATTATAATATATTTTCTTTTAGGTGATTAGAAGGAAATTGTTACCTTTCTTCATGAAAAATACTTTGATCTTTATGCTTGGCGGTCTTAGTTTGTCCTGGTAATCCTTTGCAAGTGAGAGTTATGGGGCTGGTGTCTCTGGTTTGACACTAATATACTTCAAATGATCCATTTTAAGAAAGTATAAGACAGACTGTCACTTCTCTTCTCTTACTTGAGCCTTTGCCAGGCCAATATCTAGAGTTCAGTGTTCCGTTTCTTTTCAAACTGTGCCTACAGATTTTCAAAGACATAATCTGTTGCTTCAGTCTCTTGCATACTATCGCTGCAAAGTTCATAGGGAATAGTTGGTAACGTTCATGCTCCTACAGTGTGTGATGTGAATAGCTCTGCACTGCTTCTCACTCCTAATTTTGATGGGGACGATGTTGACCTTGTCAATCATAAAATATCTGTCAAAAAATTAGTAGAGAGACTAGGCATCTATCAAATAAGTGTTTGCCTGTCTTGTCTAGTCTGATTTCAAGGGAATATGTTAGTAGAATCAACCTTGAACATAACACCTGGGCTATTTGTCAGTTTTTTGACATGATTTCATTAAATTTTTAGCTAAATATTTTCAAGAAGTAAAATACCATTTTTCGGATAATAATTTGAAAATCAACGTGGAGTATGACCTTTTTTGACTTTATGTAAGGATCTTACGGTTCTGTGCTTTTTCTGTGAGGCTTTCATTATAATTTCTTCTTTGTACCAGCTTTGAGTAGTTTCTTAAGAAAACACTTCATGAAATCTCCTTGTGAGTAGGTCTTACTGAGCCTCTTCAAAGTTCTATTGTGATTATAGCTCACAGTTTGAAGCAGTGAAATCTCAAAGCGCCCTGCCGGTACTGTCGTTTTGAATCTCAACAACCGGTGTGGAGCTTAGATTATGTCTCAGAGTGTAATGGTTGATGTGCTTATGAATAAAGGGTCGCCTTCATGAGCAGAAGATGAAAGAAGCCAACCATGCTGCTGCTGTGCAAATCTTTGAGAAAGTAAATACTTCCCTGCTGCCTATGAATGTGTTGGATCTGCATGGTCTCCATGTGGATGAAGCTGTGAATCAGTTGTCCAGAGTGCTGCAGGAAAAAAGTGAAGGTAAGATAAGCTAATAATTTTTAACAAAAAACCCGGCCCACCCTGTTGTCCTGATTCTCTACCAATAAGTCACTATGTATGGCAGTATCAGAATGTCTGGATGTAATTTAGTAACATATTAAAACAACTGGCTTTTTGTGTTGTTTCATTTTTAAAGCTCCCACATTGAATTGTTTCTCTTTGACGTGACAGTGATTCTTCTTCCCCTCCCTGTGTGTCTTTGTAAATCTTCCTTTTCCTTCTGTTTTATTCTGTTTTTTATCGAAGATTTGATCTGTCCCTTACTGATCTTCCTTCCTGACATTTTTAACAGAGGTGGTAATGCAACCGTTCATGTCACCTTTGTACTGTTTTGTCAAATTGTTTTGCTTTTCTAATCTTCAAAGAGAAATCATTATGTTGGAATTCTAACCACAATGGTGATATAGTCTTCAACTTATACGTGAAAGTGCACAGTTTGAGCCATCTTTCAGTAACTTTCATATAGGTTTGTCTTAGATATTCCTTTTTTTCAATATAGGTTAGAGTTTATTAATTTGTATTATCTTGTGCTACTGCTAAGGTGACATTTGCATATTTTTAGCTGTAATCTAATGCCTTTTAGAGTTTTATTTTCCGGAAGGTGTGCTTACATCAGGAGTGCTGAATGTGGGGATAGGGGCTCCCTGTTCAGTCCACTTTCCTAATTCCGGAAAACATATATTTCAGTCTACGTTACATGTGGAGGGATCGGTCCTTACTGCTGCCAATATTAACAGTAAACCAATACAAAATCCAAATAAAGTTGGGCGAGAAGAACAGAAGATAGTTTAGGAAAGATATCACATGAAGTGATAATCTTTAACTGGCAGATCTTGGGTTGTTGTGAGAATCCAGTTTCATTTAAATTTTTTTTCCCTCTCTTTCAAGATCTTCATTAATTTAGGTTGTTACGATTTTGTTTAGGAGAAGAGGTATTTCCTTTCTTAGCGTGGATAGATACCCTAGTAAAGCTCATGTCATATATTGATACATTGATTCACGTGTTGCAACATTGCAAAAGTTAGTATTTTTGCAAAAAACTGTGTGGATTTATATTTTCCTCCTTCTTCCTTTCCTTCTTTATCCAGTAAAATCTGTTATTTTTTATTCACGTTATTTTAGAGTTGAATAAAGAATTTCACTATTAATTAACCACTTATGAAAATAAAATTAACAACTTACAAAATTAACCAACTGTGACATCCCCCTTTTTAGTTTTGCAATTTTAGTTATTTTATATTCTCATAGGTTGTAAATTCCAAGTGAAGATTGGATGATATGAACAGTAAAGCTGCTATGAAATTAAAAGGATTTTGTGATGATCACAATGTGCATATTGCAAGTAATCTAGATTAATCTAGATATTTTCTAGACTCTGAAGAAGTATTTAATTTTTTTGGGGCGAGAAGAGGGGAAAATGGCAATATGTATATAAAAGAAGCAGAGCCAGTGTGGGAGGACAAAGTGCTAAATCACTGGTGAAAGTTTTCAGAAGTATGGATAAAAAAGTTAATGCTGGCTGCCAGGTCTCCTGAGAAAAAATATTTTAACCGTTACAATCCCTGCTGTTACAGAGTACCAGCAGACTGGTGGTAAACCATATCTCTGTGTGATCACGGGAAGAGGAAGCCATAGCCAGGGAGGAGTTGCTCGCATCAAACCAGCAGCTATCAGATACCTCACAAGCCACAACTTCAGGTGAGTATAGATTTTTGCTACTGATACCTTTTTTTTTTTTTTTTTTTAAGCCCACACTTAACTAACTGAAAATTGAAGTCTGTTTTGAGTACTGCTAAGCTACTAAACCATTTAAGGCAGGTCTCCTATCTTGCAGGTCCAGTGGAGATGCAATTGGATGACACAAAACTGTCTTGTAAAGGGCACTTATTATCTTTTTCTGAGATAGAGGAAAATGCTGTAAAATAAACTCATCTAAACTTGGTTTAATTATTTCCATTCAAAGTTGCTGACTTTAATGTGAGAAGTTAATTTTATTTTCTATTAGGCTGTGATATATACTTTAGCTCTCAGCATCTTGTGTGGGAGAGCAATGTAGCAAGTTTGGGTTGCTGTCAGCATGTTTGCTCACTTTCCTTTACAGCAATATGAAGGTGACTGTGAAGATGGGACTCTTCCCAATTCCCTCTCATTTTCTGCAGAAGAAAAGGGAAAAAATATACTTAGGGGAGGGAAGGGGAGGAGGAAAAGATAGAAGCAGAATGAATATAACCAAGAATATTGAGCAACTTTTTTTTTTTTTTACTCTTCTTCTCAGTTTCTTCTGTTTACAGCTCTTCACCTCTCCAGACCCTATAAAATCCTCTTTCACTGTCACATCCAGAGGACCTGCTGGTTTTCCCCACTGTCACATGCACGCATGTTTGACTGAGAACCATATCACTTTCCTTTAGCCCTTATCAAACATATGGAGAAGGCATTGCACGTAGCTTTCACGTTGAAGCTTCATCTTTTCTTATTTCACAGGTTCACAGAAATAAAACCAGGCTGCCTGAAAGTCATGCTGAATTGAAGTGTTGTTATGAAGAGAAAAGGAGTATAGAAACTGAGATGTCAGATTACAGCTAAAAAGTTTTTAAACAACTGCAATAGTATTTTGTCGTCTGTTTAAAGGATGGTATTTTATTAGAAATTGTTTCAATTTACAGTAAGTTGTTTTGTCAGTGTGTTTCCAAGAAAATTTTAATGTCGAATGGATCTCTTGTAAAAAGATGACACTTACAGGATTTGAAGTCTCAGAAATGCAGATAAGAATTCTGCTGAGGAGTATATAATGTTTTAAAGGGAAATTAAGGTACCAGTTTCAAATATAATTGTCTTCTCAGCATACGCAGCCTATGACAATCTCTTGACCCTCACACATCTTGCTGTGGATGCTTTTAAAACGTAGTACCTTGTATGAAGTTGTCTTGTCATTTAGAACTTTGTGCTAAACCCTTCAAAAGACACACGGGAGACAGGATCTAAGCAACTACTGATATTTGAAATCCAGTGACAGTTTAGTGCTAAATACTCTAGGTTTCTTTCAAAAGTCTGATGTAGTCTTTTTCATGGTTATTTTGTGATAGAATAGGCCAGTTCTGTTGTCTTTATTCCACTGTAAACTATTCCTGCAATTCATGGAAGTTGCATATAAAGGACTCTGCATTAAGACTAGCTGTGTTTTAGGTGATTCTACAGACTTACTGTGATCCATTAAGAAGGAAAATGCAATGTTGTAGTTCCATCTCTACTTACACATAGCTAATACTATAATGTTATAATTTTGCAGGAAATGCCTCATTTTTTCAACATCTGTGTGATGAAAAGTTTTCTTCCATTCCCTTTTCAAATGGAGTAAAATGAGTACCTTTTCATTTTATAGGTGTTTGTTTGTAAGTGATGTCATTTTTAGTCTGTGTGTATTGTATTTGGTACTGTCCTCGTAGAAAATATGATATTTGTCTGCAAGACATTTTAAATGTATTTTTAACATCAAAATGAGTGCTAATACTACAGTAGTAACTAACTGGAAACTCTGGGAGTATAGAAGTTATTCTACTGGTGATAGTATCACATCAGCATCTGGAAATACCTATTTTAAAAAAAACAATTAATATGAGAACTTGTACTTCGGCAAGTGTTTCCAGGAAGCAGTCAGAACATTTATTTTCATAGAACTGTCTTCTAGAATGCATTACTTCTTTAATAATATATTTGGCTGTTGGAAGAGTTCTTTACTATAAACTATTTAGTTTTTAATGTAGGGCTTTGTTGTTCAGAACAGATATGAGTTATGTATTAGGAATAATAATAGGTTGAGGATTAATGGGAGGGATTTTAACTTTTAAACCACTTTTTCAATAAATCTTATGCAGGAACTACATGCACAGAGAATTTGCATATGAATCCATATGTGTGTGCAAGTCCTGCCATTTGTGTGAATAGGTAGTAATAAGCAAGGAACTTCTGTGAGAAAAGCTGTGTACAGAAATAGACTTCCCTTAACGTGTCAGAAAAGTTACTGACAAAGTGAAGGACATGATGTTTCCTGAATACCCTTATTCACTGTAATATATACACAGTGACTGGAATGTATGGTAGACTTAAAAATGAGCTTATATGCTTTAACAGATGAAATAATCTTTCTGCAGTGATTTCAAGTGGAAGAATAGCTTGAATAATATTTAGTCAAAGGGGCTCTTACTACAATAATAGACTTTTGTCATAAGTTTTATATTTTCTGTGGGTACTTAATTCATCCACACTTTGTCCCTACTCTTTTTGTTTCTCTCTGGGCTGCTCGGGTAAGCAGTGTTTGAAATAAGAAAGAACTGTGCTCCGCGAACAGTGCTAGCAGACCTCTGTTTGTGCCATTGCATGCTGACCTGTGTGGTGAAGCCTGTGCTCCATCCTCTGTCACAGTACCTAAAATGGACTGAGATGTCATTTAGGTATTTAGACTCAAGGCAGCAATTCAGACTATCTGCTGTCCTGGATTGCAGATGCTAGAATTGCCTAAATGGAGCTGGGATCTTTGTTTTGGGCAGAGAATTTCCCTCTATTCCTGAAGAGATTTCCTGAGTGCTTTCTGTAATGAACGGAGGTGCAGCTCTCTGGGGCACCTGTTTAAAGTGTATTGTGCATAGTCCCTGTTGGTTGGCCTGGATGACTGGGTCAGCAGAGGTCCCCCAGTATGCTCAGAAGTGTCGCATGTTGAGCGCTACTGTGATGCACCTGTGAGCAGGGAAGAGTCTACACTTCTGCTTGTTCAGCAAGGGGGCCTGATTCACTCAGCGTGTTCAAGTCACGCCTGACATGGACAAAGACAGCTTAGATTTCAGTTCAAAAGACAAGTTGGGAAGTTGTTGTCTTGCCCATCTGTTCATCATAACCTAGTTGCTAACATGCTTACCCTGGAGGTGGCAAAGACAGCTTTTTACCCTCTTCTGGCTTAGGAGGGGGAGGACGATCGCACTTGACTCTCACCTCTGCAGAAAATGCCCTAACCGGTGGGCTCAGGGGTATTCTTGAAGATGCCACTTTCTGAGCCTCTTTTGAAAACTGCTACTGGAAGCTAAACATGCAAGATTAAGGGATTAAAGAGATTAAAGAATGCCAACTGCATAGGCGGTCTCTGAAACGGGGACTAGGACTCTTAGAGAAGCTTTTCCCACTGAGCTTCAGATCCCCTCCCTCATATTATTTCCTCTCTTTAGCACTGTTTCCATAAATGCATAAAGAACGTTGAGAGCAAAAACCTCAGCACCACCCCTTACTGTGGGAGTTTTCTTCTATCTGTCAAAGTCAATGAGGAGCACGTAGCTTAAGACCAATTGGGAGTATTTCTCTCCCTCCCTCCCTCCCTCCATCATCCTTTTGGGTACTTGTTTGCTTTCACTAAGGTGCTCTGAATACCTGGTTATAGATTTATTAGTAAGCACTGCATTTGCTAAATTGAACAGTTATGAATTGCTTGATTACGAGCTGAATTTAGATGAAGGATTATGATTTAAAATCATAATGCAGGCAGAACCAATCCTGACTTGGTTGAAATTAGAGGCAGAACCTCCATCAGCTTCAGCAACTCAGGATAAGGCACCGCAGTTCCAATTCAGAGAAAGTATGATGAGCTCAGCCTTTTTGTTTAATGGGACTTCAAGTGTGTGCTTAAAAGCTTTGCTTAGCTGGGTACACGATGGAGCAGATTGCACAGAGAGCAAGTAGGTTTTTATTATTAAGAATCTCCATGCCTTTAAATACTTGCCGAACTATCCAGAAAAAAAACACTGGAATTTTTATAGTTAGTTCTATTTATAATGTACGAATGGATGAACTGTTTCAAATATAATTGTTTGAAAATGTTATTTGAAGGTATGTCACATTTTAGAACTTACAGCCTTTCTGATGTCTTTTGCAGTAAAATCAGTGAGAATTCTGAGGTATCAGGTAAATTTCATATTTTCTTATACTTTTAATTGAAAAGAGCATATAGCAGTATTGTCACCAGCACTCTGAAACAATATGCGACTCTTGATACCTGTTCTTGTATACTACTTTTTATTCTTCAAAAGCATGTGTTTGTGATGGCTGCTAGTCTCTAAGGTGACTTTTGTTTTTTAAAATATACATTTTAACATTCAGTCCAATTTTTAAATTACTATCGTTTTTTTGCTAAGAATGTCTAATGCTAACGCTAGCATTGATCAGTAGCCCTACAGTTGAAAAAAACAACCACAAAAACAAAACAACCCACAGGTGCAATGGCAAAAGTTGTTCTCCAAAGAGATGTATATGTTTTAATTTTTTATATATATCCATGTTTCCATTGATTATGAAAGTAGTGAAGCAAAAAGTAATTTTAAAAGATTTTAAGATACCTTGATAATACTTTAATATTTTGGGGTCTTGTTATAATAGTATGTGGTTCAATTTCTTTTAAACTTAGTGTTTTTCTTGGCCTGCTGAAGGACATCTCAGGCAAAGTGCAATTGGCATTTTTTGTGGCTGTTGGAAAGCATTATGACTTGGGAATCCGCATTCCAACAATGTCCAGATGCCAATGTCTAACCTAAGAACATCATTGTAATAAGTATGCATAAGGTCAGGGGAGTTCTCTGCATGCTCCACAGAACGTGTATTCTACATAAGGTTTTACGTGAAGATGTGAAATGTAACCAAGTTACTATTTAGTCTTGCCACAGAATATGGTGGGTAGATAAGAGAATAATCTCATTGTTGGTAATAGCAAAGAAGGATCATCATAAATGTACTATGATAAATTATACATAGACTTTACATTACTGATGCTTTTGTTTTCAAATGCAATTCACACTTCGGAAAAATATTGCCCTAATTGCAGAGATGAAGAGAGGATAGAGTATGAACACTGAAAAAGAAGTTACTTGACTCACCACAATTCCCGAGTATCCTGAGTATTAATTTCTCTTAAAAAAAAAAAATAAAAAAACAAAACCCAGCTGATTATGTTATTTCAGCTAAATAAACAGTACTGAGTATAAATGACTATGTATGTGAATATGCATGTGAAAAAACACAGTATTGTAGCTACCAGTTGTAAAAGCTGTTAGGACCAGTACATTGGAGAATATCAATGTCTATTTTTAAATTAAAATGAAAAATGATTTTTTTATTTGTATAAAATTGTAGTTTTGCTGTTAACTATAACTTTCATTTTTTTTACTGGAATACAATTTTGTAATTTGCATTTAGAATTTTTAATGTCAAAAGGAATTTACAGGATCTAGTTTAATAAAGGAATTTTACCACAAGTATAGCCTTCTGTCTTTCCTTGGAAGACTACATTTCAGCTTGTATCAAGTTTTATCTTGGAGTTCTGCATGAAAGCCACTTGTCTTGACTTCAGGATACCATCTGTAGAGAGATAAAGCAACCATCTGCAGGTGTAAAAAGGAACAGATTTGTGGCCTGATTTTAAGTGATGCGAGTGGGAGCTGAATGCTCACATTACTGAAAATGAGGGTCTTGTTTCAGATTTTTTTTATGTGAAGTTGCTGATGAGAAGCTGCTCAGGAGCAGCTTACTTGTGGCAGAGGGAGGGCAGAGGTATACGTGAAGGGAGGAGTAGCTGGGGACATGGGTGGGGAGAGATGTTCTTGGTAGACTCATTCAGCAGATACCTTAGGTCAGATGCAGTGATTAGGTCGGATCCTGTTGTAAATTGTATATGTATGTGCTGATCCAATGCAGGTATTCCTGTGTCATATTCCTGAAACTATGGAAAGACACCTGAGAACGAACTGCTGGCTGAAGTCCAGCATATTTTATTAGCTGAGGCTAAGGACAACTGGCTTGGACCTGAGTTAACTCCTGCAGATGTTTTCTGTGACTTTGAGTTACAGGTTGGCTATGGTGCAGCAACAAGCCAGCTTTGTGTGTTTGCACAGCAAAACCCTAACTAAATAAGCTATTTGAGTGAGTAGGAAAATAGGATTTGGAAACGTGTTAAAGCTTGGCACGTGCTAGCTTAGTTCTGGCATGGCCAATACTGAGCCACAAATAATAAACTGCAGAATCAGTGAATGTATAGTTGGTTGTGTGCACACTATTTACAGACACCCTGTTTTGGCAGTGTGGTTCACGGTCCAGCTTGGGGATTATTCTTTCAAATTGCACTGTTATAAAGTGGAAATGCTGCTCCTAGACCTACTTTTTCCTTGGAGATGATAGAGTAGTGTTGATAGAGGGCTAACCTGGGAGCCCTGGTTTGACTCATCCTTGCTAAAATAGTCCAGTCCAGTTGCAGTTCATGCCCCTCATTAATATACCTGTTTAGTCTTTGTGTTCCCTCTGTGTGATGGGCAAGCTCCTAACTCCCCTACACTAGCACCTGGGAGTTTTCTCCTTGATGATGCTCTGGAGATTAATTAGAAATAAAGGCAATGTGTAAGGCAGACTCTGCTCCTTGCTGAGATGCTTGGATTTGGGTGACTGAAGTGCAGCTGTAGAAGACCACCTTAGTCCTAGCGTGTGGCTTGTCCAGTATAGACGGAATCTGTGAGAAACACATCTGCTGAAATAGGAAAGGTCTCCACAAAGACTGAGTAAACCACAGTTCTCTAACTGTTCATAACTCTGAAGAACTTAGCTTTGGCAGAGGAGCCATATCTTTTTCCTGCCAAATGGCAGGTTCTTGCTCTGAAGTGTGGCAGTGCTATGGCTTTTCAAAGCAAAAAGTCCCCTACTCCCTTTTAAAGCAGGGGAATTGGAGTATTTTAACCTGTCCTTACTTGTGGAAGTGATTTGCAACTTATGGCCGAAAATTTAAATGTAAATAAAAACTTTGCTTGAGGCAAGCAACTGGCACAGAAAATTTCAGCCTGAATCTTTAAAGAGTCAGTTAAAGGTGGCATCTCTTGGGATGTGTAAGATATCTTGCCGATAGGTGGTGCCATTGCCAATAGCATAGAGCGAGAGTGGTAGGAGTTTTCACTTTGCCTTCATCAGAGCTGTTTCTGAGTATGAGGTGCTATGAAGGATGTTATGAGACATCACATGCTCTTCATTTCTTCCTCAGAGGGAGAATACTGTATTCAGAGTAGTGTTTTGGTGGCTTTTTTTTCCTTTTTCTACAGATGGGTGGAGTAGGGTTTGTTTTCGAAAAGCACTTGCTGCTCTGTGCTAATGTTAAGATGGGCAAGACAAAGAAGTGCACTTTGCACTAGATTTGAGGAGAATGTGGCTAGGGTTGCTCCTTTAGCTGCACTGTGCTGTTCTGTGCAGGTTGGTTGTCCAGATACCGGGACAAATAGCTGTCAGCCAGTTTGGGGACTGACGTGGAAAGAGGTTATGCTGTTTGGTAATGTCCTGTGTCCCTGTGGGTATTGCTTGTGGCAGGTGCACAGGTAGTGAGGAGCTTTCTTGAAAATCCACGGTGAGAGGGGATCCTCTTGATGTTGCCTGACTTTCTGCGTCGGGGGACTTGGCTGGCTAGCTGTTTCCTCGTTAATTGCTACCATTAATTATCCAGGATAGATCAGGAGGTAAAGTTCCCTTTCTCCTACAGCTTGGGTGGCTTCTACATGGCCAGTCTTGAGGACTGGCTTGGAAACGCTTTTTCTTACATAGGGCCTGTAGTTGTTCTGAATGAGAGTTATGAGCTTTGACTTGTTAGGAGTGTGGCATTTGACAGCTGTCTTGCCTCATTGCCCTCAGGAAGGCCTTAATTCTGAAATTCATGATGCCCCTTTCTCCTCTCCACCCTTCCGCTACATCCAAGAGTCTGTCCTACCTTCTAAGCTGGCCTGCCCTGTGTTCCAGGGTGCTGGTGAGCCCTCAGGACACTGAATCAGGTCTGTAGCCTCTTTCCGCACACCTTGATGGAAAATGCATCAGGGAGATAGCGAGGGAAACTACAGGGCATGGAGACACCTTGTAAGAATCTTGTGTGGAAATGCCTGATCTGTGGAGACACGTGGATGGGCCATGTCTCCAGGGGCTATTGCCAGATGCAGGTACAGTGCCTGGAAGAGCTGTGGCCGGCAACTGGATCTGGAGGTCAACTTGCGACCAAGAGCCTGTGGCTCTGTGTTAGGTGAAGAACAGAGGCATCTCATGGCATGTGGGTAGAGGAGGCCTCCTATTGAGGAGGGTGGTTGGTGGCACAGGGTACACGCAGTGGAGGTGAATTGAGAGGAAGGCAGATGCTAGAAGGGATGTGCAAGAGCTGAGAAAAGTATCACGCAGTGGGTGGGTGGTGTGGTCCAGGAGACCCTGAGGCACTGCAAGATGCTGGGGTAAGGTGCCATGCACAAGGAGGGCCGCTACTGCTGGGGCAGCCTGTTTCCCCCAGCTCCAGCACTGAGGTGTGATGTATCCAAACCGACATCTCAAAGCAGACTGTACCACAGGGATACGCTATTCAGAAGTGTTACCGAATTAACTGTGTGTGGTCAATAGGGCTCAGCATCCTGTGAGTAACTGCATTCAGGTTTGGGGTTTTCTTTTAGTTTTATTTATGTAGTTTCCATATTTTAAGAGTTCTACAGATGTTTTGGCAAGAAAATTATGTTGTAGACATTACGGGGCGGGGTGGGGGCTTGCAGTTTTGGCAGCTTGTTGGTGAACAAATGAGGCTTTTGGCATCCACTTGGAGACAAATGTCTAGGCAATCTCTGAAGCTTTGGGGTTGGATAAAGGCAGCTGTGTGTCCCCAGTGCCACCAGAGGTCCCCATGGGCTGAGACCCTTGTGCTGTCATGTGATGTGAACTTCAGCTCAAGCTGCAAAAACAGAAAGAACTGATGGGAGGCAGAGGGTAAAAGCCACCACCTTGCTTTCTGCCCTATTGTCCTAAGCTGTTTTCTGTTCTCCATCATGGTGCTGGGTCTGAAATCAGATTTGTACACTCCTTCTGAGTAGAAATGGTTTTCATATGGCTTAGAAGGTATTTAACATGACTTGGGGTGTGCTAAAATAATAGCAAAATATTAAATACTGACTCGTTTCCTCTGTCAGATCAGGATCTGATATCTGCTATTTTCTTTGGACATTTGAGCGGGGCACTGTTTCTATGATGACTGGTGTTTCTATGAGCAAACATGGTAAGCCAAGGGATGGGACATTATTATTTTTGTATTACCTTGAGAAACGGGACCCTCCTACTTACCCTCCATGAAATACAGTCACGAGTGGTAGTGTCCACTGGACAGAAGCATGAGCAACTGAAATCCTCTGCATGTGCTCCAAACTTCACCCATTTATTTGTTCAGTCTATAAATGGCAGGAATAGCGCTCTTGTCGGCTCAGGCTGTGGGAGGTCTGTGTTACAGTGCTTGCTCTGATTAGGTTAACTTGTGAAGCATTGTCTCAGATCCCACCTCTAAATCAGGGTAGAAGTAGTCTTCCTCGCCTGTGTCTATCTAGCCTTTCCAGATGATCCTCTTTTACTGGCTGTGCGGTGCCATAGAGGCAAGCCACAGGAGACTGGAAGCTTAAGCTTTTCAGTATTTATCAAAATAACCATATAAAGTCATCTACATTGCAGAGAGAAGAGAATTTTCCTGAAGGGAAAATGCATCCTGGCTGGTAGGGAGTTTTTTCACCGCACAGAGCAGTCTGGGAGTAATTCAGAGCACCTGCTTAAGGCTCCTGATCTGAATCTCCCTCTGAGGAAATGCCTCTGTCTTCATGGATTGGACAGGTAGCTTAGAGAAACTGGCTGGTGAAGCGAGGAGCATCAGCCTGTACAGCATGTTTATCCTCTTTTCCTTTGTATACAAAACTTTCTGCAAAACAGGAGGAAACAGGAGAAACTTGTTTAAAATAAACATAACTACTGCTTTTATACTCTTGCTTTTTCCAAGGGGAACTGCAATGGTTACAGACTTTGCTGGGGCAACAGACCTATTTTGTGCTAGCATTTCTTTTTCTGATAAGTCAAATGCATAGATTACTGGTTTTGAATCTGAGACATTTTGTAGTTTCTCAGTTAATACTTCCCATAGTTCTTCAAGAAGAAATTAAAAGCACACATTCTCCCCCGTGTTTCCTGGGAGAGAGCATGAACACGTACAAGATGCTGTGACCACACCTGCACTGCTTTTTAGGATGCTTGTGGGGACAGTACTGCACTCACATTGATACTGGTGCTCCCACCATGCTACCGTGGGCTGCATCTCTTCCATCCTTCCGGGCCTGCCTATCAGACCCCTTCCATTATCTGCTCTGCACCATGTACTTCCTGTGATACCATGATATGGCCCTATGAAAGACAATCATTGACTGCAAACCCTTAGTCTCTGCACGAATCTAACTACATCAGCATATTCTTGCATGAAGGCACTTGGGAGACGCAGTCAGGAGATATATTTGACACTCCAGAGATCCCTCTTAAAGGAGCGGTGGGTTGCTAATCCCTAACCTGTAAAGTGCACGCCCATGATCCTATCTTCTGTCCCACGTCATGTTCTCATCTCATCTCATCTGCAGCTTAAGTTGCAGGGGCCTTTAGCATGGATGACAGATTAGCTGGTGCTGGCCAAAGTGCAGTGAGCAGCTACCCTCTTCCACTCCGCTACTTCTCCTTTTCCCAGTTACAAATCTGCCACTGGCTCTTTTGCCCTCCAGCTCTCCTCTCAAGCTCACGAGGAGGGAGGAGGAAATGCCCTCTCTCAAGAGTAGTGAGCAGCCTGCTCCAAAATGAGCAGAGGTCCTCTTTGCCCAAGAACACAGTGGCCCATGAGAAGGTAGGACAGGAGAGAGAGCCTTCCAGACGAGTCCAGAGAACAGAAACTCAATGCTAAAGTACTAAATGCAAGCAAATTATATCGGCCTCCTGGCGGGGATGTTGCTGAAAGCCAGCTCACTTGCAATGCTCTAGGGACTGCCTGTCCCTAGGAGAACATTGTTTGCATTCGTGGTGAATGTGTAGGACCACAACTTTGCAACGGCCATCCAAAAGAGCTGCGCCTCTGCAGAGACTGTGGGCTGGACCACCTGGCTTGGGTGCACACTGACAGGAGAGCACTGTGGGGTGAAGGTGAAAAAGTGGAACGAGGCTTGTGGTGGAAATAACCTCTTGGGAGAAGCGAGAGAGGAATGAGTGGGCGATGGGGCCATGCACCTGGTCCTGGTTGGTGTGAGGAGAGAGTGCTGCCGAGCTGGGTGCAGGAGTGCTGCGGATGTATAAATGGGAGAGATGTGTGTTTTGCCTGGGCAAGGAATCTGGGAGGTGAGCAGCCCTGTGTGAGGGGGGAGAAGGCCTTTGGGCAGGTTGCACGGTGATGTGTGGTGAGGTTTGCATGGGTCCTGGGAGAGCACCAGGGGGATGCTCTTTGGGGTCAGGGGCTGCCTGGCTGGGGGTGCCCAAGGGGTCGGTCAGCTTTGCCCCAGCAAGGAGGACATCCCGAGAAGCTCTCCGCAGGATAAACAAGAGGCTAGCCCTGCGCCGCAGCCCCCACGCACAAGGCAGGGCCCCCCAGCCGCCTTCTCCCACCCATGGGGCCATCATTAGGTTTCTCACAGTCTACCCTCTGTGTGTGGGAGCCAAGCTGCCCACTTTGAACATGCTGCGGTTTCCTGGGGCGCGGCAACGCTGCTGCTGCACCAGCTGCTGGAGGAGACAGGAAAAGGGGGGGAGCCCTGAGAGCGCTCGCAGGGTCAGCACACCATTGACCCTTCTCCAAGGTCTGGGGAGAAAAATGCTGCTTCCTTCCAGCTCCTCTCTGGCCTGGAGCGGGGCCAAGAGGGGCTTGTGGGATGGGAGCTGCCCTAAGGCTCCAAGTTGCTAGGGATCTGCTGGGATCAGGGATCCTGCTGCCCAGAGGGGCCTGCTGTGAGCGAGGCGCTGCAGCTGGCTGGGACACTGGCCAGGAGGCAGCGACGGGCTCTTCCACCACCCCTTCTCCCAGGACAGACAGGTGCTGTTCCTCCTGCCACTTATTTATGGATAGATCTCTGTTCTTCCTTTCCTGCTCTTTCCCAAAGAGAGTAAAAGAAAGGAGGAGGAACCAGTTTTTCCCTCATCACTGCTATTACGCAGAGGTAGATGGTTAAGGGACTGGAGCATCTCTCGTATGAGGAGAGGCTGAGAGCTGGGACTCTTCAGCCTGGAGAAGAGACGGCTCAGGGGGATCTGATTAATGTGTATAAATAAATACCTGATGGGGGGATGTAAGAAAGATGGAGCCAGACTCTTCTCAGTGATGCCCAGTGACAGGACAAGAGGCAATGGGCACAAACCGAAACAGGAATTTCCATCTGAACGTAAGAAAGCACTTATTTCCTGCGAGGGTGACTGAGCACTGGACCAGGTTGCCCAGAGGGGCTGTGGAGTCTCCATCCTTGGAGATATTCAAAAGCTGTCTGGACATGGTCCTTGGTAACCTGCTTTAGGTGACCCTGCTTGAGCAGGGGGGTTGGACTAGATGATCTCCAGAGGTGCCTGCCACCCCCAGCTGTTCTGTGGTTCTCAGGCAGCATTTTCCTCTTCCCTGCTTCTCCGTCAGGCAGTGACACTGGGAAGTACCTTTGCTGCTCTGACTCTTTGGGCAATTCCAGGGCAATAAGTACAGGAAGCTGATCTGGCCCCGAAAGGCATAAAATAGCCTCAGGTTAGATGTGATTTCACAGAAAAAACTACCAGAACCTTCTCCATGGTTTCAACAAGCCACAGTGATTATTTTCATGTTAAATCCAGACTGTGGAAGGACGTACACATGTCTTTGAGGAGGGAGAAAATTACAAAAGTCAGACAATTTGCAGAAACAGATCCAGGTTTGTACTAATGTTGCTTTGTTTGTGGAAGTGTTTATAGGAGAGGGCTGCCTGTGAGACCAACGGGCTGGACGATGGAGTCTGTCCATCTTGCCAGCCTGCACTGATCTGCTGCCAGAGCCCTCCTCTGCTGGTATAAGCCCTGCAGCTCCTTTGCTAATGTTTTTTCTCCTTGCGGACAGCACAAGTTGTGTGGCTGCTGTGCTCTCATGCCGCATATCTACTCTGCTTTCCTTGAGGGGTCTGAATATCTCCAAGGGGCCCAATCAAAAAAAACAGTAGGAAAAACCTTCTAAAGGCGTGCGTCATAGGTGGAACAAATCTTATTCCCTTAAGGTAGCTGATGGTTATTTTGGGAATCAGGACACATACCTAACGTTGAGGAGAAAGATTAAATTTGTTTTCAGTAATGTTATTGCTCTCGTGCTGGAATGTTTCAGGAATAGAGACCGGGGCGGGGGGGGGGGTTGAGTAACCCTCAGTAGAGTACCTAAACACACTTCCCTTTTAAGAAATAGGAAGTAGATATTCACATTACTATAAAGAAAAGCACTTCCCATAGATAGCTCTGACCACCAGATCCTCCTTGTCGTCATGGAAGGATTTGTAGTGGGAAGTTATCTCACTCTTTCTGTTTACAAGATATCAAAGCAAAATGTATAAATGTTAATTTTATCACACAGTATACATTACTGACAACCAGATTTCAAGAGCCATATCCCAGAGAAATAGCTAATTGGTAACCAGTGCACAGGGGGGAAAGATACTTAAAGAGTATCTCTAATTCTCTAGTTAAACACGCAGAAATCTGAGCTCTCAAAGAGTAGAGACACCTCTGCCCATCTTAGCTATGTAGGTATATGGGTTTAGTTCATGCAACAGGGCTAGATTAGTTGTTGAAAGAGGATGAATAGTAATTTAGATGCCCACACCCAAATTTCAGAGCCAAACCCAAATTTGGCCAGCAGCTGCCCCTCACGGAGTGCTCCCATCCCCTTTGCTGGCTCCAGTTTCCCAGTGGGGCCAGGACTCCCCGCGGGAGGCAGGCAGCATTTCGGCCGGCCCCCCCACCTCCCCAGGGGTGCAGCCGGGCCGAGGAGGCAGCAGTGCCCTTGAGTTGCCCTCATGATCACTGCTGCGGCGAGCAGGTGGGCGGTGGGGCCCGGCTGACCGTGCTGGCCTGCGTCCCTGGTGTGAGCTTGGCTTTGGAAGTTTTCTCCGTGAACTTCAAAACTTGCTTGGCAGCGTGCTTGCTTGGCTGCTGACCTTGGCGGGGAGTTAGGGGGTCTGCGGGGAAGGGGTGAGATTTCAGACTTACTCCTGCATTTAGGATGATTTCCTGTTAGGCAGCTCCAGCATGGGTGCGCTGGGGGGTCTGGAGTCACCCTCTGAAGACATCTAGTTCTCCCCAGGTGAGGTGTAGGCCAACCAGCCTCGCTCCGGGTCCAGGGATCAGTTTTCTCTCCACGTGCTTCAAACTGCGTCAGTACCAAACCTAGGGATGTCCAAGCACTGCATTAGCTTGCATAGGAACCAAAGCATAAATTCACTGAGGCAAAATAATTAAAAGCGTGAGCTGTTTCACCAAAAATCAATGTAGAAGCTGCTTGTGAAGCTGCCTTTTCGTTTCCCCTTTCAGATGTAGCTCTCTTACAATGAACAATTTCACTGAAATTGCTGTGCCTTGTCTATTGTGGAGACTTTTGTGATGGTCTCCTCCATGCTTGGAGGAAGTCCCCCTTGCCTTGAGGTATTTTTCCTCATAGCACCCCTGGAAGGGGAGTACTCTCGCCCCCAGGGTTAAATGGGTCGAGGCACCCTCCCCTGTACTGCACAGGGCCTGGGGACAAGCAAATAGCTGCATCCCGGTCTTCCCAGCCCAGAGCTGGCATCTTGACCACACGCATTTCTCCTGCCTTCCTTTGATACTGTTAGCAATAAAGTTTAAGCTCTTTCTTTACCAAATAAGCACGTCCCACGTACATTTATAACTTCGGTAAGGTGTCTAGACACAAGAAGCAAATGTCTTTATTTTGCAAAATATAATGGTCACCTAGGTTGTAAGAAAGGCTTGTAGGGCTAAATACGAAGGGTATTAAGAGTGTCATGGTTTACTTCCTCAGTATTGCACACACAATATTATTTGAGGCTGTCCAAAATCAGAGCTGAGAGAACCTGAGAACAGAAAGGAAATCAGGCAGGGGTGATAGGAAAATCTTCCTTCCTTGATCTCACAGCCCTTCCCAACACCTACGGTCTGCCGGCTTCTCCAAATAAGATAGAAATCAGCAGATTAAAAGACAAATGTGACCTTAACCCGGGATAATGTTATTTACATGATTTTTCATAAGCCCTTAGTTACTTGAGGTTTGAGACTTTATTTTTTGCTAGCAACAGTTTTTTCAATGCAAAAATAATTTACAAACCTCCATTCCACCCCCACAAATATTTTCCACAACAAAGTGTTTGTTTCTGAAAGCCCAAGATAATATGACTCATATTGAGTTTTTAAAAAAGGAGAAGCAAGCTATTTTTGAATGCATTCACAATATTCTTTCACAGCCAGATTTTCCCCTCTATCACACAGCATGAACAGGTGAAAAGGGGCAGAAAAACTGCAATAAGAAAGACAAAAAAAAGCAAGACTCAAAGGAAATATGACAGTTAGGCTGCAATGTTGCACCTAACTCGGGAATTCCCTACGCGCTGTGCAAAGAGTGGGAAGCCGGGGATCTCTTGGTGGCGTTCCAGGCCACTAGGAAGTAAAGTCATGGAGGAAGTGCTATGTCTAGCATATGCACTCCTAGCAAAAGGCTCCAAGTTTTACTCAAAAGGGAAAAAAAAGAAGAATGAAGAAAGGAAAAGAAAATCTGACTTTCAAACTCTTCTAGCAACAACCTATCGGGTGAACTTTCTCCAGAAAGTACAGTGGAGGGGAACGTGGTGAAATTAAGATATGTAAGAACTTGTCTCTTATTCTGAAGTCCTGCTTTTTCACAGAGCTCAGTTGTTTGAAAAGTTGTTTATGAAGTATTCTACAGATGGATGAGCTCTTTATCCAGAATGCAAACTGCTTACCCAGATGGTCTCACATCTGGATTAGCCTTCAGTACGAAACAGAAAAAAATAGTTGCATTTTGAAGCAGCTGCAATCTGTAGCAGGCCTAAAATGGGTGTCACCTAAGACACTGGTATCAATATAATTTGTGAATGGCATTTATTTCTCTACTCTGATAAGCCACAGTGTTCTGGTGGAAACATTTCAAAGTGTTTGGGTGTCTGACTTTCTTCACCGTGATCGCAATGGAAACTTATTGCCTGATTGCATGCACTAGTACTGAGAAGCACAAACCTGGTTAAAAACAGAAGAATAGGTATTTTCTGCGAAAATTAAGTGCCATGAGCTGTCAATAATCCACTGAGGCCCCTTTTCCAAAATCTTGTGTCAAACCGAAAAGAAGATTGAAGCCTTTAGGAAGAGAATATTCCAAAAAGGTCTTTTGTGAGCCACTTTTCCTTGCCTTCATGGATTTCTCACCCTACCTGTGCTGCACTGTTTTGGGAACTTCATCTCAGCAGGTTTACATTACAGCGTATTTACATAGTATTTACACAGGTAATATTCTTTCTGCAGCTATTTATATTTTTGGCACAAACTGTTTTTCATCTGCTCATAAATTATCTTCTTGTTTTCTATTTGCTGTATCTTGTAATTTATTCTTTTGTTCTTAATCATTCTTGGAAGCAATATAGCTTAACTTGGAATGCGTTACACTGGCATAAAGTTTATGTCAGTCTCTCTGTGTGTTAGCTCTCTTCAGAGAGTTCCCACGCTGCAATGAACACAAAACGGATGGCTTTAGATCTGGGTCAGGCAGTCCATTCCTACAACTTCATGGCTAGAGATGGCCAGAAACGGCTTTGTTGAACCCAAAGTATTTTCTGAGAATGCCTCGAGTTCCATGTCTCTGACCCCAAGGCAGGTTCTGAGTTGGCCAGGGAAGACAGCGCTGTGTCTCTGGCTGAGAAGCAGCCAGCCTGCTGCACTGGTCAGCTTTGGGGCCCCTTGCCTTCGGCTTTGGGGCAGTCCTGCTGTGCCAGGCTCCTTCAGGAGTACGGGACAGAAGCGCCCTCCCCTCAATCCTGATTGCCTGACCATCCAAAGTTGGCAACCTCTTATACCATCTGGTGGCTCCCTCCTAATCTGTGCAGCCAGGTTTCCTTCTGATGAAAAGGGTGGAAAGGATGGAGGAATCCTCCTCCACATCGGGGTGAGGGAGGCTGGATATGCCTGAGTCAGGAAGGACCATGCAGGGGGCTGGGAGCTGGTAAATGCTCGTAGATCCCAGAGTATAGACATAACTGGGACTCTGCCGCAGAGCCAGGCACTTGAAATCCCTAAGCTATCCTCAGAGCTTTGCTTCCAGAGTTGTGGCAGGAAACCTAGAAGTGATGAGAGCCTGGCCTGCTCCGGGTTGTCCACACTGGGATAGTCAGGGATCCCCATGCTTGTGGCCCATCATTGCAGCTCCTGCTCAGCCTCGTCGTGCTGGGAGAAGAGGGCACAGGACACCGGACATGTATGCAAGTAAAATGACACAGGTTAATCCTAACCGGTGATACTGGGGAATCCTCACTGAATTAAGAGAAATCCCTATAAACCAGATTCAAATCCGTGTAAAAGTGCCTCCCCTGCGTTTTGCGCAAGGGCCGCTAAGTACACACACTCTCTTTTTCTTTGAGGCAGGGCCACATTCCAGCCTGCATAAAAATATCCTAAGTCTAATTCATGCTGTTGGAGTGTCAATCATATATAGTACTGCTGGTCAGTGGTCGAGCTGTCCCTCTTCTCCGAGTACAGGATTTGCTGGATGGCACCCTGCTATTAGCCGCTATAGCAGAGAGGAGGCAGCTGTAGGAACAGCAAATTGCAAAGAGAAAACTTTCTGAAGCCTGGAGGTTTTGTCCCCCTCCCCCGTCTTCAAAGAGCAGGTTTTACGTGCGCTCCTGTAGGCACCAAAGAGAATAAGACATACACACTCATACACCAGCCCACAACAAAACCTGCACAGGCAGCGCTGAGGAGCTGTCACCAGGAAGCTGACTTAACCCAAACCACTCAGCTATTTCTCGTCACACTGTATCTGGGTCTGCTGCCACTGCTGCCTCTGGATGAACCAGCCCCAGACTCTAGGACTTATTTGGCCTGTACGTGTAGTGCTAGCTGGTTACTTCTCTTTTTTTGTTTTTTCCTATAATATAATTGTTCTAATCTGATTTAAACAAAATCCATCTGAAAACCAAGAACACAGAACTCCACTCTTTTTTTCTTCCCGTCTCACTTAGAGTATTTGACTTCCGTAACGTTTATTTTCAACAGCCGCTTTCAGCTTCCTGCATCTGGTGAGTTCTTTTTTTTTTTTCCTAAGTGTCTTGATGTGAATTTATATTCTGAATTAAATCCAGTGTTTTTAGTTTTACTTTTATTAATAAATTTCTGAAACTGATACACGTAATTAGTTTTAGTTTTAATACCATCTGTAAAGTCTTTGATAGTGTGATACTGTGTTAAACATTGGTCTAATCCCCCAGGACACGTACGCTCTCCTGGACTTTTTGCTTGTTGCAAAGTTTTTGCCGTTTCAGCATAAAAAGTCCTGGTATAAAAGTAGAAAAAGTGGAATGATGGGCTGTGCCATGTCAGGAATTTACATTTTATTTAATGTAAGAAAAAAGAAAGAAAAAGTGAATTACTCTAAAAATGGTGTGTCTGGTTCTGACCCCTTTTGCTGTTGCATAAACTATGAGCCCAGCAGAGAGGCACGAGTGTAAGCCTGCAATGCCTCAAAGGATGGTTTTCTTCCTCATCCATGAAGCACACTGTAGCTGTGAGGAAACTGTTCTGTTTCATCTTAAATGGTTCCAAGCAAATTTAGATGTAGATTTTATTGTGAGAATTTGTGGCAGGCAAAATTTTGGTTATTAGGACCAAAGTGAGATTCAAATTGTCTTTAATTTGCCAGTATCTTCGTCACCAGTTCTGGCTGCCGTGGAAGCATGGCCCAGCTGGGGTCTGACAAGCTTCTCCATCTTCGTTCTGAGCAGGAAGGGCTTCATGGGAGGTCTACATGGCCGCGGACGTAACTCTTCGCTTTCCTCTTACCCCTGCACCTTCTTCTCCCCTGTTTTCTGAGTCAACCGTGTCATGCTCATGGTATGGGATCCCATTAGAGAGTGGCGTAAGGGCGCACACACTTGTGTCTGTGTGCACATCTATACTCACGTTTTTAGATTCTGCTTACCAAAACTCTGTCTTATATTGTTTTAGTGGCTGTGGGATGGTCTTGTCACGGTGCCAAAGACAGGCAGTTACTCTAAAAGGTGAATGAGGAAAAAGCGTGCAGAGGCCGGAACCATCCTTCCGACATAGGTCCCCACAAAACATTTGAATGTGGCTCTAAGATTTTCTGTCTTCTTCTTTCAGCTGTGTTTCCATCTGTGCATGGGGCGGGAGTGGGGCTGCGGCATCTGGAGGAGGTAAATCCTTTAACAAAGGGTTTGTCCTGAGGAAAACATTTCCAGAGGAAAAAGGTAGGATAAATGGGATTAGACAGTTGTTAGCAAACAGAAGGTCAGCGTTTTTTGGATCTCAGTATATGTCTGTCTGCTGTCGCCGTCAGAATGAGGGGGAATTGTGCATTGCATTGTGCTGCTTTGTATTTTGCCTTTCTAAAACCCACCACAAGTGTTCCAGTAGAAAAGGTCGTACACATACGCTAGATTTCAGAATGTGGTTTGATTTCCTCTATCCCAGGTTGATCTGAAGATGTGCCATGCAAGTGAATTCCATTTTAGCAGGGAAAGTGGGTATGGGTTGGATGTGAACACCCTGTCTGGGACATGGGGACCCCCTGTAGGGTAGAAAAGCCCCATGTCCACTTGCTTCCTACTGGTCCATTGGGTGTGTGAATTTGGTGGCAAAATGGAGGTGCTCTCCCTGCTGCGTGTATCTGCCAGACCGAGAGACTGATATTACAGTGCCATCAGCTGATTACAGCTGCCAGCACCAGTGATATCAGAGAGGCAATCTCTTGTACAGCTAAGGGCAAGCCATATAAAGCCTTGAAGATTTAAGTAGACACTGTACGGTATTTCCAAACCGAAGTGGAAACGAGCAGAGTTTGTGGTGGCCGTCTTGCAGACTGAGCCTGTACCCTGTCTTGTAAAGCAACAGGGCTGCAGGAGCGGAAGCGCCTTTCTCTGCGGCATGCTTCTTGATAACCGAGGAGGACATCAAGACTTGGAGGTGAAAGTCTGTCTGTTTCTCTTCGTGCTATTGCTATATAAATCTAGATGGGTACCCAGAACCAGCTAAGAGCTTTAAATGAAAGGGATTTTCACTGAAAAATGCCTCTTCTCCCTAAAACAAACATCTCCATTTTTTTTTATAAAATGTTGCTGCTATGATTCTATAACTTTAATTAAGAAATAATCCGATATTACTGAACACACTGTTCAAATGGTTAAGCTGATTTGATTTGACTATACAATGAAAAATTGTAAATTTTTTCGATAACGGTCTGATTATTATTTGAAAATAACTAAAATGCATAACTGAAACATGCCTATTTTGAAGTCTCAACTTGGCATTTCAGAGCTTAACATCATTTCCAAATTAGGTTCTCATTTTTTTGGTCAGCAGTGTGTGGTTTTATTAAATCAGCAGTTCTCAAATGTTTCCATGCTATGAACACAGCTTACAGCTGAAAAAAGCCTTGGGATAACCCCAGCACAGAAATCAAGAAAGGAAGTCGGCTGTGGCTATCTCAAGCCTGCTATTAAAGCATTGCTCCTTTAAAACATTGGACAAGATCAGAAAAATATAACCAAACAATGTTAAAACAAAATTTGTGGGTTGTAACCTACCAACAAATATTTTCTACAAAACCAAATACAGCTTCATGTATGTTTAGCAGAATTTAGCTGTGCTTCATTTCTAATGTCAGTGAAAAATCTGAAAACCTTCCTAACCCACCAAAGAGAGAAATTTGGAGCCAGAAAAACCTCTGTAAGGCAGCAGAGAGCATGAGCACTGGAAGCCATTAGTACAAAACTTCAGTGTAATAGGTCTAAAATGAGCAGCTGCCAAAGCAGTGAGGAGCAATAGGCACAACTGGCCAGGTCCTTCCTAAAGCTTTGCTTGCGGGGGGCGATTCCTGCCGCTCTAACAGCTGGACGATAGCTCGAAACAGAGCCTGGGCACTTGCTGTACACCTATGTTTATCCCAAAGTGGAAGAGGGTATGACAATATCTGCTTGTTCCTAGACCTGCTCTTGGCTGGGCCCTGCATTTGTCACAGATCCTTTGGTCTTTCCCACCCTTCGCAGTAGCTTCTAGCAGCATCTGTGTTGTATTTTTGGCACGAGAACTCTTATTTGGTCTTCAGTAGCAGAAGCCAAGGAGAGCTGTAAATTCATAATTGATGAGGGTGGAACTGACCTCGGCCCGCTTATCTCCACCTGGAAAAATAACTGGCCATATGAACCTGCTGAAGACCACAGGTGAGTTCTGTTACCGGTTAGGGGCTTCCCCAAGGGGGGACCGTGGTGACATACCACATCGGAAAGACCCGACATGTGCAGGAAGGAATGAACGCCTCTTCCAGCAGCGGCTGGGATGGAGGGCTGTGGTTAGACAGCCATGCCTGTCACCCACACTGGTTTGCAGGAGAGAGTACCAGTCTAAGTAAGTGATGTTCGTCCAGCTTGAAGTTGTTTTGGTATCTGGTGATACGTTTTTTTCTCCTGACTGACAGTGATTTGACTTCGAAGGTTACTCTGGTTTATGTACAACTACAGATAAGATTGGCTGTCCTACTGCAAACGTGGGAGACCAAGACCCCTAGGCAGTTAAACTGTTTGGGTTGTCTTCTGCGCATGCCTTCGCTGAAATACTGTGAAGCCTTTCACTCTAGCAAGAAAGCCTTTCTTTCCTTTTTGTTGAAATACTTGTTAGCGGACACATAGTTTATTGGCATCCTGCCTTTTTTAACTAAAATGACTGTGCTTAAAGCCTGGTTAAGTCTTGGTGCTCAAATTGTAGCCACTTTATTAAATTAACGACGTCCTGAATTATCTATTAACTTCCTCACATCATCTGTGTGCTTATGTTTTCCTCATTACGAAAGTATATTATAAAATGTCCTTCTTAAAAATCCCTCATGTAATTTCTTTTGTTTTCATCAATATAAAAGCTGGTTTTAAAATTCATATGTCCTTCGATGGAGTTTTAATTCTGGATGAAAAACTGCTGTATGAAATAGTTCTGTGAATTTGAACCAAGTCTCCCAGGATTTAAAATCAAGCATGGGAAATGCTTTCATTAAATTCAGGCTCTCCTACAATATCTCTTTTTTCACATGTTTGATCGTTTTCATGCAAAATATATGAAAATCAAGGAAAATTTTAAAACGTTCTTTTCCATGCCTCCCACTGAAAAACAGAAACTGTGCAATGAGATTTACCATAGCCTGGGGATTTGCACAATCTTTTCACTACATGAAAGTCAAATACATGTCAGCTTTAAGAATGTGCAAAGGCTTCTCAAAAGCCTGAACTGAAGAATGAGTAAAAGGGACTTGTATATTACTTTTGATGGTAAAGAGTGGAGCCTTTTCTCCTCTTACCTGTTCTATATGACCCGGTGCTGTCTGCAGTATTGCATGTTCTGTAAAAAAAGTGACAAGAGATTAAGGTTATACTGGATTTGGAGAAAGGTGAAGGAAAGCAGGCTTTAACGGACATATTCTGCTCCGGCATATGGTTGATGTAAGGTATAAATCAATGTAAAAACTGAATAAGCAGGTATAACTTGTGCTACCTCAAAAAAAAAAAAAAAGTTGTCAGCACGCTCCTTTGAAACTGTGCTTTAATCACAACTATGCATAGGATATATGCAATTCCATGTGGGCAAATAGACATGCGCATTTGTTGTGCTTAATCTGCTACAATTAAGGAATTCTAGGACGTTTACATAGTGAGAAAAAATCTTTTCCTACCTACCCTATAAATAAGTATTAACTGATTTTACCCTAACGCCAGGTAGAGCGCATGAATCCCAGGCTGTGTGCTAGACTGTAGAAGGCAGCTCCTCTTTAATTTATAAAACACATTAAAGGGCTAAAGTATACATGGGGGGAAACATATGGGGGGAAATTTATGATAACTGTATGTTTTTATATAGCAACTTCTACCTTCAAAGGGATTAAAACTGTTTCCAAGCATGCTCTCCAAATTTTTAACGCTTTAACATACATATGTGCACACACAAAAATTAAGAAAGAACTTAAAATAATGGCGGCTTCACTCTGGCTGAGGTCTAGACTCTAATATATACAGAGGCAAGAAAAACTTTTTAATGTTGGCTATTCTCAGGTGAAAAGTTAAAAGCATCAGCCAGTACTATAAAATAAATAACCAACCAAATTATTGTTGCTACATCCTGGCTTTGCTCATTACATTAAGAAGTTTAACATACATTGCAACAAAACTAAAGTGACATGCATTAAATACGTATTCCTCCCCAAATGAAAAAAATTCCATGTGCTTCATCCAGAAGTCATTACTGACTGACACTGAATTGCTCAGTGTCAAAGGATGCATCATTATTTGCTGCTCAAAACATGTATACACTCAATGCATATTTTCTTCTTATCACAAAAGATGCAAAAATAATCTTCTATCAAACATTGGATAATTTTGTTAATATTTTCCTCCTCCACCTTTGCCTCCCATTGCAATCAAACTTTTGCAAATGCTGCATGACTTAATGAAGGTGGAGAAGCTACTTTTACCCCCCTGTAGTCATGGGGAGAAGATGTGGGCTTGAGAGTCTCTTATTTTTAGCACTTGTGATAGGCATTTTGTAAAAAAAGATGTGATGAAAGCTTGGTAAGCAACACCTCTGTGTGTTTAAGTGAGCAAAGTTAAACTTGAAGAGACAGCTTAAAGTAACCTTGGAGACCTTGCAAGGGCTCAGTGGAGGGCAGTGGAGAAATGGTAGGACTTTTTTTTCAGACTTTCTACTGCGGTTGGCGTGACACAGGCCCAGAAAGAAAGAAAACCCTTTCGCCTCAGTACAAACGTGTATGTGGGGTTGCCAGGTTTTTAGTTTTGACATTTTATCATCTTACACCCCTGCGAGATGTAATATAAGTCTGTGTATCTCCTTAACAACAAGTTATTGTAACATACTGTGATTTGTGTCTAAAAAATTTAACGGCTACCATAGAAATACAAGACTGTATGATCTATCAATCATGTACCTATGTTACTGCAAATTCAGATTCATTTGAGCAGTCATTTCTGCATGTGTATACAAATATACACGCATATTTATACATAGAAATAAAAGAAAATATATTTAAAGACCACAAACTTTGTGACGATGCATCCGTTGTTTGATGCAAAATATATACGCAGGTTTTGAAATGAGGGTAAGAGGTTTTACACTGAATATTTGTCTGTTCTGTGTAGCAATCTGTAGCAAAATCTTCCACACATGAGTATGTGTGCATATATCTGTGTATATGTATGTAGACACCCACACAAACAGACATGCAGGCACATATGTATGTCATGTACTTTTGTGTACATGAATGCATAGATTCATTATTGAAATAGTTACAGGTTTTGAATATATACTGTTTCATCTTTGGATATTACTGCATGTATATGTGTGCATATATATGTATACATAATGCATCTATAATCATATGCATCCAGTCTAGCAAATAATGCATTATTCTGAAAAAAATTACAAGTGTTTATTTAAAACTAACAGATATTAGTAGTGTGTAGAGGAGAAATGGGTACTTCATGATGACTATACTTGTATCTGTAGGTAGCAGTTAACTATTAAAAGCCTGGGGAAAGGGCTAGACTTTATGGAAAGAGAACATAATTTTTGTTTGAGGTTGTGGATAAGAGACTACTTCAAATTTCGTGAGCCAAAAATTTGAAGAGATTTTGAAGAGTTAAGCCAGTAAAAAAAAAAACAAACTACATAAATATGCCTTTTTTGATTTGTCTCGAACTTCAAAAGAAAGGCTAACTGTTTTAAAGGAGGATGTGGCATGGAAAACTTGAAGTGGTTTGGAGCCCAAGCTGCAAACATTTCCACGTGTGAATAATTCTAGACATGGTAGTCTTATTGAAGTCAAGTGAAGTGCTTAAATACTTTGCATTTTATAAAATTAGTCCTGCAGTTTGCTTACAATGAAATTAGACATAAAAACTTGCATTAAAACTGGAGGTTCAGTCTCATCCACAGGATGATTTTTCATAGCTGCATGTAGTAGCACTATAGTCAGTGCACAGAGGTTTATCTTTGCTCATCTTCATGCATCGCTGTATCCCTGTCCGCACCCAAAAGTAGTTCTGTGACAGTAGTGAATATAAATAAATAAATAAATAAATAAATACATATGTATGCATATATATACCCACAAATATGTACACAAGAACAGGGACTGTGAGGGAACTTAAATGGCCGGCAAACTTCTATGCTCAAACATGCAGGTGACGTTTGCCTGTCAATTGCTTCATGTAAGGTCATAACTGTGGTGAAATTCAAGACATGTTTAAGAGCAGAAAATAAAAGTTGTCAGAGGGAAGGACGGGAAAGGCAGGCTGACATGCCCGTACCTGGCAGAAGGGACACACTCGGCAAGCACAGAGGAGGAGTGCGAGGCACGTGCAATGTGTCGGGCATGACACGCTGCTCCATTTCTACTGACTTTGGAGGCTGTTGGATCAGACTGCGAACGGGCCATGGGCTGGTTCTCTCTGAAAGGGTGAATTTCCTACACTAGATTGACTTAAATTTTAATTTGGAGAGGATGCAACATTTCTACTGGAAACGGGTCATTTCTGAAAATGCTTTGTAGTCCCCTGAATACTGCACAGTCTGTACGTTATCAAGCCATGCCATAAATTCGTGAAAAAAAGACTTCAGACTCTTGGCTTGAGTTTGAAGCAGGTACTTAGCGCTGCCAACTCTCATTGGCTTCTCTTGAATTCAAGATCTCAGACCAATACACTAGAGTCTTAGAGACATTTTGTTAGTTTCTAGAGTGGTTCTAATTATTTGTGTTCACGCTTAGTTTGTAAGCGGCTGAACCGAGGTGCAATTAGTCACAGCTAGATGATCCTTGAAGATAAAATAAATGTTTCATTTGTTTAATTGGGTAATTAGAATTAGGGCTAAATAGTTTTTCTCAGTGAGTCTGACGGTTAATTGAATGGATCTTCAGACATGTCATTATCCACTGCCTATGTGTATTCACTATAGGCAGCTTGTTAAACTAACAAACTGTCAGGTGTTACTTTAGGATAAAATGTCTCATTACACAGCTATACACATATGTGCGTGTGTGTAAGCATGTGTGTAAGTGTACATTTTCTTATAAGGAAAGCTTTCATTGCTTTACTAGGACTTCATGTCTTATTATGTCTTCTAAACAATATTGCTCTGTATTTATCATTGTTCTATAGCAAAATTATCCAGTCTCAAAATATGAATTTTCCGTTAAACTCGATAACTTGATTTAGCTTGCTAATAATAAAGTTATAAAGTTGACTGAATATTTGATCCTAAATCCTTTTTTCAGTTTCAGTTGTCAAAATTGTCAAAGAAAGAACTAAAGGTTTAAATTTCCAGGTATTGTCTTGACCCAGCAGTGTTTGTCCCTTTTTTTAATTTCATGAATTTGGAAGTTTTAAACATCTTGTTTTTCCATTTTTTAATACTGAAGCACTGAAATTTTAAAATAAGAAAAGGATTTCAGTTTGTGAATAAGAAAATGAAAGATAAAAATTTCTAAGTTGTTATGTCTGCAAAGTTGTTATGTCAGGACCCTTTCTTTCTTTTTTAATGTTTGAAGAAATTTGTTTTTGAGAAGACAAGACATCCTGTCTTTGAAAACATGGGCTCAATGCATGTTGCTTGTTCTTCTAACTTTAGTAAGCCATTGCAGATGTGATTTTATTTAAGGATAAAATAGCTGTATAAAAGCTCTCATCCAGGCTTCTACGCATCCTCGCAATTCTTTAAAGTATAAAAACACATTAACTCACAGTTTAGCAATTAATCCGTCAGTACCATAAATACGCCAGACACCTGAAGCATCTTGCCAATGTAACACAATCTGCCATCTTGCTGTTGGGCCAGAGGATAAAGATGGATCCTGTGGGAACCTGCTTGGAAAGGGATTAAGTTGCAGGCAGATTTTTTTGATGCTGTAGGGCGGAAAGATATGGGACTATAAGGTAAAGTCCTCTGTGAAGCAGTTCTTCCTCATGACAGTGGTACCACCGCCAGAAGCCACTGTGGACTGAAATGGTGATGCTGTCTGAGGGACAAAGAGGCTGTTTCCTAGATCAGCAAGAGCAGGATCACTTAGAGCTATAGATCAAAATCCTTTTAAAATGAGTTTAAAAACCAGGAGGCAGGTGACGTACACGTCAGAGCGCCACCTTAATGAACACCTGAAAGGAGGTCTTCACAGCGAGGGGCCATTTGCTTGTGGACCAGCGGCAGTCTTCAAATGGACTGCGGCTGATATGTTGGTTTTCAGTAGCCCCACGCTATGCTGGCAAAGGCATGCGTAGCAGTCTAGAGGTTGGCACCTGCATGGAGCTAGTACAACTCTGATATGGAGCTGAAAACAAAGGGCCGTGCATGACCTTGGCTCTCTGGTCATCTAGTGGGGCATTCAGACAGGATTCATGGCGCCCACAAGGTCTCCATCACAGAGGCCAACCTTCTCCCTGCTCTGTTTTCTGGTTGCTGCCCCTAACTGCGCAACAGCATCCCTACCTTCTCCGGATTTACTGCCCGCCTGCCGGCCCCCACCCCCTCCCCCGGGGATCACTCTGTGGCGCTCGTGGCATCCTCCGAAGGGAAGGTGTAAGCTGTGAGCTGTTCTAGTCAGAGAGGATAGTTCCCATTTTTCCTTCTTCTCCTTCACAGCCTCTAAGCAAGAGATGCACCGAGCGCTTTATGTATCTGCAGTGCAGTCTGAACAAACAGTGATTATAATCAACGTGATAGAAAAAAACATAGAAACTGTTTTGCAGGCCAAATCTCTGTGTGTGGTGGAACTTGGTGTGATGTAAAGAGGAGAAATGTGCGCAGGCAAAACCAGTACATGCATTCAAGCATTGCACAGCAAATGGAAGTCTCTCCAGTGTTTTCAACTTTCTATTAGTATAAATATTCTTATTTCCTTGCAATATCAATTCCCTTCAGGAGCCAGTTTACGCAATGCTCAAGCTTAAAAATTACGCAGCTCATATCCTGGTATCAACAGGAACTGCAGTAAGCTGTAACTGTGGTAGGGACCGGATAATGACAATAATGGTTACTATGTTAATTATTTTAACTCTCAAAAACATTTTGTGACTGGCTGATCAGTATAGTGTCTAAAAAGCCCGTTGTCTTGCCTACTCAATTTTGTTTTCATATGAGCTAATCCCTTCGAAACCCCAGTCTACCCGAGGTTCCAGTATCAACACCCAAGACAGCGTTTGAAAGTAGGACTTCCTAACTCTTTATTGTCCCCAGGTCCTAAGACACTCTCCATCCTCTGCAGAAGTTCAGCTGCAGTGAGCCCATGCCCATCCACATGCTCACAGTGACTTTTAGTAGACGTCAGAGGTATTCCTGGGGCAAATGAAGACCCCATTTGTTTCAGAAGATAAACTTATCCCCTTCCGATATAAACAGTCCTGCTTTCATCTGTTGATAGAATGTTTCAACAAATATTAGATTAATTTTTCATGCAATGTATATTCACGTGGATCCTGAACCTGCAAAAAGCTTGATGCTGGTGTGCCCTCTTCCCACACCGTCGTGTTATGGGATCATAACACTGCTTACCTTCCCATAACATATTAAGGCATGCTAAAGTATGGGCCTGCTGCCCCAGTGGGAGCAGCACCAGGGGCCGTGTCTGCAGGATAAGCTGCAGCCTGCAGTCCCCGGAGAGCAGCAGCCGCTCTGCCCTGGCGCGGCATTGCAGGTGACCTCTGCAACGCTCTGCCCTGTGCTGGGGAAGGTTAGTGCTGCCAGAAACCCTGACCGTGCGGAGCTTCAGCCTGTGCTGTGGGCACCTGGAGAGTAAGGCTTCCCGTGCTCCAGGCCCAGGCTGTGAGTGAAGTCCGAGCGCTGCACAGCCACGTACAAGCGCTAAATGCAAGTTGCTGCTAGTGCCCTCTACTGCAAAGAAGACGGGAACAAAAATATGAACGCAAAGAAAAAAAAGGTTACATTAGTTATGTAGACAGTATCATACAGTTGAGGAAACAGTGCTCTATGTAAAACTGTGCAAGAATTTTCTTTGAAGTTAAATACAAAAATTCATTAAAGGCCACTATTCAGAATGATTGCATCACAATCAGACATATATTCCTATGTTTAATAATATTAAAAAACCCCTCACAATAACATTCAAATAAAATCTTCAGTTAGTATGAGGGATGCAAACAAAATAGTGCAAAAGAAGCTATATATCTGGAATTCCAGATGTAAAATGAACTTTGTAACATTTGTAAGATTTGGAAAACCAAACTGCTGGAAAACCTTTCTTCATCAGCATAAACTCAGCCATCTGCTATTAGAAGTTTTTTTGCAGTCTTTTAATGGGTGCAGCATGTTGCACTGTCGAGGCTAGTCTGTAGTATATAGTAAGAGAGAGAGGAGCAAAAGCTTTTGCCAATATTTACACACCTGGTTGTATACTGATGCTTAGAGCCACTCTGTGCTGGCAGTCTTTAAAGGGCATTGTTTTCTATTGATGTTTAATCTAAAGGGTTTTTTTCCATTAATTGAGATGAACTAGCGTAATTATTTTAATACATTAAAAATTTTCCTGTCCTAAGACTGCGTCGATGACATGCTATGTGCATAATTAAAAATGCAACTTGAATATGCCCTTATGTAGTACCAATAGCATGTGAAGGAGTGTGAACTCCAGATGGCTGTAAACAACAGCAAGATCAGGACCGCTGACTGCCATCTGTCCACGGGATCCAAATACGGACTCCGTTATGTACCCTTCATTTTCATTCATCAGTGGACTGGAGATCAATACAATTTGCTTTTGAAAACATCCCTGCACTGTCGTGGTGGGATGTTTCAGCACTTGTTACTGTGCATATTGACTAGCTAGGTGCACTAGCCCTTAACACCTTTTTTTAGTCTTTAATTGTTTATATATTTTCTTTTCAAAATAGGCAGCATAATCAGATCCAATCATCAACAAACTGAGTAGCAGAACAATTCTTTTGTCTATCTTTCTTTTTGACATTAATGAAGTGGCAAAAGTCACGGTTTGGACACCCTTATTTTTCCCCACTGTCAAATATACACAAAATAATGAGACTAAAGGCATTAAAGGCTACTTGCATGAAGGAAATATTTGTTCTGAAAAGGAGACTTTGTGCATGCTAACTTTCTCCTGGGACTGTACAGTTTTGTCTGAATCATATGCTGCCAGGTTGTGGTGAATTGTGGTGTCCTCAAACTGTGCTGCTGACACAATTTTGAAGTAAACTGCCCTGAAGAAAAGATGCTGATGCACTTAAGTAATTGGACTTCCTGCATAGACTTTTTGGATTTTTCATATTCACATTTTGTAAATATCTTCTTTAATTTCCTTGGGAGGGAGATACATCTCGGGGGAAGAGGAGGAGAAACAGTAGTGCTGGACCTATTTCAGTTTTAAAAGCACATTTCCAATTGCTATCATGAAACTTTAAGTTCAAGGAACTGTTAATTTCCTGGCAGACGGGAATGCTGCCCGGCAAGCCTCAGCCTCCATTTAAATTCTTAGAATTGAACTTACATCGTGAAAACGCACGTTGTGCTTGCAAACCAGGAAGTGCAAACTGTTGCAATGGTTCTTCTAAATACCCGTAAGCAGAGTAAGCCCGAGAGCTGCCAGGCAGGCTCCGTGCAGCCTGTATAAAACAAAATGCACAGGCCAAGTCTTGGACACAGCTTCTTCTGGCCGGTCTGTCGGATGGGAGGAATGGCAGGTGTGCCAGCAGCTGGCAGCACGAGAGGAGGTAGGATGCTGTCTAATTACAAAATGGAAACAGGGGAGTTGCCGATAGCAGTTGTTGATGCCTGTAAAATCCTCTCTAAGCTCCTCCAGCGCTTTTTTTTCTTTTTCCTTTTTAATTTCCTTCATGATATAAGCTGAAGCATTGAGTATATTTCTAGCACACTCTGCTAGATTACTATTACTCTTACTATCGCTCTCTACTATTTCTAGCACACTCTACCAGAAATCCGGGGGAAAGAGTGTTAGCGTAGTGAAACTGGAGTATGTTACTGTAGCGCAGTGTACGTGCTTTTTGTGGCCACCATTCATTTTTGTGCTAATAACCTTAAAATCTGACTTCTCTCTTCATATACGAAGGGGGCAGAAATATATTATTTATGTAATGCACAGAGGAAATTTTGAAATCAAGCTATCATATTTTTTTAACTAGTTTTGTTGAGCAGAACTAATTTTCCTCCAGTTTTGCAGGTGGCAGTTTTCATAGCGTTCCGTGTGCAGCCAGTTTCTCCCTGTCTGAGCAGTGAATCTTCCACATAGCTAGTGGGGAAAAGATAAATGCTTTCAAAATAGGAAAATTTGACTGAATGCTGGCAGGAGCTCAAAAGAAATTACATACTATCAAAAGCTTCTCTCAGTTCAGTTTTAAAACAAACCTAATGGAACTGTATCTCCTTCAAATGAAATTATTTGGTGATGCAGCTTCCTTTGGCTTGTGCTTACTTGCTTGTTGAAAGTGACTGGTATGAAAAAGTTTGAACATTTTTGTATTTTTGCCATGAATTCTGTGTTACTTTTGAAAACGTGTCACTCGAGCCACATCTGAAGTCTTTTCTTCCTCACTGTTGCAATTGATTCTGTGTTATCGTTCATTACAAAATAGCTTAAATCATTTAATGAAGAACTTTTTTTCTCCTGGCAACCCCTAGAGATCACAAGTGTGTTTCTAAGGGAGTCTAAACTCCCTCAGGTCAGGAGTGATTCAGGTTTTTGGTTGAGCCTTGGTTAAAGTCAGAGGCGGCAAATGTCTCACTAAACAGCTATACCAAAGTTAACTTGATTTTGCCAGTTCTTTAGACAAGCGGAGGGAAAAAGTAGTTGGTCTCAGTGGAGAACAGCAGAGCTGATATAACTGTTAGTCGTGGTGGAGCAGCAAGAAGCTTATTTCCAGGAATGGCTGTTGCACACAGCTGGGCAGAGGGAATGACAAAGTTCTGCATCTTCATGTAGAGTACTCCCCATGGCTGTCCAAAGACATATCCAGGAAACCTTATCTTGATCAAGAGTGTTCTGTTCTCTGTGGTTTATAAATGTTACATTTTATTTTTACTCTTCCAGAAACATCATTTGACTCACTGAAGAATTAAAACTGACAGCACCATAGAGTTGTGTGGGAGAAAAGGGGATTTTAGACTCAAGTGACACAATCAAGTCTTGAGAAGTAAAGAAACTTGGATGGCTTCTCCCCAAATGGAAGTGATCTAGAGAGCCCCCTGAGAACGCTGCATCTCTGAATCCAGCTCCTACTGCCTTGAGACGGTGCACTTGGACCTGGACATTAATAAAATGCTGGATTCAATCAAGTGTGTGCTGGTGGGAGACTCTGCAGTGGGGAAAACATCACTCTTGGTACGTTTCACCTCCGAGACTTTTCCAGATGCCTATAGACCGACCGTATATGAAAATACCGGAGTGGATGTCTTCATGGATGGTGTACAGATTAGTCTAGGTCTTTGGGACACGTCTGGCAGTGATGCCTTCAAAGGCATTCGTCCTCTCTCATACCAACAGGCAGATGTGGTGTTAATGTGCTACTCGGTGGCAAACCACAACTCCTTTCTAAACCTGAGGAATAAATGGATTGGCGAGATCCGCAACCACTTGCCCCGCATCCCTGTTTTGGTAGTGGCTACTCAGACTGACCAGCGAGATACAGGGCCCTATAGTTCCTCCTGCATCAGCCCGATGGATGGGAAGCGGCTCGCCCAGGATGTCCGGGCCAAAGGCTATTTGGAGTGCTCTGCCCTTAGCAACAGAGGAGTGCAGCAGGTGTTTGAATACGCGGTTCGCACGGCGGTCAATCAAGCCAAAAGACAGAACAGGCGGAAGTTCTTCTCCATTAATGAGTGCAAGATCTTTTGAGTCCTGTTAGCAGTGGTTTTTGCCCACGCTCGGTCTTTTTTTCTTTGCACAAAAATGCATGAGCAGAGATAGTGAAAAGCAAACTCCCAGCAGGATAGCAGTACAGGTGCCCCTAGTGAGACAGATAGATACTCTGTGTAATCTGCCTTTTTTTTTTTTCTTCTGTTTCGACGGGTACTATCTTTAAAAATGAAAGGTATAGGTAAACAGCCTTCTTCACAAATCTGTGTTTGGTCTTTGCTAGTCTGGACTGCCGCGGGCCTAGTCTGGAGATTTACAGATAATAGCTGTACTGATTTTGTTGTTGTCATTGATGTTCCTCAGATGTTGGTTTGTCTGTGTTTATTTAATGACTGAAACCTCTGCCCGGATCCAGCCCTTTTCTGACAAATCTGTCCGTGTGGAATTTTTGTACTCTAAGAACTTTGTACATAAAGTCTGACCACTGTGTATTCTATTTAAAAGACTTTTGTATATGTTGTTGTAAAATACTGACAGCGTTTGTTTTCATATGTTGGAAGTTCTTCCTTTAGCTAACCACAAAAGCAAATTGTCCTATCTATAAAATAATGGCCTGCAGGCAAGCCTAACATTCCTTACACCTGTCCGAGTTACTATACAATAGTAATCAAATCCAGTGTGTCCAGCACAGGAGTGATCAAAAAATGAGTGACATTTGATAGCTGTCCTGTGGCTTTCTGAGATTTATTTTGTTATCTTTGTCTCATTCTTAGCAGACTGGAGACTGTCTCAACAATACCATCAAAGATAGGATGAACTGGAAACTAACCTAATTTCTTCCTAAACTTAGAGTAGTTTCAACCCTAGAACGGTTGGCTTGCAGGCAGGGCTGGTTTAGATATAGGGGTGGGGTGATGGAGAGAAATCTGTGCTATCATCACCTCTGTTGCCCCTCTGGTATTTCTGTGGCAAAAGATTTTCATCTCCAGGGATGAAAGGCATTTTTTCAGGAGAACTAAAATGCTCAAAATGCTCACATATTTTTAGTATTTTTTTTTTCCAAAGAGTGGTTTTATTGAAACCAGTCCCTAAATATAATAGAAAATTAAGTGCATGGCAATGCTGAATGCACATATTTAGAATGGCTGAATAACTTTTTTTAGAATTTGCATACTGAGCATAATTACCTGGGTTGTATGAAACAAAGAGTGAAACAGGCTTTGCATCCTGGGGAGCCTGGCAAGTATAAGAGCCAAATCCTGAGGTACTTACTTGGGAGTTACTTTCCTGCAGAGAGCCAGTCTAAGGAGGTGGAAACTCCACATGTGCAAGAGAGCTCTGGTGGAAGGTGGGTGTGGGTTCAACACACAATGTCATAAATTCCTTGTGATTTGTAGTGTCCTCCTTCTCTTCAGGTTATCTGTGCAAAACCCTCCGCTCCGTGGCATCCCTCAGATCTTGCAAATCTGTCTCACCCCAGGGTTTCTGCTGCCCACAGCAGAAAACCCCCCGGGGGATTTCTTAGTGCAGCGAGATTTTTGTTCTCTCTTTCCCTGTCCTTTAGCTAGCTCAGAACTGGCCTTCAAGGGGTTTAGAGCATAGTGCCAGGAGAGGTGGCACGTAAAACAGTAGGATGAGTCTCTCTCCACATGGATCCCAAGAGAATGACCTCAGTTTTGACTGAGCCCTGACTCATGTTTTTCAACAGGAATGGATGCAATGGCTTACCCGATTCAAATCCAAGGTGGGACTTCAGGAATTAGTTACCTTATTTAGCAAATAAGCTATAGCTCAGATTTACCTACAGTTTCCTCCTGAAAAAGTGGTCAGGTGCTCTTCCCAGTGCTCTATTCAACCTCTGAGCTCCTTTATAAAGAGAAATTACAAATTAAATCAGTCTCCTCCTATGAAACCCAGAGACGGTCTGACTTGTGATATAGTATTTGCATTATGGCTGCCTTGAAGAACAACTGGGCACAAAATATCCACCATCTCCCAGGTTGGTGAATAGTGCTCATCAACCTTATTTCAAGGGAGACTTCCTGTTATTAAGTACACACTGGTCTCATGTGAAGCTTTTATACCAGCTTTACATCCTTACAAGCTTCTGCACCCTGAGAACCTGAGATGAGGGCTCCCATCACCACTCAGCCTTCCTGTGGTATTCTCTTTCCTGTCACTCTTTCTCCTTCTAAAACTTCAGGCATAGATTGCAAACCCTTTGCCCCCTGAAACACTAAAATTGATGATGTTTGTAAAAGAGCCTGACCTGCGTGATACTTACGTATAGTTACATAAGTGCCTAGGTATTTGTAGTCCTCACTTAAAAACTTTGTGACTTTTGGAACACACGTATTTCTACATCTCAACTCTTGCAATGTCTCTTCACTGATGGTTGTGTTTTTTGTAACCCTAACTTAAAAGTAGCCATTGTTACTGTTTGAACATTAAAGAACACATACAAAATATCGCATTGTATATTTTCAAATCTGTTATATTTTTAGAAATTTCTGTTATGGTCCCCATCCCACTAACTGATTTAATACCTGGTTTAGTCAGCTTGTTTTGAGATATATTTTTGCCACCACATTCCATTAAATAGCCTTTCTTTTTCTGTGGGCTAAGCTTTGTTTACAATAGTTCTTTTTTTTTTTTAATAATTTGAAGAGTTAGTAAGCGGTAGGCCAGGATGCTCTGCTGTGGTATCTGCTGTGGGATGCTGGCATTTAGTGACCAGAAAGCTGCAGAGTGGCTGCAGACAATTGTATCAAAATCAGATGAAGATGTGTTCCAGAATTACAGCATAAGTGAAATTCCCATTTCATCCATATTTGTTTCATAAGGCTTGTTATGGTGTGTTACAAAATGAAGAAATGAAGCTTTGTTTGCAGTGAAGCAAAGCAGATAGGATTCCCAGAGATGTGTGAGTTGACAACCTGGGATGCATGGGGAATTTTGGGGTGTCTTGATATGCTCTTGACTGTGGGTCCTAAAATCAATTCAAGGTGTGAGGTCACTGGTTAAAAGCAGCCCGATTTTAATATAAAATCAGATAGAGATATGAAATGGATGAAGGGGATTTTGGTTGGGTGCTATATGGAAAAGCTGGTCTAATTTTCACTGTTTTGCTATTTACAAGCTCTCAAAGCTAGAAGGCCCATTTCATTGGGAATAAACGGTGAAATACATTATTTTAGTATCAGTAATTATATAACTTTCCCTGAGCTACACAAGGGACAAGCTCAAGAAGTGTGTCATCTCAAAGGCAGAGAGCGAAATCTGGACATAACAGAAATCAGTGGAAAATCCCTTTGGGTCTGAGTGGGGACCACAGAGTTTTCAGTATGCTGTAACATAACACTGGGTTTTATGGAGTGACTCAGACGCATAAAGCATCGTGTCCAGCACTGCGGTTTTGACCATATTCGGTGCCAGGTGCGTGGGGAGGAAAGGCACAAGTCAGCAGGTCCGCGCTACTCCGCTCCCGCCTCAGGTCTTGGCCTGGCCAAAGCCCTGAAATGTCAGGTTTAATACTCCTTCCAGAAATGCTGTCAGCATGAATTACATGGCTGCTCATGTCGTTTCGAGAGATATTACTCTTTTTTTTTTGAGTGATACAAGATGTTGGGCCACCTCCTGTTTATGCTTCATGTGGAAAGATACGAACTCTTACCAGTTTGGAATATACAAAATTTCAAGTGTTGTTTTGTGTCCACAGCGCGGCCTCAGCTGAACGGCTGTTTGGGGTGAGGATTGCACAGCGGCGACAGCACCGCGCGCCCGAGGGGAAACGCACGGCCCTCGGCGCGAGTGGCAGGGCAGCGCAGGGCAGGGACGGACCCCTCAGGCCTCCCGTAAAAACACATCAGGGTGGTTTTGCTAACGTTACTTGGGCAACAGGGTCCTCGGGTGCAGTTCTGTGATAAGAATCTGACTCTGATATTCAAAACAGATTCAAATGACAGCTGGGCAAAATTAGTTTCGACTTCTTTTGCTCTGAAAAACGGCAGGTTCAGGGAGAATAAAACACCATGCAACCTCAGGTCCGTTGGGGTGAATTGTTTCAGCTAGGAGAAGAAACTTTGCCCAAATGCTCCATTTCAGCCTTTGCAAACCAAACCATTTCAGTTTGTTTTTTTGTTGCTATATTTACTTTGGCTCACTATTAAAACAGCTTAAAAGGAAAAAAAGAAAGAGAAAATATTTGAAACTTAAAATAAGAACATCAAAAGCACTATTGTTTTTGTCATCATTTGACTTCATTTTGACAGAAAAAATCATCTTGGGTTACTCATTTTTTCTTTTAATTATGCAAGTTGAATAAAAAGTTGGATGGAGATGCAGTTCTAATTAAGATCATGAACCACGCTTTCAGCAACAAAATAATTTTTTTTTTGGTAAGTTGGAAAATATGATGAGAAGACATTTTATTACTTTAAACACAGATTTCACTGCTTTTTCATACTTACTTCAGCCGTAGCATACAACATAAATCTTTTCTAAGAATAAGCAATAAAAATACATTTCAGTTCTTTTTTTTCCCCCAGAATTTTCATGTGGGAAATCATTGAGGCATGATAGATATAATTAACATTATTTTGGCTATCTGATACTTGTAGTTTGCAACTGTTTGCATGACTTTTAACCACTTGTGCTTGCATCGCTCTGTTTGGCAAAGCTTTGTGGCGCAGTTGCTCGTGTTTTTGTGGTTACCTTCGCAACTTCCAGATGAAAGACTCTCTCCCCCTATCTCACGGCCAGGGATTTCTCCCAGGAAGGTGGCAGAACTCTGCAGCAGGCAGCAACACGCGGCGGGCGGCAGAAACAGGGAACGAGCCAAGGCAATTGCTCTATCTAGAGAGCAGGGCACGTGTCCCCCCCGCGTTGCACTCTCAGCCCCGGTTCCCTATCTGCCTACCAGGGGCCCTCCCGGAGCACGCAGTGAGGCCTTCCTGCTCCATATACCTGTGTTTCCCTTTTACAGCACCCGGGGGAAAGAAGGACTGAAGGGGAATAGTGTGCATTTTATCATCCCCCTCCCTTTCAGGGGGGCATTGGAGCATAGTCAGAAACAGAAAATGGTCCCAGGATGCACTGTTTGGCCATACAGCCCCCTGAAATAAAACATTCAGCCATGCCCAAGCACGCACCCCCATTCAGGAAGGATGCTGTGTTGGAAGAGGATAGCATTTTCAAAATTACCTGTGTCACTTGGACCCAAAATAATACGCATTAGGTCCCTTTTACAGCATTTTGAGAAAAACAGTACCTTGAGATGCTCTGAAAATTTGATCACAGGTGCCCAGTAACTTGCCCTATGTGAACACTGCAACTGCTGAGAGTGTTTCAACACATGCTACCTAATGCTTGTGTCAATACAGAAAATGCATTTAAAGCAGTCTTTTTATACATGGCCCCGTAATGAAGTAAATCACCACAGGGATCAGACACAAGATAAAAAAAAAAATCGTCATTCTCAGGTCGCAGCCTCTCCTGCATTACTATTCCACCAGAGTGAATGCAGCCATTAAAGAAATTTCGAATGAATGGTGCAATTTATACCCCTCAACACCTTCTCTTAATACCTCCTCTTCACAGAGCTCAGGTTAATATACAGCCAAGAAAATCTTCATTTCAGAATATCACAAAGGCTTGCCCATTCTTGCCCTCTGAGTTAATTAAAAATCAGTTTAACCCCTGAAAACCCCTGTGCCAGATATAGGCACAATCAGTTTAGAAAAAAGTCTGAAAACAGAAAATAATCTTGTTAGAAAACAGTCTGAAGCTACTGCAATAAACTTTTATCTCTTGATGTGAGGAAAAACATCTTATGCCTCGGAGATTTCCTTCATAGCCCTAAGCAAAACCCTGTGACTAGTTATCACCCTTGTAGCTGACCTCCTGCAGCTCCTTCGTGTCGTGCTCTAAAAACAAAATTTGCCGAGAAAACAACGTTTTGGCTTATGCTTACATTGCTTTCGCCGCTTAACCATAGTGACGATGGCCTTTTCCCTCTCCCTGCACCGCTCGCTTCCTCGCGGCACAAAGGCACAGCTGCTGTTTGCTGGTGTCGGTGGTGCTGCCGGGGACGGCCTGGCCGAACCGTCCGAGCGCCCCGCACCGCCACCGGTGCCGCCCCGCGGCGCAGCGCCCTGCTGACGCACCTCTGCCAGCGCACCTGGTCCTCGTCCTGCCCCAGCTACGCTTCTGTCACCTGAAGGTGCCCTGGCACTAACAGGTGTGCGGGTTTTTTGCTTCTGTTTTTCTTTTGGGGTGCCGTTTTCAAAATCAGCATCTCATTAACTCACGAGCCGAGCCTGGCTCTTGCACACGCTGCCGCGCCGGTAGCACAGGCTGGAGAGCGCCTCTGCAGAGCATCAAACCGCCGGGGCAAAATCTCCCCTTCTCCTTACGGAGTGCAAGGGAACCAGCCTCCAGCCTTGCACTGATCGGCTTTACAAATGTCAGCTGAAAGACCCTTCCATTAATTATCAGCAAATGAAATAATAGCCGTTGCGGCCTTCCTAGCCGTGAAAAGTGAATGAATACGTCTGTCTTACGTCTTGCAGAAATGACCTACATAAGGCACGCTGGGGGGATTTCTGTCATTATTTTTCTCACCTTGGGCAGAAGTCAGTATGATTCATGCAGAGGCGCAGAAGGGCACAAGTGTGTGTATGCTGGTGGTTGTTTCTGTCTCTGGAAAAGAGGAAGGAAACGGCGGCCGATGCCTCTGCACGGGGCGAGGTGCTCACTTGCTCGCACGCGCAGCATTTCCAAGAAGCCGGCCGCGCGCAGTGCCGCGGCGGCGCGGGGCCTCTGCCCCGGCTCCCGACGGGCATGCCGGCAGCGCGAGGGGCGGGAGGCCAGCAGGCTGGAGACCAGGTGTTTCCCCCACTGGGCTGCCGCCCTCAAGACCTCCGTCTCCGTCCAAGGAGGGTGAGATTTTTTTGAAAGAGCAGGCTGCTGCTCCGAAAACCAAGCTCCCTTTGCAAACGCTGGCTACCCCGAATGCGGCTGAGTGTGTCTGCTAATGGCAGGCAGGGCTGCGGTAGCTGGAGGAGGGTGTCCAGCCCCGGCTGCAAGGGGAGCTGCCTCTGAGCCCGTATCTACCACCATGAGACCAGATCTGCTGCTTAAAAGCCAGTATCGGAGCCATCCTGCCGGGAATGGTGCAGTGCTCATACAGCACGCTTTTGAGTAAGGGTTAAAGGTCACAAGATTTTGTAGGAAGCTGGTTTAGGATTTCTAATGGCTCTTGGGCATTAACATATTTATTTTATTTTGTAGTAATTGTGTAGTATGTGAAATTTGTAGTGGTATCTGATCCAGCACAGAGTTATTGTCCTACTAAACCAGAGCTACAGCATCGTCTAATGAACAGGAGATTGGATCAGGCAAGGAATTTTTGCTATTTAATCCCTCTCTTATCACTGACTCCATAAAGCCAGGTCAAAGCCAGTTCAGCTCAATAGGAAGCTTTTAAATTCAACCAGGCTTTGGATCAGGCCTTGCTTAAGCCTAAGCAAGTAACTTTCAGAAATGCAAATTCAATTTGATTGCTGGTGTAATTTCCTTCCATCGGGGATTATATTCAGAATCATTTTGACCCAAATTAATTCATCTTCCTTGTGCCTGTTCCATGTGGTTCGCATAGACAAGACAATAGGATGAACAGTAGACATGAAACGCTACGGCACAGACACCTCGGTTGTTTCCCAGCTCTGCTGCTGGCTGATTGGGTGACACCAGGCAAGCCCCTTCTCCGCTTGCCCTGTATGGAAAATGGGGAGATGTTATTGACCTTTTCTTAAAGTACTTTCACACCTACTGTGCAAAGTCTTGGTACTTCTATGTATTTTTTAGTTTGACAGTTCCTAGTTCCTCTTCTGAGAAACATTTCTGATGATGAGTTAGATCTGCGGAGTTTGCTCTGAACAGATCTGTAGTACAACCTTACAGGATTAGGGCTCTTTAGTGTTTCAATTCATTGCAGGCATAGGGTGTGGGTAAGCACAAGAAACAGAAAGAGAAGGGAGAATATATATGATGCAGGAATTCCTTTATTATTTTAACAGATTGTAATCATGTCTATCAATATAATGCTCTTCTTAATGGTCTACAACATAGGTAATGGGCTGAACTAATGTCTGATCCATCAGTGACATGTTTAGAAGGCAAATTCCACCCGAGGAAGTTCTGCTGATTGCTGGGAAGGTATAACAGAGGGAAGTGCGCTCTATACTTGCCCTTTAAATGCTGTTTTGGGAACACACTCTTACATCCCCTATGGTGGCTACTGCTGAAGACAGGACTCTGTGCTAGATCCACTTTGATCTGTACAGTGGGGACATTCTCATGGTAAGGACTTAGCCCCCAGTGGGCAGGTCTCACTGAAAGTTCATCACTTTGAAAATGTTTCAGTTTTCTTTCTGATTGAACAGAAGGGATTGAACATAACCTGAACGAGAATTTAGGATTAGCAAGACTGGGAAGAGTAGCCACAGGTGACTGAATATGACCTTTTCTTCCTTAAGAGTTTCACCTTTCCATGATAAAAGCAGAGGAGAAATAATCAATATTTCTCCAAAATGTTGCACTGTGATGCAAAAGGTTTTCTTCTGTGGTAGGAACCCCTAAAGATTCCCATATGGAGTCTCAGCCTCCCTATGTATTACAAGACATAACTCAAGGAGATTAACTCAAGGAGAGGAGTTTTTGACTCTACTCCAGGTCTTCCACAACTTTTCATAGGAGTCTGGCTGCTAAGAAAAATGACGAACTGCTCTTGCTCTGGAACATCCTCAGGTTTTTTTGTTCTGTAGTGTGTAGGGACATGGCTTTGTTATTTTCCCCTGGCTATGCTGAGGGAGTTAAAGAAAATAAGGTATCTTTACCCCCCCTAAATTCCCTTCCTTCTTTCATAGCTGACATATGCTTTTGACTTCCACTGCTGCAGATATCAGAATTAAACTTCTAATTTACAAATGAAAGAAATCCTATGAGCCTTCCCTAGCAAAAGGAGATTAGCAGAAAAGTTGCTTTTTCCCCTGAGAATAGCTAGTTCTGATGGACTTGACCTTTGCAATAAGGGTCAGCTGACTCTAGTGGAGTTAACTATCCATGAAACTGCATAGCAGAGATTGGAGAGGTGTCACTGTATTCTCTATAAGATATATGAGTGACACGGCTTTGAGTAGAGAGTACAAATAGAATATGAGAACAGAGATGAGTTCAAGAAAGATCTAATGCAAAAGCAGTTAATAGGATCCCTGAAAAGAGACTAATTTCTCACCAGAATGTGGGACAAATCACCCAGGGACACCATTGACCTACCTGGAATTAGCACAGCATTTACCAAGCAGGGGAACTTAGATGGCTGCAGGGTGGTGCACTGATGCTGTGGATATGATGGAAGAACAAAACATTGAGAAAACAGAAACCTGATGCAGGAGAGCATGAAAAATCTGCCTTTGATTCCACAAAATTAGCCTGCGGAGTTGTGCATGTTGTGACTAACAACAGAAACTAGGAGTGTGCCCAATATGTGGAATGAAGTGCAGACAAAGCAGTGGACCACATCATTTCTCAGCCGTCTGCAAGCACCAGGGGAACATACCCAGCCTGGGAAAAAGGGAGGATAACAAAAAAAAAAAAAAAGAACATCATCAGAGATGTTCTTCATAAGAGCAATGGACGAAGTTGCAGCACGAGATGAACATATAGTTACCATGAATGTGAATGGAAATTACATTCATTATGTAAGCAACAATGATGCTAGAGATAATTATATAAAACTTAAGTCCCTAGGCTGTAGAAGAAAAACTGCGTCAGGCTCTTGCAGATATATAAATAAATTAAAAAGAAAAAGCTTTTGACTGGAACTCGGGTTTCCAAAGCTGCTCCTGTTTTGTGAAGGTGATGCTGTGCTTGTCTGATGGAAAACAGTGGTTGCAGACAACGGTGATTCTTAAGTACAGTCACATGCTGGTGTTGCCCTAGCAGCTAAATATTACAGAAAAATGAATGACACTTTCTCTGAAGCTCAAGGGGAAGGAGATAATGAATCAGCCACTTTGTTGAAAAGGTCTCAAAAGGCAGCAGACTGAGAAAGTTAAGCCATAGGATATAACATAATTGAAACAAAAGGCTAGGGCAGTGTCAATATCCTGGGTGGTACTTACCGGCCCACATGGCACCGTGGAGCATCTCGGATGCCACAGAGTCTTGGTGCTATCTGCAGAGCTGTGGACTTCTGTGTACAGGCATGGCTGAGTCTACCTCATACTATTCCTATATTTGGTGAGGATGGAAGAGGTAGGAGATGGGTCTTTGAGGGATATCTGAGGCAGCGTGATACAGAGATGCTTGAGCTAATGCCACTAGCCTCAGAAGTGGAAAATGTGTGACTGTGTGGAGGGGACACTAAGAGAGAGGTTCAGTGAGATTGCACTGCGCGCTTTGCTGTGCTGGCTCGAGTGCCTAGGGCCCAGGCTGCACAGCATTACATACGTGGCTAGCTTAGGAGCAGGTTTTCTATGTGCTTCTTTGCATGGGCCTCCCCAGAGGCTGTGTGTTTTGCAACAAGACTCCTATATTTAGCAGTGCAGTTCAGTTACCTTGTGATTTCATGAGCTGGTCAGTCTGGATTTTGGGTCCCTCATGCTGGGTTGTAAATGTTGCAATCCCTGATGTGAAGCACTGATGTAGATTCACTCTGGTATAAACTCATGGTGAAAATGCTTCCAGAAATCTAGGGATTACCTTTGTCCTGACAGACTTCTGTCAGTTACTTCATGCCACTTCCCTACCTTGTGCAGTAATTTAATTAGATTTCCCCACGCTAGCCCACAGCTGGTCCTTTCTCGGCCGTACAAGTTTATCACTGGTTTGGCTGGTTTATCACACCATTTGCTTGCACCTGCTTCAGTATGGCCATTACTTCTAGGCCATTCTACACGCATGCTGAATAAATGCCAGGCTCTGGGTCTGCAGCATAGAAAGGCACACCTCCAGGTCCTGCTTTGAGAAGAGCCTGGGGTGCAATAGGCTGCAATACCAGGCTGCAAGACACTGAAGGCTGTTGGAACAACAGAATTTGTGAGAGAGGCTTGCCAGCAACCAGGAACAAGAGATGCAAAAAAAAAAAAAAAAAAAGACAAGTTCATTGTGTGCCTCCCACATGTGCACAGCTTTACATGACAGCGAGCAGCTGTCAGGGACTTTGCATAAAACAACCATCTTTCATGATTTGGCACTCCCAGTGGGGGCATGAGCGAATGAGCCATAGCTGGCACAGGCAGTGACCATGATGGACTGCGGTCTGCTCCTCTCTGTTCTCACAAATACTGTGCAGGACACAGCAGGCAAACTGGAAACAAAATCATCAGAGTCAGGCAGGGTTGGACTAAAGTCTGAAAATGAAAGTTTTCTGTCTGTAATTCTTATGTACAAAAATACATTCTTTGGCCATATAGCAGTAACTGAAGAGATCTAGTAACAGCTTCAAAACATCAGCTAGATAGGTAGAATTGCCATGTAGGGAGGGTGGCACAGGGACTCCTTTTTTCTCAGTGTACTGGGGATCAGATGCCAGAACCAGGCCTGTTCAATGACAACAATGAGGCCAGAGAAGTCAAAAATATAGTTGTCATATGCCTCATCAGAGCAAACAGAGGTGTAAAGCATCCACAGTATTTGACAACGCAGTCATATTTCTGCTTCCCCAAGAAGAACTGAGCTTGGCCAAGGGAGCCAGCCTGTAGGAATATGCGTCCCATTGACAGTGCCAAATGGTTGCGAAGCAAAATCGGCAGTGAATTCCTCTGCATCCAGAAGTTGTGTGGGGCAAGACCTGCAGGAATGGCAGACGTCACCTCTTGATGTGGTGATCACATTACCAGGCTCCAGCTCACTGGCAACACAGTGAAGGGAATTAGGGGCTGCCTGCTGCCAGATGTCAATAGAGCGATGGGTCTCTCGTGTTGCTCCTTATCTGGAGAGCTCAGCACAGCAGATTTCCATCTTGCTCATTCCTAAGTCCTCCATTGGTCTTCCCACATTTGCAGTATAACCCTTGCACGACAATTTTCCTTTCTCAGCCTGAGACCGTACACGGAGCAAGCCACTGGCCTTGAGAAGCAGGTCTGCATCTTGTGCCTTCTCCTGACTGTGGCCCCAGGTTAACCAGGCCCATCTCTCCCTCGATGTAGCAAGTGTTCATTAAGCTGCAAAATCACTTGAATGACTGTGACAGAGATGCTGCTTGGAAAGAGCAAGGCAAGTCCCCTAGGGCAAATGTCCAAAAAAACATTTGCACAGTGCAAAGGGGTTTATGTCATGGAATGAAAAATACTGGAAAGCAGAGGGATGGGGATGATGCAAGCTGTAATAGCTGGCAACAGCTGGACTTTGTGATCACTGTTCCATACTCTGTGCAGGTAAGTGCAAATGTGGCCAATGGTGCAAAGAGCACTCAGTCATGTACTTGTGCCTCAGTCAGCTCAAGTGTGAGTTAATCACTGAATGACTGAACAATGTGCAAATTCAGCACTAATGAACACAAAATAAAATCCATAGTAAATGGCACAAAATAGAACCACTTTTTTTCTTTCTCTGAAGTGTCTAGAGTTCATTTCTTTAGTGTAATATTTTTACAGATGTGTACAATGCAGTTAAGGGGAACTTGGTTCAAACACGTCTAAAATACGGCTTACTGAAATAGTCTGAACACCTGCAGACACGAACATCTGAAAAGCTGTTTAGGTTCAGAGCTGTGCTAGGCCACTTGATCAAAAAGTAGTAAAGAGCTGTAACAGCAGCACTGATAGAGGCTCTAACAATGAGATGAACATAAGGATGTGGTTTGCTCTAAAGAAGGTCTTGAAAGAAGGTAGGAGGGGGAAGCAGGAGCGAGAGGTGGGCTGCTGTTAAGCAGAATGGTAGGAGTTAAAGCGTAGTGAAAGGAAATAGCTGAGGCTGTAAAAAAGTGAAAAAGGTTACTGAGAACTGAAGAAATCACAGAAGAGACAATTTGGCTGAATAGAGCTTTTCCTAAACTTCTCACTCCTATTTTTAAAAGTTGTTATAGCCTATATGGTTTGTAGCACGAGAAGGTATGTACGCATTTGAAAGTCAATTTATTCTGATCCTTCTCCTGGAAGCAGAGCAGCAAACATGACATCCCAAACTAGGAATTAATTGATGAACATGCAACCTGAGGAAAGACCTGCATTTGGTGGTGAAAACAAAGGACTCTCCTGTCATGTCAGCCTCTGCCCAGCCAGGAAAGCAAGGAAAAGTGATCAAGACCTTTTGTAGCCCAGCCCCTGGAAGGAGAGTTAAAGGCCAAGTCTAATATGACCTCATAAAAATGGAAATTTCCTTTATACCTGCGTTGTCCCAGGTGTGACGCCTCCACCTTGCCACATGCTCACCTCCCCAGCTGCCTACTCCTCGACCAGCCCTGGCGCCCAGGGCTGGAGCATGTGCCCTGGCCGAGGGGACTGCATCATGCCTGGCACGGGGCAAATGTGAGCTAAGGGTCGCTTCCTCACACAGGATGGAGAGGCTGTCCATCAGCTGAGTAGGGTGAGTTCCCAGAGCCAGGAGCTTGGCTGTGAGCACATGGGAAGAAGTCTGACCTCAGGTAAGAGCCGAGTGGGCTGTTCTGCAGGTGCTGGGGACTAGGGATATGGGGCCAGAGTGTGAGGAAGGAGCATCTGTGAATGCTCCAGGCGGGGTGAGGCTTCAGTGCAGCAGCAGAACTGTGACGCCCAGTGACACCAAGTGGTAGCAACCAGGATGCAGTAGTTATTTGTGACACTGAAACCTAGGGCTGATTTTTCCTCCATGCTCTAGGATGTGCATGCTTACTACAACCATCATAAATTGATAGGGAGACCTAAGGCTTGGTGGCCTGAATTTGAAGCTGCTAAAGCAAAAGGTTTCCAAGATACAGCGTCACCCTAAACAAGTTTTCCATGTGACTTGAGAGTTTCTCACTTTGCTGAGACTGAAGTTCTGGCACTGATTCTGCCCAGCTTTGCTGCAGACTGCCAAGCCTGCCAAGCATGCAGCAGTTTCCACAAACAATCTTATTTGCTAGTCGAGTGATCAGAGTAAAAATCATCTCGTGCCTAGATGAAGTGACGCAGAAAGTCTTTGTAGCATGTGCCACAGGATTGAAGCTCTGCTGCAAAGTACTGCGTGCAGCTGGCCAGATGCTAGAGAAACCGAGTGGCTTGTGATGACATGTGGCTCCCTCGGGATAGGAATTGTACATGCTGCTGGGTTTCAGCAGGGTTTACTTTTGGAACAAGGTAACTATTTTGAGCATAGCTTAGAGCATAGCTTCTGGTCCAACAGCTGGTATTTCAAAGTGTTTGAGATCTCAGAGTGTTGCATTCAAGCTAATAGAATGATCACCTTATTCCTGTGACAAATCTAATCCTTAGGGAAAATCTTTTCAAACAGTGCATTCAGCTAGATAGGCACATGATGTGGATGCTGTTGTTGAAACTGTGGGTGGAGATATAACCAAACAGATTTCTACTTGCATTAAATGTTTTACATTACCATTGCATTGAGAAGGATGGAGGCGCTTGTCACAGCTATTGCTTCTTTCTGAAGTTAATTGCACTTTAAAGGTGGTTTTTGTCACACTAGAAGCAAAACTAGTAACTGCCATGAATGACCCAATGCAACAAAGCAGCATAAATATAAGATCATCAGTCGTTGATGTAGAGTCAGATAAAGTTCCAAGGAATTAAAGACAAAGGTAAGCTTATAGGGATAGTTGTTTGAAGTTAAAAACTTCTGCATCATCTAAGGCTTATTCTACCCTGTAGATCTCAGGCATTTAATCTCATTGCAACCATTTCAGAGGTTTCCCATACGCAACTGAGACTAGTTGTCAGACGTAACGATTTATTGAGATAGGGATGGACACTGATGGAGTGTGAGGGCTGTGCAGTGCGAACGCATGGACTGATGCTAATGTGAAGGCTAGAGCCCTCTCTCTTTAACCATCCTCACTCAATAAAATGGTCCGCATCAGCTCCACTGATTAGATTAAATCCAAAGGGGGAATCTAGAGCTCATTGTCACTGACGGCGAAACTTGCCTGCGCTTGGATTTTAATATATCAGTTTTTCTACCAAAGCAGACATAGGTTAAGTCTAATCATTCAAATGAAATATTGTTCCTCAACTACACTTTAAGGCTAAGGCTTTAAAATCTTTCACTACATTGTGGAGAATATGTACGTGGTCGCACAGCACGCATGTGGCACTCTCTCCTGAAGAGAATGGAAATTATTAAACGAGGCACAGGCTTAGTGAGCTGCAGCATGGAAAGAGAGAAGGCTCTGACTCATCCACACTGCAAAGAACCGCATGAGACTGCAGTTTCACTTTTTGATGTGGTCTCATTACAGAAATGTATGCCGGCTGAATTATTACTATGAAACGCTATTCCTTCCACCTGGCTAAACACTTGGTAATTTTACTTCAGGTTCTGGGAAAAGGGAGCTCAAGCTGCTGCAGCTGGTGCTGTGCCCACAGTTTAATTAATAATTCAGTCCTTAGCCCCTTCAGGAAGGAACTGAACTCTCCCACCCACCCTTCTTATCCACTCCAAGGCCGAGTAAAGAAAGAGCATACAGAAAGGACTGGGTCTAGTCCTCCAAGGCCTACGCACGTGGGAAACTGCATGTGGACACTGTAGTGAAAGAAGGAGGCCTCTGTTGTCAGCATTCCAGATGGTGCTTTTTTGTAAAGAATGCTTGGCAAGATCAGGGAGTGCTCCCATCTTTTACTGGAATGATATAGTCAGAGAAGACCGAGAAGCTTTTAGATGCCCATTCCCTCCCTCAGCATCTGAGGAGCCCACCTCTCCCTTACTGCATACATCTGTAGATCATTGCAGTGTGCCACCACTATGATTTAGAAACGCATTTAATCATAAAGAGTGTCAGTGCCTTTCCAATATGCAGTTACCTACAAATGATATTAATTTTAGCATTTTCATCAGATACACAAAAAGCTAACAAATAATGTCCAGTGCCTACTGGACACAAACTCTGTTCTGTGGTCTCCAGGCCTATCAAGAGAGGATACAGCATACCCTCATGCAGATACAAGGAAAGAGTGTTTTTCCCTTAACATTCACTAGTCCTTAGGTAAAATTTTACCAGAATTGTTCATTGAACAGGGATTTCAGGACAAAATATGTTCCACTGAGAAGTTTGTATTCTCCCTTCAGAGTCCACAGATAAATGCTAGCAGGACATTTTTGAGATGCCACCAGGCTCAAGGTGATAAGAATTGACTGTTTCACATAAATTATGTTGACATGGAGATTTTGAAGGAAGGCCCAAGAGAACTGGTCTGCCAGCCCTTGTTAGTGGTCGAGGTGTTTTGCTCGGATCGCATTATGTATGTGAATCTGCCAGATGGCATGGTATCAGCTTGGGAAGAGGGAGGAAGTGCAAGAGTGTCACTGGGGATAACTCCAAGCCTGAAAGTAAGATGAGAGACCTTGGCCTCATAATCTAACTCCCATTCTGAATTTTAAAAGCTAGTTTCTACCTATGATGGGGGAAACACCATCGTATAAATAAAAAACACTGGATTATTCTGGAAAAGACTCAGTCCTGCACTAATGAGAATTTCGTTACAACGTCCTTCTATCTACCAGCAGAAAACAGCTCTGAGGCCTGACCAAGTTCCCACTGAAAAGTAGTCACAATCTTTTCAGCCCTGTCCCACAGAACAATGAATATGACATCCCAGATGAGAGATGCATTATTGGATTAAAGGTCATGTGAAAGCTTTATCTTTGCCGGGGAGTTAAGTCCCTGAAATGAAGAGAAAGACTCTTCAACTTTAAGTGATTGGATTAGACCAGAAATGCCCCACTGGTCTCAGTGGATATTAAATATGAAATCTTCTGATGACAATTTTGATGGGTACTTTTGAAGCGGCATGAGGAGATCGAGTGTCCAGATGGCTTTTATTTTTCTGTGGAGTTTCTCTGCTTGACTTCTTTAGCCTTCTTTGACACTCTGGTCTTGATCATCAGCATCTGCTGGCTGAGTCACTTTGTCAGAAATGTAACCATTAACGAGCTGGGGAATCTCTCACTCGTTCTGATGATGCACAGCAGAAATAACTCTGCTGAAAGTCATCAGCCACTGCAGCTCTTTCAACATGGTACATGGTATAATAATGCCAGCATAAAGCTCAGTGGGCATAGGCAGATGGCCCAAGTGTTGGTGTGTTTTATTATCACAGAATCACAGAACAGTTGGGGTTGGCAGGGACCTCTGCAGATAGTCTGGTCCAACTCCCCTGCTCAAGCAGGCTCACCCCGAGTTGGTTGCCCAAGTTATATGCAAGTGCCTTTACGGCATAGGGCATTTTCTTCTCCACCATTTAAAAAAAGGGCATTATATCTTCCTGAGTCTCAGCTTTCAGTGACTGCATCTATCTTTTGATGCAGGAGCAGATGAGCAGGTACTCAGAAATAGCATCCTGCACCCGCCCCTAATTTCAGGTGTCTGGTCCCAGAGCAGAGCCTGGGTGCCAGCATGGTGTCTGGGGAGCATGAGAGGCCCGGGAGGAGGGACCAGCAGAGCAGTCTGCTGGAGCCACTGTGCTCCACAGGCAGCTGCATACATCTGGCAGATGCAAATCCTACCTCAGGGGCCTTTCAAGGGCTGCAGAGGAAACTCGGCCCGTTTAGCACCTGCAGACCTCAGCGCTCTTCTGAAGGAAGATGCCTCCGGGCTCTTTTTCAAGCAGCTAAGCGGGAATCACATGAAAGCACCCCAGGAAGGCTGCTGCTTCCATGTTACATGTTAGCCCTGCAGCACGGTTACCTGCACATGTGGAAGCCAAGCTGCAGTCCCTCTCCTTGCTCCTTTTTCCCAGGTTCCTTCCCCATTGCTGTCCCTGGTGCTCCTCCCTGGGCAGCTGTGTCCCCCACGCTGGTGTCCCCGCTCCTCAGGCACTGCACCCAGGCTAAGTGGTCTGTCTGAGTGTATTCACTCCAGGGTCACTGCCTACCATGTTGCTCCTCATCGTAGCAGCTAGGAACTGGCAGCCTGCTGGTTAGCCAACTCTCAGGAAACGGGCCAGCTTCATTTTCTTTCCTTATGCTGCTCAAACTCACATCTCCCATGTCCCACAGGGGTACTCAGCTCCCGAGCAGCATGGAGAAAGCACGCCTCTCCCATCACCGGAGCTGCAAAGGGACAGATAGAAAACAAGGCACAGAGCATGGCCACGTAACCTAGGATTAAAGCACTCGCCTGTGAAGAGATGTGGGCTCCGAGCCTTGCGTTCAGGGCTGTTTCTAACAGAGGGCCCAGACCCCAGGGATCACCTCTCTTCCAAGGGGCATCTTAATGGCATCCTTCACAACCAGACACCTGCCTATATGTTGCTCTCTCGTCTCTATCCCTCTCTGGGAACCTTCAGTTCCTGTGCAGCTTGACCAAGAGGATAGAGAATGTCATTTTCCTCTCACACTATCTTGGTAGTGAAGACATTTTTAAGGAGATAGAAGATTTGGGGTTATATGAAGGGATCTGCCACAGGTTTACTGTTTCCTAATCTGTCCCATGAAGCAGCTATATAAAAGGTGGAAGTGCTGGCTTCTTCTCTAATTGTTCGCAGAGTGCTGATTTTCCTGGTCTGTGTTTGCTTCCATGATGCCTCCTGCTTCAGGCCCCTTGAGGAATTCAGGCTGTGGCTACATGATTAAATTACTTTGGAGCAGGCTACTTGGTTAAAGTATCTCTCTAGTGCCTGGGTGAATGCTCTTGCTCTGTGATGATGTGTGAAGCCATTTACACCTTGTTACCTCGCGTTTTTACTGAGTAGGTGTGTACACGCCTGGGTAGTTACCACGGAATGAATGACACGCTGTAAATTCACACCATCAATTAATCTGTTTGTGTACCCATGCTCTTAAACGGAGGAATACCCTCACAATTGTGGGTAAGGGAAGGTGTGAGGAAGATAGCCTGTCAAAACAAGCGCTTCTGCACATATTTAGCAGGAAAATCAAGAGGCTGAGAAACTCTGTAGTCACAAATTGCATGTCTGCAGGCTTGTCTGCAGTTCTGGTCCTCTCAGAAAGACGCAATGGCAGCACCAGCACCACATCAGAGTTGGACCTACCCTGGAGAACAGCATGGGGAAGGGATCACTGATAGGAATGGGGGAGCTGGAGGACTGAGGGTGGCATTTTCAACTCAGGTGCCAATGTCCCAATTAAAATGGGAAGGCACCCAAACTCCTCCTTCTGGGTTCACGTAGCCACAAAAAGAAGGATAAGAAAAAAGATTATTGCTTGCTTTTGCAGGATGAGATGGTGAAATTTTGGAAAAGAAGAAAAAAGCTGAACTTACCTTGGTGTTTAATAGTATGGTTCGCGGCCTAGAGTTAGATATGCCCTCGAATCTAAAATGCTGGCCCAAGCAGTCTTTCTTTGCTTCCTATACTCACCTTGGGCTTGCCTTTTCCCTATGGAATTATTATCATGTATTTAATGACTGGATTATAAGGTAGTTTTGCTGCACAGAATGTCCTTTGAGAGCCTTTAGAGGTCTTTATCTTATAGCAGACATAGATCCCACTTCTTAAGAAGTTGCTGCCTTTTCCTCAGACTCTCATCTCTGCCTCCATCCCCATCTGTGCAAGCACTTGCATGGCTTTACAGTAAACTGGAAAAGGAGCCCATGTGGCTGAAAAATGCTGCAGCATTGAATCAAGGCTTGTCTGGAAGTTCAGCCACCAGTGCCAGCTTACTGGTAAAACGCACATGGTCGCAGATTGCACCATACAGGGGTAGGCAGTACCTGATAGTAGGGCTGCAGCAAAAGTGCGGTGCCAGAGCCTCACACCCCAAGGCAGACAAGGCAGTGGCAGGTCTCATTCATTCATTCATTTCAATCTGCGATGGGCTTTGAGGCCCAAGGAGGGCAGAACTGTTTTAAATAAAGGTGATTTAATAATCCCCCTGCGCTTCCTCCAGGTTACTTTTAACAACAGCATCAGTTTGTTGCTCTAGATTTGCAGGCTTTGTTCCCACTTTTTTTGGAAGCAGTGCACTGATGCTGTCAAGGACAGGATTCGTCGAGGTTAAGGGGTGCAGATGCAGGGTCTGGGTGCTGGCCAGGGGCACCCTCAGCTACAGAGCAGGAGCCTGATGTGGAGCAGTGGGAGACCTCTGGCTGCAGGTGCTGATGGTGGAGGACACAAGCACGTGCCTGTACCAACACGTGCGCGGCCCTGACGCATCAACCATTCAAGGTAGGAACCCACGAAACTCTTGGGCTGCTGATAAACGTTGCTTCCCCTGCAACACTGAAAATGGTTTTGTAACTACTGGGACAAAGAATCAGAAGCCTCTGGGGACCCTGAGGACCCTTTCTTTGATGTGTATGGGACATTACTCCTCTCGAGCACTCAGAAACTCACAGAGGTGGTTTCAGTGAGATCCGGAGCAAAGTAACTGGTGCCTCCCATATGTTGTTTTTCCACAGACTTCTTGTATTTGCGGTGTGCCTCAGTTTCCTCATTCAAAAAAATGAGGGCAACAACACTTCCATTCGTATTAGGATGAACTAATTCAGTGATTCTGATATGCACAACGTGCCAGGCAGGGCTGGAAGGCTTCCCCCTGGGAAGCTGGTAAGAAGAGCAGGACCGCTGCCTTAGCCCAGGTTTTGTAGCTACTGCTGAAGAAAAGGAAAAAGCAGTTTTGTTTTCTTTTTAAGTATTTTTTTAAGTTATTTTTTCTACGTACCATTAAGCAGTCACATTAAGGCTGGGTGTTAAAATATCCTCCTGATTCTGGAGTTTTTCACACAGGCTCAGATAATGTGGCTGAGCTACTTGCACTGTGCATTGATTGGTGGGTGAGCTGAAGTAAACTAAACAGCTTAACCACAGAGACCTGTTTTCTTTCTGCACCGGAAACACCTGCCAAAAAGGCTGTGTTCACTCAGACTGTATGTAGAAAAGCCCCGAATTAAACTTCCATCCATATAATAATAGGCTGTGAGATGATATTTGGTACACTAATTTAAATTAAATGCAGCTCATTGTTACTTCACCAGGTGCATGGCTAACATAGCGGTGCGTGAAAGCAAGCCTCTGTAAAATGTATTTTTCACAACTGCGCACTGCCAGTTCACTGGGAGGTTCATTTTTTCTTCTCCTGACTGAAAAGAATTTGGAAAAAAATAATTGTAATGGAATGTTTAAATGCAATATGTGACCATACGAATCATTTTATACAAGGCATTAGCTGTAGAACTGCTGGCCCCAATGTGGTGGCACAGTACTTTAGTTCAACTGGGAGTGCAGAGCCTGCGACGCACCTTGGTTAGCAGGTCTTCCGCAAGCACGGGCAATCAGCAGAGCAGCGTGCTTTCTGGGTCTCACACCCGCCAGGTTTCTCCAGGAGTGTAAGTGCTGTAGCCCTCCCCCAGGGCAGGCTGAACCCTTGGTGCCCCCAGAAGGGGATACCATGTCCTTTGCCAAAATGGTGACCTTGCACTCCTGTAATTTGCTGAATGAAGCTTGGTAAGAACTCAGAGCTTCATGAAGGGGAACAGCAGGCTGCTTGTATCCTCTCTGGACTTTTTCTGTACAGTCTGCATGATGAAAGCCCTCACCAGGTCAAAACTTTTGAGTGCTAGAACCTGCAGTCCTTCACTCTGTGTCCAGCAGGGCAATGCACAGACGAGGGGAAGACCGTAACATCTCATTGGGAAAGCAGTTCAATATTTTTGCCTTCTCCTTTTGACAGCTACCCACAGTACACAATCCACCGCCAGTGCCCTTTTTGTCAGCTCTTCTCCTCTGACAAAACAGAGACTTGCCAAGCTGGGCACATTTAAATGTCAAGATTTGGGAAGAGTTCATTCTGCCTCTTTTAAACTTGGCTAAACTGGGCCCAGTAAAAGCCCAAGCAGCTTTTGGCAAACTATCTACATCCAGTACGTTTTCCATGCATTGTTTGTCCAATAACGAGATCAAAGTTGTAGTGCTGGGGACGCTGGTGGGGACAATTTACGACCCATGAAAGCTGCCCCTTAAGTCATGGAAACCCGTCCGAGAGCTCTTAACCCTCCAGGTGTCATCTCCTACCTGCACCTCTGGTGAAAACAGCAGTAGGAACCAAATGGGCTATGAAAGTTTTAACACTTGGGTGGGAAGGGCTAAGAAGATAAAAGCTTAGTGGGAAAGTCACCTCAGGGCATGCTTTTGCTCAGCATTAATTCATAGACTGGACTGTCTAGTGCAAACCTGGAAGTGCTTTAGTGCATATGCTTTAATCACAAAGTAAGGGTGTCAGCCTTAAGTAAGCAGTGCTCTGTACCCATCCATTGTGTATACTGCACCAGGACTGAAGACAGTCAGATAGCAACAGATAAGGTATCTAATTTCCTAATTAGACTGTGCCCAGGGATAACACAAATAAGGGAACAACATTAAGTAACGAGCCCTTTATGGAGCAGGGGTAAGGCTCTTGCATCGGGCAGGTGGGCGTACAGTCCCACCACCCCTTGTGGATGGGGCTGCCCCCTTCTGTCTTGGTCTTGTACCTAGTTCACTTCAGGGGTCTGTACAGGTGAAAGCGGTCAGCAAGTCCAGTCTGGCAGAAAGTGATGGCTCCGAGGGCTGTGTGCCCTTGAGGAAGGAGGATGGCATTGGGTTTCAAGCTACAGTATGCTGAATGGCTTGCACTGTTGCTTGTTATGAGCACCACCCAGTGCAGAGCAGCTCTCAGGACATGGTGGATATGTCTCCTAGATGTCTCTTAGCATTTTGCTTTGCAGCAGTGTGCTTTTGTGAAGCTCCCAAAGCATGCCAAGAGTAGATGATCAAGAGCTTTGCACTGTAGCATGGACAAACTGGATTTTTCTTGGATGAAATTAAACTGGAAACTATGCTTCAGTGCCAACAGGAAGAGACACAAGGCCCTGAAACATGAGTGGGCTGCTCCACACCTGAAACACTCCTGAATGTGCTCAGGATCCATGTGCCATAGCTTCTAATGATATTTTGAGAACATGTCATTTTCCAAATGCTGAGTGTTTTATGAAGAGCTGAAAAGTATCTACTCACTGCAACAGCCACTGGCTTTTCTTCGTGTTAGACTTCCTGGCCCTTTTCTTCTCTCCTTTTAAAAACCCAAACTTTTGTTATTCATCTCGTTTCTCCTTTCTTTTCTGTTGCTGTTTGGTAAATCAAAGAGATGACTGGTACAAAAACTGCTGAATTGCAAAGCTTTCTGTGGGATGCAATCTGGGCAGCTGCAGAACCCACTTTCCAAATTTCTGCAGTGAGGGCCAAAAACCTCTTTGGAAGAACCAGCCTTTGGCAATCAAACGTGCAGATAAAGCACCAGGGCTCCAGCTGAGGTGTAAAACTTAAATGTCCTTTGAATGAAGCATATTTAAAAAGGAAAAGCACAAAAGGGAAAAAGCACAAAAGGGAAAAAGCACAGAAAGGACAAAACAGAAAAAAGGAAAAAGGCCCCACACTCATCTGAACTCAGTGGCAACAAGAGCGCTGCATCCCTACATTCAGAGCTGGAGGAGATACTGGAACAGGAACAAAACTACTCAAGTAGGTTACTGGAGCAGCAACACGATTTTTCTCTACAGATGATAAGCATTGCCTCTGTTCCTTCCATGCTTGTGGAATTTCACCTTATTTTTAAGCTTCCTTCATATACTGTGCACAGGCTATACCTGTCACTGATACTACATGTGCAAGTGTATTCTAGTGTATGATCACTGACAGTGCATTTTTAGTAAACTCTTCTGTGGCCTTTGCTGTTTAACCTCCTAAGGAATTTTATCCCAAAAGTTAGCAGCAAGTAAACTCAGTACAACATGCCTGCAGTGTGAGAGGGCACCAGATCTCTTGCTGCCTAGCAACTTGGGACGAGAAGGGGTTGGGTGTAAACCGACCTTGCAGCTACGCTAGCAAGTATGCTATTGGGAAAGCCAAGACTTGGTTCCTAATCGACCTAGTCTTGAAGTATAATACTCGCCTCTGACAGAACAGGAGCAGCATGCCAGAAGGTAAAGGTGTGGGTAAACCTAGACAAACCGATTATACTGGGTATTCCAATAGTATTATCTTTATGAATACTCAAAGAAGAATGGATGCGTAAACTAAGACAACAGGCTTTAATAATTTTAAAGTCTGAGCTTAACAGGTCTAAACTTGGATCCAGTGTCTAAGGCTTTATCTCCATAAAGAGTTCCGTTGCTACCTCCAGTCTTTACACTAGTTTACATGCACTTCTTGAGGATCACGTTTAAATACAATTCTGCTGCACTTCTCTGTGGACTAGTAGAGTGGATCTATCTGGTGACACTGCTAGTGTAATATCTGGCTAAGGTGTTTTTTTTAGGTAGTTAACCAATTCCCCTTCATTAGGAAATCACTGCATTTCCGTGCTGCTGTGCTCACAGGATTATAGAATTGTTTGTGCTGTAACGATGCAAAATTTTACCCCGTGACGTGTATAATGCTCATTAATCGGTCATTGAAATCTCCTTGGAAATTTTAACAACACATCAATTAAAAGCAATTTGTATTCACTTGCCAGGCTTTGTTACCCAGGAGTTGTTGCTGTAGTAACTTTGCCTCAAGGATGCACAGTAACAAAAGCTATTGGAGGTTGCTCTCTTGGAAGATGGTGCCCCAGGAAAACTTAACCACAAAGGTGTATTTAGGATGTAATTTGATTAAATCTTTTTTTGGCATCTGTTCTGGAGCTCTTTTCCCTGCTAGGAAAAAAAGTAACCTTTGCCGTTTGGAAGCTGCTTACAAAGCTTATGAGGAACTGTTCTGGGACATCTGCTCTGCACAACGGCATTCAGCAGATTTTTGAGAGTTCTGCCTCCATCCTTCCCTGTTTGGTTGGCATCACTCAGATCATCAATGGGGATAGCCAGAGAGGCTTTCCTGTCTCTGAGCTGGCTACAACGAGCTCTACATCCTTTCTCATTCCAGCTCTTAGGTGGACTGTAGAGATGGACCGTGCTTTCATCTTCGAGTTTGTTACCATCATGAATACTCTGGTTTCTTTCTGAGATAGGCCAGAATCCTTTTCCCTCCTGGGAATTTAAAGAGCAGTAGATTGAGAGCATTTACCATCATTGTAGCTGAAAGCACTATGCCCTTCTTCCTTGGAAAGATTACCAATGCATATTTAGATTTTAATAGAGAGCTGCTGGGTGAGGATGGAACAAACTTTCAACTGCACACCTGAGGACAGCCTCAAGGTTGGTGTTCCCAGTGTTATCCTGGTTACTGTAGCCTGCTACACTTTTGTGAAGTACATGAGTGCTTTTCTAGTAGCACAAGGGATAGCAACATGGGTCCTCCAGTCACTTTCATCCAATTTGTCATTGCTGCATGCCAAACACTGTTCCAGGAGAGGAAGGCAGATAAGGACCCCATGTGCGATCATACGGCACAAGGCCTGGAAGTATCATACAAAGTACAAATGCTTGGGCCTATGCAGTCAGTTCCCCACCACTGTGCATGAAACACAACCCTGCTTTCCTTCCCAAACACATGCCTTTTCCCTCGTGAATAAAACATTTAATGATAACCCCAGAACCCTCTTGCATTTGCACAATAAGCCAGTCTTCCTGCTCATTCATGCAGCAAGCCCTTTTCCTGCCTCTCCTCTTGTGTATCAATTCTTTCCTTCCCCACCCTTTCGCAACCCAGCCTAAGACCTCTGCTTCCCCTGGCACACTTCACTTGGGTGTTTTGAGTAACCTCATTACCTTGTCTAGAGTTCTAGACAGCCTGACATACCACTTAATTCCCACAAACAGGCAAGGTCGGTACACAGGGTCAGCATCCACAGTGCATGAAATTCCACAACAACCTAGACAAAAACTGTAGAATGGGAATTACCAAGTGCAGGTCAAGGGAGTAACAGATTGCAGTCTGCTATTACACCTTATGTCTTTGCAATGTTTTCTGCCATTAAAGTTTCTCTTGGAAACTAGATGGGTGTTGAAAAATATGGGCTTACGCTGGCTGCTTACTGTACACCTAGTTCACACCTAGCTAGTTCCTGAATGCACTGATGTGATGCACTACCAGGCATATCATTAGACACCCTTGTTATAAGGAAAGGGGAGACACAGCTCGCTTATGATCCTGCTTCTCAGACATTTGTAACTCAATCTGTTCTAAGGTTCTGATTCTTTAACAAGTACTAAGAGCCCTGATCACTAAGCGTCAATTATGCTATCTTTTTCTTAGTGTTTCTTGCTACAAGAAAGGCTCCTTTGAGCTCAACAGGGTCTCTGATGTGTAATGTCATTTCAATTAAAGGCTATTTTTGGTCAGTGTCTGGGTTTGATACATCCTTTGAAAGGGCTCAGTGAAGGAGCCTAGGAAGTGTTAAGGGGCAGGCTCACATGGGTAGAGGAAGGATAGGACTGAGAGGGCAGCAGCTGCTTAGGTTGGATACAGCTGCTGTGGAGCTGGATAAGAGTGCCAACTTCTGCTAGCGTTACGTTTGGCTAACAGCTAAATCCCCTCCATATCCACAGCTTCCAATCACCGATTACTAGCTAGCTTCCCTTCTCATTCCGTGAGACAGTAAAAAGGATGCACGTGCTGTACCAAGTTACCTTGTCACCACTGTGGTGACTAAAAGCCTTTGACTAGGGCATAGCACAAGAAAAAGTCACTAAAAGAAAATGCAGTTTATCGCTATGATTACAGAAGGTCAAAACACTGACAGAACATGCTCAGTAGGACGCAAACTGATGCACAAGTCATAAGAATTTTAAACCAAGGTACTCTATTCTCAAAGCAGTTGAAACAGTAGGTGGGGGGGGAGTAACCTTCTACTAGTTGCTCCCTTTCTCTGTAACTTTACAGAACACAAACTTTATTCTGTAGAATCATTTCTGCGTTGTAGAAGATATTCCATAACTATGGAAACTCAAGGTGGCTAGAACTATGCCCTCTTCAGGATTTTCATCACGACCTTGTTACTTGGTTAATGGTTCATCAGAATACCCATGAGTTATTGCTGTTAGAACAGTCCCCAAAAGGGATGTACACCATAGTGCTTTGGAAGAAGTCCAACAAGCCTAAGAGTACAGTGAAAGACTGTAATGGAACTCCCTTTTTGTCACGGGCATACTATTTGAATGCACAAAGAGGCTCTCTCTCCTTCTGGCTGTGCTGCCATGTAGATCCAGAGAGCTTCAACAGGACAAATCCACTTCTCTAGATATCCTCAGCCTGATGAAAAATCTCTCCTGTTCCACGTGAGGTGTCTGCAAAGGTTTGCGTTCCCTTCACTCAGCTGGAGATCACTCAAATACAGGAGCTTTGGATGCGCTACGTTTTGGTGGTTTACTGCCATCTCTTCTATGCGAAGTGCCTCCCAAAGAGCTACAGTAAACAAGGCACAAAACAATACACATTCATAAGGATAGCAGCGCAGAGATTCCAGAGCCCCCAGGAGAGACCTTAGCACTTCGATGGTTACAGGAGAGCATTTATCCTCTGAAGGCCCAGTCCTAGGTTTAAACCTTATCATGTGACAGATAACAGGATCCTGAAGAGGATCAGAATGACCTACTATGCTGGAGATGAAGGACAGTGCTTCCACATACATTGTTATGTTTGTAGAAGGCAGATCCTGGGATTCCATAGCCACCAAGAACTCTCTCACTCGATACGACAGAATTGGCCACACCGCAGACAGAGCCATGCCTTCTCTAAAAAGAGGGAAGTTTTTCAGGCCCTCATGGTAGGCCTGCCAAAGTTGTCTATCGCCCGAGTCCTCCAGCAGTGCCAGAGTCTTCAGGGGCCAAGGGCCCAAGTGATGCTTCTGAAGAAGCCAGCAAAGCTCACCTGATGAAAAACATTCAGCATTAGCAACAGCTAACAAGGCAGTCTTATAACCAGTAAGCAGACAAAAGCTTCTGCCCAATGCTTCAGTCTTAAACCTCTCATAAAAAGCTCTCTTGCATGCTTTCGAGTCTCATCCGCACAGCTTTTGAAAGCCACGGCACCACACAAAGATTAAACTATTAGAAAACATCACAGCATTATTTTTTTTCCCCTTAAAGCCCTGTCTCAATCTGGAGACAATCTCAGCACACCTGAGCAAAGTTGTCACAGCTGCCAACACAAGGAGTAGGGAAAGACAAAGCAGTTAACAGCAGCAACAGCTTCACCAATGCACACCGGTCCCAGGCAGCTTCCAGCACAGGGCCAGGCCGCACAAAAAGGCCCATATCGGCACACTGACCCTCTACGTGCTCCCCCAAGGCCATACTCACCAGCTCCTTCACCACCTCAGGCCTCCGCTCTGCTAGGACTCCATGACCCAGCACACCCAGCCAAGTCCTGTTACTCCATGCCAGGCTCCTGCCACAGCAGCGCCCAGAAGGGTGAAGGGGCGGCAGGTGGCTTGGCCCAAGCAGCGCTGCTACAACAACACAGCATCACTGACAAAATGGCACCCCCCCGCAAGCTGCCCTTTTATAGCCGAGCCCTTACTCCTAGCCAATCAGTACGCTCCACGCTTGCCCTGGCTCTTCCCTTATCCAATCAGGGTGTGCCCCAGGGGCCTGTGCGTCCCGCTCAGCGCCCGGCGCCCCGGCGGGCGGGGGCCGTTGAGCGAGGGGCTGAGGGTGGGCTGCCGCCGCCGGGCGCCGCGGTGCCCACCTGCCCCTCCGCCTCGGCTCAACCGGCGCCACCCTGCTACCCTGGGAGAGGTCCGCTAAACTACCATTTATCACCTTCATTATGCTGCAATTGATGAACGAGCAGGTCTTAACAGCGGCTGTGCCCCCGGCGGGGCGGGGAGGAGGGGAGCAGGGAACGTGGTGCTGCTATAGCTTCACCGTGTTAGTCCGGTTGGTTTTGTCCATTTTCTTCCTCCCTTTACCTTAAATTGATTGCATTTTGTTACTAAGACAAACATGCTATGGGGCCGGCTGTGGCTCAGGACGTAAGGCCTGTACTCTTCTCCGATCTTGGTGGACAATTCATGTTTCGTTAGGGCAGACCGGTACGCGGCAGCCTCCCGGGCGGGAGGGAGCCGTACTCGCTCGCGGCGAGCCCCCCGCGGCTCCCCCAGCCGCTGCGGAGCCCGCCGGCAGCGTCCGTGTGCAGACAGCAGAGCTAAGTAAGAGTTTTATCAGACTAAAGCGCGCACCCCCAGGGCGTGCAGCTGGCACATGAGCAAGAGTGACTGCAAAATACCTGCCGAGAAACGCCCCCCGCTTCAGTTGACGCAGCGGGTAAGCCCGGCTCCGGCTCCCGCTCTCGGCGCCGCCCCGCCCCGGCAGCGGCCGCTTCACACCCGGAGCCGCTCCCCTGCCGCCGCGGCCTGGGAGGGGCCCGGCCCTGCCGGGACTAGCCGGGGGCGGGTCAGCCGGACAGCCAGTGGCAGCGCGCTGAGCCCGCAGGGCCGCTCCGATCACCCAATCGGAATAGAGAGATGTGCGAGCGGCTACGGGCGGCGGCTATAAAATGGCCGGTGCCGCGGCGCCTGGGTGGTTTTGAAGCCGTGTGGGGGCGTGGGTCGGTCTGTCTGTGGTTGCCCACCATGTCCTGCAGCGCTCCGGCCGGGCCCGCCGCCACGCCTTTCTGGGAGATGCTGGGGCTGCTGGCCCTGGAGCCGGGCATGGAGTGGCTGGAGAGGGACCTCGCCGGGCAGGCCGCCGCGTGGCGAGCGGCGGACAGCGCCAGCGGGACCGAGGCGGAGGCGGCGCGCCCGGGCGGCTGCCGGCGGCGCGGGGAGCGCGGCGAGGCGGCGGCCGGTAAGTGCGGGCTGCGCTGGGCCGCCGGCCCCGAGCGCGGGCGGCGGCGCCCGTGGCCGCGGGGTGTGCGCCGGGAGCGGAGGCGTGTGGCTCTGGTCGGTGGGCGGCTGTTGCTCTTGGCTGGCTGCCGTGGCTCCGGCCGGGCCTGTTTCCATGGGTTTGCTCGGGTTTCCGTGGGAGGGAGAAAGTGGGGAGAGACTGGGGCTTTGGGAGGTATCGAGTGAGTTCCAGTTCCTGGGTTGGGAATGGCTCTGTCTCCTGGTAGAAGCACGCTGTGCCCCCTTCACAGTCATGGGTTCTGTAAGCTACAGCAGCAGGACTTGATTTTAAACTTTTCTCTTGCTAACTTTTTCTGGGCCCCCTCCAAGAGTTTGTAAGTTGCAAGGGTGTTGCTCGTTTAACACCTAAAACGGGCCTGGTATTTCATACGTGGTGTTGCGATTTTGCAAAATATCTTTGCTCTTCAGCCACTCTGACGGGTGTAACTGAGTGTGAATCGAATGTCCTTGTGCAGGTAAACTCACAGCTGAGCATTGTTTAGGGTATATCAAATCGAGGGTCTGTCTTTATTGTTGTTTCAGTGGCATGCTTGTGCCCATTGTCAGCTTGAACTAATGAGGATCCTTTTTTGTAGGAAGGGAGCTTAGTCATGCTCGGAAGCACTCCTTGGGACCTTGGCCTCTGAAGACTTTGTCTTTGTTGGAGTGCTCGGGGGATGGTAGACTTTGGCAAGCCTACCTCAAAGGACTGAAGAAGTTTCTTGGCTTCAGGAAAAGCATGGGAATGCCTGCAGCCTGGCCAATTCCAGAGGATCAGATTAGAGGGTTTTTGGCTGTGGAATCTCTTTACGCATCCTCAGAGACACTGATGTATGTGGCTGCGCTGTCTTATGTATCCAGGCTGACTGGACACACTGATCCTCTGAAAGACAGAGTAACTCGTTGCATGGTTTTAGACTTGAAACATCGAGCAGGCATCCTGAGGGATAAATACTCACCTGTAACAATTGAGGTGTTGCGATCTCTTTTAGGAGCTCTGGAGTCTGTATGCATATCCCATTATGAATGTTTACTGTTTCGTGCCTTATTTACTGTAGCTTTCTTTGGAGCACTTCGAATAGAAGAGATGGTGGCAAAGCACCGCAATGTGTTGCAACCAGAACTGCTGTTTTTGAGAGACCTCCAGTTGACAGAAAGCATAGCAATGCTTTGTCTGCGCAGCTCGCCTGTGAGTCAGGAGAGACACGTCATCAGCCTTGGGCTGTCTGGAGAGCCATGGGTGTGCCCTGTTCTGGCCCTCCAGAGCTATGTGGGAGTTCGTTCGTGTCGGGAAGGGCCGCTCTTTCTGCACTCAAACAATCTATCTGTAACAAAGAGGGAGTTTATGACTGTTCTCCGGTGGGCCCTTAGGTTGCTTGGCCTTCACCCAGAGCAGTATGGTGTGCATTCCTTCTGGCTGGGGACGGTTGTCACCGCTGTGCGCTGTGGGTATTCTGAGGAAGACGTTACTCGCCTGGCAAGGTGGCCGTGTATGATCCCATAGAGATCATAACTATGGAGACCGATCGGAACACTGAAGCTAATGAATTATTTTCTTTCTGTAGTGCAGAATTCTAGTCTTTGGTGGTAATTTAGTATTAACATCTGTAATGAATGTTTTATCTCAGAATGGAATGATTTCGGAAGTTAACTCATGTTGCTGCTTGTGCTGTCTGTAGTGTTGAGGATGGGAAGACGGTCAAATGTGCTCTGTGTGGATTTCGTCTGTCTGTCTTGACAGAAAAGTGCTTTCAGAATTCTATCTTGTATAGTTTGAATTAATAAAAGCTTCCTTTTTATAAACAGTCTCTGCCTACTAGTCAGCTATTACTCTTCACCCAAAATAATTTGTAGACTTGGCTTTTAGAGCAATGAATGTCCAACAGACTGAGTTTTGAAGGAAAACTCGTGCAATTTAAGGTGATGATTACATGTCAGCTACCTACTCTCTTACAGTATAGGCTGGTGTTAAAACTTACAGCTGTGCCAAAAGATGCCACTGGGGTTAGAAGGGAAATAAGTAGCACTATTAGCCTAATAACTGAGACACTTAAAGTTGAGGTTTTATGAAACAGTGATATTCATAAGATATGTTCAAGGCAACGGTTTGAACTGTTTAGATGGGGGACAGCAGCTTTCCCATCAGGCAAATTCTGGCTCTGAAAATACATCACTTAATCTTGTAGCCTCAATTCCCTCTGAGCATAATTAGTCTAATCATAACTTTAAATAATTAAAATAGTGACAGTTCACTCAACGGTTAATGATTTCCTTAAGTTGTGTTACTTGTTGTCCTCAGTTCAACCAATAGTTCTTCTATTTTTTGGCTTGAATTTTAAGATATTTTTTAAAACTTGAGCAGTTCTCAACCCCAGTCTTAAAGTACAGTGATTTGAGTACTTCTCACTTTGTAATTTGAATTATATGCTGTTTGACAGCATGTATCTGAATGTACTTTTCAGCATATGGCTGGGTTGGGAGAGGATTGGTGGGTCTGACAGTTTGGTTTACGCTGGCTAAGAACTATAGTGAGCAAGTGTATTGATAATCCTCGTTACTATCACTGCTCTAAACATGGACTGTGAGAGTTGCTAAACTGGCTAATATTTGCATCTTACTCTGTCATATGCCCTTTTCTGAAAAAATCTATGGGTGCTAGCTGAAAGTTAAGGCTGGCTTGACCTCCATGTAAATAATTATCTGAGATTTCTATGAGATTTCTGGTTACTAGAAATTAAAACTATTCATTTGGACTGCCACCAATCAACTGCTCTTAGCTCTCTTGAGATCTTTGTTTTAGCTGCAGGTTGGCTAAAAGCTATTTGTGTTTCACTGTCTGGCTTTGTTCATTAGAAGTACTTGTTTCTTCAGTAACTTCTGTCTGGGTACATAAAATCTAGCTGCAAATAGAGCTGAGCTGAGGTCATGTGAACGTGGCATCTGCCCAGGAACTTAGCCTGGGGTCCCTACTGGCTGTTGCTGCTACTGCTTAGGCTGAGTAGACTCTTAATTGTTCCTTATGCAAGTGTGTTTTATGTGCTCTGTGCAAACCTTGATATATTTTTGCTCTCACCTGTGTATATGATGTATCTGCTTCCTGGGTTGTGCTGTACCTAGGCATGCTAGACAGGTTTACTGTCTATCATTTTGCTGTGAAGAGTATGGAAGGTCTGACATTTGTGTGGGTAGACTTGAGAGAGGAATCCTGGGGTGATTGCAAAGCACTGAGGAATAAGCAGCTCAGGTCACTGAGTTGCATAAGTCACCTTGGCTCCTTGGTGGTGGGATGATGAGAATAATTCTAGAAGTAATATATCATGTAGTCAGCCTACAGAAAGCCACTGGAGTAGTCTTATGTTTAAAACGTTATCTGAGGGCCTATGGCAGTAGGTAGCAAGGGAACACCTGCAACTGAGACTTCTATCTGTGTGTTCAGGGTATAAAATAGGTGAGGGAGTGATGAAATGTGGCCGAACTCCATCAGTGGAGAGTTTTCCAAGAGCAGAAGGAAAGGGAATGGGATTGAGATGGACCACTCCTGAAAAACCTGTCCTACTGCAGGACTTCCTATGATGGCCTTATCCCAGGCGGTGTCTCCAGCTGCTCTGAGGGATTAACAATCCTTCACCATTGAGTGAACTGACAGGCTGAGCTGGCTGCCCTGTAGCTTGGGGAGGAGAAAGATCTCGGATGGTCAAAGCTGACACACAGTGTATTTTTGATGCCTCATCTGATCATTGGCTGTTATACCAGTGTTTTTCCTGCAGAGGCTAACAAGGGTTTTTAGTGTGAATGGTAGACCTTCTGGTTGATGTATTTGCAGAAGTTATATAGAACTTGAGACGTACAGCTGAGCAGTCACCTTCCAGATTATGAAGGCTACTGTGGACTCTTAATTATTGTAAGCGAAGCTGTCTTATTCGCTCTAGAGAGAAAGGTTTACTAAACGATTGTCTCTAGTCACATTGACTTACTGCCTATGGAAAAACTAATTTGGCATATAACTTCTTGTTGATCATAAGGCTCTAAAGCAGAGCTGACTTGAATAGTGGACTTCAATGGGGAACTAAACTGGTAGTCAGGTTCATCAGGTTCAGCGTGGAGGGAAAGAGTGTGCATTCCTAATGAGTGTATGTTTGAAGGTGCAGAGCCTGACACGGGAGGAACCAGGTGCAGAGGTTTCTCCCTTTCCCAGCTTGCTTTGTCATGGGCACGCTCACCAATGGAAACATGTGGAGCCTATGTGTTTTCTCTTCAGTAGAAAACTTGAGTTCTGGTGGAAGAGGGTAGCCTAATCTAAAAGGCACAATTCAGTTGAAGGGGGAAAAGCCCCTAAGGTTTTTAGGCTTTTTTTGATAAAATATCTTTACGACAAAGCTAGAAAGTTGTCAAGGTATTCTAACAGGAGGACATCACAAACTGCTCGGAGGATAAAAGTCCTTTCTCCAAGTAGATCAAAGTAGCTGCACCAGAATTGCGAAACTGGGAGGTATCAAAATAGTACAGGTTGTCAGACAGGCTCTGCCATCCCTGCTTGCCAGGGCCTGGGCTCTCCTATTTAAGTAATTTCCACAACAAAGTGGACATCCCAGATGGGGAGACAAGAAGACTTGCATATATTTTTAGTGTAAATGGTGTTCTGGTAAGATGGGAATAGCAGTGTTGATGTTAGCGCCTTTAACGTACGTTTTGTTTTAAAGCTTAGAAGTAAGTCCATCTTCTGGGCTGCAGGCAAACCCTGACGTTTGTATTTTGCAGATAAATTCCACAGTGACTACTTGACACTACTGGAAAATGGAAGTGTGTCTTACTGTAGAGCTGTATTTTTACCATGTTTTTCCAGTGTGATACATGAAACAGAAGATCAAATTACCTTTTTGTTTCTATCTGTGTTCTGTAGCTGTGGCTAGAGATGTTGATCTTGTACCCTCAAAGCAGAAATGAAGTCTAGGAAGTAGCTGGGGAGAGGAAGAGGATAGCGCTATGAAACAACTTCACTGAGTTCTGAATCCTGAACTTCTACAATTTCTGGCATTCCTAATTGTTGAATGTAAATAATTACGCCCTTCAAAGAAGGAAAGGGAACTGAATGGATGTGCTATTGGCTCATTTGGTACAGAGTTGTCTTTTGGAATGAGATGTCATAATGTGCTACTACCTGATTTCTGAATGCAGCATACCAGCATCTTATTCACTGCTTATGTTTGGGGTTGCCTTGCAGTAGTCTTGGCAGAAGGTAAAGCACTAGAGAACATTATGCACCACAAATCCCATGCTATTTTTCTTATGTATAGCTTCCCACCAAGAGTGGATCGGATCATGCCTCAGAGTCCAGACCTGAACATGCATTGATCATTAATACTGTTGTATTAGTAGTAGCTCTCTCAAATAGCAACGTGATGTGCTGTATTTGCTAGAGAATGGAGGTAAAGCTAGGAATTTGTTGCTAAAATTGTTCCTGATTTTCTTGATGTTCTTGTACTAGTTCTTTTATATTGGTTTGAGGAACTGGCCTTCGCAATCACATACACTTGCAAAAAGCTATAGCCATATGGTGATTGTATGATAGTCTGTACTCTCACAGCTCTGTTAGCTACAGACTGTATGCTAATACCTCTTGCCTTTTCCCCAACATCCTGATTCTGTTCTGCTTCAGAAGAAAAAAACTTCCTCCATGCGTTTCATCAAGCAAAAGGCAGCCGAACAATTGTTCTGTTACTTCACAGCTCCCTGCCAGTTGTTGGAAGACAAGCAGCAGATGTCTTCCAAAATGCAAAAACAAACCAGGCAGAATGTGATTATCGTAGCATCTTAATGTTAGAGCACAGTTTTTTGGCCTTTACCCCATATCACCTTCCATAAAGAGCTTCAGAAATAGCACTGAAGCCTGTAGTATGAGTATCGGTGTTGTAGGCAAACACTTCCAGATAGCAAATCCTTTACCTGTCTTGAAGAGCAAAATAATATTTTTCAGCCTAGTTACCCAAAGAAAACGGAAATAGACATTCGCTAGTGCTGACACCCCATATTAACACTTGAGCTTTTTTCCCCTCCTTTTTCTTGGAAGTAGCAAGAATTTTTAATTTCAGTACCTTTGATGTAGGTTGAAAAGAATGGACTGATACCTTGGCATTAGACTGTCACTCAGAATTTTGTAGAAGTAAACCAAAGATATGTATGCAACTTTTAACTCTGTGTCCAGAGATGTTTAAGATAAGAGATGCTGTTTTCAGCTCAGGTAGTGGTGCTCTGTCCCTAAGATTGAAATAACCTTGTTGTGCCAGGATGAGCGCAAATGCAGATTTTACTCGTAAAATTGCAGTTTTACTACCGTAACTTACTCAAGGGTAAACTTTTTAGCTCAGTCGACAGTGCCACGTAGCTGTGTTCATACTTGGAGGTGCTTTGCTAGGTCAACGTACTGGTGCATAAGGTAATAAAAAGCTGTGAACATAAGCCAAGTTCCAAACAGACTACTGTTTGGGAATCCGCATCCTGACAATATAGTCTAAGGCTAGGGGGGCCTGTCGGGGGTCTGCCAGTGCAATCCAAAAAGCTACGCTGCCTGGTTACAGTGCTGCCTGCTCCCATTTCTGTGACAGGTACACAGCGTGCTCTTTGGAGCATGAGAGGAAGGAACGAGAGACATGAGAAACGTAACTGAATACTGTTAGGCCTCAGTTTGTTCTCGTTGCTGACTTGTCTGTTTTCGTCACAGACTGTAGCTACTAAGCCAAACATGCTTGGCTCCTGTTTTTGAGCCAATGCCTTAGCAACCTGAGGTGAGCATGACCCGAGGTTTTTTTTTTTTTTTTACCCCAAAGGGCAGTTTATTCTTTGTATTTTGGTCAGACGCTGTTACATGAATAGAAAACGTCAAGTGTCACTGTGGCAGAATCTGAGGGAGCGTTTCAAGCTGTTACGCTTCTCTATTACAAGAAGCTCCATGTTCCTTGCTCTCGGGGATGAAGTCAGAGCTTGTCCCTTCAAAATCCAAGTGATCCCCAAAATAAGTGGTTAAATAATGCCTTCTTTTCAGTGAGAGGAGCATTGTCAGAGGTCTATATCCCTTTCCTGTGGGGAATCCCCACCCCTGTTATTTCTCTCCTGTCAAGACTCTTTTGAAAAAGACAGTTAAGAGATCATTGATAGTCATCTTCATGATATTAGTGTAAATCCAGAAGAGGTTGACAGAAGTCAGAGTTCTGGATTTAAGGTAGCGTTTGTGATCCAAGTATGCTGTAATCCCCTTAAACTAGCCAAAAAAGGCAAGAGCTGACAGATATCTTTCCCACCCTCAAATGCAGCCCAGGAAGCATGTCAGTACCTAAATAACAAAAACCTAAGACATTTCAGTAGCTAAAGCTGTAGTTTATCAAAATTTCTCTTCCCTCAGAGATGAGTCGTTCCTGCTTGGCTCATCCTACAATGAGGTTTGTCAGGCATAAATTAGGTTTTTGCATTGTGATAGTTTAAATCCCTCCCCCCCCCCCCCCCCCGCCCCGCCATGCTCTGTGAAGTTACTCTTGTTTTTAAAGCAGGTGGCTCTGTAACAATTGTAAGCTTGGAAATTAGTTTACTGTTTTAGAAAGTAATCACTCTTGGAGTGGTTCACCAAGGAGGATATTTAACTGAATCCAGCAGCATTGCTTTATTCTCTTCTCTAAATTTTGCAAAGATGAAGAAATGCCCTGGGTGGATCGTTGTGTATGGTTAGGTAGAGCAAAAACAAGTAGGTAACCCCCAAATTTGCAGTACAAATTTCTATTTAATGTCTTTTTTCCAAGACACAGGTATTAGAATGCAAGCAAAATTGTTTACAACAGTGGTCAGGTAGTGTGGTTGAATACAGCTTTAGCAGTCATTGTGTAATCTGGAGCTCTGTGAATCCTTTAAAAACATAGTTAAAGCTTAAGTTGATACATTATGGTCTACTCTTTTTTTCTTCCCTTCTCTTCTTGTCTCTGTCTTTTGCATCCTGCCTTTACAGCCAGCTGCACTTCATTAGCCTCAGTCTTAGGTCTTTGCAAGGAACTGTGAAATCTGAGGAACTCAGATAAGGACACAAGTGGTTAGATGTACTTTATTCTGTGATGCAAGGTGGATGTGAGCTTGCTGATAAAGCAGATGTTACCAGGAGATGCTAGACCCTCTGTACAAATACCCTTGTGAATATGATAAATTTTGGTAATGTTTTAAGTGATGTTATTGTCACCCTTTTGAATTCTGTAGAGATGAAACTTTAATTCTGAGTTAGCGTCTAAAATGTTACCTTTCAGTCTTGCTTCATCAAGGATCAATTTGCTGGCAGTTTGCATATGTGATGCACAGTCAATTGTGAAGGAATTGCATTCTGGTGAAACCAGTTGTCTTCAGCCCCTACAGCTAGCTGAGACACCTCTCTATTTCTGAAAGCTGAGGAAGTGCTGTATCTTTTGTAGCTCAAAAGTGATCAGGCAGGAAAAAAAAAAAAAAAACACTTGAGTCTCTCTCTATATCCTTGTAAAAGGCTAAAAATTCTTATAATCCAGTTTTAGAGCATCAGGCTGCCTGTCAAATTAAACCTGTGATCTGGAATAGCGTCTAGGCCCTGAGGTTGTCTTTGTAGAGCACAGATTCTGTAATCAGCAATTCAAAACCATGATACAAAGCTGAAAATGATCCTAATAAGCTGTATATAGAATAGCTTTCCAATGGCTGAAGCTATGAAATAGCTTTGCTCTTAACTCTGCCAGAAATTGAGTGCTTCTCAAGGGCAGAGAAAATACCAGTCAACTTGCATGCGTCCTGGTGAAAGAGAACGAGCAAGCTACATTTCAGATCAAATAAATAACAGAAAGCTACTTAGGGCAAAAGCTTCCTCTCTTTCATGTGCTGGAAGACTGTCAGAGCTGTGCATGTAAGTGGACCTAAAGAAAACTTTCAGAAGAACTAACTGTAACACTTAAATTATGTTTTTCCTTTTCTGGAAAGATTCTGTGACCTTCTGAACATTTCCTACTGTATTTCCTATCTTCTGTGTGTATGAGAGAAGAAGAAAATATGAATGAGTATGCTGGTTTCAAGTGGTAGGGGATTTTCAAGAGAGACGGAAGGAAGGAGGAGGCAGTAGGTGGGTGAGAAAAAATGAGGCAGAAAAACGCATAGCATCTAAATGAAGCGCTGCATTCTACATGTACAGAGCAGGCCTGGTAAGGCTATGCTACTGGCAGGAAGACCTGTTGTTACCTGTGCTATTAAGACTTCAGTTAGCCTGAGGAGAAGTCTGACTCTGAAGAGCTAGTGTGCTGCTTGACCCCATCGCAAGATAATATTCCGTACCAAATGCTTCAAAGAACGTGAACACAACAGCTTCTGGGGAGAAAAATTGGCAGGAAGGCAAGTAGAAGCAGACTGAGACACGCTTCTAACAAACTGTGCTTAGAAACCAATCTGTTCTTTATTGTTCTCCAATGAAGGGATAGAATATAAATGGTACAGATGGCCTTGAGGCCTGTGATAATACAGTATCTATATCTTTTCCAGTTTGAGGATTAATCTCTTTCATGTTGTTCTTGCAAAAAAAAAAAAGGATGAGAATACATTAAAATTCTGAAAACACACATGTCAAAACCTCAGCTTTGGGAGCAGAAGATTATTTAGGCAGGATAGGAAATGTAGATTTAATTGAAAGAGCAAATTTCATTTTCAGTGCTTTTAAGTTTTGCTTTGCTCGACCAAGATAAAAATCTAAGGTTGGAAGTTCTTAATATTAAATCCCTCCCCCCACCCCAGTAATTCAGTCTGTTCCTAAAGTGCTTGCAAAGTCAAACCTCCCTTGCATGCAGTACACAGAATTTGGAGATTTTTTTGCAGTCATCCTCATAACAGATTTGCTTGTCTAGAACCATAAGAAGTTATACAGGTCTTAAGTGTCATATAAGTGCAGCGTACTGATGAATGAATGGAACATTATCATCCCATTCAATGTAAGAACGAACACAATGTTCTGTTAATAGCCCATATGCGTTCTCACAAAGTTAAATGTTTGAATAAAGGTCGTATATGGAAGCAGGATTGGGTGTTGTGCCATGTACCTTAACCACTCTTCACATCTGCAGAAGGGACCTTTGCTCTAAATATGGTTTCATATTGTACAGTTTGACAATAATTTCTATTTGCCTGCCCTGGAACCTTATTCTGACTAGCCTCATGTATTAGGCAGACCAGAGAGCCAGATTCAGCCATTAAGTAGTTTTGTTCCTCCTGTTTATCTTGTTTCTTTTTTAAAAGAACATCTCATCTCTGCTTTGTCTTGTGTCAAATGTGAAGCAAATAATCACGGGTGAAATTAATCAAAGTAGGTTTAAATGTGATGTGATTTTGTGTGGTAAAAATTGTCTTGAATGTCTGCGTTTTCAGTAGGATGGCTAATAGGGACATCTGCTGGTTGGTACTCTAACAAAATAACTTTGAATCTCACTGAGAACAAGATCTTGCTCTCAAAGAGGTTAATGACTTGATTCAAACTTCCAAACACCCATGACTCCTTCTAAATTATCTGTATAAGCTTCTTCATACTTTATATTAATTCCTGACTTTGTAACAGAACTTATTACTGTAAAAATAGAGGACTGCTTAACTATAAATTTAAGCCCCATTGAAATGACAAATGAGGTGTTTGATCTGGGAATAGTGTTACCATAGGTTAAGCCCCAATCTAAAATTATATTTTGAGGAGGTTTGTCGATAAATCTGTCAGATCATTAAATAGCAATTAGTGTTAAAATTCATTCTTGCAAAGTCTCTGCATTAGTGACATTGATTAAAATCACAGCAAAACAAGCTAAATAGTGTGACATACTAAGATTGTTAATTCTTATCTTTATATTCAAAAACATTTCCGACGTTATTTTAGTTTTCTATTTTTACAATCATTGTGTACTATGTGTAACACCTCACACAAGAACTGTATTCTTGTATGTGTGCCTACTTGCCTGTCTGTATGTCGTATATGTGGCAACTAGTTAAACGTATTTGAAAATTACTGAGAGGTTATACTATATCCACTTGAGTTTGTAACAACCAATTTACGGAATATACTAATAAATGCATATAAACATGCTCCTTGTTTCTGTATGTTGAAAACGTGCAGTTTTCATCCTAAAAGATCACATTATATTAAAGTACTTTACACCTCTACAGTAGTAATCTTATGTAAATTACTGCATAGCGGTCTACAATACTCTGCAGATACGTTCTGCTGGTGCGGCTAATCACAAGTCTGCCGCAAGCCTGTGGCAAAGCAGGCTTGGTCTTGGTTTCAGCGGTGTTTAGAGCAGCATACTTAAAGCAGTAGCCCTGGTCATTCTCTTGTAGTTCCAGTAAGCAGTGGTAGCTACTTGCAGACGTAATGGCAAACATACTATAGACTACAGTTATCTCCTGAGAATCTACTGATCTGACCATATCCAATAACTCTCCTCTCCTCTGCCTCTAATTTCTGTTGTCTCGAACAGCATAGTCCTTTCTGCAGAAAAAGCAGGATGTTACATACTGCCTATGGGCTGCTTTGACCTTTTTGTCTTCTAAACTGTTTTCTACTTTTTTTCCCCTTTTGAGAATTTGGCAAATGAAATGACAGAGATGGATTTCATTACAGGTGTCTTGACTGAAATTATTTATTGCTTAGCTATTAAATGTGGCCACAAATGTCACTGATTTATGGACCCTACTAAACCACAAACATTAGGTGGTGAGTACCAGGGGTGCTGCTATGATGTAGAAGTCATTGTGTGTGGAGGGATCAATTTACTTCTAGCCAAAAGAATGCACAAGAGCAAAGCAATAGTGTTTAATCTTTGCGTGGATCAGAAGTGTTCTGGGCTAATTCCTTTTGTTGGTAATTCATTCTACCTTTCCACCTTTCTGTTTACTATTTTTAGTGGCTGTTGTGTTCTATTACCTATTTTAAAAGGAGGGCAAAGATCATGGACTGTAGCATTTCATAACGGATGGATTTAATTTGCCTGTAGGGAAAGGAGGAAGTTACCTCCTCTTCTCTGAGAAAACTAAGACATGCCTGCAACACTAGGAAACTATAACTTGGCGATATGAGGAATAGAGCTGATGCTGAGTGTTTCCTGCAGGCCGCTGGGGTAGGAGGGAGTCCTGTTATGGTATTGCTTTAAACCTGTGCAGCTTGTCGCTCCTTTGGCTAAACTTGAGCGCTGTCTAATAATTCTGTAATCTGTTGTAATCTTGTTAAGTTCTCCTGGCAAACTGTACTTGGACTATACCAGGAAGTGGCCTTTTATCTGTAGGGTCCAGTTCTGCTTCTCCTTCCCGTGCTGAGTAGTGGTCTGAGTTGCGCACACCAGTGGGAACTCTTGCTTGCATAGCTATGTTGGCAGTGCCCACTGCTGGAAGTGTTGCCCATGTTCTCCGAAGGAGAAACTTGCTGTTGATATAGCTACATCCCTTCTACGTGGCGTCAGTGTGGTTGATAAAGCATTATTTTGTCAGCGTGGGGGTAGGTAGGCTGTTTTTTTACCCCTGTGTAGCATGTTGGCTGTGTGATATACAGTGTAACTATGCCAGTTAAAACTACTGAGCCTGACCTTTTTTGTGTGTGAGGGTCAATAGGCTTCAGCTGACTGTTTCTGAGCAACCTATTGCTGAACGTTAAGGGCAGCAAACCTTGGCCCACTCTGAAGAGATGAGAAAGGATTCATCATAGATTGGCCATTGAATGCTGGATTTGTAGTAAGAAATGCAGTGGAGTGCAGCTTTCCTGCTGATATCCCATCCACTTATCTTGCTCAGCATCAGTACCAGAGCTGGCAGCTCTCGGGTTACCTGGAGAAGAGGGTTCATCAGAGCCCTGGGGAGGTGGCAGAGACAAAGGCCATAGCACCAAGTTGGGACCCTGACAGCTACTGAAGGGGGATGGAGTTGCTTCTAGAGGCTCATCAGTGCCTCAGATAACATTATGCTGTTGTGCAACTTGTTTTTGTTAGTTTTGGATGGTGATAAATGTCTCTGTGCCCCTTGGATGAACAGAATTTTACTTATGGTCCAGAAATGAGGAGAAATGGCCTGTTTTCCTCCTGCATGTGTCTCTGGTTGCTGTTCGTAGCAGTGATGCTTCAAGGTGAGAACACTTCTTGGTAGCTAACTGTTGCATTGAGTTTTACTTTACTCAGATTAGGAGCTGGTGTCCAGATGTGCATCTTAACACAGCTGAGCTTCAGAGGATTCCTTCATCTGTTTTGTTTTACTTTCTCTCACTGATGTATACACAAAATGAATGATACTGTACAGCCAGATCTAAATGCTTTTTGGGAAGCTTTTATTTGTTAGGATTTCTTCTTAGAAAAGTTTGCTTTGAACTCTTAATTAGTCCAGAAAGTCAGTGTGAGTCACTGAAGAGTGCAATACTGCAAAGCACTTGCTGCTTGTGTTGTGCCAGCTGGCATTTGTGCAAGCCTTGTGAATGTTGCAGTCCTTGCCCTTTGCTTACAGAGATGTGTGAATCCATCTAAAGGTAATACAGGCATTCTGGAAAAACTTGATGGGCAAAGTAGAGTGGAACAACAAAAGTATTTTAAAGGATATGTTTCAGTGGATTGTCCTTAGTGAGTGAAAAAAAGTGTCCCCACATATGCAGTTTGGGAATCCTTCACCAAGCAATTGACAGTGTTACTCCAAATATATGTTCATAGATCCTGCAGTTGCCAAATTATGAAGAAAAGCAGCTCAGAATTTTTGAGGTGCCTTTAAAAAAGGGAATCCTGAAAGCATGAATCTGTCAGTGCTGCATTTTGGCTTATATCACAAGTCCTTAACTAGGAGCAGTTTTGACTTCAAACCTCGGTTTTAATTTTAGTTTGGCAGATATGTGACTGTTTAAGTCAATCTCTCTGTGCTTATGAAAGAAATCAGACAAACAGATAATGATATTTATCTCCCCACCACCACCAAAAAATACATTCCTCTTTCTGCTGCTTTTTTTGAAGATACATATTAAGTGGATGTGAAAAACTGAAGTTTTTAGCTGCTCATTTGCCACAAAATAATATTTGTATTTAAATAGCTTCTTCAGAGTTATCATTTAATCCAAAAAACAGACAATATTCTGCAGTATATGGATGATAAAGTATAGTTATAGTGTAAAGTATAGTTTATAGTTATAGCAAATGCTACTTGAAGCGCTAGAAAGAAGGTGTTTTCTGATGATTACTCAGTGCTTAATCTGATGTACTGAACAAATTTGTTATCTAGCTGTAGAATCAGCCAAAGGAAAATACGCTCACATGCTGTTTAATGAACTGTTTGAAGACTATTCAAACGCTCTAAGACCAGTAGAAGATACAGATAGAGTATTGAATGTCACCCTTCAGATTACATTGTCCCAAATTAAAGACATGGTGAGTAAAAATTACTCCATTTTCTAGAGAGGTGCAGAAATCTATGTAGTATCTCTAAACTTTAGAAAATGTGCAGGTATGAGGATGGAAACTTTTGTTGTTTGGAATAGGAAAAGCGACTTACATTTTATTGTGACAACTTCAGTAACGCTTTCCTAGTAAAACAATCTTAATAGGTACTTAACCATTTACAATACTAGGATTTCCATTATATGACTAGAAAACTGACAGCTGCTGAGTTGTTAAAACTTTTGTAGCAACAGTTAAGTATTGATATTGCATCAATACTTAAAGTATTTTTCTTTCTATTAAAAGTAAGTACAAATAGTAAAAGTAAATTTCTTTCTATTTTTTTTAAGAAATTTGGTTCTGCCAGACTTTGCTCTTAAGGCAAAAGAGAAGGTGTATGGAAGAAGGGAAAATCACTTCTGTGACTTCTGAATTACAATTTAAAGGCCTCCACCAGCTTTCAGAGAATCCATTGAACTGAATCTGCTAGCTATTTTGTTTTCTTAAGCTGGCAAAAGGAAATTCTTAAGATACTGGAAGCCTTAAGCAAATGTACTTCTATAACAGGGATTAAAGCTAGGGAGGATGCAGGGGAAAGAATCCTCATATAAGGAGAAAGGGTTGGGATGAGAAAGTTCAAATGTGTAACCCCCCCCGTGCACTGTATGGGCATATGTACCTGTCTGAGAGGTACTGCTTTTGCCTGCCAGTACACTGGCCTATTTTGAGCACTACTTTATGGCTATAAAACAAATGCTGTCTGTATCTAAGATGTTCCTTTATCACCTTCACCTATAAATATTTCTACATGTTTATGCAGGATGAAAGAAACCAAATTTTGACGGCTTGCTTGTGGATTAGACAAAGCTGGCATGATGCATACCTCAAATGGGACAAAGATAAATATGATGGGTTGGATTCTATCAGGATTCCAAGCAGCTTGGTCTGGAGACCAGATATTGTCTTATATAACAAGTGAGTGTAGCTGAAGCTTTGTTAATATTTGGCTAAAGGAGGGAGTAAAAGCAGGACCCACGGAATGTGAACTTTCATCACTTCGCTTTGCATTAACAAGAGGAATGTTTGTTGTCTTAAGATTTATTGTTGATCATCTAAATATTTTGCATTAAAGCCATAGACAGGATTACTTGACTATTGACTGTGTGGCACAGCAAAGCTGTTCAGTGTGACAGAAATTCAGAACATCCTTCTCCCCTGCTGGCAGTTTGAAGTGCTTTCTGCTGAGGCTGCTGAAGAACTCTGGAAGATTGTGTGTTCACAAAATGGTGGTACATGCTCTGCTCTCCCAGACCAGTAGTAAACAGCAGATTATGATAATCTTTGGGTGGATTTTGTATCCCAGCTGTATCCTTTATGAGGTCAAGCACTGATGTTTGGCACTCATCTGAGTAATTATGTATCTGCCCAAAAATGGGTATTACTACCCGTAAATAATAGTTAATAGTGAGTCCCTGATAAAATTCAGTATAAATAACATGATTTCAGAAGCATGCTTTTAATAGTCTGATGAGAGGATTTTTTTTCCGCCACAGTAAGCTGTCACGTATCAGTTTGTCATTTTTCTGTCTCTTTTAGGGCTGATGATGACTTTTCAGAACCAGTGAATACTAATGTTGTGTTGAGATATGATGGAAAAATCACTTGGGATGCACCAGCTATCACAAAGAGCTCATGTGTAGTGGACGTATCTTATTTTCCGTTAGACAACCAGCAGTGCAACGTTACATTTGGGTCCTGGACCTATAATGGTAATCAGGTAGATATCATCAATTCTCTTGATAGTGGTGACCTCTCTGACTTCATAGAAGATGTGGAGTGGGAGATTCATGGCATGCCGGCGATTAAGAACATAGTAACTTATGGCTGCTGCTCTGAGCCTTATCCAGATGTGACGTTCACACTGATTTTGAAGAGGAAGTCGTCTTTCTATATATTTAATCTGCTGCTCCCTTGCGTTTTGATCTCTTTCCAGGCCCCACTGGGATTCTATCTCCCTGTGGACTCTGGGGAGAAAGTGTCTCTGGGTGTTACGGTGGTTCTTGCTCTGACTGTGTTCCAGCTGATGGTTGCAGAGATCATGCCTCCCTCTGAAAATGTGCCTTTGATAGGTGAGCTTTGCACTTTTTTAAACATGACTTACTAATAGCAAGGCTTTATGTCGGGGAAATCATATGTCACTCATGTCTTCTGAAAATATAGATGTACTGTGTTTCTAAAACCTAGTGAAACACATAATGTGCGTGGAATTTTTACAGGTATATTGAAACTCTTAAAGGTTATCTTGTATCTCTTTTATATAATATGTTTGGTAGCTATATCATATTTATTTATTCCGTATAGTTAATACATTTAAAACAATTTCATGACTTCTTGTGGAAGGGGGGAAAAAAAGGTAGGACCAGATTACCAAAAGCAAGTGAGAGAGCTATAAGCACAAGATCATACTCTGTAAAGATCTGTTCCTGTCAGATCCAGACAGTTAGATGACCTGGCTGGGACACTCCAGGGTGACATCTGGCATTTATTACATTGAATTAACGTCTGGGAATCTGTTATGCTGATTTTTAATGCCTTTTTGTTCAGAAGATCCCCATGTGGACTCTGTGGGATAATGAAAGATATATTCAGTGCTGTTCACTCTGTCTTCTGCCAGGATCTTCCTCCTGTCCCTGACTGATCTGCCCCTGTTGGGGTAGGAGGCTGCCTGGCTCCCCTTGTGGGAATTCCAGAGGGCTGGGCACGCTGCCTCCATGCTGGTTTCCCACTTCATTAAGATAGTGCGGATCTTATTTCTGTTCTTGTTACTAAGTTGTGTATGTATATGATGACTACGTGGTATAATGGAGATCAAAAACTGGTCAATGAATAGGACTGCATTGAATGATTTTCCCACACCAGGAACCACCGTTTCCACCCCGAGTGTGGGCTTGCAGCATCTGAGTACCTTCTCTACCCTCCTACTGCACTGTCTAAATTAAGAAGCCAGGACCTAACCCCGGTGTGATTTATGTATATCCTCCTCCTTTTTCTTGACATCCTTCCTAACCCCTTTGAAAACTGGGGTTACATCAAACTCCTCTATGACACATCCTCCTGTTTCATCAATGCCAGCTCTTTTCTCTTTTTAGCTGCTGCTGATTCTGCACTGGCTGAGGACCTGCAGATGCTAAGGAGCAGCAGAGCAGGAGCTGGGAGCTGCATCTTTGCATAGCCGCAAGCCACTGTAGGTTAGCTGGTCAGCTATGTTCCCCTTCCACTGTGAAGGGCAATGGCCGAAGGTCCCAATTGGTGTGCATTGTATTTGTTATCAGTTCCTGGCCAGAATGAGCCTCCTTGTTTGGACTAGCCATGTTAAAACCTGCATAGTCTTGAAGAAAATTCAAACAGGCAATGGAGCTGCTCTCTGCCTGGCTTCTTAGCTGTCTGTGTCCTAGCTGTGTGTGCCAATAACGTGTGGAAATTCATAGGCCTATGTGAATGAAGAGGCATGCATCTGCTGCATGTGGGGTCCATCCTCCAAGAAAGGATTATTGTAACTTTGATTAATACATCAGGAAGCAGGATTTCTAATGTGCCATTTGAAGATATTGATACGGGAAATTTAGAGATCAGGAAAAGTGTCTCCTGATAAACATTGAGTTGCTTTTTGAATGTTTGTGTTTTCTTTTTCAGAAAAGATGGGGTTTGGCCTGCAGATATTTACTGTTTTGGTGCAATGGTCATTCATCTGATAGAGGCATGCCAGTGCCAGAGTATGTTTTTACTTTAATGATCTGTTTTTAAGTGATAAATTCAGGGCCCTCTAAGTACAGAGTATTAGGGTGAGTAAGAAATACGTTTCACTTGCACTTACGTTTAGAATTGTTGTGAGATTTTTATTACTGCCTTAATTATTTTTAAGGATACCTTCTTTAATGTAGCTTTGTTTTATGTTCCAGGAAAGTATTACATAGCAACTATGACTATGATCACCGCTTCCTCTGCACTGACAATCGTTATAATGAACGTCCACCACTGTGGCTCAGAAGCAAAGCCTGTCCCGCAATGGGCCAGGGTGGTCATTTTGGACTATATGTCAAAAATCTTTTTTGTTTATGATGTAGGTGAAAATTGCACAAGTCCACAAAGAAAGAAGGAACAAGAACGTAAGTTAGAAAGGGATGGCAGGTGTCAGAGGAGGCACAAAGCAGGAAGGAGTCACCTTTCCAGTAGAAATGATGACCTCAAGGAGAAGCTGAATGGAAATTCAAATAAAAGCTGCGGAATTCATGGTGAAAATGTTGAGGACGCTGTTGATTGCTGTTCCTGTTACAAAATACTGATAAAAAATATTGAGTATATTGCTAATTGTGTTTGAGACCATAAAGCAAACCGGGCCAAAGGAATTGAGTGGAAAAAGGTAGCAAAAGTGATGGACAGGTTCTTCATGTGGATTTTCTTTATCATGGTGTTTTTTATGAGCATGCTGATCACTGGGAAAGCAGCTTAACTGAAGATCTGAACACACTTGTTTTTGGGAGTGGAAATCTACATGGTTAGTTTGTTTTTGTGGAGCTCTGCAGTGGGTGCTTTTGAGCTCCTTGTATCTCGTATTCTGTAACGATAAACAAATTGCTTCTGTAGGCTAGAACAGTGTAGCAACAGAGGACATCTCTGCAGGTTGTAACTTGGCCAGCCCTTCCTCTCTGCCAGAACAAAACTGGAGTATTAGATCATGGCAGACCCTGGAAATTATCACTTCATGGCACTGTTGTGTTTCCCTCCTTTCTTAGCTTGTCTTCCTAAGTTATCTTTCTGTTTTTGCTCTCTGGTCGTTGTTCCTATCAGTTCATAGACTCTACCTGTCTGTTAGGCCTTTCACTTCTAATGCCATTCAGTTTACTGAATATATGATAGTTACCTGGATTTTTCTCTTAACCGTTTCCTGCTGCTCAATATTACCCCATTGTCACCACAGCTCTGGTAATCCAGATTTCTAGGATTTTTTTTCCTCACCAAGCCACAGGGGCCTCTTTTCCATTCTTTTGCTTCAGTCTCTAAATACGCTGCATCTCTTGCCTTTCCTTGATGTCTCATTCCTCTGGGCATTTATGCAAAGTGGGCCTTTAAATCCTACTTGTGAGACTGCTGAAGCATGGAGCTGTGACTTTTGTCTCTTCTCATTTTATTGACCCTCACCAATGTTCCCCCCATGTGTCCCTTGTCTACTCTTACATTCTCTTTAATACTTAACATTCTTCCAGACAGCTTACAATTTGAGGTCGCTGTGTGCGTTATCTAGCAGAAAAGCATGATCTTACAGGCTCGTTAAAGTAGTGTCATAATCAACGCACTGACTCCTTGCTCAATACCTTTAGCACTTGCGTACACAAGTGCTTGCATCACTGACACCACCACCAATGCTCTCTTCTGTGTGTTAATTTCTCTTAATCTCCTCACACTAACGGAGCTCTGGAAGCTGTCTCACATGGTAAAGTGAGAAGCTAATACCCTGGGCAGATGAATTGCCTTTACAAAGCAAAGATGAATTTTGAAACCATGACATTCTGGATGCAGCGGGAGAGGCAGAATGATGCTGTAACGGATCCCAGTCAAAAGTTCATGTGATAAAGCTCATGTTTATAATTGTTAGAGTTGATAGGGAGCACACCTGTGAAGCTGTAATTTAAGGTAGTGAGGAGTCAAAATGGCAAAGTGATGCCGTTGTTATGCCCAAATTTATTGGAAGGAAGGGATTTAAGGTTGCTATTCTGTAAATGATGCATTGAATGCTTAATGACAGGTTTAGTCTTTTGTATGGAATAACGAAAGCTGAAAGCCTATCTGGATTCTCATAAATAATGCAAAGCTTTGAAGTCCAAGTTCTAATGTAAAGATGAACTGGGTAGCTAGCCAAGAATAAACTCAGCCTGTGGAAAAAGTCTCAAGTGTGTTCCCTGTATATTATCAGTTCCCAGGCAACTGGGGCAGCTTCTGTGAATGGTTCCTTTAGAAAACAAGCTGTTTGTTTTCACTGTGTGGAAAAATGGTCTCACCTATTTATCATGGAGTTCAGGGTTTGAGGAAACTGATTTGTTTTTTTGTGGCCGGAAAAGATGCAGTCCCAAAAGCCTGAGGAATGAAGTATTTATAGATAACATTAAGGTATTCAGAATGTAAGTCTTCAGAATGGAAAACAGATGAGTGAGGGTGTGTTTGTCCAGTGTCTATATGTATGGCATAAAGAGTAGAGAGAGTGTTCACTGTTTCTTCTAGTATAGTGTTCAGATGCATCAAATACAGGAAGTGACTTTGGGGGAGGCTGACTGTACAATGTGTGAGAAAGAGGAACTCCTTGCAACAGGATTTGTGAATGGTAGAAGGTTATATAGATTTAAAGAGTCGGGGGGGGAAAAAGGAAAGAAAAAAAAAATCTATCAGGGATACCACTAAATACAGTCCTGAACTGCTAAAAACTGGGAAAGTATTTTAAGGAATTATGACTGCATGTCTTGTGCTCTTCAGCAAGCATCCACTGGAGACAGGTTCCAGATTTAGTGAGACCTTTGGTCTGACTCAGAATGGCTTTTCTTAAAACTCAGACTGTGCCCACTCCTTTCTTTTCAAAATAAAGTACAGCACATGTGCATATAGTTGTGGACTTTACATGTGTTGAAATCATACTTTGTATTTTCCTAATCTATTTTTGTTGAAGATCTGATAGTGCTAAAGAATTCTCTTCCTTTATAGGAATATGATCAGCTTTGAAAATTATTCACAGCTATTTTATTAATAACTACACTTACTTTTTTATTACTTTCAATTATTCCTTGGATGGCTTCTTTTGTTTGGATAATCAGGCATTCTCAGGCATTTTTCTTCCTTTGTCTCACTTGTTGAATTGTCATCTTGTAACAATCCCTTTCCTGCTTTTACTTTGTAAGGGCTTGATCCAGTAAAGAATGTGAGCGGCAGATGATGGACGTGGTAGAAATTGGCACCTGAATTAGTTGTGAAGTTTCATGCCAGAACCCTCAGGTTCTCAACTTTTGACTTGAACACTTGCAAGAAAAAGGCAGCGTGGTTCTATGTGGCTGTGCCTTAGAGAAGGCTGCCCCAAACTCCATGCTACTGCAGCCATATTGTGGTGGTGTGACATCCATAAAGCTGAAGCTGGGTAGAGGAAGGCAGCAGACACATCGATGCTGCAAAATAGTGCTATATGAGGTTTGCAAACTGAGAGTAAGGAAAAGGAAAAAGTGATGAATAATGAGGTGAAATATGTAAAATTACTCAGCCTTCACTCAGCAACTTTGAATGTTCACTGGAGTGCCTTCTCCCTGTGGTTTAGCTACCTTCTTTCGGCATCCCACTCACTAGGGGGGTGGGGAGCAGGGCAGCTAGGCAGCCTGTGGCTGTGGGTGGGCTGCCAGCAATTCAAACGCAGCTCTTGCCCAGGGGCTGTATCACAGCAGCAGGTCTGTTCTGGGGTAGAAGTTACTGGCTCAGTCAAATTTCCAGCTGTGGAAGGAAGCAAAAAGGGACTGCTAAAGGCAAGATTGCCATCTCACCTGGTGTCAGTCATGTGTCCAAGCCTTGTGATGAAAAGATGGGGCGCCGAGGAGCTGCTGTCACCCCCTGCCTTTAAGCCAGTCCTACGTTCCCCCTCTGCTCAGTTCGCAAAGGTAAATGTCTAGTGTCTCAATTGTATGGAGATATGTCACTTTTACAGTCTTGAAGGCTGGCTGTCTCTGGGCTACTTGATTACTCTAAGTTTCTTCTAGCACTTATGTATATTCAAATCCACTTTCTGTCCAGCTTGCCTACTTCTCCACAAGAAAGTTGAGACGCGCTTTCTCCATAGGAGGTCTGACATGGTTCAGTGGTGTCATGGATCATGGTATTTAAAGGTGTTGTATTGTAGGTTGTGTCCATTTTGTTAAGCCGAGTAATGGTTTAGATGAATGCCAATAGTATATCTGTAGTGAGTGAAACTTTTGTTGCTTTTTATCTACTGTTTGTAGTGTAATTCTCAACAGAACAATGGTGGTGAAACAGTCCATTGCAATGATGTTTCCTCGTGGCTGAAGGATGGGAATTTTTCTTAAACACCAACATCACTCAACTAATAAAGTAAATGGGCCTTTTACCCTTTGAACTCCTAACCAGTAGTGTAGTGCAAATGAGCTCGGGGATCTGGTGTTTGAATATCAGCAAACTTGCCCTTGGCTAAACTGCCCTAATTCTACTTTTGAAAACAGAACCTCTGCAGGGTAGTAAGAACTATCTGCACTATAAAAAGAGCTTTTTCTAAACACCCTGGAGTGTTCAAAATGGAGCGGGTTGGACATTGCACAGCAAAGCTGAACCTGTGTGTGATTCTCAATGGTGCTTCAACCCAAGTAGTCTTGTTGTGGTTAGGAGCCTTACACTGAGACTAGTTTCCTGAGATACTGGCAGTAAACCAGACTCGAGTTCCTGCCTCATGTGCCCGTGCCTGACTTGCGATTGCCTCTGCTCCATTGGCTGTGCTGCTTCAGCAGTTTGTGAGGCTGAAAAGTGGATTGTTAACATAGTTAAGGACTGGGGCCAGCCAGGGTGAGGGGAGCAGAGGTGAAGGGTGATAACGGATCCTTCTGTGTCCTTCATAAGGTGCTGCCTTCCACAGCAAAGCTCCTTGTGAAGACAGTTCCTCACCTAAATCCTGATACCTCTAGGGGTCGTACAAGTGCTGTTTTGGTTGCCTAGGTGCTTCAAGGCTGTTTGTGGGAATTTTTTTATAAATGAGAAAAGTTGCTATTCTTAACCCTAGATGTTCCAGTTCTTTCTCCAAGTGATGTAGACTTTGTGCCTTGTTAGCATGGTATCTTCTGCTGACTTTTTGTTGAAGGTCTAGGTAAAAGAACTGTGTCCTGCAGGACAGTGTAGTAGCTATTGTTCTGAAAGGCAGTTTTATCCCCTGAGAAGATAGGCTTTGGTTTATGCTGTGATCCGGAGGCCAATAGTCTTATAAACAAAACTGATTTGATTTGAATTTAATTTGTCATGTCAGTCCTCAAAGTACTGGGGAATGGAAGTTTTGTAAGTGGTAGAGGCTGTGGGCCTGCACCTGGTCAGGACAGTCTGGCATGCTGCTGAGACCTACCAAAGAATGCATGTTGAAGGCAGGGGGCATTACAGCAGGAGGAACTCGCTTCCTGGGCCAGGTTAGCCGAGATGTGTCAACTTAGTTTGTAACCAGTTTCAAGGAGCTTGGAAGAATGGGGGCTTTGCGCAAACGGTTTACTCTTCCAATGTCTTATTTCTCTGGATTGAACTATCTCCTTCCTGTCTGCATTGCTTCTGAATTCAGCCCTCTTTCTCAGCTAGTCCTTTATGCTCTCTTCTTGTAGTAGAAGAATCCTGTTGTGATGGGTAGGGCCATAATGTAAGGCATAAGAAGCTACTTTAACATCATGGTACTGTTACCTGTCCCCTGTGAATGTGTCACCTTGAGTTCAGTAGCCATGGATGTTGACTGGATAGGGCAACGTCTGTGATATGGAAGAAAGGAAGAAGGAATATTTGCTCTTAGTATTCCTTTACAGCTAATGTGCTCTGCTCATTGCACGCAGATTAGCATGAAAGGATATCCTGTCTGTGAAAGAGGCTGTCTACAGACAGCTAGGCTGAGAAAGGGGAAATCGTTGAAACAGTTCAATAGGTGGATTTCAGAAGATGGACACATTAGTAGATGACGTTTGGGACAGTTGTGAAGAAGCCAGGAGAAATGGAGTGGGATGCATCATAGAGGCTTTCCTGCTTGCTCTGGCTGGTTGCGTGGCTCTGTGCCCCGTCAGACTGCAATCGCCTATTGGAAGATTCCTGAAGTGTGGAGACTGTAAAACTCATATGAGGTAGCAGAGATAATGGGACTGGCAGTTTGGTCCATTTCAAGTGACCCACTTGTTAAATCACAGCCTGGTCCTTGCCCATGTTATAACCTTGCTTCAGGACACCTTGTTTCTAACTGCATCTGTCTCTGCTGCTTGGAGGTGGTACTCCTGAGACCAGCTTGGCTCGCGGTTCCTTCCTTCCCTCAATCCCTGAGGGGCTCGGACCTGCAGATCTCCCTGCATGTGTGAGAAGGGAGCAGGTAATCCTTGAATTTGCCTTGAAGCAGATCTTGCTGAGAAGGCAGAATGGCTGAAGATGCAACCAGGCAGTGTCATAGGTCTAGGCATTTTTGCCTGAATGATGGTTATGGGACCTGCCTGTGATCAGATCAACTCAGAAGCCTACCAAGATGAGCACAGCTTTACATAGGGCAAAATACATTCTGTTCAGCACAATGAAATACACTTGTCTCTTATTACTAGGTAAGTATTCTTCCATATGATCTGGCTCATAGAGGTGGTGATTAGTACAGCTTAGGCCTGGAAATACTAATGAGCAGCAAACAAGGGCTGTGGCTTAGCAGGTCAGCTCAGGGAGCAGACTTCTATTTGTGCAGGAACAAAGCATAAATCACTGTTCATTTCCTTTACGCTGTGGCTGTTATTGTTACATTGCTATTTGGTAGCTTTATTTATTTATTTTATTAAAGAAAAGAACCCAGCCAGGACAACGAGGTAATTATTAACTACTCATATCTGTATGAGTATGGATTTAAAATTATTAAATATGTTAAATCTGCTTTTTAGTAAAAGAATATGTATTAAGGGAACAATTACTAGTCTCAAATTCATGTTCATACATGACATGAGAGATTACAAATGAAAACCTCAAAAGAAAGATGCCTTGCAGAGATGCAGTGGGACCTAAAATTGCTGTCTTTGTGCATGGATAGTAGTGCTTTATCGTAGAAAGGAGAGGGGCAATGGGCAGATTCACAGTGTTTTGGCATGTAGTTTCATTGAGATGCCGTAGGATATTAGAAATGAAGCACCAAAATATTATAGGTCTGGGTCATGGTCCTGCTGATACTAGTGTCCCGAGAGTGGGCCTCAGTCCTGCAAGCGTCCAATGGTTTTCTTGCAGTGACTTGCTCTGGATTCAGGGTGAATACAAGACAGAATGTGGAGTCATACCATATTGTTCCGTTGCCTAATATGTTTAGAGGGTTGCTTGGCCAGGACAGTGTATATCATGTTAATGCCTTCCCTATTTCTTCTGCTTAATGATAACTTTTTATTCAGAATTGATAAGAAACAAAGCATTTATTGAGTTTAGAGAGGTGGCACTTCTAGAAGTAGAGCATTGTGCTAGAATAGCTGAATAGGTGCTTTGGCTAAGTTAGTCTGCAAACAGACTACGTGTACTGTTCGTGCTTTAAATCTGGATCCATTATGACTGCTGGCACTTGTGGGTGCCTAGTGTCTTGGAAGTGAAGCCACTGTTTTGGGGGTGTCCCATTTTGGGTGTATGGAGTTCACCTATAGCTATGCAGTTTTCACGCGTTGACCCTTCAGGTTCATGCAGGTGTAATAGCTGAATAAACAAACACAGACAATTTGTATTACAGAGTTAAAGACTTCTCTTAAAATGAATTGAATCTGCAGGGAAAGGGAATAGAGATGTACTTTAATCCAGAAGAGTTCTCTGTGGGAGAGCAGTGGGAGAGAGTGTTCCACAAAAGAGAGCCTTGTTAGAATCTCATTACCATTTACCTGGTATGTAAGCCTCCTCTATTTTTATTGCTTTTATGGATTGATATCTCACTGTAAGTAATATCTCTCCAAAGAGCCATTTTATCTATGGCAAGTAATTTACTTAATTGCGTGCTATTGAGAGAAAAGGGCTTCATTCTGGTACCAAGTTAAAAGTTCCAAGGTTCACTGCAAAACTGGGTGCAAAAGTATCTTATCAAGGATCTATACAGTCATTTGTAGTTTGCTCTTGTTCCCTTAAATACTGTCCAGCAACTCTAGATCCTGGATGGAATAAGTGGGTTCAGTTTTATGACCTCAATATATAACAAGTATGTTATATTGCACAACTCCTGTGAGGAGATTGATAGTAATTTCTTTCAATTCAAATGATGACTGTAGCTTGCCATGGCTATTATACAGCTTTTATCTTGCTTTTTCTGCTTCAACCTCACTGTCTTAGCACATAATAATCCTCTAGCACTGCTATGGGTTAACTTTTTTGGCCTCTGAATCTCCTAATTACTATTTGTAAATATTCCTGCTGGTAAAGGTCACAAAAATAACTTGACCTCTAGCTCAACCTCTTGGTACATCTCAGTTTATGAAAGGCAGCGTAGAAGTCTGCTGATTAAATTCATTATTCTTCTGAGGGTTTCATCAAAAAGACTATTTTGCCTTTGTAGTTCACTTCCATCTAATTTTTTCATGACATTTGAGGCTTGGGTTAGGAACGTCTAATCACAATCAGATGGTAGGAACAGCTTTGTCAGACCTAAACCTTACTCTGGATTGTTGTATAGGATCCTCCCTGTTCGTGAGACTGGAAACTATGCTGCTGCCTCCCTGCAACTTTCTGCCTTTGCTAGGAACATCTCTGGACTGATGAAATTGGAGCAGAGCCTTTAAAGTAAGACAATAGTGTTTCAGTGCCTAACATTGCACCAGTCGGCATTGAATGTTCACTCTAGCCCCTGTGGACAACTCATGAAAGTGAGCCTTTGAGAGTTTTGCTTCCCAGCTAGGAAATTCACTGCCTTAAACCAACTATTCCTGTTTAAGGGATCCAGTAGTTTGCTGTCGTCCTAAAGCCTCGAGTTGCCCTGCTTCTCATTAGCCTTTGCTCCCATATGCTGTAAGTGCATTGGGCTGTTCCTGCTGCTTCTCCTGGAATTTGTACTAGCAGAGGCCAGTAGGGCAGGCAGAAGTAAGTTAATCCCCAATTCTGTAGAAAGGCCTATTGTATGAACTGTTTGGAGCACAGGTGGGGAGAGGATGTGCAAAAGTGGCTGTTCTGCCTTGTCATTTCTGCACAGTCCTCATCAGCTTACCCATCTTTGCCAAGACGGTTCTGCCATGTTTTCTCACTAGGGATGGCATTGCAGAGGTAACATCGCTGCTTTTCTGGATCTCTTGCAGGATATCTGATGGTTGCCTGCTAATTGAGTTTTTTTTAATTTTGTATTTTCTTTTAATTCCCCTCCCCCCTCACCATGTGGGCAGCAGGATTAAGCCTTTGTCAATGCTGAGAGCCTTGACTCATTTCTAATGTCAAGAGCCAGTGTGCTGTCCAGTTTCTCAGTCTGGGTTTTCCTTGGTGCTTCAAAGAAAGCCACCATGCCAACTGTAAAATGCAACTCATGAGTACAAACTAGACTCCAAAGTACATTTATACCTATACAAATCCTTCAAGAGGCAAGATGCAATCTGTTATGTTAAATGGGGAGAGTCCTCAAATGCTTATGAGTTCACTGAAGATAAGTAACGCTTAATATGTATGTATCTTTTTCCGCCTTTGAAGCGCTTTGTAGGTATTTATGTACTTGCAGCAGTGACTTAGCTAGATGCTAATCTGTATTGTTTTACATCTGGGCAATACAAATAGCATGAATTGCCCAGGACTATGTGGATGCATTATCATACCTGAGTTCAGACGGTGTAGCCAGGGCCTCTGATTGCACTGCATGTACTCTGCCAGGGTGCTCCAACTGCAGCACAGTGCCAGATCCAAGATGTCCCCAGGTGGATCTCCCTTTGCAAGTTCAGCCTGCAGAATTATGCAGAGCATGTAGAGGAGGAATGTGTGCTGTAAAAATCTGCATCTGTTGTATTGGGAAAGACAGACTTCAACTATCTCCCCAAAGTGTGTCTCTTAGCTTGTTTGCTGCATTACTTTTTGGGGCTGAGTATAAATGCAGTGATCAGATGAAATTTAAAGCAGCTTTTCAGGCAGCATGTGGTAGAAGCTGGGGCAGCTTTAGAAATCAAGGGTCCCCAAACAGGATCTAAAGGCAACATCCAAAATTAGTCTTTAAATACATTTGCCTGCCTTCCCTCTCTAGAACATATCTCAAGGGGCGCCTCCAGCTGCTGTATCTCTTCTGTCTTTGTTTGCTCTCTCAGTGCATATCATTTTCCTAAAGCCCAACTTTATGGCTGCTCTGCTCCCTTGTTTCCCGTCTTGGAAATCATTGGCACGGTTTCCCAAGTACTTGATCATGGATAGATGAGATGCCTGACTGAAGCCAGCTTCATTTCACCTTATGCAGAGTTATGATGCATGGTATACTAGATGCATGAGTGCTACTGGGCTCACTATATCCTTTGCATCTGCTTCATCTGTGCAGGTTATATTCCTAACCTGAAACATTTCAGGCATGATCTGAACAGCCTGAACAACTATGGTAACTTTTGTCATTGAATATGCAGCTTGGTTTACAATAAAAATAACTTTCTGCGATATCAGATAAGTATTAAGCTTTAATTGTTCATGTGAGTAGAGTGTGGCTGCTATTTCTCTATACACTAATCTTGAATTACTTTGTGGAAAGTAGCTCTTTCCTCTGTAATTCCTTCCTTAAAATCAATGGCAACAAATATGAATGCTTTCAGAAGTGCTAAAGACCTGATTTTCAAGGGTTCATTGCCCTATACTGAGATTAGCGTCTCAGTTTTTGTTTGTTTTTTTTTGTGTAACCATCAGAATAAGGGCTAAATTTTCAGAACTGCTGATCATCCACTTGTGGATCAGGTAGCATGTCAGAGTGAAACATTGATAGTCTCCCAGTTTATCTCCAAAGATAGATGCTGTTCCCACCTTTTTGGTTTGCTCACTTTGTGCATGTTTTGGAAAATGAAGTTACTTTGTTTCAGGCACAGGAAAGTCACATATAGTTTAACATACAACATGCATGGGCAAAATAGAAGGTTGTCTAATCAAACTGCTTTTTTTTGCTTTTTAGAGGAGACTGTACTTGGAAGGGAGATCTATTGACAGTTGCTAAATAAATGGAAAGTATATTCATCTCAGGAAATCCCCTGAGCTGGAAATAATTGGAGACTAGTAGGGTGCTTGAGCAGAGTAGGTGTAACTTGTGCTGCACCTGTTCTTCCCTGGCCATTGGCATATAGTGGGCTAGATGAGTCCTGCATCTGAATCACCACAGCTGCCCACATGTTCTGATTGGGCAGCTGCTAAAATCACAGCTGGATCTTTTTGGGGTAACATTCTCTGTTACACTATAAACAGCATGGAAGCAAATTAATGCCATGTCCCTGCTTCTTCTACGCTATTAACCTTGGGCTACTTTGAAACATCTTTCCTAGCATTCTCGATAGTAGCAACCAAATTAGATAAAATTAAACTACTTTGTGTTATGGCCTTCCCTCAGCATGTGTAGAAGCACAAGAGTTTTAAGTAAGCAGAATTGTCTCTTTTTTGTCCAACACCTCCCCCCATGCTATATTGGGACAGAATGGCCATCTCTATATGGGCAATGTCCAATCACAATCAAATTTCGCTGCAAACAGTCACTGACAGATAGCAAGCTGTCATCTAATAAGCTGCCAGGGTAACTCTTCTTACCACAGGGGAAGTGTTGGCAGTTCAAACTTGCAAGACCGATTTTACAGGAGCCTGGAGTGAAGGGATAAGGCTGTAGTATGGGGGCTGATGCTATCGCTGCCCAGTGCTGCAGTGCTTGTTCACTCTGTTTGTCCTGCTTGGGATTCAGCTCAAGTGGAAGTGTCTGAACAGCTTTTTGGCAGAAATCTTACAATGATTTGCCCAACTTTGTCACTTGCTAGTTCCTGTATTGTTCTATAATGGTATTGGTTCATCCTTGATGCTGATCCTTGTATATCTTTTAAAAGTTATTTCTAGCTTTCATCAGTTGGAGCCTCGCATGTTTCTGAAAGTATTTCTGAGTCACTAATTGTCCAAAATTTGCTTTCTTACCAGAAGATTGCAATCTGCTTTATTTACCCTCCAGTTATATTAGCTTCTCTCAACCTGTCTCTGATTTTTGATCAATAGATCCTATATCATTCATCCAAAGCTTTTGTCTAGGCTGATCAAAGTGTAAAATTAAAATGCTGAATCACCTTCCTTTTCCTTAGTAGTACCTTGCCTCTGGAAAGGAGGGCCTGTTCCTTGCCTGTTCTCCCTTCTTGCATCCTTCCAAGCTTAATCTACTATTAAATCTCATCTGTCTTTTGGGTTCCTTGTCATTATCTTGATACAAGCAAAACCCCGATTACACTGAATTTCAGTGTTAAAAATATTGGATGGTAATGCTTTAGCTAGCCCTAGCATTTCTGGAGTGAAATAATTAGTTACACAAAGCTACCTTTTGTTCTTTTGTTGACCTCTTGGCAGGTTTTTCCACTGCACATTCACTCTTTTCCTGGTTTTATTAAAACAGTAACTTTCATCTGTTGTTTTGGGGAGGTGTGTTCCCACATGCACTTATGTGTTGGCCTTTCCCTTCAAACATGATGGAAGTAGAAAACTTGCAGGGGACGACATCTGAGACCTCTAAGCCTAGTTCAACCTCCATGTGATTGTCCTACCCCATCATTAGCGTTAATGCTAATTAGCATTAACCCCATCAAAATCCAAGGAAAAGGTTTCTGGAAAAGCACATAGATACAATTTTGTAAGATAATGAGTCTGCGTTCCCCTCCTTTCTACGCACTGTGGGGTTTAAACCCTTTGGAGCTTTTGGTTTTATACAATTTAGGAGTAGGCAGGTAGCAATTATTACTTGGGGAGGGGAAAGTTCTGCTAAGATTAAAATCCTCAGCAGGAAAATATTGAGGAGCTCTAGGAAAGCATGCTAAGCCTGAGTTATAGTAGTGCTTTTAAGTTTATAAGAAGCCATCGCAAGGCTACTCTGAAATAATCTTTCCAGCAGACACATTCTCTTTTTTTCAACATAATGTGTGATGTCAGGATGTTTTAGTTGTGTCGTCTTAGTCTTGCCTTAAATTTCTTAATTCATTGAGTTATGAGTATTTAAGAGTACTATATGCAATTGCTTGTCTTATATTGCACAGACCGTTTTGGGGGTGTTCCTAAGTTTTGCCAAAGTCTGACTCTAAAATGCTCTCCCCTTTTAGCTTTACCAAAGCAAAGAAAACCATCCCCCATTGTCAAAAAAAGTCAAAAAATTTCCCATTATTATGATAAGATCAGAAGAAAATAATTCTGAGAAGTCTAAACTTGACCAGTCAAATCACACCTGAATTTGATGCACAGAGGAGTGAGGCCACAGGAAACACCTTTTGGTTCTCCTTAATTTTTTGTCTGCTGCTTTTCCAAAAGTAATTTAATCTCCACAGTTCACTTCTGCTAGGCCAGCTCCTCCTGCAAGCTTTGCTTTTTATGAGTGAGAAAACATTTCTCAAGTTAACTGGAGTCAAACTTTTAAAGGGTTAGGGGGTGACTGCAGTGTCTGGGAAAGCCCTATCAGTAGGATCCTGCGATGACGACAACAAGAGAAAGCGCGGTCCTTCAGGGGCTGAGCACTTGTGTCCAGGAGCAGCAGCACTATTGCAGGAGGCAGCACTAGGACCTTTCATGGGAAGGGAGAAGGGTAGAATGATTTTACCTGCTCTACTGGCATGAGAGAGCTGCGAGTGCTTGTTCCTGTGCTGCGTTCTTCACAAGCGTGCTTGCCACAGGTCCCTGGGCCTAAGCTTTGAGAAGATGTGTAACAATTATACAAGCAGCAGGGAAGGATCAGAAGAGCAAATGAACAAAGGCCGGTGAAGCAGGCGGCAGAGGAAATACAGCTGGGCTTCTGGCAGGGAATGTGAGCCCTCTCTTTGCCCAGAAGTTACTTTTGGAAAAAAAATCTACTGGCAAGAAGGCATGGGAGTAGCAGAGCTGCTGGTAAATAAAAAGGGCTCATAGCAGGAAGTACTGGAACTGAGCACCAGAAGCCTCATGGAAGAGTTATAGCACCATTACTAAAAGTGGCATTTCAGAATTTCATATGTAACTTGTTTGCCCCACACAGGGTTTTAACATTGCTCATCCACACTCCCCTGCCTGCTCCCCAGCCGGGGAGTTGCTAGTTGTCTGTTCCTGAAGCACCCCTGCCCTCTGCCTTGCCTTGTGGCTCACTGCAGGCTGAGAGGGGAGCAATGTTGGGGATTGTTCTTGGGGAGCGTGGCCGTGCTGTCCGGCTGGGCTGGGTGCTGTGTGTGCTCCCTTGGGCTGCGTGGGCCCTCCTCTCTGAGCTGCAGGGTGCTCGAGTGAGTGGCAGCTTGTCCCCTGGTCAGGAGACTCTGGTAGCACCTGAGACGAGAGGCCCTGCTGTGGCTGTGCTGACGCACAGCTAGTATTTCCCAGGAGATTGCACTGGTACCTTTAAAAAGGTACTTTTCGACCTCAGTTATTATCTTGTTGTGGTTTTCTTGAATGCTGAATTGACCAGACTAGCAAAAAACTTTAATCAGTCTAATGTTGCTAGAATATGGCAGTGCAACCAAACAGGAAAAAAAAAAAAAAGAAAAAGCTACAGTTCTCAAATCCTTGAGCACAGGGGTAATGTTAAATGTTGTAAAAGAATCTCCTGCTTAGTAGTAAAATCTCTCAATATCTGTTGCTCCATTGAATCATCGTGGGGAAGTCCTGCATGCTAAGAGGAAAATCCTCCTGCGTAACCTTGTGGGCTTCCTTGTGAGGAAGGACCTAAGGGAGAGCAGTTCATAGGCTGAGCCCATCAAGTTTCTTGTGTATCTTCTCTTTCCATTGGTGTTTTCCCAGGTTTGTGTTCTCATCTCAGTGCTGACTGTTGCATTTAGTGAAGAGACTCCCACTTGTGCCCTTGCCCCCATGGCAGCATTTCGGAGGTGCAGGCCAGCATTTACAGTGCTCTGGCTATGTGCCTGTCTTAGGGCCCGGGGAGGACAGGGACGAGGCGGCCTTTGCTGCTGTGCAACAAGGTGCTCCGGTGTGGAGAAGTCACGGAGTTCAGCCTGGCCGCTCCACGTGAGGGTTGCGTTCCTCTCCTGAAAGGGGAAGTGATTCACCAGATCGCCCAGCAGTCGGAGCGTGTTCCCAGCCAGAGCCGGGGGCGGCGGAGGCTGCGGCACGCTGCTCAGCTGCCCCCAAGCCCTGGCGACGATTTGGTTGCAGATCTTGGAGGTGCATGGTGTTGCTTGTTCCTGGGGAAGGCAGAGCTGGGTCCCTCCTCTCCTGCGCTGCTGGGGAGCTGCTCCACAGCCCTCCATCTGCAGCTGGCCTGTGCTGGCTCACCCTGCCCTAGGACTATGTAGTGCCCAGCTCACCTGGCACAGGGCTTTCATTTATAAAGCCTGTCATATTCTAGAGATGAAGTGAAAAAATTTTAAAGTCACTGCTCTCCAGGGTGATACAGTGTTAGGTAACTTTCTAACTTCTTTACGTGGGTAATTGCTGTTGCTTTAACTCGAGGAGGAGATTAGGGAGCTTGACTTTGGGAAAGCTATTAATACTCTGGTTGCAAAAGCAAATGGTGGCTAATCCTCATCTTTACATGACTGACTCCCTAAATGTCACAGCCAGAGGGAAGTAGCAAAGCTCACTGAGAAAGTTTTAAAGCTAAAGAAGAATATTTGATCACAAGTAGCTACCTTTTCCCAGCCTTTCCTAGCTTAAGCCTCCCCCCCCTCCCTTTTTGGGCAAATCATTTACTGCAATTTAGTGATCACAACCACATGAAGTTCACTTCCTTGTGCTTAAAAAAAAAAAAAGGGGGGGGGGGAAGAATTAAATGTCTCAGTTTATCTTTCCACACAGATCACGTGGCCGGAGCTGGTTGTAAAAAGTTGAAAAACGAGTTTAAGGTGCGCTAAGTGCCAAGTGCGGTACATTTCCGTATTCTCTCTCCCCTGCATATCATGCACAAAGACACCACAGAAAGACAAGGAAGTTTGCTTTCTCAGGGAGTGGAGTTTTTTTTTTTTTTTAATTTAAAGCAGGAGTTGTTATTCTTGAATCTAATCCTTTAAGACCTCACTGCTGTCTTAGACCCAACCCCAAAAGGAACAGGCTGAGAAAAACTCTTGCTCACCGATACGAAAACCTGAATGTGGAACAGAAATCAGACACCCAGCTTGTAACAACAGTTGGGGAGTGTTTCAGGAAGCTACGCAGGCAGGATACACATCTCAGTTACCCCAGTGAAACAAGTAAATGGTACTTGAGTGCAAAACAAGACCCTTGTGCAGGACATGCTCCATCACTCCAAACAGCGACAGGGTCTCTGCAGCCTCGGGCCAAGCCTTGGTGGCTCAGGGTGCCCTGGCAGTGCCTGCGAGCACGGCCATCAATGCACTCACCGGCCCTCACAGCTGGGCTGGGGAGCAGGCGATCGAGAGGGCTGAGGAACCCCCTGCCCCAGCACTGAGCCCCTGCCTGGGCACTGAACAGGCTGGCATGTTGGGGAGTTCGGCTCCCACCCTTGCACCTCCTAGGCAGAGGTGAGGCACATAGGGGTAGGGTCGGAAGCAGTTGGAAACTCTGAGACAGGAAGATGCCAAACAGGACTTGCTTTGTGTTGCTAATTACCAATAGAGAAACTATAGCTGCTTTGTTTAAATGGCTCCCTTTTTCCTTATGGGGTGCTTGTGCAAGGCTTTCAGCAATTTAGCTTTTCTTGCAAAAGCTGTGGAGAGGAAACGTGCCCCACTTAAAGAGCCACTTTTATTGGCACTTCCAAAGAGATACCACAGTATTTAGAAAATGCTCTCTGATAGCACAGGAAACGTAGCAGGCTTGTGCCTGTTGTCCTCAGACCAGACCCCAGAGTTTCCTGCTTCTGAGCTCTCTAACCTGAACTAACCCTGGCAGCTGGGAAGTGTTTATCTGTTACTTTTGGGCAGCAGCAATGCTCATGAGAGCTGAAGGCATGGTGACACCATGCTTAGCTGAAGTCTTTACTCCTGGTGGGGGTTAAGCTGAAACGCTTATTCATGGGTGAAGTTCTACCCTGTTGCAGGACCCAGCCTGAGGTCTGTGGTCCACTGAAATCCTCCTATGCTTTATATGAAAAACAAGTGAAACCAATGAGACAAAGACATTGCTAATTACAATGTATTGTGAGTACTTTATTTGCAATACAACTGACAACACCCAGTAGAACAGGGTATTGACACGGTCTGGATTCAGGGAAAGCAAGTGACATGTTCTGAATGAGCCTCTGGTGGTACCGGCAGGGAAGAGGAACCCTTGTTCCTGAACCAAGATGCACTTAGTACTGCACCTTTGACGTCTTCAGTAATGATGCCTGTAATGATCTTACTGGTAGTGATGATAGTGGTTACCTTGCTAATATGTGACTGTTCAGTTTCAGAGCTGTTCAGAAAGCATCCCTCTTGCTTCAATATTTGAATACAAAAAAAATTTGAACTTCAGTCACTTTGCATATGTGTATTTGACTGTTCCCATCTCCTGCAGAGAAACAGATTTTCTGTGCTGTATGTGCTATTCAGTATATTCTTTGGCAAAAGAGAAATAAGCTGTAGGACCCAAAGAGACTGATAGAAGGACCCTGAGGAAAGAATTGTGACTGGGGATGGAGTAGGAGGTCTCACACAGGTGAGTTCTGCCTGCTGTCCTCACCATCTACCTGTAAGAGAGCATGTGTAGAGCTAGAGGGACCACCTGGTCTCAGCTAAAGCCAGTTCAGCTTATTTCCATTTTCAGCCCACTTTCTTCCCCTGTGTGTATTCTGGGGAGTGCTGGCTTAATGATTAACATAGTATCTATCAGCAAGAAACCAGATCACCCTTTCTGTGTGTCTCCCTTCAGACCTGCTCAGAGGAAAGGGAAAGCACGAGCCAGCAATGTGCCCTTGTGGCCAAGAAGGCCAATGGGATCCTGGGGTGCATTAGGAAGAGTGTTGCCAGCAGGTCGAGGGAGGTGATCCTGCCCCTCTCCTCAGCCCTGGGGAGGCCACATCTGGAATACTGTGTCCAGTTCTGGGCTCCCCAGTACAAGAGAGACATGACACTCCTGGAGAGAGTCCAGCGGAGGGCTACAAAGAGGATGAGGGGACTGGAGCATCTCTCCTATGAAGAAAGGCCAAGAGAGCTGGGCCTGTTTAGCCTGGAGAAGAGAAGACTGAGGGGATCTCATCAATGTGTACAAGTATCTGAAGGGGGGGGGGTGACAAGGGGATGAGGCCAGTCTCTTCTCAGTGGTGCCCAGTGACAGGGCAAGAGGCAGTGGGCAGAAACTGAACCACAGGCATTTCCATCTAAACCTGAGGAAAACCTTCTTTCCTGTGAGGATGACTGAGCACTGGAAGAGGTTGCCCAGAGAGGTAGTGGAGTCTCCTTCCCTGGAGATATTCAAAACCCGCCTGGATGCGATCCTGGGCAATATGCTCTAGAGGACCCTGTTTGAGCAGGAGGTGTTGGACTAGATGATCTCCAGAGGTCCCTTCCAACCTCAACCATTCTGTACGTAGCCCATGCAGCCGTGTCACTACCCTTCTCAGTGCATAAGATATAAAAGTAAATAGAGACAAATGGAGCTATTTTTCTGCCTTTTGCAGAACTGATGCCTGCTGACCCAGCCAGTGTCCTGAGTTTGACAAGCCAATACTGAGGAAAAACACTAAGCACAGCCAGGTGCATCAATGGAGGCAGACCTGCTCTGTACACACTCCAGAGAGGAGCACTCCAATGGTGAGAGATGTGTGTCCAAATTAAGGGCACAAAACAATCTCTTCCCTGCCACAGCCTGGCACCCAGCCTTATCTGACCAGCTTTCCCTCAGGCCAAAACCTCAAGCTGCCAGCTCATCATCACAGTGTCCCAAATTGTCTGGGTGATATCTGCAATGCTTTTTCCAAGTATGTCTCTGCTAGTAGGTTGTCAACTGCCATATGACTCAGGCTGCAAGTTCAAGTCAGACATACTGCTCTTCCTCACCTTTCATTTTTGTCACGTATGCCAAGCCTGATACACTTTACCCAGTGCTTCTTGGAGCTCATCTGCAGTGTGAGAGCCTTTGGGTGTGCTCCAGGGCTTTCCAGAGCACCGAGCAGTTGTGGGATGGCCAACAGCATCACCAAGACACCACAAGAGGAGAAGTATCTCTGTGGAGCATGGAGCTTTCCTTAGTCCCCTCAAGCCATGGGGCTCAAATGAGGAAAGGAGGAGGTATGGATACAGAGATGGATGGTCGGTCTCTTGGAACCAGTTACTCCAACAGTTTGGGTGATAATGAGAAATTACCCAGCTGATAAGTAGAGGGGTAACCTGATATCAGGAACTTGCCTGAAATCGTTGCTGTCTTCCTAACAATTGTTTCCTAATTATAGAGGCCCAGTGATAGTACTGGTGATCCTTTCCCTGAAAGAGCCAGTAAAAATGATGCCCACAAAGGATGCTGCTTCCTTGTCCTACATAGTACTGGGGCCTCAGAGGTGAATCCTTGACCACATAAACAATGCCACAGGGCAAGATGATCAGGCATTGTCATGCCTTGGTGACATGATCTACGATGAGGTGTTGGTCCTCCCCAACAGGTTGTTTGCTGTGACCTGCAGAGCCGTGTTGAGGAAGCATGGAGCCCTGCGAGCGCTGCGGCTCTCCGCTGTGGCACCGTTGCTGCTTGGGAGGTCACAGGAGGGAAAGGGCCTCCACAATTGCTTGGATCCACGTGGCAACTGCTCAGTATAACTGTGGCCCTCTGCATCCTGCACAAAACCTGGTGGGCCTCTTTCTGCCTGGAGTGAGCTCAAGCCTTGGGGGAATCCTTAGCTTATTCATGTGACTGGAAAGTCCTCCTGGAAGTGACAGCAGCCTAAGAAAGTCAAAGACTAGCTAGATTAAGGATGCCATGTGTATAGTCAGTATGTGTGTGACAAATTTAATGAGTAATCTCTTGCCATTGGATATGGTGCTGAGTGATTGCAAGATATCCTGGTCCACATCCTACAGATTTGTTACAGGATTAAGAACCACTTATTGTAGTTACTTTTTTAAAATTTTGGAACAAAGGAGCTACTAATAAGTGTAGGCTATTTTGCCTCTGACTGGTTTAAATGCAACTCTCTTTCTCTGCTGGTTTGTTTGAGGTCACTTCTGTGGCTTGTGTAGGTTGTTTGCAGTTTTTTCATGCTTCAGTAAGATCCTTTGGCTTACCTGTGGCTTCCCACTTCCCACAAGTGAGCAGATAGCAGACAGTGGTTGAGCTAAAAAAGTACATTGTGACACTGGGAAAATGTACAAAGAGGCTCAAAGTGCAGTCAGACTTGTTCACCTCTGGAAAAAAATTAAATGCGTTTCCTAGTTTAGAAGGGGGGTGGGGGGCAAGCATATTGTGATTCAAAGTGAAACTATGGTCTTGGGCACCCAGACCGCGAAATACAGCTTCAGTGTAGTGACTACCATGCAAACTAGTTGTGTAAAGAAGCAAATAACAGCCAGGCTGAGCATAAACCCACAACCCGAGGAGAGTTTGTGATCCTTGCCACTACAAATGCCCTGGGAAACGATAGTAAGATTTTTTTAATGTGGACAAGAGGACAGGACCCAGGCCCAAATGTGAGGCAAACTGTCAGTGTTGATCTACCCTTGGGATCAAAGGCCAGTGTGGGGAACCCAGTGCTGATGGTGACAAGAAAGTGCTGGGAAGGGAAGCACGGTGCCCTGGAGTGTGGTTCAGAGCATGGGTCTGCATGCAGCGGGTCAGAGCACCCCACTGACCCAGACTGTGTTGGATGTGGGTTGGAAACGCATGGATGTTTGGTGCACATGGGAAAATCTGAGTCCATATGAGCTGTGTTTCCTGCAAAAAAGTTTTCTAAAGAAGAGATTGATTCCTAGATTGAGTCCTTCATTAAGAAATTGAGTCCTTGATTGCTCACCTCCGACATGCAGCATCTGTCAGAGTTTCGCCTGAGTATGGACTGCAAGATAGAGCTTCTGTTGTCTTATATTAGAAAACCAGTGAACTCCAGTTCTGGCCTTCTGGTTGGAAGAAAAATATGTGATCTCATTCATCAGCTTGACAGGAAGTATTTCATATGGAAGTATTTGTACAGGTCAGCCTATGCCAAATTCCTAAAAATGTCCATATTCTCTTTGCTCTTTGGCATCTTGAACACATGAAACTGTGTGATGTAGCCTGCCTTTGTGCCCAGAGAAAAGGGGCTGCTGGAGCCACAAAACAGTGTCTTTTTATTTTTTAACTTACAGCTTCTCCTTGCAGCACTGCTCCTGCCATTTCATTGCCAGGTAGGACTTATCTTAAACTTAGTCAAGTGTGATTCAGCATTTAATTGACACAGTGGAGCATAAAACCTGACTTTGCTGACTTTTAGATGCACAGCAGTGGTAGCTTCTCCTGTTATGAGGTAGGTCTGGGTTTTATTTATTTTACAGGTCAGCATGATGGGTCAATTCCGTGACTGATGTATATAAAAAGGCATGCCGATCTCTATCAGTAGCTGCTAAGGACCTAACAAGAACATAGTTGTAAGATGTTTAACAACAATTACAGAACATATCATGGGTATAACTTTTCAAACATCAAAAATGCATTTTGCATATACTTTGAGCTCTAGGGCTTATATAAATAAGCTGTTGCAATATCAGAATGGTGTTAATACACTTGAATTTCTTGTTAATCTGTTCATGTAGGCACCGTACCACAATTGTGTTAATGTGTGTTGTTTCCAGAAAAAGGTCAAAACTGGTTTTAGTTAGCAAGTTAGGTTGATAACAGCCAGAGAGGTGCATGTCTGCTCTTCAAGATCATCAAGAAATACGTTCAGAAAGGGAAGGGGATCAGCTCGGCAACCTTCTGAGTTTCACAGTGCCCAAGGCCTCAGAATACCTCCTGACATTCCCAAGGCAGCAAGGTCATCTTAAAGACACAATTGCTGTTCACTGTATTGTTTATGTTAATATCCTCAGAATGACTTGCGTGTTAGAACCTTATGATGGGTTAATCATTAATTAAGATTTTATAAAACTGAAATCAGAAACCAGCAATATAGGAAAATGATAAATTCTCTTTTAAAGTGTCTGTTTAAAAAAGAAATAGAATGCGGTGTAGATTCATTTTCATCTTGGATAACCTGGAGGAAGGGGAAGAGGAGAATTCCATGAGAGTGCCGGGGACATTTTTTAGTGTAGCACAATCCTTCAGCTCAAAAATCAAAATGCTTGATTTTTGTGGCTTGTATACCTTAGCTCTGAACACCTGTAAAGAGCCATGGTTTGAGTTTCTTTTTATCCAAAGTGAATGTAGGTGGATGTCTAGTGCTTGGGAACACTGGCAACTAATTGTAGGGAAGACATTAGTCTTCTTATTTGACTTGATGATTTGTCTGACAATTGAAGTCTTAATGTGGCTATATCTCCTTGAAAGCTGTTTTTAGCATCATGTTGGTTATCCATTCCCTGAGCAACATAGATTGACCTCATATAGGAAACGGTTGCTGGGACACACAGACTTACATAAAGAAACAAGCAAAATTAGAGCACTCTCTGTCTCTTTCCCCCTCCACTTTTACCCCGAGTCCTACAAGGAATAAAAAAAAAAAAAAATTTGTTTCCGTTTGCTAGTACTAAAAAAAACTAGGGAAAACTCTCATGATTAGTACCCTTCAGGAAACCCAAGACACATTAAGCACAAAAAAAGTTGCCCTTATTGTAGAGTGAAAAATGATGTACCACGAGAGTAGGTTGCAGATAGTTTGCTTTCCTGTGAAGGTTGTAGAAGATAGTGCAGCATTTGTTCTGGTCTTCTCTTAGCTGGTCTTCTGTTTTCTTTTGATTATTCAGTAGTGCTAGTCCCTGTCTTAATGGCCAAGACCTCTCACTTCTTTTTGTTCTACCTCAGGAGTTTAATTCTGCTCCCTCACACTGCTTTTCTCCCAAGAGTTGGTATTTTCAGCAAATTTTCTTCCAAGGGATTTACACTGAGGAAAAAAACAGGGATTATGGAGGACTGCACATACTGCCAAAAGGTACAGTTTAGCCTTCTATATAAAAAAGGACTTGTGTTTGAAGGCTGAATCATGCAGGGATGAAAACAATATGCCGTTTCCCCTTGATGGGGCACTTCAGTGCCAGCCTATGGTGCTGCAGTTCTGCACCAGGGACATGCAACATGCAACAAAGTGCCCAGGGTTTTGTGCATGGGGTGAATGGAAAGCATGGAGAGACACCAAGCTCTGTTCTTCCATCCACATCCAAGTATAGACTCTGAATTGGATGTGAAAACAAATGTAGGTTGATCCTCGCCCTGCTGGAAGAATGGCGATGCTTGCTGGGCAGGGCTCTGTCCTCAACAGGGGGCAGACGAAGGAGGCATGGGGACAGCACATCTCCCCTTCCCACAGGTGCCCTGCTCCCCCCCCTGCCCCAGCTCTCAGGGAGGAGCCCGAAAGCCCACGCAGTGCGACATCCTCTCCTGGATGACTCAAGCTGGTGGCAGGGTGGTACAATGAAATAACAGTCTCCATTTTTAAAGAATGCTTTATTCACTACATCCTAGAAATGTACCGTAAATGGAGCAAGAACTAAACAAACTCAGAGGCTTCCAACAGTACAGAGAACAGAGATACAATAAAACACCTAAAATATCTGCTCTTTTGAGAATAAGGCACGCTAGTTTTTTTAATATATATATATATTTTTTTTTTTTTCTTTGTATAGTTTGTTCTTAACCTAAAGATGTTCACATTTCAAGTTATTAGACTTACCTCAGTAGTAGTGTACATGAAATGGTTTAGAAACAAGTATAAAAGGCAGAGGCAGGCGGGAGACTCAGAGCTACCTGGCTGGCTGGTGCCCAGGGGCTGCCCGCTCTGGCCAGGGCATGAGGGGCCAGGACACCTCGGGGCTTGCCATGTTACATTAGGGTGTCCTTTCTATTCCTGTCACTGGATAAAAAGTATAGGTAAGGTACGGTGAGAGCGGGAGCAGTGGGTTACTGGCCCAGGGCTGGCGGTGGCGGGGCGCTGGGAAAGGGATCGGCAGGGTCCCCCGTGCTGGACCGTCCTTCCCTGACCCCAGGGTGTTTGTGCAGAGCGGACGCGGCGCTGGGCTGGCCCTCGCCACCAGCCTTTCGTGTCTGGCCACGCGAGGCCTTAGCCAGAGCCCCAACGTGTTTCGGGCAGCCGTTCGTGGCCCCTGGCCGGGCACTGCCTGCCTCCGGCGGGTGCTGCTGCCGGGCGCGTTTCCGAGGCTTCCCGCAGGGCTTTGCCCGTTTCGCCTCCTCTCGCCCTAAAAACGGGCCGGGCCCTTGGGCTAAGGTCTAGGTGCGTTTTCAAAAGCGCTGGAACCCGCAATAAAAGTCTCCTGGAAAGGAGCATGGAGGGACAGAGTCCAATTTAATGGTTAACATCCTCACAGTGCTTTCGATAATCGTTCGATAGGTTTAAATAGAGCTCAGCTTTGCTGACTAAAAGCACCTAAAAAACAACTGCTCAATTTTGAGGCAAGAAAAATACATATCAAAAGGTCACTTAACTGACTCGGACATAATCTGGAAGTGGTTCAGTGGTCAAAATATTTCTTTACATGAAACCTTCAGTTGGTATTTGTACCATAAAAAGGAAATTGTTTACTCACTCCCTGCTTCACATCTCATTTCACTGGAGTTGTGTTTACAGAGCTGATGCACTTCATAAAATGGGCAAGATATTTCTTTAACATTTTACTATATTTTACATTCACTGCACTACTAAATAAAAGCCTTTAAACAGGCCACAAAACACTGCAATAATATATTTACTTCTTAATAAAACAAACTTTTTTATAACATTGAAATAAAATGTTTTTGTTTTGTGGCAAACCACATACCATGTAAATTTGCAACATAAAATGACTTTAAAAATGTATATTTAAAGATATTTACAAGCTCTATTTCTTAAAATCTTTGGGTCTAATCACTCCCATCCCTGATGTGCAGGCATAACCCCAGTTAATGAGAACTGGAATTAAGTGTGGAAGGGAGGGTGGGAGGGAGGCTAGCCCTGTTTTATTAATTCCAATATCACTAACACCCCTAGTACCTCAGAAATTTGTCACGGAACATGATGAAGCTATAGGTAAATAACGCTGTACTTCCTGTTGACAAGAGCACGCTCCGTCTTGCCTACGACAGCATACATTCTCTGTCACTACAACATATACTTCAAAGAATAAAATAAAGAGCATTTAAAAAGAGCCTAGTTTTTATACTGGATGAAGATCTAAGTCAAGACACCGTACGTGAAACATCAGATACTCATTTCTGCATGTGCTCCAAGGCTGAACTTCTAGTAGCTTCAATAAATAGAAAATCCAGTTGTTAAGGAAAACTCAGAACCTTTCCTTTACTTAACGTAAGCCTGCTAATCACACTAGGAAGAAGTCTGTGTGATGAGGCTTTTTTTTTTCCCCAAAAAGGCAATATTAGTTATTTCTCATTCCCAATAATAACAAAGAGACTGTATTAATGCCAGCACAAAAATGCAGAGGTCTTGCACATTTTTCAAATTGCACTTTCCAGTATAATTTTTTAAATAAGATACAGGTTGTTTTTTTTCTTTTAAAAAATTCTAAGGTATGCATTCTTTAAATATTGAATATATTCTTCAAAATATATTGTTTAAACTTTCCCTAGCTGCTCAGGTGGGCTTTTTAATATATAGCTGATATATTATTAAAGGCACTACAAAATAGACATCTCTGGAGTGCAGAAGTTACTAAAAAATAACCTTCATACCACAAATATATTGAAAATAGAATGCTAAAAAAAAGACCATATGCGATCCCACTATAATGCATATAAATGCATGTAAGCAGTGGGCTGAATGCATCGAGGTCCTTTAGAAATGTATGAATACAGGCATGTTAAATTTTAAAAATAGCCTAAAAAAATTAGTGAAAACTTCATGCGTATAAAATGTTTCAAACATATTCTTTAACGTTCTTCACTTTCAGGTTCTGCATCAGTTTGCTGAGTCCAAATGTTATTCTTTTGCAGTAGGTTCTTTCTTCATAAATAGTAAAGTGTTCCTTCAGTGTTTGTTTTTCCTCCAGCCTCTCTCGCTGCCAGTCTCAGTACGTCTGGTAGACGTCGTGGATCGGAACCTGGATGGTGGCGGCCGGAAACGCCTGAGGTATATAGCCGGCATATCCTCCGTAAGCGGCCGCCGCCGCCGCTGCCGCGTTCTTCTGTAGTGTGGCTATCGTCGCCGTCGCTGCGGCAGGCGCCGCGAACGGCACGTAACTTGTCCCGTAAATCCCGGCGGCGGGAATTCTCGGCACGTTGGGAGCCATGGTGTACACCGGCGTTATCGGGCGGCCCTGGGAATAAAACCGAGAGCCTCTTAAGTTCAAAGTGCCACTGTTCACACAGCCTCCACCGAGCAAAAAGTTACCCACCTTCCTGGCAACGTTTCCTTTCAGTTTTTAAGGGGGAGAAGGATACCCATGAGCAGGGATCAGGGGCTTGACTGGTGGAAGGAGCTAAGCTGGGGGCCAAGCTGGTCTGCCGGGGGCTAGCAACACCTTGGGAAAACTCACAGGTGTGCTTGGGCTGTGGGTCCCGGCGCTGGGCAGAGGCGGAGGGTGAAATGAAGGCCCACGGCTGATGCCACATCCCGGTGCACGTAGGGTAAGGCTCGGCACTGCCTTTGACACCCTGCGCGCCTCTGTGTCTTCCTGTCCTGCCCTCACCATGCTTTGTGGCACTCGTTTTCCTTCTGCTCCATTTGCATCCTGCCCCATCACATTTGGCTGCTTGTGCAATTGCTCTGAGCTGCCTTTTGCACAGCCTGCCAGTGTCTCGGCCAACCTCCTCAGCAAAGTGTCCCTCCCCCTGAGCCTTATACCGACTCCTGCTGGCTCTCATACCAAAAATCCCTATTTATAATTCCCACAGCCCTTCCTACACCAGCTTGTTCTTGTCAATCCAGCTAGTCAGGAGTGGTGGTATTTTGAAGCACCCAACTCATGCTGGGCACCGTTGTCCAGACCCTCGTCTGCCCTGGCAGATGGTGCCAGCAGGGCTGTGGTGGAGCTGGAGAGACAAACTGCAAACAGGCTCCTGTTGTCTCGGGGAGAGGGCCAGAGCATGTCTCCCTGCCGGATGCCCGTGCCCCTGGCAGCACTGAAAGCACGGGGCAGCAGCAGAAACACAGGCAGAGCCCCCTTGGGGGCCTGTTGCCACCTCCAGCTCCCTTGCGATGCTGAACGAGTCAGTGGACGTCCGCCCTGCATGCACAGTAATGCACCCCTTGGCCTGGCAATGTAGGGGAAAGAAATTATTGTGTGGTAAACCTTTTGTGGCAAACATCCATTTTGCACATGATGGGCCTCATACAAGGGCATCCCTTACCCTAGACTGGGACTCAGACTCTACTACAATACAAACAGTGCATGTTAAAAGAGCAATGACTTGCAAACGGTTTGTAGCTACGTAATTGCACAGTGTAACTGTAGCCTTATTAGTGCAAACCTTCTCTTTTACATTTTATACTGTCAGTGTAAAATAATGGAATTCCAACTACAGAAGAGGAGTGATTACCTCATAGTCCACCTAACCCCAAAGGTTTGGACATAATATGTGGGTGCGTCCGCCCCAAGCGCTCTGCACTCCCACGAGAGGATTTGGGGCAGACACCTGCCCTGGCTGACTGCTCCTCGCCAGGCACCTGCGCCCGCCCCGGGGGGAACAGCACTGCGGGACAGCCAGCACAGCAGGTTTTCGGGCTGTGGAGAATGAGGCCAGCAGGCTCTGGGGTGACCTCTGCAATTCTGCTTAGACGTGTCCAGATAATGAGAGGTAAAGGTCCAGGGGGCAGGAGCATACAAACCTGAAGCTCAGTAGGCAATGAGGGGGGGGTCTCCAGTCCCATCTACGGAAAAAAAGGTTTTAATATGGCTTTATGGCACTTAAAATGCCATACTTAAAATTTCCACTTGCTGAATGACAAAAATCTCCTAGAACAAGAGATTGTGAAGGAAAGGTTGAAAGTGCGTGCCTTGTTGCTGGACGAGAGCTCTATCACTTTGGGGTCTGTTCTCTCCCTCCCAGGCTGCAGCACCCTGCAGGAAGAGCAATCGTCTGAAGTGCAGATGTCTAAGATATGTCAAATGGGCTGCACTTTAGAAATGCGTCTTCTTCTCCTTTGATATAGAGAATGGTTTGGCTTTGGATACGGGGGGATGGTTTGAATGGAAAGGAGGCTACTCAGATGCAGCTCAGGCATTGGCTCAGCTATCAGATACAACCACTAAGTAGACATCTGAAGTTATGTGAGGTGAATCTCACTAGGTATCTTAGGACAAGGGAAGAGGGAGAAAATAAAGTGTCTCTGTCACAGGAGCATGGCCAGATGTAGGCTTTCCACCCACCCGGCTATGTGGAGCAGGACATGAGCACTGAACCCACCTGGAAGGGGGGAGGCGTTGAGACAGCTGGTATCACAGCTGCAGTGGCGGCGGCCGCAGCGGCTGCCACACTGGCTGGGTCCTGCTGGACGGCAATAGGGTTGATGATGTGCTCGACTGCATGGATTTTGCCATCTTCCATCATCTTGGCCGGCGGGGCAGCCTGAAACATGGAGTACTGGGCCCCAATCGCGGGGATGGCCACTAGGAGAGACCAGATACATAAAGCTGTTTTGGGCAAGAGCCTCCAGAGCTTCAACTCAGAGAGCGAGCAACCCTCCTGCCAGGGTACGCTGGCTCTCCCGCTGCAGTTTTGGGCTGCTCTCGCTGCACCACACAGCTGTACGTGCTGGGCACCTCTTCTTTCTGCGCAACTGGTGGTGCGGCAGCAGAGCCCATGTGAACCATGTGCAGGGATCAGCTTGGTGCCGTGCGCTCTGCCCGTGCATTTCTCACACTCAGCCCTGGGCCCGGGGCCACTCCAGGACGGCCATGCCGATGCCCTGCCAGGCAATGGGCGCTGTGCGCCAGGTCTGTGCAGCCCGGTCTGACCACTGCCATCCTGCAGTTGTAGAAGTTGCAGGCAGCAACTGATCTAGTCTACATATTGTCCTTTGGCCAACGCTGCAAAATATCCACTATTATATCCACTATTATAATTATACTATTACGCCTTTCGCAGGCCTCACTTGATAAAAACATTTTATCTTGTCTTTCTGCTGCAGGATCAATCTGTTTAATGGCACTAAAAAATAAATTGCTCTTAAGAGAATTTCCTCTCAGGCCAAAATAGGACAGCATGAAATAATTAAAGCTTCCAGACAAAGGGAAAGTGCTCTCATCATAATGCCTGTGAGTTCAAAGACAGTGAATTTGTACATGCTCCTAAATGGAGTTTGGTGGCACCGCTTAGGGAAGAACTGTACTTTGCTGAACATTCCCAATAATCATATTTATAATGCCATTTTTGCTTCCTAATGCACATTTCAGTTTTCAGTTCATGAGCCTTTCAGCACTAAGGTTTGTCATAAGGAAAACTGAGTGACTAACAAACGGTGGATTAAGTGGTGATGTTTGCATCTGTGTGAGCTGCAGCCAGTAAATCCCAAGTGAAACCAAATTAGCATGTGGTATTGTTTCGCTGGGACAAAACTTTGCAATTCTGCCTATGAGAATGACAGATCCCAGCAAGCAGTAGTCTCATTTTGGTCACGGAAACTGCAGCAAATGATGATCAAATCCTCTCTTTCAGGCAGAGATTTTCCCACCGATAGCATAATGCTGTTTCCTCCAGTGGAGACCTCTGCATGTGAGCGTTTCCTGTTCTCCTTCATGCCAGTTCCACGTGGTCAGCTCAAACCAATTTTAGCACTGGGTTAATTAACCTGCGTAATTTCTCACTGCAGCAAAGGCCCCATGCTCTGTTCTGCAGTAACTTCTGGCAGAAAAGCGGTAACAGGCAGTTGGGGTATGGGGCGATGTCTCAGAAATCTGCAGAACTTTTTGCGCAGAGAAAGTGTCTCAGCGCATGAAAGTTACTCTAAACAGTTGGAAACCTTGCAAAGTCAGTACATCTCAGCTCTTCCATTCTGGTAACGTGATCTCAGACTAATATCCTTTTAATACAGAGGTAAGGCTGGCAGGTAATAACTTTTACTAGTTCAGCTGATCTGGTTGGAAAAAACAGACCAGGACACTCTGTGATTGGAGTCTGTGCTGAAACTGCACGAGAGGGGCAAGACCAGATGAAAACCTCTGAATCTGAACACGACTGAAGTGTAGAAACATTTAGACTTGAGATTCAGGCCTTTCTTTGGTAGTCTAATGAGTTACATAGGCCTCAGAAATAAATACTCAGTTAAAATAAAGTGTGCATTTCAAAAATCAGTTTCAAGCATCCTTTAGTGATGCTTGGAATTCCTAAAGTGTCTTTACAAATAAGCATAGCGGTAATATTTTCTGATTCTGAGTGGACAGTGTTCTCAGGAAATCTGAAGAGAAAGGTAGAATTATTGGAAATCTTCCTTTGAAAATTGCTGTCGTCTTTTTAACAGTGTTCCTTTTTCTCTAGACCTTTCTTTTCATTTTATCATATCCAGCTGTTATGAAGGGCTCTTCTTTTCACAGCGTTCCTTAGGTGCAAGTTACAGTTTCCACTGCAAGTTATATAGTTTCCATACAGCATGAAGCATGTTCTAATAAACCACTGCAGCTTTGTTCTGACACCACTTAGATTCTGCAGTTATCATTACACGGAGAGAGGAATGGAGAGAGCAGAGGACTTCTCGGCTGGTTGGACATAGCTCGGGAGAGGGGAGAGCTCCCCTGCGGTTTGCTGCGCGGCCGCAAATGGGACCCGGCGCTCTCGGCCTTGCACCTGCAGCAGGGCCGACCCCAGGCTGCCGGTGGGGATGGAGGAGCTCTGTGTTAACCGAGGACTTTCCTGCCATGGGAAATCCCCAGGTCCTTTTCCCAACCTAGTCGCATCTGAGAAATGCTCGAGGCCAGGCTTGTGTGTGCCAGCCGTGGCGTCCCCCTCCCCATGGGCCAGGCCAGCCCAAGCGCGCATACTGACCTGCACCAGGCTTAATGGCCACCGGACTGACGGCGGGTAATTCCAGACTGGGCACCAGCTCGTATCCTTTCTCTTGCTGCTTTCCTTTGCCTTCGTGGTACCTGCTATAAATGCCACGGCCGGCAGAATATCCCCCCAGGTAAGAGCCTCTGGGGCCGGGGGCTCGGTTGCCGGCTGCTCCTCGCCCTCTGCCTCTTACGCTGCCTGCTTGTAATAACAACAGGAAAGAGGGTGATGAATAACATACAGCAACAGCAATGCGGGGAGTACTGACAACACTGAACTGAAACCTGGAGGCATATGCCTAGAAACAGGGCTGCTGAAATTAGTTTGACCTGAATTTTACTGACTCTCATGAAAATAGAGCATTTGGCCTCACCAGAAGCACCAAATGGAGCTATGCAAGTTTTGGTCTTGATATTTCTGACCGTTAAGACATTAAGCATTTATTCATACCACTCTCATGGCCAGTTTTAGGGGTATAACATAGGCTTTATAGTCAGAGGCTCCTCCAGGGGTGATTTCTACGTGGTAGGAACTAGCTTCTTCTCAGCTGTCCTCCAAAGGAGACCTTGCCTCTCAGCTGCCTGTGATAGGGTCCTTCAGAGATCGCCGTCACAAAGCTGAATCTGCCCTTTAACCAACATTGTCCCCTTACTGAATATCTTTTTACTGGTGTCTTTTGTTTTCTCTGCAATTTTATTAGTAAGTGAATATTCTCCATCTCCAGAAATATCGCCTCTATTTGTGTTAGCAACTCCACACGCGTTACGACAGTACTTTGGACATTGTGGTATTAATGCACTCTGTGATGGCCTAATTGTACTTTTAGACTTGTCAGTTAACTCATTTGTAGTTCATTGTAAATACAAATCTGGAAATTGATATATTGATCAGATATATAATATTTGATCAGCCACGGTTAAAAATATTTGTTTTTTTATGTGGGTGCTTAAAGAATATATTCATGGTAAACTGCCTATTGTATGGAAACACACATTAAGGATCTCAGGAAACTATAATTCCTGTAAGTACAGGATAATTATAACACCAGTTATAGCTGCTAGGGCTTTTTTGAATAACTTATTTTTGGTTAATTTGTAATATTTGCAATCCATAACTAATTAAATTAGATGTAACAAATTATTTTGCACTCATATGGCCCCTTCTGCTCGTAGTTCTTAACAGTCTTTAAAGGACGCAGCACTGCTGCCATTTTAATGCAGCGGGCAAATGACGCCTGGAGATTTCCCAGCTAAGGTTTTTCCCATCCAAAGCACTCCCTTTGGATGGCCAGCCTTGGGATGCAGGTTTCCCAGGACCCACCTCCAGGCGAAGGCAAAGGGAGCACCCTTTGCCAGGGCCTCTGATGCTAAGGATCTAGCAGTTTGGAAGGAGGCATCAGAAACTGAAGTCCCTGGACTGTCCATTTGCCCAAAGTTAGCGCAGCACTCATAAAAAGCAGATCACTTTCTTTCCCATCCTGTGCTTAAGTCTTTTAGCTCATTTTCAATGCCTCCATTATACTGGTTTGTACATTAGCAATTTTACTACATAAATACAGTCTGCACAGTCATAAATTAAAATGAGACTGATCATGAATACAGCAAAAGGAACTGTAAAGGAGTGTTTAAGAAAAAAATGAAAATCGTCAGCTGTTATCTGGCTCAGACAGGCTTTGGGCCACCCTTGCCTGAAATCAAACCAGCCCATCACATCCCCTAGCTGTGCTTACTAACCTTTCACAAAGTAATCTCTGTTGGGACCGATCAGGGCATTGTACGGATAGCCATAATACGCTAGTGTGTACGGATCGCAAGAGTAAACATAATTGGGTTGCTGCGTTACTTCGGGGGTTGCTGCTGCCCCTCCTTTGGCTGCTTTCTGGTAGCGAGTATATTGCTCCTTGTCTACTGGCTTGGCCAAGGTAACCTCCAGGCAGGAACCTTCCAGTTCAGCACCATTAAGGTTGTTCATGGCGTGAATGGCGTCTTCCCTGGTTGTAAAGTGCACAAAGGCATAGTCACGTATTTTTTTCACCCGCTCTACGCATCCAGGGTTAAACTGCCCAAAGACTTTTTTAATGGTGTCCTCTGTGGTTTCAATCATTAAATTCCTCACATACAGGATTTTAACAGTCTCCATGACATCTTCATCCACATCTATCTCCGGTTCTGCCCAGTCAACAGCAATTTGATGTCCCCACAGCTGGATCCTTCCAGGCATGAGTTTCCTCCTGGCCATTGCAGCTGCTCGATGGCTCTCGTACTCCACAAAGGCGAAGCCTCTGTTCTTCATCTTGTCGGCCGCGCTCGCATATACGATAACATCCAGAACGCCTTCTGTCACTTTGGCAATCTCTTCCAGGATCTCCTCTCTCTTCTTCATCTTGGGAATGCCTCCAATGAACAGCCGGCAGTTATCCACACTGCAGCAAACCCCGAGCAGCCTCCCGGGGCGGATTTCGTAGTTGTTCAGTTCTCTGACAGCACGCTTGGCCTCATGCTTTTGCGTGTACATCACGAAGGCATAGCCGCGGTTCTTCCCGTCAAAGTCCATCATCAGGCGCATTTCATAGATGCGGCCGACAGATTCAAAGACGGGGACGAGTTCATCTTCATAGACGTCACGGGGGATTTTGCCCACAAAAACTTCGCAGCCGCGAGGAGGGTGCAGGCCCTCCCAGCCGGGAGGGGGACCGCCGTACTTGCGTTGCCCGTTCTCCTGAATCATACTATATCCCGTACGCTCCATGAGTGCCAGCAAAGCGGCCTCGTTAGGTGCACCAGCTACGCCTTCGGGAACTTTAGTAGTGGTCACGTTGGAAGAATCGTTGCTCATCCTTGCAGTGGAGTCCTCAGCAGTCATGATGTCAAAATCATTCAAAGCCTGATAAAACCTAGGCACCGGAGGAGGAAGAAGGAGAACGTAAGTCAGAAACTGTTAGCTACCAGGATCCCACCTGCTCCCTTTTGTCTTCCTGCGGCTGTTCTGTAAGTTCATTTTTCAAGCTGGGAATAAGGCTGCAGAAGAGCAGGAGAATGCACCATACCACCCTGAACGTTTTACTGCAGGGAGAGGTACAGGGAGGGGAGAAGGGGACGAGGACTGTGGCCATGCAGCCTCGATTTAGGTGCATCCCCTCGCTGAGGGAGTGTGAGGGGGGATGCCAAGAGCTGCTGCTGCAGGAGGCTGGAGTTGCATGAACAGCTGCCACCAACCACCCCATATCCTTCCGGGGGCTTGTCTCCTCTTTGATGGGCAGGAAGGAATTAGCACTAGTTGGGAAAGGGGAGATGCTGTTATGGAGCCAGCGTTTCCCACCTTTAGAGCCCTCTTCTCCCTCTAAGTCATTCCTCAGTTGATCTTTCTACTCCTGAACAGCAAAGTGCCAACTCCACAGGGAAAGGTGGGGGATGCACATGAAGCACTAGGTGTGACTCCCTTTTGATACCACCTCCTGGCTTCTGTAGGCTTTCAGAATAGCACTTGAGTGGGAAATAATAAATATATTTTAAATTTGAGGAAATCAATTCTTGTTCTCTTATGCAAAGAGCAAACTGGCAAGCTTCTGAGACGTCCTGCTCTTTGTGGTACAATGTCTAGCATGTTTTGTCTCCTTCATGATTGCAATATGACTTCACAAAAGCTGAAAAGAAGCACTCCCTTACTGCAGGCCACTTGCTTTAGAGCAGTCAGCCATCACAGCCTTGCAAGTCAGCAAGGGAAAGGCAAAATTCTGAAATCTCATTCTGCATTCAAGTACAGGGAGAGGGTGGGAAATATAGAAATACAGAAGAAAGATTAAAATGCTAACTACTACAACTGCAAGATAATGAGATCTCTTTCTGAGCACAACTTAAAAAACACCAGACACTTTGGGATTCTGAGAGTAGTTAATTCATTGATTTTTAAAGCTGGAAAGGACCATCAGACCATTTAATATGAGTGACTGTATATGACACGGACCATTACATTTTATTGTTATTGGCATATTGAGTCCTATAACATTTATCTGAGTAAATCATATCTTCCAGAAGATATCCAGCTTTGATTTTAAGGCAGCAAGAGCTGTAGTCCCTACCACTTCCCTTTATGGCTTGTTTGGTAATCACTCTCTCTGACAAACAAGCAAACCATATTTCTCATGAGAATTTGTCCGGCTTCTGCTTCCAGCTAGGATTACTTGTTCAACCTTTCTCTGCTAGATTAAAGAGTCTTTCAATATCTGTATCTTTGCCTTTTGATGATATTTAAGCTGTTTAATCAAGCCGCAACTCTGTCTTCTTTTTAATAAACCTTTCAGACAGCTCCTGAAGACTTCATCATCAGGCATTTTTTTTCCTCTAAAATTGTTTTCTTGGCTCTTCCCAAAGCACACTCTATTTTTTCACCTTTGCTGCACTCAGGGATAAAATCATGCCTCTCTCTTCTCCCCATTTCTCTTACATAGCCAAGGCCTATTTCTCCACACCTTCTCACTAGCAAACCATACTCAGTTCTTTGTCTGCTCTAACGCTAAATCCTTTTCCGTGGTACCACTTGCTGGTGTATATCCCATGGGAGCATGGGATATACACTTAGGTATATCCCAAGGGGACATGCCTTGCATGTGCTACTCCTAAATGCCAAAACCTTGCATTTGGCCATAGTCCAACTGCCTTTTAAGTGGATCCCACCTACTGAATGCTGCATCATTGTCCTCTCCTCGTTATTATTTACAACCTCATCAACCTTTGCATCATCAACCAGTTTGTTTGCCATGATTTTGTATTTATGATCAGTTTATTAATGGAACTGTCAAAGGGCACTGGCCCCAGAAAAAAAACTCTGCAAACCACCAAGAGAAACACTCCCTGTCTGTGTCTGGCAGGCTTATTTTCTGTAAAAAAGGATGACGCTTCAGCCAGATGTTTTTGTTCCATGTAGTAGAGCAATTCAGTGTGACACAGGTTTCTCTCTGTTCCACAAGGACTCTGAAATGAACCCTTTGTTAGAATAATTTGGCCCTTTTTAACGTACTGGTTGCCACACAGGAAGGTCTATTACACACAGGTAGGGCTCTATTGGTAAAGTAGGTTCAAGTTCACAGAAAGTTGTATACAGAATTTAGGCAGCTAAGTCTGATTTTTATAACCCACAAGACCTGTGTATCTCCTTAGTGAGCTTAGCACCTCAGAATGTTTTCAGGAAAGTCCTTGAGCTGCCCAGAATTGTGCTTGCCTATATCCAGAAATGCCTCTGTCCCAGCCAGGTCAAACACTGTTTTCGGCTCTTAAATGCATTTGGGAATGAGAAACTGGACCTCTCTGAGCCTACATGTATGAAAAGACCCGATCCTGCAGGTGTGTTTGGACCATGATGACTTCTGGTGCACTGATGACTTCTGGTGCAGCGCAGCCATTTTCATTTAAAAATATGGAGAGCAGAGGGGGAGGCAGAGAAGGTGGAGAGACAGTATTAGTGATGGTGATGTCCAGGCAATGTTTTTCCTTTAGAAAATGCCCTTTCTGTGAAGTCAGGTCTTCATGGAAGTGCCTCAGTTACGACAATTTCTTGTTTTAAAATGTTGTTTATAAAAATGTTTCTCTTTGATTGAAATGTTCCCCCTTTTTTATTTTACATCATTAAAAAAATTAAAGCAGATTTTCATTTTTCACTTGACAACGGTGTTCCTAAAAATGTGACTTCATCTTTCCTTAAATGAAAGCAAAGCTTGTTAAACAAACACTTTGCTGAATAATAATTACTACCTTTACACTGGCCACCTGTTGGCAAGAGAATTACTTATCTTCCCAGGTTTAGGTAAGTTTAAAAATGAGTCATTACCATCAGTTTTATGTCAACTTGTAAAATAACAGTCTCTGTATTCAGTGTCTGCATGGATCAGTCACCCGGGCTATGGCCTAGAAAGCAACAGACAGGCACTGGGAGCCTGGAGAGAGGAGAGATGGAGCAAAGCCTCCCCTGCCCCACCAGAAACGTGCTGTTAATTCAGTCTGGGCTTACGGTGGCGGTTCAGGAACTGGCTGTTTTCCAACACTTTTGCACTGCAGCCAAGGCTCCCTGCCTGAGGAAGATGATGTCTAATGGTGAGAGCACTTCAAGCTGCTGCTACGTGCTCATGGCCACTGTAGCTGCAAATACTACTGTACACAATCTGTGCTGGTGAATAATTAAAAATTCTCTGTGAACCTAAAATGCCTTTCATCCCTGTGTAATCTATAGGGAATCTAAATTCATGATCAAATATGCTTAATTTTTTCTGTGCAAGTCCAAAGACCCTGGTTTAATGGATATACGGTATCTAAGACAGTTATAGAGCCAACAGAGTCTTACTTGATTCAGCTAAACACACATTTAATAACATTCACTGCCACATGACAATCAACACCTTCACAACATTCAGATATCATCTACCTTGATGAGAAAAACCACAAGCGTGTCCATTCTGAGAGCCCTCTCCACCTGCTGATACTACTTTATAAACCAGGCTGCCAGAACAACTTAACCGACTCATGTCAAAAAACAATCACTCTCAAGAAAATTGTTTTCAAAATAACCAATTTTTGAAGTGTTCAGCCATACCTATGCATTTTGTTAGTCCACACTAAACTGGTCATGAAAGCTTGCTACCCTGCGTAGCTGGACACAGGGCATCAGTGAATACTGGGAGTTGAGTGGTATTGGTAATGCCAGGCTGATTTGAGTATATCCATAAAGTGCGATTAATGCTGAGAGACGAAGCAAAAGTTTAAGCTATATTAAAATGTACTGCCTTATGAAATATAAGAGCTTGATTTCTAGTCTCTGAAGAGGAAAGTGCACATGATCTCAATGACAAAGATTTGTAAAAGACAGATAGACAAAAGTATTAATTCCTAATCAGAATGGCTGTACTTTGGAGACAGCTAGCTAAGTTTTAAATGACTGCTTATCAGGAGTGCATTAAAACTGTGGTTATTATAGCTATTGCTATATTGTGCATATCATATCTGAAATGCTAAGAACTTAAAACAACAGCAAAAAAGCAAAACAGGCACTGAAGCTCAAACAGTCAAAACAAACTACACTATAATTTAAGAAATAATACCCACCTAATCGCGTTTGTACCCCAAACACCCCATCCTGTGCAGCTCAAAATAGTAATGCAGGAATTTGCCATTGTAGCATCCTGCTGAATTAGGATGGCTTTCACCCCATTCTGAAGGATGTGGAACTGAGGCAGAAAAGGCTCCCGTGGTTTCCCTGGGGAGCCTTGGGTGTTGAAATCAGACCCCAGGAGAGCTGTTCTGGTGTCATACACTCAAAGCCATCTTTCTAAAAAATAGTTATCCTCTATCCTTTTCCCTAATCATTGCCACCTTTTTTAGCCATTTAAAATTTAAGAAATTACTGAAAAACAAACAAATAAAAATTTGGGTCCTTTTAGGGGCTCAGTGGCATCTCAGTTATATTTCTGCAGGATTGTTCATGCCCCCTGAGCAGGCACCAGCGTTCTGGGTGGCCAGGCGCCTTGGCTGCTTTCCGCTGTCCTTTATACCCCCCATGACTAATTACCAGCACATCTGTGTAGATACTGAGGCACCCATCAGTATCCAGGTATAATCAGCATCTAGGAAACTAAAGACGGAGGAGCTTTGTGGCAGGACTTTGACAGGATTTCTCTTTTGGGAGTAAGAGATGTGGGGCTGGGTTTTGTCCATGAGAACCACATCAGCTGGGATGAACAAAAGACTGTGACATAAGGTAATCTGATAAAAAAAGTTCAGAGGAGAAAAATGGGAAGTCATGGGTGAGGGTGTATGTGTGTGTATGTGTGTGTTTTGGAGGTGCAGGTATGTGGAAAAAAGCAGCGGCTCCCACCATTTAGCTCACCCATGCTGTTCATCCTCGTAAACACCTGATAATCACCTTGACTGAATGAATTTATTTTCCATTCTCTGCTCTGTCACCCACCGACTTCGGTATCTGACATACGAGCATAGCCCTGCTTGCCACGGGAGCAGCCCTGTCTGCCGCCTCCTCAGCATCAAACTTGTAGCGGAGGAAAGAAGCTGAACAGGCTGTGAGCGATACACTGAAACACTGAAAGATTTTCTTCAGTAGTGCAAATCACTGTTTAAATGTTCAGTTTGCTTGGTGGTAGTGCTAGCACATAACATACAAACTGGAAGCACTTCGATCTCTGTCAGTCTGTGCCTGGTGAAAGACTTTCTCCCCATAGCGTGATTCCTTTTTCAGCTTGTTTGTCTAACCTTGAACTCCTTCTTATGGCAAACTTCATTAATAAGACTGATCCGAATCTTTGTGTCCAAGCAGTTGAAGCAAATACTCCTAATTTTTCCTGAAACATGATTAGCTTCTTTTTTACTCAGAAAAAGCTGTAAAGATTGTTGGATTTTTCTACACGTTCCCTATCGCATTAAATAGATTCTAACTTCTATCAGGATATTAAAAGCGCGACTCGGAAACCTTTCAGTTCAGCTTAAAGGACTCTCCCTTACTGCCAGGTGAACTTTCAGAAGGACACGTTTCAGTGAAACCATTCAAATTTCACTTCCTCTTTCTTACAAAAGTCTCTTCCCCACTGCCAATCAGTTGTGTGTAAAGAGCACTTGCCCTAAACATTAATTATTTTCTTTTTCATCTTTTTTTCCTTTTACATGACAACTCAGAACAGTAAATGGGAAATGTTGCCAGTGACTGAGCTAAGGCATACCGTGAATGGGTTGGCTAATAAAGGCAGATTCTTTATTAAATGCAGTGCCTCGATTAGCAAAAATGCAAAATGCAAAAATGTAGGGCCAAATTCTGATGCCCCTTATGCCAGGCCAAAGGCAAAGTGAGGTGCAGGCAGCAAAGCAAGGCCCGGGAGCTCCCAGCACTGCGTGCCAGACCTCGATGCCTGGGGGCTCACTGCTTTGATCACGAAAGCAGACCGTGAAACGGGGACTACTGCTGAGAGGGGATGGCCTCTCGGAAACAAAAGTCCCCACCGCTAACCTTCCTCACCGCCCAGTGGGAGCAGGCACCACCAGCCCCCTTCCCCAAGGCTCTCTCGTCCCTCTGTGCCTTTCCTTTTGCCCCCTTCCCATGGCTAAAGCAGTTAGGCCTTTGCATCTTGGGGTGGCCCCTGCTGCTGAGAAGGTTTAAGGCCAAAGAAACCAAATGCCTTCAAGCATATTATGTGGATCTGCACCAGAAGCAACAAAAGAGCAAGCAGAGAAACTCTGGCAGCTGATATCCATGAAGTGGGCACAAAAAAGGTCAGTTACGTGCTGAGAAGAGAGAGAAGTGTAAAAGGCAAATGACTGCATGGTACGAAGTAAGGCAATCCCTGAACTGAACATATACCTGCGTTCCCAGGGCAGTTTCACTGTCTTCTGATGCAAAGAAGGTTAGTCTTTATCCCTTAAAAAAAGTCAGTCCATATAGCATCTTACCCATGGGCTTGTACGACACTCCACATGACCCTAGGACGTTACGCAGCCACCCGCACCGCTGTTGAAATGAGCCCCTCGGCTATGGTGAAACAGCGTTTACAAACGCAAGGCCCACAGTGGCGGTGAGCATGTGTCCACACCCCACATGTGCTCTGTGGAGGATTTTGTCCACGATCGTGTTTAATTCATGCCTCCAGTTTTGCATTACGTTAGATTTAGTGGCACCGTGTGTCCCCCTCTACGGTTGCAGAGCCATGGGCAGTCACAGCCCACGGCTGGGGGCTCACACAAGCGGGAGGCAGCTAGAGACCCCCGTGACACCGCTGGCTCCACGTGACCCTCGGCAGCTGCTCCATGACCAGAGCCTTGTCAGCGTGCGGAGCATCCCTACAGCATTTCTCCAGATCCTCCCCCAAAAGCTGTCTGAGAAGAAGTGGAAGAGCGAGAGGGGTGAGAGGACAGGATGGAGACAACTGCACCTTACCACCACGCTGTACCACTCCTCTCGCCAGAGACTGTTTTAAGTTTTAGGCCAAGTTCTCTTAAACGCTGTCATTTTTCTGTAGACCGTTTCGGGCACTTAGGCTGCAGTGTATACATTCCTACTGAGATTACACAACGGTCCTTCATGAAAATATGCCAACCTGCTTGCTTTGAGAAGCTGCCACAGTTTTGCCTTGTAAGCTGCAACTCCTGTCATTTCAGAAAGGAGGTCAGCCACCAACATTTTAACTAAATGCACTCTGTTGACAGAGTAAAATGTCAGCTACTGTTTTAAGTGTGACCTTTCTACTTCTTTTAGTTAAAATAATAAGGCCAAATAGTAATCCTGCTCCTGACGTTCTGTAGTGGCCCTGAAAGTACTGCTACAGTTAAAGCTTACTATTTTTAAAAGCTGACTCTTTGCTAATGGAAGTTTTAGATGTATAAGATATATAATAATAACAACAACAGCTAACTGTGTGACTTTACCATAAACATCAAATAAGTACAGAAATGCTTTTGCTGAAAACACAATTTGCCTATTTACATATTTCTCAGCTGAACAGCAAAATGAGAGGAACATGTCAATTGAAAATAATGCAGTGGCATAAGTATTGCTTCGAATATAATGTGCAAGTTACTTCTCCTTTCAAATATAACTGCAGTATCATTATACATCTTATCTTTTTTGGCAGGACTCATTCATTTGATATGTTTCATTTGCATAAACGAGCTCCACAAAGCCGGCTTCTTTGGCTTTGTTTAGTAAGGACGTGTCTGTGACCAGCCATGATGCGTATGACTGCAGAAAACAGAGATAGCCTACCACTACTACCGACACAGCCATGGCAGGGAGCTTACATTCAAGGTGCTCCTTCCTAAATTAGTGGTGAAACAGAAAGTCCCACCCCTTTTACAAACCCGCATGACATAGCAATGGGGCCTGTAATGCTCCCTGCCTGCCCTTGTGCTTCCTGCTTTGTCCCCTGGTCGTAAGCAGCTTGGGGACATCCTGCTGCAGGCAGCTTCCCTGCCTTCCCTCCATGTGCCTAAGAGGAGGGGTAAAAAAGGGATCAGATCTTCGGTGGAAAATCCATGCTAAGAGTTTGCCTGACTCTAATTTAATTCATACTTTAAGGGTCAAAGGCTTGATCCCAATGTGGTTTTCAAAAGAGAACAACAAGAGCTGGATCAGAGCCTGGATCCTTACCAAGCTGTCACTTATGAAATGCAGAAGTCCGAAGCTGAATCTTGTCCTGTATGAGGGCAATCATTTCAGCATGGCTTTTTGGCCCGTGACCTTTTCTGAACGCCATTTATATAGGAAAGAGCAGGTTTCTAGGAAAAAAGTCTTTGTTCAGTAGAATGATGGATGATCTCTTTGGACATTTAAGAAAAAAAGGAGTGCTTGAGACCAACAGGCCATGGTAGCTGTCTACAGTGTGTCAGACACATTGCTTTACCCACAGCTGAGCTGGATGAAGAATTTGCCCCAGCCTAGTTTAAACATTTTGAAAAGGTGGGTTTTCCTAATCTGGATCATTTTGGCAAAACGCTATGGAGAACGTGCTTAATGGCATCAGCATATCTGAAGGGGCAGGAACATCTGATGGCAAGAGACCTGATGAGCAGCTTGCGACAGACAACTTGGGAGAGTAATCTCTTAGCTCAGACCAGCCCTGGTGACAACAGCACGTCTGTCCGCTGTGTCGGTTATCCTGCCGCTGGCACAGTGGATTCAGGAAAGTCTAACGCATTACACGTTCTCACAATCGTGTGCGCGCCTGAATTAAGGCACTTGGACCTGTCCAGCTCTTCCCAGGTGGGCTGGGAGAATCCTTTCAGCTCAGGTGTTGCATGTGACCAGGGAGATGCACATGCACCGACATTTGTTGCTCACATCATGCTGCAGGTATGCTCAGGTATGAACACATATAACAGTGGGTCTCTGCCCAGGAGAAGTATTATATTCAACACAGAGAGAAACAATGCAAAGTACCGCAGGGCTAGTAAAGACTCACTTTGAAAACAGGGACTATAATGTTAACAACAACTGAAAGAAGTAGGATGTAGGGCAAAAGCATTTTTTATAAAAGCATCAAAACCACAATTGAGATAGATGGAGAAGAAAACTGAGGGAGAGAGTAAATGAGATGAGAAAATGAGGAAAGAAAACAATGGATGGATGTAGAGGAAGAAAATTCACAGGATTTTGAAGGTTTGTGCAAAGACAGAGGAGCCAGGGACATGACAGAAGTGGCTCACAGCTTTTGGTAAAGTCCAAAGATTATTTCAGCTACCTCTCCTTTAGATAGATTGGCAAGGGAAGAAACAATGCCTGGGAGGATTAAGGTAGAGTAGCAAAGGCCAACACAACAAAATACTAAAGGCTTAGTGCTTATATGAGGAATGGTCATTTAGAAGAGAAGAGCGGTTTAGTATGTTTTGAGGACGTTTTGGTAATGTTACAACACACACATTTTCAGTTTTAACAGATTTTTTTATCAACTGTTTTACATTTTGCAGCTTTGTCTTGGGAAAGGGGAAAGACCTATATAATATACACAGAGGAGGGATTCGCTTTCCTCCTCAGGTTGTGATGGGAGTTTCATGTTAACAATTCAGTGAGGCACACAGCACCAGTGCCATGCTGGAGAGATTTACTTCAAGTGTAATTAGGTAATACTTAATACATTTTAGCTTCTTAGTAGAATATACTCCTGCAATCCACTGCAATATTTAAAAGTAATGTCTTGCTACTATGTCTAGAAAAAATTAGAGCTATTCCCTCCTCTGGGCTAGGCTTTTCCTTCAGTCATAAAAAGTTTTCCAGGACTGTAGGATGCTCTAACCTACTAAAGCCATAGGCTCACTTCTGGAATTCCCATTTCAACTAACAGTGGCTGTAGATATATTGTCCTTGGGACCTCAGCAGGGGTCTTGACACTGGCTTCAGTGGAAGAGTCCATACTTTAAGCTTAAACTTTAAATTTACTCTGGTCAGTTAGTGTTGTTCACCTTATACTGGGTGGGTTAATGTTCTGGCCTTGAGAGGCAGTTTTCAGCACGGAGCTACTGCAGAAGAGGTCCATGCACTAAATTTAAGCCATCTACTAAGGCAAGCCAATTGTCAGTTGCTTAAGTTTGTTCTAGGTGGCTCAAGGATGCTTAAAATGGTTGGTTTCCTTTGAAGCACATGAAAAATGGTTGGTTTCATCTTTTGATAAAGTGTTCTTTGGGATGGTCCTGCTCCTTTCAAAAAGGAAGAAAATGTAAAGAAACAGAAGAGGGTGAGATTTCCATCTAACACTACTCCTGCTGATAGCAATTGTAAGACTCTAACGGCTTCCATGAGGATATATTTCAGCCATTGATGAGCAATATGGAAAATCCCATCTTAAAAGTCTTGCAGAGACAGGTTATGTCCCCCAGGCACTACCCAAGAGCAATGTATTTGGCTAAAAAAATTGCAACAACATTGTTGTAAATATTTTCATCTATGTCTTCCTCCTTTTTACAAGGAAAACACCTGAAAGCATTCTGTACATTAATATCCTGAAATTGTCCAAGTACAAACTTTAATTCCAGTAAGAGAATCGAGTGCTTGATTAGGCAATTGAATACAACTTCAGACTAGGATTTGAAGGTTAAACTTCTTCCTTTCCTTATTTTCATCACTGTCATGAACAGCATTAAGAACCACAGACCTAGTACCTTTAGCTGTACCATACCAGTTCCCTTAGCCATATTAATCTTATGCCACTGTAATTTTGTGTACGATATTAAAATAATAATGGAACTGAAATTATGATTTCTATACAAAACAGCTCACTTTGTATTATGCAAACTTCCCGCCTATCCTATTTTCAACTCTTTCTGCACCCTCTTAAGGCGTATTTTATTTGGAGGGTGATGCTACCAAAAATTCGACTTGCATTATCCATAGGCATTATCAACGTAGAGGAATGAACATTCACAAGAAGGAGGCACTTGAACCATCCGTTCTCCTGGCCTGGAAATTACTAAAACAGTACTCAAGTAAAAGAATCTAAATTTGGAAAATGACAAGCCAGATAATAAAGTAAGAAAACTTTCTGAAGCCTAGGTTTTTACCTCATGCCATTGTTTTTTGATGATCACAAGCAAGAATTCTGTTCGTGCATAAACGGTTTTCTCATGGCAAGAATGAAGTGACAGTGGCCAAAAAGTTACCCATACGTCAAAGCACCACAAGCACAGACCATCCTACAGTCATCCTACAGTTGTCATTTTTCCTGCTTTTACATGTGTCAATGGATTATGTATTTCTTGAGTGCTTTTCATTTACTGCAGTGCCAAACCAGCCATCTTAGTTTAAACCACTTCTGAAGAAAGTGTGGGTAAGTGTAACCCAGTCTCCTCCCTTATTTTATACTGCTCTTTGCCGCAAGTCATTCAGAACTTTGTCCCAACAAGTGGTGTAAGCTGTGTGTTATACAGTTGATTTGCCCCAGCTCTGTCTTTTACACTGTGCAGCTCAAAATCATTATATAACTCTTAACTCTTTCAATAGGACCAGTTGCTGGCTGGGTCTGACGTTATCATCCTGCAAGATATTGAAGCCACACGTTAAGGAAAGCTGAGAAGATGGGGAATGGGCTGTGTACTCCTTATCAGCTTTCCAAATCAGGAAACATAACCCTTCGCTTCCCCCCAAATTCCCATATTTCAGTCTAGTCAAAGTCTATTATTAACACTGTCAGGCAGGAAAATGCGTGACACTTAAATAAAGTGCAGTGTAATCATTCAATATGGAACAAGCATTTCCTATTGTAGACGAGTCTTATTTAACGGGAAAATTCTTTTACAGAGCGTTTTCCATGAATGCAATGAAATAGTGTTCTGTGCAGAGGTTCTCATGCAGATAAGTGTGCCCTCTTCCCTAGTCGTCTGCTTTAAAAAAACATCCATTCTAGGAAAGGAAGAAGAGCTTCATATAGGCTGGACTATGAGGAGCTTGCAAGCTTTTACCATAAAAAAGACAGGAAAAAGGATCTTTTGCAATTTAGCACCGAAAACAAAAGCAGGCTCCTCTTTTAATTATTATATAGGAAAGATGAGGCATTCACCTATCTCACTTCTTACCTCTTGGAAGATATATCTTATATATAAACACAGGGATGTAATTCTATCATTGAAAATGTCTACAAAACATTTTGTTGAACTCTGTGGCGTAGGGATATGTGTGCATGTGCTTGTGATTTTTTTGTGTGTTTCTGTCATGTAGACCACTGTCCATCTGTCTGTCTGTCTGTCTATCTATCTGTGTAAACATTACATTAAAATGTTCCACCTAATAGTGCAATCAAAAGTGTCTAAAAGGGGTCCATAGACTACAGTTCCATTTTCAGCCTTTCTGATCTCATTTTTTCAGCTAATTCCTATAGAAATTCTAGAATTAAACATAACACATACTGCCACTTAATACAAAGTCTACCTGCTTAGTTGATTTTACAACAATAAAGCATGGTTTAAGACTTTTCAGTTCACACTAATCTTTGGCACTACTTTTATTGCCACATTCTCGGTTTCGTATTTACCACGTGAACGCTACAACAAGAGAGGGGCCCAACACGCAACTCTGATTTCAGCAGGAGGGAGCGATTTAAGGGAAAGCTGAAAGTGGCCTAACTTGTTTCCTCCCCCTCAGGTCACAGAAATGAAAATCAGCATAAAGCAAACCACAACTGCGATGTGAATGTGCACTGTTGAAAGTACATTAAACTCAAAACATTTGGCTTAGTCAGTGACTGCATGTTTTTTTCTTTGTGCACTGACATTTGACCCTTTTTATAATATGCACCTTGCACCACTGAAACCCAGTTAGTTATTTATTAAACTCAGGTACCAATGGCTGACTTGTACATATCATGCTTTTAACTGCCTAGTGTTGCCTGTGAGCGGAGAAGAGGGGGATGAAAGGCAATCTTCTTTGCTGTGAAATTCTGTCATATCGGCAGAACGAAGCTGCAAAGTGCAGCAATTTGTGTCTGACCTCTGATCTAAGAAGTTTGTATAAACCTTTGAACCCTTGGATTGAAATCGAGAAACAAGGTTTACAAGTACAAGGAAGAGATTTCCAGTACTTGTTACCTCTGCCCAGGGTTAATATTATAAATTAAAAAAATGTTTAACCAAGGCAGGGACTCTCTCAGGAGGCAACGTTCCTGTGTTGGGCTAATTCAAGAGCATCTAAGCCAAGTGAAATTACAGTTCAGATGGAAATACCTGTGATTTGGAAATGAAATTTCTGTGCGTTTCGGAAAAACAATGGGATTTGAGACAGATGTTATTTGAAGTTCACTTTCTGCTGAACTGAACCGGGACTTTTTTTTTTATTAAAAGCTGAAGACAGAAGAAAAGCAATATTTGAATCAGTATAATTTCTTCAACAAGGAATGGAACTGAAATGCAGAATTAAATAGATATTCTTAAAAAGACTAGCAAAATGTCTCCTCCTTTGTTAACTTTATTTATTTTTATCCAACACGTTATCTAATCTAAGTTATGAAGTGCAGAAATATATGAGAAACCCATGGAAAAATAATCAAACCAATAGCATTACAATAAGCTTCTGATAGATGGTCATATGGTCTTGTCTCGATGAGCAAAAAGGACATGTTTTGCAGTCATCTTTCATCTTACATTAACTGTGTTAATTTAACTGAAAAATTCTCTTAACTCTTTCAGATACCAGACAAGGTCTTAGGTGCCACATCATCAGCTAGCATGCACTAACATGGGTCACTGTGCATTGCCCTGAGTGTAAAGGCCTTCAAAGTTCAACCGAGATAAATTTGATTGAAAAATACACCCTTTCTGCAACCAAGCCTATCAGGCCGTGAAGCGTTGTAAAGGGTGGCAGGTACTCTTTGCCGCGACGTTCCTCGTGTACTCTGGACACTGGCTGTCCTGCACGGCAGGTTTGGATGCGCAAAGAGTGCAGGATCGCACTTGAAACGTGCATTTCAGAGCACAACTACTATCCCACCTAGCTTAGACCAGTACACCATTGTATACAATTACTGCATCGGATCTTCCTTTGAATTAACAATCTTCCCATTGGTTTAAATCAGAACATAACTGAACCTTAGTTCTAAAAATTTTCCTCTCTTTTTTTTTTTAGAGATATTAGATTCAATTGCTTTCTTTCCAGATTTAAGTTCAAACTTCACTACTGTTGTTAATACTGATCCCAATAAATAAATAAATAAATAAATAAGTAAACAAGGGTGAACAGATTAACATCACATGTCCTATGTCATGTACAAGCCTTAAGCGTTCCACATGCTTTTTAAGTAGACTGTGAATAGATTGTTATCAGAACCTCATTCTCTTAAAATACTGTCAAATATTCAACATACAGAATGAGCTATATAGACTCATTTCTATTACTGAGAATTAATATCCCTGCTTGCTCAGCCTTCCTCGCCACCCTCAATCTACAAGCCCCAAATTCTGTATCTAAAGCTGATAATCCACTTTTAAGGCTTGATTTTGATGTCAATTCCTTGAGTAAGAGCAGAACAAAACCCAAGTCAGCACAAAAGGCAATGGCGGAAGCAGGTCAATACAAAATAAAACATAAGATGGCTGTTAAATGCCTGTCTTTCACCTCATTAATTTAGGACAGTAGACAGAACCTCGCTGAAACTGATTTTATTTGTTTTCTTCTGTCTAAGTAGTTTAAGTGGCTAAACATATCAGTATTTTAGTTTTAACAGTCCTGACATTTGCTTTGTTACTTGCCAGGCAAATTCTTTTAGGTACTCATTTGTCGAGCTCATAGTTCAAGTTTAGAAGTAGTTGTTTCCTTCTTACACCACTCTTTAAGACCCTCTGATGGAAGGAAAAACCCAAATGTGCTTCCTTGACAATGACATACTTTCAGTCTCAACTACCTGATAAATGAAAACCAAATAAAAAATCCCTACAGAACAAACAATATTTCCCTTACCTCTCCAATCCCGCAATCCAAGTGCGACAGGTTAACAGTACTAAGCACCTTTGCTTGAGCAACCTTGCTTCCTAACTGCAAGAACTGTGTAACCTGGTTATACAGTTTATGCATCGCTTTATTGGTCAGCGAGCGTTAGCCATTTAAATTCCTTGGGAGTCATTTGTTAAGGGCTCTTAGACCGAGGCTAAGTGGGTGGGACAGAAGGGAAAGGGGATGTTAGCGCTGCCAGACGCCGAGAGCTCTCAAAAGCAGCTTGAAAATTAATAGAAAACCATCTGTAACTAATGGATTTTTGGAGGGCTGGGTCAAACCTTAAGGGAAGAAAAGAAAAGGGAAACTTTGCCATTTTCACGAGGAGGAGGAGTTTGAACAGAAAGATTTCATTCAAAATTCAAAACTTGCAAAAAAGGGAGTGAAACATGTACAAACAACTCCTTCCTAGCACAAGGCGTTGTGCAAATAGCTTGAGTTACTCACAACAGATAAGATAAGAAAGGGGCATATTTTGCTCGATGGCGTGAGGTTTTCAGCAAAATCTTTTGCTTTATACACACTTGGCAAAATTATTTTAGGTTGCGTTTAATGGATTTACCTTTGGCTGCAATGAAAATCACCTACGTGAGAGGTAGGTTTACCAAGCTCAGAGGCACCCGGATTGCAGGAATAATTCAGCTGGGGCTGAATACCTGCTGGGTGCTGTTTCAGTTGCAAACACGGAACTCAGATGTGTTTGCTTGAAAGGAAAAAAAAAAAAATTGGTGGAGAAGTAAAAGCAAAGGGGTGGTAAAACATGATTCACGACAGTAGAAATGGTTTGTACATAACAACGGTACATTAGGCCCCAGCAGCACTTAGGCAAAGCAAACAACACACCTTGTCGAGCAGTCGAGAGAAGGAACCGGACTGAAACACGCTCGGGATGATGGATTTGGCAGTTCAGCAGGCAGTAAGTATGACCAGCCAGCGGGAAAAGAGGGAACAGGGCAGGCTTTGGGAGCGGATTGATTTCTCAGAAAGGACACTATCCAGAGATGGTGAAAAACAAACAGCGTAATGCAGAAACAAAACAACGGCAGGTTACAGTCCTCGCTCAAGCTGGCTCTAGAAAGCTCTTCCACCATAGCGTTATCAGTTTTTCAGAATGATGGCTCGAAAGATACTCGGGACCGCTACGACAAGGCTTCGTGAGAGCTGTTTCTGCAGAGGTTTCAAGGGTACGTTAAGCTGCAGAACTCTCAAGGGGCCACAAGCAGATTCCTTTCGGGTAGTTTTACCTAGAAATTAGGGCTTGGCCTGATCGCTGTTTGAGTTTGGCACAGTGGAAGAGTTTGAAAGTTCTATGAATTCTCATTAAAAGGAACATAATTATAGCGCACCCTCATTTAACCATATCTGATTGTAGCAAACAGAAAATTAAAATCTGCCTGGCCAAAATATTTAATTTAACATGCACACACACACACACACACCCCCTACGTACCTACCGATCTACCTATATATCTATCAGTGATTTTTAACAGTAGATTCACAATTTGGTTGCTTTCTGGCATATCTATTCCTTTCTTCTTTTTCTTTTTCTTTGCAAAAGTAAAGCCCAGTCCTAGAGACCACCAGCAAACAGGCGGTTTTGATCCTGGTTTTCAGTCAGCGCACTGGAAGAGAGTACTCCAGGAGGTATCACGGTGTGCTTGCCTTCTCCTTGCCCTTTTCTCCAGGCATCAGGCTGCAGCTGGACACAGGGCACTGGGCCAAGTGGATTTTTACTCTGACCAGGTACTGGTAATCTCATGTTTCTGTTTCAAATTGAGTTCCTAAAGGCATCTTAGCAAGAGCAGTAAATGTGGCAGCGCCCCATGGACCACAGCAAGGACCATGGCCCCGTCCGCGCTGTACGCCGGGGCGGGAGGAGCAGGGGGAACCGAACCACTGCCTGGTGAGGAGTGCAGGTAGGGGAGCGAGCGCCAGGCAGCCCCGGCGCCTGCTTGCTGGCATTGCCGGGGGGGACGGGAGGTGTGAGCGCAGGGGATGACTCTGCAGAAAAGCAATGTCAGTTTGTAATAGCCGGTGCTTCACAGTGATTTGTTCTTGCTCTCAAAGAGGTTTAATCTGGGCATGCAAAACTTAGAGGCATCCTTATGCTACAGATTCAGAAGCTGCTTAACAGAGAGCAGGAAAAGAGGAGTCAAAGGATATAGAGACTAGAGTTCAAAAAAAAAAAAAAAACCACGCCAAGGTGGAGAGAGAAATTTGGAGGATGGCAGAGATTGTTGTAAAGGAAGTATCTTTGTGGTGGTCCTGAGATTGAACGGGAAAGGCAGCTCTTTTAACTACAACGCAAGTCTGAATGGTGATTGTAATCAGCCTACTCCGACTTTTTAGACTTACTTATCCTCAGTAATGTGGCCATAGTGTGTTAGGCACTGTACAAACACCTGCAGCCTGGATCCTGGTCCCCAAATGCCTGCAGCCCGAGTCTACTGTATGAGTCTTTTATCTTCAGCATTCCTCTCTGCAAATGTTAACTCCTTAGGTACGAGAACGCTGCCGTGCTACTACTTTGCATGTGAAGAAGATGTAGCATGTCAATTAAATATTTTGCCTAAGACTGTAAAAGGAATCAGTCTCAAATCGGGGGTTAAAATCTAGGAGATTCTGCCAAAATTAGAGCCATGCCTCAATCCCACTGACTATATAGGAAAGTAAGTAAGTATAAAATATTTAGCTGATATAAGCTCACAGAACTCCCCTCAACAAAATCAATTAATGTTTTAAAGTTAGGATCCTTATCTTTACTTTGCATTTTTCTGTTGGAAAACAAATTACTCTTAACTTTTAACTCTAAGCATTACAGAGTGAATCTAATCAGCTACGACCATGCATGCACCTGAATGCACAGGGAAGAGTATTCTAGAGTAAATGGAAAGAAAATGCACCGATGCTAGTAAGCAGATGGGCTAATACATCATGCACTTATTTTTAGAAGGATCTTTAATACATCATTTGAATTAGGATCACCTAGGCAGCCAGCTTGGCTTTCACTTTGTACTTTCACTTTTAGCTCCAGCTTGTTGTTAGTTTCCAGGATATGCCCTGATTATTGTTTAGAACAACTAAATGTCAGCAGATCAAGTTGCTACACGGTATTCTGAGGTGCTATTATCCCCAACAGCAGAATTTGAAAATGTATTATTGTGTCTTGCAGGCTCTGTTTTTACAGGGAGCCTAAGAAAACTGGGCAGAATCCTACAAGGCATCATCTGTCTGCCCTCTGGCTTTCCCAGCGTTGGGCACCTGCCTCCCTTTGGTTTCACACGCACTCTGTTTGTAATGTTTATATGGCTTTTTATAATGACTTCTATATAATGGGAGGGATACACCTAGGGTGGAGCAGAAAAGTTTTAATAGTAAGCCATCCAAGCACCAGGAAGGGTAGACTCAGTATGCATGTGCGCACACACACACACTTCTCTCCTCATACAGCACCCTCTGAACTTGTGTATGAATATAAATACATACTTTCTCCTAATACATAGCTTGACTGCAATGATGAAGTGTCACCCTCTTCTATGATACCAAAAATAAATATTTAGCTATTTGCTCTTTGATGATGATGAGCTAAGTAGCGACCAAAGCCTAAGAGATGTGAATGGGAACAGTGCAGAGAAAAGCCCATGCAGTCTAGTCCATGCAGTCTAGACAGCCCATACAGTCTAGTTTCCCATTTTACTATCTCCCATTTCCTTCTATTCTTTCCTGTAGTGCGATTACATGAAAAAGATTTTCCTAAATAATTTCCTCCTGAACACGGGGATAAAAAATAGCTGGAAATTAAGATGAAAAGAAAAGGAGTGATTCACTAGACTGTGCTAATGCATTTCACATGAGGAGCTGCTCCCTGCTGCAGAAAAGGCTGTCAAGGAGACTGTATGCTTCCTGTCATCTGTTACTTTTCTGGAAATAAGATAGATGTTCTTACCTCTGCTTCTAGGGTGCATTAGGTCCCACATTAGGAAAAGCACTGATAAAGAATTGGCTCTGGTTTCTGAGATATTTACAAAGATCAAAGCCAAATGCTCTGGGAGATCCGGAGGCTGATCACAGCCTCATCATTTTCCTGAGGATCACTACCTGAAGGACGGTTAGTATTTCTGATGGTTGTCGTAGGAAATAGGATTTCAGGAGGTATTGCAGTGGGGCAGCTTGGCATCATGTGACCGGGTCGTTGCAGACACAGCAGAAAGTGAAAGGGGAAGGAAAAGTAAGGAGTGAGGAGTGGGTTGGCCTTTATGGCTCCATTTGTTCTTCGGAAACTACTGACAGATCGCAGTGGAATGACAAGGGAAGGTACCAGGTAAAACATTTCGCCTACAGACCACATGAATTTCAGAGAGAGCTGCAAAATCTCTGATCTCAGCCTCAGAAAGTCTTTACATTTTATCAGTATATGCACTTACGCGCTCTTCCTCAGCCAAAATACTATTAGGTCCTCATAATGTAGCACTGACAGCCTTTTTTATTTCTTTCCTTTCCTTTCTTTCTCTTTTTAACAAAACCATTTTGTGTTCAGTGGAACAGGTTCCTACATGTTTGTAGAACCATTTTATTGCCTATTTGAATGTTTAAAGAGACAACATCAATTTATTTTGATGAATAACATGTTCTCTTACACCTGTTCTTATACAATGCCAGTTAATAGTACAATTCTTCATTTCCTGGCTTTCTTAAAATTGATACAGCCCACAAATTGATAAAATTCTTTAGAGACTATACAGCCTGTAATAGGTACCACTATCATATGGAACACACAAACAAACACATATAATTATATACCTCAAAGCAGTTTTGCTACACAGCCTATAGTCTCATGAGGTTTTCAAAGATATTCAGGCACCTAAATACACATTAAGAGCCAATGCAGTTTTTAAAGGTTCTCTACAGAGGATTCCCAATAACTGCCCTTGCAGGGGGCATCTATTCCCCTTCTGCTCAGTCAGGCCCTGCCACATCCTATTCTTTAACCTTTAAAGGACAAAGTTATAAACATGAGCATGGAGGCCCACCAGGGGAAAACAGGCACTGCTTTTAACTGGGGGTTTTCCCTGAATAAAAACTGCAGAATTAGGTCCTGGAAGTGCTCTCAAATGTAATGTCAGCCCACATCAACCTCCCAAATTCCTTGAGAGCAGCAGTGCTGCATCCCACTGCTGCCAGGACAAGGTGGTGCATGGTTGCTGGTGAGGCGGGGTGTGAAGTAAGCTGAGTTTGGTGAAGTTGGGGGTTGGTTTCCTTTTGGGGTCTGCAGAGCAGAGAAGGCCATGAAAGCAGCCTTCTCACAGAGCTGTAAAGGTGGCCAAGGGCACAGCGGTCTTTCCCCTTTTATTTTTTAATCTCAGGTTTCTCTGGTTCATGGGGGTTGTCCTGATAACCTTAACCGTTGCTAGACAAAGTTTTGGATTTATTTTAGCAAACAGTTTAATTGTCACTCTGTAATGAAAGTCAACACAGGATTTTCCCAGGGCGTAGACTAAGTTTCCCCATGTACAATTTTGTGCTTTCATTTAAACCTGGGAGAAGGTGTTAGATCCCAACATTTAAGCAGACAGATATGGAACGAACCCTGTCTAGGTTCATATATTTCAATTAGGACACAAAAAAGATGAAAAACAGCAAAGCCCAAAGTGTTTTTTTAAATGGCCACAGCCATTACATTTCTGTAGGATGTTTACTTTCCATTAAAATAAATACAGGGTGGGTTCTGGATAGACATATCTACAAGGGAGGCTAACATGATGATTGCTTTTGAATGCCTGGGCAAATAAAAGTCTATGGGAAAAAGGGTTTAACACTCACCAGCTTAATTTGGCTGCTGAAGACCAGTATTTCACAGCACAGCTCCACAAACATTTTGAATCGGTGCTGCCAGTTCCAGGTCCTGCTCCTTCCTCCCCAGAGCCACCCCTGTGCACCACTTGGCTCGTGCTGCCACAAGCGTTCGTGTGGCTGCACTATAAGCCCAGGTGAGGAAATGACCCTGGGAGCGGGTGTTAGCCTGAACCCCGATGGGGCATGCAGCAACGCTTGTGCTGGCAGAAGAGAAGGGCGATGGTGGCACTGGTTCTTTGGGCAGCATTGCTAGCTTCGAGTATTTGTAGAAGCATTGGCACTGGGGAAATTCATGGCAAAAGAAGGGAAAGATTTCTTTGAAAGACTTCTGAATCTAGTTTTATAGCATAGCTCCTGCTCTGGAGAAGCCGATGAGTTTTCACAGGAGGTAGATGAAGGCCCTGTTAGTAACACCAAGGAGCTCACTGAACCATCTAGAGAGATGAGAGGGTAGAATAACAAACTGTTACTTTTTAAAAGTGTGGATACAGCCAGTGAATTTTAGTGCTCCAGATCTCAGGAGGCTGCAGGGGCTGTAGTGCAGCAGTACTGGCTCTGGGAGCTGCGAGAGCCCGCAGGGGCCAGCTGGAGCCAAGGGGGGCTGCTGGCCACCACCTAGTGCGGGCAAGGACATCCAGCCGCGCGAGCTACCAACGTCCCCGTTTGTCTTTGCCCATAAAAAGTTCCCAGGAATTTACATTCTCGCCATTTCCCTCCTGGGCCTTTTGGCAACGGAGATCATGTGTTTTGGGGTTTTGTGGTATACGTTTGCAAGAGGGAGGATGGAGACCGTGAAATTCATGTTTACAAGAGTCTGAAATTAGACTTGCAGAATCCAGGTATGAAAATGACCATGGTTAGCATATGTAACCTTCATTTCCTCTCTTCCAGCAACTGCCCTGCTCTTTAACAGCTTATAATAAATGAAAATATTAAGAGAAAAGAACTTTGCCCCCAGCTAACAGGTATTATCTCTGGTCATGGCATAATCTTATCTATTTTAGTTACTAATGTCTTATTGAAAACAAGACAATATCCATCACTCGGAAATCATTTATAAAAGGAGGTTGTCAGATACGGGAAATAGTTTCCTCCAGAAATAAAGATTTATTCTTCTGCTTCCCAGTAATATGAAGGGAAAATTTGGACTAGAGGAGACTGAATGAGTTGCAGGGGCGTGTTTACTACCTCCATTAATTCCTGTGTCTGTTACATTATTTTTTATTACACATTCCCAGCTGACATGTTACAGAATATTGATTACCAAGTTTTGATTTGTCAGGATTACAAAATGCAGCTATTTATGATTCAAGCAGGGTCTGAACTGCTATTGTTCATGCAAGCGGGAGAAAAGGCGTCATTATTTAAGAAGTCTCTAAGTCTTAAATAGACTAAGTTTCGTATCAGTGCTACGCTGCCAGAATAGGTGGGACTAGACTTTATCTATACAGTAAAAAGGTGTGTCCGGGTTGAGAGATATCCTGATGCCATAGGCAGGGCCATCTGCTCTCTCCCTGCAGCCGAGCGCAGAGGTGTTTGCGCCAGGCCGTGCTCCCCTCTTACCCACCTCGCCTCACTGCCCGGGCTCCTCTGCCACCCAGATTTGCACCCTGTCTCCTGCTCTCCGCTTATGACCATCTTTCTAGTGAGGCAAGGTTTAGGTTGCATGGATGGATGGATCTGCCTCTATACTGGTAGTTTTTCCACCAAACCTGTTATATTATAGGCAAGCCCTAAAGCTAGAGCTATACTGAGCCACTTTCCTGGTGCAGAAATACCAGTATAACAGACACTGTTCTCGGTATGAATTTTGCAACCCTGTGGTAAAACCACCCACCGTAACCAAACAAGCCCGAAGAGTAAAAGAGCACTTTCGCCTCCGTGGCTGCACCTGCGCGGGGGCCCGCTGCCGGCGCAGGGTCTGCCGGCAGCGGTCACACCGCTGCCTGCCAGAGCTGCTCCAGGTCACCCTGCAGCGCAGAGCTGGCCTAATTAAACTTGAAAGTGCTCAGGGACTGTGTTAAGGCAGCAGCAGCAAAACCCCACAATAAGGTAGTTTTTTTACAGGGCTACCCTTCTGCTATAAAACACGTCTCTCTCAGAGAAAAACCTTGGAGCACTGATGACATAACTCACTCCTACCGACACTTGACAAGATAAAACAGGCAAAGCATCTGTGATTGCAAGGACCATAATAACGGAAATGTTTAGGAATGAGAAGAATGGTCTGAATGGGTGTAATTATTAAAGACATTAGTAAAATTGTTCTTTCCCTTCCTTATTTCAGAAATTGCTTCTGCACTGACCTAGGATCTGTTGCTCAGTTTGAAAGACCAAGAGGCAGGAGCTGCCCACGGTGGGCAAATCCACCTTGTTTAGGGGGAAGGAAAAGCCTCCAGCTAAAAGACTTGTGTGCTGGGCTGTACTTGGGAGCACACTCTGGCATGTTTTATTTATTAGTAGAGGTGCACCTGATGGGAACTACCATCCTCAATTATTAGACATAAATAATGTTCAACATGCTTCTGAAATGTTAACTGTTTGCAAGGAAGCATCTGCAATTAAACAGGAAATGGCAGCTTGTCAGTGAGTTAACCAGGTGACAGATGACTAATTCCTCAAAGATACTGCCTTTTTTGAAAAAGCAGTTAAAATCTTCTCAGGAACTTTAAAAGGTCAGTGACTCTTTACCCCTTACCCTTTACGCTTTTCAACAACATCCACGGCGAACTTTTAAAGGAAACATATTTAGTGGGAAAAATGCAAATAGGCTGCATTTAAAGAAAGGTAAGCGTTTTACCAGCTATGCAGAGAAAGAGCTGCTGCAGTTGCTGCACAGCTTAAGACGGTTGAAATCTGACCTTCCTATGGCTGTGTGCTATCACTAGAGCACCACTGGAGGTGAGCAGAGACTTACACTTGAAGACGTTTCCCATCCCGCTATGCTGCTGGAGACTGTTCCAAAAGAAGGATGGCGTTTTTGTGCAGTTTGTCCCAATTTTACCCAATTTGATTCAGTACAAAATGATTTAGCACAGAAGCGCTGAATATGAAAATGTATATTAATTGTATAAATTAATTGTATAAATTAAATGTATATTATTAGTATGCATTGTAATCTAAATAAACAATTTAATGTAGCAACAGCCAGGTTGCCACCTGTCTGTCACCTGTCAAAATGCTTAGACTTCTATGTCACCCTTAAGGTCTGAACACCTCTCACATATATTAAATTTTAAAAAATCTTTTCTATCTGTAGAAGAAATTATTTGTTTCTTTATACTTAGAGGTGTATGTGAAGAGCTGACTGAAAACTTTTTGGTGTATAATTTATCTGAATGAGTCTAATTTGCTCTTAGTGCCTCATCACCATTTTTGACCTGAACAGTGTTACATCGGAGATTTAATTTGATTCTCACATATGTTTCAAAGTATCAAATCAGTGGTACATGCAAAATAGTGCATTCCAGAAAGAATAAATAAAAGAATCAGGAGGTGAAGGTTCCCTTGATTTGTTCTTTGGCCTTTGTCTCTTCAAGAAAAATCTTTTTCAGAGGATGTGCCACAAGACTGATGAAGAGTAGTAAGGTTATACTGAGGCTTTAGAATGCTTTTGTGTCATTACAATGGAAATTCTTTGGAAATTCTCAATTATTTTGGGAACAATTGCTGTTAAAAATGAAACCTAAGTGGATTAAAATTGCCTTGCACATGATTTCCTAAGTACATTGATGATGCCAGCAAAGGAAAGGTCATTTCCTTATGTAATCACTCAGATATGCCATTTCAGAGAGAAAAAAAAATGCATTATTTTGAATTCTTACATTTTCACCTGAAAAGGCCATATGATACAGGTGAAAAGGTTACTTTGGTCTGTTATTGATCTCTTTAGAAGATTAAACACAACGCTAAAAAGCGACCGTTGAGTACAACATGATGGTTGCTGTGCACGTCTGTAGCGCAGAAGAACGCTTGTGACCTAGATCAAGGGAAGAATTAACGTTTTGGCTTGTACAAGCAAGAGGAGGCCAGACTGTAGCTAGTGAGACACGCATGGCTTACGCTGCAGTTTGACATGACCCACGAGAGCCCGCTGTAAGCGCTAGCTATCACGCAGGCCAGCTCAGTGTTTCCCGCTCCTTGTGTCACTCCCTGCACTTTCACAGCAAGCTCAACCAGGTATGTTCTCATCTTACGCTTTATTTCAAAAGCGGCTCATGCTCAGGAACAGGTTGGCCATTCCTGTCCTAGAGGTAACTCTGATAACACACCATCTTTTGCTGTGAATCATTTCCCCATGAATCTAACAGTGGTCTGAGGGTCATGCTTCCTACCATGCGGGTCTCCGTTAAATTGGAAGGTGGTAAATTTTAGACTAATGAAGGAAGTTATCTATCATGAAACTTACTGCTGCAAGATATAACTGAGAACTAGAGCCTCCAAAATGACTGCCCATTTCTAACGAAGATATTCAGTTGTATTCAGAACATATTCAGCTTCAAGAAGGAAACAAGACTGTAAACTGCCATGTTTAAGACATAGGATAGTCTCTTGTACTGTACAATTTGGCAGTCGGTGTGATTGGTGTGATTGATGTGATTGGTGTATTTGCTGATTAGGAGGACAGATAACTTTGGAACGAGGCTGTTCCATAATTATCTCTTCTTACACTGTGCTTTAGGGCAGCTATTCCTGGTACCTGCACAGGAGAGTAAAACGGATCAGTCACTAACCAAGTTCTCTTTAGCATATTCTGTGCCCATATGAAATATAACCATAACCATAATATAACCCTAGGAAACAATTACAGAATAAGGCTACTAACCTCAAGGGCACTCCCCAGTAGATGGGTGACAGTAGACTTACGCACCCCGCGGGGCTGTTGCATGGGCTGGAGTACTGGCGAGAACAGATCAGCTAAGCTGCGGTGTGCACGGGACAACTGTTTCTGTTTTGTGCCAAAATGCCCAACCTGTCTGCAGCTTTGAAATCTTAATTGAAGAAGGGACTTCTTAGGTCACAGGGAAACAACGGAACAAATTATCAACAGAACTGGAATCATTACAACCTCCAGCAACAACCAGAGCTGATAAAAGGGCATTTACGAAAGGTTCCTCCCTGAGTACACTATGATCGTGTTTCATCAAGAGCAACCAACTTCTCTCCTACCTCAACTGGCCAAAGGTCATCACGTCAAAGTGAACAAAGTCCAGTAGTAACTAATAGTTAAATCCTAAAGCCACTTCAGCTCACCACGAGTAGTCCAGAAATAAAGCTTCTGCGAAATGCAAAACTCATAGATATAAACTATTTTAAGAATTTAAACTTGGAAGGGGAGGGAGTGCATTTCTATACAGAAGATCAGCAGTATTTGCTGTGTAACAGAATAAACAGGCAATAAAGAGACCTCATGTTGTCTTTGCCTAGGAATTAATTTCCCTATTTGAATATGATTCCTAGCACTTGCACACTCTTCCTTTTTTTGATCAATGCTTGGTATTCTCAGCCCCGTTTCCTAAAAATAACCGCACAGCCCAAACACTCGAGGCCTGTGAAATCATTCTGTGCCTGCCACCCCCATTTCCCCTGTTAACAACTTCTGAATCTGCCAGCTAATTGCAGCCAAGCGTCACACAGGTGGACAGATGTCTCGAAGATTTTAAGTTCATATAGCTTTATGGAAATCAGGACTAAATAGGAGAGAAGACTTAAATTTGTATCCAACTGAGAGAGAGGCAGTTATAACTCAGCTTTTCCCCCACTCCAAGGGGCAGTGGCGAGCAGGCGGGTCAGCGCGGACACGATGCCGCGTAGCTCCGAACAGCCCGGAACCTGCTCAGCCAAGCACGAAGAGGATGCAGAAAGCAGCAAGGGAGAAATGCAGAAGCTTTGGGGATGGGAGGAGTTGGAAATATATAATAGAGCTGTAATTATTACGCATTCCTACGGCAATACTGTAGAAAAACAGACTTAAGCTCTGCTGTTCACAGATCATCAGGTTATAATGATGTTAAATCCTGCAGTCCTTGTCTGTCAAATTCACACTGAGATAAGTAGGGAATAAGCATGCTCAAGAGTCTTTGAAAATTGTATAAGTATTTAGGTATTGGCTTGGGGAGGTCTGACTTTAAATACCCGTACCTTGAAATTGCAACAGGTACAAACCAAAAACTCTATCTATCGGACACAAACTTTAATGATTAATTGGCCCAACTACTAGAAATCTTATGAGCATAATTATGTAAAAAAGTTATACAATTACATTCTAATTCTGTGTAAAAATCAAACTTCCTAGACTATACTACATTTTCATTTCATTAAGCCATGTAACTTTTTACAAATTAACCTAGACCCTAAAAAGGGTTCTTTTTTCTTCAGAAACACTGTATTTAGGCTTCATTAAATTTACTGCAGTTACAAATATAAAGTTACTGGGATGTCACAGAAGAAGTAAGGAAAACATTTAAAGGTGTGTCCTGCAGCAGAAAGATTAGAAAAAATAGGATTTTTGCACTCTTGGAATGGGGAGATATGTATGAAAAATCCTGGCTGCTGCTTTTGCTTTTTTCAGTTCATTAGTGGAAGCATTGGCTCCAGAGAGAGCTGCTTTCCCTCCTTCCCTCCTTTTCTAGGAAGAGCACAATGCACAGAAAGAACACAATGGTTTGAATGAGAAATTGTTTTTCTCTTATCTTTTTCCATCTTTCAGTTGCTCTTTATAACAGTGGTTAATTTTAAGGCAATAGTAACAAAGACGACATATACAGAAAGAATTGACCTTCTAATAAAGCAAGAAAGAAACATCCAGGATAGACTGAAATCTGCAGCCAATGATGTCCTTTAATGAAGATGGTATAATGGAACAATCCAGCTAGTTGTCTACCAATGGTTTGGAAACCCCTGGAAGCTATGAAAAAAGCTATTGTGCATTTATTTCAGCAAAGGGAAAGATCAGTTTATTTATTATCCCATTATGGGTGTTTGTTTCTAATGTTCTTACACTCAAAAGCAGTGGAAGCACCAAAACAATGTATTGTTTAATATCAAACAACGTTCTTGTTTCTCATCAGAACAGGGAAGCCAACACTTGCTCAACTGTACGGTCAGAATGAACACATTACAACTATAAATTTAGACTTGACTTATCAAAGAAAATAAGGAACTGTATGAAAGCAGGAAAGAATATAATAAGGTAAAAGAGAACCCATCACTATCTGTCAAAGAGTTTCTCTAATTGGCCTGTCAAGTTGAAAGCACAATGTTTTACAAATCCAAGTATGAGTTTTTAGCTCAAAGAGAGAAACTGTCATCTGGTGATTCTGGTTTGGGGAATATAAGTAGGTTTCATTGCTGTGGCAGAGTCACGTACAGGACCCTCAGCAGAAGTAGCCAGAATATGGGCTGCCGCCTGAGCGTCTCACATTTCAGATGAGCTTTCCGCAGTCCTGGCTGCTTTGGAGTAGTTCTTTCTCTCTTCTGAACACTTCTGATTTTAATCATGAATATTTTCTACCAAAAGTGTGTTTTGGTTAAAAACAAAATCTCAATCAGCCATAACACAAACCCATTTTGTGCTTGTCTCTGTGGAGGAACTGCAAATAACCCCTTCTGAAGGGAGACCACATTTATTTATACGAGGAAAACAGGAGAGAGAGATGCAGGTTGGATTGCACTGTTGCAGACGGAGAGTCCCACAAAGCACCCTGGAAGGGCACAGAGCTTGAGGCAGCCTGGGGGTGTCTGCACCCCTAATGCAGGGCACATTTGAGCTACCTGGACCAGGCCAATTAGACTCATTGAAACCTGCAGTTTAATCAAGCCTCATTGGTTCCATGTGGAGGAAGGGCTAGACTGCTACCTGTGTTGCAACTCTATTAAACCTGGAGAAGGAGCACAGAGGAGGGTGCATGTACCCTTCCCATTTTGGGGAAATGTGCTGGGTTTTGATTCCTGGAGCAGCTTAGAGCAGCCCTGTGTGCTGTGCATACATCTACACTGTGTGATAGCTCCGTTCTCCAGCTCATCCTCTGTCCTGCTGGGCCTCTGTGCTGCATAAGTGTTTGCTTGCTTCTGGGGCCTCTTTTGGACAGAACCAACAAGTTCTTCCTGAAACAAAGCCCAAATGTGGCTCCAGGGCCAGACAAAAGGGACCAGCCTGAATCAGGTTTGGCTGCCTTGTCAGATGCAGCACAGTCTCCCAACAGCACCCCTGCACTGCACCCACAAGTGCCCCTGCATGCCTCCATGCTGCACCCGAACACCCACGCTCAGCTTCATGGCACCGCTCTGCTAGTCTTCAGAGGCTGAGGGGAAAAGAAAAGCACATGAAAAATAATAAGTACATCTTAGGACTAGGAGGGTCATCACAGGGACTAGAGAAGACCCAGGACAAGTGTCACATGGACACAGCCAATCTGCGCTGGCAGGGTTAGCTAGACATGACGGCATTGCAGTGTCTGTCCTTAGGCCCAGGCAGCACTCACCGGCCACGCAGGAGTAATCTGCAAGTGACTGTGGGATCTGCTAAAGCCTGAAAGCTAAGGAGTGATCTTGGATGTTACAACTCTCTCCTCACTTCTCTTTCCTCTAACACCCGCAGTGGGGGAAAGGATGAAGTGATACAGATCTTTGCTCAGCCAGGACTCCCTGCCTTGCTAACGCCTCTCTGCTACAACGGTTCCCACGCCACTGTACTACTGCCGTGGGAGAGGGAGGCAGTAGCAGAGGCCTCAGTTTGAATCAACAGGTTCTCTCATACCCTCAAGCCTTGCAGGCCTCGTGCCGGCTGCACGTGGTCCAAGCAGTATCTGATACCATGGGATAAATTGTCCACTGTCTACACTTTGTTTTCCCATAAATAACACAGCACAGTCAGCACATGTAAGCGAAAACTGCTGGTTACAAAAGATACTCTAAAAACAAATAATGTCCAGTAGGCTAAATAAACTTGGAAATTTGAGGTGCAAGGCAGACATGTTTGGCTTCCATATCTCCAGAGGACCTTGTGTGATTCTACTGAAACCTGCCAGGAAAATGCTACCCTAGGCTGAGGTGAGAAAAAAACTTATTTTTACTCTGATTGCTTTCATTCTGATTACTTGAAATAGTTGTCTGAATCTTAAGCATATAGCAAAAAGGTGGTTCAGTTCTAACTGTGAAGAAATCAACCCAGCAAAAGCAAGAAAAAGCATGGAGAAGCACTTGACCGAAGACTGCCTGCCCGCCTCCTCACATGGACATTTGCAGCGGAAGTGCTTAACAAAAACCCTGGCAAATGAAAATGGAGCCTTACCTCAGGCAGAGAGAGGCAACTAGAGGAGTGAGGGATACTCCATGGCACAGCCTACTGCTGAGAGCGTCAAATCACTGCCCAACGCGAATGAAATACGAGGCTATTATACCCAGCTCGCACAGAAAACATCCTGCTGGTAGCAAGTGAATGGGAAAGTCGTATTTTACAATCAGATTTTAACAAGGGGATTATGCTTTGCAGATGATAGGCTGTACAAAAGAAACAGGCTATTTTTAAAAGTCAAGCCAAATGCTCTGGGGTAGCTAGAAGAGAACCATCTAAAAAGTAGCCGACAGCACAGCTGTGTTTATGGGAACCTGGTCTATTCAACCACAGCATAGTTGGCTCATAGATTTTGAGCACAAGTAATGATTTAATATCTTGACCCAAGCAAGAACTGGAACACTTCGAGAAAAGATTTTGGCAAGGTTATATTTAATGAGTCAGAGTGTCCTGCTATCTGATCACGTTTGACACGTTTGGAGTTATTTTAACTGCAATATAATAAGATGAGAAACTAAGTTTTGATGCTTCCCCTTCAGTATTAATCCATTCAACACTGGCAATGTTTTTGCACTGAGAGTCGTTTCCCCTAGAAAGGCACAATTCCTGCTTCTCCACTGAACCTACTTGGTAACTGGCTCGTCTCCCCTTATGACTCAGATATGGAGCCACCGGAAGAAAGGAGCCTTCCTGTGAAAGCAAATCCTTGACACCAAGGTGAAACCTGTAGCTTCATCTTGCCCAATTCCTGTGGGTTGCACCTGCCTCATGACACCTGGAGTCACACATGGGTCTGCAGGTCTCCTGCCATTTTCTGCTGGTTTTCCTTTCTTTTAGGCCCATGGGAAGTGGGTGGGCAGTGTCACATCTTCCTGGTGTGAAGGAAGCATGTTCTTTTTTACATAAGCAACCAGAGGAATGAACAAGAAATAAAGCACGCTCATGAAGCAGAAATAAACTCTGTTTGAAAGCTGACTCAAGCAGATGATCCAGTCTGGTACATTTGTTTTGATGATGCAAAATGCTACTCTTTAAATATTTTTTTATAAGCAAATAGAAAAATCTATTGTATGTAAAAATACTGCCAGTGTAACATGCTTATTTGAGGTCTCAAGAAGCTGCCCTCATAGCTAAAATATTTCACATATTTCACAAACTGCTTAATTAGAAAAGTTTTTTTTTAATTAAATAAAAGTTAGATGTGAAATGGCCAAATGCCAGTTGTGGAGCTATACGCAAAGGCTCACTTCAGTCATGATCTCTAATATCGAAGCTCCACCTGCAGTTATTAGAATATGTAACATTAACTGTCTTATAGACTCAAGGTGGATTAACAAGGAGAAGCAGCAGGTGGCTGCATTCATTCAGTTGTTTGCAAATCTGTTTATCCAATCCTTGCAGAAGCCCCCCTTACACAAACTTACAGATCTTCCATATTAACAGTCTGAAGGACACAGAGATATTTTCATTTTTTTCACTTCCTTTAAAAAAGGCTTGCCTGCTGTCTCATCATAGAAAGTATTCCATAAGCTAAAAGAATCCTTTTTTTCCTAATCTTTTTTTTAAATGACTGAACTTCACTCCCAAAAACATAATATTAACTATACATAATTTGTGTAACTATAGCTCTGGAAAACCTGAGTTTAAACAAAATAGCAAACGCCCTTGAACCCAATTGGAAAAGCAGACATATAAAAGAGCAGACATAGATCCTATCTCCAGGATTTTGGCATACTCATACAATTCTGCACCTAAAATACTGTACAAATTTGACTCCTTCAAAAAAATCCTTGTTTAAGAAAAATGCTTATCCAGTATATTCAAGAACAAAACTACCTGGCCTCAAAGTTCAGCACTATGTTAAACTTAAATGTCAGTTAATAACTTGGCAAGCAGAGCAATCATGGACTCTGGACATAGAGTCTAGTAAGACTGCTGGAGATCTCCACACACCCACAGCTTAGGGAGAGCTGCAGTCCTCTGAAATGCTCTTGGTGTGTTAACACAGTGCTGCTTCAGTTCATCAGGAGGCATGCCAATAGTGCTCCCCACCTCCAAATGGGAAGGAAAGGGGAAAAACTCATGAAAGTATGAGTTCAGAATATTGCTAACGTCCACAATAAATTCTCAGATTTGCACATCAGACATTTTGACCAAGAGCAGTAATTATGCATACTGCTTTTGAGAGAATTCCTACTTACCTTCTTCTTTTTAACATAATTCTTTAGTTTTTCATAAAACAATTCTCTAGTTAGACTCCAAAACAAGCAAGGTGTCTACACAAGTGAAAGCACTTTAAATCACACCTATATTAACACAATTACAATGTGTTTAAAGTCATACACGTGCTGGCTGGGGCAAACCCTACATGCCTCTCGCACGATGCAGACACAGGTCACAGTAACCTCCCTGACATTACAGTTAATGCACAGGAGAGCTCTCACTAAGCTTTTACGCTACCTTGAAGACACTCCCAAGTAATTCAAGGATTTATTTATTGAAACTTCCTTGTATGAAACGCAAATGAATAGCAGAGCTAAGCCTACAGTATTAAATGGGCAGAAATTGAAAAGATAGAGTTTGCATTTTTTCTTTCCTTAACCAGATTTCATTGCAATGCCTTCCCCCTGTTCTTCCAGAGTGGAGAGATGTCATCATTAAGTTTAAGACAAGGCTCTCTAGGTATCCTGTTTCTGCTTACAAAAAGCTGCTCACCATTCTGTTTGTCTTTTTCTTCAAGTAACCAAAAAGAAACAAAGTCTGCATCCAAAAAAGTCTTCTATCTCTGTGCAGAAAGCAGTCACTTCGAAAAGTGCACAAATGCAGATCTGTACATTACTGCGGCTATTGATAGCCATAGAATTTGTATCCAACATCAGCATTAACTCACTAGCCATTTAAATAAAATATTTTGCAGCAGAAAATAGGTTACTACCTAGAGTGAAAAAAACTTAGCATACAGAACAACACCATCTCAAACAACTGTGCCAGGCTCAAGTTTTAACATGGGCTATCTGTAATTATGGTGGTAGTATAGAGTCACAAATACACTTCTCTATTCAGTCTCATGGCAAAATACATGTATATACTACTTACAATGGGAAAGCAAAAGAATACTTCCCCAGTTAGGTATATTTTTTTCACTTGTTCTGATTAATTAAACTGCTATATTCCCAGCAGAGAGCCACTGACAATATTTCTTTGCAATTTGCAAGTACGGTACTCTTCTCTCTCTATAACTTTATGCACTGACTTCCTTTTAATACTTTCTTTTACTCTTTTGGCTGAGGAAAGCATTGAACTCCTTTAAAAGCCCATCTAGTTGGGTTTTGGAGTTTCGCAGCCACAGTCACACCTCTACGCACTCCCCCATTCAGAACAGAAAACAATGAGGCCAGGAACTCCCACAGCTGACCTCCAGCTTCCTGGGATCACTTTTCGTCTCATGGGCCTTTATTCGCAGGGCAAAAGTCTTGTTGAGGGGAGGATGGGAAGAATGCTTTAAAGAATTTCCAGTACAAAATGGACCAGGAGAATCTCCATTGATTTTAGTCAAGGGTAAGAGCCCATGAGGGCTTTGCGGAAAAGGAATTTAGCCAGTTGAGCCTGTCAAAATAATTTTCTGTTGGATTTACTGACCATTTATTTCATCTCTAGATTGCTCTGTAAAAAGAACAGAGCACACTGCCTATGAGTATCTGGAAGTCCTTCCCCCTCAAGTGTAATACATCTGATATTTTGGTATACAGATGATATTACAGGATACTGAACCTTAAGGTATTCTGGAAATCAAAAGATGAAGGAAAGGGAGAAACCAAGAAGACATGGTTGTTCAAGGCCTTTATATCGATCCTCAGCCCTGTCATCTCGGATTTCCATCTGGATGACGCTGCTCTAACACGGGGTGTGACAAGCCTTCAATGCAAGCAACTCTTTTCAACTTCCAGATACCTCAACAACAGCTTGCCACTCTTGCTGCTCTCTAATTTCTCTTTTTCTACTGCTCTTCTCATTTGTGTCTATGTTTTTGCTCCTTTCGGTGGTATTTTTGCACAGGGTTGTCTTGGGACACTGGGTGCCTAAAGGCCTATTACTAAGCATAGCCTGATGAAGCCCCATTGGTATGCGGTAAGTAAAAGTAAAGTAGTTCCCAAGAATAACATTAGCAGGAAAAAACACTATGCTAGGTATCAAGATTTTAGTTATCAGTCCCACTAATCAACACCAACAGATTGAGTAATTCCGCTAAATTCAACTTGAGGCTGACTATCCACGTCCATAACTTTCCAGTGTCACATCCTTAGTCTCATTTTTGTTTAGAAAGTCAGCTGTCTATGCAGAGCTAACTACAGATGTGGTTTGAGCATCTCTGAGAGCAGCTGAAGTAGACCAATGTAGTAGAAGACCAATGAAGTAGAAGGCCAATGGCTGCCCTGAGTAGTGCTTGTGTGTGGAAACATTAACAAAAGTGCCATAAACTAGGTTAGAAAAAGCCTTTTCTATGCATGTCAGAATGTTTACCCAGCAATTTTGGCTTTAAAGTGTACGTAGTTTTTCAGGTGAAAGTATTCTGTTCAGTAAACTTAGCATGATCCCAGCTGACAGTCTGTCTAAGGGCTGTACTTGGAGGAAAGAGGTACACTTTTACTGGAGACGGTTATGAAAATACATCACTGCTCTAGTGCCAGAGTATTTGTCTGTTAGGAGGTGGGAAGGACTAGAATCAGGAACAGTTCTTCAGAAAGGATGAAAAGGCAGTAATGGCTTCACATCTGCAGAATATGGTTTCCTTCACTCAGCCACTAAAGATTTTAGTTTGAACAACGTGGATTTATTAAGCCAAATGTTCATTAGATACAAGAGAGGCAATCCGAGGAACTCTCAGACTTGATTTATTCCAAATATGAAAATTAAATGGCACTGCAACTTTTGTACAGTGCCTTTTCCTTTTGTTCTCTTAGCCTGCGAGCTGCAGTAAAACTCTCTGAAGAAGAGCAGTAAGTTCACATAAGTCAGGTTATTGTAGTATGAGAAGCAAAACTTCATTTATTTAGCCATTTTTCAAATTATTTCTTCTAAAATGATTAGTTATTATTTCTACTTCTACCTTATAGTATCTAAACAAATTTTCACCACATTGTAATATTGATTGATATTGACAGCTGTTACGAAATGTTGGAAGTAAAGGGAAACTGTGACCAAGCACTGGGAAGGGGAGGGCAGGGCTGACAGTCATTTGGATAGATATGTTTAATCATCAACTATATACTGCACTCTGATCTGAGCAACAGACCTTGGATGAGATTAAAAGTTATTCTAAAAGTTATTACTGAAGGCAACAAATTGCATAAAGAAGCATTCTCAGTGAAAGAGCACTTTGCAGATAAGAAAAACTAAATCAAGATCTATGCATTCATTTCTCATTGACATCATTGGGAACTGCATATACATGCACCCAGCACAAAATAATTTTGGTAATTAAAATAATTAAAGTTACTTCATTTCACAGAAATTATATTTCATATTCAGTTGCAATACATGGATTAACATTGAGCTCATTATTTTAGCAAAACTGAAGAGCTGAGATTTCAATGTGTCCTAAGCACTTATGCTCAGCTGGAAATGTGCAAGGATAAATTTATATGTCTATAATCACTGTCTTTTGCTCTTTACCTGATCATTTCATTCACCCCAACAGAAAGAGGGAAGACAGCTTATTGTGACAAAGATAGCTTCTGCAACTGGCAACAAAAAGGTATATAGTTCCCCTCAGGAAACCATTGCTTCTACAAAAGGCAAAAATCTCCCAGTAAAACTCACATTTCTGCCTTAGGGAAATGAACTAATTAAATGCTAATGTTTTAAATTGCTCACAAAGAAATGTGAATGAGCTATGCCAGTCACATGGGCATTGTACAAGAGGACAGCGATGGAAAAGCTTTTCCATCATTCAGGGAGAGAAAAACACAGAGCTGCATTCTAGCAGAAGAAACACGATGACTTTCAGAGACCGCAGAGAAACTTGCTCCTCATTTCAAGTCCAAAGCATTTGCAGTTGCCTATCTAGGCAGTTATCTAGGTGTCATGTGCCTGCTGTGTCAAGTGAAAAACATAATGATTACAAATGTCTCCACTCGGGGTAGTCTCTTCTGCAGAGAGGTCCAATGGAAGTGATGACTTTGATACCAACAAAACTAAGACCGAAGTAACATGTCTTACACAAGTGATTCTTTGTCACCTTCCTTGTTATGGGGCATTAAGGAAAGTGATTACGACATACAACCTGTGATGTGATCCCTACTACACAAACAAGCACAATAAATAAATGAAGGCCACTGGAAAGAACGCTCGAATGCTGGAGGTCCCGGAAGGCGCAGCCCAAACACTACTTTTGGCAGAAGGGAACGAGCTGGAGAAGCCTCCTCCAGCTACAAGCTCCCTTTCCTCAGTCTGAGGGTAGCAGGGACCAAGGCTGCTGAGTTCGTGGCTGTCTGCTGCGTAACCACACCGGGGTACACTAAGCTGGGCAGGCAGTGAGCCGGCATGCGTGACCACCATGTCACATCACCAGCTGCAGGGGCCACCGTGTCTCTTCAGGGTCTCTTTCCGACCTGATCACTGCCAGGATGTGCAGTGGTGCCAACATTCAAAGCCCCGCAGCCCTGCAGGTGAGAAGATGGCAGAGTTGGGCCATTTCTCTTATTATCCTTCTAAACTTCTGGTTGGGATTTTTTATTTGGCAGCATTGTTTTTTGCCATACAGGCACTGGTCACCTCTACTGAGGGAGCATCACTCCTTCCCAAAGTATCCATTCCTTTTATGATATATCCCTTTGCTATGGCTATTTCTGGTTCAATGACAAATACCTTTTTTCTTTCCCATGGAGGGGTATCACAGTGCCACTTTGGAAAAGCATCTCTGTGAGATCTCTGCAGGATCCATGATATTTTATTTTGCGTAGGTCCAGCAATAATGTCTCTGTCACAGGAACTCCCTTTAAGGATGAAGAGAGTTTGTTTTTAACCAGCAACTCTGTGAACAGCCCCGGCTGAGCATCATGCTTGGTCTTTTCCATCTCATAGACCCAGAAAAATATTCAGCAGGCCAAGCTGACCTTCATGATACCTATGCAACCCTGCTGCTCTCAGCATATTTACACAGGCTTAACTAACTGAAACTTGAAAAGCAATTCTGCTGAAAATGCAGCACATGATATAAAATCTGCTCGCTTCATTTTAGCAAATATTAATATATTATTGTTTGCTGAAACGATTTAAATTGTTCATAATTTATAGATTATCAGATCATCTAACAGCATAAATGAAGAAAGTGCCTCAAAACCAGTAACAATAGAGATCTGCTGAGTAAGACATTTCCATTAGCACACAGTCAGCTCTCAGACGAGAAATACACTTTAAGAAAATTTGTTCAGATATTTGAGGAAGCAGCTACTGGAATCTGATTAGACAGTTGTCCTGAGGAGAGTTCTTCTTCAGATGAGATGTTTGCAACGAGCACTTCCGTAATTCATCCATGGGAAAGACAAAGGTAGTTTGCAAGAAGATAAAAGGTTTTCCTATATCTTTTACAAATTTTAGCTATGCTACTCCTTTTTATGAAGCAAATGTCTTATTCAGTTATCATGCTGACTACACCGGCCGTCTGATTTACAGGCATATCACTTCCCGCTGCCGCGATCATGCCATGCTTTTAAAGGCTGCAGTTTCAGCATGTTCAGGGGCAATGGGGACTGTTAAAAATTTTCCCTTTAATTTGACAGTACTGTTGATATCTCAGTAATAATCTCTCAGGCAAAATTAAAACTATTGCAAGAGCAACAACTATATGAATTGTAATTGCGTCCTAAAGTATGGGTTGCGTCTTTTTCTCAGTTAATTTTAAATTGTTTTTCCTTAACTGCTTGATTCAAAGGTAGAAAGGGGCTGGAGCTGCACTGACTCAAGTCCTCTGTAGTGTAAACAGGACTCAAAGACTGAACAGATTTTTGTCAACAAAATCTTATTCCTTCCATCTAAGCCACAAAAATCTTGCATACAGTCACCAGCTAGAACCATAGCTTTGTATGAAAATAGACAAGATAACATTGTCATCACTGTCTTTTGTTTTCAATTTTAGGGTTTTTTTATTTCTGTCTCTGTAAGCTCTGAGATAAGATTTGAAATCTTTAATTACTGCAAAGGAAACTTCCATATCAGCCCAATTTACTGTCAAATACTGGAATCACCATTCCTGGGAAGAGAACACAAGAATCAGACATCAGCTATGACACACATGAAAAATCACATGTGGGCCCATAGCAATAATGTACTTTAGTGCTAAGAAATCACTCAAAGAGTGAAACTACGGCGTGAGCTTTACCAAAATTTTTCTTGAATCATATTTCTTTAGCAGATTTCACAAGCAGAAGCTTGTGGGAATCCAGTTACTTTTTTCTTCAGTAATTTTTTCCTACGTTTTGCTCTAGGACTTTTAGTACTAAGAATGAAAGCCACATTTAGCTTAGACTGCCTTTAGTAAAGTAAATGTGTTATCACACTTTAGCATCACCTAACACCACTGAGCGTTTACTAAGCATAAATAGCATATAATGTGCAAGCCCAGAAAGTAAACAGTCAAGAAAAGCTATGTCACATCAGAGAGGTATTAAAACAAGCTGCAAGCATGGCTAGGACCTGACACTGACTCTTCAGAAGAAGAAACTGGAAGCATCAAATTATAATAAAAAGTCTCCCTTTCTAGCATTATATTTTGCATCTCTGCACACGAAACATACTGTACATAAATGATGAATATTGTATATGTCAAGTCATTTCATATTCATTACACAGAGCGATCTGCGAAAACTCCCCTTCAGGATTACTTGACAGCCACCTGGGATGTCCTAGATGATTTTTGGGGAGTTACCATATGTACTTAGATAAAAACATGTCCAAACTAGCAAGTTTCACCCAGAAGCTGGTTCCTGCATGAACGAGTCAGCTTCCACAGTGTGATAGAAACTTTTAGTCACTGAGCAAACTTAAAACAATTATTTGAATCTATTCGGCTTCACCTCTCTCAGTGGGATATGTGAAGTATCTTACAAGGAGCTTAAATCTTGATTTTTTTTGCTTTGCCCGCTCTCTTGGAACACAGGTATTATGAGGCAAAAATACTGAAAAATTTTGTCACTTTGCCTGCCTTTGCAAAGCTGGTTGAAAAATCAACAAATGTTTTTCAGCTCAAGTCAGTAACCCACCTCTGTTGCAATAACTAGATTACACATTTTCATTACATACTCTGAGTCCTGCTCTTACCCCTCAGTTAGACAATGAGCAGCTGGTCTGAATTCTGTTAGAAAACCATGAATGAGATGTTTTCAGATGTAACTTTTCATGATTTTTTTTTTAAATGAAGAAACAACAAAATCAAAACAACTCGCTGTTAATGGCTCCATGTTTTTGATGACACCAGGCAGTCAATTACAATTGACAAAAGCAGACTACGAAGAGCAACACTAACCCCTCCGCCAACTTTCGGATATCTACCGCACGAACCTTCGGCAAACCTCATAACTGAGCACCGTTGCTCGGTTGCTTTGCAAACGCACAAAAACTAAAGTTGGAGACGGTACCTGCCAAGTGCGCGGAGGGCTCCTGTGCGTGCTGGCCGGCGCCGGGCTCCCGTGGCTCCCTCCCCCGGGCAGCCGCGCGCCCTTGGTGGCCACGGCCGGCTGCGCGCGGTCAATGTTTTACCAACCCGCCGTCCCACCCTCCGTGCAAACACCACGCGGAGACTGCAGCGCGGCGGTCACACGGGCGTAGCGTGGCGGCGCGAGCCGAGAGGAGGAAGCCCCATTCCCACTCCCTCCGCCTTCCATGCAGAAAACAAAGCACAACACACCGAAAAAAAAAAAAAAGGAAACTTCTTAAGAGGGGGATATTGGGAAACATGCCATGGGAAAAAAAGCTACATAACTGGTGCTATTAATAGATAATTCGTGGCAAGTAAGTCACGATAACCTTTGTCCGTATTGTTGTGACTCTGCCTGCAAGCCGAGGCGTGCCTGACGGAGACCTGAGAGGGAGCAGCCAGGATATGGAGTACAGGCGTTTGCAAATAAATCTTCGGGGTAGGAGAACAGCCATTCAAACGACAGCTAAAAACTTCAAAAACAAAACTGACACCAAAACAGCCTTTCACGGTACTCTGAAAGCACGTGATGAAGTAAGGCGAAGGGAGGAGCCTCAGCGCAAAGATGAGCGCAGTGAAGGACGGAGGAGCACTCTGAGGGTTTGCCTCGTGGCGCGCAGCGCCGTCCCTGCCTTTCGGCTTCTCAGGGGCTCCTCCAAGTTAAAATGCTACCAGCATTAACCAGAGCTTTCACATTCCCACCGAGTTAACAATTACAAGCAGGGGACAGCAGAAACAGGCTGGCAGCAGCGCACAGCGCTGGCGAGGTGCCGCTGCTGGTCCCGACGAGGCGAGGACGAGGCTCTGACTGGGAAACGGCTCAGGGGCTGCTTCCAGCCTGCGAGACCCTTTGCCGACCCGCCACACAGACGTGTGCCCACAGAGGAGCAACGAGAAAATCTAGGCTACCTTGGGGGGAGGCCCATTTCTGTGATCCTGTCTTGGCTGTGGTGGTCCTGTTTTGAGGAGGATTGGTCATTTTTTGTCTAATCTGGGTTCTGTGACTTGAGGAGTATGTATTCTAATGGCACATATTTAAGAAGAAATTCCACTTCATCGATTGCAGATTAGCTACAATAACCTGCCGTGTAGGACCTCAAGGACCGATTCCACACTCAAAGTTCAGGCTTGACTGTTCTAGATTTTGTCCAGCCTTGTGCGAGCTGGGGACTTTCCCGCCTCGCTCCGCCACGCCGGGCTGATGGACGCTAGCTGAGTCTGGCTGGGTTGTGGGGATTGCCTCTGTCTGCTGGCTCCACTGCCGTGTCCTCCCCACGGATGGCTTTTACCGTACAAGTTTTATGGCATTCGGACAGGGTCAAATGGAGATTTGCCTGCCTAACACTGCCCATTTTAAGGCAGTCCTACCTGCAACAAAGCTGCAGTGTCAGGACCCTGAAAATAGAAGGGAGCAGGGCTCCTGATGAAATTTTGTTAGCAAGCAGGGCCCCAGGTGGACCTGCAGGGGCTGGTGTGCAGAAGGAGACTCTCACACGCTTGGTATTTGAGGCCAGCTCAGCAGCCTGGGACACCAGGGACGACAGGCTCTTGGCGTGCGCGGAGAAGGCATATGGACTTCCCCACAGCTGCTGGCTATACTCCTGCTGCCTTCAGACAACCTGCAAGACCTGGCAGTGTCTCCTGCATGTGCCTTAGTAATTTCCAACTGTCCGCTTGTATTCCCTCTAGATAAAAACCTCACAGCTGCTTAAAAGCATCTGCTCGCAACCTGTGAGGAAGAGTGCTGTGACTAATGCACAGAGGAGGGAGAGACCAACCCTCCTCTGCCAGCTTTTCCTCAGGCTTGGGGCACAATGCTTGCCAAATCATGTTGGCCTCTCCGTGCCTCACTTATTCCCAGTTACAAGCGGAGATAATAACAACCTCCTACTCCACAATGCTGCTCGCAGTCTTAATTGTCCCTGTCGTGTTTTCCTCATGCAAAAAGAGGGGTCTGTGAGCAAACTCTTATTTAAAAGAGCTTATCTGAGCTTGAGGCCCTGCCTAACTTGCTCTGTGGGAGCAGGAGCTGCTCATAGTAGTGCTGCTCCACCTTGCAACAGGAGCTACTCACGGAGCGGGACTGATTAAGCAGGTGAGGTGGGGGAGAGGCAGAGATGCTGCCTCCCTCCTGTCTGTATCAGGACTTCACTCCAGATCTCAGATGCCTTCCCAACAAAACCTCCAGTGGAGAGACTTCTCTTCTGTGAAGAGAAGTGTCTGCTTTCGACAGCTTGGCTTTCTCTGACTGCAGAAGCGTTTCAACAGAGGATTCTGAAATAGCACAACATACTCATTTGGATTAGATCGAGATTTTATCACCCTAGTGTTTCATTCAGTAACACTGCTGGCTACGTCTCCAGCAAGGTTGAAAACTGAGACTGCAATAGAAAGATTTGGAGGTGGAAGAGTGGAACACTGGCACTTAGGTTATATTGGGCCAGCTTGACTGTGGTTTGCCTGGTAGTGTAGACCAGGTTGTCACTCACTGCCTGTTAAGGGAAATTTCTCCAAATACTCACTATTCCAACATGCTAATACTTCTGCAATGCATGTTAGCATGGTGCAGGCCTGAGAGCCAGCCAAAATGTGTTTAGTCTTGACCTGTTGAGGCCAAAGGACTTCAGGGAAATTCATTTGTCAGTCATAGCTGACAGGTGCAGTTACAGCAGAAAAAGGAAGGCTCTACTATGGTAGAATGGAAGTAGTATAACTTCACTCTGGTCAAATAGGACAGTGGATAACTTAATGGGTCCTTCCACTAAATCTATCTGTTTAGACAAGCTGATATAATACCATAGAAGCCAAACCTTGATTTCATTGTGACACAAGCAATAAGAAACAAAAAAGATTATTTTTCCTACCTACCTGTGTATAGCTGAGTTGTGAAAACTCAGTCTTTTATTCACATAGGCTTGCGTAACCTTTTGTCTGCTTTCAAGAAATTAACCTCAGAATGAAAAGCATCCAAAATCAATGAGTTTTACCTTTATTTGGAACGAAGAAATAGTAGTAGTAATACTTTTATAAGCTGTGCATCTGAAAGCAAGTCATGAAGAGGAATGACTGAATTAAGTATCCCTGTGAGGCATTTCTCAGGAAGTGTTAAAACCTTTGGTTCTTTGTAGACTGGGATAGGCTGAGATAAAATAATTTCCCAAAGGCCACACAGCAAGACAGTACTAAACCTGGAAGCAGAAGTGCAGAAGACTTCTTTCCAACCTGAGTTTAATATGTGTCTCTTTATTTTCTGTTTTCAAAGAAGAGTTTTTCACAATGTTAGAGTTATTGCAAGTATTCAGAGGGAGGCAAATGCTCTTCAGGAGGCTGAGGGTGTCCCTGTGCCGTCTGTTCCAAAGTTCTCCCTTCCATGCTTACGCAGATAACCAAGGGGAGGTTTCTGATTAACGTACCAATGACACAAGGAACTGTGACCCACAGAAACTTGGCATTTCGTTCTCTTCTCAGTTGCAACCTTTGTCACAGAGCATAGGTTTCAAGGGCAACTGAACACTTGGATATTTACTTACTGCAAATGGAGGAGGTGCTGGGTTATATAGCATACAAACTATAAAGTCAAATGTTCATTTAGTACAGAAAATGTGTATTTCCAGGCTGGTTTGGGAGCAACAGGAGGAAAAGATATAAATATTAAAAGCGAAAAAGCACCTAAAATGCACAGGCGTTTGGACAAAGCATTTTCAGTGGAATATCAATTTGCTTACAAAGTGCTAGCAACTCTAACAACAAATAGATCAGGCAACAAAACTAAAACCTAGGGATCACAGAACAGAAGGGGAAATTTTTGTTCTGCACTACGTAGTGAATCTTAAGCAAGGTTTAATTTTATTCCAGTTCTCTCTCAACAGATTTCTTCCTGCATGGCAACACTCGCTTTGGTAAACACTACAGGCAGATCCAGAGTGGCTACTACAGAAGCTTTGAAAATTTCATATTCCCAGTAAAGGACCTCTGGTATGTGAGTACTCAGGGCTGTGGGGAATATGTTTTGACCCATCCCTAAGCAGCATTTTGAAATCACCTCCCCAGTAAACACTGGAACACTACTGATGACCTCCAAAAGAAGCTACATCCCTTCCTCAGCAGAAGGACTACCAACTACCTGCTGTAAAAGAAACAGATGGGAGGGGAAAAAAAATTGTCTGAACGTCTTGGAAGATCCTTATTGTTCAGGAAAACAGCAGAGACATGAGGTGTGAATTGAGAGCACTCTTAGCAGTGGCCTGAAGGTGGCACACGTGTGGACACCTCTTCAGCTGTGGCTTTAGCTGGGCACCTAGGTTCTTGGAAATATTATCAGTGGTGCAAGACCTGCAGCCCTACGGTACCTATTCTTCACTTTGGTCGACAATACAGTATCTTGTGCTGAGCTTTTAGAGCAAAGCACCTACTGCAGAATGGGTCCTCAGCACCAGGCAGACAAAGTGCTCCTCCAGATGATAAGAGGAAGGAGATAGCAAGCAGACTGTTTACAAAATGCCTTTGCTAGCTGATCCCCAGTGCTAGTGGTTTCACTGGGCAGAGTTTCAGTCACCGCTGCATTGGAGGGAATAGACCTTCCAAAATACACAAGGTATGTAAGAAGACATGCTCATGGTTCACAGAGATATTGAATGCTAAAAGGAAAGAATATATGCCATTTGCAAGCAGTTTCCATAGAGCTGATTTGTTAAATACCTGGCTAACAGAATGAGCAATGCTTCCACAAAATCACATAATGCCAGGCTATAAAACACTCTAGGAGAAGAGAATTTATTTTAAAAGAGAAGTATATCTTGTTCACTTTCTTATTTGCAACTGTTTTACAAAAATGGAATTTCAAAACCTTATCATCCAAAGCTTTCTTGAGAACTGCCTATTTTGACTTCATCTGTGCTTTGTATGAACACACTATGCTAGTGATTTAGCAACTTCATACCACAGACAAATATTTCAAAATATTCCCTTCTTTGTAGCTGTTCAACCGCTTTTACATGTCTTGCTGCATTGCATGATGCCACCCACAGTCACACTTAGCAAAGGGTTGTATTGGAAAAGCGATAGTTTAAAATCACAGATGTGCGTTCACCATGGGTTTGATTTTAGTACAAAACTCCTCCGCTAAGTTGCTCCTGGGTTTACCCTTGATTTAACAACTATAGGAGAAGGAGAATCCCATTTTCAAACTGGGAAGGTGCTGGCTTTGTCAGACCCCGTAGTGCGTTCCTCCCCAAGCAGGCAAGGAGGGTGGCTGGTTTGTGTGTTCAAGGGGCGCCCCAGGGCGTCACCGAGAGCGCACTGCCTGCCTGTGCAGACCCTGAGCCTAGCAGCAGGCGGGGAGGGCGGCATGGGGCCCCAGTGCCCTCAGGAGAACTGGTGACACCAGATGTGCCTGGCAGGCATGTCTGCTGCCAGCCTGCCACCGGCAGAGCGCGAGGTCCTGCGGTGCTAGCCTGACGTAAGCCGGTGTGCACACCACGGCTACTTTTACAAGGTGTCAGTTCCCCGGTCTAGGAGGAATGCAGCTTGCCGGGCAGCGCAGGAGGCAGATGGGCAGATGGGTGCACTTCGCACCAGCAGAAACACATCAGTCTATAGCTTAAGAAAAAAGGAAGACTGCTAAGGCTGTAATGCTTCTGTCATTGGAGAGAAACAGGGTAAATTTGGCCTCTTGTTACTTTGATGGTAGAGAAAAGATGTATCCACCTCCTCGTTGTCCTGCTACTTTGCGGGTTCTGGTGGCAGAACGTAACAATGTCTGCAGCACCTTGTTTCCTGGGAGATGTGACAGAAAAGTACCCAGGGTAAAAATTTCCCCAGCAAAACCAGAGCGCGTTTCAAGTGCAATAGAAGATAATACTACTTCAGGGGGAAGGCCAGAGCACGTTGAACCGCATTTTTGGAAGAGCTTGCCTCTCACTTTAGACACCCAAATAAGCATGGACAGAAAGCTGAACCCCATAGGCTATCTGGCCACAGCTGTGACTACTGGTGTCACAGAGAAGAGAGCAATTTTATAAATCAGACCGTTTCTAAGTAACATTACTATGCCATTGGCACTACATAAGTGCTCCCCTGGCCCAAGAGAAGCTCCAAGCTCCGAAGAGGAGCAGGATTCCCATTCGGAGCAGGGCTCCGCAGTGGGACATCAAGAAGTCGCTCAAAGCTCAAGCCCTACAAACACATGTTTTCCTAGTCGACCTCAGGCTTTTAAGTGCCATATAACCTGCAGTGAGGAGCCCAGAAAACGTAAGGATTGCCTAGCAGCAGGTACTATTTACTACACAAAAGTGCTGCCACGCACAAAGAATAGACAGACAGAAGTGTTTCAGGGCTGAACTGTTTTTCTGTGCAGATTTCTATGACTGTTGCTTAGAAAATGAAAAAGTTTGAAAAATTAAATACCCCTGATGTCACTATAGTGTTTTTTACTGTTTTACTCCTTTTAAGGATAGTAGTAGGAAAAGAGATTTCTTCCATTTACATTTCAGCTTGGACATTCCTAATTATTTTGTTAAATGCATTGTATTATGTATATGAGTTAAATAATTGTAAGCCGCAGCTTGCTACAGGACATTTTTCTTCCGTAGGTCCTTTCATATGAGAATACAATTGCTTATTTTTATACAGGAAAACGCTTATATTAAAACCTATGATCTATCTGTCTGTCTGTCTATCTATATATCAAGACACTTTAGGTTTTAGAACGCTTTGGGAGATCTGATGGGTATGTGGGGCTGCAAAATGTAAGAATTTTAAATAAATGGATACGAACGTATTACTGTTTCATTCTACTTTATCAGGCTTTAATATTGGGACTGAAGCTAACCTGTAGCCATTTTAGCAGTGAGCAGTCTACTTCTTAGCATCATCCTTAGCACCTAATGTTAAATTTGGACAAATATTTGCTGTTTAATTCCGCTCCAAACATTTTATTACATGAAACATCTCTGTAACACTCAGCAACTGCAGCTAGTTGCTTTAAATGAGCCCGAGTAGATAAGTAACATTTCTATTTAAAAATAATGCTTAAGAAGGTAGTGCATATGGAGATTTTTATAGCCAAATGGAAAAGCTAAGACTGAATCGTCCTTTCCAGCAAGTAGTGAGCCTGGGACATGTTCTCTGCTAAGTACGTGAATGAAATATTTTCTGTTCTTACTTGCTATACTGAGAATCTCAGAGGCGATACAAATAAATCTCCTAAGGACTGTACTTAAATATTTGGAATCAAGCTATTATTTAGGTTTTAATTATCTTACTGTAACTGAATGTTCCTCCTCAGCTTCAATACACAGATGTCTTTTACAGCATATCCAACTTATTACCAAATTAAAGGTGCTAAAGGAAAGAGCATTTGTAGAGTCTGTCACAAGGACGTTGTGAGTGTCCACCCTTTGGGATGAGTGAGATGAAGGCCTGAAGGGGTGTGCACGAGCACAGCGCTTCCCTTCCTTGGTGGTTTTTCTATTGTCTGTCCTCAAGAGGTGTCCAGCTGCCTCTTGCCTCTTTAGGGGGACCCTGAGGCAGAGGGGAGCTGCCTGAAACAGAAACGCCGCTCGAAGGGAGGATGGCACCAGGAGGCGGTGTGTGGCTAAGAGGTGGCTGGAGCTGGACGGGCAACTGCAGAAATACCAGGAAGAGAGAGGGAGGCAGAAGGGAGGCAGGGTCTTGACAAGTGACTGAAAAGAAATTAATAGAGAATCACAGAGATTAGTAGAAGTGGCTGAGGAGGAATGTGAGCTGTAAACTGCTTACAGGGCAAGTGAGAGCTGGAAAGTAAGAAGGGGAAGAGCTAGGAAATCATCTGGAGTGCAGAACAGATCAGAGGAAGTTCACAGTTTCTGAAGGGAAGGAAAAAGATGGGCAGGAGCACTCCAGCTGCCAGGGCACATTAAGGTGTTTTGGAGGGAAGACTAATGAGACATAATGTTTGTGAGAAAGGAGAAAAAATATGATGTACAAGGAGAAAATGAGGGTTTAATGGGTATTGGAAAGAGAAGGCAGTAAGTATAGCATTTATTGGGTTTAAAGAAGTCAGAATGAATCAGGTAAAATAATAATGTACTTGGCAGGAAATATGCATATCTGACAGGAGAGCTAGTGTTTTGGGTGAAGGAAGATTGGTAGGTCAAAAATACATGTGTGACAGAGCTGGTCACAGGACAGCTGGGAGGATGTTAGCCACACAGAGGCAGATGGAGAGTATGAAAAAAACAGTGTGATGAGAGCACAGAGGTTTAAAGATCAGAAAAGAAGTGATGCCTAAGGAAGATCTGATCAGCCAAGGGGCCATTTTCATGGCCAGGATAACCCACAAAGTGAGGCCGAGAAGGCAGAAGACGAATGGGTCCGTGGGACACCGAAGGGCAGCTGGCTTGGCTGAGAAATGGGAGATTGCCAGGACAGCAGGAGAGAGCGCAAAGTGCAAAATCTAGGGAGGAAAACGACAGGGGAGCAGGCTGCCTGCAAACGGTTGACCAGAGCAAGCAAATTTAAGGCGAAGGGACAAGAGGACACAGGAGCAAGAGGGGAAAAGCCTGACAGCCTCCTGCCAGCAAACTGTGGTGAAGCATTGGAAAAGGGGGCTGCTGCTGAAGGGGAGCTGGGGACGGCTGCGCAGAGAACCCAGGGTGAACGGAGGAGTGGGAAATGCAGAGTAACAGTTCAAAAAGAAAAATGAAGCAATCTACTTTTCCCATTTATGATAAAAATAGCCCCAAGCAGATTTTTTTACTTATTAAAAAGCTTCACATAAAACAAGCCTAGGAGAACCAGCAATAGCTGCTGTATAATAGCTACATCACCTGTGTATATCAAATATGTTGCTAAACTCGTTTTTTCGTAAGGACTAAAACCAGATATCATTTACCCCTATGCACACATAACCAGTTATACTTTATGCTTGTAGTGTTCCAGGCTATTGTATGGAAGCTGAAGAAGCGAATAATAACACAATGTTCTCTACCAGAAAACTGCAGCATTTAGCCAGTGTATCAGTTTCCCAGTAAAGTCTTATGGTATTTCTATTTTTCAGATCTTCCATTAAAGCTCAAAGGGACTCACTGAATCTTTTTTTCCATGCAAAGAAAGGATTGAAAAGAAACTCTGTAACGCCTACTCTGGCAAGCACATTGACACATTTCCGGAGATCACTGGTAAATTGCAACTTCTACAAGAAATAATCTGTGCATTACAACTCTCCTGAGGACCATATCATGGTTAGTGCTGAAAATGCTGATTCAAACTCCCATGTTATAAAACGCATCTTGCTTCTGCAAATTTTTAGAATTCAAAAATCTTTCACAGATTCTGCAAAATTCACATTGTAATCTTTCAGGTTAGACAAACACTTGTATTTTGGTAGCTGACATATAGAACCCTGTCCTACTGATTATTATGAAATTGGGAGTTATGGAACACTTGTATTCCAGGGAGAAAAGTACTGTCTATTTGTAAATACAGATGCAGTCATTTGTGGGTGACTGCGTCTCAGCCTTACCTGCAGGCTAGAATTCAGATTTGAGGCTTGGATTTGATTTACATGAAAACTGGAATTGCACAGTTTGCTCTTACTACCCTTTGCACAAGATGGAGGAACTCTCAGGAGTGGCTTAGTCTTGCAAGGCTTCTGCTTTGTTAGAAGAAAATCCCTCTGAGGGCAACAGTTTGCATTTCAGTTGAGCTGCATCTGCGCTGGAACCAGATCTTTGGCCTTGCAGGTTGAAAATGGCCCCCTAACCAGTGGGGATCTAAGCACCTGAAATGAAAGGATGTATTTGATTTAACACAGCTCAGTTTATTCCATGTGGATATGGGGTTATTTCTGCAGAGCACTGCAGTTCTGTCTGTGCTGTGCACTTCTAGCTGGGTCTCTATTGTGGGTGTCCATCAGCCATGGAGAGGATTTTTTTTTCTTTACACAGGGGAATAACTGGACTGAAGTCTTTGTTCTGAAATAATATACACTCAGAGAACTACATGAATATTACAGACCATTGTGAGGAGAAATGGCAAATCGTATTCTAATAATTTGCAGCACGCCAGCCATCACTGGATTATGAGGAGTATCTTGAAAGACACTGTGGGAATGAGCGCCAGGCAGCTGTCTAACAGTCATCAAACACTAAATAAAATATCAAATCCCGAAACTAAACGAATTGTTAGCATTCTAGCAATGTCCACAAGTATGAGAACGGTATTGCAAACCTGAACACAGGATTGTTGATGATTAATTGCACTTGCCTTTATCTTTTCCAACTTATCATCTGACTCTAAACACAAACTTGATGGATATTTTGAAATAAACCTGGATTATTATGAAGTGATAGTCAGTATTTCATATTAAAGTTACATATTTGTGTGTTTTAAATAGTACTGATGGCTTACATTTGTGCAGCTGTTCCCTTAATGGAGTCCCAGCTCACTTGCTTAAGTAAAAAAATGAAGATAGTATTTTCACCCCCTTTGATATACAGTCAGCTCAGAAGGAGTACACAGTGTGAAATGATTAAAGTCAGAAATTAAAATAATACTTGATTCTACTAAGGCTACTGTGGGTATTCTGGGAGACAGAATGCATTTATCTAATCTCACACATTTAACAGACTACTTATAAAAAATGCAGGGATGACGACGCTTGGGAAACTGAGCATCTTGGCAGCTTAGTAAGATTTCTTCTTACTGAACTACAGCACTCCTTTAAGAGCAACTCCAGAAAACACCATTAATCCTAGGAAAAGCTAGAAAACTCTAATCTATTTCATTATTAAAATAGAAAATGGATCTAGATCATGAATAGCGTTTCCATACACTTACCCGTTACTCAGGCAGGAAGTGGGGAACATAACTGACTGAAACTGAATAATCTGGAGAATGAGAATAGGTCCAGTACAACAAAAGAGTGAGTCTGCTATTTGGGGCCTGTCCTAGGCTACACCTGTAAATTTCCCGTTTGTCAGTGATTTCTACTTTCCTAAAAAGAGTAATTTATGTCCTGGTAGAAATTTTGAAAAGTATTATTGCAGTGTTTTGGCCAGAGCTATGGTGCACAACCAGCATGAGTGCTGCTTAGGCTGCTGTATCATGCTGCCACTGCCTTCGATTGGCCTCGTTTCTCTCTCCAAGCTTATGTCCAGGCTGAGGTGCTAACTGTTCAAGACCAGGACTCGACAGCCTCATGCAATGCTGGAATTTCTTGCAGTCCTCCCCCTGCATTAGTTTCAACCTTGGCTGGGAGGATTCAGAGAAAACCATTCCCAGGAAGTGGCAAGCAGCTGCAGAGCGCCCCTCTGCACGAACTGGCATGAGCTGTAACTGTATCACCTTTAGGGAAAAGGTAAGATATTTCTTCATGCCACGCTTCTTCCAGTAGCGAAGGCAATGGCATGTTGGAACAACGTCACTCCTAGATACAAACAAGTGAGGGCACCCTTGCTGAAACAAATAAACAAATATTTGAAACAGAGAAAGAGGAGTTTAATCTTTTGAGTTTGCTGCTATTCTTCACGAGTGCATTTGACACTTAGATGCTATTTGGATGGACACTACAATTCATTTATTGATTGAATCCCAGTTACTGAGCCAATTTATAGTTCTTGAGTGATGCAACTTTGCTGATAGCTTGAACAGAATTTCACTTGCTTGCGGTAAAGTAAATTGTCAGCGCCAATCGACATTTCCTTATGGCACTAAATCCTGTATGCATACATTCCACAAAAAAATGTGCACCAGACATAGTTGTTATGAATATAAGCCTTGTGGGATCACACTGTGTATTAGCCTGAAATTCCAGGATATGAATCAGTCTGTGGACTGTGGTGCGGAGCCTGCAGTGATCTTTTGCAAAAAATAGCACGTGGATTAACACTCGCTGAAACTTCATTTTCATCGGTGTATTAGTCAACATTTTGGGTATTAACATCTTGCTGATTGTATTCTTTGTTAAGGAACGGAAAGGAAACCGCTAGCTCCTAACTCCTTTGGTGTACAGCTCTCCCACCCACGATACTGTATCTCTGAGCTGACTACAAAGAGCGGGGGAAAGGAGGAGAGTCGGTTTTAAAATTCCAGAACTGTACCCAAGAATTAGCACTGTTTAAACAAAGCTCGCTCCGTCCTGATGTTACTTGTGATGTGGCTGATTAGCAGGAGCTCTGCGAGCTTCTGGGGTCCTGCAAGCGCAGAAGCTGCTGGTATTTGCAGGGGGTTTATTTCTCATCAGGAAACACGCTAACAAGTCCCATGTCTTGGGGTAGCACCACTGTCAAGCCCGCCTCAGTGCCATCTGGGACAAGCAAATACATGACTGGTTAGTCCTCAAGGCACTCGTCATTTTATACATAACTGGAAAAGGAGGCAAGAGGGTTTTGTTGCCTTAAATCTACTAAAATGCCTCTACTGCCAGATGAAGTCTTTAGGCCTGTATGAAGTACTGTAGCAAATCCAACTTAAGCATGAAAAGAAAGAAAATAAATGATATTCCAGGGAAGGTGAATGAAATTCTGCCTGCCTCGTTAAAATGCATACCCTCGTGAAACATCTTTCTAGAAATTAAACTTTCTGCTGATTTTATTCCAGCTGAGTGAAAGAGGAATCAGTCTCTCTAAAAGAAAGTTTCGCCCCTTCCATATTATTCTGGACATTCTGTAAAAATCTGTGTCTCAAATGGCTTTTTTTTCCCCCATGTGACTAAGATGTGGGAGCAATATACAAGTTAAATGTGCCACATTTCTAATCTGAAGGAAAATGATATGCTGCTCAGTCATGCAAATTAACATATCCGTCACAATTCAGAGTTCTCCAGCATATCAGATTATGACTTGAGACAGCTTCTTTTACCCTAACGAGTCTGCATTCTTCATTGATGCAAATTAGCATAGTTCCTCTACAGTCAAGGTAGCTGTGCTATTTCAGACATATTTCTTATACCATGCTTATCATTACAGCATCTAAGTGCTTTACAGTAGGGCTTTAAGCAATGTGACTAATACCAGGAATAACTTGCTTTATCCCTACTGAGACAAGAATTAAAAATGCTATAGGAGTTGATGCAACTTAAAGAGATGCAGATACTATTTTTAAAAACCAAGTCTGTACTGCAGGCAGTGCCGCTCTGTACAGATCTCAAACAGAAGTCAATATGAAAACATACCTTAACTCCCTGCAGCCACAGAAAGGAAACTCATGGCATATGACTACATACATTGGTGCACACATTTGACTCCAATCCTCATGCCTTTGTGCACTCATGCATTTGTGTATGCATGTGTGCACTAAAACGTGCAGTGCCACTTTTATTGCTTTTTTAAAAATTATTTTTCATAAGCAGTGGGAATGGCAGAATGACGTCTTTTTCTGATTTCATTGCCTATATTTCTAGCAATATACTACATCACAACATATGACACTCAGATTATGAACCTATAAACCTATAAAGCACAGTGGATCAGAATCAGTTGGTCGTATTCTCCTCTCACCACAACTGTAAAGTTAGTTTAAGGCAACATATTGCACCGGTGAAATAAGTTCTAACGAAGTGCTTATCATTGCTGCTGTATAACAGAGGGGGATAAATAATGGTATTTGGGGGTATTTTTGGTGGTATGAAGATAGGTAAGTTAATTTAAACTACTGGATATAATGTTTCCTGCAATATGTACTCAGGCACAAGGGCAATACAAGCGTCACTATATTCTTGTGAAGGGTGCTACACGCATTCGGAGGATGAAGGAAGAACTTGGGGTCATTTATTAATCTAGAAACTGTATAAATTATTTTAGTTTCATAAAAGAAAGCTCAGAGCTCACTTCTGAGTCTTCCTAAGCCCAAAAAGTGGCAAAAGGAGACAGGGGGCCCAGAGCTTCAAGAAGGTGCGTTCAGATAAGTCCACCTTCTCAGACTAGCTTAACGGAGTTAAACAGCCTAATTTATATAACTGGGAGAAAGTGAGTAACAGCACATTTGGGTAGCACGGCTTCAGATACCTTAGCCTACCTCTTAAAGGATGCCCAGCCAACAGACCTCCTCACATGATGCTACTCCTACTGCTGAGCCCTACTGCCTTCTTCTGTGTCCAGCACCTATAGCCATAGTATAGCCATGGGAGTGACCTGCTTCCCATGGGTGCTGTGGAAGCACAGCTCCCTGCATTGCCTTCTCCTCCAGCACAGGTGCAGATGGAAAGACAAGAGCACTGTGAATTTTTTCATTTTCATTTCATTTTTCCAAACACATTTCATGCTTGTCCAGAATACTAGCTTGAAATTCATTCACCATCCAAATAAAAACATAAAAACAGCGTTACTATTTCTGATCTCCTCAGTGTCCATGTATCCCTGTAACCTGTCTCCAGCAATGACCATAAGCTGAGGCCTACAGAAGAACATGACAAGCATATACGATCTTTTCTCCAAGTGTTCTTCCAGCTTCCAACCATTTTCAGCTCAGAGAACTACTTGAGCCTGATCTAGTTTGTCCAGTGGATCTCCCTTCCAAGTAATCCCTCAGTGTACCCTGAACACATGTAAACTTTTTGCAATCATCACATCCTTTTGCAAGGAGTTTCACAGATCTGATATTTGATGTGTGAAGAAATATCTCCCTTTCTTTGAACCTGGCTCCTAGCAGCTTTGTTTGAAGGCTGCTAGCTCTTGTATGGGAAGAGAGAGAAAGAGCAGCCCACTGTTACCCACCCTCTCCATGCCACTCCGGATGGTATAAACCTGGATCAGCAACCCCCCCACAGTGGTCTCTCTTCCAGGCTGAAGGTTTAGGGCCTACTCAGCCAGAAGTTGTGTATCACACATATGTTTTGGCTCCTCATTTCCAAGGGATTAGGGAAATTAGTAAACTGTTCTTGCTGCCCAGGCTCACTGCACATGCTCACCACAAAACTTCGGCCCAAATTCACTGGCTGCCTATAGAACATACGAAATATCATATTCACACAAAGCTCAGTGTGGGCCCATGATCCCATATATTGAATGGCCTACATGGCTACGCTCCAGTAAGAAACGTAGAAATCCACCCTCCTGCTTTGATAATCAGTGTCGTACCCACATACAACACAGTGCTCCTGACATAATTGTCTGACCTTGAAAATCCAGCACCTGCCATCCCTGGGCACTACTGCAGGCCCTCCACTGCAGGCGTGCTCATGCAGAGAACTCAGACTGCTAAAATAAAGCATGTATAGTCCACAGAACTGAACGGACGTTTGGAGAAAATAGGGTTTTGTCTTGATCCAGTCTCAAATTTAGTCTAGTTCTCATAAATTTTACATACTATCTTCTCCTTGGATGTTGGATTTATTGAGTCTTTGCCATTTCGCTGCCAGCTCTCACACACCCCATCTACTTGATGATCTTTCCAAAGACACCTTTTTTACTGGCTTGATTCTATATAAGTGCTGAATTCCCATAATTGCTGTCATGCTGGTACTTTGTGAGGTAGCAAGAATTTTGCTTTATTTGGTGTGTTTTGGGCTACTGAAGCTAAGCATTTTTTAGATGCACTCTTCAGCTTTTAATTATACTACCTGACATCCTGTCTGTCTTCCGCGACATCATTCTGCCAGATTTTCACTTGGTGTCGTGTTTCACTTTTGGTTAACTCTAACAGATAGCCAGAAAGTAAGGTTTTTCAGTGGTGTGAAAGTCACCAACACTGTGAGCGTTTATATATTGTTATCTGCAAATGTCTGCAAATGATGCTACAGAGATAAACAACTCAACTAACTTGACTCTGTGAGTTTTTCAATTGCTCTCTGAAAGCTGAAAGTTCAGGATGAGATCAGATAGTGGATTTTTTTTTTTTTAAACCTGGCTTCCTAAGGAACAACTTCTAATATACTTCATGTTTTTCCTATATTATCTTCTCTCATTAAGTGATCTGCAATGGAAATTGTGCCTGATCATGCAGGTCCTGTTCATACAACACATTTCTAATTGATTTTACAGCCACTCATTAATTAGAAGGAATTATTTAAAAAATTATTTTATGTTTAGCTAGAACATGATGAAATATGATTTCAATCATGCACCTGTCATTTGCATGTGGAGCATATGGTTTCATGGTTTTCCTTCAATGTGAGGTTTTGTTTTTTTTTTACAGTAAGGGCGGCTCATCATAACCACATCTCAAAAACCAGCTTGGCCAGTCATATTCCTCCCAGCTCTGTGTGTATTAAGATACCATAGGAGTGCGTTTTGCTCTTCTCACTACACAGCCCTTCCAGGCATCTGCTCCCCTGCCGAGGCACAGTGATACAGCTTCTGAGATTTATCTGGAATGCACTGGCATCCTAATGGGAAGCATTTGGAGCCAGGAACGAATATGTGGAGAATGCAGGGACAAATGTATCAAATAGCTCTAGTTAACTGGCACTCAGGCAAGCTCAAAGTAAAGCTGCAAAATCGGCTGAAAGTGGTAGATGTGGAGGGCTCACCTTAGTGAAATTTTAAAGAAAGTTAAATAGAAGATGCTGGTATTATTCCAGGCATATTTATTTATTTTTACTATTAGCTAGTGTTTTGAGACATTATGAAGCAAGTTAAGCTGAGAACATGGGCCAAAAATAACTCCACAAGGTGAATATATGTTCATGAAAAATAAGGATCTGTTTTACTTAATTGCAATTCTCTGGTCCTTCTCCTTGGGCTTTTCAAGAAGAAATCAACTTAAGGAATCAGAACAGCCCTGAAGAGGTCCTATCCTTGAGCTGAGTTGATCAGTGTCATTCCCACTGGCACAGGCATTTCAAAGAACATACAGTGGCAGACAAATCAGAAGATTTGCTCCCGAAAAAGTTTAACAAACTGATACCGCTGCTAGCCATCGCTCCTGGTCTCCGGCAATTACTGCCAGCACTGCTGTTGTTTTCTCCAGAGCCCTGCCTTAAGGGCTGGTCTAAACGCTCAGCAGAGCTCTGCAGGATCTCTGCCAAAAGAAACTGTCCAAGAAACAGGCTGCATCAGGGAGTCATTCAAGTACACGTGCCGTGTAAGATTTGCACGGCCACGGTCCCAATCCTGTGGCAGAGCGCAGGCTGGCTCCCGCAGACCCTGGGTGACGGGCCCCTAGCATTTGAATTATACGCCGTATTGTCTCTTTTGATTTTGGGAAATAGGGAGTAAAAGGATAAAAGCCACTGAACTCTTATCACATCAATCTGGATTTAATCGGCCCATCTAGACTTTAATTCTGTCTCAAGTTAATAAACACGTTTAGCATAGGCAAGCATTCTCTTGTGCTTTTTTTTTTACAGGTGTCTGTCTCCCACTTTGTATTAACCACTCCTTTCCTTATTTGGTTTCACACCCCAGAGGAGCAATGGCCCCAAGGCCACAAGCATTTCTGTCCCAATCTCACCTGCCCTGCAGCAGTGACCCCGTGCTTCCTGGGTTAAGACACGTATGCTGGTGGAGTACTCTTTCTTCTGGATTCAAATGACTAAGATCAAAAGTTCAGTAGGTTCAATCCTTGCTCTTTCCTCTCAGTCCATTAAAGTACTTCTTTGTTCCAGTGACCTGCCTGGTCTTCAATGGTCCTATCGAACCCATGAGAAGATTCTCAGCGATCTTATAGCTGCGCTGATTTGTGTGAGCACAAACTGAAGCATTGCTTTGGCTGGAGAACAGGCAACGGGCGCTAGCAAAAGATCATAAAACAATGTTTTGGAGCCAGCAAGTTACCATTAAAGAATGCTGCCCACTTATGCAGAAAAACTGGGTGCCAGCTGTTCGCCTACCCTGTTATTCAAGTTCTGCAGCCTACAGCGAAAGGCTCCCAGAATTAGCTTTCAGAATCTGATTGTGAGACACCTCCAATGTCTGAAATGGGTTTGCCTTGGGGTTGTTAAATACCTGCTCCATGTGATTGGGCTAATTAAAAGTTTTTAGCCAAACAAATCCTTGTTTGTGAAGGTATAAAAGCTAAGAGGATTAGATGTTTCCATGTTAGTTAAACTAGAAAGAACTGAGAAACAAAGTTGTTGCTGTTAATTTTTAAGTGTTACCCTCGTATTTGTGGGTGAAATTAGTGGATAACAAAATTAATCTATGAAAGAAAAAGTCTCAGATGACAGTTAAATCAGCAGGTATATTCTGTGGGAAAAAAAGTCTTCCTTAAATTTAATATTGCCATGTAACAGGAGAATACTTTGTCCTACATACAGAAAGCTTTGCTGTTTTGAAAACCAACTTTAGGTAAAACAGTTTGGTCTCCAGAATTCTTTCTGTAAAGGTAATGTGCATAATGTATGCTATTCTATAAGTTTGCCACCTTATTCCACTGGCTATATTGGTATATATAAAAAGCATCAAAAACTGGTTAAGGACAACATAATTCCAAACTAGAATTGTCTACTACTAAACTGATAAAGTGTCCAACTCCCAATAATACTGTACTGACCAGCTATGAAGGCAGTGATTTTCAGTGACTTTCCACCTTATCCTCCACGGGGGGTTTCAGTTATACAAAATCAGTTTGTTTTATGTTTCCATGGGAGTCAGAAGTCAACTGCTCAGTCCCACTGATAATGAACTGCTTGTAACAGCATCCCCTATATGGATAGATTAAGGCAAAATGGAATTTAGATCCACAGCATATTTGTGCCTAACAAATGTTCCCTCCCTACCAAAAAAACAACAAAAATAGAACAGTAGAGCCTCTAGACTCTTCCTCCCCTCTGAGAACACACTCTTGTCTTTTTCCCGCTCAGAAATTCTTGACTTTTTCCCAGGAAGACTGTTCAGTTTGGCAGCAGCCAGCAGCTCTCAACATCAGCATCTGTTGTTTCCTGTCATTTTGCCTTCTTTCACTGCTTCTTCCTGGCCAGAGATCCCAAAGATTGTAGGTTCTTATCTTGATCATTCCCCTGTAGAAGCCTCATTCTATAACACTTGCTTATGCTGGTAGGCACTAATTATACTTTTATTTGAATGGAAATACTTTGCTTGGGGACATAATAAGCACACACCTGATTTTGGAGGCTCTGAAAGAAGTATGTGGTGCTGATCAGTGCCAATAAGGAAGGTGGAGATGTAAAAAGCATCTCTATAGAAGTCAATTAAATAGTGTCAGTGAGCTGAAAAGTAATTGTATTATTTAATTGTTAGAACAGTCCCTGACCACACTTTTGGCCTGCGCCATTAAAACACCACTCCCCCAAACCAGAGGGCAAATGCCACTCTCCCTGGCACAGGCATGAGCTATGGCTCATCCCCAGTGTGCAGTCCGGGACAGCCACACAGCTTTGGTGAGGAAGGCAGCATCCTCCTCCGGGGGCAGCCAGCTGCAGCGCCAGGAGACAACTCTGGGCATGTTTAATTTACTAGCAGAGATGTAGCCAATGGGGAACAAAGATAGAAAACTAAACTCTTTAACAACCAAAATAAAGAAATCTTTTACATCAGGAAATACTGAGGAAGATGATCAAATAATTAGCACTGTAACAAGTTTGTACTGCCCGCAGCTAGAAGAACTGCTCTCTATGGAAGCAGGAATGTGGTTGATCCTGCAAAATCATGATAAGGGATCTACACCTAACATTTTTGGTCTGCATATGTCACAGGTATGTTAGCAGGGAGCTCAAAGAGGGCAGAGAGCATTCAGGATTAAACTCCGGTGTCAAACCTCTCTATTTGAAACAGCTGAGAATGGTTTGGCCACCTAGTGCTAATGCCACCTCCTTGGAGGCCACCTCTAGTGCTAATGCCACCTCTTTACTCCTTCTGGGAAGGTGAAAATATCAGGACTAGAAGTGTGTGAATAACTGCCCTTCCCCACACCCCTGCTCACAAATTGATCCTGAAAAGAACAACAGATTCTTACTCCTGGCTTTCCTTGACAAAATAGAAATTCAATTTCAATTTGAATATTTTTTTATGTAGTGCTTTAATAACACTTCCTACAATTTTTACAAAATGTACTCCAAATTGAAAAGTGAAAATATTTTTCTTTTTTTTAATTTTTATTTTTAAACAGATCAGATTATTTTCTAAAATTAATCCAAATTTTCAATTAGTTTTATTAAACTCAGGTATTCATTTTTTGGTAACTGGGCTGTCTGCCCATTTCTTCCCCAACTGGGGTCCTGACAACCTTGCATGTTGTAAGGAAAAAAGCACAGGTATGGATTTATATTTTGATGTTTCATCACACGTGTGGGCTGATACTGGCTCTAGGCACGAAATACAACTTTAGTATATATCTTGCTGATCTAGTAGAAGGACTAAATAGCACATCTCCCAGGCCTTTTGCAGAAGGATGATTCAAGCAGACTGTAGGTTCCTAGGCCGCTGCATAAAAGCACTTTGATCACGCATGTATAATAGCATAAATAGATGAATAATAGCAACTGCATTTTCAGGCCCACCCACATTTCATTGTATTTTCGAAAATCACGTAACACCTACACACGATGCTTGGGTAAGACTGACAAACACAGAGTACAAGGAAATCAGCATATTGTTTGCTGTGTGTGGATCTCAGGAGGAAATAATAGCTGGGATTTCTTTCTTCTTTTTTTCTTTTAGGAAAAAAACCTGAGAAAACAGCAGGCAGGTGGTAAACACCATTAGCTGCCATGGGATTTCCAAAGCGGTAAGTCCTTGCACAAGTTCGCGTGGAATTGGACTTGGAGTGGAAGACAGCTGGCTTATTCTGAAATATTGCTGTCTGGCTTTCGACTGAGGCTGAGGTAGGCTCTAGCACACGCCACGACCTTGCTGCTTTTGAGAACTGAAAGAATATTGCCCTTGACTTGAATGGAAGCGGGATCAAGCCCTACCCAGAAAGTTTCATATGCTACGTGTCGTATGTGTATGCCAGCATTATGCAACGGAGTGAAAAATGAAAACCTGTCAGGCACATAACTGGTGCACTCAAGGACATACTGTTATTTGTTTTGCAGCTTTGCCACTCTAACAGGGAATAACAATGTACCATTGATAGCTGCCATGATAAAGTCAACCAGAACGCCTCATTTTTTAAACTTTCAGAACATGATCTAAACTTTTGAGGGAAATGGCTTGCTTGGCCTCAAGGTTTTATTTTAAAAACAAATTAAACTGAGAGAAAGCACTCACATTTTCCAACTTTCTCCCCCTTCCAGATGCCTCTACTTTTCCCTTCCTTTGTCCCCCTAGCTGACACAGCTACAGAAAAGAACCAGAATGAATTCACCTCTCATTTCCTTTATTATTTATTATTTTCACCCAAGTAGGTAGGTATTGTAAGTCGCCAACCTTTGCTTTCTGGAAATTCTTTGGTGTATTACTGCATAGCAGAGTGGTGTGACAAGGATAAAGAGATTAGAAGTAATTTCATACAACTCCTTCTTCTGTCAAAATCTGCAGAGGGCTTTCACTTGTAACTCCAAGTGTTGCTGGAATTCTTCATTAAAAACTTTCAATATATGGGCAGGAAATCTCTAAGCACTAAGACACAAAGTAGGCAAAACAGAGGGAGAAAAGGTCAGAATATTAAAAGTAAACCGTAAGTCCAAACAGAGAAAGAATATAAAGAATGGGAACTGCTTAACTGCAACAATAATAATGCATATTACCTCCATGGGGGTTGATGCCAATTCAGCTTTGAAAGCCAGGAAACCATGAGCTGATTTTCACTAGTTTCAAGTAATTAGGCATAAGCAGTTCAGACGCGGGCTCTCCTTGTCGCCATTAGACAGCTGAGCCTATGAGCTGATGCTGGATGCTCACTACTGCAGGTTGCAACTCCTAACAGAATTCAGGCTGTGCTTTTACTGCACATTGTACCACCAAAGCGCACATACAGCCTCTACATGCTTTTGCCAGCATAGTTTGTTTGGGACCTCCACCTCCCAATGAAACAAACTCTCTCAGTGGGAAGGCATTTTGCCAGGGTAGCTGTGGATGCACAGGTGAGGTAGTCAGGTATGACCCCTAGTTTTGTCAGTGTGGGAAAAGAGGGGGCAGACCAGGGAGAAGGAGGAATGAAAGAGGATCTGATCAACACAGCTGGGCCAGCAGAAGCTTGTACTGTAGACCCGACCAAAGCTTTGGATATGAAAAGGAGCAGGCTTGCATTATTTCTGAATATCCCATAAAATGAACAAGGGTTTGGGCAGACATGAAATTAGAAGACCCATCCTGCACTCCTTGCAAAGTTATCGTCATGTGTTATAAAGGTCCTCCTCAGAGCCAGAGACCTTGTGGAAGAACAGAGAAAGTGTCCGTGTGTGGGCACACGTGTGTGAATGCCAGGACGTACTGCTACCATGCCAGGTTATGAAAAGAGTTTAAAACTTGTGTCACCTATTTGAGGTGTGTAAACTCTTCCATTTTGTCCCTTTTTCTGCTTGTAAATCATCCACCCACTAGTTCGCGTGAGCCTGTTCACAATTTGGGCTTGCTGCAGTGTGAGCCGCTGCGTTTCAGCCCACTTGGGAACTGTTTGTTTTGCATTATCGCCCACCGTTTGCTCTGTGTCTGTGAGGTTGCTCTGGGTTTTCTCTTCCCGACTTTTGACTTCAAGCCTGTTGAACAAGGACTGCCTTTCCCGTCCATGTTTGTGGCACTTGGTACAAAGGGGATCTTCCATTTGTGAACTTCTGCGTTAGAATTATATATTAAAAGAATGGATCTTTGCCAGTATTTACCCCAGCTCAGACATTTAACACATTCAGGTTTTGATCCTGCACCTTTCAAGTCACTCAGGCTTTTGTCATGGACCATTTCGGGTCTGGTCTAGGGGGTGGGAACAGCTTCCCTGCAACGCTGTGCCGCAGTCCTAGGCCTAGCTGAAGGCAAAGTGCAGCCCATGACAAAGCAGAGACAGTACTGTACAGCAGGCACCTCTCAATCCGCAATCACTTAATCGCTGTCTCATAATGACTCAGGATTTCATGCACACATGTTGTGTCCCAACCTCACTCAATACCCTTAACCTGTTTATATAGAAGAGCACGAACAGCGCTTGCCTTCGCTGTTCAACTCAAACAAGTTTAGACTCAGTCTGCCCCACTCCATCCCCCCTCGCTAACCTCGTTTGTTCATGCCAAGCAAATATGCAAAACCTGCACGGCAGGGGCAATCTGAGCAGCGCTGACGCTGCTTTAGGCACACTTCTGCCAGCACACTCGCAAGCATTTAGGGAGGTGTAGAGAGTACACTTTGTTTTTTAGGTTCCCTGCCCCAAAGTAGTCACACCTACGGTGCGTGTGGTGTATGTTACAAAGACACAAGAGCAATGGTCATGTTCCCACTGTCCCGTTCTTGCCTTCAAACAAGTTAACTTTAGGTAACTCTAATTTACAATAATAACCCACCAGGAAAAAGAGACTCAAAGCGCCTAGTAGCATAAGGCATATTTCTACATTTGATTCCTGCCTTTAAGACTCATTTTAATTAAACAGATCTCTAGAATAGGTATGATGTGGCAGTCAGCTCTATGCTGGCCGTGTTCCCTAAGCTAGGTAACGTCTGCGGAAGGATTACCATGGGTAATAACCCCGTCTGGATTTGGATCCATCCACCCCCTCCTTTTACTGCACCAGGCTCAAATCCTCCCTTCTCATCTTCAGTAACTTCTCACAGCACTGCCCTTACTATTTGTTTTCTCTAATCCCTTCCTTCTTTATAGTCCTATCTTTTTTTATCATCCTAAGGACACTAGCCGCATCTCTCTTTTGCACAGGCTGTTTGCCCTGTGGCAGCTGTGTCAGTGGCAGCGGTCGCCGCTGGAGACACTGGCCATTGCCCCTACGTGGCCGGAGCCCATCAGCTCTTCATGTCCACCAGCCAGGGGGCTCATGGGACCATTTCATCCAGCCTGATCCAGATGCAGATTAAGCATTTTAAGTGACACATCTGAAGCAGATAAGGGGTGAGTTCTGTGAACCTTCTTCAAAAATCTCTGAATGCTGATAGCATGCTATGAAATTACCGCTAAGCCTAACAGTCTCAGCCAAACAGCTGTAAAGGTTACCTGATTAACGCTGACATGTGCCCAGCAGAATCATTCTTTTACTATGAGGATTTATAATTTATTTTACTCACGTAATTGGGCCTATTGGAAAAGGACGACAGAGGGTGGGCGACTCTCGCGCGGGAGGATCCTACGCTCGGTTCCATCGTACTTTAGCCAACGGATGTGCCATGATTTGGATGAAAACACGGACACAGGCAGCTATAACCCAGGACCCCCCTTCCCAGTTCGAAGCCTCTGGGTGGTTCAGAGCGACAACGCTGCTCCTTGGGGTGGCCTCGCCGGGCTCAGCGAGAGGCGGGCGGGCTGGGGCGTTCCCTCCTGCCTGGCCCCCACGGCGGCCCGAAAAAGGAACCGCGCTGCACATGACTCCTGCGCGCTGCCGGCCGAGTCCCTTCAACCAAGCAGCGCGGCGTACAGATGGCCACCGACTGCATGTTCCTTATTTTGGGGTGGGAACATTTCCTGGTCTGCAGTTGACTTGCAGAAGCAAAGAGCGCCTACAGCTGCAAGAGATCGCACCGGGAAACGCACTTTGAAAATGAGAGTCTTGAACAAAGTTCCCAAGTTTTCTGGAAAACAGAGTCACAGGCTGGGCAGCACAAGTGATTCATGTTGCTAATGGAAATGGGAAAAAAAGTAAGGGAGATAGATAGCTTATTTTGCCCCAAAGCAAACATTTCGTTTATGGAATCTCTACCCTGCTTATTGTTAAATTTAGTCACATTTTTAAATGAAATATCATTCTGAAGTGAAAAAAGGAGTTATTTCGGAAATATGGAAATAATACTTCAACTTTCTTTAAAATATTTATATTTGTTCACTCAAAATAACCTGTTAAATCTGACATAAATCTACACCTAAATCTTGTTAATCCTAAAGCATCTTTCTCAGTGAAGATGACATTTATCTAAAAAGTTCACCTGTACCCAACTGTGGCACTCTAAACCATGCACTCAAAACTACGGTAAGTTTCTTAACTTACATTCAATGCCCCAAATTTTTAATAAATGAATCCCTAAGGGTTGTTGTGCAGATTAACTCATTACTGTTCAGGAAGTATTTAAATACTAGAGATGGACACCACAAAAAAGCCTAAGAAACAATAATAATTCTCCCTTCAGAACAAAACAATTCAAGAGCATGCAGCATTTATACCCACAACAGCAAGGAAAAAAATAAACATAAAATAAATTGCTCACTAAATGACCCCCTTGCCTTTCATACCTGGTATAAGGCAAGAGTCCTGCAATAGAAAGAATAGCATTGACTCTTACAAAAAAAGAAAAACCTAATAAAAGCCATAATAATACATACTAGAAGGCAAATTAAGGTGGTACAGACAATAAATCTGGCACTAGCTAAATTACACACTTAATATTTTTCCTGCACAGGGTATCCCTGTACACTGCTTCCTAAGCTTTTATCTTTTTTTTTTTTTTGAAGCAAATTGAAAAACAAAACTAAATTCCATCATGTGTCATCCTAGTGACGTGTGTGTCACAAGGAGGAGTGGCACATGAGATTTACCACACGGACTTCTGCTACTGGAAGGAACTAAATAAATCACAGAAACAGGACAACAGCACAGCACAGCATTTGCTGGCAGCCGTGGGGTACTGGGAGGATACAGGACCTGGCGGGGGGTTGTCCCAGTGTCTAAATGGAAATGTGGTGCCTCTGGTCCCCCTTCCATCCAAGTTATCTCATCAAATCCCTCTTTCTGCCAGCCCTGACTCCGAGGCAGCTTTTCCAGGCAGATTGGCTTGTTCCCACACCTGCCCCCACCACAGCCCCAGTGTCCCTCTTCTCCGTCTTCCCTTTCCTTGGCTCCTCCATCCAACCTGCTCTTCACAGCCCCAACACCCAGTGTCTGTTTCTCGGCTCCCTTTGCCTTCAGGTGGCCTGAACCCTGCTCTCAAATTCAGACACAGAGAGCCTAGCACCCTAGTACTGCAACTGCAGTTAAAATCTTGCTCAGAGTGGAGCGCTCTTAGCATGAACAGCAGCATTTTCTGGTACTTGGATGTTAGAAGTTGAAGAAGTCTCCACTAAGCACATGGAAACTGTGGTTCTCAGAGGTTTATACGCTTAAATCTGGGTAGCACTGTGCAAAAGCCACTTCCCTGTTGAATGTCAAGGCACCGCTGTAGGATGCTCCAGAAAAAGGGGTTACAAAAATGCGAAAAAGCAAATTCTCGCACTCTGATTTGCAGAAATGGCCAAGTCATTTTAGCTTCAGTGACCCCCTAGCCTCTATCCGGACAAATGCAGAATAATGCACATGCCTGAGGTAGACATTTTTGCCATGCACAGTTTCAATCAAAGGAGTTAAAGCTTTGCAAAATTATGAGCAAATTAAAATAGCTTCGTACTAGAAAATGCAGAGCAACCTTATTAACCAGAGCTGGTCTGCCTTTTCTCTCTTCTTTTTAAATCCACTTACATGATGGGAGCTTTTTGATGTGAAAGTCTCATGCACTCACAGCAGTCCCAGCCATGGATCTCTGCAGGCAACGTTGTGTGCACAGCTATTTCAGGAGGTGACGACAGCAGTTCTATCTACTTCTCCAAACTAAAGCTACAGGCACCTTTAGCAGTGCATGTCAAACTGCTTTTCTAAAAGTCACAATTACACCACACATGCCAAGCAGAGACCCAGGCCTTGCCACAGCCGGGATAACTGGGAGCTCGCAGCCCTTCTCCAGCCTTGGTGTGTCCCAGCAGACACTGCTCCCCCGCTGGCAGCAGGCCCCACAGGTCCCACTGGGGTGCAAATTCCCCACCGCTGGCTCCTGAGCAGCCTCCCCACCTGCCCACCATCGTCTGTACCCTTTATAATGGTTGTACCTTTTATAATGGCTGTGCAATTGCTCAACTCCACAACTACTTGGCCCCAGGGTTGTGGACTGCAGAAGGCAGTCTAGGAGAGGGGAGATGAGTCAGGGAGCACCAAGTTTAGGCCAGGTGTCCAGTTGGTTGTCACCTTCCTTCATCCCTTCAAACAAACAAACAGAAATGGCCCAAAAGAATTTTAAGCCAGACCAGATCCTGCTGACAGACACCACAACCCAATGGCACGTTCGGCTGTAACGGCAGAGGCCAAGGTCAGCATTTGGGGGCATACAACGGCTATCCACAGCAGCCAGAAACAACACACCTGACCATACCATCAGTAACTTGTCCATGCCATTTCCTGTGGTAGGGCAGGGACTTGAACTCAGGTTTCCTAAGCCTTAAACTTAGTGTTCTTCCTGCAAAACCAGTCATGCCTACACTTTTCTTCATATTCTTCTTGTTTGGCTTGTTCTATACCCTATTGTGTATATACATACAATAGTCTGTGGGAATTCAGAGGAAACCTTTTTAATTGTGATCGATATTTGCAAGAGCTTGGAGAATATAGTGATTTTTGGCACTAGTTACTTTCCAGATAAGGGTTAATGCTAAATTAACAAACTGGTATTCTTTGTTTAAAACAGGCCACATTTCAAAATGGAGGCAGCTTTCAGATTTCTGCACAAAGACTGTGCTTTGATTTGGAAATAGGGAAGCACAGCAAGGGTTGCAACACCCGCGTCATTAGCTTGTCGTCTTATTGTGTATGCAAGCACAGCTTAAGAAACAGATAAGATTAGATGAGGAGGAAATGTGATAGAAATGGCTCAGGTTTGGAGCTGTAGAAGGAGCAGTAAAATGTGGCTCTTCTCAGATTGCTGAGGTTATAGTGTATGTTTTCGGGGACAAGAAGCCAGTGGCACCTTATCAGAGAAGAGAAGGAAGCTAACTAAGCCCTTTCTGCATTTTGGTGTTGTGGCTGGAACCCGGATTTGAACAGTGTAGAAACAAAGCAAAATAAAAGCCTGGTTCCGTCACCTCACGTGGCATTCGGAGTTCCCAGCCTTGGAGGGAGGGTTCTTCCCACCCCCTTTGCCTTGGTACCAGCAGCTCTTCATCCCGCTATGCAGCGCTTTGAACTGGCTTATATATGCGCTGGCCCTCCACAGGCCGCAGCCCAGCAACCCTTTCTTTGCTTCGGTACAAACATCTGTCTTGCTCCAGGACCTAGGAACACCAGTGGTAGGTCGCACCTCAGTGATGTGCCCGGATGGAACAAGAGAAGAGCTCGCTGGCCCCAGAAACAAACACTCACGCCGGAAGGAAAAGGCAGACAGAAAGATGGGGAAGCAGTGAGTCAGCAATAGACGTTGCAGGCAAGCTGCAGCAGCGCACAGTATGGATGGAGCCCACCAAAGAGTTTCAATCCTGTGGTTTTGAATCTTGAACTCAGACTAAAACTTGCGCAATGTCGACAACGCAGCTTAACTAACCGTCTTTGCACTGACCGGAGCTCTGGCAACGGTTGGTCCAACCCATTTGTGGGTATGCCTCGGACATGGCTACACATGTGTGGGCAGATAGCCGTGTTATCTGCCCTGTAGTAGCATGATTATAGCTCCCAAACTACAGCAGGATCCTTTCTGATTAGCTTGGAGTATGAAAAGAAAGAACATACAGTTGCCTGCATGTTAAAAATATGAAGGTGGATCCAAAGATACAACAAATTTACACCCTAGCTTACAGCATGCTAACTCCCCAGTGCAGACAAGCCGTGAGTACCCACAGTATTCACAGTCAGCTACGCTCTGTAACTGCAGATTTTCATTCCTGCCAGTATGAGGTTTTATTACAAGTCCGACCTACTATTTCACAAAAAGTTTATGGATATATGCCATTTTTCATAAAAATAAGTTTATTACGCTGCCCTTACGTAAGTGGCTTCTACAGTCAGCAGTTTTGCTTTCACTTTCTTTAGGGTCCCCATATTTTTACATAACTTCTTTAATTTAAAAAAACTTGTGTCTTCTGGAAAAACATAAAGAGGGAGACGTGCTTCTTGCTAGAGGCAGGTGCATTCCTATTATCTCTTGTACACATGCGGTACGCTCTTTAACAGTCTGTCTCCTACAGCTCGTCTTAAGAGTGGATTTCTAGTGTTCTACAAGGGGAGACAAAAATATATATTTCCTACATAGTGGTGGGGAAAGTAAGGTACAGTGAGGCAAACTGACTCACTCAAGGTTGCCCTCCCTAAACCAGAAACAAAGCTGGTAGCTGAGCATTGATAGCTGAGGGCCGGTGCTTTGTGAATTAAAAGTCCAGTACTCTGAGATGGGTTTGTGCTGGTACTAGCTGTGCATACACGGGGAAGCCTCCATCTGTTTGGAGGAAGCAAGGTTATCACTAAACCACTGCAAAGTTAAAACCCCAAAGCCTCGTTCTCTTCGCATGTACAGGTTACCAGGATACTTTTACTGACCTCAGTGAAGTCAGTGATCACTGCCACCAGCGTAAATGAAAGGCCACTGTTTGCACAAGGAAGCAAGAGAAATAATTTGATCCTTCACTTTTTCTGACTCTGCGACCTACACATGGAAAACGCGGGTTCATGGCTCAGATTTCAGCCTCCTCCCTGAAGCCGTGAGCTGATGCTGGATGAGGCTCAGCGCTCCGCTGCACTGCTCTAACACTTGGACCAGCACAAACAACCTTCCCACAACAGCCCCACAGGTTGCTTCTGACTTTTGCTGCCCAGGACCAAAAAGGATGGCAAATAACACACACACACATCTGAAATCCCTGCCATGTTTTAATCGTGCCTCTCCGCCTGTTAGTACACCAGCACCGATTCATCTTTGGGAGACTGCAGGACACACAAAGCCACAGTTAAACTCCAAACAACGCATTAGGTGTAGCAGAAGCAGCCCTGGAGCTGCGCTGTGAGGAAACCAGCTACTTTCCCTGCGCTTTTATCATTTTGATGAGAAAGCTATCAGCCAAGGCCACGAGCACCTCCAGTTTAGTAATATTTAACTGCACTTACTTAGAGCTTCTGGCAATTCCTTGCACATCCCTCAGAGCTGTAGGTTTTGTAAAGTGCCCTATATATCAACCATACAGCGAGCTGATAAACTTTCTCAAGGCAGGTGGCCCTGCAGCAAGCATGACTAGTTCCTTCCTGATACAGATATCTTCTACAGGAATTTCTAAGGAATTTTCTTACTTAGGCTTATAGGGTTAGCAGGCAGTAAAAAATAGTACGGTTTGTCAGTCTGCTTTACAGCTTAACCAAGAATGGCAGCTTGGAGAGGAACACCTGCAGAAAAAAAAGATGTTTTTCAAGAGGAATAAAACTGAGCATGGGCAGACATGTTCTTTGGTCTTCACAGCACCTCCAATAAGGACCTGCAAATACTGGTGGGAAAACACAGGTCGGAGGAAAGGACCAAGGAGTATATGAGGAGGGGCTCCAGGGGCTGCAACCCAACTCATTGCAATGCAGGGAGGAGCAGAGCAGTCACAGACTCATATTCCAAGAGCCACTGCCCATCGTGGGCCAGGTTCCCTTGATTGCACTCAACAGGAGGCAAAGCACCCATGCGGTATACCGGATGCTCGTTGCCACCCCTATGGTATTTGGGAAGATTTATTCTGCGCACGTACAGTCTGACCTGTGATTCACGCAGGTAAGTTGATACTTGGTACTTTGGGATGCACGTGGAAGCCTTTTTTGTTTATTATTGCTCAATACAATTAGCTTCCATGAAAATTACTTTTTCGTTTTCTTCCTGCAGGACAAAGGTGACCTGTTCAGCTCACTGTGAGCCCAGTGTGATCCACCACTCACTAAAACTCACTAGTGTCACCTACTCGCTAAGCGTGCCTGTTTGTAAGGAAAACACAGCTCTCTCACTAAGGGGCACAGCAAAAAGCAGCTCACTAGCTTGCATCAATCTCCCTTTTAAATTGTGTTTAACACTTCAGCCTTGAGGCTGAATTCAGACTTTCCACCCAGTCTAGCTGTCGGAGTGTCCTCAGAAGAGCAATGAGGGTGAGTCAGCCAGTCTGCCCAGAGGAAGCCCTTCGAACCTGACTGTGCCCCAGGCAAAGCTTGCTCCTGGTGCCCGGGGCGGGGGGGGGCAAGGGGGTTGTGCAGCACCACAACATACATCTGCAGCTGCCTTGGACCGGATGCTCAGCATAAACAGAAAAGTTTGTCAGCAGCATCTGCTCTCCCTGTTTACTTCATAAACACTGAGTAAGACACAACCGACATAGCAACAACTATAGGTGCATTCAGGTCACCCTCGTCCAACCTGAGGCACCTCCTTCTTCCCTTCAGTCTGCTAAATGCACATTTAGGAAGTCTGATAAGGTGGGTCATTTTCTGCCCCACTTCACGAGGACAAGAAGCAAAGGCCAGAGACTGGCTTCAAGAGCTGCAGATCGTACTGCAATCCCAACAGTCTGAATATACCCACCCATGAAATATTTTCCTGCTTGCAGCATTACATAGTCCCACGTCCCTGTGAGCTTCATGCACCTTATTAGTGCTATCTTTAATAGGAATTCTAATGACAGTGAAATGCTCCCTATGAGGAGAAGCATGCACATTAGCATGTGGGTGCTTGTGCACAAAAGCATGAACTTTGGTGAAACTGCAGCATCCATAGCCAGCAGAGATTTTACTGCCAGAAGTGTGCACATGATGTGGACATGGCCTAAAGTCATGTTAATAACTTGAGTATTTCATTAATAGAAGAGCTTAACATGCTCTTTTGTTGTAAAAATATCTAAAGTACATGGCCCTGCCTGCATATTTATGTCTGTCTCTACTCTGCCTCCATGCCTTGGGTGCCATTTTCCCAGATTCGGCCCTTTGCCCATCCCAAGCCTTAGGAGTCCCCGCAGTTGCATGCCAAAGGCCGTCTGCCCACTGCTCAAACCCCTGCGCCTTCATTCGTCATCTTGTCTCCAGAGCACACCACACTCCAGCTTTAAAGACCTCAGTCAGCCACGGTATCTCTAAATCTCCTTCCCTATAGGCCCCCAAACCTCCTTCTGGCTTCAACCAAAACCCTTTTAAGCCGTAACGAGAGCTTCTCCTTCTCAGGTATTCCCTGACTGGGATCAGACTGTATTCAGTGGGTCAGCCTGTTCCTTGTTCACTCTCTTCTGCCACTTTCAACCTCTCTCTCCTACTCCTCCTCTTTCCAGGGATGCTTACTTTTTATTCTCTCTCTTCCCTGCACTGCAGTCACCTGCCATTGACCCAGTTCTTCCACCTTCCTCTTTTGGTTTTGATTCTCCATTTTTTTCCCACAGGCTTCCTTCTGGCTGTTGCTGACTTATGCTGATGACCCATATCACCCTCTTATCATGTTTTGTCCATCTCACCTATTCCCTTCCCGTGCTGCCCTGATTCTTCCCTTTTACTAATAAAAAGACTATTTATTTGACGTGCGCTGCTCAGGCTCCTAGCTCTCTGCTGCTGAATTTTCCCTGCTCTAGCCTTCAAGTGGTCTTATTCAGCATTATCCATTAGCCTCCCCCATTATGTCCTGCCATTCAGCCTTTCTGTGATTTCCACTCCATCAGCCCTGATGACTTCTGTTTTGCTTTTAACCCTCTTCTTTCTACCAAATTTAATTGCAAATTCTCTCTATGCTTCAATAGCCTTCATTTTGTCTTCCAATCAATATCCATTCCCAGCTGACACCCCTCACCCACTTTTTCTGGTATCTTCTGAAAGCCTGGCCGTCATTTCCAGCGCAACACGGATAAAACAGAGTCCTTAACACCATCACCTCGAAGGGTTCATGAAATCTCCTTTCTCTTCCACTGTCAGTGACAGCTGTTGTCCTGCTGATGGAGCTGGGCATCATTTTTATTTAGGCAGGCTTGCTTCAAAGGTACAGCTAAGATGTGAGATGTTTTCTGTAAACACATATTGCCTATGCTATCTATCCTCATAGCTAAAACTCTTCTCTGGGGTCTGACTCTCACATTATCTTGATAATGGCTATATCCTTTCCTCTGGCTTTCATAACTGCAATCTTTATTCAGTTTCATCTTCCAAATGCAATAGCATTGCAAAGGTCATTTTCATAGCCTATTGCTTTGGGCATGCCACTCATTTTTATGCTTCTGCTTACCAGCTGTCCATTCTCTAACAAATAAAATATTAGGTGTCCTTATACACACGGCTTGCGCAGGCAGACAGAACTGAATGACGAATGCTCTTGCAGCTCTTGAATGCCCACACTGTATTTCCCAGCAAGTACCTTCTCTGTTTTCTCTCATACTTTCTCCCTGGAAGGACCGCCCCTGCTCACAACCACAAAGAAATTTCACTAATCTCTTAAATTCCTTCTTAAAACTCTCTTTGCCTCCATGCTGCTGAAACTGCACAGCAAGTCAGGCTGCCCAAGTGCTGTGGCTGCTTTGTACCCAGCTGACCAGTCTCTCACCATTTCCGTGTGCTCCATCCTTGCGTTTTACCCATGTGTTGTCTCTCGTCTTGCATTTCATACGTGAACCCCATGCAACAGTGACAGTCCTTCCACTCTCTCCACGCACGCACAGTAGCAGCACCCCGACCAAGAATCCTAGCACTATGACAGTGTAATAATTAATGATGACTCCAGTTTTCCTGAACCTATGCTCTTGACTTGTGCGGTTGATTTTAGCAAGCTTCTATGATAAGAGATAAAAATATAAAGGCAGAAGTTCATTTTATTGCAAAACAGAACTCAAGCATGTCCATTAGTTACTCAGAGGCCAAAAAATGAATACAGACCCTGCAATATATCATTTGGGACAGTGCTTCTATAGAATAAATTCTCTTATGGGACTGGATGGCCCTTATATACGCCAACAGCACAGAGAGCATTTTATTTTTCAATGGCTGGTTAAGCCTTGCCCACTTTGGAAATATCTAAAAGTTACTGCTGTCTCATGACTCTTTTGTATCACGCTGTAGATGATTCTCATGCATTTGCAGTTTCTTTCCATCTCTTGCCAAATAAGTCCATCTGTGCTGATTTTGTCTCTGCTTTATGACCTAGCTAGGTAAAAGATAACATCCAGGCTGTAAATATATTTTGTAAAATACAATTTTTTTTTTTTAATAACTCTCTTCTTTTCAAATGAAAGCTTGCTTGGGATCATGGCAAATCAAAGTCTGGAAAGGACAAGAAAATGCCCTCAAATATCAGGTAGTCAGCTTTGCAGTTATTAAGAAGTTGCTTTGCTCTGTTGAGTTTACTGTGTCACCAAAACCCTAACAGCCGTAACTACACAAAGCCTACATTGTCTCAACAAGGCTACTGAGAAGATGTGCCTGATCTTGGCAAGAGCTAGGTGTACCCAGAAGCATTTTATTGAAAAAGAAAACAATAACAGAAAGAAATATTATTTTAGGCCTCTTACTGGAAAAGATAAAGGTTAGAGTCCTTCCTCCTACTAAAGCAGCATTCAGTAATACCCTGTTCATAGGATACATTTCAGAAATTAAAAAATTTCACTTTAAATCCCCATATGAAACAGATTTCAAAGCAACTTTACTGCAAAATAAGGAAGGGATACTCAGATCTACGGGTTTAGGTCACTGCTAATTTGGAGGTCTAAACTTCCTGACTAAGGAGGTAACTGCATACACTAATACATACCCCTGGAGATAGTCCTTTCATAGTTAGCCTATCAGATTTACTTCCTTGCTATGAAGCAAACCTGATCTTTACTTGCACTGAAGTCATTGATTTCTGTTCTTCTCAACAGAAACAGGATTTGGCATACCTGGCACCTTAGAGATCTATTGCTTTTCATTCACAGAGTGTACATTTTCCCCCTATTAAATTTCTCAATAAATCAGAGCAATCTTGATTTGCGAAATCATACAGAGCTGATCAGGGCCAGCAGTCTGAATGAAAAAAGTCAAGACTAAAGTACTGCTTCACCTGTAAGTGTCATGTAACCTCTGCTGGAGTTTGTCATTCTAACAGTACTGCGTGCTCCTATGGAAAACTAACCCTGGCACGCGTACCCTGGTTCAGAGTAATCCTCGGATCTTCTTCTCTAGGTGCTCTTTAAAGAAATAGCATATTAATAAATTTTGAATATGTCATTACCCAACCCAACAAATATGACTTCAGTGTACACTTACAAAACGATAAAAATCAACTTCACTGGTTGTGAGAGCCAGTAATAAGACCTATGATGGTAGACGTAAGAACGGCCATCTACATTCCTATGATTAGATACTTTCATCAGCTATCAACAAAGTCTACTTCTGAGCTCATTTCCAGGTTTTTTCTCTTAGCTGTCTTAATTCTGATGGAGAAAAATAGCAGGCAATGAAAAAATTCTAATGAGCAAAAGCAAATCCCTCTGCCTTCTATCAGATGCTCTCACAGCTTTTGTGGAAGAGTTTCTAACCTTTTCTAGAGCAATAACCAAGGAGTGAATAGGCAGTGCCATGTGCAGAAAGCCAGGCTTGGATACCAAGATACCTAAATGTGGGCAGCCACAAAAGCAGGTCCTGGGGCTGGGAGCGCTCTGCACCAGCAGGCCCTGCGCTGACGCCTGCCCAGCCAAAGCCTAGTGGGTTCAGGCCACACAGGTCCAAGGCTTCAGGTCAAATTGCCATTGAGACAGTATTCCCTGAAGGCTTTGCCCTCTCTGCTGCTTATATTAAATACTTTTATTCCAAGGTTTTCAACATTTTTTAATCTGGTTTATTGAATGCAGCACATTCCTTTACTTTCTAAAACTTCAAACAAAGATTTCTCATCCTGGGACACTGCAGGAATACAGAGAAATGATTAGGAACTGTATTTACATGCCAACCAATTCTAAATATTTCCTTAACAATACGTAACTTGCAGAGCTTGTGCATTTTGTTCTGTGTCTCAGAAAACGAGGGTATCTGAAAGCACAAGCGAAAGCCCCGTTCTCACCTCACACTGACTGAAGTCAGGAGCACATGCCTTAAAGTCAGTGAAGATGCACTGGTTTAAAATAGGTCAGGAGAAAAATTTGTCCCAGGAAGACAATACATCGGGGGGGTGAGGGAGAGAAACAGAGAGAGCAAGAATGAATGTACGAAAAAAGCATTTGTCTCTTCATTTATCTTCCAGACAGTAGTTTTGTTAGCCTTTTAGTAATTTTGGTATGAGTCTGCTGGACACCATCTCGCTGTGTAATTCTGGCCTTATCTCAGTTTCCTTTCAGATGTGTGTTGTCTTCCAGTTTTTCAACTTTATACCAGGCTCTGCTTAATACCACGGGTGACCTCTCACCCCCACGCTCTGGCACCTGCAGCGCGCAGAAATGTGGAGCATATCCCTCTGGCAATCCCCCTGGCAGTCGTCCTGAGCACAGCAACTTGCTGCATCTTTGTTGCGAAAGACATGTATTTCCCCCTTTCACTTCATGTGAACTCGGCTCAACTGGTAGAGAATAATTGCAGGCTTGTCCAAATTATCATTTGCAAAGTCTAGAAGGCTCATAAAGGCACCAATATTCAATTTGCACTTTTGCACTAGCCTCAGGCCCTTAATTTCAGCCCGGTCTTATTCTCCTGCCCTCTGTGAGATCAGCTCAGTTGAGCTGATAAAATTTAGGAGGGATTGGCAGATCTGTTATGTTCCAACCCATCGTTAACTCTTATAATACTTTGGCTTTAGCCCAACATTTTATTTTAAATTCCTAAAGACAAATGAGCTGTGTAATTTTCCCTCCAAAAAACCCAGCCATTCCTTTTAACATGAATAGAGAGCCCCCAGTATTTCTCATCTAATCACGCATACCTCAGACTGAAGAAGCTTGACCAAGCTTCTGGGCTCAGTATGTGAAAATATGCAATCAATACACTTATTTTAAATGGTCATCAGAAACTTTTCCAAGATAAGATCCCACTCTTATGCCAACAGTCTATAACAGACTTCCAGACAGCAGCCTAGCTGAGAACCCATTTGTCATTCTCAGAGTTGTGTCACAACTCCGTGCTCGGCACAAACTACAGTGTTTTAAAAGTTGAAGAAACTATTCAAACAGCTATTCAAACAAAATTTACTCCAAAGCCATTAGAAACATCATGTTGTAATTTTTGTTTGACAGGGAGATACATATTCCTTTTAAATTAAACTTTTGAACCTATAAATCATTTCTCACTCTGTTCTTACTTAATATTTGCTTCTGCCTCTTATCTGTCATCTTTTCCCAGAATTACGATTACAAGGCGTTAGAAATCCACCACTTGGAAAGAATCACCAGAACTTCAGAATCTCTGCAGTCCACTTGGTTAGGCTTCCCCCCCGCCTCAAATGTTTTAAAAAGTATTTTTGGAGCCAACTTCTATCCTACTACGTTGTCAACCCAATCACAGGAGAGTAACCCCTCAAATATGGGCATAGGAATAGCAGAGCAAACCCAAAAAAAAAAAAAAAAAAAAAGATGGTACCTACCTGGAGCCGCGGTGCGCCCGGAGCCAGCCTCCGCGCCTAGCACCATTCACAGGCAAAGACAAAGTTTGCGGGCAGCCACCGAGCGCATTTTCTTCTCTACCACGCTGCTGACCGAGGGGAGTTGAGCAACTCCTCACAGGGCTGCTGCTGCCGGGAGCAACAGCTCGCTGAGCCTTATCCACCCCCCCGCCCCGCCGCCCGCCTTGGCTCGCTTTTTTTTTTTTTTTTTTTTTAAAGAGTTTTTGAGCACTAAAGTGTGGAGAGGAAAACTCGCAATTAGTACCGGCTAAGCTGAAGCCCCTGGCTCTGCCTGCCCTGCCGGCGCATTCCTGCGCGCGGGGCGGCGCACGGCGCACGGCGCGCAGCCCCGCGCACGGGCCGGGCCGAGCCGAGCCGAGCCGAGCCGGGCCGAGCCGAGCCGAGCCGGGCCGGGCCGGGCCGAGCGGGCGCTCAGCAGCTCTCGGCGGGCCGCAGGGGCGCTCGGGCTCTCATCGCCGCGCTGGGGTTTTCCCCCTCCGCTCGCTCTCCGCCTCCTCCCTCGCTCTCTGCGCTCACAGTAGCAAGGTTGCCTCTTGACTACTCCCTGCCTTAAACTCACCAAACCAGATTTTTACTCCCAACACCTTCCCGTAAATCTGAACTGAAATTTTACCCTGCTCGCTGAGCCTTTGCTGGCCGAGGGCCAGTACAGCATTCCTGTTGTTTTAGGAGGGCAGATTAAAAAAAAAAAAAGAGAGAGAGCGAGCAAGACAGAAAAGAAAGGAAAGAGAGAGAAACCTGTGCGATGCAAAGGCTGGAAGAAGGTAAACTTTCAGACCGGCTTTACTACCAGTTCTGGGGGAGGGAACGATTCCCTTTTATCTTTAAAGGGCTAAAAAAGTGATTTCCAGTGTCAGTCAAGAAAAAATATCCTCCTCACTCATCTACATTCTTCAGGTGGATGGAGATTTGAAAAGAAAATAAACCGATCGTACTCACCTGTAGGATAGCATCGCTGGGGTTAGCATAGCGAGGAGAGAAGCCTACAAGTTTTGTCTGATCCAGTTACCCCAAAACAGTGGTAATGCTTGTTAAAGAAGTACCACATTTTATCCTTTTCTGACCTAAAGTTACATCTGGTCTCTAGAAAAGGAACACCAGAGAAACTAGTTTAAAAAAAAAAACCCAAACCAAACCAAAAAAAAAAAAACCAGCCAAGCCTTCTTTTAACCTCCATGTGATCTCTGACCGTTCTCTGTAATGCTTAAAGAAACAATGAGGCAAGTCTGTAAACTTTCTCGCCCCCTTTTACATTACCTGCCTGTGCCTGGCTACGGGCTTTGAAGTATCAAAGCAAAGCACAATACCTGTTTATAGTAAATGGAACCAACCAACAGCAATCTAATTCAGACTTGTGACTAAACAAACTGGAACAGGAAGCACACACCATCGGATTTTTTTGTGAAGTAGTAATTCCTGCTTGCATTGTCATCCAACAGGAAAAAAAAAAAAGGTTTCAGCTTCTCTCTTCAGTGACTTTTGGTCGAATGCAGGTCATTTTTTGTTGGAAAGCTTCATGCAGGCAATGTTTAATCATGGATATGCAAATACCTAACAAAACAATATTTAGATTCAGTAGTGATCTAAAGATCTTTCTCATCGGTTTGTTTGCTTGTGGAGGATGTTTCTGCAGCTGCTTTTTTTTTTTCCCCTGAAATTAACTTCTATAATTCATGACTGGACATAGTATCTTAATCCACCATATTTGGACACAGCAAGCCACCACAAACAGTAGATTAGCAATCCTGAAAGTTAAATCTTTAAAGAATAGATAATATTGCAGGTTAAAGCTATTGGTATAAATTAATTCTTCAGTGATTTTAAAAAGAAATACTCAGAGTTGAGCGTACACTGCTTTATTACTGTTACATAATTACATTTTTTGAAGGCAGTTTGTCTGCCTAAATATCTATTTATCTAGTTGTATTCAATTTTCTGGTAGAGAAGAACCACATAGTTCTTACCTAAGCAAATCTCAGAACTCCTGAAGAAAGTTTACCTTCAGGGAGAAACTGAAGAATCAAACTCCTATTGGTATAACAACATCAAATAGCCAAATATTGCACTGTTCAAGTTAGCAGTGTATTCTCTTCAAATTGTCATAATTCAAAAGTTGGGATATAACTCCAGTTTCAGCAAATGTCTAAAGCATAACTCTTTCAGAACTTAGCAGTACTAATGAGCAAATAATCAGGGAGGGAAATTGTCATCAAATATTTGAATTGAAATCTGAATTCAACAGTAGCTGCAAGCATTTCATGCGTTTAAATTCTTTAAGAAAAAGTAGTCAGGCAACGCAAATGCTGAGGGTCTTAGTGGTATAAGAATCTCTTAAGTATGCTAGCATTGCCTTTCTTAAAACACGGCCCATTCGTCCATGGGAGTAAGAATTTTAGATAGTATCTTCATCTGAAAAGTTTGCCAATCTACTGCCCAGGAAAATGGTCTCATGTAGAGACTGGTTATGCTCCATTTGCGCCATTTAGAGGAGCAAAACTGGCATTACTGGCAGAAGTACTTCTTTGCCAACATGCACTGGATCGCTTCATCTAAATGATAGCCTTTGTCTATACTAGAAGAAGTAGTATAGAAAATGGAATAGAAATATGGATGTATTGTCCTGTGTATCCAGGAAGTGGCTATACTACCTAAAGCTGTGCTTGCAGTATGCCACTAAAAGTGTAGCTCTGCCTATTTTACCGACTTTTCATTGGTGCATATCACTAATGGATCTCACCTCTGTTTGATGTACCTATGCCTGAGGAAGGCTAGGGGAATCTCAGGTGAAATGCTGAAAAACAAAGCAAAAACCCACTCCTTCCTCCTATTCTAACAGCTGTCCCAGTTACTATTTATACTGTAGCTATCCTGTGACTGGTTACAGAAGTGATCAGTCTATTCAGAATTTGATATCATCTCCGAAAGCTAATTCATGTCTGTCTTTTCAGTGGAGGGCTCAGGCAGGTTTGCTTTGAAGGTACTGAAGATAGAGAAGAGTCTGACATCTGTCTTGGTGCGGTTCAGCTCCGGGTAAGGAATGCTGCAGAATGTGGGGAGTCCAGTTTGAGCCAACGCCAGCCAATAGGTCCTCCGACAAGTAAAAACATCTAACATCGTGCGCTGTGTTTCTGTGTGACAGGCACTTCTCATTGACGCACGGGGGACTGCAACGGTCCATGTCTGTCTGTGCACCTCTGCGGAGACAGTGACGACAATGACTGGTCTACATGCAGCTCTTTATGGATTTCCAGAATTTGGTGAGAGAAAATGATAGAAACTATACTGTTAGTTTCTAAGCTGTGCAGTCATCAGCAAAACAGCGGTGCCAAACGCCCACAAAGTTGCAATGTTTGTGGCAATAAATGCAGTATTTCATCATGCACTCTGATTCACAGATTCTAGTTCAATGACAGTTAAATATTGCCAGGTTGTTCCTGAAGTTCACTTTTTTCCCTTCTTTAACATACTACATCCATTCAGACGATGGTAGCAGCGCAGGAAAGTCTCTTCCTGTCCATCAAATGCTGAATCTACCCTAACTGAGATGGCATGAAAGTATCCCGCGAAACTTATAATCAGTTATAAGGATTGTTTCCATTGGGGTTTTAGGTCATCTAAAATTAAACATTAGATGTAATTGATCAAATCGATCTAATGCCAGTCTGAGTCATTTTTGACATCAGAGTAATTTTTTCTCCCTATAAGTCCCAACTGTTCAGCTGACAGGGTTTTAAGTGGTTGTGAGGAGCTCTTTAATAAAAAGGAAAGAGTGATCCAGCCATAATTTGCTGCAGTGCCCTTCAGTCTGTGGGTTAAAATGAAAAAGTAGTCACAACCCTGTAGTACTGAGCAGAGATTTCCTGTTCTTCTGCCAAGCCGTGGTAGGGTTTCTAACCAAAAGAAAAGAATTTAATGAGTCCATAGCAAAGCAAATTAAGCTAAGTGTAGCATGATTAGACTGTGAGCACTAATCTTTAACAGCAAAAGTATTTGACTATGGGAGGTATCCTCCAAAACAGATCTTGAAATTGCAGTTGAAAATTTCTGGCTATGGACATTCAGTATTGTTTTTTTGGTTTGGGTTTTTTTTTTCTCCCAAGATTTTAGTGTTTCCTGGTGAATATAGCTTATTGCAGGGTCAATTATGTAATAATTTTTTGCTCATTTATCACTACTGCCACAAGCTGACTTTATTGCAGTAAAAAATAGGTCACAAGTTTGGTAACTGCATTTCATTCAGGAGATGTTGACACCCCCCCCCCTTTTTTTTACTGAGTGCAAAAATATTAAAATTACAAGTAAGAAAGTATACTAATCAGGAATAAAATGTTTCTAATATCAGAAAACTGATTGGGGAAGTAAGAAATACTTGTTACTTCTGCTAAAAAAAGGGGAGGGGGAATTAACTAAATTTTTGTTTAAGCTTTCTAACACAGAATGTTTCCCAATACGTGATTACAAGTTAAATTGATTTACAGGGCCACAAAGATGATTAGGGGACCGGAGCTTCTCTTCTTTGAGGAAAGGCTGAGGGAACTGGGCCTGTTCAGCCTGGAGAAGAGAAGACTGAGAGGGGATTGCATCAATGTGTACAAGTATCTGAAGGGAGGGTGTCAAGAGGATGGGTCCAGACTCTTCTCACTGGTGACCAGCGACAGGACGAGAGGCAATGGGCACAAACTGAAACACAGGAGGTTCTGTCTGAACATGAGGAAAAACTTCTTTCCTGTGAGGATGACTGAGCACTGGAAGAGGTTGCCCAGAGAGGCGGTGGAGTCTCCGCCCTTGGAGAAATTCCAAACCTAAGTGGACATGGTCCTGGGCAACCTGCTCTAGGGGACCCTGCTTGAGCAGGGGGTTGGACCAGATGATCTCCAGAGGTCCCTTCTAACCCCGGCTGTTCTGTGATTCTGTGAACTACCTGCACCTAATTCAGTTGGATCAGTCTGCAGTTAACTCAGTATTTAAGTCTTACAGTGTTTTTTTTCCCCCCCAGTTCAAGCTGAAGCTGAAGTCTGGAGGGTCAACGTTTCTGAAATAGTTTGTGAATTACTGTCATTTTGTAAGTAAAAAAATCTGAGTGCGTTTAGTCTGTGACAGTGATTTTTCCTCTGGAGATGTCTTGACTGGCAGCCCGTAGGCACATCATCTTCTTTCCAAGGGAAGTATTTATGTGGACAATGTCAACTACACATCGGCAAAGCAGCTGCATAGGGCACCAAGCAATTTTTCTCCTTTAACAGGAGGTTCTTTACCTTGATAATTCTGGAAGAACAGTAAAAAGAGGTGCGCAGTGACAAACAGGCAGTCCCCACCACCTGCCTGTGCAGCCGGTGGGCTGGGGAGTAGCAGGGCTGTGGGTGCAGCAATTACTCACCTGAGGGCTGTCATTCTCTGAACCATGTACGCTATCCCACGTTATTGCAGGGACCAGATCTCATTTCTAGGGAAGAGGAGGTGGGAAGGACAGTGTTAGCTAATGAGCCTAGTTATGTGGCTCGTGGAAGGGGAAGAGAGTGCCCCATGAACCATCTCAAATCTTCTGTCTCCCCGCAGGATCCCTGGGTTTCCTGGCGCACCCACCTTCCTGGTGAACTGCTGAGGACAGCACCTCCTTGGGGCACAGAAATCAATACAACTGAAAAGCCCTGAGCTGGCTCTGTCTACAGATTTTAAATGCCTTTTACCTGCAAAGCTTCCGATATTGTAAGTGCTCAGCTTCTCCTCAGGATATATTTACAGATATTTTGCTACTGATACCAGTACAGAATTATTAAACTAACTCCTGTAACTGGGAAGGTGCACAGACATCCTGCCTTTCACCAACAAAACTAGCTTGGTTCAAGATCAGTTTCCTTCATGACCAAAAGAGTGTAATATAAGAGAATGAACTTCTGTTCAAAGATCAAATCCAGAAACATAACTTCATGAAAGACATTGCAGCCCTGTGCAGAAGAATTTGCACAGAAATACTTATGGGTAGGAAAAAAACCTTTTCTCTTTTCCTCGTACGGTCATGAAAACACCTCATCAAACTGAATGTAGATGTTTCATGGAATAGTTCAAATTATTCCTAATAATCTGAATTATAAGGTTTATAATTTGAATTATGAAGAAATTGTAACAGCTGACATGATCTCCCCCATCCTCTTGTCCTCACATGTTTTCTCACCTGTGCTGTTTTCTCTCTGCTGCTGCCACATGACTGCTTGCAACTTTTGTCTCTGTGACTTCCCTCACTCCCCTTCATGTCCTTCCAGTCTGCACATCTTGCTTTCCTATTCAGCCTTTAACCACCCTATTCCTCTCAACAACCTTGCTTCACATGCTTGTCAGAGTCAGACTTGCATTTAAATCCTTCATATCTCCACCGTTCTTATTTTTTCCAGCATCTTAACACTTTTCTTCTGCCTTCCCATGACTTCAGCAACACCAGCCCCAGTCACACTTTTATCGGCTTTTTTACAGGTAACCTTTTATTTTCCTCCATGCGGCTGTTATACCAAATATAATCCCCAAACTAAAAGAAGTAAGTAAAGCTACTTTTCTTAAATACTCCATTAAGACTGAGGTCTGCTGTGACAGCAGTGAGAGATTCCTGGTGTTATCTTTAGGGGCTGAGACTACTTATTCAATTGCATTTACACTACAGAGAGGCTCTTGAGCCAGCTGGGCGTGTATGCCCTCACCCGGAAATGGAAAAAGCTATACTGCCTGCCCAGCCACTTCTGTACCTTGCTAGCCTCTTGTTTGTCCTTCGCCTCCTTACAGTAACTCTCCTCAGCTTCTAAGGCCCACCTCTCCATGGCCGTGCATATTGAACAGCCAGTTACGTGTGTGGGAACTGGGCACAAACCAGTCTTCTGATCGGGGAGAGGTTTGCATTCGCTTTCCCAGCAGTCACTGGCAGCAGAGACGCAGCCTCAGTGGCTTCACACTGCTCTCCTCTGCACGGTGCCCGCGAGCGGCAGTGGCTCTGCAACCCAGGACGCTGCAGTGCTATGGATGTCACGGCAGTGGCTACCTTTGATACAGGCACCTCTGTTTTACCTTTGAGGTAAATTCTTTACCTCAATAGAGTGGGTTTGGTTGGTGTGCTGGGTGCTCCAGCTACATTCAGCCAGCAAATACTCCTTGGGGGCTGCTGAAGCCCAAGAGGTATGTCAGGGTATGGTAGCTCAGGGATCTCTGCGTGATACATCCTCGTTCCGTGTAAATATGCCCTTAGGTAACCGTTGCTGCACCTCTAACCTAAGCCCACAACTCGTAGGGAGTGCTACAGGCTGCTCTCTTTCCCGCTTACTTCTGCTAACGCACTGGAAGGAGGGAGCTTTATATTTTCACATAGATGTGGACAGCACCTCCTCCAGCACAGAAGTAATAAAGTTGGTGTTTCTCTGATTATGCTGAGCTCCCTTGCATATGTGAATCAGTTTTCCAGGCCTTATAATAAAATGAGGATCTGAAAACGCCAGGATAAGAGCCTCTGAATGTAGTATTGCTCTTCTCTATTAATTCTCAGGTGAAAAGAGTGGATACTTTGCAGAGGGGATCTTGGCGGTCTTCTGCCTTGTGAAAAGTTGAGAATTCACGTGCTAAAACTTGGGCGCCCTCTTCAAACCCATTCCTTCCAAAACAAATGTACATGCTTAAGCTCAAAACTGGAAGCTGGAAACTGTAGCTGGTGAAATCAGGAGCTGGGTAAAATCACAAGGCAGTGTGGTTAGATTTAACCCTGGCTAAGAGACATACTGAGTGCTGGCGTGGTAGTTAGTCTGCAGTCATTTCTTTTTGAAGGGAAGTGAAACAGGCAAAGTGCAGCAGAAGCATTTCAGCAGGAAATTATCGTGATGTACTGAACCAAGCTCTAAGAACACAAAAAAATCAGGCCAAGTAGGATTCAGCTATGTATTAATCCTTGTAAAAGGGGAAAAAGAAAAGAAGAGAAATTGCCTAAATCCACTTTAAAATGTGTGTCTCAGAGCACAGAAGAACCTAGGTCTGCGAGGCCCCAGAGGCAAACGTTATGAACTACCACAGCACACGTAGACACTGGTGTGCCCTGGTGGGTGTGAGCTTGCATGGAGGCTGCGGGAACATCCAGGAAGGCTGTGAGTGTGGAAAGGAGGGGGTATTCACACACATCCCGTAAAAATGATGGGTGGCTAACAGAAAATACATAGGCAAGTGACCTAGTGACTCAAAAACCCTTAAAAGAGCTGAATTCCCCCCCCCCCCCATTCTCCAATGGACCGAACTACTCCATATATAAAGCAGAAAAACGAATGCATGAATCAGGAAGGTCACCTTCCGTGTGAGATCTCTGTCCCACTTAAGTCTTATGTTAATAAACACTGATATTCTTTTTGACCTAAAAGCTAGGTAACATTAAAGATCTTTTTGAACCAGCAGTTTGCAATAAAGCCAGGAACATTTACTGCAAATAAGATTACTTGCAAGAACGTACAAATTCCTGTTTTCTTGGACACAAGAGAAACCAAATAATCAAGAAATAGTTTCTTTATTTGCAGCAACAGATCTTTTCAAACTTCGCACTAAACCAGAAGGTCCCTCTTTAGGCTTTTTGTAGCACTATCCATCTGCACTGTTTTTAACTGTAAAGCGTTCTTCTCTGCCTGCTCTGTGCCTTATCTCACACCTTCTAGCCCTGAGCTCTCCCATCTACCCACCCACCGTAGATGCACATCCAGATGAAGGACATATGCCCAAAGAGGAATTTCTGAGTATCTTTGCACTTGCCTCGTTTTTGAGCAAAGCTCCATTCTGATACTCAAATTCAGACTCTGCTCTTGCTTCCATTACCCACTATCATATAGGAGCTTTAAAACCTCTGATTAATAGTTGCCTATAGTAAAGGGTGGCAAATGTCACACACCAACTTCCATGAGATTCAACCCACTTTGGAAGAAATTAATAGAAAACCTTAAAATATTCATATGGGGCAATGAGATGAGGAAAAAAGAAAAGTAAGACCGAGTCCTCAGCGATCTTTGATCAAACACTGTTTGGGTTCCCTCTTCCAGGACTTTGTGGATTTGCTGCCTGCCCCCAGTAGTGAGGAAATCCCAAATGCCGAGACTGAGCAAGCCCCAGTGTCTGGCTACATGTATCTCACCCTGCAAAGAGGCTACAGAAGCCAAACAGTGCTGGTGATGCATGAGGGGAAGCAGGGGAGAAAAAGGCTACTGGGGGAGCCAAGCATTGGCAGCCAATACAGGGACGGAAGAAATAATTTAATACTATAAAATATCCACACACCTTGCTGGTAAATAAGGGCAGAAAACTATGTGACAAGTAAATTTTCAAGCTCACAACAGATTCTCTGTTCTCTTTTTTTAAAAATAAACAAGAACCACAAAATGAATACATATCACGTCAGAGAGCAAGTGGTACCACAAGCCATTATGGGAACTGGATTTGCACAGAATAAGCATGCTGTCTCAGATCAGCTATAGCAGATTTGAAAACACTCTGCTAGCCTGTCAGAGCAACCTGAAACCCAGACGGAGTGACCATCTCTGGCAGGAAATCCTGTGAAGAGCACTGGTTCAGTTTTGATTTGCCTCCACCTGCCCATTGAAAATTATAAATAAATAGTTCACAGCTGATTTTGAAATGTCTGGTACCTCCAACTCCAACCTCTGAATCATTTCTAGGATACAAATATTTTACCATTGAACATGGGCTGAGGCAATGCTGGTGATAACTATATACCAACAGTATAGTCTATCTTGTTCTAATATTGAAAGTGGACCCCTACCAACCCACGTATCCTCACGTCAGCAAGAGGAACAGTACAGTATACATTTGTGATTTTATGTCAAAAATATACTTATCAGTTCAATTCACTTATTTGTAGTGTTCTGCAGTTAGCAAATAATGAACATTTGTATTTCTATTTTTTCTTCTTTTAATCTTTTCGGCTTAATCTGAGGATTCAGAGAAGACAGTTCTAAAGAGGAATTAAAGTTATGCTAGTGATCACAATAACCATTAGCATCTCTTTTGGCTTTCCCATCATGAAACTTGATGAAATATTTGGCAGACAGATTAATGTGATTTAGTTTCAGAAGGAGAAGAAAAACTAACGACAGTCCGGTCTCATTAAGAGAAGGACGAATAAAACTGTGCCCTAAAGTAGTCCGTTATCAACAAATGCAAAGCTGTGCTGATAAAGGTGTCGTTTCGTGAACTATTCTCTATGTACTGGCAGCGTGGGAGGTGCGTCGCCAGTGGTGATGTTGGGAAGCCCCTGCCTGAAGGAGCGAGCTCCAGCACGAGTCAGCTCTGTGTCTGCTCTGTACTCCGATAAGCTGGACCTTGAATGTGAATGCAAAGGTACATGTGCATGCAAAATAGCGCTATGAATCGGTTTGCCTCATGGGCTAGGTCGTAGGATACGGCAGCGTCCTGAATGCTGAGTTAGTACAACAACTAAAATTCACCGCTGACAGAGGTGGAGCAGACAAGGCCAAAGGAGGCAATACTAGACCTGTCTCAGTGCTGCCTCCACTATGCAGGTAGGCCTGCATTGAAGATAAAGCTCTAGGAAGGAAAGTAAAAAGCAAGGAAACAAAGAACACTTAGCACAAATGGATGGAGAAGATATGGGTCCTGTTCAGGTGAGAAGATAGAGGGGAAGGTTAACTGGGAAGTGGAGTGGAGTGAACGGCTGTGGAAGGGAACAAATACTGAAAAGCTGATGAGGCCAAGGGGTTTATATTTAACCTGAAACTTCAAAGAGAAGCCAGTACTAACTCACCTACTTTCATTCACCAGATTAGCATTTCTATTTATTAATTCAACTAACCAGAAGGAAACCTAGATCAGAAAGAACTGCCTCAGCTTAAGTATTACACATCTAATACTAATCAGCGTAATCGATAGCTGTACATGTCCTTCATTTAGGAAAATCAAATACAAATTCAAAACTAGCTTTTATTATCTTGCAGTGATCAGTTTTACAGATATTTTCCCCCCTCACTGGGAAGCAGTGGTTGCCACAGACCAGGTGACTTACACTGCCTGGAAGCAAACTTCAGCACTGTGCAGTGGACTCCACCATCCTTGCCAAACAGTTCCTATGAAAACCGAGAGTTAATAGGAATTTTATAGGATTTTTAAAATTTTTTTTAATACTATTAGCTTAGTAATTAGTGGTTTGTTAATAATAACCTTAACAGAGCCAAAATAGCTACTGACATTATAGACAGAATTATTTTAAAGAGGAGAGATTGAGAGGAACACATTACATACTGAGTCAGAAGTACCTCCCCTCTAGCCAATGCTGACATGGCTCTTTTACTAGTAGCACTTTCTACAGTGGTCAGGTGCTTTTTTTGTTTAATTTTAGTTTTTTGTCCTGAATAAGACTGTACTTTCCTCTAATTCTTTTTTCTTCCACTTCGGTAAACTTCAGTACTTTTCGCTTCTTTCTTTTTTCTGTTTTGCTGAGACTAGATCCATTCAGCCCCAGGTTATCTCAAAATCCACCAGTTTAACTTGCAGGTAACAGAAAGCATAAAGTTTTTCCAAAGAGAGCAGTTAGTGTACAGGGGCAAGTGAACACAACAAGAAGCAGGCTATAAGCATCCGTGAGAAGGTTGCACTCTGACACAAGGCAAAGAACTAGAAGCCCTGGAGAAGCTCCTGTTCCCTCATACCCGCTACCCCTCCTTTACTACAAGCTGAAATTTAGCCAACAGAAAAAATCAGGTAAGGACTCCCAGATCTAGTTCAAGCAAAGTCATTTATCTCAGGGAGAACATCGCCTGGTCTGACAGGGCGCTGCAGCCAGTCCGTGAGCCCTCCCGGGCCCCCCCCAAGGGAGGCCAGGGCAGCAGCGGTGAACCTGTCCCTGGCTATTGAGGAACAGTCACCTCCTGGGACGAACTGGCCATGTAGATGGGACACCGCAGTGGCACCAGTTTAATGCCATCAAACTTCTGTTCAAACCATCATCAAGTCAAGTTTCACTAGGCTAGATCTTTTTCCCTTTTGGAAACAACTTTGCTCAAAAATGAGGTGTTTGTTACAGTGTGCCGTTGATACTAGGTTTCTTGGAAAGAAGAGCAATGCTGACAATAGCTTTACAAGAGCTAAATCTCTAAGATATGTTCCTTCCATTCTTCTCCAACATAAATCTGTTTCCTTTGTAAGAGAATAGTAGTGTCAACATGCATCACTGGATTAAATTCTTATCAATAACATTTTTTTCTTTAACCTAACAATGCAGCAGGACAGCTGTTTCCTCCTGGGCTCCAGTTGCAGGCTCACACATTACAGGTGTCACAAATAGCATCATTTTGAACAAGGAGACTGCTGTTAGCAGACAGCCTCATAGTAAGAGTAAAGTGTGGTAATACTTTGGAAGAAAACTGTCAAATGTTTCTGAAAATTTTGCGTGGCATTTGGGACTTGTGTAATTGGAATTTTGCACACTTATTAATGAGCTCTGCTTACCAATGGAAGGATGATTTTCCCCTAGTTGATAATAGCAGTTCTGTAAACACTTGACTATTTAAAAATCAAGCTGGGTCCTTTTCTCCTCATGTTAGCATCACTGGAAGAGACTTTAAGAGGTCATTCAGTTTATCTGCTTGCCTAAAGGAAATATCAATTATTCCTGTGTCAGTTCTGACAGATACTTGTCCATTTATCATCACTGTTAATAATGATTCTGGAGACCATATTATGCCCTCAGTGCTTTCAGTGGGACTATGCAGATGTACATGATTAGGATTTATTAAGCTGCTGCTGATGTACGATAGCAGAAGGAAAAGGATCCAACTCACTGTTCCTTACCTGTGCTGGCTCTGAGGAACAAAGACGTACAAAGGAGAGGGGAAGGAAATCAACATTTATGCCTGACAGGACTTTAGAGGCAGGACTCTATAAACACAAAGGTACTTTTTGTCTTAGTCTTTTTTTTTTTTTTAAATTAGGATCATACTTTGTAATAGTGATCATGAGAGCAATGCATGACACTTCCTAGCAGAAATCGCTCCAAATTCCTGCAAGAATTTTTGCTGTGTGCAGGGCTTTCAAACGTAATTGGCCTAGAGCCATAAAATTACTGCTTGGAAACTATCAAGACGAAAGCGGAAAGATTCAGAATCCCAGAAAGGAAGATTTGCTTGCTATGAGTTCAACTTCAGGATCTCTTGCACCACAAAGAACCGTACCAACTGAGCCTGTGTGACAAAGCCAAGTGGAAGCCTTTGCGATAGCAGAGTCCCCGTGCCCAATGCTGCTAAGGGGCCGCATCCATAGGCCCAGGAAGCACCCTTCCACTTCCAGGTTTGGTTTAAGTGTCACAGTGGAAGCTGAAAATAGCAGCAAAGGCAAGAGTTGTCCACTGCTGGCACTAAAGGCCCAGTTTGGCTCCTGCTCCGGGAGCTGACTATGCAAGAGAGTAACTTATGATGTGAGAAATGCTAGGAGGGATGTCAAACGGTGGAGGAAATGTCCTTTACGGAGGCAGAAGGCCTGTGAGGGAGAAGAATAAAGGAAGGAAGGTGAAATGGCTTATTCAGCTTGTTCTGTCATTTGGCTAAGAAAAATATTTTCTTCTCACCAAGTCAGCGAAAGCGTTTCCTGACATCTTGCTCCCTTTGCTGCTTTTTTTCAGCTAAGGCAGCTTACTAAAAAGCATTTTAAAATGGGGGAGGTCAAGAGAATGGATTTAACGAACCATCTCCAGGTTTCACATGGGCTTTGCTACCAGAGCGCCCAGGCATCTGCCCTTATGGATGCTCTCGTGGCGCAAAGGCTGAGCTTCGCTTGCCCAACGCACAAGCACGTGGCGCAGGCGGACGGCACGGGCAGGAGGAAATGAAATCCAGCAGCCAAGAAGGATCTGAGGAGGCAAAAAGCACAGGTACCTATATGTAGAAAGAGAGTCGTGGGTGTCTGATTTAAATTAAACCCTTCTATAGCTTTACTTCAAGCATTTAAATCGGCAAGGTCCTTTGACAGGTGAAGGCCTGATTCAAATTACATGATTGGGTTACAGAAGCAAGCAAATGACTCGACAAAGCTTTAGCTTGTGGCTTTCTCTCTCGATATGTATCATCTGAGCGCATACAGAAATTCATGCTGCAAAATCCCCGCCAGCCAACAACAGTGCTCCAGCTAACCCATACAGAAATGTGCATCTGCTTTCCGAGCAAAAAGTAGCCCTTGTTCCTAGGTTGTTTCCCTCCTCTCCTCACGGCAAGTCTGTACATTCGGTACAGCTCAGTGTTGTGCCTCGCCACCATTCAGCCGGCGTGAACTGACTGGGTTTTAAACTCATTATCTCTGCATGAAACAGCAGAGAAAATATTTCTATGAGTAAATCAAGCAGCAAGGGGGACCTGAGGCAGGATCTGCCTCTCCTATTTCTGAAACAGAAAAAGTAAACTGGGACACACCTCAAACACTTCACAGAAAATCTTTTCCGATTAGAATGATCTTAATTTTATTGTCAGACTGGCTGTAAACCATTGTAAACCTTGTCTGATTATGCTTTTTATTATGTTTTTAGAGAGAGCAGATCAACTTTTGCAACGCTGTTGCCTAAACCGAAAAATCGGTTTGCACGTTTTCTAGAACTCGAGGAAAATGAGCTCAAGAAAAAAACTGTAAATATTTTCAATTAACGTAAACCGCCCCACTTTGCTCTCCGGTGAGCTTCTGGTGCAGGTTTTGCCCTTGCTCCATTGGTTGCCCAAGCCTGAAGTCAATAGCGGGGACAGAGCTCAGGTGGGCCAGGAGGGGAGCTCCCTGGGGGGTAACTCCGCGGGGCAGAGGCCGTGCCGGGAGAGACGGGGAGGCGGGGGGCAGCGCGGGGGAGCGCCGGGCCATGCCGCGGAGAGCCACGCACGGCTGCTACCAGCAGCCGCGCGCGATGCGTTCAGGCCGGGCAGAGCTCTAGCCAGCCCATCGCTCGGCAATGGCGTGCCTCGGTGTTGCTGAGACACGCGCGCGACACCTTTCAGCACAGGCTGCACCTGTGGGGAAGCCACCATCCCCGCGCGGCTTGAGGCAGAGCAGAGCGTCTGGGCAGGCTTGCCGAGTGTGAACGTCCTCCTTACCTCCCCCACAGGCCGGCTTGTGCAATTATGTCCCATTAGAACGCTCCAAACAGACAAATTATTGTGGGCAAACGCAGCGCCCTGGGTGACCTGAGGGAAATCATCACGGCACTCTCTCATTTTGTTTTTTGGGGTGTATAATAGTCCTAACAGCAGACAGCAAATGGCACCTGCAGTAGTTTTTTACCCTGCCGCTGACATGCAGTATTGTTAACGCGTGTCATGCCGTACAATCTTTACCGGGCTGATTTTGAACTTGAACTGAACCTTGTCCAACTACACCTTCGTACTTTGCGTTATAAAAAAACGCTAGGCAGCATTGCCACGTGAGCCGGTGCTTTAAGGAGATGGCCGTCAAGGAAAGTCTAATGAAGACAACCACTTCCCCCACATCTCCCCTTTATGTTCTGATTCCTTTTTATGGTCTCAAACTGATTTTTTCTTTCTTTCTTTCTTTTATTTTTTTTCCGGTTGCTAATGAGCACTTGAGAATTTGCTTTAGCTCCCTGGAATGAGTGCCGCTCCCTGTTAGCACGTTAATCTGCCTAAAGCCAGCCAGCTCTGCTGCGCTGGGGCTGCCTGGGGAGGCCATCACCTGCAGCCTGCATTTCAAAGCCGCGCTGCCTGATGCAGTCACAACAGCGGAGATGTTTTGGGACAACTCCCACAGCTGGGAGTAATCGCAGCAACCCAAGCTACTAGACAGCAAACAGAGTTGTGTTGATTCCCCGGGATAAACAGAACAAGAGTAAGACCGAGGGTGCAAATGTCAGGGAGACGGGAGACTGCAAACACTCCTGCAGCTCACTACAGGGATACTGCGCTTGCGGGCTGCGTCAGCTCCTCCGGGGAACAATCGTTAGTTAACGGTGAAACTATATGCAGGGAGAAGGCAGGCAAAGGAGCACGGTGGAGAAATGCTAGGACACAGCAGGAGCTAGAGCTTTACGGTGTCAGAGGGGGAGTCTGGCTTCCCAAAAGCAATTAGAGAGCTGATTTCTTTTGCCGTGTGCTGGCGATTTCTTAAGCCCTATTTGGAGAGGGAGAAAACGCTATCTTGCATAAAATCTGATATTAAATGTAGGAGTCATGGGCGGCACCTGAGACATGATGATGGTGTACTGGAATTGCCTATCTGTGATTCATCCCACTGCGCTCTTCTTGAAATGTTCCTATTTTAGCTTCCTTTTAGCACGCTCAGAAACCCAGAGCTGCCAGATAACGCTGCCCAAGCCAGGAGGGCGGCCACAGCCAGGGCTGGGCGGAGGAGCGGGGCTGGGGGCTGCACCGGGCCCTGCCTGGAAGCAGAGGGGCCTGCAAAATCCCCGACTACCTGAATTGCTGCTAGACACATCCAGCTGTGCGTTTGGTAGGTGGGAAAAAAGGTGTTTTGCCTAGGGTACACCCCATCTCTGTCACACTCCCTTCACTCCCTGCGCAATTATCTGACTGGCAGTAACCTTCATACAAATCACGCCCTGGCCAGCAGAGGTGGGGAGGAAGACATGCAGAAACAGATGCCTTTTTTCCCAATGACATCTATAAACATACCTTTTTATTTTTTTTGAAGTGTGGTCTTCTCAACTGCTTGGTTATGAAATAAGTGTCAGCTAAACCATGGGAAGAGATTTCATGGTAAAGAGACAAAAAGTAATGGCAACAATTTAATATGAAAGTGGTTGCTTTACTGCTGCTGTGGAGGAGCAGACTGGTCCTGTGAGCCAGTGTGAAAAAGCACATTTAGGGGAATGAGCAAATATCCAGAGTGCTCTTTGAACAAAACTTTATTTAGTTCTTTCCAGCCAAGAAATATCTCTTTAAAGTGTATCTCTAAAACTCTTATGAATAAGCAACGTGTGAGAAAGGAAACGGCATGTGTTTTGCCAGCATACAGAAGCCTGTATGAAAGACAGAGATGGAGCTATGCTTTATTCAGGAACACAGATGTGGGGTTTTTTTGTACATTTGCCTGTTGTCATATTTCTAAAATGGGAGAAGACAGAAAATTAAAAGGAGAAAATACTGATATTATTATTGATCTTTAATGGACGATTACATCCGTAAGGCTAACAAATAGCACATATGCTGAGACTTAATGTTCTAATATCCTAAGAAAGAACTTGGAAAATAAACATGACCTGCCTTATACATCCATTATAGAGTATGATCAAAAGTATATTTTGGCTATAGCATATACGCCTGAAATCTACAGGCATTGTGATAAACCAGTACATTACTTTTGAAATAAACATTCTTTAAGTTATTTATTAGTTACAGAAAGCCATCTGAAGGATTATATGCAGCAATAACAATGTAGTTTAAATTCTACTTTAAAAAAATTATTTTGTTGTCCACTCTGAGAGAAAACACTACATCTGTAAACTTATTTCTAATTTTCCATAGACTTCAATAGGAAAATTTGGAAGAAAAATAACATTTTCACTCCGAAAATTTAAAAGGAAAATGATAGATTCAAAACCCTAAGTTATCAACAGCATGCCAAGTCCCCTGGGGAAAGGCCTTGTAAACAGTAGCAGTAGCAACCTGCTAAGATTACGACCATCAGAGAAAGCAGCCAATAAAGGGCCATTTTGTCTATTCAGCTGCCAGGGTTATTCCAAGAACAAGACGTTTCCAGGAATGAGGTTTTGCTGGAAAACAGAGCATAAACTGCAGCCACTAAGTTGAGCTAATGTGGATTGTTTGCTTTGTTTTGTGAGCCCAGAAAAATCTGTCCTTTGTAATGTTGTAACCATGTTTACATTGTAGCCAAGAAAGCGGTTTTCATGTGTGAAGAAATGAATGCCAGCTCCATTTATTTATACCAATACTTGGTGAAGGGATGGAGAGTTACATGTGTAAATACACAAGCTTTCTAAACTGCTGTGGTCTAGAGAAGTTATTTTTTAGATTAATACGCCCCCTGCTTATCTTCAGCCCACAGGTTTTAAGCTTTCTTAAAAGTTGTAACAATTTCTGTTTGCTTTTAATTATCTTCGGTCTAAAGCAATGCTGTTCTTTGACATACAGGAATATCCAGAGGCTGTTGGCAGTGATGGAGGGAAGTGAATGGGAAGATGGTACAGCAAACCTAATTTTTAACATCTGGATAAAATAACTAGATGTGCCAAAAGATTCCCTCAGGAGAGGGAGGATGATGGAGGAAGGGCATTCTTCAGGCTTTTCTCTCTCTGCCGTTGCAGCTGAATGACGGGTCAGCGCATGGCACCGGGGAAGCGATGCCTGCATGGTGGGAGCGACGTTCCCTGCACACATCCCTCACATCTCTCCGCGCTGGGGGCGGCAGGCTCCTGGCACACAGGTCTCCCAGGCCGGCAGCATTCCCTGTAGCTGTCCTGCCAGGCAGTGCCGCAGGGCCCCAGCGATCTCATTGCAAGACCTTCTGAATTTGGACTATCCAAAACATGTTACAGCCTGCTTCAGCCATGCCATACACTTGAATGAGAAAAATGAGGCCTATGTAGCTGTATTTTGCTTGCAAATGCCTGGAACAAAGATTGATTTTGTGATGGAAGGCATACTGCAATCAGGCACGGGGAGCAATATTAAACATTCTGAATCATACCTGCATCATTCTGTTGTTTTTTTTTTTCAGATTCTCAGGGATTTCTGATGCTTCTACTTTACCTTCTAAGTCATCACAGACACAGACGCTGTTTAAAGTTCTTGCCAGCTTAGCTATGTTGCAAGAAGTGAAAAATTAATGACTTAATCTGTGCAAGAAAAAACCAGGGACTAGACAATTATACTGGCAAAAGAATTCCTTGCTGCCTATTAGACTGCATACTATCTATACACTATTTTGCTTGGGTACTACCGTTACAAACTACCAGCAAAGAAATGCTCCAGCTGCTACAAACCACACCTTTAAGAGGATCTGTCACTCAACAGATGACTCCTTCCTAACACAATCAAGGCCTCAGAAAGGAACTGGTTAAACTGTCACTCCCCAAGGATAGTTGAGGTACCTAACTTTTAAGATTTTAAAAAAGTACGTCAGTCACAGATTTTCTCCTTCAATATTATGCACAAGTCTCATTCCCTGAAAAGTAATGATTTGTTGTTAATGATGGCTGTCAATGACTGGGGTTACGCTGTAAGCTGATCTGGAATTTTTTTAATAAAGTGCCTATTATTTGCAGAAACCTGCTGATTAAAGCTGTTCATTTGTATAACACCACCCTATATTTTAAAACATCACAATAATGCAGAATTAGCCATACATTTCACTGTGAAGTCTTGGAAAAGGCAGGCACCAGTCAAACTCTGGTGAGTAGTACTGGTGCAAACAGCACCCTACCTAAATGCATGACTGTTACAAGAACTGAAACCATAGCGCAGTCCAATGTGACTGCTTGTAATTTGCACATATTCTCCAGCCCCCAAGTAGTTTCAGATGTCCTGAAGAAGAGAAAGATCCGACAGTACTGCCTGGACATTAAATCTCAAAAGTCTTAGTACGAGGAGATTGCTTCCCTGAGTTTCAGCTGACTGAAACGTCCCATTATAAACTCCTTCCAGCTGAACTTCATGTCTCTGGCATGAGCTTCTCATCTGGGCCAGCTGTTGTCTTCTGCTTATAAAAAGCTAGTGTTTGGAAGCCAATGCCACTTGTGTTATATGAAGAGAAAGGTATTCTGGAAAGTAACTAGTATAATTTTCTCCCTTGCATTCTAGCCCAGATTTTTAAAACCATGGGTGTAGCTATTACTGTTGTGAGAAAAAAACAAAACACCACCATCTATGCGAAAATTCCTGTATTCTTTCCCATGTTACTCACCAGTTTTTTACTAGCAGATAGTAAACACATTCATATTGCAATGTAACCCTTCACAAAAGAACCTAAGCTTAAAAGCAATACAAACAGAAACTGGTAAAATAAAGAAAAGGGGAAAAGTATGGCTTCAGAAGGAAAAGGAGACCCTGGGAATCCTCATCTTCTAACTGTCCCCTTGCTAGTGGTATCCCCAGCAGAAAGCACAGTGGCATTTCTGGGCTTAAACCCAGCCTTGAAAAGAGAGAAATAGTGCCCAGCCCAGCTGCTTTCTTCCCCCTCGTCTGGAGCAAGAGTGCTCCCGTTCCTCCAGCTTGACAGGTAATTGAGCTTGGTACCACACCCCAGTCTCCTGCCACCCCCAGAGAGACCAGCACCATATCTTGGGTCAGGTCAGACCTCCTGGATCACAGCCAAGCTCCTAATTGATTTTCCTAAGTTTCCCAAGCAACCACCAGCTGTATTCAAGAGAGCAATTCAACCTTCCTGCTCCTTTTGTCCTGCTCTCTGCCCAGGTCTAACAAAGCCTTCAAACCCAGCCAGGAAGGCAAAGGGCTAGAGACAAGAAAGGGAGCTTGAGGAGATAAACAGCTCCTTTCAGAGGACAAAAAATGAAAACAGTGAAGGAGTGACAAAAGTTACAGGCTCAAAAATGGACCAGTAGAGAACTGGAGGGAGGCACCCCTGACAGTACCTGCTGCTCCTTTACACCGTCCACAGAGGCAGTGGACACCATGCAGGCGTGCTCTGCCCAGTGACATGAGAGGATGAGGTCTGGCCAGCAGCCCCACAGTGCTGAGGTGCTCCTGGGCAGCTTCCTCCTCGGGGTGGTTGCGAATGGCCAGTCCGGCCAGGGCACACGGAGGCAGGCAAGGATTCTTCTATCCCTTACACCAGGAGGAGGACGCTTCCTAAATGCCCATTCAAAGCCCTTGGCGGGCCTCACGTTGGCCTTTCTGCCCTGGTGTTATCCCAGGTCAAAACACAAATTCCATGGCTGTGACTATAAGAAGCAGTAGGACAGTGGGACAGGCCTCTTGTTGTCGTACTCCGAGTTGGGAACAGCTGTCTAGGAAGAACTGGAAGAGAGAGATACAAAACTAAAAGCTTTCCTTTGCCTTCTCCCTATTCCTGCTGATTTTCAGAGCCAGTATTACTACTGTTTTATTATCTTGATGACAGTGCAGAGCTGCTCAGAATAAGCAGCTGCCTTTAATATTTCTCAGTAGAATATGAATTCTGATAATGTACAGCCCACAGAACACAGTTACCCTTTGAATCTAATAGAAAACTGTTAAAAAAATTATTTCAACAGCTATTTAAGGCGGGACTATTAAATTAGGTTTAATAGTGCTCTGCAGAAACAATATAACTCACAAACTTCAGGTTACAGGCACACAACCTTGTCTTCCTCATAATGACTCATATCGTATAATAGTGACATAACTCATTTGGGTGACACCATAACTGAAAGCAAGAACGCTGCACTCCTTTCCCATTGCAGGTGTTGTTCTGTATATGCAAATTGTGCTTACGCTGCTCAGCTTTGCTGCAAATCCTCCGAGGTTTGTTACTGCTAGTAAATCATAATCCCTGGGAGCAAGGGTGGAACAGAAAGGGAACTGAAACCACCTGAGTTACAGTGCTTTCCCTAAACACCTCAGGAACAGCACAGTTACACACAGTCATGCTGGGCCTCAAGCCCCAAGTGCAAAGGGCTGCTATTAGCTAGGACTAGAAGCTGGCTAGAAAGCTTATTATTTTCCTTACAAAGGGCTTTAAAACGATCATTTTTGCTTTCTCTGCAGGCATTCAGTATTCCCATAACCAGCTAGCCATTCCCATAAAATACACAACCAATAGTTCAGAAATATGGCTCTCATTTATATAATGCAGGTCTTCTCCTCTAGCATCACATGTCAGACAATTTAATGTACAGTTAAACCAGGCCTGTGGATTTCTGAGAGCAAAAAGAAGTGCCTTCATTTGGTTTCTGGTTTGTCAGCCTTGATTTTTCAAATGAAAAGCTCTTCCTGCTTCCTAAGGACACATTTGAATAGTGCATTGGATGGGAACCCTTTTCAGCCCTTCTCATCTACCTCATGAAACTGAGCGTTTACTAGCCCTGTTTGGCATCATTAGTGACTCCATTATGTATCACAAAAGCCTCTGGAAATCAATGCAGTATTAGTTCTAGTCTAAGACTTCAAAGCAGGGCCATAGTGACATGAAGAGAAAGCACACACAAAGGTAAATGGCTACGGGTAAATACAGGAATGCATTTTAGTTTGGCATATTCCATTGCATACACAGGAGCAGGCAGATATATTCACTAATTGGGATCAACTAACATAGGTGTCCCTGGGCATACTTTATTGTCAAATTCACCATGTACAGAGGCAGAAAAGTTCATAAGGTATGGCTTATGTTTACTTTTCAGGAAAAAAGATTTGGGGAACAGAACAGCAAGATCTATCTCAACATTACAAACAGTGAAGGGCTGGAATCACTACAGCTGGCCCAAGGAAGCACAAATGTCATTTCTTTCTATCATTAAAGCTTCCATTGTCCCATGAGACTTTTAGCCCTGAACTAGCTTGTTACTGCCATCTTGATTATCTATAGCCCCAATAAGCGGTCTATGGCTTCTCTGTTGGCTCTGGAGGAGATACACGGATCATTCTTCTTTTGTCTCTTTTCTTGCAAATGTTTTTCCTATGAGTAGCTACTCTGGCCATTACCACTGGTCTCCTGAATCCTCTGCTCTTGAGCAGAGGGAGGTTGTTGGTGGTTTATTGGTTTCACAGCTTCTTCTGAGGAATTTTTAACCACCTCCTCTTGAATTGGAAAGGAAGAACTTAGGAAGGTGGGGTATTTCTGAGTCTGAGGAATTTGGGGGAGGATTTACCTTCACGGAAATCACCACCTGAAATGCCACCATCACTGGGGACCTCCAAAATGTAAAGCTCAATTTGCTACAGTTTAGGCTAAAGCAGCAATGCTAACTGCTGCACACTGGTATATTTTCACCATGTCAGGTACAGAGAGAGATGGATGTCTAACTCATTCACCAGTGGGTTATTGCACTGATTCACTTCTGACTACTAATGACTGCTTTGGAGAAAGTTCTGAAACCTCCCACTTCTACCACATCGAGATTGCACTGTCCTATATTAAAAACTACCACAAAGAGCCATCTAAAGCAGTGGTGCGCAACATTGTGACTCTTACACAACCTAGATGGTATGAATGTAAAAAGGGGAGAGCTGTTGGCACACAGTCTTACTGTCAGAAGAGAAAGGGGAGTTAAAAGATTCTCTGAAGGGCAACAAGTTGCATGACAGGCTGTGTGGCATGGGGATATGGATGGAGTCCGGGGGACAAGAGCAGGAAGCCAGAACACTTGGTGCAGCACAAAAGGGGGAAAAAGGCTGACATATGTTAAGCACCTCTACGGATTTGCTTTGTGAGGATGTGAAACAAAGGGAAATGCTTTGACGCTCAGCTTTATGGATCACCAAAAGCATCCTGGGAGTCACTGTAATTGTTATCTCCAAGTTCCACCCCAACAATTAATGCTCTGTCTTCTCTTAACGCCACAAAGGAGTGGTTTGCTAGTTTTGCAGGAGAAAAATGAGAAGGCATGTTGATAAAAATGATGCACAAAATGCCTGAAAGCTTAGTACAGAATATTGTTATTAGCTGCATTTTAAGGTTTTATTTAATAACAAGTGGCATTTCAATGGCTCATACTCAACTAGTGAAGTCTGTGTGCATGCCTGCATGCATGTCCGTAATGATTTAAGGAATGCATAAAGTGATTTTAATAGTTTTCAAGGACATGACTATATTTTTGACAAAGCTGGCATTGTGCTTCTCATTATGTCAGAGCAAAAGTACAAGTGCAAAAGGTTATGAGGCCAGATCATGAAATGAACTTTCTTGGTTAGTTACTTGAGTATCCAACCTAAATACAATTTAAAAAAAATGCTAGCAAGGATTTTAATTGTGGTCTTTACTTTGAAAACATTGACGTCCGACTCAGTTTGAGAAGTCTGAAGAACAGTAACTTTGTTCCTAATAACTTGGAAAATGAGCTCAGGTACCGGGGTTATGATTCCCCAAGAGTAATGTTACAAAAAACTGTTACCAAAAAAAAAAAACACCCCAACCTCCAAACTTAGTATTAATTTCCTGCTAATGAGCTGAAGGACACATACTAAACAAAGGTAATGAAAACCTGTAGTAAATACATAGCAATAATTTATCATTTTGCGGGGAAAAAAGACTCTCTATAGATTAGACCATTGCGTAGATACTCCTTTAAAACATACTAATTGTTCTTATTCTAGCAAGAAATAGGACTTTACTCCAGAAGGAGATGCCCTTTCACTATATGAATATGTATCAAAACAGAATATTCTGCTATTCTTTCACTTAGTATTAAATCCAAGCACTTCTGGGTTGCTAGATCTAGTCAGTTTGTTGCAAACTTGGGGGACATAACAACAGATATATATTTGAGGCAACATTTCTCTAGAAATTTAGCACATTCAACTTTTTAAAATCTCCCTCTCTGACTGCAGGTTGAAAAGATTCAGGGATTATTTCCTTGACAATATTACCCATCAGCAAAGATAATTTAAAATGCTAGTCCATGAACATGTATTTTGTTGCCTCTAATTTGTGAAGCTGGGCTAGATTCAAGTCAAATTCAGAGATTATCTGACATTTCATGATACGTTTCTTAGTCTCTTCAAATAAAACCCAGTGTTATTCTTACCTATATCTATTGTATTCTTATTAGCCATGAAAAAATGCTGCTTTTTTATCTCCACATCTTTTTTATACAGTTAGAGCATCAGTTATGAAAATATTTGTCCAAGCTCTAGACATGTTTGCAGAGCAAATTTGGGCTCCTTGTTCTTGATTGGATTTTTGCAGTATAAATAATTATGTTATGGAGATGGACGATTACTCACTTCAAACATTTCAAACCTACATATATTGAAGCTAAATCCAAGAAGCAGGATTGCTGATCTAACAGAAGTTAAGCATGCTCTGTAGTGTTCTGAATTGAAGCCTGAAGCTACAATCAAATAAAGTTACAACTTATCCCACCTTCCAGACTAGAGATAAGGTGTTGGTTGAAAAAATACAAGTGATGAAAGGGGAAGGAAAACCAATTTCTTTGTAGTCTAAACAGGGTAGCAGATAAGTTTTGCTTCAGGAGTGAGCAAACAAAGGAAAAACTCCCAGCAAAATGAGTGTGCGGAAGACAATGAGAAACTCATCCCTGGGTCTTAGTACTGAACCAGGAGAAAGTCAAATTGCCCTGACGTTAAAAAAAGTGTAGCTATAAGGTGATCCGCGGAAGTAGTGCAACCCCTTCCCAACAGTATCAAACTTTGCTCCAAAAAAATGTGGAAATATTTTTTTCATATTTTCCAATGACTGCATTTCAAGACCCAGACTGCTTGTGCGCATGCAGTCATCAGGGTGCAACTGCACCAGGTTTATGCCTCAGGCTTCACCTTCTGGTTTACAACCTATGATTCTTGTTTGAAGGTTATTAGAAAAGTTATGAAAAATGATGCTAAAACCACTGGATCTTCAGTTTCCTGCTTCTTCTCCACAACAATTTCACAGTATTTTACATTTATGTTCCACCTCCCATCCTGTAGGAATTTGGGCAGGCAGACATGGGGGAGTTCCTAGAAATGCCCCAACATGGCCTATGTGTAGCCGCAGTCTCCCTACCTCTCTGCTCCTGCCACCAAAGCATGCTGATCCTGCCTGGTGAGGCAGGGCAGAGAGGCAGAAATGGCCTGGCCTCCTAGTTTCTTCCTTTTCAGTTCAAGACTTTCACAGCTCCATAGAAACCGTTCACAGACTGGCTCCTCTGCGGTTATCCCACGGGACTGTGTCCCATTTCCACTTGATCAAGTAACTCCAAACAAACAAACATGTTTATAGTGACACATGCTAGAGGTTCATTCTTTTGATCAAAGGAAGCAGAGAATCTAACATTATCACCTAGTCTGGCATGGAAAGAGTTCAAGAATAAGCTTCTGGTTTTGTCTCACCCATACTTTGAAAAGGAGATTTCTCAGCCCTGAGTCTGACAAACAGTTCTCGACTGTAACAACTGTGTGCGTGGCAAGGCCCACATACATTTATCCCCAGTGAAGTGGTTGCTAATGCATCCTGTGACCATACAATGAAGGTAGGCAGATAAGAAGACAAACTTTATCTCAATAAAATTCTGCTCTTTTTTCATCTGGATTTAGCAACATGCCAGGCTGATATAACCAGCAGGCAGGAACAGAAGGAGAGCAGGTTTGGAAATCAATATATTCTGCAAACTGTCATGCTGACTTTCATGTCTATGTCCCTGAAGCTAGAAAGAAGCCTTGGGCAAGCCACCTGAAAAAGCCTATTACAGAGACAACACTAGCTGTAAAGTTCTGGATCCGTATCTAAGCCCAGACTTTCATAAAGATTTAGGATTTTCTACCTGGCCTGGAGGCTGCTGCTTCTCAGAAGTTGTGCTGATGCACTCCTGATGAGGGAGGACTTAGCATAACAGCCTATCCCAGAATGGGAAACTGCCAGAGCTGCATGTGTAACATGTTTATAAAGAGTTTTAAGGCAAAAAGCACAGTGTGAGTATCCAGTTATGACGCAGGCAAGATCAGCTTATATTCATTCCTTGTGCACAAATGTCAAATGCTTTTCAGATTTGGCCAGTTATTTTCCTGTTCCTTTTGGTGCCCAGCTTGGTGAATGAAAGATAATGTATCTTGGTCTTACAATAACTAGATGACAGAGGGAAAAAAGATCACTGTGACACCGCACAGTTTGTGAAAGAAAGACATGAAGGCAGAAGATAGCAACTAAAGCCAACAAAACCCAACAAGCAGGCTGTGGTTGGATAAGCCTGATAAAAGTAAGGCCTGGATCCTGCGGACACCTTTGCACTTGCTTAACTTAAAGCATGTAAGTCTTCCATTTCCTGCCATTGCCCCTGGCTCTACTTGCATTCCTAAAGCCCAACAAGAACAAAAGTGTTTGCAGGCACAGGCGTAAGAATGAAATCAAACCCGCACAGACAATTTGTCAAATAGGAGTGGATCCTGATGGATGAATACTGTAAGATAATGTACAGTAAGAAGAAAAATTTAATGAAAAAGAGCAAGAGTGTAGACCAAGATATGAACACAGGATACATTTTAGTAATGAAATGGACAAATATACAGGTAAGGTAGGGGAAAACTTACACACTGAATAAATATCTAGACCTCCTATTATCAATAGTTAAATATCTATTATCATGCACGGCCAACGATTTTAGGCTGCCACTTTCATTCCCTTTGTTTATGTCACTTTATTCTGTTTGTTCAAACACATTCTAATAAATAAATAAAAACTAAAGAAAAACAAACCTTCGCATTCACCGATATTCATGTCTTTCCTACCTGGATCACATGGCTATCACGTACACAGCTGCTAGTGACAGATAGCCCAAACTCAGAAAATTTAGCATTGATGAGTACTGAACATTAGGGCCTGGAGAACACTGTCGATAGTGTTCTCCAGTTACATATGATACACCTTTTACTCCTCCGCAAAACTGAAAAAAAGATTAGTAAATAGAAAACAAGTGCCTCATAAATATGTTATACTTGAACTGCTGTACAGTAGCTCCTACAGAGGGGAACTTGCCTTAGTAACGACTGGAGATATTTTTCTTTAGGATTAAGTTTGGGAGAAATTGGCTGCTTTGTTCCTACAACTCCCCTTGCTGGACAAGTTGTAGAGACGCAGGGAAAAAAGCTACAGTGAAGTCGCTCCTTGCTCTCTGTGCTGTAAGCAATTGCCAAGACGAGTCATTTTCTTGAACTGAAGGAAAAATTTCATCATTTAATAGACAGAAATTCCTTAAAATTATGCAGCCATAATGCGGAATTAAAATAGTGAGGCTGTATGCCTCCACTCCTTCTGGAAGAAAAATGTTGCCTTCTGCCTGCATATTTGTTAAATACTCTGAGATGATACCACGGTGAGGAAAAGTACCAAAATGCATTGATAATGACAAATATAGAAACATTAATCAGTATCAGTCCAGACATTTAGTTTCATAGCGCTCAGATGACAAGTTTAAAAACCAGCTCAAAAGCCATTAGCCAGCTATTGACTCCACATCCTTTTACATTGATCAGTGGGACCCTGAATGTTGAACTTTTACCTGATCAGCTTTCTGAATCTAGTTAAATTTAAGTTCATGACCCACACTGAGGAAGAAACAATGTCTGAGAGGTTTGCCTCTGAATCAGCATTTTGATTTCTGCTTTATTTCAGAAAGAGCACACCCATGGGCATTTTTTGCATTTAAACTGTGCTTGATGGAAAGGTGGTGAAAAGCGCTGAGGTGCCAATCCTGAAGACTAACATATACTATTTACCCAGAGGAAAAAAGCAGCTGAAAACTAACCTTAACTTTGCCATATTACTTCACAAAACCTTCAGTAAATCAATCTTCCTTGGAAAACTGCATATAAAGCTACTGATGTAGGAAACTGCTGCCATTAGCTCAGGTCTCTTTCTCTGTATTAGTATGTTTTCTTGAGTTATTCAAATACACAGGGACCTGCAGCACGCCTTCTAGTTTGAAGTCCTCATAGAAACATACTTTCTGTGATAGGGCTTGCGACACACGTCTCCCGGCAGTGTAGCCAGGCTACAGACCATTACCTTCTTTACTAGAACGCTGCCGGTGGATGATCGGTTCCTCTGCAGTCAGTGGCATCCTTGGGCCTAAATTTGCCTTCCTCTTCACAGGTCTACAAAATCTCATTTAAAAATCTAATTAAAATGGCTTCTCTGCTGCAGCAAAACTGGGCAAATGCATCCAATCAGAGCTACAAAGGAAACGCTATGCAACTGCAGCAGTGTTATTCCGCTGTTTTTGTTGTATTTGTTTATTAACAACTCAGCACTTGAATGTTTTGATATATTCCTAAGATTTGAAAGGAAAATGCAGCTGTAAAACTATAAGGGGGGGGGGCATTTTCTAAATCAAGTGCTAACATATCTCATACCTCAATTAGAGGAAGAATCAAACAAAATGATGAGGCTTTCACTACACTTTAAATAAGACTAAGCTCTATGTGCATTTCCGCTAAAAGTCCCAAGGGAAAGGGCCATACACAAGGACACTCTAGAAATCAGACACAAAAGATTCACAGAAAAAAATTTCAGAGATTCACAATGCTACTGCTCCTTAGCTGCATGCTACTGTCTCTACTGGAATGTGTGGCCCTCTCAGTTTTGCTAATGGAAGAGAAAATATGGGCATTTCCTATCCATGTCCATTCAAAACCCAGCAGCTTAGCTTGAAACACCTTCCACCCAGGCTTAAGCTAAGCCATTAGACTTTGCACTGATGCAGCTGAGGCATGCTCACATGTGCCATTCCACCAGTAATATCTGGCAGAGGGGTGATAACAAATACCAGGATGAGAGGTTCAGTAACGTGGTAAGAACTCCTCAATCATGTGTTAAATGAACTTTTGTGATGGATACATGTGGTGGGTCCCTACCAAATATTGGTTATATAGGAGAGTGAGATAGACGGAGACGCAAAGGAGAGAAAAATGAGTTTGTAAACCACTTACCATTTGCTCTGGGTACTAGTGAGCAAATACTGAACTTCAGCCAGAAGTGAACTGGTGACGTGCAGAGAGAACGAGGCAGATAGGTGAGGAAGTCTCTCATGCAATCACGGCCTCCCAGTCAAACTTAGATTTTGAAAACGTAGTGAAGACCTGCAGTGTCCCATTCCCATCCAGCATGCCTATCATGTACATGGAAGCACCTTTGTATTGTCTCACACAGGTTTACATACAATGCAAGCAGCAACAGAAAATGGCAGTTATCTCCAAGGCTTTTGTACCTTATCTTTGGTTGCTCCCTAGTCTTTACTAAGGGGTTAGATAAGGCAAAACACACAGCAACACTGCGTGGAGACTTTTACTACCTGTTACAGTGATCACACAGGGGCTGTTCTGGAGGGGAAGAGGGAAATGGTTGGCTCAGTGCAACCCCAGCCCATGCCACAGGACTGCTAAGGGAGCTCCTCAGCCGCTGGCGTGCCTGGAGTTCGCCGGGAGGTGGCAATGAAGAACCGGAGACTGCCAGCTCTGGCCCATGCATATTCCTGAGGACGGGATATAGATTTCCTTACAGAGATTACAGTTCTCACTCTGCATTGAAGCTGATTACAGCTCCAACATGCTCTTCTTTATGTGAAGTGATTTATTATTTGCATTTTGTTATGCACGATAATGTAGATGACAACAATTTTTTCTGGCTTCACAACAGTCTGATTGAAACAAAGCTTCATTCTCACCCAGCTAAAGGCTGAGCTAAGCAGTGGTCTCTCTAATACTGGGGGGCAGTTCTCTGAACCAGCTAATGACGCTATTCTGTTTGATTAAAGGTGGTATTTTTTCATAATGCAGGAAGTGATGACAACGGGTAAGAAATCTAAAAGAAAACAGATCAGAACGTGGGGCTTGGAAATGCTCTGATTAAATGAATTTTAGGTAGAGAGGCATTGAATGCTTTTCATCAGATATAGAAATTACGTTCCAAACATCAAAAAACTGGATCTGCAATTTTCAGTGCAGGACTAAATCAGAACGCTAGCACCAGGAATTCAACATGACTTCAACAACATTAATTCATTTTCAGATGGAGTTTTGCTCTGGACTTCATGAGTCAGTTCTAACTCTGCTTTAACCATGTGCTGTGTGCCCAGTCACGTCTTCTTAACAGCGAGAAAGATCTTACCAAAGTGTGTGCTTTTCTCTTCTCAGAGATCACAGCCATCACTCAGTCCTTTGATCCAAGACTTCTAAAGAGTAGGGAAATTTTTCTTATTTGACGCCAGGGCTTGGATTCCAACAGGGAGAGATATGAGGACAGAACAAGGAGAATTTGGAATTATAGCATTAATGCAATCAGATAACTGAGCTGTCTGATCAAACATTGCCAAATTGACCATGTCATCTATTGAATTTACACACATCTTATGTGTATCAAATCTAGTGTAATATTATAGAATTTTATTGTAAAGTTTAATCAAAATCACTTCTGTATTATTCTGGCAAAATGCAGTTTCGGAATAGCATTTTTCCTCCAGGATCTCTTTTTATGCTATGAAATAACAAGCAGTATATTTCCATTCAGAGATGATTAAATTCAGACACCAGGACCTATCAGGAAGTCAGGAAGTACTAGAAACTTAGGAAAGTCAGCACCACACAGAATCGGATTTGAATTACCATTAATTGCTCCCTTGATTGAAGCGAAATTATAACACAAGTTACTACAATAAATCTTTTAAATCAGAAGATAATTCCCTACCCCACAACTCTCCTCTTCACACATGCTGGGAGCTTTCCCATCAATGGTGGGGGTTACTATGTAAAAGGAGCCAAGTACTAGAGCTGGAATATGCTTAATGAACATGAGAATTTTGCCTTAAGTTCTGAAACTGTAGTCTGACTACAGATGCTGTAGATTTGAAAGGCAAACCTGAGAGACTAAACCTGGAAGGTTTCTCAAGATTAACTTGATGCCTGTTTAGAAGATATGAAAGGAGAAGTAAATAAAAATACAGCAGCAAAAATGAAAATCCATTTGAAAAGATATTCTAGGGAAAAAAATAGAGTTTTTGATTATTTGGTATTAAGCAGACTTCCCTCTCATTCCCAAACCCATCTCCAGTCAAAATGTACAGTTCACTTGTTCCCATTTTTTTTTTCTTAGTTGAGTCTTGTAATTCATGTATTGAGACAGAAGTATATCAAGATGCTGAATACAGATAGAGTGCACACACAGAGAAGGATATGGCTGATATACTCATTTTATTCCTTTGAAATGGTGGATATTTTGTCATTAATTTCACCGGGAGCAAGTTGTATGTTTATATATGATTTAAAGCCTCATAGCATTTAATATTTTCTCATACTGGTTCATTATTGGAGTATCATTGAAACTAACAATTTTTTCTCTTTTTCACTGGTATTCCTGAAGTCAAAAGATTCACTAATTAAGTGGCATGAAACTGTTGGGCACATACTCTCAGTCAGAATTAAAATGCATTTCTTTCCTTCTAGCAACAGTTATTACTATTTGTGAATGCCAGTCACCTGAATGAGTAAGAAAGGTGCATTCTTAAAAAAGGATGCAGTTCCACGCAACAAGCACATATTATATTCAAACATTTAGTTAATGCAGTTTTAACTCAAACTGGGTTAGCCCCAGTTCTGCCTGTCCAAGGATCTTTACACAGGGTCAGCAATGTACTGCTGAAAGTGATGGGAGTTGATTTGACTCAACAACAAAGATAGGGATTTATAAATTAGAAAAGGAAGATTAAATAATCAAAGTATCTTTTTATAATTTAAATATAAATCTATTTAAGGTCTTATTTCAGAAGACGATGCTTAGATAGAATTGCATCTTTTTATCTTCCATTCATTGATACTTCTGCAAATTAAGGGAAATTCAGAGGCATATAGAAAACTGCTGTCAAGAAGAACCCCCTCCAGAATTACTAATATATATGTTAATATCAAACAAACAGTTTCATTCATCCATTTAACACGATGAAAACTCAGAGCCCTGCAATCCCTCTATCACAACTAATATTATCTTTGACTTTTGCAACACCTGAAAAAATGGAGGAGCAAGAACTTTCTAAATAACTTTCCAAGATAATGTTATGATATCTTTTGCTAGCGTAAAAGAATTAGTGTTTCATAAATAATATGGCAGATGTAAAGCTTTGTAAAAAGGAGGTGGATAGTAAACGTGAAAGTATGATTGATCTTTTATCTCCTCATTCTTTGTTTAAAATTTTCCTTTTAGTTTCCTTGCAGTATGTTGAACGGAACCAGTTTTTCTCCTATGAAAAGCATTATGTCTAAGGAACCCATAACGTTTTAGACTGATTCCTAAGCTGTGAAATACTAATATACACAGTGTTCTTTGGCTTGAACCAGACCAGCATACAGAGGCAGAATCAGTGAAATTTTACATGGAAACCTGGTGGTTGTTTTGATTCAGCACAATATTTCTATTCAGGAAAATGTTGCTTACAGAGCCAATATGATCACTGTAGAGCACAATAGGATTCAGCAACCCTAGCTATTAATTTAATTAACCACTTAGAAAATCCACTGAGCAATACCAAAAAGCAAGTAAACCATGAGGTCAAGTGCAAACTTCCATACACAGGCTAATCCTCAATGAGAAGACTTTTTATACTAAAATCACAGGTAAGAAAATTGCCGCCTTCACTCCATTTTGGCTACACCAATATTGAATTGAATTGATGCCTTTGGCCTGCATAGAAGGAAACAGTGGCTTGTAGACCTAGTTTTCTGAGCTTATGGCTTGTAAATCACTGTCTACTTTGATGACACGATCACCTACATGAGTCACACTTACTGTTTCTTGTCTACAAAGCTATTATTAGATGCTTGGAATCAGTTGGAAGGCTATGGTTTCTAAAGCCTACCCTATTTTATAGACTACTTAAACATCGCAGGATGAAGGCTGGGGAAGAGCCAGACTTTATGTCAGGTCACTGAGTTCTTCACCCCCTGCAAGAAACCACACTTACAATGAGGAATACACACAGAGGAAAGGGTAGGCACTGTGAGGATAGATTCCCGGCCTTAGCTGTATCTATCCTACCAGACAACAACAAAAAAAAGTTTGAAGTCATTGCAGCATGCAAGTTTTTCTTGTTTCATCAGACAGTAGGTCTACAAAGAGCCACTAATCTGACAAATGTGAGAAGACACCCAGTGGCAAATTTCTTCTAATTTCAGGTTATGTCCTGAGCAACTCCAGCAGAAGGCCAGGGCACAAACTGTAAGCCAAAACCAATATGCTTGCTCTTAGTCTTCTAGATTGGACAGTCACTCTCACGCTGCCTCTGCTTGTTGAGTGTAATAATTTCTTTTCATTTCTGATTGGAAGAACTATTTCATTTCTGTTTGTTCAGGAATAAGAACATGGGACTGTGGCTTTTATCAGAACAAAGAAGGTGCATTTTCCTCATCCCCACTTACAAGATATTAGTGAGAGTACTTATCAGAATGCAATGGTCACGTTAATAAAAAGTCTTGCCGTTCACATTATTAATAGATTGTTTTGTCATTTTTGCTGGAAGACTGTGACTTCAATTATGTTGAAGGTAAAAATGGACAATTACCTACTAGGACACTTATGAAGTGAGCTGCAAATGGGAAAAAGCAATAAATAGTAGCACAGTGTGTTTCTTATTTCTATGACTGCATAATAGATCAATCAACAGTCTCATCCCCAGCCAAAGACTTGACGATGCATATGTACAGCCACAATAGCTACACGTTGAAATGGTATTGCTCAGGAAATACATTTCACAAATCTATTTCACATAAAATACATATGAGAGGCAACTGAATGATATTGTGAACAGGGCTGAGTATTTTTAACATTAGCCAGTTTTGAGGCATAAAGTGGTTGGAAGTGTTCCAAGGAGAATTAGACTTGAGGATTTCTCTAAAATATTTTTATCTGCAGAGCAGGGTCAGAGGCTTCTGAAACAGGACTCAACTTCATCACCAGAAAAACATCCACAAATGCAGGTACCACGGTAAACGCCCTTATCAGAAAGATGTAACAAACAGCTGTATCTTAAATTGCAAATTCAGCACATTGAATAAGCACATTGACATTCAACTGAGATTTTGCTCTTAGTTGAATAATTCCCAGTAGGCCAAACAAGCAGGAAAACTGTGACAAAAATGCTCATTTTCTACCGTAGTTTGCAGTTAATAGCCTGAACCTGTAAACTATATTGCATTGTAACAGGATTTCTTACAATAACGTGCCTAAGTTGTTGAAGGCTTGAACCCAGCAAGTATCAATCTCCATCTTTTAAAGCTTTTCTTTTTCCTTCTTTTTTTTTTCATAATACTGTCTAACACATATTACATGTATTACAAACTTTTAAAAGCCACATGAAAACAGCTTTGGCTGAAATACTTTGAATGTATACTGTTAGATGCTTATGAGTCACAGAGAAGATCACTGGAACACAAGGCTCACCTGCTAAATCACTCTGACATCAGGCTTGAGTGCCCTGGTAGAGGTTTTTCTTCTGGCAAACACGTCCTATTAGTTTTAATATGCAAGGGGTTGGAGCCTTGGTTGGAGGTAGAAGGAACCTAAAAACTGGAATTGTTATCCAGAAAAGGACAAAAATTTAACCAAGCTCAGGAGAACACTAAGACATGTCACTGATTATGCTAACAACAAAAATAAACCCAGAAAAGCTGGTACATGTGTATCTCAGCAGTATGTCTTCACTTGGCTTAGGCTCACAGATATCTGAATGCCACATTTAGAATTTGCCTTGGCATTGACACTTGTGTATCAGAAAAGAGGCAAGATCAGACGAGAGATATGGACAGCAATGAATTTGGATTTAAGGTGGATCTAGCATGCGCAGGTTTGTGGTCTCTGTGTGTACCTAAACTGAAACTCTGTCACCACAGTGAGAGGGATACCAGGAAAAGAGTGGAAAGCTGGAGGGGGGAAGGGATGCAATTAGCCCTTCCACGCAGCTAGATACCTAAGATTTCCTAGTGAATGGAATGAAAAATATTTGAAAGATATGGCATAATGAACTAAGGATCTCAAAGCTCACATCAGTTGCAGATTAACTGGACAGAGGCACGAGGCAGCACAGTCTTGATCCTGTGTCACTGAATTTCGTAGGGGTTTTTCAATTTAGTTCAATGGATGCAGATTGTGAGAGGGAAGGCTGGGGAATAATATAGTCTCTCTTCCTCTCCTGAAAGCTAACATTTCCGCTAAGTTCATACAAAACTAACAATCTACATAAGAAATGAAGAAGGACCAGATATACATAGGAACATGGAGAAGAAGACAAAGAAGACAAACAACAGGAATCTAAGCAAAAGCAGTCTTGGGGATATGCGGCCAGGATCCCATTACCTGAAATCTGTTCTGACTTTTATTGTTATCTGTGCAGGGGTACTGGAAAAGAAAAAAAGGGGCCCAAATCTTAGCATCTGCTCAGGGTGTCCTAGACATCTATAGACCGCCTCTGAACCTGAGCTACAGGAGAAATGAGAAAAACGGAATGAGAAAGTGTTATGCATCACTTTAACTACATTACACAAAAATTGTACTAACGAGGCAGGTTATAATTTCATTTGCAATTGTACAGACATGAACAAATCTTGTGAGCTTCAGTTCTTTATGCATTTGTAGCTTCAAGGCTTTCCAATCTGTATAGATGTGCTTACCTTTGTACCAGATGAAACTTAAATGAGTTGTTTATGTCACTAAAACCTGAACACCTTGTTCCTGAAAGGTGAAAGAACGTTCTCTGTTACTCCTTGCCAAACCACACAATTATTCCTTGGTGTCAAATTATCTGACTGTGCTTTACTTCTCCTTACTGTACCTTCTTTATTTTCCTTGCTGACATCTTTGCAATGTGGTTAGTATATACATAAATCAACATTGTTTTGCACAAACGGTTTCTATAGAAAGCATGCATTGCCTTTGTTTTTCTTGATAAACTACAAACTTGGGCCTCTGATGTGACCTATAATATTAAATCCTTACACTTGAGCTGTGATCAGATTACAGGGAAGTATCTGTGCTGTAATTGTTCTCCTATTCCTAACTTCAGTGACTAATATTGTAAATCTATCTACATTTATTTTAAGAATACCTGAAAGATATGTCAAACTTTAGATATGCTACACAAAGTTATCTTGAGAATTGTCCAGTTATGCCACCTGCAGTTTTTGCCTGTGATAGAAATGTCTGTCTGTGAAAAATATCTCTGAATAGAAAATCACTCTTGAATCGTAATGCTAGCAGCAATGATTGCTACACTAGTTAAAGGTCATAACCATCAGAAACAAGGAATTTAGCCTTGCCCTTTTCTTGTTAACTGAACAGTAGAGATGCATTTACATAACTTATAAACCAAGGAAATTGAAGAGGAATTTTCTATTAAACCCCTGACTGCTTTTTTTCCACAGAAAGTCTTAACCATGCTATTTGAAGACTTGGAAAGCTAAGGTCACTTCAGCCAAAAAAAAATTAATTACTACTGCAATGATGGCCATTTTATTTTGCTTCTTTTTGACTGGAAGCTCCTCTATTCTTCTCTGCTCCTTTTTCTTTTATGGCTTTTGGCTAGCAACTTTGGCTTCATTTGCTCTTACTCTCCCTGAAGTAGCTCATTTTTCTTTTTTCTAGCCCTTTCCCAAGCCACTACCCCTCTTATTAATAGCAGCTATTCTGGTGTGTGTTGTTGGCTTTTCTTCCTAAGACCTCTTAATCAGCTTTCCCTTGTCCTCCATCGTTCAAATTGCTAAAATAATGCCTTATTTATCCTACTGTAGTCTAGCAGGATATTTATTATCCTATTGTCAAGACGATTCCTGTTACTTGTTCGGTACTATTCTGAGTCACAGTCACGGCCCTGCAAGCTGTAAAAGAAATGAACAGACTAGTGAATGGCGAAAAAAATATGTCGTTCAAACTTAAGCCAACCTTATTTTTTTTATTTATTGTAATTGGTGTAAGAGAAAAAGAAGGTGAAGGCATAGCTGTTGAATAAACAGCATATCTGGGCTACATATCCAGTGAATAGTTATCATTCTCCAGTTATTGGTAATTTTTGGACCAATTTGGCCATTAGCTTTAAAAAAAAAAATCCAGACCAACTAAACGTCAAAAATTGTTTTGACATTTTTTGAATAAACCACTTAATTTTTCTGGTTAGATATGCAAGTTGGGAGGAGTGTTTTATCTCTTTTCTTCCCTCAATTTTATATTCTCAGTTCAACCTCCCTCTTTGTTTACTTCAGAAGCCAGGAAGTATTTTGTGTATAATGAAATGCTATTTAAGGTTGAAGATATTATACTGCATTCAGATTAATTTCTCTTTCTAAGGAGAGAAAAATTTTCTGTTGCAGCACTTAAATCTTCCACTTCTGAAGTCAGAGATCTGCCCCTAATGAACATACCAATGAGTATTTCAGAAATTTATGATACGTGCAACATTTCAACAAGAAGGACTTGAAAAAAGCATGAAAGAAAAAAGGATTTGATACTAAAATCTCAAATAATCCCACATGTCTTTCCATACTACAGCTCCCTAAAGGCTTTAAAAATAAGACTTGGGTCTTGTTAAAAGGCTTGGAAAGCAAAAGAAAGACATCTTAGGGTCAAATAAAACGTTTCAGTGACTCTCAGTTTTGAATCATGGTATTTCTGAAAAGCTCCATAACAACACTTATTTTCAGACTAACTCAAAACACAGTTACTCACATAGTGAGGATAGAAAATTGTTGAAGTCTTTGTTCTGTTACTAACTCCTAGTAGCTATATAAATAGATCTGTTTACACATTAATTTTTGCAACGTGTGTTGTGTAAAATACAAATAGTATCCTCCCTCATATATTTAATCTAATATGTCTGAAAGAGCTATCAAAACAGAGTAATAACATAAAGGGTCAAGTTTCATAGCCACCAAGAACAACACGATGCAAAATACAGATATACTTGGCACCCTGGTATATAATTTCAATGACTTGTTATTTACTTTAAGTAAATTATTTACTGATCTTTCATTATGAAAAACTTCCCAACCTAGCAAACCCAAGATCGGTTGGATGGAATGAGGCATCAAAAAACTCTTTTATGAAGTGAAAGACTTAGATGAATTGAAGGTCCTATGAACTGATTTGCCAGGATCTGATACCTTGCTGGTATCTGCCATCTCATTTTAAAAATATTATGTTTTTGCATTCCTAATTTCTCTGAGAAATTCAACTTTTTAGAGACTGGAGCTGACAATACCAGCAGGTAGGAAATTTTTGGACTCTGATCTGTGCTGAAATGATTGTCCAGTTGGGCAGATTCAGGGCTTTTTGCCTTTGCAAAATTTATTATACTTGGACTGCAACTGCAACATAAGAGAGGTGAGAAAGAAGATCTTTGCATGGAAGAATAATTGGTGAAAGTATAGGAAACAGAGGATAAGTGTGAAGGGAAGTGGAATTCTGTAGTAAATGATATTGGGATCTTTTTTGTTCAGTATATTCACAAACAACCTGGAAAGGGCAGGGAGCGATGAGATGAGATAGTTTGCTAAAAAACGTATTCACAATAATGAGGATGTGGGAAGGTGTTACACATTAGGTCAGAAAGATCTTCTGAGACTGAACGTCACATCAATAAAATGGCCGCCGAAAATCAGTGCACGTGATGCACATACGTAGAAAGAAAGAGTCCTGACTTTGCACATAGACAGATTGATTCTGAACTGATTGTTGCCACTCAGGAACAAGATCTTCTTCCCACCGCAGACAACACCATAGAAGCATCAACTCAACGCACTGTACCATTTCAAAAAGCAAAGTGAAAGTTAATAATTAGCAGGAAGAAAGAGCATAAAGCAGAAAAACCCATCATACCACTACATAATTCCATAATTAGTCATCATCATTAAAACTGTGTGGTTCTGATTCCATCCATCTCTAAAAGTATACCACAGAACTGAAAAAATTAATAGAAGGGCAACAAAGATAACCGAAACGTCAGAGGGAAAAATCAAATGAACATCTATGTAAGACAGGACTTTTCATCCTGGAAAAAATATGTCTGAATGGCGATACGAGGTCTCCAAAATCATCAGAGGCATAGACATAGATTTAGAGAGCAATCACTGTTTCTTGCAATCGAAACAAATGGAAAGAACCTGTATCAAATGGAAGAGGCTCAAAACAAATAAAAAGAAGTGGTTGTTCAGGCAATATGAAGCATCTTTGCTGTAGGTTGCTGTGGACAGGTTTGAGCAGGGTCTGGACTAACTCTTGGACTAGAAATCCTTTGAGGAATATTTAATATAGAATATAGAAACCACAAATGGCTCAAAAAGTCCTAAGCTGCAAATGGCTTTAAGACTACAGAAGTACCCCGAAGTATTATATGCTTGTCCTACTTTCATTCTCTTCTCTAGATAACTGCTTTTTGCTGCTGTTGGAAATAGAATACCGGAATAGATGAACCTTTGGTCTCATCCCATGCAGCTATTCTTATGATTTTCGCATTGCTATCCTTTTCTGACTTGGATAGTTGAGCTGAAGTTTGGAGGCCCTTGTATGTATTTTCTGTATTTTTGTCATGAGGTGAAATTAATGGAGAGAATTTTTAATACAATTTTGCCTAGTCACAGGAATGTATAAAGCCTTGTTTCCCCACACAGTTTACTTGCTCAGAGCTTCAAGACTCTTGCCGTCTTGCCCTGTAAGAGCACTTGCATCTGCAGCAGATGTAGGAATATGCAAGGTGCAAGACAGTAATATAGGAGAAATGACACACTGAAGGTCAGCACAAATTTTAGCTGAATCGTAAGGAATTTTATCTTTTCCCTTATTCAGCAGCATTTGAAGACTGCCCGTAACAGCACCGGGGTAACAGAAACAAGGTTTATGGGGAAGAAGCGCATTTCTGACTTGGTTAGGTCTGACTTAAAGTAAAAATGCCCAGTTTTAACTTGCTGACTGATTACTGAGGGTAATTTGAAGAAATTATTTGCTTGGAAATAACTAAAAAAACAGATCCAAGCGTACATTTCAAGACTGAATAAATGTGGAGATTGACATTTTAAAAAAGTTAAGAGAGCACAGTGTACTGCGATAGCACCTTTTAATTACAAGCACATATGAAAAACAAGCAGTTTATCTGGTTTTCTTCCCACATTTTCAGGATGCCCAGTCCTGCAACCGGTGGTAAAGGAATTGTTTTGACGCAATCACAAGTGCGAGCGGATGTTGGTAGGATTTATATTTTCAAGCTGCCTTAAGTTTACATGACTTCATGCTGTTTGGGGATTGAAACACGTTTGAAATGGAAAAAAAAAAAAAAAAGAAAGGAAAAGGGGAATAGGCCAGAACGTCTTCTTACCCACAGAAAAGAGACTTTGGAGACTCCGGTCACGGTAACCCTGGGAAACACCCCCCACACAGACACACCCGCCCCCGTGGCCGCCGCGGCTCCTTCCCTCAGCACGACTTCGTGGCTTATTAATGTCACTGATGCCACAGGCGGCGACGCCCGGAGGCCAGGCCTCAGCCCGGCGCCCGCCCACCCAGGCCGCGCCCTAACGGACGCCGCGCGCGGGCGGAACGCGGGCGCGGGGGGGCGGGAGTTGCGGGGAGCCCCCGCCGCAGGGCGCGGAGCGCCGCCGCCGCCATTGCAGCCCAACGGTCGCCGGCCCGGCCGAGCAGGTGGAGCCGCCTCGCCCGCCCGGGTAAGGGCCCGGCAGGAGGGGGGGGCGGTCAGCCGAGGGAGGGCTCCCGCCGCTCTGCCCGGCTCCGCGGGTCTCCCGCAGCGGCGGTAACTTCGCCGCGGACCGCGGCTCCTGCGCCCGGGCTTGCCGGGGCGGCGCGGGGCGCTGGGAGCCCCCGCGGGCCGGGCCGCCCCGGCGGCGGCGCCGGGTGCAGGTGCAGGTGCAGGTGAGCCTGCTCTGGGGCGCGGTGATGCCGCGGGGAGAAGCGAGTGGGAGAAACCGTGTCTGGAGGGGGAAAAAATTAAGAAAACAAAAAAAAGACCTTTGGGGTTATTAGAGAATAGAAAAGGTTTAGAAATCACCCCTCTCGCTTCTCTGTGTGTTTTTTTTTTTAATTTCTTTATTGTTTTGCTTGCTTTGATGGAGATGGACCCTCCTGTTGGTCTCGTCTGCACCGGGCATTGCAGGGTGACCTTTTCCAGCTGCTGTAGTAACAGCTGAAGTGCGGGTGCCTCACTGCCCACTGCTGACATGTTCACAGCGGCGCTGAGCTGGCCTGTGCGCAGCAGGGTCCGGTGCTGCTGTAGGGAGTCCCTGGCAGAGCAAGTTCCTCCTGTTGCTCCTGTCGCTGCTGAAAGTGGCCCGCTGCCAGACTTGGTGGCCGCTGTAGAGTCGTTGCAGCAGGCTCCTTGGGGGCTGTTTGCAGTCCCAAGTTGCCCAGTGTTTTAAGAATCCTTCTGTTTACACAAATAAGTATCTCTCTTTCTGGGTGACTACTGTGACTTGAGTCGAACTGCTGCTTATAAATCAGGTGGAGCTGGGAAATGTTCTTGTCACTGACTTTTTGTGACTTGCACCAATCTTCCCTTCCCTACAGGTTAGATAACACACGCTGGGAAAAGTAGAGTCTGTGCTGTCTATGGAAGCTCCGTATCGGAGAACTGCAGCAGGCATTGAAAAGCGGATATGGTCATGCATACCTGTAAGACTGATGAGAAAAAACTACACTATGTGGCTGTCAAAGATTTTCTTTTGCTGTGCATGAAACCATGTCTATGCTTACGTAGCCACTGTTCATGAATTCCTGTTAATGTGAATTTGTGTGAGGCAGCCAGACTGCCTGCCTAAAGTCAGGAATACGTGATACAACACAAATGCAGTGGGCTTTTTGTTTGTCTTTTTTTTTGTGAATTGTATAATGATAGGTGCTACTGAAAAAGGTAATAACTGAAGAAGTGGAAAAAACAAATACACTGGTATCTGAATAGAGGAACTGGTGACTTTAATGGGGGGAGTGGAAATCCTTTGCTATGCTATGTAATGAATAAATGTCATAATTCTGTGCGAGTTCATTAAGTCAAAACTGGAGCCATCGTTCCAGCTGAACGTAATGTATTAGTTGACTTAAGTCTAATTGAGGTCACATATAAATTGAAAATGTAACTTTTTTTTTCCGATTTGCTGTTAATATGGGTACATATTATGCGCCACAAATAATGGATTTATCTAGTGCTGTTGATTCAGCTCCTGGTTGCAAGACCATGCAGTGAGTGTATTGTCTGTTTCACTTGAAATTGAGAACGTTCGGGTAAATGAATTAAATTTTTCTTCCATTCCATTGACAAGCATATAGGTGAAAAGGGCAGGGTTTCCCTTGTTTTGGGAAGCAACGATTAAAACTGTCTCTTAAGGATTTAAACCTGCTGATCTTGAGGTCATTTTATTTGGTGAACATCCTCTGAGGGTACCTGACAGTTGTCTGTTACATTATTCTTACCTCAAACTTGTTCAAGAGCTTCCTCAGAACACAAACATAAGCACTTTGCGCTCTCTCACCCACACTCCCTTCACCTGCTGTTCCTGTGATTTACTTTTCTGTGGGCTTGATCTGAGAGGTGTTGAACCCTTGAAATACTAAGCCCACCAGGGCAGCCAAGAGCTCTATTCAGTCATTGGAGAAAAGAAAAAACATTGTTCCTGTGCTGGTAAACTTTTCCAAGCTGCTCGCCTTGCGCTGCCCTGATGGAAGGCAATGCAGTTCAGTGTAGTTCCTCAGATTCCTTACTGCCTGGTGGTTGCTGTGTTCCCACTCTTCTGCTGGAAGCCTCTAGCTGCTTATCTTTATTGCTATTGTTCGTACTTGGATAACAGTAATTTGTGTTATGGTAATCTATCTGCTCCTGTCATACAGAAGTTTTCAGAAGAGAGATTTTTAGACCACTTTGTACAGATAGCAAACACGCAACCAATATCCCCTTGTACTGATATTACTCATAAAACTGTTGTGCCAACAATGAGCTGTCCTGATCGTTGATATTGGCTTAACGGATTATGACTTGGAAGCAAAAGCGGGGGAATACTTCCCTGTCTGTTTTTTGTGCTTTCACAAACGGTATTGTCCTGGCATAGGTGCTCATTATCCGCAGCAGACACTCCAGCTGGAACAGCTGGACATTGGTAACTGTTTGTTAAATTTTAGTTATGAGTGTCTTTAGTTCCCTTTTTCTGCATGCCCCATTACTACTCTGACTTGCGAATCCGGTCAAGAGAACCAGCTTAAGCAAGATAGTGTGGAAGTATGTCGGCAAGAACTTTGGAAGCTTAATTGTAACTGCATGTTCTTATGTCATAGATGAGACAGTTGTGCGGTCGGCCAGATTAGTTCTGTGTGTGTACTTAACACTGAATCAGTGTGTTAAGACTGTTTGGAGAGATGCTGGATTCATTTCCTGTTCAGTTTGGTTTAGCATTTGTGGGATTCAAAAATATTATAAACTTTGATTTTATTTTTTTCTTTTTCTGTCCTCACATTCCTTCTTCTTTGTTCAGGGATATGTTCAGAGATTTGTTGTGATAGGGACACAACAAATGCATCTTTCGTTTGAAGCTTCTCTTAACTGATGGGAAAAAATATTTCTGAAATTTGAAAACATTCTCTCTTTTAGGAGAATGATGCCTCCCTTGGGACCTTGAGATTTTCTTTTTGTTTGTTTTTTTCCTCAGCCGAGTAACCCGCTTGAGGCTCAGTTTATTTCTTTCACAGGCAAATGTAGGGTCTTTTGTGTCTCCTCTAGCTCTTTCCGGCTCATCTTCATATTAAAGTCCTGGACTCATTAATATATCAAGCTTGGTGTTCTCCACTTGGCACAGAGTTCAGTAATCTAAGCTCTGATTAGCGGTGTTGCAGATGTGAGTCAGTGTATAGGGCAAAGCACTGACTTCTCATCTCTATTAAGATGACATTTGTATTTGGGGAAGTATGTTCATCACATCATCTTAATGGCAGTGTATCTGGCAGGTCTGTAGACTGCCTTGGCAAAGAATTCACAAACAATTATCAGGAATGCTAAAAGTCTTGAAAGTGCTAATATCACAAACGTTTCTTGACTTCCTGCATGTTCTAAAAATAAATGTTTTTATGTTTAGCTGGAGAAGAGAGTTGAGCTCTAAGTCCCTGCTAGTTGCTGTCCTTCTTTCTGTGAAGTCATGAACTAGTCTTTTGGTCCAGTTGAAACAAAAGTATCCTGAAAACATTTAAGATGTTCCCCTTACTAAACACAAGAGTTTCAGTTTGGTTTAGGTAAACTGGTACTTTATTCTAGTAAAGAGTCAGCTTTCCTCTGCTTGCGCTACGTGTTCTGTTTCAGTATGACTTCATAAAATTAAATTTACATTTGATTCATGGATCCATCAGTACTGCACCTGATACTAGAGATGTTGGTGCTTAGCTCCTCCCAGGTAAAACTATTTATCGGAGGCCCAAAACCTCTGTGAAGAGAAGATAAAAGTTGCTTCTACGGGACTAGCAGTTTTTGTGAGTAAATATTGTAGTCTGGGAAAGGAGAATGAGATGTGGCCTCCTTCAGATGAGCCACCAGCATTCAAGAAGTAATATTGGTTGGTTGTCTGAAGCCTTACGGGCTGGCCGAAACAAATTTTAGCACAAACTCAGATGAGTAGTTTGTGCTGGTCTTGAGGAGGGGAGGGATGGGCTGAGTCTCACTGCTGTTGAGGAAAGAGAGTTTGAACTGGAGAATGTTGGCTCAGTGTGGGGCATTTTGTGGCTGCCTGTTGGGAGAAGTACCAAATTCTTTCCTCCTTTCCCCTCCCAGCTGTGCTGCCATCATCACTTTCCAGTACAGTTTGTGTGAACAAGGGGAGCAAAGGGGAGGGTAAACAAGTATTTCTTACCCTGAGAGAAGAAGCACATAATTTATCCTGAGGAATGTCGGGGAGTGCAGGGAAAAAGCTTGAGAACTGTTGCACTAAACTGACTTTCGTAGGCAAAGAGAAAATACTTTCTGTTTGGTCAGAATATCACTTTCTCTCTTGGATTTTTAGAGTGACAGAAAGAGCAAATTCTGCTCTCCTGTGCTGTTAATTCTAAAATATCCAGAACTATTTGTTATGAGTGGATTTATGCCTATTTTTCTGTATTACAGTTGCTGAACTACTCCTCTATTTCTCTTATTTTTCTCCAGATAGGAAAACGCCTCTGTACGTGTGTGTGTGTGGGGTGGGGTGGGGGGTTATAGTCTCTCCTCAGTGACTAAATTTGTGTTGGCTTAGTTAGCCCTGTTCTGAACATCTAACCTGACTTCTAAGCCTATGATCATTGTCATTAATGGATCTTATAGTAACCAAAGGAAACAGGGTAGATCCAAGCACTGAGAATGGGATACTTTAAATAGGTTTTAGGTGGAACTTAAGTGACTATTTTGGATTCAGCTAACACTGATAGATTTACACGTGCTCCTTTCTTTAAAGACTTTTTTTTTTTTCCTTGAAGCCCTGTTCAACCTCTGGGGAAGATTAATTTTTCCTTTATTTTTTATGTAAGAAGTATAGAAAACTGAAGTAACACACCTGGCCTCATGTAGAGTTGGGTAGTATGTTCCGAGACGATCAGAATGGGTTTGTAGTATTGAAAATCCTGGTGGTTAGGTAATGTGACCTATACGATCTGTCTTTAGGAGCAGATGTGCAGTTCAGTGGACAAGCAGGTGGAATTCATTGCAGCTCTTTTCAAGACGGTTCTTGTTTGGGAGAAACAATGTCTGCTTTGAAATTTGTGTAGTATCTTTTTGAAGGAGACTTCCTAGTAAGAAATATTAGTCTATCTGAAATAATAGTGTTTCTTATTAGACACAAAGAATCGAATCTCTGTATGGAATCTCAACAGGATCACTTATTGTAAAACACTGGATTCTGAAACAAGTAAGCAGTCTTTTTTTTTTATATCTGCATTAATGAAAATAATGTAACAAAACTATCATAAATACATCTCTAGGTAAGATGATTGAGTTAAGCAAATATATGCATATCTGCAGCATTAGAACCTAAAAAAGAAAATCAATTCTATTGACAAATCTGAAAATGAAGGGAAAAGTGTATTTAGTGAAAGACTATTTTATAATTCAATACCAACTTTGTTTTTGCAGAGGCAGCAGGATTGTGACTTGCACTTACATGATCAACAACTGGAAGAATGCCAAGTTCTAAAAGTAACTTGGTGTCATTAGATGAGGATGTTATAAATGACATTTCAGACTTGAGTGAAATGAAAATTTCAGATGAAAAAGGATCTATTGAAAAGAGCACAATGACTTTGATTGAGAAGAATGGCTATCATGACTCGATATACATAAACGCAGCTAAGATTTTTCAAGGCATTCATAACGAAAAGCCTCAGGATAGAATTTTGGTGCGGTATGGTGATGACACAGCATCTCCTATGCTGACTTTTAAAGATGAATATTCCCAGCGTGTATCTTATGAACTGGCTTTCAGTGCTCTAAAATGTAAGTAGAAAACTTTTCCAAGAATTGTCGACAGAAATGATGTAGCAGAGACAATATGTAAAAACAAAGCGTTTGTTTCTCCTTGACAGCAGACATTTGGAGAAGTTTTTGTTAGACTACTAGTTACTGTTAGACTATTAGTAGCCCTTAAATATTTAAATATTTCTAAGAGTTGTCAGTATTTTATGAAGTCAAACATTTGAAATCAACACTTTTTCCAGTGAAGGAATTATACTCATTTAGAACTGTTACTGCTTGTGATTGAATTTGCACTTTTTGTGTTACTTAAACTTTCAGCTTTGCTGATTTATAAGTTTCTATTTCTTTCTTACTTAGACTCTTGTAGATTTTGTAGCATAACTTGTACTTGTTCTTTTGCAGATCAAGATCTTCTTGAAAAAATACTGTTAGATAGCTGCGCTTACCCATGTCAGTCAATAGTAAGTAAATATTTTGATGAGGAAGTAAATGTTGTATTTTCTGAATTGATATATTTAGAATCTTTTCTGAGGATTCTGAGACATTCTCCATTTGTTATTTTAAACTATATGGAAGCCTTTGTTCAACTTGTCTTTCCTTGAAATACTAGATTTAAAATTCCAAAACATAAGCATTGAATTCCAAGTTCATACAACCAAATGGTCTTATGAAGTAGCTACATATGAAAATAGCCATATATACTACCTTTGATTTTTTTTAAAGATTGACTACGTCGAAAAGCCAGCATAATGGTGAAAGAAAACAGTTTTAATTAAGAATTCCAAAAACATCTTGATTTTTATCACATGCTCTTAATTTTGAAGAAAAGTTAGCAAGCTCGTTGAATGTAGCGTATTGATAGCTTCCCCATCAAGGAATGGGAGGCTGTTTATAAGCATTCCTCACTTTGAACCAAAGACTTTTCCAGTCAGTGTCTGGAAGGCTCTGGAGAGGTCATCAATGCCAGTTGACATTCTCATCCTCATCCTTTACCTTATGTCAATTAAAAGGACTGGGCAGTTAAAAGGGTTAAAAACCTGGCTGGACTTTATTCATGGAGGGCTTCCCTGGTACAGGCTGTCCTGGTAAGCACCTATTCTAGTCCTAGCATGTGAGTTTTTGAACAGATAGCCCTACCCTGAAGTGGCCAGGAAGGCTGTTACAACTTAGAAGCGCTGGAGTTGTCTGATTTTGATTAGAATTAAGAGTCAAGCTTCTGACCTGAGGCTGAAAATTTAAACCTAATAATTCTACCTTGCTTTCTGTGTTAGTATCACTGAACACAAGAGAAAACAAGCTTCCTATTTCAGTATTTTACCGCAGGTAGGAGGTGTTAAAATGTCAAGTTAAATCTAGATATGATGCAGAATGTTAGAGTTAACTGGATTCACCAAAAGAACAGAGCAATATACTTGGTCTTATTTTTGTTTGGATTTATGCCTCCATGCTTTTGGGAAGAATACAGCACCTAATTGCTTATGTCCTGAATGCGCATGAAAAAAATTTGACAAGATAGGTTTCTGGTATGTAGACTGTGTTTATAATGTTTTAATGTAAAGTTATCATCAGCTATATTGTCTGTAATTTCATGTAAAAAGTGGAGATTTACTTCAGAAAATGTAAACTTTTGCATATTCAATGCTTGGTGTTACATAATTAAGGTTAAGTCTGATAATTACGCCAGACTGAAACTGCAAACTGTTAATTTCATATTAAGTTGTCTGAAGACTAGCATCTAAGCTTCAGCATCTACATGAAATGAGCACTGTCACAGCATATTGAGTTGCATCAGGATCCACGTAGGAACTTCTGTAATAGCATTCAGCCTTACCAGACATGGATTTTTAGTCAGTCACTTGACTTCATGCTGGTAGCCAAAACTGAGCTAGAAGTCTGAGAGAGGACTTGCAACAAGTAGCATACTGAATGTGGAGCTGCCTAAGGTAGCCAGTAAAAATCCAAGCAAGTATCATTGTGTTTGGTAGACTTTCTTGCTCTTTGCTACCTCAGAAGAGAAGCCTAGATGAGCTTGAGGTTCACAGCCTGGGGGTTCCCCGTAGTTGTCAGTCCGTGTGCAGGCAGCTGATTTACTCTGTCCCTTAAGAAGTAGTTGGAGGAGACTGAAATACTGCCGACCTTTAAAGTTAGTTGTCTAAAGCATTAGTTTCCAAGGTACTAGATAGGTTGTTTGTGAGGTTCTTTGGTGTTCTTTGATTCTCTGCTGCTGGGAATTAAAAGGTTCAAAGAAACTAGGAGAACCCATAGTAAGCTGCCTGCAGTGTATTACAGAATCACAGAATCGTTTAGGTCGGAAGGAACCTCTGGAGATCATCTAGTCCAACCTCCCTGCTCAAGCAGGGTCACCTAGAGCATATTTCCCAGGATCACATCCAGACGGGTTTTGAATATCTCCAGGGAAGGAGACTCCATTTTCTCTCCAGATCTCTCCAGATTCTTACCTGCTCAGTGATGTTGCCCATGAGCCAGGAAAAGTCGAGGAGCAGAATATTAGAGATTATGGTCCTTCTCCAGCAAGTTTTGACACCTGACTTCTGCACACTTGTTCTTACAAGGTGGTTTGAACTCATGTTTTTCCGCTTCCCAGGAGAGTATCCTAAACAGTCCTGCAGCCAAGAGTCCTTTTCTGCTTTTCCTCTCGGTTTGGTACTCCCTGTTGAATGGAATGTGTGAGTCTTGCCCCAGTTTTAGTGAATACAAGAGCAAGTGTGCTCCTACTTTAGAGATCAGGGCTTCTGAAGAGACAAGGGGGAGGTTTTTGGGTTCTGGCTTGGTTCCTCTTGGCTTTACATTAAATGATGCTTTGAATAAAATAAAGAATGGTACTCTGTGCTTTTCTTTCCAGCTATGTGCCCATGTCATTGGGCAAGAAGATTCATGCTCCCTTTCTGTCCCTAGGACCTGGAAAACATGGAGTGAACCCCATCAGGCAAAAGAGAGCATTGAACCCATGTTTCATTTCCTGGGCAAACTCTATTGTATATGAATATTGTACTTACTCTAACAACAAAAAGTCCAACATACTCAACATAGTTCCCTGTTTTGACATGAAAAGAAAATCTAGAGCTGGTAGTGTAGTCCACTGTTGAGTGCAGTTTAGTCATCAGTGACTCTGAAAATGACAAGATGAATTTGAACGGATGTTATTTGTGGAGATTGTGTGTATGCAAATGATCTAACACTAACTGAAGATTTTCAGCTGGTTTTTGTAAGGAAGTGATACTTTCATGGTCACATTTTGTGTTTGGTTGTACATCCCTAATAGTTTGAATTTTCTAGCTAATTTCAGTTAAATTTACCAGAAGATAAGAGTTTTCAAGGGTATAAGAGCAGTTGGAATGTCATGAAAAGAGGTAGAGGAGAGTAACTGCAATGCTAAGGAGATGCTGCCTCACGAGGCAGCATTTAACATCTTGCCCCATTAAGAAGGAGATGCTGTGTATTTTCAACCCTTAGACGTGGTAAACAGATTTTATGACTGTCCCAACCATGGAACTGTTTGAGCTTGTCTGTTACTAGGTACACAAGAATCCCACAAGAGACAAATTGGTAGACAATAAGTTTTTGTTACTTTAGCTTTAGCTGTTCATGGAACTAATTTATGTAGACAAAATAACTAAATTTAAATTTAAATTTTGATAGTGTTAAAAATTAAGATACACTGTATTATCTGTAGGAGTAAGATATTTGTAATATTGATAAGCTAAATAACTCTAAAAATGTATATTAGTTTTTAAAATATTCACTAATGCGCTCATGATGAACTGCTTTCCTATTATTACAAATTCAGTCTCATTGGGATTCCCATGCCTTTCACATGGGAGACTGCTCTTGGTACAGATCTTTTTGCAGGAGCAAGGCATGCTTTGTGTCACTTTCTATATCCGGTTGTTTTCCTATTGCAGCCAGATGAATTAACCAGCTTGCTTGTTGTGATGCTTTATGACCTACAAGACCGAAAGTTTCAAGCCCGAGAGATTGTTGATGAAGAAGAACCTGTAGCAGAAGTTCGGAAAATAGAGCATTATCTATACAGGTATACATGCTCACAGTTTATTTGTTCATATATATTAGTCGAATATGGATTTTTATAACGAATGCCTTTTTTAAAATTGTGAATATTAGAGGTATTTTTCATCCTGAAATTTTCTTTGTTTGTGTTTTTTTTGTTTTATTTTTAATGAGAACCTAGTTGGAAGGGAAAGTGTCATATTCCTATAGTTAAGAAAAGTATAGCTAAGATGGTTAAGAAACCATCTTTATATTGTGGATTGTTTTACTGGAAAAGAGTGTCATATTTTGCTTTTTTGAAACTTTTTTCATACAATTTTAGAAAAGAAAAAATAAAATATTCACTACGTATAAATAGGAGCGTAATAGAACTATTGCTGCTGGATTTAGAATAGCCCAGAAAGTTCATGGATAACATCAGTGCTATGCACTTCTGAAGGGCAGTAAGTAATACACCTTGACAACTGAAGTTGCTCATGAGCAATTTTTATTTGCTTTGAAGTCTCATTTATCAAAATTATGCATAAATCTTGTGGGAAGAACAGACTAGAGATATTTTCTCTGACATTTTCACAGAATAATAAAAAACCCTGATTCCTAGTTGCCATAATGCTCCTGTTGTTTCTGTACGTATTTAGAGGTCAACTTTCTTCAATGCTCATTTTACATACACACCCACACACACCCGCACACACCCACATATATATATATATTCAGAAATGTAATCGTGTTTTGGGTTCTTTTTGAGCTTTCTGAGAAAACAGACACATTCAGAAGCTAGTCCCAAGTCAGAGCAGGAGTGACCTGTCATAATTCCTTTCATGTGTGTCTTTACTATAGTCTAAGCTATGTACTACTACCTTGCAACTATGGGTTGGGTGGGGCAGAAAGCATCTTGTAACTATTCACTTTCTGTAAGAGCTTGCAAAAGTGAGGCCTTGCTTTTGGTGATAATCTCGTAAAATAAATATTGCATGATAATAGCTTGTTTAAAAAGCTACAAAACTGAGTAAAGTTATGACTGTATATTGTAGTTTTAAGACCAAATTGGCAGCTGCACTAGCAAGATGTCGAATCAAACATGATGCTCTTTCAATTGAATACATTCTACCAGAAACCGTACGGAAGCAGGAACGAAGGGCTTCTGCTTTACCTTTATATGCTTGGATAAATACATTTAAAATAAGGTAAGTAACTTACTTAAAAGCTTAAATATTTTTGGTGTTACTTTTACATATAAAGCCATATACTATGCTACAAACTTGTTTTAGAATTTCCAGTAATTTCAGTTTCTTACTGGAAATGCTGTTTAATGCAGTGACATTGCCTTACGTTTTGTTTGTGGTTTTTGTATATTGCAGTAATAGTATTCAAAAACTGTTAACTGTGTGAAACATGAAAGAGTTTCTTGCTATTCTGTTTCTTATGTGAGTCTTTCAACAAGCAACTAGGGAAATCGGTTAGAAAAAACAATATGGGTAAATAAACTCTATTACAAAAAAAAAAAAAAAAGAGAAGACTTCTTAAAAGTAGACATATTGCTGTAAGCCATAAAATTGACCAAGGGTGTTGAGAAAGTTACAGTACTTAAAACTGATGTTTATTCTCTAATGTAACCTTGAAATAAAAATACGTTTTTTTTAATCCTTGTATACAGTGTGTTACTATATACACAACATGAATGTGTTCAGTTCTGTACTGATATATGAACCGTGCAAGGTTATCTTGTTACTCATTTTGTTACACAGGTTATTCATTTTTATGTTGTATTCAAGATTTTTAAAAATATTCTTGTATTGGATCAATGTTCTGTGCTTAGATTATAGGCTTTTCAAAAAAGAGAAGATGTCTTAGTTTTCTGGCTAAATTTTGCAACCCTTAACTAAGATTGAGTGCATTAGTTGACTGAAAGTTGCTATGTTAACCCTGTGTTTAATGTTAATATAAGCTTCTGTCACTGTCTAAACCTACATTTCAGCAGAAGAGTCTTGATGTATATCACTTCAAACCTTTTCAATATTTGAATTGCAAACCTCACCATTTATGCCTTTACCTTTGCACAATGATTATTTCAGAGATCAGTCTTTAAATGCATTGGCAAGCTAGGTTACATTGAAAGCAATTGAAAGAACCAAGCTGTTCCAGCTGTAAATTTGCTACAGGGTGACCTGAGCATGTGGGCATTTATGTTCTGATGCCTTGAATCATTTTCTGGATGCACATACCTTTCTTCATTTATTTTATCAGACTTACTAACTTTGAACCAGAACTTAGAGCCTAAAATAGAGTGAATCCCCCTCTGCTTTGGCAGCACATTTCTTTATATATATGCACATGTTTTAAAAAAAAAAAAAAAGGCAAAAATACAAATCTTCAATATATATCTTATTGCTTAACAGTATTGTATATTTAACGGTCAGAGTTGTATGTTAACAGCCTTCAAGACGTTTTCAGTAATTTGAAGAAGAAGGGATTCACAAGAGTTGAATCCATGTCAGACTTCGACCATTATACTTACTGTATGGACCAACACTGCCATGATGTATTGGTTTTTCCTTCCTCTCTTAAAGAAGACCTGCTTAATTTAGATCTTTTTGCAGATTACAAACTCTTACTACAGGTGAGTTGATGGCACCCCTGAGTGAGGTATCTTAATATGATCTGCAAACTCTAATAGTGCTCTGTATTAGAATCAGGTCAGGTATTGTGTGACTTTCCTATTCAATCAGTCTGGCAAGAACACATTCTCAAAAGTTCCTGTTTTGTTTTGTTTTTTTAATAATCAGAAGGCTAGAAATTGATTCACATATTAAATTTAATATGCAAATGTTAATGCTTAGAATTGATAACCACAATTAGTAAGATGTTTTGAATTTACATTTAATTCTGAAATGGTTGAAATAAACATCAAAAGTGGCCGAGACTGTCTCACTTCTGAAAATATGAGGAAAGTTTCTGTGTAACTCCATACATTACTCCCAGTTTAGTAGATAACGGCATGTTATCTACTAAATATTATCTAATATTCATAGTATCTCTTCCTCTGCAATTAACGTATTTGTGATGGAATAATGATGTCTCTTCATATTTTATGCAATGTGGTTCCTAAATCTCCTTTAAGCCCGCTGGCCTCTTTCATGAGTGGGGTCCCTCTAGGAAGGTTATCCAGAGGTTCCTTTTGTAGAGTACAGGTGGTTTGGAGTAACCTTGGAATGACACTCGACGAGGAATTCTGAAGTGTCTAAAGATTCTCGAGTCCAAGGCAGAAACATTCCAAAGAGCATTTTTACTCACTGCTTACCATTTTCTGGAAACTTTAGCCTCAAAATTTAGTACCCAACGTACAAATTAATTCTAAGTATCTCATTTCAATATGTATATTTTGAATAGACGATCAACAGAAAAGAACTCTGCATGAATGATTCTACATGAATAAATTCCAAATATTACTGTTTAAGAATCCTCAAAGTGAGGAAGCAGAACCCTCAAAATCTCCATCCCTGTCTGGAGGGATAGGGAAGTGTTTGAAGGACCTAAGTGGTATACCCACATTAACGTTACCATTTAGGGAGGTGATACAGACTTACTTCTTTTCACCTATAGATTTTACCTTTTCTTGGGCATTAGAGTTAGAATTAAATTTAAATTTACTGAATTTGCCCTAATGTTTGTGGGGTTTTTTTTGTCTATTAGCAGCTGTCCATGATTTTTTTTCTCCTCTCCTCTTTCCCATTTGTTATGAAAAAAAAAAAAAAGAAATACTTTCCTAATTTGGGAATTGATATTACTTGTAGAAACCAAATTAGTTGGCCAGCTTTAACTTTTTATGTCATTTTTTTGTAGGATAAGTCTCGCAGCCTTGCTGTACATTCTGTGCATGCTATGTTGAATACAGATGATGACGTTGTAGTGGCTCACATGGGTTCCCGTCTGACTGTTGCCCATATGTCAGTGCTGACAAATCACAGCATGTCCAGAATTTTTGTTTGTGGTGTAAAATCTCCAGCAAAAGAAGCTGAACTGAGGAACTTGTTCAGGCACATGGGATGCAAAAGTATGTGTTAAGCAGCTGGTATGCCTAAAGTAGTGTAATATAGATGACTGTGATATCTATGACTACGACAAAATTATGTCACAATTCAAAGATTCCTTGTTTGAATATTTGGGGAGGGCAGCAACAACTTATTTTTTGTAACGAAGTGAACTAACTCTTTGGTTACAGTCAAGTTAATCAAAGGTTGCAGATTATCCATGTCACACATACAGGCTTCTGAAATATTGGGGTGAAGTCCTCCATGGAAATAGTTAGACGGAGCAGCTGGTGCCTGGGAACTTTTGGGTCCGTATATTTGGTGTCTTGGCTGTTGCTTTCAGTCTGATTTTCAGCTGTTTCTGAGAGTGCTCATCTAAAACCCATGCAGTTATCTGGCTTATCCAGAGGACACAACTGGAGCAGAATGCACCAAGACTCTGGGGATCCCATTAGCAGTCTTTTCAGTGGAAGATGCTAAGGTCTAGTGCCTCAATCTGTTTGAAGTCAGTGGGACTGCCCCTGGTGGATCTGGGCCTAACAGGCTCTACGGAATTTTGTCTAACACCGCTGCGTATTCAACTTTGAAATTGTGCAGGCTTGCTAACATGTGGAACTATTGAGTTTTTCCCTTTTTTCAGATATTCAGTTGTTACATGAAGACTTTACTGAGATTGGACCAACGGACCAGAGACTGCAAAAAGCAAAAGTTATTCTGCTTCTGCCACAATGCTCTGGAGTGGGTGTTGGCAATCCAATAGAATTTATTTTAAATGAACACGGAGGTAACTTTTGATACGATAGCCTACTTCATTCTTTCCGCAAGAGATAGCGTTCAAGTACTGTTGATCTGGACACCATAGCTGGTTGAGTAAATTGTGAAGCGAGCTTTTAATAAAAAGGTACAATTTTAACTACTGTAACACACATATATAATATAACTTGCACAATTCTGCATGTGTAATGTTTTGTAGTAGAAACTAGAGAAGGGAATAATGTATAATCAAGTACACAGATGATTTTTTCAACACAAAGTGAGCAAGAACATACTTGGCCCAGTTTAGAACACTCAGGAAGAAAACAAAATCTAGGTGGCATTCAAGAAAACATTTCGTAAAGGCAATTTCAGGTCAGTAGTTTATGAAGTTTGAGGGTGATTTGGGGGAGCAGACTATATATAGCCTTTCTTTTAAAGGAAAAAGACTATAGGCTGAACATTTATTCCAAGATACCATTGGGGATATAATTTTCAGTTGGTCGCGTTCCTTTATTGATTGCTTATATAACTTAAGTATTTTCTGTACAATTTTCATTAAATAAAAAACAAGTAAGAGGCAGTAGTAATTACAGATAAACTTGACAGGGAAAGAGTAAACATTTAGGCACTCCTTGGTATCGTTATTCATAAAATCTACCTAATCTAATCGCTGCTCAGTAATAATCAAGTCTGTTACCAAAGCATTTTCTGCAAGCAGCTGAATTTTAAGATACTAGTAGAAGTTGTATTAAGAAGTGTGTTTACATTTACAACTCTTTGCATTCAGATGCAGGATTGCTTAGAGACCTTTTCCAAGGATCTGTATCTGAGGATAAACTCAGTATCCTTGCTGAGAGGCAGCTTGAAGAGTTGATGCATGCAATGAAATGTAAGTGTATTCACTCGGATTTCTGAAAGGATGTGGTACTATCACTTCCATTGTACTATCACCAGGTTTTTTGTAGTGGAAAAATACGCTGATGACTCTGTAAGTTAACAGTAATTATGTAACTAAAACCCCTATGGCCTCGTAGTCACTAGCTATCAATATGATAGTCTTGAGGCTTTTTGTAGAGAACTGGCCTACTGGCTTAGTCATACTCTGTTTTGGAAAAGTTTTAAATATAGTGTGACTCCATTTTCAGTGATCTTATTGCTGTCGCTTTCTTTCTCCCTCCTTTAGTAGCTGTGTGAAAACAGACTGGATGCAGCCCTGAGTTTGTGCTGAAGTCTGCAAATATTTGAAAAGATTTTAACTATTAAAAAACATTGGAGAGTGAATACTTATGCATGTAGGAGAGTATGTAGGAGAGTATGTTTCATTGGTTAAAATGAAATCCAAGCATAATTTTTATGCTGTCTTCAGCCCTTAGTAAACTACTTTGTATATTTTAAGAACTTTAAGAGTGAAAATTTTTTTTTTTCATTTCTGTAGTTAACAAAGTACAAGCTATTGTTTACTGCACTTCTTCAGTTTACCCAGAAGAAAATGAACTAGTGGTGAACAAAGCACTGGAATCTGGAGTGGAAGGAAATAAAGTACAACCATATAGGTATGGAATGAGCAGTTCTATCTATGGAAGAATTTCAAGGATAAAAAAAAGTTGATACTTTCAAGATATTTTTTCTGGTTTTTGCTAAATTGTATTGGTTAAGCATTTATTAGCATTTACTTCAGCTTTTTAAAGTGTAGTTGTGAATGCATTTATCCTGAACACAAGGCTCTTTCTGATCTGTTCCACACTCCACTGGGAGCCTTTCCTTAGGAGGAGGGAAAAATAACTGTTGGGATGGCTTTATGTAGCTGCTGAATGGCAACCACCCCAAACTCTAGTTAGCTCGATCTCCTACAGGTGCTGTATTTGGTATTCAGCATCGCAGACAGGGAATGAAAAAAATCTGTTTCACACATTTTCCTCTGAAAAACAAAACCAAACGGAGTCCTTTTACCTTATAATCAGCTAAACATAATATTTTAAACTTCATCAACTTTCTAGATTTGACATAATATAGCATCAGATGCTGTCTTTCGTATAACTAGGTCTATCTTTTTGCTGGATGTAGAGAGTGCTAATTTATATAACATAGTTTTGAGCTTGTGTTTGCATATGTGGTTGATCTGTTAATGCCTCATGAGGGCTGACTCCTTCATTCTTAACTCGGAGTGGAAGTAAGAAAATTTTCGAAAGAAACACGTTCTGCCTTGTATTTCTGCTTTTCTGCAAGGGGGAAATGTAATCTATGCTGTATCTTGAATGAGCGAAAATATTAATGAATTATATATACAAAAAATAAAATGCAATAATTAAAAGTTTACCCAAACTGAAAAAGCAAACCTAGTGCTGTAGTCGATTTGGTACAATAAATTTCATATCTTTGTGCAATGAGAAAGATGAGATCAGTTGATGTAAGTTGTACATTGAATCCCAAAGTTATTTATTTGTGGTGTGGCTTCTTCAGGACACAACTCAGAACAGAAGGGACATGAAAGAAAACAGCTTTTAATATTCCAGTAAGTTAGCAAAAACATAGTAATCTTAAATACTTCTGTTACCCTTTTGTAAGCGGACATACTTCAAATTGTAGCATAATTCTTATCCTAGAATTATCTGTCTTGCATTCCATTAACATTTAAAATAGTTTGCTGCTGCTTGTCATTCCTTTTGATTATATGAGAGCACTAAGTAGTATCCTCTTTACTTTTTCATCTAATCTTTTTGTTCCCATCTGAACCAGGGATGAGGGGAAAGCACCACTGATTGATAGGGAATAACGTGATGGTAAGCTTCTGATACAAAACTACTGCTTTCACACCGGCAGTAGTTTTTAAAAGAGAATGAAGCTAGTTTAAGATAAAATGGAAACTAGAAGCCAGGAAACTTGCTATTATGCTCTCAGCTTCTAACCTAGAGTAACCAGTTCCAAAGGAAAAAGAAATCAAGTCTTAAAAGTACGAGAATAATATAGAAGAAAAGAAACCTCTGCTGCAGGATTGCTAGCCCCTGCATTCAGATTAATGACTTTGGGAGGACAGATTAAAGTAACGGAAGAGCTTATGTAATCATGACAGTTCTATATGAAAAATATATGTATGTGAAAATAAAAATAGCAAATTACACAGTATTCTCTTTAAAGTTGCCTCCAGTGAAAAATGGGATGAAACAGTTGGTCCTGGCTTGTACGTAGATATAGAAGTTCATTACAAGATGCAGGTGAAGAGAGTGTATGTTGCCAAAAGCACAGGAGAATAATACTGTATGTTTAGATTGAGCGTTATCTTTGATAATGTTAATGACCTGGCCATCCTGAGGAAAAGGACTGTGTTAATGTTTTCTTTAAAAAAAAAGGGGGAGGGGGAGGGGTATAATTCAGTGCATTTAAATTTCTTAGGATTAAAATGGTAAATGCTAACTATGGCCAAGTCTAAAAACTTTAAAAAAGGAGGAGTTACGCATAATCGTAAGAATCGGTAAAGCATACTACATCTTTCTTGCAAATCACTGATGGAAAAGAGCAATCTGCCAGAAATTTTGAGCTAGCTGTGATAAAATCAGGGCAAGTCTTGCCAGTGACACAGTGCTAGTCCAAAAGTGTCTGTGGACTCCTACTGTCACCTGTGTTTTCCTTTGGGATTTGAAATTCTGTGAAGTCTGTCGTTTCTTGACCTCTGTGCAGCTGTTAGTGCATCGGTAGAACCAGAGGGCCCTTGAAACATAACGGTTTATGATTTATTTGGACATAAATAGTACAGAAATTCATCATTTACGTAACAGCATTTATTAAAAAAAAAAAAAAAAAAAAAAGAGTTTTTTCAGGAGCTTCCCCCTGCCCCAAAAATCCTCCACAAAAAGTTTCCCAGTCCAAGACTGATTGAACTTCAAAAAATGATGATTCCAGAATCAGTTCTTCCTTCATTGACATGCGTCTTGGATGTTTTTGTGCATAGTCTTGCTGTAATAAAGCTGCTGATAACCAGTGTAAACAGCGCAGTAATAGAATACCATAAATAAATAAAATATATTAGTGAGCTTATGCTTGTCTAAGATGAAAGCTCAAGCCTGTTAGGCTACATGTATTACTCGTGACTATGCATTATGCTCTTTCCTTAGGATTATTCAAGTAATTAATTTGACTAAAAGAATACAGGATAGAAGGAAAAACTATGTTACAGAATTCCTGGCCTCTGTGAGGGAAGGACAGGTTAGGGTAGTAGAACATCCTGCGTGATCGTCATAGCGCTACGTAGTATTAATTGCCTCTTCCAAGAAAACGGAGGGCTTTCAGGAAACTGATAGGCCACTCGGGCCGCTTGGGCTTAGCCCCTCTGTATTATATCTGTTGGACTTATTCTGTGTTGTTGGAGTAGTGCTGAACTAAATGAGGCTGTGCTGGAGCTTGGCCGGGGGGGGGGGCATACAGCTGGTCTTAAGGCTACAAAATTGTAATGTCAAACATGTACCCACTTTCTGAGCTGAGCTTATTCTAAGCATAGGTCAAACAGTTTATAGCAATGGCTCAACCCTGCATAAAGGTACACACGGTAAACATGCATACATAGAGCAGGGATGCCAGACCATTCATGCATTTCCCTTTGGTCTGATCAAATTTGAGTTAACTTCAGCATCGCTTTTCAGTCTCACCCTATCTGTTAAAAGGAGTCCTGGTAACAACAGTCTGTATACATAGGTCAGAGTAAAGTTTATCATGCCTTTTTTTTTTTTGGTTTGTTTTTTTTTTTTTTGAGTGGATAACTAGATCTGAAAGCAGAAATCTCCCATGTGCCATAGGCCATAGAGTTTAAGTCAGTCAGTCATGCCTGGGGTGGGGGGGAAACTATCTGCCCAATTAATTAGGATATTGGTTACAAATATTGAATAAACTTCTCCATAATCATCTTTGAACAAAGCTCTGTCTTGAGAGGCTCACTGGATCATTGAGTAGGGGTTGTATCTCAGAAGTCGACAGCAGTGTGGGAAGAATATGAGTAAAAACTGCATTAGGACACTTATTTCAGTCCTGCAACAGCTTTGTAGCATTTTAGTGGCCTTATGAGCCAACGTTTCTAATTTACACAAATTGCCATGTCTTTGAGGCCTGTTTAAAACAGCTGCAAACGCTGGAGTAGAGGGCGAACGCTGGAAAAGGGTGTTTCTTTCTGCCTCATTCATGCATTTCAAAACTGTAATTTGAAAATTGGAGCACCTGATGTTGATTACTACAAATAGGGAAATCTTTTTAAGCTAAGATTTTTAGCTTAAATGTATTAAGAGCATATACTTACTTATTAATTTAAAAATCAACATCTTTACAATCGTTATATAGTGCTTGCAGTGTTTTGAGGGCATTCCCCAACTTCACAGTTAATTTGATAAGCCAATTTGATTGCAGAAAGAATATAGCTGTTAATTAGGCTCATACAGATTTACTTCCTGGTGAATGGTTAACATATTCTAAAAAAGTGAATTCACGATTCTTTCTCGAGTTGCAGCTTTTTAAAATGAAGATAGGCTATGTAAAACTGTCATGGAAAGACACTACATTTGGAAATTACTGTTAGTATATCCTTGTTTGTTTATTTTTTCATCACTAAATATTCTGTTCTGGTCATTTGCTTGCTTTCTGCAGGCTCGTTCCTCCTGTTTTTCCTATTCACTGCAAATCAAAGGCTTCCACCGAATTTTTTTTCAAAATGGAACCATCAGAAATTTCCAATTGCTGCTTTTTAGCTATTCTAGAAAGAGAGGTAAGCTGAGAAAATTACCACTTTAAAACACTTCAAATAAAAGATATTGCCATTTTTCCACTAATGAATATATGAAATTGAACTTTTCTTTTTGTCTTTAACTGACTCCTCTTCAGTTATCTTAAACTGACTAAATAGTTGAGCAAAGCAGCAATTTTTCCAGAGGTAACTGCAATGGAAATATACAACTTCTGGAGTGTTATGCTGAGCACAGGTTTCCAACATGAGCCTTTTATTTTGTATCAGTTTGCAGTCAGAGCAATCTCTTGATCTAGAGCTGTCCTAGGAATGTTTTAGAGGAAGTGTATTGTTGCTGATTAAGAATCATGATAAATGGTGTCTGTTGAAGTTACTGAGTCTGCGTCACCGAGATTTGCTAGTATTTAAGCATGCAGTGTCACCACTAGGGATTAAGACCACTATAATTTGAATAAATTAGGTAAGCGTATGTTTCTTTCCAAAACTAAGGCATATGTAAATCTCACTTGAATGGTGGTGGACTTCTGCTGAGTAAATGGAAGTCTTGGTATGATTCCTGAGGAGAGGTTTTAAAGGAAGAGTTTACATCTCTGAGCATCAGTGTTTTCCTCTTGTGCCTGAAACAAGTAGGACTTTTTTCCACCAAAAGAGAGAGGAGGGATCTAGTTAGAATTTCATTGAAAATTAAAGATATGAGATCTTATTCGTACCACTTTCTGTCGCACTGAACTTACAGTGCTTGAAAGAAGTTTGCATCTTCAGGGGGAATTAAAAGAGAAAGCTTTTATTAAGGTAAAAAACTGAGACATGAAAAGCCTTTTAAAATGATCTATTATTGATCTCCTCTCAACGCAGAGTATTTCTTAACCTAGCTTCCTGAGTTAGCAAGCTTCAGTTAATTGTGCTGTGTAACTCTGTCTACCGTATTCTCTCTCTCCAGAAAAAGAAACAATTTTGTTTCAGGTAGTTCATGAGAGTAACTTTTTAGTCAAATTCTACTGCACAGAACTAATTGCTCAATGGCCAAATTTTAGATAACTCTGGAAATGCACATTTTTCATGAGTCATAGCTTTTGTACTAAGAAGTATAGGTTAAAGTCAAATTTCTGGTTTTCAGATACCTATCCCTCTCCTTGGGTGACTGTAAAGAATTTCTTCCCCATTGTTTCTTTTTACATATCTGGATATTGACCTAGTTCCCAGTTGACTTAGTCTGAGAGTTCCTTGCTCATGTATTATGAGCAAGGGATTTTCATTATTATGGAAGTTACTCACATTTAATGTTACTCAGATTTCTATATTTTAGCAACTATTTCTGTTTTACACACACACACACACATATATATATATATATATATATATATGCTATTATAGATGATACATATATTCTGTGTGTGTGTGTGTGTGTGTGTGTGTGCGTGCTATTACAGATACTAGATATGTTACCAGAGCAAGTCAGTTTGGGAGACACAAACAGTGCGAAGTCTAGAATTCTATTTCCCGTCTTCTAGCCAGCAGAGGGCAAAGTCTCTAAAAAGTAAATGCTCAGATACTACTTTACATAGCAGTAATAGTCTTGATTTCTTGAATAAGTAGGGTTTTTTTTAGCATTTATCACATGTGGCTTATGTGCTTCCATTAGCTTCTGCACTACTTTCATTGTGGAGTAAATTCTGAGGAAACTGTGATTAACTCATTGAGTTCACAGCTCAGGGTTGTGGCTTAGATCTATTTTTGTTTCCTTTGGAATTTTCAGAAAGATTCCTCTGAAAATTTGTCTGTTCAAGACATTTTGGCTCGTGCTGCAGCAAAAGGACTACTTGATGGAATTGTTGTAGAAAAATCAAAGAAAGAAGAGAAAAAGAAAAAGAAACTGAAAATGACACAACATGCAAGTCATATTATAGATAATAGCATAGAAACAAAGCTTGAAGAGTTCCTTCACCATCAAGCTGTATCTAATATTCATGCTGAAGGTTCAGCATCTAAAGCAGTAAGTAACATAAAACAAAAGACTGTGAACAAAACAAACTGTTATATTCAGCTGAAGAAAGCTACCAACCCAGTCTCAGACTCAGCCCTTCCTAAAGTGCTGAAGCGCACGTCTAATTTGTCATCTGCCAGCAAGGTGTATGAAAGACAGCCACTTACTAGAAAGGCACGTGCAGAAGACAGAATGGTTGTACTGAAGCCGGTGGAAATTGTTTTGCCTCCAGTGATAGTACCGTACTTAAGTCCCCAAGGAAACAGATCCAGGATGCCAACCCATCATTGCTGGCATGACTGGATTGGAGCAAAGAGTTGGAGTGATGGCATATTTCCACCATCTCTATCTAAAGCAGTCAAACCAACTGCGGTTAAGCAACCTCGACCATGGTTGTAAGAATCTTCAAACTTTGCCCTTACCTTTACAGAAAAGGTAAATAGTCCTATAGAGATATTCACTTGTACACTTAGATTACAGTATATCTTTATGCAGGATAATCTCGCCTGTGGGAAACATATATTGTGGGATATTTTCCACAACATCCATGTTAGTTTTTTTTAAACCCATAATTACATTTTAAAGTGAATGCAGCTCAGCTACATAAGGTTGGTAGACCATTGGGGGAGTAAAGTCAAAAAACTACATAGCTACTTGCTATACACTTTAAAATGACAAGTTAATACACTTTTTTCCATAACCTGCATAGCTTTGTAGGAATACTCAGTTTCAAATTGATTCTTTTTTTTTTGAAGTGAGACTTCATTTTATTGAAATGGCTGTTCCTGAAGTTCACAGTATGCCAGATCATCTTTGTTTCTAAAACTGGATGTGAATTTTCATATGGGCAACTGGCCAAGTACACTGAAGCCCATGCATAGGCTTTCTAATATTTACTCCCTTTGTTTCTACTCTAATGTGCTTCAGAAAATATGAATGCTAAAAACTAGATAAATACTGAATTGTCACAACAGTGTCACGTCTGAGTATGTCATGGCTCATAATTGCTTTTCACCAACATTCTTAACCCAAGCAGTTCTTAGCTGAAGAGCTCTACTGTCAAGCAAAATAAAGTTTTTTTTTTTTAATAATGCTATCACTAGTCATCTGAATAGAGGCTGGACACAGCCACCCATGGTTTCTTTCTTTGGAAACAGCTGTGGGCTTTTAACCTGTTCCCTGTTGCTAGCAAAGATAAAATAGCTTGGATAGCTACATTTGTCTTATAATCTGAGCAGAGGATGAAAGGGACACAAAGATACTTTTAGCAAGGATCTGATGAAATGTGGACAACATAAAGAAAATGTCAAAAATGACTGAATGACTCTACAAGGTATCTTAAGGATTGTTTTAGGTTATATGGTTGCAGAAAGGAAACAAAGACAACATAGCAGGAAAAGAAAGGCAAAGGTAGCTGCGGCCCAAAGTTATCTTCTGAAGAATCATTTAAGATAGTTGGTAAGAGTACACTCAGCCTCTAGGCAAGTATGCCTAGTATCAGCAAGATAGTAAGGAATCTTAATCTATTTGATACATAGCTGAGACTGGATTTAGCCCCGTCCAGAGAAAATGTTAAAACATCGTTTTTTCCCCTCACCCACTCCAGTCAATGCAGCTTCATCAGCACTACCCTTTAGAAGAAAAGATGTGAATGATAGTACACCATCAGTGTAGACAACAGCCTCTAGTTCAGGTAAATATCAGTGCTTCACCGAATCAGTGAACATTTCTTTTATTATTTTAATCTGAGCCAGCTGACCTGCCCAACGGTATCACTCACCTGCTGTATATCCCTGTGAGTAACCTTAACTGTGTGCTCCTTAGCTGTTCCAAGAAAAAGATGAACTTCTCTGCACCTGGTCCTGAACAAACTATAAGGATATAGTCTAGACCTGTGTGCTTGCAATGTATAGAACTGGAAAAAAAAGCATTTTATTTCAAAACCATCTTGGAGGAGGAGAGCATCCACATGTTAGAAAAGGAGAATTAAGGAGATGATGAGTTGTTTTTTCAAAAAGTTTTTTAAATGCTTAAAAGAAATGTAGAGGTTCTGAAGTTAGAGAGTGAACTCCTAAAAACATTTATCAAAACTGGAATCATTCATTTATTAAAAGTAATTAAAATGACTTCTAAATGAACATACATTTGTCTGCTGACAAAGTGCTGGGCTACTTACATAGTACACATCGTGATGTCCCACAGTTGGCCTCATCTTGTTTTCAGGAGTTTCAGTCTTTGAAATATTATGGAGGCTAAACCATTTACAATCTTGACATCTAACTAAGAATGTGAAAGAGCTGGTGGTAAAATTTTTGATCCTGTAGGTCACCAGCTTACTTTGTAAGCAATGAATATCATATAGTGGCAACATCTGAGACTGGCTTGAGATGGTTGTAGGTAGAAGCCTGTGTGCTCAATAACGTTTTTTTTACTATGACTTTATACAATAAAAACTCTAGCTCATATAAATAATTTTCTGTAATCCAGTTATGTATTTGTCATTTTTTTAAACTGACAATTGTTAATTCAGCTTTCCAGATAAGAAAGTATCCGTTATACTGGTATCGCTTCTAAACAGTCAGTGTGTTTTTCCCTCCCCTCAAGCATATTTTTTTAAATGACAAAAGAAATAATTTCCCAGTGTCATGGACCAGTAACAGTTGAGACAATCATGTTATGCAGCTAAATTTATTCTCAGAACAGATTACATTTAAGTGTGTAGAAGTGGTCAACAGCAGGGAAAATTGTCCTTTTCAGTGTCAGTCAGGTGCTCTACATAACACTGAGCTCTGCTGCTAAACAATGGGTGTGTTTCCTTCTTTCTTATTGTTGTTAAAATAAATCAAACCTACTATTGCTGACTGTGCAGCACAGGTTTTAGCAATGTATTATGTAATTAACCTGCCCAAGAAAGGAGTAATGGTGTTAATAGTAATGCTGTAAAGGCTGAACCCCTATTAGCTGTGGAAATAAGAATAGTTCTGTTTTTCACAATATGATTTACTAACAATTTTAGATCCTCAATTAAATGATCTGTGAAATGCTTGATAAAAGAGAAGGGATGTAGAACTCTTTAGTAAATGACACAGAACTGGCATAAACCATTAGTTATTCCACAGCTTTTCTTCCTCTGTCACAAACGGGCATGCTATTTGGATAGGTACAGGTAGCTCTGCACACAAAGTTTATCACTAAGAACTCATTTTATTGTAAGTGGAATCAATGCCCTTTCATGCAATTCTTGTTATTCCTAGTTAACGAACCTGTAGGTGGCCTATATAAGCTTATGCTTTCCACACCCCCTTTCTCCCCTTTAAATGAAAGAGTAAGTGGCTTAAATAAAACCTACAGCCAGCACTGCAGATTTCAAAAGAAAGGCTTTTATCTTTAGTCATTGACTGTGACTATAAATCTCCTTGCTTCTGCAAGGAAGTATATTAATGAAATGACTGACATGTGATACTTATATCTAGCTTACTACTTGCATTGAAAAAATTAAGAAATTAGCTTTACATGATTTTTCTACAGACTTCATTAAAAACGTGACTACAGATAATTACAAAGCCCACTTTTTTTTTTTTTTTTTTTTTAAGACAACCTATAGTACAGAGTGGAGACTGTTGCAAGATCATGTTCAGAAAAGACAATACATCAACATAATAATGCAGGATATTTCAGTAAAAATAGAATAAATAAAAATATTTTAAGCTGTATTTAACAGGTGAATTTAAAATATGACATCAGACATACAAGGCATAGTGAACATGGCTGCCTGCCTACAGAATCACTACATATAAAAAAATGCATAGATAACTGAAGGGTCGCTATAACATCAACTAAAACACTGGCAGTTGCTCAAACACACATACTCCATACATTCTTTTTGGCCATGGTAAAAGAGTGCCTTAACATATTGTTTAACAAAGCATTATCTGGCTTTGCAGTCTTAGGCTCTGATTCTGCAAACAGCTGACTGTATATTTAATCTTTTGGAGAATAAGGAGCTCTACCGAAGCACAAGGGCCACTCATGTTCTGATCATTACGCACTACTTAAATATCTGCAAAATCCACAACATTTTGGTCGCAGACACAAGACTTAAAATGTACATTGGCAAGTGACCTACGGCTTTTCACATACCTTTCTCTCTTCTCAGTCCTTCCTTCAATTGCACACTTTGCTAGTGAAAGCTAACTAGACATTCATAGTCTGGATGACACGCTGAAAAACCTTTTTTACTGCTCTTTGCAAAGTGTTAGTGTAGTTTAAATACAGTCGGGGTTTCTATCTGGGAGAATCAGCACTGTATGGATGCAACTACAGAACTGAATTACCTTGTATAAAATTAATTGTTGTAGAATAGCTGCAAATCCAAATCCTGGAGTTTCCAAATTTAATTTAAAAAAGACAGTGTCAAAGAATTTGCTGTAATTTAAAGTCAAAGTTTGATTCAATAGTATAATGATAGGAACTTTTTATCTCTTAACTTAATGATCCTCCTTGAAGACATATTCGGTTACCGTCCGATGATTTTCAGAAGCCCGTCATGATAGGAAACAATTTTAACACTGCTCCTAGCAGACTTCACTGGGATCAGTGAGAAGCTAGAGAAACAGAGGAATAAGCAGGTATGCAAGCTACCATATCCGTGCTTTGGGATCTGGCTTCATGGTCAGTTTAAACTTGTGCTGCTGCTGCTTTGCCTCTCCTCACGTCCAGCTGCGTGCTCTCTCTGCCTCCATGGCATCAACAAAGTCAAGCACAGCCAAGCAGCGAACTGGATCAAATTCACAGACCTGACCCCTTTCTCTCTTTGAGATTATTCACATTAAGCTGATCTGATTTTCTCCTCCAAGTGTACAAGCGATAGAGCTCTGGTGCAAAGGAGGAAGCAGGAATCTGAGACTTGGGAGGGAAAAGATTGTTTCACTGCATTAGGTACAAAATCTCTGTCCTAGAAGAGATTTTGAGATCAGTGGAGGATCAGCTCTTCAGACGGTATTACGGAGAGTTAATTTTAATTACACTAATTGCATAGCTAGCCTATGTGCCACTTGCTCATACATAAGGATGAGGATGAGTTTACTTTAATAATTTTCCTACATTTTCCATGCAGAAATTTCTTGAATCATCACACCTTTCCCCTTGTATTCCTAACTTGCCTTGCCCAGGGGTTGCTATTGAATTTCTTTTTAAATAAAGAAAAAAGAGAAAATAGTCTAACAATCCCTTGCATATTAAAGTAGAAAAGAGTTCTTGCCTTAGCCTTGAGAACGTTCTTTTAAAATTACAGTATTACCAAGTTTGCAGACTTGGGAGACAGTGGTACTTTTGAAAGTATCTATAAATGGAGGCACCACATTTTTAACACTAGTTAAAAACATTTTTAATGTTCCCTTTTCACAGTTTGTATGAAACTGCAGGTCTAAACAGAAGGTGGCAAGGGGAGAAACTAAAGATGCGTAACTGCATTTGAAAATTAGCATGAGGTACAATTTTAAGGGGCAATACTGTATTGACTTTGTCAGGATCTGCAGTACTGTGGATCAGTGTGACTATATGAAGCCTTTGGAGCAAAAGCATTGCCATAAGGTTGCAACACCTGAAGCACTATATCCTGTTAGAAAACTCTTTCATTATTTTGTCACAGAGCATTAATAGAAATATCATGGAATTTTGTAAATAACAAGATATGATTGTTCTTTTTGTGGCATGTTAAGTATTCAGCAACAGACTCCAAGGGAAAGGGGAAATTGTGCAACCAGACGCTGAATCAAACATTTGATCAAACACTTATTTGGGTGAAGTATGTAACATTTCAGTCTCTAGGAGTTTTGACACAGTAAAATTACTGACTGGTTCTTTCTTCTGATTGGTATGAGCCCTATGGGAAACAAACTGTATTTCTGATGCCTTAATAAAGGCTCGAGAGAATAACAGCCAACACACACACATTTGTATGGTTAAAGATGAAAGGCCTGAGCCCATCCCCCTGTATTCGGTTACTCGAGACACTTCTGGATTCTTCAGCATTGGTTTGGTATTAAACACAGGACTTCTCTAATTACATAATAACAGGAGATGAAATGACACCATGGTTCAAAAGGATGTCAGGGAGAGCTGTTGAAGTGATTGCAAGAACAATGTTGAGAAACAATTTAAAACTAACAGGTGTAGTTTTGGGGAAAAAAAAAAAGTATTTAATCTACAGTAATTCAATTGTAACTAATACTTGGTACCTACTCCAGTGTTGAAAACAGAGCAAAGTGCTGTAGGATTTAAGATTGATTTGTGACAAATCCAGCTTACGATGGTGAAAACTCAACTCAGGCATCATTCACTCCAAGGACTTTAGCATGAGTTCACTAGGAGGGACGTGGCCATATTCTCTTTGTGTGTGAATTTAGGTAACGTTCATGTATTTACAATCAGAAACAGACCTTCCACTGCTCATGATGTAACTCACTGACAGCAAAAAAATTATTCATGCTTCTTTTCATATCACACGACGGTGGCAAGAATGAGAGAACATGCTTGTCTAACATTGTTTTGATATAGATAAATTCTCTGAAGACAAAGCATCAGCAATTTAAAATGGAAGGCCGAACATCATCAGTTCATTCTCCTTAGCGTAGCTACTGTTTCTTCAGTTAAATGTTACAAGAATCTTCTCTCTTCCCCAGCTATGGCATCTCAGAGACAGGGCGTTTCTGTTTCAAAGTGTCAATGAGGGACAGCACTCCTCTTTTTACATTAGTTGTAACTCTTCTAGTCACCGAATCTGCAGGAGGTGGGGGTGGGCGAACTTTCTGTGAAGGAGGTCTGGCTACTAAGCACTTCTGATACCGTAGCTGCAACAAAGCAAAAGCATTCGGCAATCCTTACTGTATCCAGTATCTTCAAAGCATTTTAAATACATTTTAATACTTTTCATGAAATATAGTCAAATCTCTGTTTTTTGACAGACATTGCTTTGTTAAGCTGTAGGCAGAAACTCTTCATTGGCACATGACACAAACTAAATCACAGGAACAGCCCTTTGAAAACAGAAAAATAAGTTTTTTGGATTCAGCTATTCTTGAACAGTGACTGCATTGTCACTGGGTTGTATAACATGACTTTGAGCAAAATGTTTTCCCAGCGTTGGATAACTTGTATAACAAAAGATTCCTGACATATACAGATGCTGTAGTGGTAAGGAGGTAAGATTGTTAAAGGAACATTGTTCACTATATTGACATTTCAGACTTCTTTTAAAAGTTTATTTTTAATCTATTATCAGAATCTCATTTATTAGTTGTATCTTTTCTTACTTTCTTCATCTGTCTCAGGAAATTAATGTAATTGCAAATTTGGAAAAGATTTTTATTTACTGAGGTAGGGACAGAACTAAGGACTACAGGTGTCCTTGAAGAAGATCACTTACCATACAAGCAGCCTGAACAGCTTCTGATACATTGCCTGCATTTGGTTCACACCAAAAAACATGGCACTCAAAATGCTGGTTTCCTGTATCCATAATGAAGGCAAATGTGTGGACATCCTTGCCTACTCCCATAAAGGACAGGAACCGGACACGACACTCCACCATGATCTCCTCTTCATTCTGGTTATGGAATCAAATAATTGTTCATTACTATTAGATATTCCCTAGAACTTGACTTTCAAGTTGATTAGTAGCGTGGAATTCCTTTATTCATCTGCATATACTCAGTGTGTTAAGGTCTGACTGGATCTCTCCTTCTAGGGTATTACCAGAAGACCAAGGCCTTGAGCATACTGTGCCTTTTAGATACTGCTTGTTTAAAACTGATGCTGCAGTTCTATAAAGAAATACATGGTTATCATGACTGCAAAAAATACTCCCCTGTAACTGGTACGTGGAGATGTTGCTTTAAGACTTCCTCAACAAACATAGATAAAAGACATATTCTTTGAAAGTTTCACTGTATTAATCTCTATGGAAAATGCTCTATAAAAGTACAGTGAATGTACTGTACTTTTACAGTGATGTGAAACACAAATGGAAAGATTATTCTTGGCTTCTTTAGCCAGAATAAGGTAAATACAGTTTAGAACACAGGACTGCTACTACCTAGGGTTTAACCTACAACGTTTTAGAAAAGAACAGAAAAGATAACACTGAATTTATATAAAATACATAATAAACACTTAAAATTATTTCTGAGGACATGCTTGGAACGGTGAATAAAGCTGAAGCTGACAGAAGCTGTAAGAGCCTCTAAAAAACAGTGATGTGTGGAGAATCACAGTCCTGGAAAGAAACACAATGCAAAATAAACAAGTGAATTGTAGTGCAAATTAACTCTTTCTACTACTGTTTATGTTTTCCTCGTATTCAACATTCATGCTATGTTAAACTTGTTTTAAACAAGACAGTCTGCCTTACTTTTTCATTGATGACTGTGACAGTAGCATCAGCAACATTCATGGTAACTGGCATCCAGTCTTCTTTGCTAGAGGAAGCCATTAGACTTTCAATAGCACTGTTCAGAGTATCCATTCCTAAAACAGAGGACAGTGTGATAATCAAAAATAAATACGTGAATATAAGTAGACACCAACAGAACTTTTATTTTCGCATAATTTTTTTTTTTTTTTTTTTTTTTTTTTTACAGAAAAGACATTGTTTCATACTGCCTGTTAAAACTAATTTGATGATAGAAGGAAGAGCTGTGAAATTAGTTTTCATCTGTAAAAACAAAACAGGTGCCTCTAGCTTACAAAAAATGGGATAGCATCTTGTTTAGCTGTTCCACCTTCTCCATTAGCAGCAGAGCTCATATTCAGGAACTCTGCCATCTTAGCAGCGCCCAAAAAGTTCTGGTTGAAAAACACATGTTGAAGTGAGGCCCCTGAATGAATGTCTTCATGCCTGACCCACGTGACTCAGAAATACAAGAAAGAGTTGCCACCCTTTGGGCGCCATCCATTTACACTTGGCTAGCTGGACACTTCATGCAAGTTACATCAGCAGTTGCTTAAGAATAAGAGCGTTACCTACCGACAGGCTTAGCCACGGGCAGCATGCCGAGGTACTGCACGTGGAACTTCTGCACTAGTTCTGTCTTTGGTGTTGGGAAATCTACTGCATGGGAAACAAATCAATTTCTGTTTATCATTATTCACAGCAGGGAAAATATAATTTGGTTTCATCAATAGCATAAAATAATTTACCAAGTAATCGTACTCTGAACGTACTCTTATCGATTAAAACAAGTGTACACTCCCTTGTTTCATACAAGAATAACGCCAAATGATTTCCAAGGGGATTAGAGAGAATGCTACATCATCTAGTTCTTCATCTAAACTAAAAATGAGGTCATATTATACCGCTAACATATTAAAAAACAGAGAAAATACACACAAATGTGTCTATAAGACACCGAGACCTAAGCTCATTGCATAACGGTGTAAAATATGCAATCTGATTTTAATACCATCCTGATTAATATGTTATACATTGGTTACGAGAAATCAGTACTGTTGTCTGAGCAGAAAATTGCGCAGGTGACGCAGGGATAAGGGGTGAGATACTCAGCACAAACATTTTCCTGTAAAGTAACACAAGGTATGTTTGTTCTTTTAGAATATTTTAAAAATAGCAACTATGGAGCTATGACTAATAAAGGCATGCAAAGGCAACTTCCTTTTAACCATGCGCTAGTGTGCAAGACACAGGAATTGTCTAATGACGTACTTGCTCCTCTTGCTTTGGAAGTTGCTAAAATGCTGAAACCTGTAAGGAATCTGAGTCTCCTGTAGCTCCTCTGAATTCAACTAATTAACTGGAGTATGTTCTGCTTTTAAGGCAGATTTGGCCAATATGTGCGGTCTCAAGTCACAAGGTATTTTGATGTTATCAGGACTATATATGCAAGCTGGCACAACTAAGTAAGACTGCGTTTCCAAAATATGTACTTTGAACTAAAAGAGGAAACACACAAGTTGGCATAACTGAGCAGAACTGCATTACTGTGAAGTCAACCAATCAAAATGTTTAACTCAGTGCAATAACAGATACTGTCAGATACAGTAATTAAAAGATGGGATTACACTCCTGCCTCTTCTACTCAATATTCTCTATTTTGATTTAAAAAAAAAAAAAAAAAGAATCAGAAAGGGAGTATATCTAAAATCAGACCATCCTACAGATATTAATTGTGACATGCAATACCTTGCAGGGGAACATCAAGGGTGACATTTGTCCTCTCTTGTAATGAGCTGCAAGCCATAGCTTTAGCGTTTTTCCGTTCAGCCATAATCTGAGGAAGACGGTGATAATACAGCATTTTTTCCAAAATATAGTACAGTAGCAACTACAAGTATAAATTTATTCCTATTACAAACCTGATTTCTGAAATCTGAAATAAGTCCAAAAGTGCATAACTAAAAAAGTTATTCTTTGCAGTAACAACTTTAATTTTCCTCCAGTTTATTCAGCATTCCTTATCTACATAAGGAACTTGAGAGGTCTCCAAGACTAGATAAAAGATTGATGAAGGAGTAAAAAACCTTTAGCTGTTTTTCTCAACAGCAAAATTGCAGTGAGGATTAATATAGAGAGAAATATAAATATTTAACATACAGAGAAGAACGTTCATTATTCATGTTCCTCTCTGATCCATCTACTGCCACATAACTTTTCCACATTTTGTGTTTCTTCTGAAATTAAAAATTTCATGCAAAGTGTGACCTGTTCTTCCCTAAAGCGTATAACATTAGCAAAAGAGGAAAAGACGATACTTCAAAATAACCACTTTAGTTGGTTGTTCCCTACAAATTTATCACTGGGAAGGGACCCAGGGAAGCTTTTCTCCAACACACAGTAAGAGAGGTCTTCCAAAGCTCGTGTATGAAACATTGCCATCTGCTTCCTTATGCTAACTACTGGTAATTGTAATTAAACTCTACAGAGAGGACTAGTGTTCAGCAGAGCGCCCAGCCTCAGAACATGTGGTCTAAAGATGCTCCTGGCACATTTCTCCTCTGTTTTTTTAGGTCTTCTATTTTGAAGTGTTTTCTGTTCTTGGGACACCCAAAATAGCATTCCCACCTGAGAAATAAAAAATGCCACACGCTGGCTTGGGAAGAAGCCCTGACTCAGCAAAGAGGTCTGGCGTGGCAGTTAGCATGTGCCAAGCGCTTTGCCGAATCAGGATTACATCTACTGCCGAATCACAAAGGAACATTCTCTGCATACGACACTCTACTTAATTCTTTGTCGTCGTTCGCTATTTTTTAAAACGCTCCATCACTCTCTGGTCCAAAGTTAATGCCAGAGGTTTCACATCACAGTTGCCCATATGACAGCTGCCAGCCTGACAGCGCAAGTGAAATACCCCCTGCACTTACCTACAGTGGCATTTACTTGCTCTTATGCTTAATGGATAAAAGAAGCTGTGGCAGGGCCTGTTTAGCACCTTTCTGCCAGCTATGCTTGCTGGGTAACAGTTGGGAGAATTGAGAGCTGGAAGAGAAAGACGATGGACTAGATACCGGCTCCAGGCTTCTCCAGCCAGTCCTGCAGCCAGCCACAACTTGGCCAAGCACAACGTGGCCAGCTGCCCGCCCGACCCAAGCAGCTCCCTGGACTCTGCCACCTGCGTTTCCCCAGGCACTCAAGCCCTGACAGGCCTTCCAAGCTCTGTGCAGTTCCTGGACTACCTTCTGCCACTGCCTGGGGCAAAACTGTGCTGGCCAGAGGTTTATAATAATACACACTGCGCAAACTCTCACAGTGTTTGCATGAAACCTCACACAGGACCTTATTCAGTAGCCAGGTCTGCAGCACTGCAAATCCAGAAACTTTATATACTATACAACTAGCTGCTGAGGTGAATTTGACATCGCTGACTTTTACTCATTAAAACGAAGACAAAATGCAAAAAGCAAATGAGCACAGGCATATAGTAAAACAGCAGCTGAATTTTAAAAAGTGAAGGTTTAATAATCAGAATTGCTAAGCAGAGCTCTGACTCCTGAGCAGGGACAATTTACAGAGGGACAACTGATCAGGTTATGCTGTCTCCATCGTTCACTTTGCCTGGGGTGCACACTGCCATATGTTTTAAGGCAAACCAAAATGAGCAGCAATAGTTTTAAAGGGAGGAATGCAGCCTCAAATCCACCACATCTCAACAAAGAAAAAGTAATTTCAAGTAGGTTCGCTTAAGTGGCTGTCTATAAAGCACTTCAATCAGATTTTCTTACTGTGAAGTATGTGCTGCCTTATTGCTGCAGGAAATAACCAAACAGAGGACACTCATGCACTGACCATGCAAGAAAACTGCAAAACTAATAACCAGGGAATGGCTGGCAAATACGTAAGGTAAAAAGAAATAAATGAAAAGAAATAAAGAGAAGAAGAAGAAGAAAAAGAACGTTTCTCTCCAACATTACAGAAAATACTATGACAAGCAGGAACTGAGATTCTTCTGTTATTTGTAACTAGAGTAGCTTTAAATAAAATACCCTTCTCTGAAATTTTTAAATGGGCAGCATAATGTTTTCAACTGTTTTCATGCAACTTGTTCATGTAACTATTCAAAACTGATTCATGTAACTATTTTCATGTTGAAGAATACCGTTCAAACAAGATCTGATGCACTTACGGAGTTTACCATTTATCGAAACTCGGTGTTCTTTTCCCATTTTGAACCCACAACTTCTTTACTACTAGGAAAGCATTCAGGCCTGTATACCCACTTGTCAAATCAATACTACGTATTACCATATATATTACCATCTTCAAATTAAAACGCTCATCTTCCCATTAGTTTTGATGCCATTCGTGTCCCTTCCTTTACAAATTCTCTGAACTATGCGTTGTTGTCAGGGATATAAACTAAAGTAACACTGCATGAGACTGCTCATTGTATGCTTTATGCTCAGAGACCTCTCAAAAGATGAACAAACTCATTTGAATCTACTTGCCTTTGAGCAGATTTCGTGTAAACTTGTGGCGATGGCTTTTGCTGGTGTGTCACATCGAAACACATGACATTTCAGAATTCTTGTATCTTTGTCTCTTGCCACATAAGCAAAGTCCCTGTGCAAACAAAATGAATTAACACATTAGAAACAGCAGTGTTTACAAATCAGCAAGTCCTACTTTAATTTAACAAGCGTATGTCTCAGCTGTCAGAGAATAAAAACATATGCCTTAGCCAAAGCAGATCTACCAATTTAATAAACTGCATACCCATGAAACACATAGCTAGTCTTTGATGCTTAGTCTATTATAATTAAAGAGCTCATTACTGTTTCCTAACACTGGCAACTTATTGAATTTATAACCCGTAATTCCAACTGCAATTGTAAGTATATGGGAAAATTTACTCAAATATTTCAGTGAAGACAAAGAAGTGAGGACAGAATCACAGATGAAGCCAGAGAAGAATACATGCAGTTCTTAAATGGCTAGAAAGCCTGGCAGACAGCATACAACAGTCTAGCTAGAAAAAACTGTCTTTCAGAGTACTGTATAAAGTGTTTTAAATGTGCAGATAGTAATTAAAGATATAGTTGTACGAGGGAGTTGTGAACCTGCTGAGCTAATGCTCATGCTAATTGGCCTAAATTTCTGACCTTATTTTTTCAAGAGTTAAATACAGATGCCCTACAAAAGAGATTTTTGCTTCTTATTGGCCAGTCACCACAATATAGTATAGCTTCTTAACATGAGTGATGGAAATGCAGGAGGATTAGGTTTACCTGTTCTCAGGCTTTTTAAGAGTTAAAGCTCTTCTGAAAAAGACAAAGTTTGGCATGCCCAGTTTATCCTGGACACAATTTCTGGATAGTTTTCAGAACTGCTCCTGCTCTGAAGGATCTATCTCTAGGGCCCCATAGTGCTAATTTGCCTTCATGACCCTCCTGGGACAAAGATATCCATGACTCAGTTCATAGGTAGGAACCTGAAGCTGGTTCTGCCGCATGGAAAGGCATGCACAGACAGCAGAGACAGACCACGCAAAGCCAGGCTTCTCCCTGACTCAGTTATCTTGCTCCTACGCAAGCCGCTGCACTCCTTGGTGTTGCATCTCTAGCTTTTCACGTCCTTTGAGCAGCCGCAGCCCAGTCCTACTTTGCGACCTTCCTGCTATCTCCAGATTTCCGTGGGGCTGTGCATCCCCCGCAGAGCTGTGCTGAGTAACTAACTAACTAGGATTGGACCAGAGGGGGGAATCTGGAGCCCCAACAACCTATTACCCTGAATCTGTTCACTGCCTTTTGCCTTTACATCTAATTAATTATCATCAAGTCCCTAGCTGGTGAAGACACAGAAGGGATAGTCCACGTGGATGAAAAAACATATTTTCCCTTCCCTCTTAAACCACAGGTTTCATATACAGAAATACTTCAGTCTGTACTTAAAGTCCATAAATATCCTTAGCAGGGTTTAATATACTCTGGATTGCCAATTTCTTTGTTCACTGTAGATGCTCAGTCAGTTGAGGAATCGGTACTGAAATTACCAGGGAATTCTAGAGACTGTGATAGACGGACAGGTGGACCTCCAGTCCCTCAGGAGACACCAACACTGGCCTACAGCTAAGTACCTTATCTGGATTGTCAGCTGAAGCAATTCTTGAGGAAGGACGTGGCAACACCGTATTTGATGTGCTAGCACTAGATTTTGTCATTAAGGAGCCCCAGCAATGAAAGGGGCAGCTGTCCACAGTCTAGGCTGCTTACGGACAGACACATCTTGTTCCTCTGTTTAACCTCTTTGCAACCTGAAGACTGAGGAATAATCTCGGGGGGTGAGGGAAGGGAGAGGGAACGAACCACTGAGAGGAGCTGAGACTCGGAAACAATTTTACATGATGACCAGAACTGTGCAGTGCCCTACCTGCGAAAGACTGAATCTGGAGGGTCCTCTCCATTTCACGGCCTCCTAATAAGAGGCAACACGCATTAGGGCACGACAGAGAAACGGGGCAGCCGAGGCAGCTCCCGGACTGCCTGCAGGGGAAACCAGAAAGCAATAATCCTGGAAGGTGCTGTCTATGAAAGCACGTGCACTGAGGTTTCCCAGCTCCGACCTGACCCCAGGCACCTTGATCACAATCCCCAAGAGCCCTTCAGCACCCTCTCCATTTTGCTAGGCTGCAGGTTCACTAAAGTACCAAAATATGAAACTCGGTGCCTGAACCTCACCTCGGGAAAAAGCTGATGCTTCCTTGCTTATCTGCACATGTGCCAAACCTCATTTTAGAAGGGCTTCCTCTTAGCTTAGTGTTTCAAAAGTAAAATGAAGACTTCTGGCTGGATTCTGTTAATAAGACTACAAGGCGTACTAAGGGAAGGGATTATGGTTCAGCTATGGCCTAGGAAAAATTAGCAACCATGGGAAAAAAGTGAAAGTAAGTGCACATTAAAAACCTTTGAGATCTTCTGCCTTTTGAGGTCAGCTGATTAACATTAGTGATGCTCCTGAAAGAGCTGTAGACAAGGTCTCTGGAAACAGTCAGGCTCACAAAAGTCTGAGTGTTTTGAACTCTGAAGAGGACGGGTTGGTTTGAGAGTAACAACTGGATTTCTAGACTTCCTAAGGGTCAACGGTTTTTTTTTTTCTTCTGTGCCTGTGGTTTTAACTACCATCTTTTAAATGCCTTAAGTTTCAGACTTCACATTTTTGAGTCCAAATATCATCCCTTCCCAGTATTGTATTTATTATAACTACAATACAAAAACAATGTTCACTTAACAGATATGGACTTAATACCATAACTCAAAAGGTGCTTTTGATTAAGATTTTTCTTCCTTTTAACATGTAAGAAAAAATTGCTGGCAGTGACCATCACTGCAGGGTAGCAAAGAGACTGCTGCACATACCTAATTATTCGATTACAGTTTATTCTTTTAGAGTGCAGATGTAACAGCTGAAATCTGTGTTCACATTGACTTAAAAAAAACCTTGAAAGCCATCTACTTTACCATTACATGACTATTTATTACCATTTATGAGCATTTATCCCAAATCGATATTATCCCTTTGAGGACTTGTAAAGGGAACTCATAAACCACTTGTTTACAAGATGATCTCAGGAAAAGCATCTTGTGTTGTTATCGCTGAGTTGCTTATGCTGTGCAGAAGCCTATTCGACAGAAATCTGCACAGCCACAGGAGCACTGTACAATATCAAGACTAGATTAGGCCATCACCTTCAAGAATTGCATAAACACAGATGAGAACTTATAGTGCTTTCTGTAATCCATAAGAGCTATAACTTAGAACGCTCTTTTATCATCAGGAAAAAACAAATTGGGACAAAGCCACGAAAGCTGGCTTTGTCATCTCTGGCTTGGAAAACATAGTATCTTGCCAGCAAAATCCAAATTTGTAACAGCACAAGAAATTCTGGTCCTCCCTTGATCAGTAGCTCTGGCAATGCCCTCGCGCACCGTGACCGTCACAGCAAGCTACTGCACTTTGCTGTAGCAGAACTGCGTCCGACACGGCACCTCCGCTGCGCTGCCAAGGCCTCTGACACAGAATAGCCCCTGCAGCCATCACTAAATCCCATGCTCAGCTGCAAGGGTTTCAAGCCTTAAGGGAAGCTGTAAAATAATACTAAATGCACTTTAGTAAGCATACTACTTCCTACTGAAACACTCAAAAGACTGCAGAGGTAAGAATGAACTAAGCAATTAAAACTGTATTAAACTAAAGGCTGAATTCTGTAACGATCAAAGACAAGATTTTGGTCATAAAGGAAGACAATCCATAATTATGCCCCAGTCAGTGGGAAACACCTTAGGTAGTTAAGTAGAGAGTATTGTCAACAGCATTTTGAAGACAGAGCGATGGACTGGGGGCAGCCTGCTGAGCCCAGTTTCACCTAAGAGTAAATTTACTCTTCTGATCAAAGGAGTACACCGTGGAAGACAGCCCACCGACATCTAATGAGCATGTGTGCTTTTCAGGAAGAGACACACTTCTCTGCTCCTGGAAGTCTAACCACAGCCAAATGAACAAGTCACCCTGCAGAACCCAGGCCGAGTGACTCCCCCAATTCAGACTTGCGGTGAGGGCTGGGAGAAGAAATCTTATGAGCTTTATGGACATAATATGCCCTGTGTAATAATCCAGGCGGCAAGGAGATTTACCTGCCACTTTAGTCCTGCCTACAACCCTGTTGTCCCTACAAGAGGAGGATGACAACAGTCCTCATGAGATGGCCCTGCTCTGCACTTGCCAAAGGGCCAATACTGCCCATAAGAATGCTACTTTTAGTCAAGACCTAATGCTTTCGATTGTGTTAGAGTTAGCAGTGACCACTACATATGGGCTACCAAGCATTCTCCATCATGGACCAAATGGTCAAAGGACACTTTTTCTTGAAGAAATATTAACTCCTCTATTGTTTGCAGCAGGTCTTTGAGGTTTGGCCTGGAAAGTCCCTTAGGCTGTGAGAAGTGTCTTTTCTTTGTCCTGTGAAATTCCATTCAGATTTAGTCAACTTGAAGGAGGGCTAAAGATGCCACTTCCTATGTCTTGGAAGTGTTGGTTGGCTGCCAAAAGTGAGCTGCGAGGAGGCACCTGGCCCAAGCCTCTGTTTAGGAAATAGTGCCTGAATATTTACGTGGTGCATATAAACTTCCCTGTAGCATTTCCTGACTCCAGTGTTTAGTCCTGCAGCTGTTGTAACCATTTCTGTATGTAACAGTACGCATTCATAAACCAGGCAGTATGAAATTATAGCACCATTAGAGGAGCAAACGAGACACAAGCTAGTACATCAGTTCTGACTACTGAGAGCTAATGAAACCCTTACAACGGTGTTTCAGACTCAGACACCGGTGTTTAACTTTAAGCACCTAAACAGCTTGCACAAAGTTAATGGGGCTAATTACATATGCAAATTGAGAATATGCATAAGCCTTTAGATGATCGGGGCCTGCATTCGTATATCTGTTGAGACAGAGGAGGAAATCTGAGCGCTTCAAAACCTATGGTACCGCATTATGCACAACCCGGCCAGCACCATCTGTTCCCAAATCATCAATCAAAATTAGCAACCAAACCTCCTCTTCCCTTCTGACAGTGCACAAACAAAATTAGTGATTTCATTAATTCATCAAGTCAACTAGATGCCACACTCGCAGGCAGCCCTACAACGCAGCGCAGTAGCACGGACGTGGAGAAGGCTGCGCAGGCTGGCGGCAGCCGGCAGCTCTGGCCACTGCGGGAGCCTTGTGGACTCGCTTCAAGCATTTCTGGGCTTTGGGAGAACTACACACACCTCCCCAGTTGCTCTGGGAGAAGGATATGGCTTTAGGGATCCCAGTGTATATGCTTCCAGCATTATCAACAACAAAGTAAAACCTGGAAAGAGTTTTATCTATCCAAACACATGACCAGAAGGCAATACTACTTATTTGCCCAAAGCCTTAAATACCAAGCAGACCCCAAGACTCCTCTCTGAAACGGCTTTCACTTAGGATCCCTTCTGGGTCACTTCATCTGTAAACCTTCATTTACGGCAGCTCACTTGAAGCCGATTAACATTTAAGTGAGATTTATGTGCAACTAGCTCCTTGGATAATGAAGAAGTGCAGAGTAACGTGTTTGCAATAGAAATTTCTGGAAAAGGGCAAATGCCTCTTCTTACCATTCCTGTCTTTCCACCTTAGTGGGAAAAGAAGGAAAAACAGGAAGTCAAAAGCCCTTGCAAAACCTGTGGCCGGACACAGAACCAGTACAGGTTTAATGGATCACACTGGCTCACGGCTGGGGTCTTGCCTCTCCCAAAAGGATGCGCGCCTATTAGCAAAAGCACCGGCAGCATCTGAACCACCACTCCTGGTAAAATCCCCTTTGATGTCAGCAGGGAGAGCAGCGAGGTGTTTAGTGGGAGAATAATGTGTTTCATTGCACAAAAAAAGCTGTATGTTCTTAAAGAACTTACAACACAAGCCCACTACTTCTGCTGATACAGGACTATGAAGAAGCGCTACTGCAGAGTATATCATTTTTTAAAAATCATTTTTGCATGTACACCATCCACCAGTATCTTTCAGGATATAGGAACAGGATGCAATTAATATTTTGGAAAAAAGCCAGAATACCAGAAAAATAAGAAACTAATTTTTCTACACAAGAGGGTAAGACTGGCACTGCTCAACAGTTAAAATACAGTAGAAACTTCTTAATTTTGATAGAAGACTACAAAGAGACAGTTTAAAAAATGATTTAAAGACGTACAAAGACAAAATAAGGTGCTAAGTAGAAAGGAATTTCATTTTTATTTGCTCTTTTACCTTCTTTTAATTGGCAAATGTCCATAATAATTGACTAAAACTTAGATAGCTATACCTATTTAACACCTGGCTAAGCATCACTTAGCTCCTCAACCCTGGATGAATGTAATCACATTAAACACAATTTATGCTAATGCTGTCCTGTTTGAGAAGCAGTCATGGCCATTTGCCATTATTAGGCAAAGTCCTAGGAGACATCCCAATTAGGTACAACCTAAAGAGCAGCCCATCCTCCATTACCTTCTCACTATAAACTGCTACTCTTCTGAGTGTAAAACTGCATTAACCCATATTTTTCTTACTAAAAAACCACCCTAGTCTTGAAGCTGGAAATAAGGAAATTTTTACTCTTAATAATCAAAACTAAATTGCACTGATTTAAAACAGCTCTATCAAAATGAAACACATGCAGGCAAACGTAAATTGCTTTATAGATTTATGTATTACAAATTGCAACAAGAATCCTTGAAGCAGAAAATGATATCCTCTGGGCTTGGTTAAAAATTGATTCAAACTAATCCAGAATAACCTAGAGAAAATGACTAGTGATTTCTATGTATGCCCACGCAGCGCACACGCGCCCACGACCACTGGGCCCCGGAGCACGTGTTAGGGCACTCCAGACACAGTTTCCACAATCTACAGCCTCCAGGCTTTACTTGGCTTTACAGCAAACAGCTGACCAGCAATTTGTGAAAGCAGGAAGAAGAAAGAGGAGAGGAGCCACCACTGCAGCAGAGTGGGGTGGGAAGCCCTCTCCTGGAGCGAGACCACCAGCAGGCCAGAGCTGCCGTTCACCAGAGACATGAATGTCCACGGGAGCAGAATAAAGGAGCAGGAAAGGAGAAAGACAAAGAAGAAGGGAGAAGACACACGAGAAGTAGATAAAGAGAACACCAACAAAACCATGTTTTCTCCGTGACGCACAAATATTCCAGGATCACAAACGGCAGAAAAGATGAGGTACAAGAAACCCCGCAGTAATATGTGTTGCAAAAATTAGAGAGCTTCTGGATTAACACTTTAAATAACTTTTTACTGAGACTGCTGTCTTACATAGCGGAAGGAGGAATGATTTACTACCGAAATGAAGCATGGGACTCTGTTCAGTACGCTTGTCTTTTTATTAGGCCCAAGTCAAGCAGTTTGCAAAGGTAGGGAGAAAACCCAGAAGTAAGAAACCAGATCTAGATCAAACAAACATCATGCACACAAGCTGCAAAATCTGTTTTTACACAATTTACTGAGGATCTTTCAACATCCCTTTCACCTACCAGATATAGACAGACACCGAATGAGACCATTGCATCCCCTCGACTCCCTGCAAAGAAAATCTACAAGCCCCTTCACCCGCACAACTACACCATCTGCTTTAGAGTCAAATCCTGTAGGAACAGAAAGAAAAATAATCACTCTTTCCTTCCTATTTCCTACAAATAGACTTTATGCATTTCATCACGTATATTCTACTGCCCTCAATTATTACAGCTGAAAGAAGGGGGTGGGGGCGTGAAAGAATTTCCTAAAGTTTCTGATAGTCGTGTTGATCCTGCTGGCAAACTTAAAAATGTACAACAGCCAGGCAATTTTTCTTGCAACAGCTCCAACAACTCCATCACAGAGCTCCTGTACCTGTCCTGCAGGTCCCCAGCTACAAGCCAGTATGGGAGACTTGCCTACCATTACAGTACCCTGGTCGTTATTTTTTGACTCAAGTAATTAAGATGCCCTTCCCCAGTAGAGACTTTAAGAGAATTTTCTCATTTCAGTTCTCACTGAACTGAACCCAATTTAAAAATGGGTTTCCTTGCAGAAACACCAGTTCTGCATTTATTAAATTCTCCTCCAATGGTCCGGCAACGGCATGGTGTAGCTTGTTTTTCTAATTCAGGCATGAAGTTTGTAGCGCAAATTTTCCCCTACTGAATGGCTGAGTTTGCTTCATTTCTTGATAACGTCACATGCTAACTCTCAAGGAGGAGCTATGGCTACTGTGTGTGATACTCAGAGGCTTTAATCTGGCAGCCCTAAAACGCACAGCCTGCCAGTTACTCTTTGATGTCTTATCGTTGCTACAGCTCTGTGCACTTCCAAAACATGTTTGTTAAAACCCTCACAGTATTGATATGCCTCTGATACTCAGCTCAGCCCTGCACAGCCCAGCGCTCCCCCATCTGAAAGCATTTGCACAACTTTTGTTCCAATTTCTTTCAGGCCGCCTGATCCTCGCAGGGCCGCAGAAGCCATTCCTCCACACACTTTCCACCTCTCAGCACCGGTCACCGTGTCCTCGTGCTGCGAGGGGACAGGACTCCCGGCCGCCTTGCCACGACTGCCTCGCTAGTCACAGAGACGGCTCTGAGCGCGTTGCAAATCATTTCTCTTTTTACTAGCAAGGGCTACGTTCCACCCCTGCAAAGGACCAAATTTAGGTATACGGAGTTATGTCAAAGTGCAACTAAATATCTAAACTCTCCAGGTCCATTTGATGTGTTAGCACAGTGACAGTAATACATACTGTAAAGCTAAGATTTATGGTCCCTGCTGATCTTCCTTCCCAAACTCACCTCATGGTCGCATTGCTGAAGGACTAACTTACACGGCACAAGGAAAGTGGGGCAGTCGGTCATGTTGGCCAAGGCCATCAACAAGGCTGCCCTGAGGGCTACGGTCTCGTGTTGTGCGGTCAGCGCGCCGGCAAGAGCAGGAGAGGGGCGCCTGAGTGCACCCGCTGGAGCGAGCGGGTCCCCCTCCCGGGGCGCCTGCCGGGGAGCCGTGAGCACTGGGTGCCCCCAGGTGCAGAGGCCACTTCTGAGGCTACCAGCTGAGCAGAGGGGGCTTACCGCCTGCTCAACTCCTACGTAGGCACCGCACGTGGGAAAGCAAAGCAAGCAGCTTTTTTAAAAAAATGAATTTCAGATAGATCTTCAGGGATAAACCCTATGCAAAGCAGTGGAGACACTCACCAGCAGAAACTCCAACCACAGACATTTTATTGCCAAAAATTTTTCATGGTGAAAGGTTTTCTGGTTTTAGAGGAACTTAGTTAAGCTTAATCGCTTCACAATGTTTATGAACTGTTCATGGGGAGTGGGTTGCTTTTACGAGCACTACACCATCTTCAAGGAAAAGACAGCAAAGGAGGTAACTTGTCAAGGCCTTTACAACTGCTACTTATCCTATGTAGCATCACAGAGCGATGGTTTAACTCCTCAGGACTGCCAATCTAGGTTTTTTCATGAATGCTAAATTTGCTTAAAATAGATGAATGCGTTATTATGCCTGTAAACCTCTGAGCAGCCTATCTGGCGATTCCTTTAAATTTGATTTTGACAAATTAGTATTTAGATTTTTTAACAACAATTCCATTTCTCAGAGCTAGTTGAATGATATGGGCCATTGTTTATATGGAACAATTAAGGATTTGATAAAGAAATACATCAAATTGAGATGCTCAAAGCACTACTACACATTTAAGTGAAGAAGACAGAAGAAAACACTATGACAATTATCTTCACTGAGATTTGTTTTACAAGCAATGTTTACTAGTTCTCCTTTGTTCTTTATTATTCAGACAGAGAACAAAGTAATCACGTACAGTCACAACTCAAGAATCTGCTTGCAGCACACTTTTGCCAATGTTAGTTTGGGAGGATCATCGCTTTTCACTTGTACAAAATCTACATTAGATTGCAAAGTCATAATCACGAAAGTTCAAACACTTCCCTAGGCCAACGCTGCATAAAGAATTGTTTAAAAACCAGACGAGCCTGTAAACTATTCTCATTATATTGCATAAAGCAAACCCGAGGAACTGTCCGCATCTCTAAACTGTATTTCTCCCATCCAGTTCCAGTATCAAGTCCTTGCAATTTAGAAGAACAAACAAAACCTAAATCTCATCTGAGGACACAATTCTATCAGTAAGAGACTTCTGAGTGGTTGCAGCCCTTGTGCTGCAGAGCACGTGACTACAATATATTACTGTGTGTGTTCCCATGAAACAGGAAGCATTGTGGAGAATCCCAAATGACCCCTTTGTCCATCTAAACAAATAAAACATGCTGGTGACAACTTTTTTTCCGAACTCTGAAGACAATCGACCAGCCAGATCCAAAGCAAATATCAAAAATAGCAAACACATTTCCAAATTTCAAAAAAAATTTAGTCTCACTAAACTGAAGTCTTAAAGCCTCTGCTCCTAGCACTAGGTTATTCATTTTTTAATAAAAGATGGCATTTTAATACACGTTTCCCACATTTAGGATTATAGCGAACACCAACATCTAAAATTTTAAACCCTCAGCCACCAGAAGCAAATATAAAGAACCGCAGTATCGTATGACTTTAAACTGTTCTAGGGGACTTGGGCCTGGAGAAAAAACTTGAGCACACTGTTAATAGCAGGCTGAAAACATGACAGAGACGGGAATTTACCTTACTGAAGTTTATAGCTTTCGTATGACAATGTTCACTGATAAAAGCAAACTGATACAAAAGCATGCCAGAAAGATAAACACAGAGAATAAGGGAAAAATGAAAATCATTTACCTCTCTCTGAATCCAGGGAAGCATGAAGAAACAGAAAGAGCAAGTTAGAAAGTGTTCACACAGACAGAGCTCCAGCATACGAGGAGGCAGGATAGCTGAAAGAAGTGCTGTACATTTAACGTTCACTGCTTGTTTGCAGCATAGCGTTATCTAAGCATACTGCAACTATTTCCTTTCAACACTTATTTTCAACACTTATTTTTGTTGCTCTGAAGTTTGTATTTTTGGAAACATGCAATGAAGCCAACAGGCATCAGCTGAATTTAGAAAGACAGCATAGACATATCAACACTGGGAGGTAATCAAGCTTAAAATACCACACGCAAATACAGGAAGTACTACTCTGTAAGCATAAATGGACATACAAACTGCGTGGACCTTCCCGCTTCCAAAACAAAACTATTTAAAGCAGACAGTGACAAAAACAAAGAAAAAAGAACTCTTTAGGCTGCGAAAAGCTTATATTGTTTGCACTGAAAGAGTTTAAAGACCTCCTCCATCGGTTTTTTTGAATGTCTTTTCCAAAAGCTCATGCTCCTAGAGCCCTTGGACTCCTTTGCAAGTTTCTGAAGAAATCACAGACTAGGTAGCACCCTCATATATATATATGTGCACATATATGTGCATATGTGTGTGCATGTATGTGTATGTATGGGTACATATATGTATATAATATATGTAAATATACAGATATAAATCACTGCCTGCATTCACTTCAGAAGCATTTTAGCAAACACTAGTGATTTGTATGACTGAACCAACACACCCTTCCCGATGCGCCACGGAGGGAGGCCCCAAGGAGGCCAGGACGAGGGGAAGAGGGAAAGGAGGCGCAGGGGGGCCCAACGCGTGCAGGCTGCCCTCGAGCAAGAGCTGCCCTTGGCCCCTGGCTCTCGCCTGCCCGGCCAGTCGGCCGGCGTCGCTGCTGGTCGGCTCCGCTGCCGCAGCCGAGGCTCTCTCCAGCCTGGCCTCGCTTCAGACGCAGCAGCTGGCTGCTCTCTCCAGCTTTTAGTGCTCTGAAGGGCACTAGAAACGCGAGGTGTGTTTTTACTGGGGGGGAAAGCAAGGTGCGCTCTTGCCGCAGACGGCCAACATGCAGAATCAGGCGTGAGGTGAAACTCTACCGCCGACGAGGCAGCTTTTGCTGGCACCTACGCTACTCAGTCGGGACAAAGCCCTCGGTTCTCCCGTGGGGTTTCCCTGACCCGGTGGCATGTGTGGCAACGCGCACACCGGGCAGCCGCCTCCTGCGCGGCTCTCTCCCGCGCGGCCTGTCCCGGCCCTGCTCCGGGGGCGCAACACAGCAGCCTTCCCGCACAACCGCTCTGCTCACCCTGCTCCCCGGCTTTCTAGACCACCTCAGCCACCACAAAACGCCGGCAGTAAGAATTCATGGATATATAGTGCATTTTTGGAGCTAACTGTCACGTGAAGAAAGCGCTAGAGTTTGCCATGACGTTACCCAAACTGCATTTGGAAACCAGGTGGGCTGCTGCCTTTTTCTCCCCACCCCTCCTCAAAAACCAGATGACGCTTTATAAGATGCATATTGCTTCTACAGGGATAACAGCCATTATTAAGATTAGAGATGCTTTCTATGACTTCTAATGCTAGGAAAACACAGGCTGAAGAGCAATCGGCTGCAATGTACATCTGCTTACCCAGTCACCCAACAAGTCATTGCAAACAGGCTCCACGTGCTGTTTGCAGCACGGTCCTGTTCTCCAATGCCTTCCTCCCCCCGTATGCCCCAGCTGCAGCTTTTCTCAGATGTACTCATCCCTGGTGAACATCTGAGCAAGAATCATGCACCATGCATAAAAACGTGGGACTCCACAGCCTCCTTGTTTGTAACCGACTTGGAGAGAAAAAGCTACAGCGGAGTGAGAAAATAACCCCATTTCAAATAATAAGGGCAGGACTAAAGACAGAGCACACTGAAGGGAAGGGATCCAATTCCCATTAGACATCTCGCTTCAGCAAGCTTGCAAAGCTTACAGGAATTGATCTGTTGCTTAGAAATGGCTTAGTGAGTAGCTCTGGAATGCACGTAAGCTTTCTAAGCCAGGTTTTAACTAAACGTGCATATGGTTAGCTAATGCACCCATCCAACATGGGAGTGCAAGTCACACATGGATGCATATGCACATAGCTAGAGGTTTAATTTCTGCATACCAGCGTTGCCACTTTCTTCCCTAAATCCATGAACCTTTTTCAAAATTAACTGTGGCATATATATAAGATTTAAAATAACTGGAACAAAATTTTAAATCATTTTTTTAAAAGACAAGAAACACCTTTTAAATGTCATAGCCTCGAATTTAAAACTTTAGTCTTAAGCACACAAAAATCTTCCAGCTTCTGCAATGACTCTTCCAGACGAGCTAGTGACAATGCTTATGCAAAGAGGTCTTTTACACATCATATTTTTCCCACCTGAAAAATCTCAAGCTGTAAAGCATGAAATTCCACTAATATTTCATATTCATGACCTAGAAACATCGAACACCCACATGCACATATCCCTTAAAGTCCATACTGAAAGTAAAACGTTTGGTACATCTGAATATTCAAGCTTAGTTCAGCCTCCTTCTTTTTTTTCTCTGCTCAAAGAAACCAATTAATTTTAGCACAACATTTGCCCTTTCGATACCTAGACTGTTCGGGAAAAACAAAAACACCCAACCTCCTTAATTACCCCCAAATTAAAAATTAATCAAAAAAAGCAAAGCTTGACTGATGCAGATCTTAATGCTTGAACTTAAGAACTGCTGAAACACTAGATGTTGCATCACTGCAGCTGCAAACACACAGAAAGAAAAAAAACACAGAAGGAAATTGAGGAATGCGAGAAAAAAGCATGTAGAGTGCTGGACTTCTCCAGACAGCAAGGAATAAGCGGGGCTCTGGCCAGGTTAATTCTGACTCTGTGGGGTATGGACAAATCAAGTGGGTGTGCATCCTGTTTCTAATCAGTTAATTACAGCTTTCAACTTAATCCAATATCTCCTCATAAAGCGTCTTGTAGTTTAGGAATTAATTTCACATAAGAGGCTATTTGCCTGTATTCCCCTCACATTCTGATAGCTCAAATGTGGTTGAATAGTTTACCTTTAAACTTAAATTAAAAAAAAAAAAAATCACCTCAAGCCTGAAAAGCTAACATGGAAAGTTTCCGTTCAAATGGCAGCGCTTACTGATGGCTCTAAGCGCCAGAAACACCGTAGAGCAGCTGTGCAAGTTCTTGAGCATGGCATGCTATATATTCTTTTCCAAGCTGATTGAGTTAAAAGGGGTCAAGTCAGAGCCTGCCAATAACGTGGGAAAACAATACCTAGAAAATTGTGTCAGAATTGTTATGCAGAATTTGAGATTCATTTCTGAGGCGAAAAAGCTAAGGCCTTGAAGGAAAAGACTGCAACCGTCTAGCCTGCAGACACGCAAAAAATTCCAGCAACCAAGGAGATGCTTCCTCCCTGTGAAGAAGGTGACAACCTCCCCCTCCCCACTTCTGCCAGGCCCAGTCATTCCAGACTGTTTTCTGATCAGTACGTCCTAAGCCAACACACTACGCTCCTGCTGAGGGTGCCTGCTTCCCTGATCAACGTCTTTTACTGTGCCTCATCTCGCAGAGCCCTGAGCTTTGGGCTTGCAGAACACGACCCGTATCTGTCCTAGGGACACAGTGGGACAAAACCGTTGCAGAGAACGGTGCTACTGACGGGACACCACCTTGCAGGAGAGATCGTTCACAAAACATGAGAGTGACTGACTAGAAGACAACTTCCCCTTCCTTCCTGCCTCAAGTCTGTCCTCCCACTCTTGGATTCTGCACATCAAAGATAGGTGCAAGTCACCTCCACTCGGGGCTGATTATCAATATACAACACCCACTCTACAAGCGTAGCTGTTATGCTGGTTTTATGGGGAGGTCAATAAACTGAGAGGTTCAGTGGCAAAAAAGCCACCTTCCCCTTATCAATCATGAGGCCACATCTGGTTTCTGCATCTAGTTTTGAGCCCACCAGTACAAGCGAGGTTGACAAACTGGCACAAGTTCCAGTGGAGGGCCACCAAAACGGGCAGAGGAAAGACATGTGACACATGAGGGGAGACTGAAGGAACTGAGTTTGCTTAGCCTGGAGACGAGGTAACTGGAGGAGGATCTAATTCCTATCTTCCACTACCTCATAGGAGGCTTTAAAAAAAAGAGCAAAACCAAATTTCTTTGCCAGGAAAGCAGGTAAACCCTCAGACAGGTACCCAGAGAGGCTGTGCATCCTTGGAGATGTAAAGAAAAATAAATATATCTCTGATGTAATTTTGAATTGCATCAACTACATTTGAATTCACAAGAGGAAGATGTGTTGTGAACAGACAAACATGGGAACTGTATGCTCACACAGACAACCAAATGGCAAGCCTGTTTCACAGGTGGGCAAAGGGAGGCCAACCAAGGTGAAACGGCATGCCCCCAGCCCCAGCAGCTCTGGTCCCCCATGGGCCAGCCCCTCCCAGTGCCCCTGGGACAGCGGTCTTTGGCTCTAAATATTCCACAACTGCCACTCTTGTGTCTTCTACTTCAACAAAGCAGGGGCAATGCAAGACTGTAATGCCATAAAGAATAAACCACACTGAAAAACCTAACAGGTTTTGGTTTTGTTGGCACCTCTGACAAGTTATTTAGGAATCGAAGGAGTTTTCCCATGCTCTGTTCATGGTTTAGTGAGGCACCTCCCTGCACTGGAGCACATGAGAACATCAGAAGTCTGCCCCCCTCTGCCTCACAGGGCGAATTTAAACCCACAGTCTGGTTATTTTTGTGACTGACACATTCAGCCGCAAGGGTGAAGACATTAACTTTACAACTCTTCATTTCTGTAGCTTCCCCTGGAGTTTGGTTGATTGGAACTTCCCCAAATTTCTTTTGGGGGCAGATCAAAAAAAATTAGCTTGCCATCTGTCACCTAGCCCATAGCAAGTACAGAGAGGTGCCCTCCAACCCCCACAGTCTTTAAACCTTTCTATACCACACAGTCAGCTTCAGCCACCTCATTTTCTGAGAGATAATGACCAAGTGAAATTTCTTGGCTTTCAAATACTGGAGATTTTATTTTCCAATGCATTTTACTCGATTAAAAACACAGACGCATGGCACAAGCCTTTTTATTTACAGTTATAGGTACTTGTCAAAATCTAGCCTCTGAGGCACAGAAGAGGCCCTGCTCTGGTTTTCTAATCTGTAATTACAAAGTGTAGTAGCACTTTAATGCAGCAAAATGTTTATGTAAAATGCATTTACCCCTTAACAACATCACATGAACACATCAAGGAAACAACCTTCATTTCTGGGCATTGGGAAGTCTCTCTGTTGCTTAGAGAATGATTAGGTCCTTCATTTACGTGTGCCATTAGCAAAATATATTTGCTTTCACTGAATAGAGAACAGCTGTGGCTTATAAGGTTTTTTTTTTTTTAAGGTTTGGTAGCTTTTTAACTTTATTTTTTTTTTTTTTTATAGCTCTTAAACCTTTTCCTTCCAGCTGGTACCAGACTGTTCCAGCGGACTGTGGCCTTGTGTTTCTGGGCGGCTCTTGCCACCAGTGGCTGAGACCGAGCAGCAGTGCAACTAGCACTTTTACTCTGCAAATCTCTGTTCACTGTGGGCCAGATTGTGCCATCAATTTTTAAGCTATTCTCCACTGGTAGTGAAGAAGATTTCTGCTTAAAAATTGATGGCTTGATCGTGCCTTCTGTTGCTAATCATATATTACAAAGACTGTTACAACCTCGCTGGATTCTATTTTTAAAAGAAAGAAAATAGGCAGCCTGTCACATTACATGAATCCACATTTTTTAAGGACTGAATTCCATTCTTAAGACCAGAGGCTCCAACTCATTAAGTTACGCTGGTAATTTGGGTGCTAGACATCACATTGGTATCTGATAGACAAACTGGTTCTCGTTATTTCTTAAGTCCCCTCCAAAAGGACGGCGTAACAAGATAAGGTTACTACAAATTTTCTTTAGGGCTTCCCTAACCTGTACTTACCGAATCACAGGGATCGAATGGAAGATCTCAGAGGAAAAGGGGTGCACTTACAGCTCCCCGCAACACGGGGCCACCCGAGGCACCTCCTCTCCTGATGCGAGCCGGCACAGGGGGAGGTCTTTAATAACATTTCTCTCTCACCCATTGCAACACATGGCTTTCCCTTGCATTAAGACCTGTTATGTTTGGCTTGGTAGGGGAAATAAATAAGTTTCTGACAGCATGAAAACCACTAAAGAAAGGCAGGCCAGCTTTTCCCCAAATCACCAGACAACAGTTTTAGCTGGATCAATTAGGTGTGTAATCTTCTACTTTAATTTTTGAAGAATTACTAATTCAGCCGTAAAGATATTCTAACACATCAAAGTGGAAACTTCTTATTGTAAGTAGACGTGTCTTTTATATCATATCAAAACACATTAAAAAAATCAATATGTTGTTTTCTTTGGCAGATACTAAACCAAATTCAGAGACACGCCAATTTTTTTCTACGGAAAGGAAACTGAGCACTTCTTATCGAATTGATATTCCCTGATTTAGAATTGTTAAATTTAAGTTTTTGACCTGGATTACCTTCATCTAGTGAATGATGACATCTCAACCTATCTTAAACCGCAGTGGAGCAAACTCGGCACTCCAGCACAAATTAAGTCCATACAGAGCAGTTGAATCAATACTAGCACTCTAGTCATTAAACAGAGACAACTCCATGCAGTGAACCCCAGAGCCTTGCTAAACAGGACTACCCAACAGGCTGTAACAACCCAAGAAACACCACGGAACACCATTCTGTAGTTGCACGTCTTAATTATCTAAATACTAATTCACACAGTTTGCTTGATCCTTAGCCATATTTCAACTAATCAATGTTTAAAATATCTCCATGAGTAGGGTTATTTTATTTATATATATATATATATACATCTGCTGCTGTAGAAGGGGAAACTAACCTGTACTTTTTTTTTTTAATTCAATTCGTATTACATAATAAAATCACACTTTCTCTCTGCTAACTCCTTACCAAAACAAATACACCATTTTTTTTGATAAATGCTCCAGCACTAAATAACATCCTTTTCCTCACTCACCAGTTGTATTATAACAATTACATTAACTGTGAGGCAACAGCTACAAAGAACATAATTAAAGCCATAGTTTTAAGACATGAACCACTTCATACATTTTACTGATGCAGATCAAGTCTCAGCAAGGTTTAGTATTCTTTAAGAAAGCAAAAATTACTACACAGAATAGGGAGAGTAATGTTTCCCAACATGTGGGAAACCTAATTTAAGAGCAAAGCTGCTGAGTTTAAAGAAAAAGATTAATTGCTGGTCTCTCTTCCCTCCCCTCTGCACCCCACATAATGAGGATTCGAAGCTATACATCAATTAACAAATCAATGAAATTTCTTTTGCTGCAAATTCTTTACGAATACAGATAGGATTAAGCGAGCACAGAGACCTCAAGGCAATATATTACATTCAAATGATGGAGTTTCCTCTTCTGTCAAAAGAGCCATTAACCACCTCACTTAATATATTTTCACGTGCACATATCCCCACACACAGAAGTGTAGCGCTTCTTCTGTCTGCAAACCGTTTACCTCTTTCGGAGCTTTACAAAGATTTCAGATGAAAAATCTCCATTGTCAATTATGTCCTGAAAGAAGAAAACCCAGACTAGCTAGCTAGTAGCTAAAGGTTAGCTAAGAATTAAACAAAAGTAATTATATAGGCACTATACATCTGGGGAAAATACATACAGAGGCTGCTTCTTTTTCAGTAAATGAATTTTCTGCTATTCACAACGATTTTGTTGCCCATTAACACAGCATTACCAATAGAAACAAATTATGATCATGCTCTGCGGAAACAGGCAGGTCAATAATTGCAGCTAGTTTAGGAACACGTAATTCTGAACTGAATACAGACCACCAAATCTATTACACACCACTATCCGTTAGTTAGTTTACTGCTCAAACAAGCAACATTTGAAGGGATAAAGGAGAAGGAGAAAAGCATCAGATACTTACTGCTTAGCACAGAGTGCAACATTTCTGCTACAGTGCTCTCCAGAAGGTTGGTAAGTGTCAGCTCTTGGAGAAAAGAAATCTGACTTGCCTTTGTCACACTCGGAGCTGTAATTCGCCTCGCAGGCATCCACACAGAAGCTTTAGACTAATGGACCATAGCTTTGAAAATACAGCTAGAGACAAAGGCTACTACTACTAGCATGAGAGTGTTGTCTGTGAGGGGGGCTGAGGCTTTTGGCTGTCACTTTTTAAGTTTCTTACCTTTTTATTGCAGCAAACAGGAATTTAATGCCAAGCACGTCAGATGCAAACACGCAACTCGACGCTCTGCCTGGTCCCGCTCTCTGCTAGCGTGTGTCTAGGCATCCGATGATGCAAAGCGCACTTGATCCAGCCGTGTACTTGCACTTGAGCGACGGGGGCCGAATACCCCCGAGAACAGCAAGCTCATTCATTTTGCATCGCGTTGAAGCGCATCACGCCAGCTCCCGCTCGGCTCACGGACTGTGCACGCCTGTGTTTGCCCGACCCAGCTGGGCGCCGCGGGTGCTTCTCCCTGAAAGGCACCGCTCCATCGGGGGTGTGTCTTTCCCTCCGCTCCCACTGTTTTTACCATTTCTCTGCTCCCTGCACTCTGACCTGCAAAGGAGGCCCTTCTCCTTCAACCGCTACACGTTATATTTCCAGCCCGTAAACTTCCAAGACTAATCTGCTGTGACAGAAGGCATCTTATGGCGAAAGCTGAAGTGTGCGGGGACTTTTCCCCTCCTTTTGTTGTGGGTAATCTTACAAAACCAGCGCAATACTTTCACAACATGACTCTAAACTGAATGCAAGGTGGGGGGGGGGGAGAGGGAGAGGGAGAGGGAGAGGGAGAGGGAGAGGGAGAGGGAGAGGGAGAGGGAGAGGGAGAGGGAGAGGGAGAGGGAGAGGGAGAGGGAGAGGGAGAGGGAGAGGGAGAGGGAGAGGGAGAGGGAGAGGGAGAGGGAGAGGGAGAGGGAGAGGGAGAGGGAGAGGGAGAGGGAGAGGGAGAGGGAGAGGGAGAGGGAGAGGGAGAGGGAGAGGGAGAGGGAGAGGGAGAGGGAGAGGGAGAGAGAGAAGTCTCTTTAAAAGGCGGAAAAGATTTACTGCCAAATCCAAGAATTCAGACAGAAGTACAACCGTATTTACTTCAGCAAAATTACACCTGCTTATGCCAGCAGTGAGATTTAACCTTGAGCTGTAAAAACAAACATGCCAAATAATTTGATTTTCCAGAACTAACACACACAGTAACAATAAATCTAATTTAGAGGCGTTGTTTAGCTCTAAAGGTGACAGGAAAAACAACATCCTGGAGCTCCAGTTTTCATTCTTTCTGCAGAGCCCCATCAGATGTGCTCAGCTAGCAACAAGGGGACACCCCACTGGACAGCCAAGCGCACACCCGTGCTAGCCGTCAGGCAGTAACGGGGGTGCCAACCTCCACGGCAGGCACCCCCAGACCTACAGGTGTGTGCCCCCAGGAGGAAAGAGCTCTGCGGCGCCGGACGGCGGCTTGCTGCCTTCCACGTCACACCTCCGGGCACTGGAGGAAGACCGGCGGGATGCCAGCTCCCAGGCACTGTAGCAATGGCACAAGGACGCAGGTCACCTCCCCACACGTCCCTCTTCTCCAAGGGACTCACTCCTCTGAACGTGCCAGCGGAGCTGCTCAGGGATCATACCCTTCCCCTCCAAGGGGAATGAGCCGGGATGTCAAACACCCACAGGCCATCCTCTTTTAACTAACTGAAAGCAATTTAAGTGAAAGCAGGGCAGGGAACACTCCCCAGAGTACTTCCACTGGCAGATTTGAGAGGGTGGAAAGCAATTAAGGACAGTTTGCTGGCAGCCGCTTCCTCCAGCGGCGCAGTTGCGTTTGGAGCAGGATGTTTGTTCACAGCCTAAATATACCACGAGAACCTAGCGAGGTTCTTGCCTTCCTGCGTGTCATCAACAAGGTTTGGCAGGACGAGTTAAGCTTGAGTGACAACCTGTGCAATCCTGAAAGCCTTCCAGTGATTTCCACAGGAGTAACAGGTTGGAATTTAATAAACAAATCTGTTGATGCTGCCTAAGGAGAAACAGATGCAATTTCCTCTTTCTTGGGTGTGCTGGACACGCAGCACTAACAAGAATTCAAGGCCATATAATAATTTTTGCATCAAAGTAAACAAATCGGTTCTTGAAAGTCTTGACACAAGTATGGGACTCATTTGCGAGGAAAGAACGTGGCATTTTTATGGACTAGCAAAACAGCATCTATTACTGGTTAAATACTGAAAGATCACGTACTGCACTTAAAATTCAAGTTCCAATATGCATTTAACATAACTTAAACTTGCAAATGAAGACAAAATTTACCTGATAACTAAGACAACTACCCCCTCTATTGCTATTCTCTTTTGTTCTCAACAACCAGGATTCAAGGGGATATGGTACTTTTCCAGCTGGCCAAACGACAGCACTCCTGAGAACAATGTTAGACACCAACTTAAATGGCTTTGAAGGAGAGAAGCCAAACTTTGCTGTTTTAATATGCTGAAACAGTTTGTACAAGAGAACTACTCTTCCTGAACCTCTCTTCTATACAAGAGCAGAAATTCAGCAGAACCCTGAAAACAGTAATAACCATAATTAAAACTACATGTCAAGTTTCGAGATTTTAACCTGTGTTTCTTTCGACAAGAGGGAATGAATCCCCATTAGCAAAGCCAGTATGTACACTAGACAATTTCTGACACAAGCAACTAAAGACAGCACCATTGAAAAGAATCTTCTTCTGATAGAAAACTTCAGGGGAAAAATTCTCTCTCTTTTTTTTTTTTTTTTTAAATGAAATATCTAGCATTTCAGCACCACCGGTGATCCTTGTTACTTAAAGGAAAACAAAGTGAAATGGCAGTCATCTTAACATTAAAAAAGAAAAAACCCAGACCTAAGACTGAAAAGCTGGGTTATAGCAGCAGTAATAGTACAGTTGAGTGCTGCTGAAGGTTGCACAACCGGTGGATGCGGCTCCAGCGCCTTAGGCTGGTGCTACCCCATGGCCCGGACTGGAGAACGTATCCAGCTCAAAACTCACTTTGGTGGAGGTGGCGGGGGGTGTTCATTCGTTGCTTTGTTAGGATAACAGCTGCGTGAACACACATCCCACCAGAGCAGATGCGTCTGGGGGAGAAAAGGAACACGGACGGGGCAGTGCTATCTATTGATTCCAAATTATACCCAAGTTAAGCCCAAGTGTGGCACACCCCTTCATACGGCAGACGGCAGGTATGTCCACCCGTCTGCTGAATCTGCAGATAAAAAACGAAATTCATGCAAAACTCTTCTTTCATGAGCTGGGTTTTTAAGAAAAATCATCAATATCAAGTTTTGAAACAAGTCATGGAAGTTGCAACGCTAAGCATCTGCTGCTGGGTTTTGCTAATAGCCTCTCTCCAGCAACAAGTAATAAACCACACGAAAAAAATCCCAGCACAAACACTGCACCAAGTCCCATTTCCCACTGCTGACCAGCAATATGAACTTGGCAGCCAAATCACTACACAGGAAACCGAAGATATCTTTGTAGCATGCTCCATCCACAGGCCTCTTAAGAAACCAGCTTGCAGCAGGTAACGGGGCCAATTCTGTCCAGACAGCAGATCAAAGTAGCCAGATCTGGCAAGCTGAGATTTCCCCAAGAGAGCTCTCAGCTGACAAAGAGCCAAAGTATCCAACTTCTGCACTGCTAGACCTGCCCGGTTCCAGGAAGCAGCGGTGTTTTGCGGCACCTGTTGCACAAACAAGACACGAGTTGTCCCAGCCTCCCCCAGCTCACACACGCTCCCCTCCTGGGTCCTCAGCAGGGTTAATGTTTCCAAGTTGCTGTGTTCATCATTGGAGATAAGGCTCAGCCACGCTGATCATCAGGGAATGGACAGTTAACACTGCAAAGATGTGCCTACTGGACGTGCCCAGCTGGCACCTGGATGCACCCAACTGTCTTGCCAAATTGCTAGTGAACAACAGGGCAACGCAGTAAAAGAAATGAGTTTATATTCTCAACACAGGAGCGGGACCACATTCTCCCCTAACTGATCAAATAGTCCTGTTCCATGGCTGGAAGCTGATTTACCTCAGAGCAAAATACCAATTCCCCCGTCGCACACAGCTTTGGTAATGCCAGCAGAGCTGCAGATGGACTACAGAAAGGTAAATACTCAGCTTCTCAATACGCAGGTAAACACTCAGCTGTACAGGAAGGGAAACGAGCAATTCCTAAGTTTGCTCTGCCTTTTTTTTTATTCTAAGGCCTCCATCCTTTTCTGAACTAAAACATTTTAAGACTCCCATGGAACAAAAAGGTAGTCTGTAGAGCACAAAACCAGTTTTGTTTAGTCTTTAATAACCTAGAAGTTTGCCGTCCTCCCGCAGTCTGAACGTTCTCTCAGATTATTCATTCTAACATGTTGCTCGAGGTCTTGTCAGAGCTCCAGAAGATACAGACTTGCAAGAATATTGCTATAATTCAAGGCTGAAAATCTAAGCTACAAATTAGGGAGAGCTAGCATCTTATTCTTGCACATTCTTTCTATTCAATTCCATCATAAGTCATTCAGCAGCAAGAGCACTGCCGAATCTTCTCATTTATCTGAACTTTCACATTATTTTCAAAAAGAGGGGAGAAAAGGTGAGAGAAGTGTGAGGGAATGTTTCACAAAGTTTAAAACCTGGATGCAGACAGGGATCTGAGACTCTTCATACATATTACAAAATGAGTTTCCAGCATTCATGGATGATGAGCAGAGTTTGGAATGTTACCTCAAATCCTCGAGGCTCAGAAGTGACAAAATGAATATCATTTATGAATGCCTGCATTGGCAATATCCCAGAAGGGCTTTGTCTGCTTTTTAAACCAAGACCCTTGAAGCCATATATGCACTTCATAAATGATCAGAGGGCACGAACAATTGTTCAGTTTGCTTTGTTTAATTCATCTCATCACGCTTCTGCTAGCAGTTGAGCAAAAGCAGAGATGAGATGCAATTTTCCTAATAAAATATACACAATGCAAAAAAAAATTCTCTTATTGTGTCTGTTTCTTAGTGGGTTTAAGTACTTTTTAGGATACTCATACAGACACTTTTTTTTGATATACATGTAGAGTTTTTTTAGATTCTTCAGACGATACCAAAAGGAATAGGCAAAATTAAACTTCTTAATTGAAGAAGAAAGACTGACAATACATGACTACAAAGCAAAAGCAATTCAATACATCCTCAGTAAACCAAACAAGGCCTGTTACCAGCTTGCCAAAAGCAGGACCTTAAACTGCTAACAGATTGTCTGCAATTGCAGGGGGAAGGCCATAAGGACCCAGGTAGCCCTTTCTAGTTTGACTACTGAACAATTATTCCCTACAATTCCTCTTAACATGCCTTATTGACAAATACAGGATCATCCTGAACGCTGCCATGAGTCAATAACAAACATCCCAGAACAAAGGCATGCTCAGTTTCACAGGTGCTTGGCTGAAGTGGAAAAATTCACTTATTTCATCTATGTTAAATGTAATAAGAACACCAGTAAGTCAGGTGAAGCCAACTGAAGCCAATCAGCTTGCCTGACCTTGCAGACTTCAAACTCTTTCATATTCTTCTAAGATTCAGAGTAGTAGGTCATTCCCTTTCCACCTTGTTCTTTTACCATTACCTATCTAATACTAAGAAATAACACCTTAAAATTATCCTGCTGCTCTCAGAGATATTACATAGATTCTAGTAAGCAATATTTGGGTTCCCCAGGCCTCTGTCCGCAAGTTATGGACTAATCCAGTTCACGCCGAAGTTAGTGAAAGACTTCCCATCAGTTTTAACAGGAACTTGGCCAGACTCAGGGCCATGCGAACGTACGTCCAGCAAGCTTTGAAACTAAGCAAGGTGGTGAGAGAGGAACTTCAAGCACTAAAATACTGCAGTATTTTACAGAGGTGACTGGGTTCTGTGTTTAATGCATCACTCAGGTCACAAATTGAACTAATTTTTATGGCGTTAAGATGAACAGCGTTTATGTGAAACGGACCAACCTCATGAGAGATGTAATACCCACAAATTTTTCAATGTCATTAAACACAATGCTCTTCTTCCAAAAATACTGATGTTCACGTGACGCAGTAACTAAGTACAAAAACAAGTCAGTCAGTCAAAAAAAAAAACTGAATGTTTAAGACATTTGAATTCTCTGCTGAAAAAAAATCATTTTCGTTTACTCAAATTAGTGTTTAAGTTTTTGCTAATCAATCTACAAGAATCAAAGAGACTTTAGTAGGCAATCAACCTCCATTGCCAGAGGGCAAATTGTGCTGAATACCACTGACAAAGACCCTTTTCCCTGGTGGAGACGAAATTAGGAAACACGCTAACATACTACCCTCAGAATTATAAGTCTGAAGTGTAAATATTTTCTAAATACATGTAGTGGATAAGACAGTATATGCTGTGATTTACATAAAGATGTACTGCATATAAATATTTGAATTGCAATCAGCTAGTAGCAAACATGGAAAGAAATCCTGAGGCAGAGATGACATTTAAATAATTGAAGTGGTAAGTTGATACCAAGCGTATCCTCTCCTATTTAGAGGCACGTTCCACTTATTATACCAGTGCAGTTCAGGCAAGCTTGTGACAATGCTCAGAGAGAAACACAGTACAAAATTTGGAGACTATTTTATTGCAGCATATGCCAAATTCCAAAAGACCTATGGTAGACTACAAAAGCTCAGGCATTTCACAGGCTCCCTTGATATCAGGAGTATGACACTCATGTGCCAACTTAAAACGTGTTTCTGTCAGTGGATATAAATATTTACACAGTGACGGCATATACAGAAACACCCATCTACCTCTAATGCACCAGTATAGCACCAGCATGAACTGTTTGGATGGGAAGTACAACTGGAGACAGGCCAATTTCTGTCTGCCTTTTGCTTTTTAACTTGCTGTATTAACAAGCAGTGAATGTCCTACATTTATTTAAGCAGTGCAACACAGAGATAATTGAGTTAAACCCTTTCTGCTGCACAGAGAATTTTCTCCTCTGAATTACTTTGACTCAACTGCTATAGCGATCATTTTTAGAAAGCCAAATTTTTGACTACAAGAGGAAACAACGAGCGCAGTAAATATACCTCTTGCAACAGGCTGACCTTTTCAAGTACACCATCCTATGACAGAAAATTCTGTTACTGCTCACACAAACATACTATAACCAAGGTAACAAAGAGCTGTATCGAATCTTTCGGCCAGTGTGATGCTTGTAAGTATTCTTAGCACGATGTTTCTTAAAACACTGCTCTTTTCTTCAGTGGCCTGTGCTCTCTATAGCCCTCTTTTCTCCTCAGAAGGTTTTCATGTGCCCACCTTATTAATAACTGAACAGCTTCCATACAAAACTGACTAGCCAGATGAAAGTGGACTAATTTGGTTCTTCCTATGTCCTACAGAGAACTTAGACTATACTAAGCTTTGAGATGAGAAAGAAAAAATATTGTAGGTTGCGTGTGTTTCTTTTTTTTGGAAGCAAATTATTATCGAATCGGAAGGCTTTGCGGCTCTTCATGTGGATGCCGAAACCTAATTCATTCCATAGGTGGCTCCCCCTATACATAGCCCCCCTTCTCCCCCCGCCACGTATCATGTTGGAGATGTGTAACTCACTGTCTAAAGGCAGTGCTTCTGGAGAAGAAGGGTGTGAAGGGCAGGTGCCTTCAGCTGACTCGGATGGGTCTGGGAAGGAAGATACTGGGTTTTGTTAGCATGTGCTCTGCTGAGAGGAAGGAGCTGGCTGTGTTTGCACCCAAGTCCACGACAAGGCAAAGTAAACAAGACACGTTTAAACCACCTTTAATCGTTACTTAAAACCAAAGCCTCTAACTGAGTCTTGAAAACATACCGGAAGCCTGCAGGGAGATTGGAGCTGGGGTGTTTTCTGTTCACAGCTATGGAGCAGGAGAGCAGCTGCCTTCTGCATCACTTGCATCACTGTTTTGCCACTGAGTTAAAGCAGCAATTAAATATAGGAATCCAATCTGGATGTAGCATCTGCTTGATTAGCATACAGTGCAAAGAATAATAGAAGCAAGCGTCAGACTTGCACCCCAAACTGGCAGACACCAGCTCTCCTGAGCTGCACACACTTTCGCAAGCAGCTCAATCTATTATTGACGAAACTGTGTGATAGCTCTTTAAGTTCACATATTACCCTAGCTATATCCTAAAGCATTTGAAAAGTTTAACAGCTGGAGTCACAGGGAACGTGCACAGATTTTCTAGCACAAATTTGCAGAAACACACTAAGTCAGGGACTAAGTCAGTATGCTGTCTTTATGCTGTCTTTTTTTTTTTTTTTTTTTAAGTTAATCAAGATAACCTTGCTACACCAGTTATTTGTAGTCCAGGCTTAGATGCATCATTTGTCTTAAGAGAGAAAGATTAGAGAGATGTAGAACAATTCTAAGTGCCATTTTAAAAGTCTGTCTCCCAAAAGAAATGCTAGATATAATTTCCAAATCATATGCAATATTTTCCTTTATTTGTAGAAAACAGTTATAGAATACTAAACACATTCTATAATAAAATACTTGAATGTGCATCTGTTTAAGGTGAGTAAGCATTCATGGCCACACTCAGCCACTAGTACAGCAAGTGACACTTCTTTATATGGTTGGCTGGTGGTTTTTCTAATAAGAAGGGCAGCCCTCTGCCATCCCTCTCATTTATTCACAAGCTAATGCAACATCACTTTCCTGAGTTCTCCACTCTCTCTGTTACAGACTTCTCTGTTCCTGTCCCCTCTCCCACACAATTTTTTTAATTTTCCTGTTCCAGGTTTGTCCCAATTCCCTTGTTCCATGAGACCTGTCCATATTTTTCCTATTCTACTAGCCTATTCTACTTCTACTGCGCTTCTAAGCTGCTGTTTCTGCATTTACATCTTTTAAAGGTTACCAAATATCTATAGCTCCAAGACCCTCCCTAGGCACGTCCTTCGTAGGCACTTGAGCTACTCCCTGGCCTCATCTGTAAAATGTAAGAATCCCTTACTGTTACACATAATCATTTTTAATCTTGTTAGTGGAATTAAGCAGAAAGGATACAGAGATGCTGCACTGACACAATCTAGGCCACTACTGATACAAAAACATGCGCTGGTGCAGAACCATGGACGCTATTTCGACTTTCAGTTCAGCCTACTGTGTCTTTTGGGTTAACCGCTGAAATTAAAACAAACCAGTTTCATTAATCAAAGAAAGAATGTACACATACAGGTATTCTCACCCACTTACCTGCATTTGTTTCAAAGTACATTCATTTTGTGAGCTTGGTTGGCCTCCCCCCCTCACTACCTCACTGCTTTATTACCCCTTCCTAGAACATGCTGTATTTGCAAACAACACTGTCAGGCCTCACAGGTGTAAGCTGGAAGTTTCGTATAGACAACCACCTCGACTATTTATTAGCGAGAGAGGAGAATGCTACCAAAATACATAGAAAAGGATATTCAGATGCTGTTGGGTTAGGGAAAAGGAGAAAGGAAAAGATTACTCTGACAAAATAAGGTAGCTAAGAATATGGGTCAGAAAAGTCAGTAAAATCCTTTTCCTCCAGTATAATCCCCCACCTATGCTCTATTTACATGATTCCTCACAGTGTTTTGTCCTTACTCCAAGGTTAGGAGGACTTATGGGAATAGGTAATATTGATTCATGGTGTCTCAGGGTTTGAAGAGTTCAGCTATAATTCCACATTTTTTTGAAGGGTGTTATCTTTTCAAAAGAGCAGGTGCATAAAGCCACTTGGTTTTACTTTATCTTATTTTCAGCTCTTCTTGACCATGTCAACTTAATGCAGAAGAGCGGGTTTATTATTCATTATCTCGAACAGCTTGATAAGCTTCTCGCAGAATCAGAGAAAGGCTCAGTCTCGGGGCACCTTCTCAAAGGCAAGGCAAAGCGGAGGGGCCGGAAACACCACACCGAACGAGGCAGCGCTACAGCCACGCTGCACCGCTGAAGGCTGACGGTGTGTGGCTTGTAGCCAGCGTATTTTCTAAAAAGGGGAATGAGAAATTAAAGTTACAACAGGATGCCTGCACTAAACGGATGCAACCACACTAGACTTCTATTTATTGTCCGTACTTGCCTTGATGTTAAATTGTCTAATTAAGGCCAAGCATCCCTCCTAAAATCTCACATCCATGACACACGCTCAAAATTTAAACATTTAACAAGCTACATCATTGTCATTCAAGTCCAGGCTTTCAAAGCTGAACGTCTAGGGAAAGGTTCCTAAATACATGTTTCGGCATTTGATTTTCGAAGATGCTAAACATACACAGATCCCGCTGAGGTTAATGGACTGTGTAGATGTTAAACACCTGTGAAATAAGGCCATTTTTATTTGGCTGCCTAAGCAGCAAGAGAGGATACTACTTTTAATTCCCCATATTTTGAAAATCGGAGCCACCATTTTACCTCATTTCCTCCTCATCTTTCCACACATTTGCCTTCTCGCTCTCACGACCCCAATAGTTTTCTCAACTCTTGTCTCAACAGCTCCTGAGCTCTATTTTGGCAGTTTGTTTTGTTATTTTTACTTTCTGCTCTTCCAGCCTTACAGGGTTATTTCCAGTTGACCGGAGGCATCTATGCATTTTGCTGTCTACCTCTCTCTTTTTCTGGCAGATTCGGTCTCCTCTTCGGTGCTGTGCGTTGTTCTATTCTCTTTAGCCTAGTCCCTCTCTCCTCCTCTAACAGCTCGTTTCTGATTCCCGGCCTCATTTCATTCCCAGATATCTAGGAGCAGAAAACCAGCAGCAGTTTAGACAAGGAACAGGGCAACGGACATGAACACAGACGGAGAGCAGAAACACCCCAACTGCCAAAACGGGTGTTATTAGGGCACAGAGGGGAGCATAATGCTATCACACCCAGTCTATTCACAGATCCTAATATCAGGGAACCCTAATTTCAAAGAATCTGCCTTTCCACCATTTAAAAACTAAGAGCAGCTGCACTCAGTTCTCAGCCCGTCAAAGAAATACACGAACTATTCAGAAAAAACGCACAAATTTGAGTTATGTAAGTGGCAAAGCTAGCGGATGAACAAAAACACGTTACGTGTTTTGTTCAAGGTGCCAGATGCCCCTGTCTTCTGGCAACCCCTGCCGTATTCAGTCCCGGGAAAGCAGGAGTCCTGCAACTCCCGAACACTCTCGCAGCTCTCCTGAGCAGCAAATCGTTGAATTTTTCAGCTGGAATACGCTGCTGCTGTACGAAGACGCCACGATGGAGGGGACTGTGATCTTTCAGGCAACTCCCAGGGAGGTTTTAAAAGTTGCACTAGGCTTTAGATTCATGGAAGAACAACGAAGATAAAGGAGGAATCAAGGAAATGGGTGACCGGAAACTATTTTAAAAAATTGATGGGCCATTACCTTTCCTCTCTTCCTTGTTAGCAAGCTGCTCAGAAAGCAAAGGGCATGCACCGGTGGTTGAGAAGGGGAGACAAAACCCAACCCTGACGAAGGAATGATTAATGTACAGTAATGCAGCTCACAAGTGAAAAGAACAACCTTTTTATAGCTAATAAGTTAATATTTTCCAATATGCTTTTAAAGTCCAGAGAAAACATGGCACGGACTGCTTTTTAAGAAGTAAATGCAGCACTGACCGTTATTCACCCCTACGCCTGCGTTTCCACAAATCCTCCAAGCAACAATTACTTCACTCGCCTTGAAATAAAACTATTTAAGCAATTATTAGGACTTTTCTTATTTGAAAAAAGTATTGAACTACTTGTCATGGCTCTATTTTCAGTACAGCAGCAGAGGAAGACTGTACCAACAACAGAGGATAATGGCTTTTACTCTTAAAAATCATACTTAAAAGGATGGACATACACAGTATGTTTAGACATGCACGAATGTACTTACCAAACATGGTAGCTCACAGTCTCAGTAAAGTGATTTTGTACCGCTATATACATGTCTATCCATCAACTTCCCTTGTGGGAACCTGCTTCTGTTCACTATTTCACAAAGGCACGCTATTTTTTCTTAACGTATACTTTACCGAGCGATTAATTGAAAGCAAGGGAAACTACCTTTTAGAAAACAAAATCACCACACAGCTTAAGTCAACATAACGATCAAGCCTTTGCTTATCACAGAACTGTATTAAAAAAAAAAAAAAAAACCAAAAACTCTAGAGGTCAAGATAATAGCGTAACGTATGGAGAGAATTATTACAGTATCCCAGAAGACATTTCTGCCTGAGGTGAGTTAGCAGACGTATCCTCAGATTAAACTTTCATCAGCAGATCTCTGTATTTCATCAATCTTTCATTACTGCATAGCTTAGAAAATCATCTGGTCAGGTATCATTAGAAAACCTTTTTATCTTCCAAAGCAAAATCTACCCAAATAAATCACTACAAGCAAAATACAGTCAAAAAGGAGGGACGGAAGATCATTATGGAGAAATATAAAGAAAATGTAGAGAAAATATAATTTTTCCTTCCTCAGTATAGAGAAAATATAAATAGCTCAATATAGAGAATAGCTCAATATAGAGAAAACAAATTTCTACAATATTTTAGAATTTAACCACTTATTTTCAGAACAAATAGAATACATTTTACTACACAGATTCTTGGAACACAAGATGCAGCATACTGACAATATTCACATGCAACAACTTCTAGAAGAGTTTCACACTAAAAGCAAGGATTTTGTAGACTTCCTGGAAAATCAGCTCACTCCCTTTTTTGATGGCAAAGTCATAACCAGGGAAAGTTGCTATGGCAGTCAGTGAGTAGCTCTAGCATTTCCTATTTGATGAGCAAACAGCTAATTTTACCAGTATGAGTCCAAGTACTGCATGTTAACGTATATACGAAAAACAGGCACGCTGCAGTCACCAGCTCACTCAATTGCATGATTTCCCTCACCCCAAATAACAAGATAAATGCTTCAGTCCGCTAAGCATCTGCTGAGATGACGACCTGTGTTTTGGCCTCCTGTCACAGCTCAGGTTCTCGTCACCAAATGCTCTTTTGTTGTGTGTTGGTGCTTGTTCAGCAAATATTGCATCCTTTATACTACCCTCCAATGCATATTTCCTATACTGATTCTCCCTATGCCCAAAATTCACTGTAAATCTGACTACTCAGTCAAAAGTTTGTCCTTTCTGCTTGGGTTCTGGATTTTCACCCTGCTAGTTAACAGCCCATGCAGCCTGAGTTTACTCACAAATAATGGCTCACAAATAATGGCTGGTTTTTTCCACAATCTTATTCGTTTAAACAGTTCGATACAGTGTTAAACAAATTTAATTTCAAAAAGAGTAGGCACTCCAGTTCTGAAAGTTATACTGGATATAAAATCTCTGCAGAAGCATCTATCAGAATTGTTATGAAGGGCGAAGGACAGGAAGGCTCCCAATTCAAACTACTTAGGGGAAAAAAACCTAGATTCCATTAAATGCAGTAAGAACATTACTGTGTTAGCAAATGAGATACAATGGCAGGTTTGATTGTGTGTTTATATATGAAAGCTTCAGTAAACCATTTCTTACTGTTATCTACATCAAACCACCAAGAAAAGTAATTTCCTCTGGAAACAAAAAAATGTTCAATTTCAACACGGAAGGGTCAAATTCCTCTTCTGATGTTACAGACACAAGAGAAGACTAGTTTATTTGCTCTAACCCTGGTTCTCTGTATTGCCGATGTCATTAATAAAATCACTGTTCAGGAAAACAGTAGAGGGAACTTCTACCTCTTCTCACCAAGATGGAGAAAAATTTGCCTTTTTTTTTTTTTTTTTAAACTTAGATGTGTACTTCACTCACATACTCCACAGCTAAGAAATTTTTCTTAATAGAGACATTAGTTTCTGCAGAAATCTCAACAGAACTAGAATTTTTATTGATCCCCAAACAGACTACAACACTGTGCAGGATTGGGATCAGAGATGCTCTTTCCCGTGCCACGTACAAAATTTTTTTTAGATATCCTTGGCTATAGTCTAGGCATGGCTGGATATCATGGCTGTTGTCTAGCTCAGTGCTGACAGAATGACCTCCCCACGCAGAAGCCCTCCCACTGACTCCAGGCTTACTAATGGGGCTTATGTTCATCTAGAAGAATTTGCTATTGATTCCTACCCCTGGAGAATTTTCTTCAAAAGCTCAGGACATTCTTGGTGCTGCACAACCACAATAGGAACACTTCTCTTAAATGTTTTCAAATGTCTCATTTCAACAGTAACATTTCTCTGACTAGTTTCTTTAGGACAAGAAGGTATCCAGCCTGGAGAAATGTGACCCATTATCTTATTTTACAAAAAACATAATGGAATGATATTATTTTTCCAAAGAAACGCAAATATTTGAAAGAAGAACTATATCACTTCAAGAAAGTGATGAAAAAGCAAAGCTGTCTTCCTGGAGTCTATAATTCCTGAATTCTGTTCAGCTGCATTACACTCAGATGCCCCCAATGATGCTCTACTTCCTGACCAAAGAAAGCTACTACAAACCTGACTTGAAGGGAAATGTGTAATGCACTCATTTTCTCAAGCAAACAAAGCACTTTCATGTTTTATTCATAAGAAGTTTAAACCTCTTTGCCTCTCATCATTTTCTAACTGGATTTGCCCTTTTAAATCTCTCAAAAAACAGAACCACTGAAAATAAAAAACACATTGGGTCACAGAAACACTTACCCCTTTTCCTTTTGGAAACGTACCCAGAGACAACCAGAAACCTTCTTGTGGGAATACAGAACTTTCATAAAATCTTTTACTGGAAAAGATTTTTCAGGGCCAAAATGCAACTTTTGATCAAAAGTCAGAGAGAAAAGTAAATCCTTACTGCAATGCATCAGGACGGGCATTGGCCAAAGATCTTGGAATTGCTCAGTGCGGAAAGGAAACATTGTTGATATATCAAAAATGTAATTGGATAGGAAAGCAGTTTCTTATCCAGCTTTATAAAAAAGCACTTTCTCAATCCTGTTCCCACAAGGTTACATGAAAAAGCAGGATATTACCAACAGAAGACTAGTTAGGAATGAAAGCTAGTGAAAGATGGGTTCCAGTTCAGGAAAGCTTTTAAGCATATATTTGCGGCTTTACCCTAGGGCAAGAAAGAAATTCAGCCCCCGTTCAATCAGATTTCAGTGGGGATGCAGAAACACCTCACTATTCTGGAACACTCTAAGGAATTTTGTGTTGAGATCTTTAAGAAATAGTAATGGGGGAAAAACATGATTTTTCTCTCAATCAACTATCTCAAGAATGTGGAATCAAACACATACAGTCAGGGAAAAATAACTACCACATTTAACTTGGACCCGCAGAAAGACATGCCTTCACATAGCCAGAAGATATACACTATGCGGCATATTTGAAAATATGGTTTTATATAAAGAAACTTCATACATTTGAAACAACATAGTGCTACATGTGCTGTTTTACGGAGAGGGCTGAGTTCATCTGAAAAGTTTGCTCAATTTAGATTTAGCAAAACAGGATGTAAGTGAAATACTAGGAAAAGCAAAGATTAAAAAAAGCAACAAGAGGCAGAAGAAAAAGAATTTACCCATCCGAAAGAACAAGAATAGCCCCTGGGACACAATTACTCAAAGGAATAGCAGTGATACCTAACTTGCTCGGAGTATCTCTGTATTCTGTATCAGCAGGCATAAACAGCATCACGTCAAAAGAAACAAGGAGGGTGAGGACTCACCGGCCGTTGTCCCGACCCACTCCCCAGACTCTGATGCTCACAATGGGCTGCGAATGCAGAACGGTGCGATCCATGGGGTCGATCAGGTTCAGCATGTCATTTTCCAGGATAAGGTACATGTCTTTGCCCTGCAACTCCAGACAAAGTACAGTTATACCGTATGCCCCCCCTCTCCCCCCCCAAACTGACCATGGTCAAGGAGTTACATCTACACTGTTAAGCCTTGCATCCTCTCTTAACTTACTCAAAGTTTCAGTTTGTTCCCGGGGCATCTGAAAACAAGTTCATTCACTTCTGCTATGAAAAAGACTCCAGGTAATATTTTACGACTACCATACTTTTAAATGTCCACAACCACAAAAACCTGTAACATCTTTTAAATGTAACCATCTGATTCATTTCATCCCAAAGAATCAGTTATTCAACAAATTATTTGCTTATCCTTTCTCTAGTAAATTCTTCTAAAGATAAGGGAAGTCAAGAACTGTCTTTAGTAAAGGCTTCTATGGAAACCAATACTCTTAAAGCAGACTTCTTTCCCTCACACAATACGTGCTTAATTTCTACCAGCTTTAGTCAGTGGGCCATGGGAACTGACAGGAATTTGCGCGCATCAAAGGATTTAGAGGGTACTCTTTGAAGAAAACTGCATTAAAGGGAAAAACCTAGCACCAAGACATCCATGTGAATTTTGCAAGTTATTGAAGAATCCTGGAGCCAAGATTTTTCCCTACTTCTTCTGGCATGAAAAAACTCGGAGAATCTTTGTTTTTTCCCCCCTTAGAGAAAACAAATTTTGAGGCAATTTTTCTTTTGATGCTAATTCAGAAACGCTAATCCTCCTCCTATTGCTAGCGTTCACAAAAAGTCTGCTCCTTCTTCTATCACGTCCAACAGTTCCCTTCTCGGAGAGCGCACACCTTCTCTGCAGATTGTGGGATCCCACAGAAATGATCCTTGACTTACTGCCAAGAGGTAAGACAAGCTATTGCTGATAAGAAGAATAACGTGGGAGGCTACCTGCTAAATAAAGACTAATTTGTTTTCCCTGTATTGTGCCAAAACCTTTAAGTGAACAGAAGGAACGGAAAGGCCTTGACTTCATACTGACAAACATTTCAAAAATGACCTTTCTCTTCACCTGAACGGCACAGAAACGCTCTTCCTGCCCGATTATAGTGGCTCAAGTTTTAATGATGTCTCATTTTGTGTCTGCAGAAGACATGCATTTATTCCACCCTGGAAGGGCCTGCTTCCAGGGCTTTAGGGCTTGGCAGCAAGGGCAGCACAGCCCAGCAAGGGGGAAGGCAGCTCCCGGGCAGGGTGCGCAGCATTAGCCCTCTGCCCCAGCACGTGGCAGGAGCACAGGCCTCGCGCAGGCGCTCACCACCTCTCCCACTCCCAAATCCCCTAGCAGGGATGCGAAGGGGAGCTGTGGCACCGCGCTGGCCCTGCGAGTGCTGCGAGGGGCGTGGGAGAGGGAAGGATGTCTACAGGGAAACATTTCGCCTGATGGAAAAAGTACAGCTGAGGCAGAGATGCAAGGCCGGATATATAGACTGGTCCTAGAGAAGCAGAAACAGAAGTCTTTGCAATAACCGTGCACGTAAATGGAGCAGACCAGCATTACGCAACTTCTTACAGCATAGAGAACATGAAAAATGAGAAACAAAACACAGAAGCCAGGATAGTACCCAGGCAGACCAGGACGATGAAGGAGATCAAACAGAAAACAGAATCATGAAAAAGAAAGAGGGTGAGAAATTTGCTTGGAGGTCAGAAGCACTAAATAGTTTGTGTAAAGAATGTCACCAAGTGTCACAAAGACTGCCTTCGGAATCCATTTTCTACTTCTATATTTATTCCAGAAGGAAATTATTACAGGAAGGCAAATTCCTGTTCATCATGGAAATATACTGGGATTAGGGTAATAAAATGGAATCCAAATTACCTGCAAAAGGTTGGGCAAAGAGCAGATAAGGAACTTAAGTCACAAGAAATTATCCTTGAATACCCAAGGGATAGCTTGACCGGCAGGCAGAAGCAATATATTTTGTTAAGTTTTGTTGCCTTATTATACAAAAGCCTTTGCAGAGATGAAAATGCTGCATAGAGCAAGTAGAAATGATTTAGACACAGCGGGAGCTCAAACACAGACCTCACTGTCTCCGAGTGCTGAAGAGCTGCAAAGAGCTGATCCTGCAGGACAAGCAGGGATCTCATAGGAAGAACCACGCAGGGAAACTCAGGAAGGGAAGGGAAAAACTTGGTCTCAGTAGCCTTTCAGGGAAGTGTTACTTAGTGTGACAGGTCAATGGCAACACCATTCCTCTTTCATGTAAATGATTTTTTAATGTACAGGAATATAACGCATGGCAATGTAGCAATAACAACAGACTAGTTACATTTTTCTTCTTAGATTTTACAGAGCTGTTGACATAAGAAACGGGAATGACTAATTACGTATTCTCATTTCTTTTCTAGGGGAGCAGAGGGCATGAAATCCCACATTAAAGCCTATGACAAAGTTTCAGTGGGGTCACAATTCAAACTCCGCCCCCCCCCCCTTTTTTTTTTTTTTTTTTAAAGTCGCAAATGCTTGGGAATGGTCCTACTCCCAATTTCACTTTTTCACTGCACTAGAAGTAAAATAAATCCTTAGGCAATCTTAAAACCCTGATCTGCAGTCATCAGTTCTAGCTTCACGACAGATTTTGCTGTATGCGCTCCATCTGATATGTCAGTGACTAGCACATTTTTTTCAGATTCCTCTTGAAAACGTGCTCCTTCCAATCACTCTTGAAACATTATAGTGCCAGCAGAAAAACATGGTTCTAATGATTTCTTTTAAAATCAAGACGACCGTTTATTTTAGGGGCATCTATTCAAGGACAGTGTCTCCGTACTGCTTTGTCACGCTGAACAAAATTTGAGAAGAGCATTTTTAATTAATTAATATATTTTCAAGGACACTGAAGCTTTTCACCTATTTGGCTTGAAATAGAGTACGGTTTTCAAACAAAGCCCAATGGCATTGACAGAGGGGAATATGGAAAGAAGTGAACGTTAACTCTTACAGCAAAATAAAACACTGTTTCAAAAGCCAATGATGTATTTCAAGCAGACCAAAATTCTGCCATCTGAAAAATGGATGAAATTACACATATGTAAACAGTGTATTATTTTCTTCCTCGCAATTTCAGCAGTAAGTCCAAAAAACCATGCCCAGTACAGCTCTAATCGCTTGTCTAGGTATATTAACTAAATAAAACTCTTCCTGGAAACGAGGAGAAGGGAGACTAGTGTTATCTCGTTCATTTATATCTACAATATACATTTCTTAAATTAAAAAAGGTTCCTTTAAGTAGAAAAATGCTGTACATTCAAATTGTAATGCATATTAATGGTATTAGCCTTCCAAAATGAGGGACTATGCCCCTTGAAACTTTTTTTTTTTTTTAAAAGCATGTCCCAACTGCTTCTCTGAAGTATCTCTGCATTGTTGTGGTCATACCCAGGACGGTGAACACAAGTCTTAGACTGCAGCAGTAAATTTTCACTGAGACAGACATTTTTTTCTTTTAATTCTGCTTGTTTGGCAGCATTGCTTCTCTTAGATCACACACAAACATCAGTGAAGGTAACAGCATTCACTCTTACGTCACCTTTTGCATTCTGACCACTGAGCAGTAAATCAGCCTTGGTGCAACTCTCCTGGCAACAGGTCCGGAGAGAGGAACAGAATAAGACTTGGCTGAAGTCTAAGTAAGTTGTTTCAAGAGCAAATAAATAACGAAGCCTGTTTTCCTATGGATTTGTCTCCTACGACCTCTGTACTTCCTTCCACTATAAACCCAGCTGTTCCTTTCTTCTTAGTTCGTTTACTAACCCCTCCACACCTTCCGTTCTTTCTTCTGCCCCAGCACCACAATACCCCGAGCTTCCTGCGTGTTTCCCCAGGAGCCCCCATGGTGTTACCCTCTCCTTGCGGCCAACTTGGAGAAAGTAAGTTTTCTTTTGAAACGTGGCAAAATAATCCTCTTAAAATAAGCTATCTGTCCAGTCTCAATCTTCTCACACATTTTAGGAACACAGGACATGCCAGTCTGGGTTTCCTTAAAGTCCTTTTCTTACTGGTAAACGTGTGAAAATGGTATTCCAAAGCATTACTCTAAAACGTCTAGTCAGAAGAAAAATTTCCACTAACTTCAACGGCTTACATGTGTGTGTCTAAACACTGTTATTACACAGGCGTGTGCGAGTCAGAATTGACTTTTCCCAGCTTACTGAGCATTCCTCTTTGATCGCTTGTCTATAATTCACAAAAATATTTTTATTAACAAATAGTATTCTATACAGTATCCACTGGTAGTTTTGTTACTACACTGTTAGATTTTGCTGTGCATTACAAAATACACACAGCAAAGAAATAAACATTAAATTCAGGTCTTTGTGGCACCTGCTGTCCTGAGCCATTTGGAACAAAAATGTCAAACCTGTCCTTGAACTCTTTCATATTTTCTGACAGAGCCAGCTGAGATAGGGAAGGCCCAACATGGTACTTGAAAACACTTTTTTTTTTTTTTTTTTTGGTTAAAGACTGCACAGAAAACCTGGGTATTCTAATTTCTGACTATACTGTTTTAAACTGGAATTTTAGATGAATAAAAACAAGCACAGATGCATTTGCCTATACAGTTTTTTTTTTCCAAGATATTTTACGACACAAGAGGAACAGGAGGTTCACTGTGTTCTTACCTCGCCCCAAATGCCAACGGTGTCTCTGATGTCGTTTTTACAATATGAGAGTTGTCTGATGCAATTGTTCACAGCAACACTGCTTTTTCCAGGAGCAAGATCTTCCTCTGCCATTTCTACCCAGCCCAGAGAGCGCACAGCAAAGCACTAAAAAGAAACCAGAAAATTTCTGAACATGTATATCACAGCGCTGCACATTGACTCAGCTGCATCCAGCTATGGAAGTCTTTGCATTGAACAGAAACTAGCCAGTAGCCAGTTAACGTTAAAGACCCCAGGCCACAAGGGAACAGAATCAAGGCTTTGCAGATGAGCTTATGCTCATAGGTCAGTAAATTAAAATATAATTTGAGGGTGGTAAGGTGAAAACAAAAAAAAATACAAAAAAAAAAAACCCAACAAAAAAGACTTGCCAGGAAAGGTGTTTGTGGAGGTAAATAGTACAGTAATGGCACATGCTAAAATACTTTTGTTAATATAAAAGAGGAAATAAAGGAGCACTGAATCTTGTTAGTAGGTCACACCCACAGAGCAATAGTGCAAAAAGCACAACTAGAGATATAGCAGAATGGAAATTTTATCTAGTGTCTTGGGCTCTAATTGAGAAGAATGAAAACATGGTTCGATTAGGTCCATTGTTATTGTGAAATTCACACTTAAGGTATATCTCACTGCTTGGCTTTTAACCAGAAAATGCAATTCATTGTGGATTACAAAAATCAGTTTTATAGTAAGTTTAACTAAGGTAGCCAACAATAACAAATTCAAAACACTAACAAAAAGAAAAGCTAACGTAAGAAGAAAGCAAGCTTTTTCTAGAAGAAATTAAAAGTGACCTTTACAATAAAACAAACTAATTATACAATTTTTTTAGCAGAAGGATGTTTAGCCAACCAGAGCACTGAGTTGGCAGAACAATCCAGGGCGACATTACTTTGCGCATATGGTGCTTTTTTACAAACAAAACAAAATGGGAGGAACTGACTGGAAATATCTATGCTATGTTTAGTAGGGTAGATAATAAAAACCCTTAAGCCTGGAGAAATAAAACAAAACCATTTATTCCCAGGTTTTTCTGTGGGTGATACGCAGACCTCAAATGAAGTCAATGAAGTTTGTGCGTGAGATTAAGATTTCATCCAGAGGCTATCTTTTGGGTATCTTGTTCTCAAATTGCTAACGCACTGCCAGCAAGAACGCACAACAGACAATGTCGTACTCTCCTCATAGGCACACTGAACTTTTATGATGGTCCCTAACATTTCACCAATAATAGCTCCTGACCCCCCCGCCATATACAGTTCCTGTTATCTTCTAGGCATTTAGTAATGGCAACAGACATTGCCACCGAACACTGGCAAATCAAATCCCATCCCATTTCTGAACTTCCGTTTCCCTGAATAACATGAAGACGTTTTTCATTTGAGTCGGTAATTAGATCCTGCACCAGCGCTGACTTGAAGTCACATCCACTTCTTAGGTTCGAATCCTCTTTGCTAACCGTGATGCTGTCTGCAGAGGTGCAGGATGCAGCAGGGACAAGTTCCCAAAGCAGGAACGAGAAGATTTACAATTAATAACAGAAAATCTGCCATCGTATAACATCTCTGCTCTTCCACCCTGAACCTCCCCTTTCCAATATGGATCAAGAGCTGGCATGAAGGAGCACGGCACCCTTGGCTTTTTGCTTCCTTCAGTATTTTGTTCTGAAATATTAAGTTCTTCTGACAAACCGACGTTTGATTGCTTCACCAGAGCCAATGCTCCGTCACGCACTCGCAGCCATTTTGACACTGTAAGAGCAAAGACCAGCACTGCTGCCCAGCGCTGTGCAGCTTGCCTCTCTGCTGGTGGTGGCCCCGCCACAGGACGCCACCGGTCCCCGGGCTGGCGGGCAGCAACCCCTGCGCTGCACCAAGCAGGCGGGCGCCGGCGTCACTGGGAGCCCCTTCGCCTTCAGCGCGACACTGGGACTCAGCTCGTTGCAGCAACAGCCGCTCCATGCCCGAATTACCAATTAACCCCTGCTCTCCAGAGGCAGTAAATAAACTGGCTTGAGAGGGCTAGAGCAGCCTGTGATTATTCATTTGCCGTCTTCTAAAAATGGCTGGGAAGTGAATGAGCAGATCGAGCCGATGCATCATCACTCGTGCACCATTTGGGAACCCTGTCCTCAAAAACAGACCCCAAAACAGCAAGGCATTTTAAATATGTATAATCTGTCGAGTTTGGAAAACTAGGGGAGGAATAAAATCCACCAGTGGGTAAAAAGACTAATCAGTTTCGCCCTTCTTCCCTTTAAAGCTTCTTTCCTCCTTCAGTCTTCTTTCGGCTTGTACAGAGCACTCTCCCAGCACCCCTGCCCGAGCAGAAGCCCAGCCAGACCTGCCAGCTACAGCAGCAGGGCTGGCCCTTGTAGCCCTGCTAACTGCTCCAGCAAGTCATTAAAGGTGCATCTCACAGAAGGCACGAAATAGCAGATATACTGTGCAAATTGTGTTGAACTCCTTTGCGAGTGTGGGTATAGGAACATCTAAAGCATCCCATCCACGCCCCAAGATTTTCCTTGGATTTTTTTGCCTTGCAAACAAGGACACCAATACACAAGTTCTCCTACACAGCCTGCTTCCTGACCTGGCACTGCTGGCAACCAACACGCGCTGCCTTGCAAATTTTAAAAAGAGATGGGGGAGGAGGGGAAAGAGGAAACAATGCAGGAGTCACCATTTAGAGTATTTGTCACTCCAAGGCTGCACCTGAAGACACTAAAATATCCAGTTTTTCACATCTATTAAGGTCATCTAATCCCACTTCGCAAAATTGTTTTTGGCACATCTGATGCTCATGCATCTTGCTGAAAGTGCTGGGATGCCCATCGGGGTATTAAATATTTATCTTTGCAAGCTTTTTAAATACAAATTTTACTGTGCCAGAAGAAAGATTGTTTTTATGAGTACTTCAATATTAAAGCAAATAACAGAGCACTAGCAAAGCAAAAGCTAAATATGTATAATAAGCACACTGCTTCCTCATTATTCTTCATACCACAACATCATCTGCAATTTGTTAGCTGCTTTCCAAACACAGAGGTAAATCAAGTCCTTGCACTGAATAGAGTACACTTTAGGAAGGCAAAAACCTGCTGAAAGATAACCAGTTCAGGTTGACAGCAGACACATCTCTTGCTAATAAAGATGCTGAACTATTTGCTTTTTCCTAGCTTTTTTTTATTCTATGCTTTAAATTCTCCACTGGCTGCACCACTCCATTTCTTCTCCTTTTTAGCTCACTGCCATGATTGCAGGGGGAGCTGAAGAGGATGCTGGGTCTACCCCAGCGAACCATGTATTACCATGAATACCATGTATTCGCCTTGTGGGGAGGGTTTGGCTTCCAGTCCCTCTCAGTACTCCCCAGCCCTGCAGACATGAGAAACCCCTTTGGCTTCCAACACACGGCAAGCCAGTCTCTGTTTGTTTATTGTATAATAAGCTACTACCATAACCTACATCACATACAAAGTGATTCAGACTAGCTTTATTAAAACAAACTAATTTTCCAAAGACTCACCACAAACAAAAAACACTCAATAAAACTCAAAAAAACTCAATGACCCCCTTCAAAAGCAACTCGATGGCTGCTTACCTGAGCATACACATACAAGAAGCATTCTTTCGCTCAAAATACCTAATTTGTGGTTATCAAATGTATTTGAATTGTAAGTCAACCTCTCTGTAAACAGAGTATCCACTGCTATTCTTTGGCCTTTCTTGGCCCAAAATCCTCCCTTCAGCAGGCTTTTGCCCTCCTCCCCCTCAGGGAATTCCACCTTCACTTCTTGGTTGGCTCTCACTCAATACACGGGCTGGTATGACTCAAAGTAACTACAGACCATCCTGCTGGTTAAAGTAGTAGACAATATGATGACTCAAAGAAATATGTGGTACATACCATAGTTCATTTATCATCAACATAACAGATAATGCAAGTGTACATACACATATCTACACTGCGGGGGGGAGGGCTGGGGGAAGTGGGTGCACGCCTGCCTGCCTCCCTCTGTGTATTGTTGGCAATTCCAGAACTCGCTGGCGAAAGATCTACGTCAGGTTTTATTGTTATTGTTCTTGTTTAAATTATTCGACACAGAGGGGCTCTTTAAAACAAAAGGAAACAAAAATCAGCAGAAGCAAACAGCAGCCTAGTCTCTTCACTCAGGTATGACCCAGTTCTTAAATCAGGGTTAGCTGAGTTAGCAGCTAAAGCAGAACTGCATAGTTATTTAGCGCACACATACCACATCAGGCTTCCCCAAGTCCCATCAATGGTACTTACTAGCCAAGAAAGAAAGTGCTTCTTTTGACCTGAACGAGCTTTACTAATGCACCTTCTCTTCTCCTGGAACTAATACGTAAAGCCAAAGTAGGCCAAGCTGAACACCAAGTGCAGCTTTCCTTGACTCAAAGTCTATGATCTCATTAAAACAAGCATTCTTGGCAACACCATTCAGTTAAGTACCTACACTCAAGGCTCATAGGTAATTACTATGTCAGAATTTCAAGGTAACGCGGCTAACCACTTTTGACTTACAATAGACTACCTCAGGTCTTCTCTCCCTTAGAAACTAAATAAATGCCCCTTACGTCATGTTACACGTTTTTAGCATTAACTTACAAAATAAACATTACCGATTTCTCTGCCTTGTCAGGACCCTCTGCTTTACCTTGAAATCAAAACTCTAAAAAGGATGATTTGGAAAAACATCTGAATATAGATGAGTTGGCAAGGAAAACGGTGTCCGAAGCAAATCAACGGAAGTTCATAATACAGCAGGATGAAAAACAGAGGTAGGAACTATATGCTGTGTTTGGATCACATCGCTGTTCAGGAAGGGGAAGGGTCAAAGATACTATCATGAACACTGTGGGTGAGAGAGAGCTGAATGAAACAATGTCCTTTAAGTTGCAACAGTCTTGTAAAGATGTCAACAATCTTGTATTTTCCTCTGCACTGGAGACCTCACATTTCCTTATCCTGTCAGGCTACCCCGGGGGCTGTGCAAAGGAAATGCTCAATGAATTCCAAGACCAGAGAAAGAAGAGCACCTCACCATACTCTGCATCATGAGAAGATACGCAAATAGAAATGAAAACATACATACGACTGTTCAGTTTTACTGTTGCAGGGAACCTATGTTTGCACAGCTGCAAATCCAATTTTTAATGATAAAGAGTTAATGATCTGTAGTCAAAAGAACCAGATTCATAAATGCTGTAATCCCAACTCTGTAAAACACTCTCTCACAGTGCAGTTCAGATTTAAAAAGATCACCTAAAGCTCCCCAACTGCAATTCACAGTTTTGCTCTTTGGCACCACAAAACCTTTCACCACCAGGTGAAAGCAGCTCTGCCCGGCAAGCACTTTTGGAGGAGCATCTTTGCACTTCCAGAGGAGGATCTCTCGAAGGAACTTGTGCAGGACTCAGAGCCACAACACATCTCTGCGCTTCAGCAAACGTTGCATTGTAGCCTTTGCTAGAAAGGCTAGAAAGGAGGTTAAAAAAAAAAAAAAAAAGAACGCCAAAGCGTATACAAGTTCCTACTGGACAGAGGACAAGAGAATCAGTTACATAAGAATGATGTCAGAGTAGTATTGGAAACTGAATTGTAAGGGCAGGGGTAGAAAAGATCCCCTTACAAGCAAAAATTAGATTAGGACATCAGCTTGAGAATAACAAACTAATGAACTTTTAAAAAACACAGTAGATCACACAGCTGTTGGGAATCAACTATGAATATTTACATTATTAGAGAACGTTTTCTTTATTTAAATCTATGCTACCAATAGCTTCTCTTCTTCTGAACGTACAGAACTTGCATTTGAGCAGTTTCTCTTTTTTCCCTTTATCTTTTTGCTTTTAAAGGTTATATCTCTCTGCAGATCGACATAAATCATTACAGTATCTAATAACGCATTTTATCACAGAACACTGAGCAGACTTGTGCCTGAGACAAGCATGTAGGTCACGTAATTAACTGTTCCTTATGCAGCCAACACAACCCTGAAAATTCTGCCTACTTTATCTTAGGAGATTGAAAATAAAATAAACTATCTTCTTGTTTCAAACTTCGGAAGATGAATATCCTAAAACACAGACACCATATAAGAAGAAAGAAATATGTTCCAACATATCTGCCTGCTATGTGACGAAAACTTGCATTGATTTCAGATGAAAATACTGAAGATGATCAAAGTTAAACTGAGTAACAAAAGAATAAAGAGACTCTATACAATTAACGAACAAGTAAACATTTTCATTTAGTTTACATTAATGGACTGCGATACGCTCATTTTCTCAGAGAAATACTTTGACAGTCATCACATTAAAATTCTTCATCACCCTAAATCCAAAATGTGTAATTAAAAAACATACTAATACAATGTTTATACATTTACAGCATAAACTGCAACAAAAAGCTGGATTATGTGAATTGCTGAAAATGTGCCTATCACACAAAAATAGGCACACAGATGTTTAGGTCACAACAGAATTCAGAAATCAACTAATAATCATTATTTTAAGCAGATGATTATAAACTAAGCCTTTGTGGTGTAGGATATAAGGGCTTCACAGGTACTATAAAAATAGCCTTTGTAATAAGTTACATCTCTACAGCAGTTCAATATTGACCTTTCTGCTTTGACAAACCCTTGCTCCTTCTCCAAGGCACTGGAGTCTCATTTTTCCAGACTTGCAGACTCCACCATGTAGGATGACAAAAGTGGCTCTTGTTTTGAGTTTACTCTCAGTTTGAGAGACTTCTCTGTCTCAGCGGTACCTACTGGCTCTCAGCCAGAGAGGTCAAATCAGCCCTATCAAGGCAAGAAAACATTGCAGGACCAGTGTGCTGGCTCAAGATTTTTTGAACCCCGATATCTTATTCATTACTGCATTTGTGAAACAAATATAAAAAAAAGTCAGTTGAGCAAAACAGAGCAGTCACTATTATTCTATTAAGAGCCATTCCCTAAAAACAGTTCTGAAGAAGAAATTAAAAATATCTCATCCTTTTTTCTGGTCTTCTCATAAAGAAAAAGGCTTTGACTTCAGATGCCACCTTAACTTCATATCCTAAAGAGATGGTTTATGGACTTCGCTTTGGGGTAATAACGCTGTCTTGGGGGTTTCATTTTCATACAGTGAAATAAGAAAATATGCTTCCTCAGTGAAGAAAAGGCAGTTAAAGAGTCCACCAGAAACTAATGCAGGATGGTTGTTAGAATGATGCTCAAATTAGGGTCTGTATTGCAAAAAAACTGAACTGTTTAGTCTCCAGTATGCTTTTACAGTAGAATAACTCAAGGATTTTTTTTTTATTACTCTACAACACAAAAGACCCCTGACATACATGCCTTGTCAGTAAATATCTGCCCTGCAGCAGTTTACAGGGCATGAAAGCACGTGTGCATTCACTTCTTAAAAATTAATGCTCTGCATTTGGTATGTTTAATCTTAAATGTTACATAGTTATTTTTCTGATGAGGGCTGTTGCACAGGTTGACAGATATAAGTGGTTCTAAAGCAGCCAGCAGCACTTTATTCAGTAGTGTTGTACAAAATTTCAGATGCAGTATGCATGACATTCAACTTCAAAAAAAATAACAAAAACCTTTAGGTGAACTCTTGACCTTACTGAATCAATGGAAAAACCTTGTGTCTTCGGTACAGTCAGGATTTCACGTCTCCTCAGAAACACTGTCAAGAGTAATTTGTTTTCTGTAGAAATTATGTTTACGACAGGATCCAAAGCCAATGAAGTTAAATCACTTTTGATCGATTTCCCATCTTTGAAAGAGACTGAAACGAAGAGGGATCAAAACGTACAGAAATCGTGAGTTGTAAGCCCTGGTGGGCCTCTCATTTCTGAGGATCCACTTACTGCCGCACTGTCTCTCCACAGCTCTGTGGAGCTCCAGTCTTCAAGCATAACGAATAACGCATACCCAGGTAGGGGTAACATGGTGCTGCATATTTTGTGCTTTTAAATCTCCTAAGAGCTAAATATGACTCCCCCCATTCCCTTCGTCTTTGCTGAAATGCAGGACATCTTGGTGAGGAAGACCACTGTTCCTCTAAAGTGAGAGTTAGGGCTAGAACGAATACTAAAATAAATATATGTGGTGGTTAGGGCCATCTAAATATTGCTCTGTCATTCAATACAATGTTCAGTTTTAATTGATTTTTAAATTAACTTCCTCCATAAAATGCACTGCAAGCAAGTCTGCAATGTACAAATAGCTCATCAAGGATGCGCTGTGCCATTTTCAGAGTGTGTTCATATACATATATATATAAAGCTGCATTCTCGATATTTTCATAATTCTATTAAAAAGAAGGGCGAGCTTTGTGACAGTGCAAATTAGAACAGGCTGTTACCCTGAGCTACCCTAAACTGGCAAGCGACTGCAAATAATTAGAGAGCCATACAAAAATATCATCCAGTAGCCATTTTGTAGCAGCAACACAAAGAACAAATATTCAAGAGACAGTTCACAGTCAACAGCCTGTTCTACAGCTGGGGCTGACAAAGGCTATATATTGCTTTACAGGTAGAGTGCCTGGCCGCCAGTGGGGCTTTGGAAGGCTGCGATTACCTCACCAGTGCATTAAAAAGATAGGTGAGGTCTGATGGCAGCATGAGCTACGCCGGGAGCTTCCTGAGCACCAAATCCACCGATCTGCTGAGCGGCAACAGGAGCTTTTGCCTGTGGGACGTGAATATAACAAAGACGGCTTCTTCCCCCAGCTTCCGGCCGTTCTCAAGGACTGACTCCTTTATCAATCAAATTCAGCGCTGTGGGCCCAGAAACAGCTTACCACGCTGTACCACAGAGCAGTACATATATCGTGATGAATTCAAAATACGAAAAGAAAATTAGTTAAATATTGTGAAGCACAGACTCCTCCAAGGAGGCGGGGGGGGAAACCCCACTCTTCCAGCAACTACTAAGTTTTGCTTGCATTCTGCGCAACAGCCGTGGGTGGCATACAGTGAGATATACTTGAGCCAATAAAAACTGCAGTGTGTGTCTTGATGAAAAATGGTATTAGCCATGACGCTGGCACTTCAATCTGGTGAAGTGGCTAGAAAACTCTTCTTAAATAGCTACTGCCGCGAGAAACAACATCATGTAAAAAAAAAAAAAAAACCAAACTCATGGAAAATTTATGTTTTTTCAGAGCTACTCAAACATGGGCTGGCATTTCCTGGCACACTAGCTGCAAATTGTAAAAGCACAAGAGCTAGAGTCTGGAAGTGGTTTCGTGTTACTCAGCAGCCCTGTGTGCCGGGCAGGCAGCAGCGGATACAAGCAGAAGCCCCAGCGCGCCCGCACCGCTGCGCCCCAGGCAGGTGCAGAGGCACCTCCGCACTCGTGCTGGGCTGCCTCACCTGGCCCTCGTGGGCACTGCGGTTTTGGAGGCCGGGCGCCCCAGCTCCAGACCGGGTGGCCCCAGCGCGACCACCAACGAAGCCCCTCTGGCTCACCCCGGGCCGTGCGGCTCCAGCTGCGTCTGCGACGCACCACCCTTCCTATGAGGTTAGCACTCACTAACGTGCACCTACCTATCAACAGAGCTAGCGTCACCCGCGTGTCCGCGGCATTCACAAACCCGTAACTGCTTCAAGGCAAAAGCGTGACCCACATGATTCCTGTCTGCATCATTTTTACTGCTGTAATATAATTGGTATTGATGTTCTTGTCATCCCTGCAGCAACCGGCTGGCCAAAAAGACTGGAAGTTCTGCAGTAGACAAACTCACTGTCAGTACTGGAACTTTATGGGCCAAAAAGATATTTTGATTTGATCTGGGACAAAAGTGTTCTTATATTTCATCTTTTCTTTTGCAAATCCTGTAAAAATCCAGCAGCCCAATGCAAAGCATTTGCACAGTGTATCTCAATGAATAAAATACTGATAATGTGCAAAAATTCAAGATGTAATTATTTTACTACAGACAGAAATACTTATGGGTAAATTTTAAAGCCGTTTCCATTCTCTTGCAAAGGAGGAATGGCTTTGTCATGCATTTTTCTAAGGTAAGTTACAAGGAAAAAAACTTTTCCTCTACATCTGTCCTACTGTTCAGTCACTCACATCCTGACCCTGCATGGCTGGCTCATATCTAAGATCCCAGGCATACGTGGAATTCCTAGGATTACAAAACGTATAAGACTTCTCAGAATATAAGGGTGAAATTCAGATAATCTTGAAGGGCTTGAGAAATTTAATTATATTACCCCAGATGTTTATATTATACATCCATTACAAACAAAAAATTATAGCTTTGTATATCACTAAAAAGAGCCAGTCTCTTAGATTTAACTCCATCTCCTGTAGATGGAAATCCATATTATGATGTTCCTCTCATAACAATATTATCACTTACAACGTCACTTAATGACACAATAAACGTCAATAGCAAACAGCAATTATGGAGAGAGAATGAGTGAGCAAACGTACCCCCGAAAGATCCAATGAACAAAATGAAAAAGACACAATTTTTTAATGTATTTGTTGGTGATGTATTTTTACTATGCTGATTTGCTATTTCTAAAAACTCCTTTGGAAGCAGAATGTTTTAGAGCACCTGCATTATTTACCTGTAGCTTCTCCATAGCTGGAAACGTGTCTTAATGCTGCTAACGACAGACAGCTAGACTCCGAAACAACCAAACAATTTAGGAACTGCTGTCTCCATCACTCCCATTGCTACCCAGAAGCTGCAAAGACTGAAAGATAAATATACTTCTACTATACTACAATGATTGGCAAGACTGACTTTTTTTCCTCTTCCTCTACAAAAGCAGCATTTTTTGGATTATTCACTGGATGTTTCAAACAGAAGATCTGTTTCAATTCATAGTTTTGAAAGCTATTAAAATGTTTAGCAGAATGGCAAGATGGGGAAGAAAGTAAGTGCATCTTTCCATTCAAAAGAAACGAACAAAAAGCCGTAACCCCAAAACCTCTTCAAAGCACATCCTACTAGATTAAAATATTTGTTTTGTTTTGTTTTTTTAAAGGGGAGGTAAAAAGGTTTTATTCTTGGATTATAATTTTTCTCTTGTTCACATGTCCAAAGAACTGCTGAGAGCCTAAAATAAGCCAACACCTAAGGAAGGAAGATTCTTGTGCTCTAGAAGAAAAGCCCTGCTAACCGGGCTCATACGGTTAAGGAATTTAAAAATCCATGCTTAATATAGGAAGACAATGTTAAACCTAAACAGAAAATCACATTTAAAAGTAGAGAATAAAGGCAAGTGCAGATGTTAGGCCAAACCTGAAGGCGAATGGACAGAGACAGGTTCCCCAGGAGGGGCAGTTTCTTTGTGCCTCCACAAGGAAAAATTCAAGCACTTTTTCTACACTTTTACCCACGTCCACCATATCTTACAGCACTGCAAAAAGAGACAGCCCAGAGGAATTTACAGTGCAGGACTGATAAAAGTATCTTTTTACCTCCCTTGAAACTAGGACCACCATTTGTAACATTTTCTAGTCATCAGTTAGGAAGGTGCAGGTTACTCTATAAATTAACCAGGAAGGCTATGAGCTGCCTGCCCCCTGGGAAGTACCGATTCAAAACTCATTTCCAGCTGTGCATGCCTCACGTGCACAATTAGTACCTCTTGTCAAGTGGAATGAGTCATCTCTTTGAGATATTCCTACTGAAATAAATTACTGAAATCAATAAACTGAATGCAACCATTCACTCCCTTAAACACAAAGTATTTCTTCTTCCCTTCTTCCATATGCTCTTGTGTAGGTAACCAAGAAGTCAAGGATTTCAAAGTCAAAATTGAAGCTCATGATATATAAAGAAACATTTGTTGTTTATTGATAATTTGGAGTACCTAGTTGCTTTGCTGCACAAATCTCTTTTCTTATAACAAGAACCGCGTGAATTCGATGAGAAACTTTTCCCAGCACTGACATGTACTGCAGTGCTACACTCCTTACAGAAACAGAAAGCCTCCGGGAGAAGATCATTACTTTAGCTTTCCACAAGGTGGCATAGTTTCCTTTCTGGAAAGATAGCACTCCTTAGTGATTTCCATTCCGGAAAGCAAAATTTTTCATATATATATATTTTTTTTAAGTTCAAAAGCTACTGACCACTGTCATCAATAGGTTTAAAATTTGGCATCTCTAGCAAGGTTCTTTTTAATGAATTTTCTCAATAGAGAGTTTAATGAGTTTTAAAAGCTCCATTCTCCTTGGCTCTAATGAAAAAACAACAAAAAAAACAAACAAACAAAAAACCAAACAAACCTGTGCTTGCTGCCACACAAAAGCAAGCTTCAAACAAATAAACTTAAGGTAAATCACGTACTAGAGGAAAGGCCAGGGGCTAAAAAATCTGATTTCTCAAAGTCTCAGATTATCATTTTCAAACCCTATCGAAGTTCTTTCAGTCTCACAGTACTGGGGGTTAAACGGGCTACCAAGGCACTCACCTGCCCGGGGTTACACACGCATGCATTTCCACCCCCTCCAGCCCGCCTGTCTGTGGGGGCATTACACATCCCACAGTGTTTTCCGCAGGTTTGGATTTGCTCCGGGGTTTCCGGATGAGTTCCCAGCACGGTGGCGGCTCGCCCTTGGTCCCTGCGAGCGGGCGCGCTGCCACCGCGCTGTGCATGGCCTCCGCTCGGTGCCCACGAGCGGGCCGCAGGCTGCACCCGAGCGGTTGAGCATCACGGGCAGAAACGTCCACGGGGTCGCTGCTGGGCAATGACAGACAGCTGGTAACGTACTTGGACTCAAGGACTTAAAAACCACACATACAGTTCTCTTCTATTTCTAGTCTTACTCCTCTCAGTCACTTCTGCTGTGAATATTTCAGTGCTCAGCTATGATGAATCATTTAAGGATAATCAACACGGTTTTGCCTAAACATGAGAAACAAAACCTGCTGATCCAGACAAAAGCAGGCAAGCTTTGGGCCTGCATCCATTTCACTGATACAAAATGAATATTGGTTTGTGAATACTGCAGTTTAAACAGCCAGATAAACAGGGAAGAGAGATGAAGACACGAGCGTTATTTGTCTGTGCACTGGGCAGAACGGGCTTCTACTTTACACAGCGCAAATCACCCAGTGAAGAATCAGACATACCAAAATACTGCCTCCTCATAACGCCCTCCATACCGTAAGTCTTATCTTGAAATGAACAGCCTTCTGGTTATGAGGACTGCTACCTAATGCTCAGTCACTCCTCCACTCCATGTACTATACTCAGAATTTACTGCTTGTCATGATAATGAGCACAGCTGAAACCGTCGCTTTCGGTTATTTACATCTGATTTAAACATCACAAGCCAAATAATCAAGTTGACAAAGACCTTTAAGTTCCCTGATCAGTCTGTTTCTTCTCCTAAAACGTTATCAGTAATGCTATTATAACTACCAAACCTGTTATATACTGTTCTTCTGCACATAAACAGCTTATGCTCCTGTCAATCATTGCAGGTATATGGCAGAGCCAAAACACTTATTTAAATTACTTGGGTTTCCAATTACAGAGATTCACACACCTCCTTAAAAACGGATGTATGAACATGGCAGAACCATCAACAAGATAACTGAATGACAGATCTGGAAATACACATACCTTTTGCTTCTCCTCTTCCCTCAAATGCCTTACACTGCAAGAGCAAAGGCTCTGATTTGAATATGGTGTTTGTTCACATAATGGTCTCATTTTTCTTGATAAATGTTACTCTCAAACTAGGCTGCGTTCTCTGCTCTAAAACACCAAGGTCCTTGTTCTGAAAAGCAAGCTCCTTGCTCCTAGCTGTGGTTCAAGCAGCCACACGAACAAGAAGAGGTATTTAAAAAAGGGAAGAACTCCGGAATTAAAGAGCAAATTCTATCACTGAATCTCCTCGGAAGCCATCCAGCCGTGACAAACAACAAGGCCCTCTCTGCTCAGGATAGGAAACTTGCTTAGCTGTGTGAGGGGCCAGTTACTACAGCTGGACAGTAGAATCTATAAGTGTAACACTAAGTTTCTTAGCTTAGGCCATTTTAAAGTAAGCCACACTTAATGCTGACCAAACTGAGTGAAGCTTTCAATCTGCAAATAAAGTCAGTCCAGGTGGTGCCAAAATACTAACATCACCTCGAGGAGGTAAACTTAATTTAACACGCAGGAGATGTTTTGAACCTTGCAAGTTATGTTTACAATTTCTGAATTTAATCGTCATCCCACTGTAGATCATCTTACAGACCTTGGCTTCTGGATCACTGTTGATGCTACAGGAATCATCATCATCAGACTGCGGAGCATTTCTGTTATGGAAAAAAAAATCCATCTAAAAATCATATAAAGATTAGGGCAAATCACAGCAAAGCACAACATGGAGCTGGTCACGCCATGGGGACTTCTGTAGACATTATACCTGAGCTTCAAAGACGCATAGCGTAATGTTGCTCCTTCAAATTCTTTTAGACTTGGGTCTGGGTTCACAGTGGCTGCATGCAGATCCTAGAGATAAAGGTAGTACTATTAATATAATATTAAGTACACCACCATGTTACTTCTTATTTCAAAGGGAAATAAAATCCTCCCTGCAAAGAAGCGGATAGTATTACTGGCTGAAGTTGAAAAGAGGCATGCATATATTCTCAAGCTATATTTCATTCAGTGCAGGCATCTTATTTGTTACATCATGACAGTTGCCCTGCTAGCTTAGGCTGAATCCATTCCAAGTGGAAAGATCAGAAAAAGGCAGCATGTTTGTGAGCTAGACATCCCTAGCAATACCCCCATTTACTTTGGCCTATGTTATGAATGATATTCATGGAAAAATAAAAGGGGAAAAAAAACAGCCACTGCCATGCAAAAAACAAGGGTAATAGTATTAAAGGGTCTAAAATCTGACAATATACTTGCCTTCCAAATGTCACTATTAATCTTTCCCCCATTCAGAACAGCAAAATCACTCCATGGCTGTTTCTAGACATATAATTATTCACACAGGAAGAAGCACATTGATAAAAAAAAAAAAAAAAAAAGAAAAAGAAAAAACACAAGACACTGTTGTTAGCATTGATATTTACAGGATGGGTTAGGGAACAGATCACCTCAAACTTCAACTAATTACTCCACTATACCATGGCATTTGGAGGAGGGGGAAGAGAGAGAAGACATGCCTCTACAATTACTTACCAAAACAAATGATTGAAACAAGGAAAGTTAATATAAATTAGGAACGGACAATGAGATTACTCTTTAACTATGATCTTAAAAGCAAGCAAAATGAATCTGAATATGAATGTTGGCCACAGCTGCTACAGCCTTCAATAAAGAGCAGTTAAGCAGAAAATGGGACTTCCGTTTGACTGGCAGAGACTAACACTACTGGATCTAGAAATACTGAAGTACAGGGATACATATAAGAATATATGCAAAGTAAGGATGAAATAACTTCCAGAGAAAAAGCACAAAAAAGGACAGTGGAGAGAAGGAGGATTAGGAAGGAGTGCAGAGAGACTTCTGGATGAAAAAGTAGTTTTGTAAAGCCTGAAAGCCGTCTTAAAACAACATTGAGGAAAAAAAACACCCACCAAACAAAACACCCACCCTTTCATCTCTCCATTCAAAAGTGTCTGAGGCAGTCACTAGTAGAAACAAGCAAGCGGGCGTTTAGCACTACAGCTACTTGAGGTCCATCCGTTCTCTGTAAAGCCTGGGAGGAGCAGCTAATGTCGGAGTTCACCTCTCTCCTTCCCATGTGAGGACAAAAATCCTGCAGCCCTGAACCAGAGCCAGGTGGGACAGGAGAGCCGGCTGCTTAGAGACCCAGAGCCACCTCCTTCTAGCTCCACTAAGCTCCCAGGTACTCTGGCAACTAATGGGCCCTTTCAAGCTGAGCTCCTCCAGGTGGCCCAGCTCAGCCCCGAGACAATATGGTACCTACTAATACAGCTTAACGCATTCATTTGCGCTGTGGGTCCCTCACTTCCAAAGTGTTCTCAGCACATCCCCACTGGAGGATTTATTTGTGAAAACAACTCCTATGAGCAGCTCTTCCCACACATCTTTGAACTAATTAATAGTTCTCAGCTTTTCTTACTAAGCTCTGCATTTTTAATCATCGGCTTCTAGTAGCTAAGTCACCTATGGAAGAAATACTAGAGTTGATCCAGGCCTATGATGAGCTAGACTTTAAGACGACATAACAGCCATCCCCGCATTCTGCCGTGGTCCCAAAGAAGCTCTTGCTGAAAATTAAACCTTATGGCTTTTTCTCTGCACAGGACATAGGAAAAAGGTAGCAAAACCCCCTCTAAAGGTTGGAAAGGAACTTTTATAAACACAAGGATTCACAAAGGAAGTTATTCAGCAACACATGGGAGAAAAGAGTCATTTAAAACTAAGTAAAATTTAATCAACTGTCCCAAACCAAATCAGATTTTCATGCTTTTGAGAGGGAGGAGGGGAAGAAATGCTCCAGGTTCCTCATGGTTAGCATCTATTAGCATTTATGTTAAATTTGCAGAATTGTCACCTAACGCTAAACCCATAATTGCTTTGGATTGAAATTTACTGATGAAAATGACAGATCATCTTATGAACAGAACACTGCCTTATAGCATACACCAGAGTAAAATATTTTTTCATTTTCCCTTTTTAAACCTTTTTTGCCACTTGTATGCAGTAAAGCATCATTTCTCCTCACCCAGATTTTCTCCGACTCTCTGTTCAACAATACTAAACCATTTTTCTTTATATTAAATATTCACGGTGTGTTACAAAATAAAAATGGCTGACTTTATCTGTTCTTTGTGGACTGTCCTCAGCTGTGAGCCACATTCTACCAAACGAAGCAAAGCTTCGGTATGTCACGTCATTTAAGAGGCAAGGACACAAAGGAAAACAAACAAGGAAACAAGACAGAGGGTCAAAAAGGCATTACTCGGGGGGTGGGGGAGAGTGTTACTAAGCGTTTATTTGACAAACCCCAAAAGCTAAAACAGCCCAAATAAACTCATCTCCAGAGCAGCACATAATGCTTCACAGATTAATGTGATAAAGATAAAAGAATCTTTTACGGACACACAGAGGTGTATTAGGACAGACACGTAATGCTGCCCATGCCAAGCTTCAATCCTAGATTATATGCTTTCATCCATCTGAAACTTATACATCTCCTAACCTTTTGAGGAAAAAAGTAATACATATTCTGACACAGAGGAACAAGCTAAAACAGCCTTTCCAACCAGATTATCCTGGAGCACAGGCTTCCAGAGAGCAACACGTGAAACAGAAGTACTCAGATCACACGCGGTCCAATTGCAAGCTGGAAGCCGTCCACAACTGCTGCTGCCAATGGTAGCGCCTGGATAAAGGCGCTTGGGAATCCCTATTCTAGATCAAGGTCCCCATCTTTTGCGAAGGGTCAGATCAGGAATATCGCAGACTCCCAGGTTAATCCTTTACATGGAGGGAGAAGGGGAGCTCTTGGGGTAGGCTACGGTGCAGTGAACAGGGACACTGCAAGTGACCTGGAGATGATTAGTTGCTAGAGTTAATAATGTTAAGTATTGATCAGGGAGAGATGAAAATCCGAGGACTACTGATAGCTGACACACTGTTGAAGTCTAGATTACAAATTATTTCATTTCTACTATCTCTTAATCTTACGGTGTCACTTACTTTCCTCGTACTGTCCTATAAAGTGGGTGTGCTCAGAACGAACTGACTCCTAAAGGAGTCTTCCTTCAATTCTGCCTTAAAAAAACTCAATTATTTTTATTTGAAGAAATACAAGACTCTTTTCCCAGCAGTTCCCACTAGAGCTTCAGCTACACCCTTTGGTTGGAGCATTTCCAGAACTGGGCTGCGTAGCCCAAGTGCTGAGTCCAATTCAGTCTCACGTTGAACTGTTTTACTGTAAGTCTTCTGATATTTTACTGCAATGCTATCTTTACGGTGACTGAGTCAAAAATCAGTATTATTTAAATAATGATACAATGTTAGAACCTTATCAATGAAAATAGAAATCCTCAAGAGACAATTACTTAGCATATAACTGCAATTAAAATTAATTGTATAATATTGGCATATTAATGTAAATATTGGAAGATCGTTAATCATCTGTGACATCTTTTACACTACTGTATAGGGTCTTGATACTGCCAGTAGAGCCGCAGGTGCACAAAGCTCTGTTGGAGTAGACTCTCTACCGCGTTATAACTTCTATCACATCAAAACCTAAATGAGCCTACTGCATACTCATGTATATTGCATTTCAGAATGACTCCTCAAATGTCTTGTTGAATACATATACGCTATATTAAAATCAATGTTGTCTTCATTCAGACATTTCATGTTCTTGATAATGACGCTGAGAATTAATGATCATTGTTTATAATCACAAACCATTCTCTGTTTAAAGCAAAAACAAAAACAAACAAAAAAAACAACCAATGGATAAAGGTACATCTGCCAAATTACTACCAGGTCTGAAACGTTTCACTGGAAAGACATTTTAAATAGAGACAGAAAAATACTTGAAATGAATACACAAATCTTCTCTCTCTGCAATTTACCATCTGTATTGATTTCTGTGTTCCCGTAAAAGACATCTATAACTTACTAACTGAATCCCTGCTCTCCCAGATCTTGGAGTAAGAAAAATATTTAATAGTGAAGTTATATCCCTGACATGCACGTTACAGGAACTAATACTAGAAGCACGTGCAGCACTTTACATTCAGCATCTCTAGATTTTTTCTTTTTTTTTTCCCCCCTATCTGAATGATAACAACTGCTGTTCTCCACGAACCCCTCTCAAAAAAATTTCCAATGTCTTTGGTGCACAGTGCAGTTCACAGGAACCTGACTGATGAGAAACATAACTAAAACGTTGTGGTGAAGTTTGCAACTTCACGAGTAACATCTATGGACGCGTCTGAGCAATCTTTCTAAAATTATGGATAAGAATGTATGTGTTTAAGCCTACATCGGGCAAAAGTTTCAGGATCAAGACCATAAAGGAGCTTGAATGTCCTTAACTCCTCTTAACCTTCATTTACTTTATTTAGGTGCACATATAAACGAAATCAAGAACAGAACAGATATCATACCTGATTACATCAAAACAATCAAGGATTGGCTGATCCCAAGCCAAATATCAAAGCTCATACAAAGGCTTCCATTAAGATCCTAAAACTTTAGACCTTTTCCTGAATAGTTAACACGAAAAAGGACTATATTTCAAAACAATTTGATTTTGTATTAGAATTTCATTCTGTAGAAGACTCTCCAATATGTTAAAAGAAACTGATTGCATTGTTTGCAGCATACTCTTCTTTCTGAGGATTTATTTTATATTTCTATGTCTATGACATCAACCAACCTTCTGGATTGTCCCTGAAGGTTTATTTTGAAAGGCTGTAAGGCTGTACCACGTATTGCTCTCTCTGCCCATGTAGAAGACAAAGAGCATTCTTTCCTTCTGTTTCAAGGTAAAGACCGACTGCAATGCAGTGATACACTTGTACAGTTATGTTATGCTGGCAGGATGTTAGGAGGCTTACATTTGAGAATACCTGATGTTTATTTAATAGGAACTATCCTGTAAAGAAAATGGCATCTCAAGTGAAGACTCATATGTCTCTGGGTGACACTCCTACCAAATGAACCAAAAAGAAAGATGATGTAATTACAAAGAGTCTAGCCAGAAGACTATTCACGCGTAAATATTTTATGTATGCTGTAACTGTATAATGGAGTAATGCTTCAGCACACGTTAGAGAACCTCAGTAACTTCACAATAATCACACATTGGTTGTCTAATTCATGTGAGATATGATGTTTGATTTCATAGTACATATTCACAGTTTAGGATGCTTCATGATTCCTGCCATTGCAAAATACATATGGAAAATGGATACTTACGATGCACTATGAACAGATAGCTATGCTATGGGATAAAAATCATGCTCCGTACTCTAAAGCTTACTTTGATAACAATTAAACTTGCAACTTTTTACAAAAAGTTATTTCAATTCTCTTCACAGTATACAGTAGGTAAGAAGCCACAATATTTTACCTCAGTTTCTGGAGTGGGAGATGGAGTAATGGAGCCAAGCGATCCTTTCCGTGAGCCCTGGAGATCCGCTGGCATGGACACGGGACGTTGCCATTGAGTTGTTCCTGTTGGTATGTGCCAGTAGTAGATCCCAGCAATGTCATTGATTTTTTTCCAGCCAGGTGGTAAGTCTGGGTCTGTCTGAAATGAATGATCACTCCATATATCTGCTGAGACCAGAAAAAAAGAAAATGAGACACTGTTAATAAGATTCAGATAGCTTTTGCATGGGTCTGGCCCCAATGCGAACAATACACTGCTAGTACTGCTGCTGTTCTGCTCCTGTGCAAATAGACACAAGAAAAACATAATGAACTTTTGAGTTTCAGACTAATGTGACAAGGCCTACATTGTCTGACTTAGTCTACAGAGAGAGGAAAAAAAAATTCTGCACTTACCAAAGAGCTATTCTAAATGAGCAACTACCTAAGGCCATCAGATAAACTAGTTCTTCTAAGACTAGACTAAGATTTTGCTTCATACCGTAAAACACATCATATAAACCAGTCTTTGGAATTGTGGCGTACCTGCTGTGCCCCCTTTGTCACAGCACCCTCCTTTCTCAGTCTACACTAATGAAGCATTTATTCCTGCTAGTGAAAATCAGTTTATCAAACCAGGAAAAATGAAACCAATCAATCAATCCGCATTGGCTTTTATTTATAACTTACAAAAGACTGCTTATTCCAAATGATGAGAACAAACAAAATAGCTCGTTTCACACACAAACCTGATTGTCTCATGGGAATGTATTGTTTTGAATTGGTTTTACAATGTGGTAAGGAAAAAACCCCAAACTCAACAAGAATGCCAGCACAGGGATGAAATAGCGGCTCTGCTTGCAAATCTCCTGTTAAATTAAGAAGGGGACAGCAAATCATACGATAAATCACAGACATTCCCAGATTTACACGGCTTTATAGATGGATACAAGGGATGTCACCAGCAGAAAGCACATAGTGTCTTTTAGAAAGGTGGGGGCATCGCCTGCGTGCAAACCAGCTGTGTCCCGGCAGCAACAACTATCTCCTGCTGGATACACGCTTCCTTGAGGCTGGGAAGGGAGCCAGTATTCTTTTAAACTTCTCAGCTAAACCGCTTTTCAGCCTATATGCTATTGAACAGCTGTTATGCTCTACTATAAGGACTGTCAAGCCGCAGAGAAAAACAAGTAGCCTCCCAGACCGAAGTTTCACCAGCCCTTGAGCAGACGTGACGACTGCTGGCACCGGCACAGCGGACTGAACTAGCGTGGGGAAATATAGGAATAAAGAAAGCACCGTATCAACGAGCAGTTGTTCATCTAATCTGCCAACTTGCTTCTAACCTCCAAAGAGAGTCCTCAGAGTTCCCACAGGGGCGGATAAAGAATAATCACGCCCATGGGGAAGAAGTCAACCGCATCAGAAGTAGTTGTTTGACTCCTGTTACGTTTATTTATGGAAGATATTGAGGTCAGTTACTTGAAACTGATCTTTTATTTATCGTGTAAAATGCAGAAAAAAAGAAGAACGAGATCATCCCAGTCTCCTGTTTTATATCTTTCTTCTTCATGCCTTTTCTGAATTACAAGTTTCTTGTGTCCTCAAGTCTCTTGCTAGGCATTTTAGCACTTCTGAGGCCCATTTCCGAAGCCCTCTCATTTCCGCTGTGTTTATGCACATGCATACACACACAAATGGTATGATAACCTGGCCTGACTGTTACATGCTATTTGGCAAGCACCAGACTATCTCTCCCATCGAGCTACTTACAGCTCTTAAGTTACTGATTTACAACTCCAGGACTAATATGAGCAAGTTCTGCAAAAAAGAAACTCGACAATAGCATTACAATTATATTCAGTAACAAGTCTCGTGGACCACAACTCACGGCCCCATATCTCAGATCAGTAATATTCACAACATATAGTACTAGATAGATCTAAATTGAATAACTTTGAAGTAAAAGCAGACAAAACTGACAGCAGAAGGACAACTGTTAATGCAGAGAGGTAAAACAACATTTCTCCAATATTTAGTTAGGAAAAAAGTTATCTTGCGTGTGAATGAACGCTTAGAAATAGACCACGTAAAACGCTCGGGAGCATTCTGAGGTAGAATTAGGAGAATACCACTCATCTGAGTAACACTCATTCGCCTTGAAAATTTATCTATCAGCAAAAATAAATACACTAGAATATGTTTGCACATGCTTTGAGATAAAATTAGGGAACTAAACTTCAGATTTCTTTTCAATTAGCACATCTCTAATTTCAGGGAGCTCTGCTTTCTACGCAAAACAACTATAACTTATGCCTGCATGGGATGTGCATGTCACCATCAGACCCTTTGATGAACGTGGTTGAACGGGACAGAGCCAGATTGCGCCTGTTCAGATTGTGACGCTGTTCCCAGAGCGTCACAAATCTCTCAGATTTTTCATAAACCAGCCAATTAAGGGAACAAAAGTTACCTATGCAAACGTACTTCAGAAAAATGAAATGCTCCCCCTATAGCCCTCCTGTGAGCTCACCTCAGCACCTGACAGGCTGATAGGGATAATTTTTCAACAGATTGTGATTTCCTACCGTCATGACCTGAAAAGCCTCCCTAGCTCACTGGCTGTTCTAACAGATGAGAGAGTTCATTGAGCAAGTCAAAGGTAATGAACTCTCTCAAGAGACGTGGCAAAGGAAAGATAAAAGTAAGAGTCAACATACAAAACCTGACATGATAGATGTACGTGCTGATGTATCAGAGATCTATTACAAGACACCAGTGGCTTTTCTGTATTTTAATAAAAAGCTTTCCCTCTGAATTCCAAAGACCCTGTCCTATGGCACGACAGCGAGTCAAACTCGGTTGCACAGGCTGCTGTGAGAACGGTCCCTTCACAGGGCAGCGTTTGGCAGGGAAGAGCGAAGCACAGAATAAATGAAGGCACCACGCTGATATCCTGTTGTATTCAACAGCCTTTTCAGTCCCAACCTTCTTGCAATACGGAAAGCGACAGCCACAAGATGGAGGAGAAAGGAAGCAGGTATCTGCAAATCAAAGCAATTTGCTTGACGTGGCATTAAACAACCTGCTTGTAACAAACCCAAGAGACAATAGGACTGGATATGTTAGACTTCCTCATCTGACATCTAGCACTCTTATTGTTATGTTTGAAAGGTTGCGGAGGTAGAAATATAACATGGAAATGGTTCCTTCCTGTCTGCAGATGACGAAGCCCTGAAAGCTCCCTCAGTGGTAGAGGATCCATGGGGGCTCAGAAACTTTTCTCTGATTCCCTCTCAGACATCCCCAGGAGATGAAGTTCCACTTGGCCTCTTCCGCACTCCTCTTCAATGATTTATTGATGAAAACTTCTGGCTTTGACTTGATAAAAACGTAACTGTAGATGGCTGATACCGAACTGTTTTAAATCTCAGTGACTTATGGTACAAACAGGCCTCCCAAATGGCAGACACGAGGCCATGAAAGGTGATACGGTCAAATGAAAACCCTAGAAATACTCTTATTGAAACCAGGAACTGAAAATTTCTGTTCAACAGAAGCACGCTTATCACGATTAGGAGCCAAAAGTAGAGAGATGCTCAAAGGAACAGGGCCACACAATTGCTCATAAAGCTTCTGATTTTAAAAATACAGTTGTTTGGTAATACAGAAAGCATGGCTTACTACAGAAATTTAGAGGACAACTCAAAAAAGCATGCACCTCTTTTTTATTGGGGTTGGTTTATTTACCATGCATTGCATTACAGTAAGCCATGATCTCTTGAAAGGCTGTAACGTAAGAGGTTTCTTGCATAAAATGCATAAAGCAATAGGATTAAGAAAAATAATTCTGAGCGCCACTGTAGCTTAACAGTATGAAAAAGCAAACACCAGCTTTCTTTAATGAATTTGACTTTATATTATCTGTGTAACTTGTCCTCCTACGGCAAGAAAGATTCAAATCCTTATCAGTGGAGAGACACTCCTGAAAAGTACCTGTTTCAGCTCTCTGCAAAGGAACAAATTATATCTTCATAGTTGAAAACCTAGTCTTTAAGTCATGCAGATTCATACAGCACAAGAGACCTCTGAAAGCCTCTTCTTTTTACAGAGAAACTTGCTCGATAGGGTGACTCCACTGCCTACAGGGACTTGGGAGATGAAGCCCAATGTCAGCTCTAATTGTAGCAGGGAGGAAAGCATCCCAGGCACAGCCGAGCACAGGCAGCCCGTTGGCTGATCCTTCACCCTGCCTTACATCCCCGCCTGAATTGCGGATGCACAAGTGCTGTCACTAGCAAGGTTGGCCCATTGACCTGGACACACAGGCCAGCTCCTTGCTGGCGATTCACTACCTGGAAATCTGCCTGAGATAAGTGTGGACTGTCGCTGTTCGTCTTCTGAAACTCAGCACTGCCAGCTTAAAGGTCAATACTGTTAGAAATTCACAGCTCAACTTCTGCAGGCAGATTCATTTGAAAGGGCAGGTCACAGAGAGAGAGGACTGATATTTTCAATTGGAGTTTTGCCTCAGAAAAGACAAGACGATTAAAGCCGTGTCCATACAGGGGAACCTAACCAAATCTGCTACCCGTGAGGGCACTGCTACGGAAGAAGCATGACACAATTCTGGTCTAAAATCAGGACAGCAAGAGAGAAATGGCAGAGGATTTTGAGGACCGCAGTAAAAGAACTACATAAAAATATGAAAGAAATAATTTAAGACAAGAAATTAACTTCATTTGAGGAAAACTGAAAGACAAAAAAAGCAGGCTCCACTGGGCTTTTCTGCTTCCATTGCTTTCCAGCAGCTAGGAGCTGGCAAGTCCCTCTGGAAATCCTCTACCTAACCCTTCCTTAGAATTGGCACCACAGTCCCCTTCCTGAGGGGTCCAACACAAAGGGACACAGAGCTGCTCCCCCGAAAACTTTCATCACTGGGCTCTGCAGAATTCAGAGAGAGGAACCTGCGCGGTTCATTCCTCCATATAGTCTCCATTTCATTTGTTCGGGGATTTAGCAATGCAGCAATTATAGAAACATTTCTAAGAGAACAGAAAAACAATGACAAAAATGAAATCATCAGAAGTAGGAGCCCAAGGTGAGGGCAGTAACTGAAAAGCCTCACCATTTCATTTTAAAATCCAATGGGGAATTCATTTCTCTCTAAAAATTAAAATAAATAGAAAGAACAAAATGACAAAAAAACAACAGGGCTTTAGAAAAGTATTAAATTTTTTTAAAGGATAAATCCCCGTTTCCTTTATTCCTAAATATACAAAGCACTAAAACAGTCTGAAAAGCCTTGCTCTCCTGCTGAAATCATCTGGTCAAGTTTCACCCAGAAACAAATGGTTGTGCCTGATTTTTGGCTGAAAGGCTGAAGCAGGCAGCCTGTAATGGAAAAAACTCATATAAGCCTTTGTGTTGTTATCACTAACTGAGGAGTGCAGCTAGAACCACATAAATATTGTAAAAATAAATCTGTTACACAAAAGGAAATTGTTATTTCACTCTTTTGAAACAACTAGTGACAGAAATGTACCTCTGCAAAGACATAAGTACAGTCACATTTAACTGCAAATTTTGGCAAGGAGAGACCTTTGTGAATACATTTTGTATTCTGAAGTAGCAGACAGGATAAAGGTATTAAAAAGAGATGCAACAAACAATATAAACAGATAACTCACTGAAGAGCACATGCAATTGGTGACCGAGTTCTTCTGCAAAACTAGTACTTTTATCACTTATTTTATTGCTATTTCCGGGGGGAAAGGATAGTAATCAAATTGCTACCATCACGAATCACTCTTTAGTCCTTGTTCAATTAAATAGAAACAAGAATTACAGCACGTAGCAGGATCTTTCATAGCAAATTTGTGCAGTAAATGGAAGCCATTTGTTTTTCCATTATTTTGCAGTGTCACAACCAAGACTGTTCCCTCATCACTGTCAGCCCTTGTAAGGCAACATCAACAACCACAAAGTGAAAGTTATACTGGTGGCACAACATCAGATGCAAAAACGACGTGGTGCTTCTAAATGCAGCGCAACTTTCCAGCTGCCATTCAGGACTGCGTCAGCACCAGCCTCAAACCGAGCTTGATGTAATTTGTTGATATTTTATAATTAGAGAGACGAACTGCCATGAACCAAAGGAAGCTTTTAAGTGGTTCAGGCTTTCTTCTGTAAGAGAACTCAAAATCACTTTCACTGCAGACCAAAGGCAGCCCTTTAGAAACAAATATGAAAATGACAGCAACTTTGGAGATATCTTCTAGAAGAGGGATTCAAAGGTACAGCACAATATACTGTAATCAGGAGTAATTGGCGTGAAAGTTTTGAGACAATAATTTATCTTCTTTTGCAAAGAACTATGCTGAAGTAAAGCGTTCTATCAGGGAAGACCTTATGCTGAAACAAAAGTGAAAAGGAAAAATATTAGTAAGGTGCTTGATTCCCTGTGGACCAAATTCTGTTATCTAATACCTATATTCAGTATCTTCATTGTCCTTAGCAGAGTAAGTCTGGATTTATCAGCATAAAACAAGTCTAATAATCCCACCGCCATAAACTGACTGATGACTCCAATCTGAAGTTGATTTATGACCAGTCCCATACCAAAATCCAGATCATGACACCATGCTTGTGCTAAAGTAAATAAATCAAGGCATCTTCTTGATGCAGACTAGAAACGTATTTTATCATTTTGGTAACAAATGTCAACACCCCTACCTGGAAGGAGCATAATCCAGCCCCTTCCCTTTCAGGAGGTAAGGTAGCGGAAGATTACTAGCATACTTACACGTGACTCAGGACTGGAAGAAAACAATCATATTATGCGATAGAAAGAAAAGTTGATAATTGATGCATCATGGGAAAATGCAACATCAACCAAACTGTATGCAAATACACAAACAAACAAACAAAGAATTTCAGACAGACTGTAAATGAACAAACCTTCTGCTTTCCTCTAGATAAACTGAACAAAAATGGATAAAAGCAGCAGCTAGGAGATAACTCAACTTCAAAGAAAACTTGGCAGTGATGATGAACAAGGTGCTGGGGAAGGAGATGGGACAGTGTGTCTCTGTGTGCTTAGGTCCCGCTGCATGGAAGAGCCAGAGTCTTAAATGTGATTCACCACAGTTAAAGCAAATCTATTTCTGGAATGAAAAGGCAACAAGTCTAATACCATAAACTTGTACTACACAGAGATGTGCTTGGAAAAACAGGCACACTGTTTGAGTGCACATCTCTTCTTCAGGTGAAAACAAATCCCACCGTACTTTTACCTTTCAACCAGCATGGCTAGGGTACTAAACTACAGCCCAGAAGATTATTCTTACGAGGAGGGGCAACTGCAGTCCTAAAGGGTTCAAGGTTGGTAGCGTACATGACTCCAAGAAAGAGACTCTAAAACTGCCGTACAAACTGCTGGCAATTCTGAAATTAGGAAGTGCATAGTAAGATCACATATCATATCAGTGCATAACTGTAACTGGGTTACTTCACAGTTTAAACGCGCTTTTTTGGGAAACTGCAGAAGAGCAGCAAGGTAGAGTTTCACTGCATGTTAGCAGAATGACAAAGTGAGATTACTTGCCTGCAGGACTTGATGATATTTGCAAGTATTTTATCTACATTATCTAAATAGATTAGGAAATAAAATATGATAGATCTCACATTTCTCTTTGCTCAAAGTGGGTACTGCCACTTTAGTACTCTTTTAGGACCTTTTTGTCATAATTAACTTTTCCTGTGGAAAAGAAAAAGAGCGTTCAGTTTGCAGGCGGGGAGGACAACGTTCCACAAGGTGACATGTTCAGCGTCTTCCAAACCTAGAGAAGTAATCTGGCCAATAGCAATTCTATAATTCATTTTTCAGCCTCTTGCCTGCTCATTTCTCCACTGCAGTATTGGCTTGAGCTTAAGGATAATTCAGAGTTGTTATCATTGGAGACCTGACGCTATGATTTCACGAGGCAACCGTTCACATTCCAGCAGCGGGTGGATATACTCTATAAATGAAGGAATTCAAATGAAAAAAAAGTTTTCTCTGTAAAGTAGAGAGATCTGCATCAAAGCCTTCTGTGTCAAAGATTGCAAAGAATGGGATGGTGACAGGATCCAATAATACACCGTCCTCGTGTTCTGGCAGCAATGGGAAACCACTAGCTTAAAAACCAACGGCTTTCTTCACTGCTGGGATGAAAGCATAAGGAAAGGACTGGCACGTGATGGCACGTACATATTACAGATGTTCCCCTCTGGGCACACAAGGGGAAGCACAAGAAAGGAACTGGGAAGACAGGAGGATATAAAAGAGTTTTATTACAGAATGAAAAGAGTGGGCAGAAAGTGTTTTTTCCTCTTTGGAACTTTCAAAATCTTGAAATAAAAAAAAATATTTTTCTTCTGTCTTCTGGGCCTAAAGAAAAATAAAGCTAAATAAAAAGAAAACCACAAAAATCTAATCTTGGGAAAATCTCACTGATTTCAGTAGAGCCAATATTTGACCCTAAAACAGTGCATCTCCCCCACTCTGTCATCTACAAACTGAAAATAAAGACAGACTTTGGATGGGAGGAGAAGACATGCAACAAACAAACAAAAAAAGAAACAAACTCCATTAAACAGCACAATACAAAGAACATTGACCCTGAATGCTTTTATCCCATTTATTTCTGGTAGTGAACTCAGTGTACAAGTTGCTCAGGTTTAACCAAAAAACACATAGAAGACAAATTTTCTCCTCGTTTTGCATGCACGACAGCATAATCGACAGTACCACATATCCTGCTAATTCACAGTAAGGATGGTCAGCAGGATGCTCCTGAGCACAGCAAGCAGCATGAATGCTATCTCAGAAATAAATGCAGCAAAAATGCAGGCCAGTAGGATGAATAATTATAAATCAGACAAGCCTGTCTAATTTGGGGAACATTACTCAAGGAGAAGTGATAAACAGCCAGAAGCTGGTCATTTGGCATAATCTTTCCTCACAGCACGCAACTGGTCGTCATGACAACCCAGTCATCCTCCTTGCCGAATTGCTGAACCGGTCGCGTGCGTCTTGGGAGCTCAGGAGAGGAAGAGTCTCAAACGGCTTCCAGGAAAAAGGTGCACGAATGTGGAATTCGCAGGGATAAACGCCACCGGGCACAGCCTGCGCCAAAATCGGTTACAATTTTGACCACGTGTAACACAAACCATAATCAGAAAAGACTGACTTCTTAAAAATCTCAAGGAAGCTTGGCATGAGCTGCCTGTACTACGTTTTTAATGTGATATGGTCTTTATTATTGTGTAAGCTATGAGTTACTACAGGCATACAAGGTGTTCAACCAGAGATGACTCATCTTTAGGAGGAGAGAGGAAAGCAGACTTGTGAACATTCAGGAAACACACTAAACCCACATGTTTCAATATCCTGGCTTCTTCTCCCCTTCGGCCACCACAGAGCAAGTTGTTGACATAAGGACCAAAACACTAGCACACAGAGGAGAACCGAGGGCAGATAACTTCAGGAGAGAAAAACTATGCTTTCCAGAGAAGAAGGGAGGTCGGTTTGGGGAACTTCAATTAGAAACAGTTCTCACTCACAGGAGCCTATGAAACCAGGCAACAGAAAGCCCCAACTACAGTCTCTGCCAAGACAGTAAGCTAATAGCGATGATAGCAGTCTGTGCACGTATTATTCCCCTACGACTTTCTGTGTTCCAGCTTGCAAAACAAAGCAACAATTTGGGGTAAGACAGCTTCCCAGTCCTTGTATTAACTGTTGCTGACAGCTCTGGAAGAGCCAGGCCAGCAGAAGATCCACAACAGTACTGCAAGACCTGCTTAGGTGGGAGAATTTCGGGACTCTGTGCAGGGCGGACCTGAGGACCAAAGAGAACGCCAGGAAAAACCAACGCCACAGCTTGCATCTGCAGGAATTGTCCGCAGTCACAGCAGCAAGGAAAAGTACTGCAGAAAGACAGCAAAGCAAGAGGGAAAACGTCCATGTGTTCTTTTCACGATAACATGCCCAAAAACAAGCGAGAAAAGGAGGACCTGCCTGTTCACTAACCAAAAATATCTAGTCATGGAATAAGCGGTTTGGAGAAGGAAATAAGCTAGACTCAGGGGTGAAACAAACTGCTGGCTAGCCCGGGCGGAGGCAGCCCACGCTGCGGTGGGATGCTCTGGGAAGGAGCCTCCTGAAAGTAAGGCCAGCTGCATAGCTGGGAGCAGTGACGGTGGCACAGCAACATGCCTCTAGAGCAACAATAAGTGAGGGACATGGAGGAGGCATCTCAGCTGGGATGAAGGTTCACGAATCATTATTTAAAGGTGCTGTAGTGGGAGTGCATCCTACAGCTCTTGCAAAAAACTCTGCAGTGTGGCAAGAGATCTCCATCCCTAAATTGGGAATTGAGGATCATTAGGAGAGTTCAGCAGCTAAGAGGTGTTCAAAGCATGCCAGCGAAGACCAGGATTTGAGGGAGGAGCAGGCAGGTATCCTCAGCAGTGGAACAAAAAGGAGCCCCAAGCTAGAGAGAGCAACATAGAAATGTATGCCCTGCTATGATTTATTGTCCCAGCCCCCCACTCTCCTTTTTCCGCTCACTCTTCAAACAAACCAAAGGGGAAAAAAAAAAAAAAAAAAGAAAAAAAATCCAAGGAAAAATCGAGATATATCTGTTGTCTTTGACCAAGGAACGCTATTTTTAAAATAGTTACTTGCAAAGAATACTTGAGCTTTCAGTTTTGTGTAGCGATGGGTCTTGTGATATGGTGCCTTTGTACAAGAAGTAGGAGGAAAATGCAAATGCCTAAAATATTAGTGTGTAAGTAGTCCCACCAGCTTTGTGCTTAAGTACTCTAATGGGATACAGCCTTAAATATTATGCGACTAAAATGCATCACTACCTTGGAAGACTTCTACTTCTCCTCTAATTTCCACAATTAGAATCACTTGCGACCGTCGGAGTGTTACACATACACTTTGCATACAACCAGTGGGTTTCTTCCTTATTTGAAATGCTAGTTCTTTATTCTTTCCACTAGGTGGCAAAAGCTTTTCCTTAGAAAAGGTAGTAGCCCGGCACATCGTGTTGCACCTTACGGGACTCCCTCACCACAGAGAGCTCTAAGCAACAAATCACTCATCCGAAGCATTATCTTTGCTCCTCATCAGCACAATTCCTCTACACATCAGTAAAAGTGGTTTTGCGAGCCGGCAAAAACAATCCTGCACCTACTTCTGCGTTTTGTCGCATGCATGACATCTCTTCTTCCCATGCTCTTCCCCACGGAGAACAGAACTCCACAGCCTATGATACTGTATTCTGGATTCATACCTTATTTAAGTACTTCATATTGTTTTAGAAGGGTGTCTTTTGTCTGGTGTGAGGAAGAAAAACTAAACAGCCATCTCAGAACAAGGAATTGCTGGACTTGCACAGCAATTTCTGCATAGGCCCTGCAGCACCAGCAGGCACACTATGCAACAGACCCAATATGCACATGAAAATCCATTTGTACGTGCACCGAGTCCAGTCCTCCTACATCAAAACCTCTCACGCCCCCAGCCTTACTCCCAGAAAATTCATCTCTCTCAGCAACAGCCAACCATTTGGCAGTAAACCCACGGAAAAACAACCTACTCTACTGAAACACAGGGCCTGATTCTGCCGTCTCGTTAATGCGAACCAATACGTTAGTGTCAAATCGTTCACAGAAGAGAGCATTAACAATGTCATTTCAGGCACCGAACAAATATAATCCGGACTAAGCAAACAAAACAGTAAGATTCAGTCTATAAATACTGACACCAAAAGCAGTTAAACACAGATGTCTGTCTGACTTCAAGATGCAAAATGCCTGCAGAGCTGAAGAACAAGCTGTGCAAGGAGGAGCTCTGCTACGCAGCTGCCTCCCCTTCTGCAGGCATCGGACTCAGGACTTCCAAGCCACCGCTGCCAACATATGGCTTATAGCTCTTCAGGCACCTAAACAGCCTCAGTTTCCCACACAGGACCTGCTGCATCATCATGCTTAATTTTCAAGTAAGACAACCGACACACTAGGATCAAACATTACAGAGTTCAGTATCTCCTGACCTGTCAGGCTGTGCTTTACTGGACTAGCTGCAGACACCAATGAGGGCCCCCTTAGACCTTGAGTTGCTAGCATTACTTAAATCTAACAAGCACCGTGAAGGACAGATCTTATTCTTTTATCTCACCATAACACATTTGTCATCAAATCTTGGCACTGAAAAACGACAGCAGGTTCGTACTGCACAGTTTCCAAGACATTTGTTTCCACTGAGGAACAGAAAGACCCTCAGTAGTCTAAGATTTTGTGACATTGGTGAACGTCTCTTTTCTTCATCTGTACCATAGGGATAGTAAGACAGAGCATGGAAGAAGGAATCCAACTAGCAGCCAGTATTCTCCTTTTCCCTTTAGAATATGAACTGCAGAAAATAGAATTTGCATAAGTGAGGTACTGAGCAAATGATAATTTTGCTAATGTAAAATACTATGAAGCTTCCTGACTTCAGGAGAGAACAACATAGAGAAACAGAGGAAGGACTGTATTTCTCTGGAGAATATGTTGCGTAAGTATATTGACATAGCCTGAAGTTCCAAAGGAATTCTCATTAGCGGGTTTTGTGCTTATGGCTGGCAGCCAATTAAAAGCAGTGAAGTTGGTCAGTGGAGAGTAGATGCAGACACACAATTCAAATGATGGCTAAACTAAAACTGCTTTTCTTTGACAGCTTCATTTACTGCAGTGTGCAAATGCAAGAGAAAAACTGCTTTTTCAGAATTTAATGATTCAATGAAAATAGAAAATAATTTGAATTACACCTGAGTCACTCTGAAATTAAATGTTTTGCTTAGAGAACAGTAAAATTTGCAAGGGCAGTCGTTTTATATTTCAGATAAGATGTTTGTATTCCCTCAGTTTATGCAGATAACGCTGCTGCATGTCTAGTGTGGCAGGCACTCCACAATGCAATGAAAGCAATGAATTTATCCTCACAACCACCTCGTGAAGCAAAAGAACAAGAAACCCATTTTAAACAAGGAGTGGCAGAGGTAAGGGTTTGGGATACATTAAAGAACTTGCCGAAAGTCATGCCCAGACTCTGCATTTTTCTCGGGACCTAAGCACAGACTCCCCCTCGCCCCAGCGCCAAGCACACGCGCGGGGCAGGCAGGCGAAGCTCAGCCACCATCCTCGTCCCACGGCGGGCTCAGTTCTACTCCACACCAAGGGCTGCCCTTAGTTGCCGTTCCTCGTACGGTGGCACAAAACACTCCTACCACACCCTACCCTATTCGGTCAGTTTAATATTACCGATAAAAAAAAAAAAGCCGAAATGTTACTTTTAACCATTTGTAAAATGGCAAAGTAATCCATTATAAGGCCATAGTCAAACGTGCATTGGAGAACTGAAGGCTCCTTTTTGTTCAGTATAGAAGCCAGAGTCCTAAGGTTTCCCATTTCCAACTTCATTTCATGTTGCTAGAGCACTGAAGAGAAGAGAGCAGAAGGCTTTGTTTTTTCTGCTCTCACGTTTTCAAAAGGAACCCTGCTTCAGTTGAACTAAGTCTGCTGTTGCACAGTGTGCAGAAAATACGCAAGAAATGCAGTGTACAGCATTGTACAACCGAAAGGCGTTACGAACAGCATGCTCTGACAAGGGCTGGGAGTTGCAGAAGAGCTGGTGGTGTTGCACTGTGGGGTGGGAAGAACACCGACACAGCACAGCGCTCCTGCAGCCCCAAAGCTTATTTTCAAGTATTTTACGTCACTACACTGGTATAAACCTTCTATTAAGTTTTTTTTATGCATAGTGTCCGGGTATCTTTTGGCATTATTAAGCAAACTTACAGACACAGATCATCTTTGAAAGCATCCATCCAGGACTAGACAAATCCATTACTTTCATTCTTCATATCTCCTTTGTGGCATTCCAGCATTATAATTTTGTATTTGCTTCTCTCACAGGGATGGATGTATACACATAAATGAAGCTAGATGCAAAAATCTAGATTTAAGGACACAGAACTGATATCTTGTACACAATCAACCACTAAAAGAGTTAAAAAAAAAAAAAACAAAAACAAAAAAAACAGAAAAATAACTGTGTCAGAGATCATCCTAACAAGTCTAACTTAGTCAACAGTGGCCAGAATCACACCTAATGCACATCAGCTGGACTCTTATGCTGAACTAGCATTTGAGAAGAGAAAAGGGGAGAGATGAGAGCGCCTCCACATTGGGGGCTAAACAGAATTCGCTGCAATTCTGCAGCATCACAGCAAGCAGAGTTTCACTTGCACTTCTCACCTCCTGAGGTCTTGCTTGATGCAAAGTATATTAACAAAATAGCTACTCTTACTTCGAAAATCTGAGGACAAACTCTCCTTTAAGCTACACACATGCAAAATATAATGACTCCAAAAGTTTACTTTATTGCGAAACCTAAGCTAGAATCTCTCTCAAAATAAACATCTGCTTACGACAGTAAATGTGCCTACATACAGTAAAAACAACACACAAAAGATCTCCAGCATATGGTGTACCACAAAGCCATCAAGATCTGTTAGCACTGTGGAAAAGACATGGCTGATTGTCACCACAAGTTGTCACAAAGAGTAAAACATCAACAGATGTACTAGTAGTAGTGTGGCCCCTCCCTAGCTGAAAACAGTATCAAATATTTGGTGACAATTTCACAATCTGTGGACATGCCAAAGGACTGCAGGTGGTCTTGGGAAGCATGAAGACAGGATGAGAAGACTTCTCTTTCTGGATTTATATTTACCTTTGTCGCTGTGGAAAACACAAAAGACTGTAAATAGGACCAGCTCCTGGTTTTGATTAATTTTTTTTTTTTTTTTGCATTCCTTTACTTTTACTTCTCTATTCTAGTATTTAAATGCTCATATACAATGGTGGGCTATAAATTAACTTTTGCCACTCTGGAAAGATGACGGTCACTAAGAAGCTCTTTGAAAATAACAGCTTGCTACTCACTGGCAGTTAAAAAAAGTTCGATGTTAGGAACTAAGATCAAGACAAAAGTCATTATGCCAACTGTTTAAATGTATGCTGAAAATGAAAATACCAGGGGACTACTGCAAGCACTTGCAAACGCCCCGTTCTAAAAAAGGACATGGCAGAACTAGCAAAGATACAAAGGGAGATAACAAGGACAGTCACAAATAGGAAACTGCTTCAGCAGATGGAGAGATTAAGCGTAGCAGGACTCTTCAGCTTGCAAAAGAAATGGTAGGGGGAGGATGGAAGGATATCAGAGAAATCTGTAAAATCAAGAACGGTGTGAAGGTGGCAAAGACGGGAAGGAAATGATGGTTCACTGGTTCTTGCTGCTTCCTATCACAGGAGAGCAAGTGGCACCTAATGAAATTATCAGAGAGCAATTTTATAACAAAAGGAAGCACTTTTTCATACAACACAATTAGATTGTGCAAGCCTGCCACAGGATGTTGTGGATGCCAGAAAAACAAATGAGACCAAAAGTGATTAAATAAATTAACGCTAGAAAAGTCTATCAAGAGCAATTAAAGCAGATAACATGAATGACATACCAGCTCTAAAACCTCCAATTGCTGAAAGTGGAAAAGATATGGGGGGGGGGGGGAGAGGGGGGAATCCCTGTACGCTAGCTCCGTTTTTTGTTTTTATTCCCCCAATAAGTTTCTGTTACTAACAACTGTGGGAAGCAACCCATAAAGAACTATATAAACTTACAGTCTGTCGGAAACGGCCACTCTTACATGTTTGTGTGCTACCTAGTCATGTAAAAAATGGAACAGCACCCTTTGTAAAAGTAACCTCTAACTTCTATTCAGTATATTGTTTGCATTACAAACAGTGGATCTAATAACAGTATTGAAATACTTTAATAAAAATAATCAAGAAATATACAGGGTTAGATTAAAAGCCACGTTTGATATGAGAATCCTCTAAGGGATAGACCCAAGCTTCCTCTAAAGGGACGTATCCCCAGAAGGAAAATCCATAATAAATGTGTTCTCTGAAGTATAAAGGTAGGCAGTTTCCTACCCTGAGATACACAATCACCTGATATGACAGTAGCAGTGAAGGAGTCATGGAACTGAACATAATATCCCTACACTTTTTTCAGTTTCAATTTTATATTGACATACATTTAAAAGGAAGATGTCATTACTTTTACACTAACTTTAACTGAGCATCTAAAAGATGAAAATTTGTTCATAGGTGTATATGTCTATCTGACTTACGTATCTTGATGAACAAGGGAAAGGGGACAAGTCAGAAATATCATGAAGAACCGTTGCTAAGAGCTGACCTTATTCTGTGATTACTGTACAGCACTCTGCTCTTACAGAAATAGAAAGGAGAGACGACAGCTACATATTGGGCGTGAGACACAAGTTAGAAATTCACTGTTTCTGCACTGATAATGAATTCTTAGTGAATCCTGTCACCTCCCGAAAACAGAACTAGCCCAGATAAACCGCAGGCAGTACAACATACAACCCTGACATAGCCTCTGTAAAGCGATAAACCAAAAGAAAAATAACTAGGTCAAAATAACCTGATCTGGTGGCCTGTTAACTGACCCTTTTGTGACAGTTTTGCCAGAAGGAGAAAGAGCTTTCTCCCTCTCCTAAACTTTGACCACCACCCTGCCCCTGAGCAAGTCATAAAATTACAAAGCATGTCCCACCAAATGCCCTTAGTCTATTACCAAATTAGCTATCAGATCTCTTCATCATTGCAGAATTAAAGCTGCAAGGCTCCCTTCTTTCAAAACGTTTACTTCTAAAACACTAAATTACTGTAAAGAGAAAAGAAAAATTACTGTAGGAGATGTTTATTTTCAGCATTTTTTAAAAACAATTTATTTCTGCCTCTTGTGATATTTGGTACTTTTTAAAGCCTTAACTACTAGAACCATGCAAAAATCTCAGCTTGCCTTTAAAAAAACAAAAATCTCACCAAAAACCCATAGAATCCTCACAGATGTTGAGCCACCATGTCGGGGGGGGGGGGGGGGGGGGAAGAGCCGAAAAAATACAATTCAAATGAAATCCAAACCCCAACAGAAAAATAATGACCTAAAATTGATTCTTGTTTTTCAAGAGAGAATATTTTTAAACTACTATTGGGGGGCAAGGTGTACTCGATTCAAGAAAAAGTCTACAGTTGCGGTTTCATTTTGTTTTTAATTGGTTTCTTCATGGAAATTGAAACATATACTGTTATTCATTGGTACTAACAAAGAGCCATAAATTTATAAACGCGTGGTATCTGTAAGCATTCTTCAGCAATCAAAGAAAGGATGTAAAATAAGTATCTCATTACTGTAAAGAGCACACTTTGAAAACTTGCTCCCCTCCCCTTCTGAAGGGCATTCCTATTTACAGTGCTCAGTCGGGCCGTACATTTGCCCTGCCTGCAGGAGCGGTGGTCTAGCAAAGGAAAACATAATAGATGTGTTTTGCAGACACTAGATATATCCCTTCCCCTACAGTAAAGATTCTGCTGTATACCCGAATAGACAAAAAGAGAGGTTAAAATATACAACTAGCAATTACTATCACCAGTGTTTTTTAAGTGTGGTCTGCAAGGAGCACAACCTTGAAATTAGAGGTAAGCTTTGTTGTTGTTACTGTTTTTTAAATACTGTCAAATAAGCATTACACTGAAGCTAAAAGACTTTGGAAGCAGTGAATCTAACAGGCCGGTCAAACACGTATACGGCATCTCTACCTATCTCCTTTTCCTTTTTCTGGCAGAGAGATGTTAGAGGCAATCCATTACTCGGTATCATCCTAGGGAAACCACTATTCCTTCCAAGTTAAAGCTCATCAATTTATTTTGTGCTGTTACTTACGAAACTTGTCGCACATTAAGAACAGCCTCTCTCAAGTCTCAAGCAGGGACACCTGAACACCCCCAAAAGGCAGGTTTCCTCTGGGAAGTGCTAAGCACCCTGCACTGCGTACCAGCTACCTTCTGGATCAGGTCCTTAAAATTAAAAACAATTAAATGTATGTGGACAGAAGTCACCAAGAAGAATAAAGAATGGGTAATTTCTATGTCACTCTATTCCCAAAGAAGCATTTTTAAGGAACTGCATTTTCCTTAAAAAGTAATCCAGAAGAGGAACTTTCCATAAAAAGCTACCCTTGGTATATTTAAAGTACAGTAATCAGGAGTATAGTTGCAAAAGTGAGAATCCAACTCCAATATGAAATTGAGAGAAAATGTAAAAAAAGGTTTTCTATTAATGATTATGCATTCCTTTTGACAGTTGCATAAGGGTCTTATTTCCTATAGGTATCCTGAATACAAAGCCCAACACATGCATTTTAGCAGAAAACAAAATCCTGTAGGAAACCTCCCAAGACTTCCTATTCTCTCCCAGTGGAAGCTTATCCTTGAGATCTGTTTTTCTTACATTTTCTTCCTACACTTCTGATCTCTTTGTCAAAAAGTGTTGGTTATGTTTGAGCACAATTAACCAAGGGAAATTTAAATAGTCAGGAGGACTACAAAGTTCCTTAGCCAATCTGCTGACAGCCATCAGAGATTAAAAAAAAGCGGAAGTCATTATTCTGGTTTAGTTAAGCACTAAAGAAAATAAAGCATTTTGTGTTTAACATCATCTCTTATCTTGAAAGTCTGCTGTGGCTACAGAACATGACAGAATGTGCCTGCAAAAGAAGAAATCATTCAACAGAATTTCAAATAATTTCACAAAAACCCAATGAGAGCACTATTCCCTATTACTAGTTTGCTTTTGGAAGTAAATGCAATTCTGCTATTTAAATCCAGTTCAATAAATGAAGAGAAAAAGGTGCTTATAGTCAGGTTTTCTGTGGGTTAGCTTCCTGACAAAAGTTTGTTTTCCATCCTAGCCAGGATGATCGATTTAGGAGTGGCAATACTGTTGTTTTGTTCATTAAAAATGAACAGGAAAAAAAACTCCAAAGTGTTAGTCAACATTCTTTGATAGATACTAACTGAATACTGCCAATAAAATGCCTCACACTTCTAACCCCCTCCCCAAACTTCACTCAGTATCTCCAAAGTCACTTTGCCTTGAACTTTAGGGTATGACTAGGGGTACCACTCTCACATTATCTAGACAGACTTTTTTTCCTTGACTGCATTAAAGTGGTCCCATAGGAAGAATTAGTGACATGAGAAGTAGAACACAGAAGTCTTGTTCATAATGGATTTTAAACCTACGCAAAAACCTTCAAGCTCTGCGGATCACAAGTCTAAAACATCACTTGCCAATTCGCCCTCTAACTGATGAGCACACAAACACGCCTAAATAGTATTTATTCCCCAGCTCAAGCTCTCTGAGCTACCGCCTGGATCTTCAACTGAGCAAAACTGTTATTAACAGATAAAACAACTGTAGAGCTAAAGTGACATTACCAATCAAAAGAGCTATGATAAATTAATATAGAAAAGAAAGCGTTACTTACAGTTACTAGATGCTCCGATATAGTTCAACACGCACTGATCCGCTACCAGCATCCTCTAAGTTTGCTATATATATATATATGTCCCAACAGCTTCATACTCTCCTTCAGTCCAGCATGTCCAAACCAGTGTCCAATTCAAATATGGGAAAATACACTGCTATGTTTAAAGAGACACTTACTTGATTAGCCTAACAAGGAATGGTGCTTTGGGTGGGAGAAAAGAAAAGCCACTGCTATTCAATTGCTGGTAGATACAATAGAAGAAACCCTACATGTTGATCATATAAATGTCTGTCTTTTCTAATAAGCCAGTAAAAAAACAAGAGATCACTATAAAGGAATTACAGCAGTGTATGCCTACAGTGCATTCTCTACTGAACTGATTCCAGCTTGCATGACATTGATGTATTTTCTGACTGATTCTGCTCAGGAAATAAGCTTTTGAAACTGTACTTTCAGCCCACAAGCCTTTAGATATCCATCACAAAAAGATTTATTCAGCTCAACTTTGGACCAGAACAGCCTCCCACCCTGCAAATCAACCCCTCTAAATATATTTATGTTTTCTTCTTAGCTGCCTGTATAAACACGAAAAGAAAAGGTTTAGAAAAATGTATGGCAGAGATCCACTCTTGGAAGACAAAATCCTTCCTAAGGCTGCTAACCTTCAACTCCCTGAAGGTGCACTGCAGCAATGGTAGAAATTGATTTAGTGAAAGGCTTCTATTAGTGAGAGCGCTGTTCTCATCTGAAAGTCCCTCCCCTTGCTATAATCAATAATTTAAGCAAAGCGAAGAATCATGTCAGCCAAAATGACTAGGGTAACTGGCTTTTCCTTTCTTGCGGAGTAGAAGTAAAACTAATTTAAAGACTGAACAGGTATATATTCCAATTTAAAAACTAATTTGGACAATCTTGAGTTGTGCATTCTGGCTGGGAAGGGCTTTCTGGTTCCCTACCGAGAACTTCTCAGGTTCAGGAAAGAGCCAAAATCCATCTCTAGAAAGTGACAGAAACCATAACCTTAGAGTCAAAGTATTTTTTTTATCCTGCAATGGTCAGTTACGTGCAAACAAGAAACCCACTTTACGGAGCTACGACTCTTATCTGAAGTTCCATTACGACAGCGCTAGCATACGCATCTGTCAGCATGCTGCAACTATCTAAGTTAATACTTAAGAAGTCTTTCATTTTAAAATTTAGTCCTGCAGTATCTCAGTTCAAAAGCAATTAAACAAGAAAAAAAAAATAGGAAAAATGAGTTTAGTTGATACTAAATTATGTCACTGTTAAGAAAAAACACTGTTTCATTAAGACATACTTTCGTGACTGAAAAGTTCAAGGCTTTCACTGGAAAATCATATTAGGTAATAAATTAGTCCAGAGTATCAAATGATATACATATAAAATGAACCATAAAACAAATGATGGGTAAAAAAAATCCCCATTACACAGTAACCTGCAAAAATGGATTCAAGTTTCAAATAGCCCAGAGACACTATCTGCACAGAGCAACAAATATATGCTTCAGGTTTGGGGTTGTTTCCCCCCCCCCCCGCCAGGATTTCTCATGATTGAAGTATCATGGATAAATCTAGCATGCAAACAGAAGGATATGCACTGCTGCCTTTAGAAATCCAGACCTCAGACACTACAGGAAACCCAATTAATGTCATTATCTTGAGCTCTGCGGTATCCTGGTATTGGACATTTACGGCCTAATGCTCAGTATCCAGAGGCTCCATACATCTCAAAATCAAGCAATTAACTCTTAATGGCAAACTTATGTGCTTCATGGGATTGCTTAAAAAAAGGCTTCATGCCCCTTAAGGCAGGGACCAAAGATCCACTCCAAAGGCTGGGCTGAGTTCAGAGCAAGTTCTTCAGCTGCGCCCCATGTCCCCCTTGTATAAAACCGTCTCCCCCAACAGAGCCCCACGGCAATGGCTCGGTCCGTCTGCCCATCTTCTCTTGATGGAGCAGCAGGGAACCCAAGACTTCCTGCAGGACCCTCCAACTCCACTCTTGGTCGTACATACTGTAGTAGGTTCCTGTGTGTCTAACACCACACAGCAATAGTACAGTTGTAACTTCGGGGACCTGCAACCCCATTCAGCTAACCCCCTGTGCTTAACTGAAGAAGAACTAAACTTCAGTCAGCTAAAGCTAACCTGTGTGAGAGTTAATCAGGTAAGGAACTGGTACACTGAGACATCAGAGTCCAAAGGAGCCACTAACTTGCAGTGCCCAGAAGAAGTACCTGCAGGTATAAATTTATCAGGGCAAGGATGCAGGGAGAACTAGATCTGTTCCTTCACTGCACAGCCACCTCCTTCTGAATCCGATCCAGGGCCTTGAATCCAATCCTGAGATAGGATTTGATTTTGTTCTTAAAGGTACTTAGCATTAAATACTTTTTATCCAAAGTTCCTCTGCTTTTGCCAGCTCCAAGTTTTCCAAACTTCTGTGTAAGACATCCCAGTCTCAAGCACATGGAAAACAACAGGAAAGAAGTATCAACAATCTTCCTGAACAATCTTCAATGGAATAACTGACAGCAGACTGCTGTTTTCCATGAACACTGGAAGTAAAGGCAGCTGAGATGCTTTCCTTCTGTCCACAGACATCAGCAGGTAAGAGGGGAACAGAAGGAACATAATCAATCTCGCAGTGAGTTTCAAACTCTGAAATGGCTCTACACTCGTTCACTTATTTAAATGCCCTAGAGATCACCGATCAGTGAGGAAAAAAACTAAAACCAAACACCCACACAACACTTAAAAAAAACAAACAAAACAAACAAAAAACCACACACACACACTGGAAGGACACATTTTTATGATTTCTCGAGTGTCACAGATAAACCTGCTTTACTCTCATTCCTAGATTGTCCTATTTCTTGTCACTGCCTTTGTGCTAGTCACATTTGCCTACCTGCTAATCAACAATATCCTTGTTTGCTTCGAGCTTCTGCTCATTCCAGCTTCCCCCCAGTCTGTGCAACTTCTCAATTATTTAGACATTGCAGTTATTCTCCTTTTGCTTCCTCCTCCACTGGGGCCCTTTCTCTCAGCCGCCTTCAGGTCACGTTCCCTTCTTCCTACCCTTTTCTACCTTCTTCCCCACCCCAGATCTAGTTCTGTCTCTTCCTCTGCTTTCTCCTCCACTCAAGACTTTAGCCACAAAGAGGTAGGAATTACTTCTGAGCATGACTCCCAAAACTGTATGGGTCATCCTGAGGCATTGTATCCCTAGACGAATCACTGCTAACCAACCGTGTGATCCACCAAAAATTCAGGGGCTGCTGTAATGACAACAGAGACTCAGTCTGCTGAGCGGCAACACTCTATCACACCTACTATAGCCGAAGTACAGGACCATGACAGAAGGCAAACCAGCATTTAGTGAGGCTGAAAAGAGCTCTGGAGCTCCCACTCAGCACATAGAACTACCTATATTTTACTGTCTACTTTTCTAATACTCTTAAATATTCAATTTGCCCTAAGGGCCAGTGGTTCACAGGTTAAGAGCCCTTCAAAAGGTAACAATGATTTTACCTTCCCTCCCCTAGAGATTTCTATATCCCTTTCTAAAGCATCAATCAGGTGGACTGAAATTTGGCCAGAGATCTATGCACCATTCAAAAGTGCTGAGGAAGAGGTTTGTTGGATCAATTTCAGTCATAATCTGTTATCACTTCCATAGCTTTATGGACTGATTTTTTTTTTCCTTTTTTTAAAAGGAGAGAGGGTAGTCCAATACAAGTTAAATAGTGAATTTTCTTCTGTGTGTCTTCCTTCCTTAACATCCTTCTAAAAGAGCTATTAGATACATTTCTTACAGAAAGATCCTGACTTTTTTCCCATTACGTTCTCTGGTTTCTCTTCTTTGGATTGTTTTCCCTTCCTCTCCGCTTGTTCACTGTCTGTTTGAAACTGAAGTCATTCCTTGGTCTCTGAACAGAACTGTGAAGATGCATAATCCTAGGCACAGAACAGATTTTTCAACAAAAGATATTCAAGCTTAAGGAGGACATGCTGGATTTGGAATTAGACTTGTGCATGCCTGAAACAACAGAAGCTTGAAAAGTTTCCAAAAACAGTTTGACAATTTAAGTAAGAGAAACCGTTAAGCTATTCACCACTTCTAAAACTTGAATTCTCCCTACAAATGCTCAGAGCAGTTTCCCATGCTTTAACAACACACAATGAGCCCTGTATAAAAGGGAAGTCTTAATATCTCTTAAATATATGATGCAAGTAAGCTACGTCACATGAGAAGGTAGGCTACACTACAGAGCTAGGGAAAACTGTTGGTGTTCTGCAGATCTTGCGAACTACTCTATAGCTTCCATCCTGGTGATAGTACAATGACAGCGTGCACTTTCCCATGTTGTCTTGCCATAACCTCTGCTCCCTGTGTAGGACCCACCTTCATCTTCCACCTTTCTCCCTCGCGTATTCTACAGGTTCCAGCAAGTGGCCCGCAGGCACTAGTTTACTCCACAACTGTATATTTTAGCGCATAGAATGTATTCATTTTAAAGCATTCAAAATCATAGCACTGCACTTATAAAAAGCAGCATTCTGATTCTGTCCAAATTAGGAATTGTGTGCTTCTCTACTTTAGCAAGTAAAGGGTCCCTAAAAAGATGAGCAAGGTATGCAACATCAAGGGCAAAACAAGCCTACTTGTGAAATTCCCATCATAGCTGGCCAGAACTTCAGTTAGGATAACATCAAAAGTAATGAAGCTATGTCAGTTAGCATAGGTCCATACACAACATTATTTCAGCCAAAGCACTGAGCTAGGCACGGAGGTGCTCCGGTAGTCAATGCACAACCACTAGAAGGCAAGTGTCTTTGAGTTCCCTTCGTCAGAAGAGTCCCCTGGCCCTGGGGCATCCAGCCAGAAGTGTCAAGCCGAGAGAAAGCTATGTGTTTTGAAAGACTATGACAAAACACTCTAGACCCTTTAGGCACAAGGTAGCTGAGATTTAAAAAAAATCACTTTTTGGTAATAAAGCCAGACCCTGAAAAGGCAGAAATTTAATTTCTGCCCTGCAGGGTAAATGTAGCAGGTTCAATTCAGGCCCTGAATTCATGTTTCTAGTGCCATTTGATACATGCCCTGCTTAGCCTGCAGCTGCTGCTCCAGAAAGCACGTCCTAGTTCTTGTCTCATATCTGCTACCCTGTGTCCTCACCTTGGACACCATCGGGCATCTCAAGGGGTACTAGACTCCTTGGTTTAGACAACTGAATCAAGCCCTGCCTGGGGAGGAAAATAAATGGCTCTGATGAAATAAAGCATCCTTCATCTTTTTGGTAAGCAGTAAGTATGAAACTACACATGACCATACAACATGTCCTGGAAAGCCCATTCTATACTCTCAAATTCTGAGTCTTGCAAACAGAGTATGGGAGAGGACGCTTATCACTATTGTGTCAAAGCATCTCTCCTCTGACTCCTGAGTGTAAGCACATTAGTTCGCCTTTATATACCTGTTTTTACTAAGTGTCCTAATTCAAAGGGGTACCGATCACCCTTCTTTACGATTGAAACTTGGGGTTTCAAGTCAGCGTACTTAGATATCTAAGTACTCAGATATGAAGTTAGATAGCTCCACTGAGAACTACAGTGTAAAACTGACCTGACCACACGCTTCCCAAAGGTAGCAAGCAGGTTCCCTGTATAATGGAGAGCAATAGCGTGCGTTCAAAGAGTCATCTTTCCGTGTATGCTGAGTACTATCAAGTTCAATGTTTATTATGGTCTTCTACCAGTAGACCCTGAACGCTAATCGTAACTGTGAATGCTGTAAAAATAATCACATGGTCTTCTAGGTTTTATCTCTTTTAAAATGGCTTATTTTTCCTTTCCTACTCTTACCTATGTCTCTTAAAGGGGTAGCTAAAAGGTATATAAACATGGAATTAGTTACTCCACATACAGAAGTGTAATTACCTATACAAATATGGGGCATATACAGCAACAGTCACCTTTACTATTTGGTAAGTAGTAAGCATATGGTCAAGTCAATTCTGACACTATAAAACATGCACCATTCTTGATACGCGGTTATCAGTAATGCACAGGATAAAAAAGACATTTCAGTATTAAAAGTCAGCCTGCCATCTGGAGGCATGGTGGGTATGAACTAGAGCCTCGTATTCTGGGAAATCAGTGAAAACTGGGTGTTTATCTGTAAGTCCTACAATTGCTTAGATAGTACCATATTCTGTTCTCTAATATTACCGGGCTTGTGCTTATCCACAATGTAATTGAATGTATTTCTACTCCCATAAATCTTTTTTTGCACTCAGGAATACAGGAAACATATTCTGCAGTAAAAAACCTGCTTGCTGTCTATATCAGATATAGCTATGGCAAAGGAAAAAAATGGAGCTTTTAAAGGACATTCATTTTAATTCTGCCAAAGATGCTGGTTAAAATCAGAGGCTGAACAGACCATTGGTATCAATCTTTCTGACCAGTTCATGATTTACTGTAATTTTTATTGTATTAGAGGGCTATCCTATCCAGATGTACTATTTCAGAATACCAGGCTCTATTTACAAGATTCAAACTCCTGATTCCCAAGGGCCAGCCTCATTGGCTGTCGTTTCTGCACTGGACTGAATTTGGTTATTTGTAATCAGCTATTAAACTGAAGTCCTGGATTTGCTCAGAGAACACTGGCAGAAAAGCATTTGGGATAGTGTTGTCACATACAACATTACCTGAAAAGGGGAAACTTCCATTTTCGACACCTCTTTGATTCGTGTTTTCAGTCGGGGAGAAACAACATGCTGCGTGAGCCAAAGGCTGGGAAGTCAGGCAGGAGGAAGAGGCTGCCCCTGCTCAGTCTGGGGAAGCTCTGAAGTGAGCAGCGAGGGCAACAGCCCCAGCGTGAGAAAGCCAGCAGCTGTCTAGCAGCTCTTCTCCCGCTTCCTGGGGAGCGCCTGACCGTGGGACTACTCTGCTCTGGAGTGGGGGGTTCTCACTCTCCTCGCAAATTTTCGGAAAGGTTCAAATTAAGATAAAAAGAGAAAACAGAAGCAAATTCCCCCCCTCCCTTTTTTTTTTTTTTTGGCTCTGAGGCAAACAGAATTCTTTTTTTCCCTAGATAATTCTCATTCTTAGTTCATTGGAGACTATTAAAGAGCTGCACTTTACTAAGGAGGGATAATTTTCCACTGAAACTGTTCCTGAGACAGTATGAAGTCTAGCAAACACACCTGCCTTCTACAGCTATTCCGATAAGTTTCATCCCAAAAGAGCCCCATACAGAGAACACGTCAACAGCTTGACAGCATTGCTAAATAAAAGATCAAGGGCTCTGTGCTTCGATTCGCTCTGTGCTCTCTTCCTCCCTTCCACAGTGCAGCTAATGAAGGAGAACATCCCCAGCAAGCACTTCCATGAGCAGCTAAACTAACACAGCCTGATTTCCTCTGGATTTGTCTCTCCACTTGCAAGAACGGATTTACTGAGGCACGGAGGAGGTCCCAAAAGACAAGCTGCTCCCCCAGTAAACTTCCGTCTTCCCCTCCTCCGCTGCTGGGGAATCCCCCAGATGCCACACCACGCATGGGTGATGCCTGCAGCGTAGAGGGGAGGACTGATAGGGAAAGACGTCCTCATGGCCAGCATGCACCATGGTTGGCAGCACAGCGCCAGGTGCAGCTCTCACCACCGAGGTGGTGCCGAGGGCAGTTTCCTTCGGATCACCTTTTACAGAAGTCAGACTGCAGCTTGGGGGCAAGGCTCTTTTCGGCACTACCACCATCCTCATCCTCCTCTAGGTCTGGGCTTCAGGGTATGCACTGACTCCTGTCGCTTGAGACACACTTACGTGCCAAATTTGGGTGAGGCTGGCCCATGACTTACAAATAAGGAGAGACAAAGAAGGAAAGAATAGGTAGCTAGTGTAGTCACATCAGCTGTGTTTCCTTTGCAAACTAGGCTAGGGAAGTTTTCTGAGGACAGGGGGAGGAGAAGCTCCCCGTGATTTAAAAACAGCTCTGTGCCATTTGTGATTTCGAAGCCATTCGGAGCTGTTCTTCGGTTATACAAAACACGCTCTCTGAATTAGAGGACTCAGATGGATGCACGAGGTAGGTCCCTGGGGAAGGTGGGGCTCACGCTCCAGAGGAGAGAAGCTCTCCTGCTTGGGGAGCGCGGTGGCACAGGCTGCACCCGTGGGAGCTGCCTGCGGTACCAAGCGCGGATGAACTCCGGCAGAGAGCCCTGACCTGGCGCCAGGTAGCTGCTGCTGCTGCCTGCTTCAAGTCCATGAGGGCTCAGCACACGTTAAGCACTTCGATGACAACCTATTGCTTTACTGTCTCTAATTGTTTTCAGCACCTCAAATCAGCCTGGCCACTTTCTTTTTTTAAGCGCTGAACCTCACTAATAAGGTTAGAAAGCCCCTGTTAAGGCTACAAGTCATGACTGAAAGCTCAGAAAGTTGAAGTCAGTGTTCTTGCTAAGCTTAACAGCAGCATTATTAATCAACAACATTAATATTTGTTCAATAACCAGCAGATTGTTGACCAGAAATTGTTTTGCTTCTCTAAACTGGGTTGCCTTATGTTGCATCCTAATTCAGCGAAAGAGTTAAGTCTCTTGAAAACATCTTTCCATTAGACCACAAACAAGAGTATCCTGCTGTAAGGAGAGTTCAGGAGGATTTTTGTCTAAATATTTTGTCGATTCCCCATGCACACAATTAAGCTTAAGAGGAAGTTCTTAAACATTTCTGCATCTTCAGGGTCTTTGAATTATGTACCTCCTTAAAAATATAGAGAGAGAGATATATAGAGATATATTTCAATCATTCAATTACGCAGGATTTGAATAATGAATTGTGTTAAGAGAGAGAACAGGAAGACAAAACAATTCAGAAGACAGGAAAGAAATACGTTATAATTTGATTTTCAACAGTCTTCTCTCAGGAAAATAAAATGCTATTTCTGTAGTACTCTTGTGTATACCAAAAAGCTAAATATAAAATCTGTGTTGGACATTAATAACTCTCCAGGTATCTGCCAGACCACATTCTTTAATGAATTAACTGGTCTTCAAAATGTACTTTTTCCTCCCCTTTCCAGAAGCCATATTTCTGCTGTCTGCTTGTGCATTTTTTTCCTCCTTGATGACTCTCTTCCTTTGCTCCCTCACATTTATTACCAAAGCATAAAGGCCAGCGTTAGAGAGCATTAAGCTGCCAAGACCATATGTCACCCTCTTCTCCTGACCCGATGCACCAGCTGTGGGGAGCCCTGGCTGGCAAACAACAAGTCCTGTAGCTTAACTTATCACGGCGAGAGGTGAATGCTTGCAGATCAGCACCACAGTAACTTACGCGATTCCTGGGAAGGGGATGGAAACGGCACAGGCGATTACAGTGCAAAGCGTACTGAACTGCTCTCGACTCTTTCCCAAAAAGGCAAGTTCAATTCATTTACTCGACTTCTACTTCATTTGTTATTTTCTTACCCTTCAGAGCCCCCTTGAGATGTGATATGTGAACTTAGCTAGGGACAAGAGACAGACTGCTCAAATCTGCAGAAACGCTGAAGCCCCCGAGAACACTTAGAAAACTTGCCCAAAACGGGATGTCTGGAAACATTCCCATAAATTGTCATTTTTGCTATTTCTGCAATAGCAGCATTACACTTTGTGCCTCCCTGTCCTGCCTCCCAGAAGGAGCTGCACGGGAGCCTAGGAAGAGGCCCATATCATCATGCCCAAAACCTGTCCCGGCATCCACAGCAGCCAGACACCTTCACGTTCGATTTCTTCGTCCTCCTCTGTTGTATCATTTGACAAATCGTTTTGGAAAGAAAATGGAAACACTTAAAAATATAATGTTATCAGAGCGGAGGTAAATTCAAGATAGCTAATAATCCTATCAGTTGGATGTTTTTAAGTTGCAGGATTTTAAAGGGCACAAATACTTAAGTATACAGAAATGTTAACAACAGTGATCCAATCCGGTGTGACAGGTCCTGCCTGTACTCCACTTAGTGCTATGCATTCATCTGACAGTGGCCAAGGGGAAGAGAAAGAAACACATCTACTGTTTTGATCTTGAAAGGTAATTTAGTTTTTCCCTGGGGCTTTTTGTTTATTTTTAATTTTTTTTTCTTACAGAGACTGAACTCCTCTGGGATTCCTGGACAACTGCTCTCCCACAACTGTATATAGTACATTGCTCGCTAATATAGCGAAGGTTGGGGACAATTTTAAAAAGCTCTTTTGTTCTGCTTCAGAAGCACGGTGAGCTCTGAGGGTCTTTTAAATTTAACTTTTTAAACAGGAAAGTCCCATACTCAGCAGATGGAACTTCCCCTTTATTTCTGTAGAGCAAATAAACCACAACTTGGCTGACACTTGGTTAATTAAATAAGCAAAATTGCCTCAAAACAACCCAAAAAATTCCCCTTTCCGAGTGCTGAAAGAGCTCATACTGTGTTAATATGTAGTTTGGAAAATAAACTTAAATGCAGTATCTTAAAAAAAACCTCAAAATTTATGTTAGTTCATTTTAGGCCACTCTTGTTTAATTAAGCTATTATACTTGGAATTATTCTAATTTAAATTTTCCCTGAATATAAATTTTCTACCCGCAGTTTTCCATTGCCAAACCTGGGGCAAGTATCAAAGACAGAAACGGCTAACAAACTCAGCTTTAAGTTATCTAAATGCCCGCTAGCGATGCTTTCTGAAGAAAACGTTATCAGTAATGTCCTACACATTATACTATGCATCCTAAGAAATAATATTAACGGCAAACTTAGTAAACTGCCAAGTTTTTCATTTTGCACATGAAGACAAGGCTTCACAAAAATTATATTTCTCTTAATAGCAAAGATCAGTTAAAGATCAAAAAGAAGATCAAAGATCCATTGTGTGTCTCATATTAGGGACTTCTTGCTATGACTGAAAAAGACCTCCCACGTTATTAGAATCAAATTCACTATTGTTATAACTGGGCACAACCTGAACACTGTCATAGCAGCTGTAACCACATAAAGCAGCTGTGAATTTGGACCACGATGGCCTCTGAACAGTACTATGCTGTAACAGCCCCACGTTACCCTTGAGAACGGGATTGCCTCTCTCTCCTCATTTTGCCACAGTTGTATCTTCATCTACTGGCATAGATATGAAAAAGTGACAAAGTCCATTAACTAGACTAAATGAGATCTCTGCAGCTTAAAAAAAATAATACAGACGAGTTGTAAATCACAACACAGCCAGGGCAAGAGTCACCATTACTGTTCAAATAATTAATGAGCCCAGGCTTTCAAAACATGAAATGCTGCTATTTCAGCTTCTGAATTACTGTAGGGAACTGCTGCACGAGAAATAAAATACATCAATTAAATGACTCAGGACTTGGGACGACTTTTTTTTTTTTTTTTTTTTAAATAAAAGAGTATCATAATATGACTGGGGGCGGGTGAGGGTGGAGCAGGGAGAGATGAAGATTTGAAATGGGAAAATAAAAGCATTGCTTAAGTTAAAATCCTAAAGAGCTCAAATACAACATTTCTCATCCAGAAAGGTTTCTGTGTTTGTCACCTGAAGACAAACTTCAGCAGTTAACCATCTTGAGACAATTGTGTACTTCTCATACCATCTAACTCGTGATTATAAACCAGCACAAGGCACAGTTAACATATTACTGATAGTGTTAAAGTAATGAAATTACTTTAGTATCTCACTAGGATTTGTAGTAAAATCCAAGACCTTTGATTTTTAGGACCTGTCTATAGCACCTGGTGGTGCCTTTTCTAAAGCAAAAACACTGAACAGGAGGCTGCCAAGCGCGCCCACACGGGTGAGGCTTTGTCCAGTATTTAGGTTTAGATGCAACCCACTTTCCCCCCAAAAGCACTGCCAAACTGCCTCAGTTTTTCCAGCTGTGAGGTGAAAGGACTTAGCAACACGTTTCTAGAAGAACGACAGTGGCGACAAGCAGCCTGTATTTTGTACCTGTCTCATCAGGGGAGCTTGGGGAAGCGCTGTCCTGCGACAGCGTTGTCCAGCTGGAGTCCTCATCGCTCGGAGCGAGGTTTTGAATCCTGTGTAGCGCACAGTCCGTTTTGGCCCCAGTTTTAGGGTGGTCTTTCTTAGTCTCGGGACTTGATGACACCATGGCAACTTGGCCATCCTCCGGGCTCGGCAGCTTGTTTTGTTTCCGGGGCAAGACTTCTCCATTGACAATAACGGTAGAAGCCTGGCTGTTGCTTTGTGCACAGTTATCTTCCATCGCAACAAAGCTCTGTTCTAGTTCTCTAGTGGACGTTTCCAGATCTGCATAGTAATTTAGGAAGCTCTTGGTTCTCCTTGGCTGGGAGGGTAATATTTCACAGCCTGAGAAATCCTGTGGGATTGGCTCTTTACCTTCAAACTTCTCAGAAGTTATGTTTATGCCTGCAGTGGAACTGAGGTTTTTGTTGGGATCCTGCTGTCCCTGCTCCGCAGCTTTTCTGAGCTGGTTTTCTCCATTCTTCACCAGCTTTATATTGGCAGAGCTGCTCCCCAGAAGGGGTTGTGCTGCTGGATCAGAAAGACCCATGGCTGTCTGAATGTTAGTTAGTGCATATTTTTTCCTGCATTTTGGAGGAGTGCTGTTCTTGGCCTCTGTATGTTTGATTTCTGCATTCAACAGTTCATTATGAGAAGAGCGCAGGTTAAGGGTGTTTGGTGGGGTGGCGGGATTATTGCGATTCACAACGTCTGTCGTGCTGCCGCTTGCCATAAACACTGCCAACGCGTCCACACCAGAATCGACTAGAAAAGCAAAAGAAACAGTTATGAGACATTCATTACGTATTATTCCATGAGAGCTTTTGGTAAGGGGATGCAATGCTTTACATAACTGTTTTATAATAGGAAAGCTACCACAAGCAAAGCTCAGAGCATTAAATAAGGGGAAAACGAGACAGGAAAACGCGGAGAGATCATCTCACGTGGAGAGGACTGTGAAGCTGGGAAACAGGCAGAAAGCTTGATCCTATATAAACGAAGCACTTCAATCATGTCCAAGCTCCTGTATTCCAGGCAGACAGGCTTGCGAATAGAAGAGGTGCTCTTTGCAAATGCCCAGAAATAAGCTGTCCTCACTACTGTTAAATTTTAATATTCTACCACTACAGCAGATAAGAAGAAGAATTCTTCTAGCACTCGCCACTAGGAAGCCAAAGGTCTGAGAAGCAATTTTTTTAATAGATTGTAAGCAGATGCTGCTCCTTTTTAAGTCTTATCTGTATTGTTTATCTATCTATATTTATTTATTAAGGCAGAATTTGAGTACAGTTAGATTTAAGCATGGGTGGCCAGTAAGCTATTGCCTCTTAACACCCGAAATTTCTCTGCTGTTTATCCTTTTCTCCTTCTTTTTTTTTTTTTTTTTTTTGGGGGGGGGGGGGGGGGGGAGAACAACAACAGCCTGAGGCAGAAGTCAAAGAAGAGAAATGGGGAAGGCCAAAGAGGCAGCAATGTGTATGCTTCGTTCACCACAGTACTGTATCGCACAATACTGTATTTGATTTCCATGAGGAAAAAGAAAAGCCTCGCCAAAATATCCTGCTGCAATTCAGTCAGCTTAAAAAAAAGGGCTACTCCAGAGATGAAGATGGTTTACTATTTTTATAGCTCACAAAGTTCTAAACTAAGGATTAAACGCATGTCCAAGTGCACATACTCTTCAGATAAATAAAAGCATTCTTTTGTCTTCTTGTGGACAAGATTCTGACTTTAACTAGTCAGGGCTACAAGCTCACATTTTGCAAAAAATTAGGTTTGTTCAGAGAACAGATTTTCAGACTATGATAAAGTGATTAGAATTTTTTTTAAACCATCATTTGTTCTTCTCCTGCTTATTTATTGCAATTCCCAGGGTAAATATGCCTACCACTAATCTACATAATACACCATGAACAGCTCAATTTACACAACATAGTAGTCACTGTTGTTTGACAGCTGGCAACCAAACCAGAGGCCAATTAATAAATCAGTCCCAGCTGCCACAACATGAAACACCCTTCCTGTTGTTCCTAATTCTCAGACAGTGCCAATTGCTTATATTGCACATAAAAACGTGTCTGGGGCTTATCCAAGAATGAAAAACTATAATTTGAGCTCGCTGATGACAGATCATTCCAGTTGAGTTGTGCTGCATCCTTATGTATTTGATATATGACAGAACAGACTGCTGTATAGATTTGCAAGAGATTACACACAGGCTTAAAAAAAACCCAGCATACACGAACTCACAGAACAAAAAAGGGGCACTTCAGAAAGACAGGTATATGCACGTACAGTTGCTAGTGTTCTCTCCTCTTTAATGCGTCTTCAAAGCTATATACTTCTAACCATCATTCTATTTTATTTCAAATGAAACAGACCAAGTATATTCTTTGTCCCCTGAACCATCCACCTAGAACAACTTCTAAAACTTGTTCAAAACAGAATTTAAACTCAATTTTACAAATTTTTTAATTTCTGCCATTTCCTCAAGGATCTGCCTGTCAGTGTAGACCAACTGCAAATTCCTTGGAAGAAACACTGTCCCATGCACGCCGGGCAACAGCCGTCAGCTTATGCAACAGTTCACGTCTTACAGACAATTTCAGTTTAAGCCACGAGAAATTTCTAAAACACAATCACCACATAATTTAAAGACTTCTGTAAGCGTAGTTCACATATAAAAAAGGTAAATAAACACATAAAAGCTGGCACTTTCTCCATCTCACATAAAACAACTAAATCCACTGATCCAATGTAATGTTACCAAAGCACACAGTTTAATCCAAAAACATGAAATGGCCTGTGTTTATGGGTTGACTGCTTTATATATTCTTCTGAATCAGTTAAAATCTGGAGTTAACCCGGAAGCTGAATTGCATATTAAAATACATTGATATGGCAGGATAATTTTGACCTATTGCTTAACCTTTCGAATTTATGGAATTATACATTATCTATGGATTTCACTCAGATAATGTATGACATTTTAGTTTATGTTTCAGGAAATTAAAAACAAACTTTTATTTTTACTTCATTAAATGCAACTGCCCTGATCCGTGTTCTCCAGCAATGGACTCACCCACCACAAGACTGAAATTTCTTCTTGTCCTTTCTTACGAGTGGATTGGTTCATGGCTTATGTGGTCTACCACTATTTTTACTATCGGACAAGTTTCTTAAAAAATAGTCTTCCTAGATAAAGCTTAGCTATCTGCTTGCCAGATTATCTTGAGTCAGTCTCCCCGTGGTTAGCATTTCACATATCAAAAATATTATAAGAATTAGCACATGGAGACAAAGAAACAAAATATATTTTGTTTACCAGTCTGCCCAATAAAGGTCCACGAGTGATTTATCACAAACATCGACATATTGATCAATTAAAGTCTCCAGAGGCTTGACGTGAAGGCACTGAGAGCCAAGCAAGGTTTCTAAGCTGTGCGCTAAGCCGGGTTGGTGCCTGACCACCAGTAGAAAAAGGTCAAAAAGAGCCTTCGCTAGACTCCACCTCCTCCTCTCACCCCGTTCAGACGGTCCATTAACATGCTAATAAACAGCACCAAGAGGTACAAAGAGTAAAAAGGGTGTCCCTTCCTGGGGCAGGTGTCTGCTTCCCGGCCATCACCAACAAAAAGGAACAGAGGCGACGACGTGCTGCTCCTGCATCACCAGTCCTGCTCTGCAGCACGCCCCACCGGCACCCATCTGCTCTTGCAAATGGGACAAAAGGGGGCAGAAGGAGAAGGAACAAAGGAGGCTAAAAGAGAACAAGAAATATAAACAAGAAAGGACAGGTCTCATCTCTCAAGGGTGGAAGATAATATCAGATTAGGATAATTAAAGTGTTAGAAGTCCTTTAAATTCAAGTCCTTTAAATGCCTTAAACGCCCTGAAGAAAATCCAAAATTATGTAGTAGAACAACATGAGGAAAAAGAGACGTTGTCCACATACACCCCTATATAGGATACTATCATGCTTAAAACAGGTCATTTTCCCCAGAGGAAGCCCAGCCCCACTTTCTACTCAAAAACTTCAGGGAAATGCAACTTCTTCCTGTGCCTCTGCTCTGTCACTTCTGAGCCAGATGAAGAGGGGGGGAAAAAAAAAAAAAAAAACACACAGTTGGGGCTTTCTGGAAAACTCCAGCACGGCATCTGTCCTGAGCCTCGCATCCCTGCCAGCGTGCCGCTGTTGGGAGCTGCGCCTCTTTTCACCAACTTTGCTCATAGCTAAGGGGAGCAGCAGGGCCCAGCCCTGCACTTCGGCATTTACCACAGCTCCTACACCTCCCTATAGACAAGTCTGACCTCTCGGCTTAAATTCACATTTCAGAAGTCTCATTTGAGCTTTATAGTCACTTCTTCCTATCACGAGTTTTATTTTAGGTCTTGACCAAAAACAAAGCGCGCACACTGGGATTTTTGCATCAAGCAGTGAAAGAGCCTCTTCTCAGTGCTATGACATCAGATTTTTTTTTTTTTAGTGGGCTCTAACAAATCTAGGTGCAGAGGCAAATACAAAAAGTTGCTTTTTAGGGAAGCAATCAACAAATACACTGCTTGCTATCCACCCTCCAATGCATCCCGAATACACCTGCAGGAGGTGCAGTTTCAGACTAGTCAAAGCGATTCACTGTCACCACAGAAGCCAAAAGGCCATGGGGGAGAGTAAAGACGAGAGCCTCCTCCCTCAAAGCCAACCTGCCTTTCCACTAGCACCGTGACCCTTCATCGAGGCATACCGTAACGTAACACGCAGGGGACCCCATCTCGTATTCATACTTGGACATGCAATGAACTGCTAAAAATAAAGAGGGTACATGAAGTACTTTAAGCATTTAGCAAAGAGGAAATAAGCAATAGTTTTGATTTGCAGTACTGTTAACTGGAAACAAAAGATTAACAGGAACAGAATAGGCCATGCTTAATACGAGATTTTCATACGAGAGTGTTTTCTGCAGCAAGGCAAAGCAGACACCCCACGGAAGGCAGCAAGAGATAACTTTTCCACTTCACCTGCACTCTGCAACACTCAGCTCCTGCATGGAAGAGAAAGAGCCTCCACAATCTACACAGCTACACTGGAGAGTGTCTCTAGCCTCCAACACCCATAAGAAGCTGGAGAGCTGAGGGATGATCTACACAGCAGTGAATTAACTCACCGCATTGCCACCCAGCCCTGTGAAATGTGGCAACCCCAAGGCTCTGTGCATCCAAGCAAGATGTATCATCTCCCTTTCCCATCACTCTTCCTATGCTCCTGTATGCCTTGAGATCGCATCCTCAGGCCTAGTGAGACAGATTTCGCTCCGCAGTGCAAGGGCAAGGCAGTGTCTATTTCCTAGTATTTCTTCGGACAAAAAGAAATCAGTAGAGTAGACTCAGAAAATTAAAACACAAAAAATGTGTTTTTATTTAGTGCAAACAGTGATTCATGTGAGCATTAACTTTGGTACAATACACCAGTTTAGTTAGCCATGCTATACAGATCCATACCAGATTAGCAGTTTGATTCAACTACTGCAGTTCCTCCCCCCCCCCCCCCCCAAACCTTAGCAGGACCTTGTAAAAGTCGTCTTTACTATTGCTTGGTATTGTGCAACCACCCTAAAGCAGCATTCACTCCGTCTGACAACTCAGTGCCTGTGACTTCAGGTTCCTGGGAACTGAACCTCAGGCTCCTCCTTTAAGGTCCCACTCTTGTACTGAAGAGTTGCACAATCCTACCAAAGATCTCAGTGAGAATGAATTCAAATCCCAAAGGAGCTGCTGCACTGAGATATCAATCCTTCTCTTCAAATTTATCCTTTCTTTTAAGGAAACTGGCTAAGCCAAGAACTAACAGAACAGACTGAATAATTTCAGAGGACATGTCAGAGCTTCACACATTTCCCTAACTTAACTATGCTTTCAATATGGAAAAAAATTTAAAAACCACATTGAGGATCAGCTGCTGAGATCCCACCCAAATGCCCTGGAAGCTAGGTACCCAAATTCCCTGGGAAAAGCTTTTGGAAAGTCTCAGACTGCCTTTGTGCACTTGATTATCTCAAACACGCCAATGTTGCACAGGGGAGGTCACTGCTCCTCCCGAAACGAGCTCACGGCTTAACGTGACACAAGATAAACAAGAAAAGTAAAGAGCGATATCATCACTTTGACAAAAAAGGTTATATACCAGCAGCATCTCTCTTTCAAAACTACTCATAAAAGCTTCCACCATCACAGCCGGAGTAATCACCAATACGAGTCACGTATCTCAGCTAGAGCAGATGAAGGGCGATAAATAAGTGAAAACAGTATGATAATAAAAAATATTGGACTCTAGCTAAGAGCTAAGAATAATCAGGACATTATCATCACTAAGAATAATTCGGACACTTAAAATTTTGGTGCTTAAAGACAGCTCTCAAGTAGGCAGAGGAGCTGGTATAGCAATTCATTACTGATTCTAGCTTGCTTACTTTTTAAAATAAACCACAAAGTCTCAGTTGCATTCTTCTAATGTTTAGAAACATAGCTACAGATATTGATTAATAAACTTTCATTGATATAATGCACTTAACACAAAAGACCCCAATTTTCTGAGCATCATAATAATACAAATAGTACTATTACTGGATATTTTTCAAATATGTCATAAAACTCACAGAGCTGGAAGAAAGATAAAGAGTCTCACTACAAACACAAAAAATGAGTGCACAGCTAATTTGGTTTCAATGGAAATAAGATGTTTGTTTTCATTATATTGTCTATAGGAATGGTTTTAGAAAGCTGAACAGAGAGCTCATTCAAAACGGCACTGTTAAAAAGAAAGCACTTGCTCTTTCCCACTTATGAGTGCAAAATTAAAGCAAAAACGGGCTTGACAAGAAGAAGAAAAAGAAGAAGAAAGTGTACATATTTGCATAGCAGAATCTTTTAAAGGGCATCTGACCTGGAAGTACTTCTGACATGGCTCACAGGGCTTCAGCAATGCACCAGGAAATAGATTATAATTTGAAATCTGAAAAGAGGGATCATTTAAGAATTAAAAACAAAGGAAAACACAAAATAGAAATACCACATTACAGAAGTTCCTGAGGGACGTTAAGCATTCTAAATAAACCCTAGTAACATAACAGTGATCATCTTTTGAGCTTTTTGTAGTGGGAGAGGCTAGTCTACAGCTAATGTGAACAAGTAATTAAAAGCAACTGTGACATCCTTTTTGTTTGTGCATGCTCTACTAGGAGCACACGTTCAAAAATTTTCTCTGGTTTATACAACTTGCTGTAGCAAAGAATTCATTAGGTTACAAACAGGAGTTTTTCCTAATTACCCAACTACAGCTTACTCAGGAAACGACATGAGTTTTGGCAAAATAAACGTGGCAGTAAGGCACATTTGCGTGAACAATTTGCAGAATTAGACCCAGTATTTGGAACTAATGAGGATAGTTTGCAAGACACATCTGACAGGAGAGACTCACGAAAAGCAAGCTAAGCAGCTACCTCGTGCACAGAGGAGGAGCTTTTATTGCCATCTTTTCGTAAGTAAACCATTTCGCTCGGAAGTCCCTGGTTTCGATGCGAGTGAAATATAGGCTGGAAATACTTCTATGCATCTATGACTATTTCTGCAGCTGTGTTTGGGAAACATAGGAAAGAAATAATACAAACCTTTTCATAAAGCAGATTTCCTTTCTGCAAGGATATCTGTTGAAGACAAAATGTTTAATGATAAACTCGGGGTCTCAGGCTATAACTTCAGGTCCTGTACAACTTCAGTTCTCACTAAAGCCATCGTTATATAACTAGTGTTAAGTCAGAATTGTTAACTCCTTCAGCTTTAAAAATGTTAAAAAAAGTTAACTCTTATGTAAATATTCTAACATACTGTCTTCTCACATCTGTATTTTCCTTCAAATAGAACCAGCTAAATAGTAATAGTTACACAAATGTCAGTCAGAAGTATCCTAATAACGTCTAGATTTACACTAATGTAGCTAAAATCAGAATTAGGACTAGAAGCTTTAAGACAAGTTTTATTCTGTTCCTTTTTGCCTACATTAATCACACAAATTCCATTTTTTCCAGGGAATGTTGAACATTTTCAGAGGCGGAGAAGGAAGGGGGGAAACCACCTGGAGGAACTGCTGTGGCAGACCAGAGGAAACGGTGATGTTCCTACAGCCAGTGGCTTTCTTCTCATTACCCCTTCCAGCAATGACATGGCTGCTGGACTGAGCATGAAGCTGGAGAGAGAAAGGTAGAGCTCAGCAAAGCTAGGAGAGCAAGCTAAGCCCCAAACTCTGAAAGGGTGCACAACAGTTTTGGGAACGGAAGGGTTGGAAAGGAGCAGGGTTGCAAGCAGCTTGCACATATACTTTCAAACTCATCTACAGCCCGCTCTGCCGGCATCACAGCTGCCCTCTCCACTCCACCCGGCTCTTTCCTCCTTCCACAACAAAATCACCTCTTAAATTGCTTGCTTATGCAGCTCCTCCCATTTCCAGCTATTTCTATTTCACCTAGTCCTACTGAAATCGCGATCCGGTAACCAGCTTCCTCTCCTGGCTTTTGTCCCCCCCATGAAGAGGCACCCTGCCAGCTTCCCCTGCCACATAATTACATTCTTTGCTTTTAGAGCTAAACAAACTGCCAACTGACTGTAAGAGCCTAGCGGCAGCGCTGTCTGCATTCTGCTGAGGCTCTTATTAATGGAAATGCATAATACTGATCTGTCTTTAAACAATGTTATTAAGGAAAAAACAACTTAAGATCTTGCAATGAGTTGCGGCACACAAGTGGAGTATGCCTTCCTATTTATGGTTTTTTCCCTCCCCCTTCCCACACTTCCACTCAAATTCCTCGTCCAACAAAAATTCAGGGACAAGATGCCTCTCAGAATCAGATTCTAACAGTTGCAAACAAAAACCAAGAAGCAGGCTTGATTCTTTCCTCCCTTCCTTATCATTTTAATAGGATTTATGCATCTACATAATCAGTATATATTTGACTATCTGATAAAACACTGTGCTGCATTCGGTCTGCCCTGGTCAGCTCATCCTAATGGAACATTCTTAAATCAAGTAATCATCTGCATGAATAAAAAGCAGTAGTATCATTTATATAAGGCATAACCATTACATACTATCAGGGTCAAGTCTGCATTTAGTAAGGGTAAGAACAAGATGACGTGGTAAGTATTTGCAGATTTAATTTTCTTCCTTTAATTAGATTGTCCCCCCTATGCAGAATGGAACAATCTGGCAAGCAAAAACAATGTTGTCACTGCAAAAAGATGGAGTGTTTTATCTATTGGCTGCTTACAAGCACAGACAATAAGACCTTCTGTCATCAGATCCATACATTCACATGGACATTTGCTTAGTAAACCTCAAAGTCATTTTTTAATTCTGTTGTGTAAGTTAAACTCTCAAGCCTGAATGATCTTGTTTTTTTTTTTTAAAATCAGCATATGAATACTCAGTCACTGCAATAAAGATCACACTTCGACCTATTTTTTAATTGCAAATAAACAACTCTGCTTTAAATGTGCATGCTAATATGGAGAACAAACATATACTTCATTCTCTCTTACACAGACTGAGATACAAACCCAGAAATCATAACTTAAGTTTCTGCAACCAAGACAGACGATAAAGCAAGTAGGACTTGGTCTTCCACATCCTGCAGCTTCAACCTCAAGTAGCACCTAAAAACAAATTTTACCAATTCTCAAGGTAAACAATGAGCAGACAAAGCTGATCAGATTTATCAAGACCAAAGCATAATAATACTATATAAAAAAGAAAGCTAGTATAAACTTAAATCTGTCCCACATATTTCTGCTAGGGAATACAAAGAAAAACACGTTTGCTAAAGCACACAGTCTACCCAGATGCTTAACAAAGCAATAAAAAGGAATCAGTGGTCATGGATTTGGCACATAAAATGATTGAGACTGAATTCAGATCAGGGAATTTTCAGCCTCCACATAAATCTAACATAAGTCATTCAACAGCTCCTAAATCAGGAAGCAGAGCTATTCAAAGTATGATTGATTCCCGCACACGGTTAAAGAAACTGGCAGGATCCATCATCAACACCAGCTTTCCAACTGTTCGTAATGGCACCAACCCAATACCAAGCTCTTTGATCAGGAGGCATGGGCAAGGAAAGTAGCAAAGAGAATAAGCAGAGGTCACAGCTTTATTAACAGAAGCAGCAAAAACGTTAACTGGACCGCTGTCAGATGTGACGGATGAGTTAAGTTCCAGCACAGCATCTGTGCTGAACAAGAAAAGATTATACTTATCATTAACCATCTCCCACACATCTTGTCTGAAGCTCCGCTACTGGCAGCTTGCAAACGCTTTACTGTTCCCGCAAAGCCTAGAAACAACATTGCATACTCTTGAGCACAATCAGCGTCTAGGGTAACAGCTGACTGCATGCACACAAACTCAGACGTACCAATTTCTCTCTTTAAACTAATATATTTTAACAATTAAACTTGTGATGGCCTGGCATCATGATTTCACCTGCTACAGCTTTTTTGCCCTCTGAATTACACATAATAAATTTATGGCTAGTTACACATTAAGCTGCTATCAAGGTTATAAAGAAATGTTTTTACCCTCAAAATGCCTGGACTAGCAGTAGTAGCTCTGAGCCAGCTATTATCACTGCTTCGTAACTGAGATCATAAAATATGTTTGAAAAAGTATTGTACATCACAGCTATTTTCTTGTTATTCTAAGGCTATACTTAGCGTCAAGTTGGGATCTAGGGATGTAAATCTGAAAATTAAATAAATGGGAAAATCTTTCAATATACTTTCTACAATTCTATAAGAAAAGAGATGAAGAATAAAAATACGGATATATCTAAAGCCTCAATATAAAGAATTGAAAACTCTTAATTTCATTGATTTGCAGTATTTGCAAATCACTTCAAATAGCTAACAGTAAGTTGAGTCAAGTAAGCAAAATAAAAAGTGTTTTCACAGAACACAGGCTAATAATTTCAGCATCTAAATGAGACTGACATGATTTCAAGAATAAAAAAGGCTCATTACAAATAAATAAATCTCAAAAAAGGCTGAGCAGCTGCCAAAAAAGCTGCTTGTTGTCTTCAACCATATCTTAAGGGCACAAACAAGAAACAATTTGAAACACAGAAAGAGAGGATTTATACAGCAACTGTTACAACGCTTCTTAAGCTAACACAAGGTTGAGAGATGATTGAGGGCCGTATCCTATAGTAACTCTGTCAAATGTTACTATGGTCCTAGAATACAGGAATAACTTTAGTCTTGGTTGGCTTAACAAGCAGACTTCCTTGAGATTGCTGTTGTAAAGGCTGAGAAACGTTACCTTAGTGCTCCCAAATAAAAGCAAATCACATGCTCATAAAATCAAAGTATCATATTTGCTTTATGGTTCCTGTAAGCTAAACAGATCAACCAATAATAAAGTGAAAGGAGAACATAAAAAAGCAACTGCACTCACTAGCGTTTAGTTTGCTAAAGTGTGGCTAAAACTGTGGCTAAAACTGTGGCTAAGCTTCAACAAGCAGGAAACTTGGCTGTAAAAGAGATAAAACAAGCAGAAAAGAACAAGTTAGTAGAATTATTGACCTGAATTTCAACAAGGCAGGATGCAACTTTAAGTTCTTGATGTGCTGATAAAATACTATTTTTTTTCTTGCGCTATCGTCACCTATGAACTCACATATCTTCATGAGATACTCTACCAGTAAAGAGCTGAGATCCCTGTGAAACGGGCCAGGTGTGCGAGATGCAAACTCATCAGATGGTCCTCGTCAGTGAACATGCACAATCCCAGGAGGAGCACTCCACCTCCCATTTCATTTTTAAGAACAAATGGGGCTGTCAAGGTTCAAAATTTAGCTATTTTAAGGACCAAACTTGGAAGTGACAACGTGTACTCAGTTCTTACAGAACGCTTTTATCTGCAGATCCCCAGTCAGCCGCCAAAGGTGGTTAGCATTACAGACTTGACTTCCTATCTGTGGAAACAGGCAAGCGTTCTGGGGCTTTGCCAGGATAATCCAAGAGGCTTTGAAGAAATTGTAATGCAGGTCTCCACAGCATTTCCTAGGGAAGGTGGAAGCCTAAACAAAAGAGGCTTTAACTAGGAGAGTGACATATGTGCAATCAGATGCATCATCCATCTCCCTGCCTTTTCCTTATCTAAGCAACCAATCATATTTACAGCTTTTCAGCAACGTTATAGAAAACTCTCTCTCCTAAGCATGAACTGAGCAGTACCAATACTAGAGTCTCAATTACACTGAGATCCCTTTAGGCTGCTCGGCTAGCAAAGTTTAGAGAAAAACTAAGCGTTGTCCGGCCAGTGGAGAGAACCTTTAGGATCACTAACTGGCACACCTACCAGAAAAACAAAATACTGCTACTGTACTGTGAGGAAAGAAAAAGTCAAGAAATACAGTGCAGGTTTGTGTATATGGAGAATTTTACTAGGACACTTTGACCAAGAGGTGAACTGTGTGTACGCTGCTCTTTGGGAGCAAGATTGCCTCTTTCAAGTGAATTCTCTGTTGCTTTGGCAGCGGTTCAAGTCAAGCCCAAAGAGCTATTCCAGAGTCAATTTTCACACCAACTTTGCTGGGTTAGCTATAGCAACAAAATTTTATTGAGGCCAGCCATGAGACTGGAAGTTTGGGGGGGGGGGGGGGGTTTCAGGTCTTTGTTGGTATTTATAGTCTCAACATTCTAGCATGTGTTTCCCTACTTCACAGAAATGAAGCTAAAACTTTCCAGAATTTGATTAAAGCAGCCCTCCCTTGTAAGCCCAGCAGTGGGAGACTGCCCCCTGGGCAAAAAAAGACTGCAGATCGGCACTGCCTGGGAAGCTGGAGAGACACAGACAAAACAGGAATTTGAGCATTCCCAGAGGGAAATCAAACCTCAAGTTTATAAAGTCCACCCTGCTCTCTGTGCCTTGAATGATACTGAATTATTTCTAAGCAGAACAGCTCTAGCATGGGAGACAATCAGGAAGAACTGAGACTCCAGCCTCTCCCTGCACAGCCCAGGGCAGCACCTCCCCACAGGGAGTATTTCCTTTCATCTCCATCCTCGATTTGTGAACATTTCATCTAAATGGTATTTCTCCAACAACGTTTGCTTGGCAAATCATCCTCCATCAGAAGTCTCTGAAATAAAAATTTAGTCAGCTCTAATAATTTTATTGGCAGAATTACATCAATAAATTATTCCATATGGACCACCAGCCCGAGAAGTTTTTAAATAAAAGATGCTCAATGGTTCAAAGGAAAAAAAAAAAAAAAGCCCACAGAATTCCACCTCTGTCCTCCAAAAATCAAGAGCTTTTCAGGGCAATATAAGCATAACAACATTGGTCCTGTCTCTCCAGATAGCAAAGGCTGAAGAAGGAGCTGCAGGTGGAAGTGGTCCCCTTCTCCCTGCGAAGGCTGAAACACCAGCCTGGGACTGCACTGCACAGCCATATTCCAACAGCCAGCTAGTACAGAAAACTGCCATCCACAAATTTGTGCATGTCCTCATTTCTAATGTCTTGGGAAAAAAAAGGTTTTGTTTTTTTTTGTTTTGTTTTTTTAAGAACTGTTAGAAAACACAACTGCTGTGCATTTAATTATTATTTAAACTCTGGCCGAGTCTTTAAGAGCATGTAGGACAGCAGAATGGAACTGGACTCAATTCCACTTCCCTGGAAAGGCTTTGCTCAGATTTCAGTACTAGGCAAAACACTACAGGTAACCAAACGAATCATTATACTGGGGACTGGGCAACCCATTCAAAGGTTTTTCTCAGGCATACAAAAGCCTTTTACTCCAGGCATAGAGCCTAAATTTTCAGCTTCAGCGTGAAAGAAAGTCTGAGGCTACCTCAACAACACGAGCCATACTGTGTTTTCAGGAGGGCTGCTGCAGCCATTTCAGAAAAGTGATTCTCATGAGCAAATATTAGAAGAGATATAAATATGAACGAAGGTCAGGAGACGTTCAAGAAAGAAGAGTCTTGTTTCCAAAAACCTAGATTCTCAGTAGCTGGAGACTTTTCATCCTTAAGTTTGTAATTTTCACAAGTTTGTAATTTTTCACCAACATAGTCCGCCATACAAGGGAGGCTGGCTGTTGAGCTGTAAGTCAGGACAAGTAATGCTAAGCAGAGCCAGGGATACACTGCCTTCTTTATGTTTAGTAATCAAAAAAATCTCTGCTCTTTAAACGTCTAAACAAGCACAAATCAAACTGATGTGTTAAAATTACCTTGCCCAGATAAAAATCAAAACTGCTAAATTCAAGTTTTTAATTACTCATTTGAAACATCTTGTTTCTCCTTGTGCTTTCAACATCTGTATTTCTAATACATTTCCTGGTACTGGGCTTCAAATAAGCTGTTTTTTTATTTAAGTTGATTACCTGTTTCCGTGGATATAAAACCTTTGCTACTCTCCTAAGACTATGCAATACTATACTCATGAAATTCATGAAGTCATTTAACAAAACATTTTATCTCATAAATGGATTAAAGATTATCTCACCACGTAGAGAGCAATACAACTGCTGTGCTCCACTCAGATCTAATATTTTCCCTTACAGATTTTATTTATTTACAGAAAGGTGGTTACGTACATACAAGGAAGATAAAAGCCAAAATATAAGGCTTAAGACTGCACCAAGTCCTTAACTGTACAATATTAAAACTGAAAAATCAGAGTAAAGCTCTTTGTTGCAATAACTGTGCATCTAAAAATGCAGTAACAGAGAGGCCCAATTACTTGTAATTTATGCAAAGAAAACACAAGTGAAATGGCACAGTTCTCTAGTTTTCAATTATCTAGTTTCAAGATACTATTTCTCAATGATCTATTTCACAAGTACTGTCACTGCTCAAAACAGAAAACTTTGAGAAAGCTAATTTGCTACCACTCATTTCATCATTATCTGCATTTCCCAAAGACCGGGCAATTTCAATGCCACTATTGTTGATGTGTCTAAAGCACTTACGTTAGGCATCAGGAAATCATACAGATAATATTATAACAAAACCAAAAAATAAGGCAAGCGTCCTGGCTTAGAGACCATGAAAAGGTTAAGGAAAGGGAAATTTTAGATAAAGAAAAACCATAAAGCCATCACTAAGTAGATACTTCGATATCTCAGTCCACAAACAGAGGGTGCTTCGGTGTAATAGACACACATTTCTGAACTTGCAGATGACAGTAGCCCCAGAACTTCCCTGGGCAAACCATTCCAGTTCTTCATCGCCTTCAGCTGTTAAATTCAGCTTGAAGTCTAAGCATGAAACATGGATATCATGCCTTGCGGTATGCCTGAGACCCCAGGTTTAAAGGCTAGCGTCTAGATTTAACGTCCAGTGATTCAAATAGATCAGCGTGATTTGGCACTCACCTACCAGAGACCTCAGTTAAAACTGTAATATCCATTTATTTCCCTGGTTTTAGCATAGCCTATATCTCAACATTACCACCTAAGATAAACTCTTTGGAAAAGCAGTATCTGAACTGTCTCTAACGTACCCTTTTAACATGCAGCTTTGTGACACCTATGACTAGCCTGCAGCAGAGAGTAAACACACTTCGCTGCTTGCTAGGATTTAGCCCAAGGGTCAGGAAAAAACCCCACAAAGTCCTGTTCTGCATACAGGGTCTCAGCATGCAGTTCTGTGTGTTCAATGGCAAAGCCACCTTAGGAAGTCCCTGTCCTGGCACAGCTGTAAGTTCTCACTGCAGTCTAACTCCATCAGCTGATGCAAACCTTCGTGGAGCCATGCTGTAAGCTGGATGCCTGAAGTGATCCCAGTTTTAAAATAAAATCTTGCAATAGAACAAATGAAGCAAAAATAAGAGCAATAGAACAAATGAAACAAAAATAAGAGCTTTTTAAAACTAGCTTGGATGCCAAGAAAAACACCCGTGCAATCACACCCCTCTGCAACAGCAGAACAAAGATCAGATACAAAAGTTAACCTAACTCCATTTTACCTCAGGGGCCCGACAGATCAATGGAAAGGGCACGAGGACTGGCAGCAGCCTTCTGGCGCTGGGGATCTATCTCACACAGCTCTCCAGGGAAAGTCATTTCACATCGCTTGCAATGGGGAACCACTGTGGTTCAGTGGCTGCGTTTACACTAGCATTACAGGCAGCCACTTACTAAATGGAAGGTGCAGGTGACAAACGTTAGGAGTTGCTTTTGAACTTTTACAGAAGACAGTAGGAGATCAGATAATATCTTACAATATAATACAATTCAGAAAAGATACAATAACGTTGAACTGGACTATAAATAATCTGGAGTTGTTAGTTGCACGTGTAAGCAATTAAAGCAGCAGCACACAGAAACATTTTTGGGAGAGGTTTGAGTAGTTTGTTAATTTGAAGATATCTAGTTCTAAAAACTTGGAATGGGAGTGAGGAGGAACAGCAGCACTTAGACTTCTAAGCACTAGCATAAATGAAGGTGGAGACCTTGAACACAAAACACAGCACACTGCAGCAAACTTAACCAAACCCCAGCGTATGTCATTTTTTAAAGTTCTAGCAACCAACTCTGCAATTGGAACATAAATCAATACACTTACCATTTGGGTATCTACACAATAGAGATGGCATTGATTAGAATATGTCAGCATCCTTTATAAAGACTATTTGATAAAGTATGAACTTAGCAGCCCCCAAAAGTAATAAAGTGACAATAAATTAGACCAATTGCATACATACATGAGCTGCTTGGCCGGTAGTGAGCCCCCGGGTACCGCCTGCCCATAGCGCCAGTCAGCACATTACCGCACGTTGTCAGCTGCTTTCAAAGTACAAGATCGAAACGCTTAACTGGGGGGGGGAAGAACAAAAAAAAAAAAAAACAACAAAGATTTAGTACAGCTGCTGTATTTTTTCATTAAAATGCTAATGACCCCCACAAATTTCAAGACAACTACGTTTATGAATTATTCAGAGTCATGTTGTCATTGGAGATGAACTGTTGTGCTATAGATGCAGCGCAAATTTATCATTAAGTGTTTGGCCTCCATTAATAAGCTAACATAAATTTTAAGGCACAAAGTAGTCTCAGGTCATACAGTAGCTTGCTTTGGTGCGTGATACTGATGGAATGACAAACAAGGCAAGAAAGTTTGCTCTTAGCTTTAAATACAATGTTGCCTCAACTTTTGTGAGGCTATCACTACAGAAGCAGCTTACGAACAGTTTACTACAGAAGCAGAACTTATCCGCGCTACATAACGTCACTTGCTTTGGAGGCTCTGAGTTCATCTCTAAAAATCAAAGCGTCAGTACCAGAATGCAGGCTACTACTAGTATATTAGTTTTCTGAACACAAAACGCATAGCACACACAGTTTGGGAATCACAAATCCAAAATCTTAACTAAAATGCTACTCATCCTGTCAAATACCAAGTCTAAAATCGTTTAGTTCAAAAACAAGAAGCCCCGTTGCTTCACTCGTTAGTACAAGATTTTGAACTAAAAATCAGCTTTCAGCTGATCTTCAAGTTTATCCTTTTCTCAGTCTAGCTGAATAGTCTTCATCTTCTGAAGTATCTCTCAATGTCCACTGCACGCCAACTGCACAAGTTATAATAAAGACACATTTCCTTTTATTCTCTCCCTTACCAGGAGGAAAAAAAACCCAACAAATTCCAGGGAGCGTTTTTCCTAATATATTAAGAATTTTTACTGTCTCATGCTGCAGCTACAAGCACAGGCTTACTGTATACAGGAAATGATGAGAAATATCAGGAGGACACAGATGGAATAGCATTGCACCCCCTGAAACAGGGAGGAGACTTCCACAAATCTTCAAATAAGCCAGTCCCCAGTTGAGCAGGGCACCAGATTATTCCTGAGTTAGATAAGCCTTCTTTTTTGGACTGGCCAGAAAAACACAGGCAAGAAAATAACAGCGACAGAGCGTGTCAAGCTGCTTCTCGCTACTGTTCCATGTCTGCTTCAGCCGGCCCAAATCCAGGCCACCGTGTTTCCACCCCTTCCTTCTCCACTTCTTCCTACCGCTGACGTGTGCGTTGACCCAATTATCTGGTGAGCTGGTTTGGGAGCAAACACACAGAAAAGATGCACGCTCAGCTGGATCACATTCCTGAACTGGCTCACGATGGTGGCACGAGTCATGGCAGCTAGCGAGGCAAGGGGAGAGAATGGGACCATGGCCGTCCGCACTGAAAATAACTTAAAATGCAATCATATAAAACTGTTCTGGCCTCCGTAGATTATTTCTGAAATACAGCCACCCACAAGGCTGCATACCTGATAGCGGAAAAGACAGGTGAGGAACTCCATTATTTGCCAAATCCGTGCTGAGAAAGTGTCCTGTTTAACTCTCCTCGATGGAGAAAGATTACTGAATCAATGAAACCATACCTCTTAACACTAACAGTTCAGGCTTTTAAGAGGAAAAGTCTGTGCTAAACAATAAAATAAACATTCAATTCCCCAAAACTGCATTTTTTGGCAGTACAATATGAAACTACTGCCTTGCCAAGGGCCAAATAGATCTCTTCAAACTTCTGCAGGAGCCCACTAATTAAACACACATTTTATTGTTGTATAAGGAAAAAAAATTGCAGTTGGCTGTTTCCCCATTCCCACTCCATAGTAGTTGAAAAACTACAAATTCATTGTCATTTCTACTCTTCTCAAACACTTTACGCACCCGGTTTATAATCCATATCTGAATACAAGAGAATAGTCCCTAGCTGTGCTGGAATTTAAAAAAGCATTACTAGTGGGGGGAAAAAAAAGTTTATTATATCCAGATTATAGTATTTGCAATTGTTTTCCCAACCTTGAGAAAGAAATTTACAGAGAATTTGAGTCCTGCACCCTGTCATAACAAGTTAAAGAAAACAAACAAAACTCGGAAAAAACCCCAAGTCCCTCCACATAAATACACTCTCAACCAAAATATGGTTTTCCTAAAGTAGTGTGGCCACAACAGGAGTTCAACCACTCTTAGGAGAGGCCACGTAGGGACCCAAAGCTATCATCATTTTAAATACATTAAAAACAAAGAAACAGAGATGTCAGCAGAAAAGACAACCTAAAGGCACATTCTCATTACAGCAGAGGTTTCATTAGTTCCTGTATTAAAATGAAAACTACAGAGATTTACAAGCTAGGTATGCGCACAGCGCTCTGATTTTAGAAAGCCAACTATAAAAAGGCAATTAAGAAATATGTGCCACACAGTAAGTAAAATTAAATTGCAGTTCCTACCGAAAAACAGCAATGATACTGGACTGGCTGTACCTGCAGGAATATACCCAAGTTAAGATAAAAGGAGATGCTGCTGGGGCTTTTTTTTTTAAATCTTTTTTCCAAGAATTATCTTTGAATTCAGAGCATAACCAAAGCAATCTGTCTTTTAAACACCTTAGCTTACCCAGGTGACTCTCAAAGGGACTCTTAAATTCCTCCAACAATGTCATGCAACTCACAGAAATAAGTGACCTTGTTATCAGAACGCCACAAGCATTTGAAAACTAATACTTATTTTGCTTATACATCCATGAGAAGAGTGAACAAAATGAATGGAGGTCTCAAATACCTGTTCTAAAATAGCCAAGGAACAACGTACGTACAGTTCTACGTGTACGTAACTTAGATAACTGCTTCACAACCGCACATAAACGTGAGGTAAACCTAGATACTCCATACATCAGATCAGACCTTCTCAGTATCAGTTTTAATCTGCTTTTCTACAGCAAAATCACTTTAACAATCCTGCTTTATAGTGATTTCTACTTCTTTATAGTCAAACAAAATTTGACACACACACATATACACTCGCTCTTACGGTTTGTTTTCAAGAAATGCTTTGGATTTGGCTCTGCCTGAAGAATTACTTTTTGTTCCCTCTTGCTGCTCTTCCCTGACTCCTCTGCCTCAGGTGACAACGTTGACCCGTCACACATCACCAGCAGTCACAGGCAACGCAGCACAACCTGAGCAATACCTGCAATACCTGCTAATACGTGCCACACAGGGCAGCACCTGAAAGCAGTATCCCCTTCACCTGATGCCAATGCTTTTCTAATAGCTGCAATGAGAGTGCTACCAGCTACTCATCACCACACATAATGAGGGCATAAATCATCTTGCAAAGCAGCCTGCCACGACTCTCAGCTGAGACTGTCACCTTCCTAAGGCATTTTCTTTCCAGAGCTTCTTTTGTTGCAGCTCTTTTACACTGTTTAGTTTCCGTAACTTCTACAGTTGAGGGTTTTTTTTTTTTTAAACTTGTATTAGTCTTTTGACACTAGATGAAATAGTGAAAAAAATAAATTCTGGGGGTTTTTTGTTTGTTTTGGTTTTTTAATGTGGGAGGTCACACCAGTAGCTATGTCCAAACACTAGGCATTTAGGGTTAAGTTTGCTTCAATTAATTCCATTATCTTCAGTAGGACAAACAACTCATAATTTGACCTCCATATTTTCAATAAACCTTTTTTGAGTTTTTTTTTCCTGCCTTGATCTGTTTTTGCATGCTGCAGGTTGTGTGGACAAGGGTATTAACTGGCCCACTAATTCTTTGACCTTCTCAGGTTCCCTAGAAGCAATGTTTGCTCCGTGTGTGTGTGTGTACCTGTAGGAGTGTTCACACACATACGTACACGCACACATAAATATACATACATACACACTGGCTGCAATAGCCTTATATAACAGATTGCCAGCAGGCCTTCCATTACATGCCCAAGGAAAAGCATATAGGGGAAAAAAGAAAAAAGATAACAAGTTACCTACAGATGTCAAGATGTCATCCAAGTGTGCCTGACCACATCATGCAACAGCACCAATGAAGAGTTACACATGGAGAAAATACAAGAGAAGGCTATTCCATGAGGTTTCCCCATGGACAGCTACTCAAGAAGTTATATTCTAGTACTGCTTGGGTGATATTCTGATAGAGAAAAATAATCCTACCTTTAGAATATTGCTTTGAATGCCAGGAAATAATCTTCCTAGGGAATAGGTAAGGGGAATGCCTTTCATTGTTTTAAAAATACACTGAGGGGGCACAGGTGCCACACAAATAGCCCCACTGCAGCAGAGTTCAGACAGCAAAGGCAGCTGATTAAAAAATAAATGAAGAGTATTTTCGGCTTACGTAATTGATGAATGGCTCGTTTCAGGCTGAAAAGGGTGCAATTATATATATGTAGGTACACATTTGTGTATATAATGCAAATATTCTTCCCATAGTCAACAGCTTTTCCACTTGCCTGCATGCCAAAGAGCAGCCACTCAGAAAATCACCTGTAGGACAACGTTAGTGAAACACGGTTTAAACAAGCCGACCAAGCGAGAAGATCGACTGTCATGAAACTGTGCTACTGATTTCCAGAGGCATATACTGAGGCACTCGCTCCCTGCGCTGGGCACAGCAACCAGATCTCTCGCTCCAAACTGTCTGTTGGAGAAAGCACAACGCTGTCTGCTGGCCAAACATACTTTGCTAACGCTGCGGGTGTGCTGTTTCTGGGAAGGTCGTTAATGACTCACACCCATCATTCTTCATCCATCACCTTTTTAAAAACTGCTATTGTAATTTCAGATTTTCTTAAAGTCTCCTCTGTTGCCCAAGCAGCCTACCTGCCTTTCCAGTCTTGTCTCACCTCCCTTTGCCGAGCAGCGGAAGCACGAAGCCACCTTGCTTACCAAAGGACTCGCTGCCCTTCGCGCCTTCACCCACGGGCACTGCACAGAAGCGTTCAGGGAGCCAGGGTGACAGCCACAACCGAGCAGCACCAGGGACGTCCTGCCCCTGTCCAGCCCTGCTGCAGTGGCTGCGGTTTACCTCGCCTGTCGGTGTCTGGGTTGCAGGGTAATCCAGACACCAGACATGCTCCGAGACCTGGAAAGCCCTGGTCTAGCCCAAAGGCCTAGCCACTCTATCGTTTCTCCTTCCAGTGAATTTACACTGCTCAAATTCTTGTTTCTTGCAATCCTTCTGGCTTGAAATTCTCTGTCTGGCTGACTGGCTGACTTCATTCCTACAAGAGCTCCCCTCCAAGCTCTTGTTCGAAGGCTTGCTCTCTTCTCCAATTCTGAGAAGTCCCTCATGAGGCTATTCCTCATTCTCGGTACTCTTTTCCAGGTACTGTGCAGCCCGCCCATCTATTTGAGGTTCCTATATGCTGTACATAGACGGATGTCATTATTGCCCTCTCTGTGCTGTGGAACATCATCAACGTTATTCACTTACACAAAAGGCTTTGTTATAGATCCCCGTGTTTTTCTGAAACTTGAAACTTAGTGTTTCGGTACTTCTGCAGCCAGATCATATAGATCAAGCTTAATTCAAGTGGTTCATCATCACCCTGACCCTAATCCCCTGCACAGACAAGATATATTTTCTCAGTAAAACACAGCAGCTGCTTTTCTATTTATTTGTTCTGCATTGTTATCTCAACGTGCATTTTGTTTCATCACACAGCAAAAGAAAACATCAGGACATTTTATAAGATAACTAAATAATCCATACATATTTTCTGAGACAAAACAGAACTGGAAACCTCAGAAAATGTCAATTTCTGAGTAACGGGACGAGCTACAGCTTCCCTCTCCAAACAGACAGATCTGCTAACCCAAAAAAGTTAGTCAGCTGTTCAGAGGGGAAAACAAAAACTGAACAGCCACACTCTTCATTTCACTGGTATCCTCCTTTAAATATTGGAATAAAATAAAGAGAATGATTTTATTACTCAAGAAAGAAATTCCCAATTTATCAATCTTATCCCTTTAGACTTAAAGCGTACTCCCTGTATTTTACCATTTAACCAGAAGCTGTGAGCACAGCAGAAATCACCTCCTGCCAGAAGACCAGGAATTCAAAGCAAAACTCCCATGGTTACTAGAATGGCCTGAAAACACAAGCTGAGCATCAGACAGAGCTCACTACTTTCTGGAGTTCCAGAAGAACAGCAGCTTAAACGAAAAACAAAAACCAGCACCCGTTTTTCTTTAAATGGCTCCTTTGGAAACAGCTCATTGTTCCACCCTTACCAGAGTGGCAGATCCATTCTGCAACTGTTCTTATCACAGTCCCAAGCAGCCTCCAGGATCCTCCTACCCTGAAAGTTAAATATCAAAATAAAGCCATAAGAATTCTGTAATAATCTTATTACTCATTTCTCCTGTCATCGGAGTTGCAGTTCCTGTTTTTCTTTAAATTAGTACATTATATTCCCAAGGTGCAATACTTGCAGACTTGGTCAAACACAGTGGAGGTCATGTGTGGGCATCCCAAGGCAGAGATTCCTCTCAAAAAATTTAACCCTCTCAAATACCATATTAAGCCAGTAGGTCTGCAACTGCTTTCTGACTACTAGCCAACTGGGTAAGTTACAGTTTATAATTCACAGCAGATGAACGATGCTGAAGGAAACTTATTTTAACAAAATGTAATTTCATCTGTGGCAATGGAAGGCTAAAGGACATTAACACAGTCTTTCTTCATGCTTGATTTTGATCTCAGAAGTAGAGTACAAACTTTAACAGCCTAGAAGAGCCCAAGAATATTCATCCAGGGTATTTTTAAGAGATGGTAAAACTATGAAGACCTAGGCAATTGATAGCTAAATCAAGGACATTGTAAAGAACCTTGACACATGGAGGGAAGCACAAAACGTTTACCTCAAAGGAGCAGAACAAGAGGGAACATAAAGAAAGGAGCAAATACATGGTTCAACTAAGCAAATTGGGAACTTCTAGTCATCTTTTCCCATAATAAAAAGAGAAGAGAAAAAATAAATTTAAACACAAGGGTAGAAAGCCCTGAATGATAAAAGGAAGTGGCAATGAAAATTACTATTAATCATAATGTAATAATTAAATTTAATGTGTGTGTGTATATATATATATATATCTACACATTAAATATATATGTAAAGTATATATTTAAGATAATTTAATTATTAATTTATCTTGTCATAAAATGTGTTAATGAAGTCTCCTGGTGACCCAACATTTCAAAGTCCTGCAAGGAGAAAGATGGAGTCACCAAAAGGGAAACTGAACATCCCGAGAGAGAGCATACTAGAAACTTAATGACGTGAAATAACACAAAGCAAAGGCCATTCACTCAGGGAATCACTAAGAAATCCTGCTATCAGTGTTGGGCTGTGATGGAAGTGTTTGGAAATAACGGGAGAAAAAGACCTGGCTCCATCAGCAGGGCACTGGCCAACTTTATCACACAGTTGCTCATGTGATAAATTCGGGGTGGGGGGGAAGGAAAGGGAGGCAAGTACCTTCTCTGGTTTCCCCTAGAGCTATGAAACTGTATACCATTGTACAAGGTAATGCCCAGACCTCATCTGAAATAGCCTAGCAGCATCTGGTCATTTACACTCCAGCGTGATTAATGGAACACACAGGAAATTGGAAGATAATCAAGGTAACAGATTTCTGTCTTGTATAAGGACACGCAGAGTTTGCCTTGCAGCAAAATGAAGGCTAGGAGAAGCAGCAAAAACTTTAAAGCATAACGTTGGCACAAGAAATAAGTGCATGTAAAGCAGTCATTACTACATTTAGGCTAAAAATTAGAAGAATATACCTAACTATAAGAGGAATTTGGTGCAAGAACAGCCTTCCAACAGGAGTAAAGAATCACCTAACAATAAACTAATTGAGCTTCATCTTAAAAGTTAAGAATTGAATACTACGATGGGGTTAAGCAACTGAATGAAAACTGAATGGGAGACTATTTCCAATCTTTTAGCCCTCTAACATGATTTTTTTTAAACACTGTCCACAATTTGACTATGAAATTCACTGAGAATTAACAAGACTCTAAACAATAATCTCAGGACAAGAATCCAACAGGGTTATAAAACTGCATGATTAATGAATAACAAGAAAATCCAGAGTACAAATATGAAGTTTAAAAAATAGCAAAGATTTTGGATATTAGGTTTCAAATTATAAAATGACTTTCATCTCATAGAATTTGGACAAAGCCTTGGAAACAGATTATCCAATCTGCCTTCTGCCAGATTGCCTGGACTTTACTTACTTCCCTGAAGAATCTGATATCAAGGACAACTGACAGCAGAAGGACCACCTCCTTCCCTTTCCATTCATATTCCATATCCTACTGACAACCTCTGCAACACAGCATAAATTCTCTCATAATCTGACATGCCACATGGTATGTTTCATTGCCACTATACAGTGGAAAACATTCCCAATAAACAAAAAATAAAATTTATTAACTGAGTCACAGGTCAAGATAGGGCATATTGTTGGCAGTAATCACACAAAAGTCTTACTTTTGAGTTTAATGCAAGAATATATTAGTAGGAAAACAACAACACTTTTTTATAATTAAACATCTGATTGATTTGAATCAGAATTGATTTTTATTTTGTGTCTGCTGCCTCCTAATCCTAACTGCATCATGACCAGTGATGTTAAACATTACAATACTTCGTCTAAGAAAACAACTCTAATAAACTTTTAAAAATACTGTTAATTTTTATCTCACAGTACCATTTTGCATTCTTTGACAAAGATGCCGACTTCGGTGAAAATAAATTACCAGCTGAAAACAACCAACCAGTTAAGATTTAATTTTTTCTTCTGAACTCTTTCCACTCCCCAGTTCCCTCCCCCAAAAGCGAGAGCTGTGTCCTTGGTTTGCAAGGACAATTGCTGTCAATATAGCAAGAAATTTATTTCTCTTGGGAAGCAGGGTATACCAAGGTAGCAAAAATGGCCAAGCCATGTCCTACACTACCCCCCCCCCCACTACATCTTCTGCTGCTGTTACCAGTGGCAAAAGGTGCCGATGAATGATGACAACACAGTCTGCAGGCATGAGCAAAAGCTGTTCCATTTACCTCCTGCAGCTTGAGAGGTTCCCTCAGGGTTCAACTTCTGCACAAGCTACTGTGTATGATTACTATTATTAACCAACTCAGACACTAGAGTATTATCCTGATCGTGAATAACATTTTCCGCAAACAAGTAGCTATTCTTTCCAGTCCTAAGTGAAGATAAAGCATCAGCAGAAACTTTCTGGTAGCCCTTGCTGAACCACAGACGAGGGCTTGCAACACACAGCTCTGCAGCTAGCATGGAGGCACTGCAACCAAACAACTACTATCAGTCTCAGCAAATTTCAGCTCCTCTGTTGAGAGGACTAGAAAAGACCGAGATGAGACTCATCAAAACGGGTCACATTAAAGTTATCTCCTGCAGGCTCCCTATGAAATATCACAGAATATACATTTTGGACCACTCTTGGACCTGCAGCCCAGATTCAACCAGCTCTGTATCCATTAGTTTTAAGTGACTTTTAAGATACTGTTTAACTAAAGAGGGTTCACTGATAGAAGTAGTCAGAAAGCAGAATACCATTGATTTTCTACTAGCCTGTAAAACAAATTAATGACTCTGGTCCAATTCCCAACAGAGAGGCACAGGTTACAAAAACTACTGTCTCAGCAGAAATACTGGAACAGTTGTGGAAACTGAACTCTCTTGTTATTAGCAACAGAGATCCCACTGGGGCAAGGAAGATGATGTTGATGAGGCCTACAGGACAACCTGAACTATTGCTTTGTCCACACTGATTTTGCTCTTGGCATAGACTTCTGCTTTCAAAACATATTCTGTATACTTGTTAAAAGATGCTTTGCTTTCAAGCAGCTACAAGTAACCATATTCATTGCAAATGAAATGCAATAAAAACAAGATTTTGTGCTCATATTGTGCTTTATCAGAAGACAAAGTGCTTGAGAGTAAAGTTCATTCATCAAGGAAAGCAGGTAAGCGTTGCTGCACGTTATCTGAAGTGATAAAAGGTTCACACCCACACAGACAAAAGGGCAGCCAGGCACCGCTGCAAACCCCAATAATGCAGGTCAAGAAGGGCACACCCTGCCCATACCCCTCCCACGGGGCTGTCACAGAGGACACCTATCAACCCTGCTCTTCGGGGCTCCCCTCAGGATGAGCCAGTGGAGGAGGCTCTCCAAAGCACCTTTTGGACTGAGGGGAATTACCAGCTCTGAGAATAAGAAATTTATTATGGGATGCAAGGAATAACATTTTCAGGTTGCACAAGATTTATTATGGGATGTTGAAGGGAAGAATCAAAGGCAGGGAAAGGGACCAATCCTTTTGCAAATGCATGCAATATGTTTAAATTATTTACCAAACTTTTAGACCATTGTGAGAGAAGCTCCTGGGATAACTAGGGTAATGGGATTGAGAACAATATATAGCAAGTTAAGGTTGAGGTATAGATGCTTGCACTGCTATTCAGAGAGACACTGACAGTTTGGAGAAACAGTCAGAGAAGAATCTCAGGAAGTTCAATGAAGAGAAATAACAACTCCTGCACCTGGGGAGGAATAACCCCATGCACCAGGACAGGCTGGGGTTTGACCTGCTGGAAAGCAGCTCTGCAGAGAAGGACCTGGTAGATAGTAGGTTGACCATGGGCCAGCAACGTGCCCTTGTGGCCAAGAAGGCCAATGGGATCCTGGGGTGCATTAGGAAGAGTGTTGCCAGCAGGTCGAGGGAGGTGATCCTGCCCCTCTCCTCAGCCCTGGGGAGGCCACATCTGGAGTACTGTGTGCAGTTCTGGGCTCCCCAGTACAAGAGAGACATGGCACTACTGGAGAGAGTCCAGCGGAGGGCTACAAAGATGATGAGGGGACTGGAGCATCTCTCCTCTGAAGAAAGGCTGAGAGAGCTGGGCCTGTTGAGCCTGGAGAAGAGAAGACTGAGAGGAGATCTCATCAATGTGTACAAGTATCTGAAGGGGGGGGAGGAGGGAGGGTGACGAGGGGATGAGGCCAGTCTCTTCTCCGTGGCGCCCAGTGACAGGACAAGAGGCAACGGGCACAAACTGAACCACAGGCAGTTCCATCTGAACAGGAGGAAAAACTTCTTGACTGTGAGGGTGACAGAGCACTGGAACAGGTTGCCCAGAGAGGTAGTGGAGTCTCCTTCCCTAGAGATATTCAAAACCCATCCGGATGTGATCCTGGGAAATATGCTCTAGAGGGCCCTGCATGAGCAGGGAGGTTGGACTAGATGATCTCCAGAGGTCCCTTCCAACCTAAACGATTCTGTGATTCTGTGGAGTCAGACTGTGGGGCCCCTGTGACCCTGTGTGTCTGGGGTGCCAGCAACTGGAGTGAGTCAGGGTACATATGTCAGTGCATGATCGCTAACAACTATCAAGCTGGACTAGCTGGCTAGTAGAATAAGTGGTTTAAGAGCCAAGTATCAAAGCAGTTGGAAGTCTGGGCTGGATACCTGTGTCTCCGAGACAGAAAAAACAACAAAACAACAAAATTGTTACAACAAGCAAGAACTAAGTGCTAACGTATTTCAGACAAAGTATTGGTCTTCAAATTAGTTAAATTAGATAGCTGGGTTTTTCCACTTTGCCTTGAAAAAAGGGGTCATACATAAAAGCTGCACCCTAGCAGAGAATTACAGCTTCCAGCCTCTCAGCCCCTTCAGGGTTCCCCTTCATGCTCATCTGGGGAACAATCTACTGCTGGATTCAACAGCAAGGACTATCTTATCTCTAAGTTCAGGAGCTTTCTTGGTTTTGGCCAAGAAATTAATCAGACTTCTGCCATAAACACTAAATCTAACAAATCCAGGTTTCCTACTTCCTTTGTGCCCTCCAGCTTTCCCTCCTATTCTGCTACTGAGTATGTGTCAAACGCAAGTCTTTGCTCAAAGGTGCCATTATCCTGTTTAGGATTAACCTGATTTGGGAGCTACAGCCTATAGCCTGGAATCCATTAGTTGGAGCTTGCACGTGAGAAGAACAAGGAGAGGAAGCATACACTTTTGAAGGAAATCCCCTCTCAGAATCGTGGGGCCTGATGAAGAAGAAAGCTGCATGCTCCCAGTCACCAGCACTTCTCTCAAAGAAGATTTCATGTTTCCTATGTGAAAATCAGGCACATTCATAGCTCTGACTCCAGCAGTATTTAAATATATAAATAAATAAGACTGTAGACAACTGTGGCACGTAAGACAAGTGTCTGAATATGCCCTGTCAAGGTCAAAGATATGCTACCAACCTAGTTTCAAAGAATGCAAGCAGATGATAGTCCCTGAAACCAGCAAACAATCAATTCAAAAGAACTGAGTGCCACTCAACCAAAAAAAAAGTGAATTCACAACAAGACAGAACATTTCCATTTATGTAGAATAGAAAATCAATTATTTCTAGTAGAACCACAAAGCTTCGGTCTTCTCGTTCTATTACCATGAGACTGCAGTATTAAATGTGCAGTGCAACAGGCTGCAAGATGTTCTTAAAGAGGAATAAAGTCTGTTGTCCCCTTGTTCCTGTAAGCAACTACATGACTTTTTCAAAATGTGTCATTAGCAAAATTTTCTAATAGAAGACTTTGCAAATCTGTATACCCTTTTTATGGCCCCCTGAATATACTGCACTGTGACTCACCTGGAAAAGTAAGCTATATCCACTCACCAATAAATTGTTTATATTTAGATTCCAACTAGAGGCTTAGTGCTTATAACAGGCCAGAACTTGGAGAAATTAATGCACCTTTTTATGAGTTCTGCAGGAGGGAAGGGGAGCACTTTATAAGCTAAAGCCAACCGAGGTTGTATAGTCTAGGGTTTCAGGTACTCACTACTCAGTATGACAAGTGACACAGTGAAACTGCAGTGGACTGAACACAACACAATAATATTTAAGTTATGGAATTGCCACATATCTAGAAATCAGAAAATTAGTATTACAGATTCTAGCCACATTAGGATTCCAGATTTGTTTGGCACTGTATTTTTTTTTTTAAATTATCCAGCTACAAAGGAGGTAGAATAGGGGCAATAAGGCATCCTTCTTCTAGAAGATAAAAGGAAGTTCAGGAATGCATCTAGATCACTTGACTCCCAATGCAGTACCCTATCCTCTAAACTAGTATTTCTAAACCTAAAAGGCACATCTCATTCAGAGCAGCAAACGAAGCACAAACACCCCCAACCTGCAGGTCTGCCCTGCAAGCTGGCACCTGGCACCCACGATGACGAGCAGTAAAGAATTCCAAACTAACTCAAGTGAGACTAGAGGTACTTCTCAGTGTAATGTACCTTTAGGAATTGTTAAGAATAAAGAGTAGCACACACATATTTAGGCAACACAGAGTAACCAGACTGTACCTTAAAACATGGAAATGGGTTTACAGGTACAGAGGTGTATTTGAATTTTTGTGCTTGTGGTTGACACACGGATGGGGAAGCTACCAGATCGAGCGTGCTAAGAATTTCCCTGGGGGTGGGGACGAGCAGATAAAGCAAGGAGGAGTGACAGACCAGCAAGCTCTGTGCTGGTGAGGGAAGAGCTCCTCCCACTCGACACCTGAACTCCCCCACAGCCTCTAGTCTTCTTTGACAACCGATTTAAGAGTTGCTCCAAAGTAAATCTAAGCCACAGCACAGATGAAACTTTACGAGCCATGGAAATAAAACTAGTACCCCGAGATTTCCCATGCTGGTATAAAAGAGGTTCTGGGCCAATGAGTTTAAATTCACAGTACCGCTGACAGCCTCCAAAAGAAAAAGCTTTTTGTACCTAATAAATGTTAACTCAGTGAAGTCAGGAAAAGAATTTGTTTTTACCCTACAGCATTTGTGATCTTAGAGAAGCTGCAGCCAGCACCAGCTCCACTGTGACCGTGGTGCCCCTCTCTCACGTCTTCAAGGCTGCAGGCTTCAGGACAGCAACATGTTGAAGGGTCAGACACAGGCCCACCACACATCTCTGCACTCCCATCCAAAGGCAGAAGGGCTGAGATTAGCACGACCCTGCCCCCCCATTTCAAAGTCACATCTCACTAGAGTACTCTGAAAAAGTACTGACAAATGGTCAGGTTGTTGAATTCACATCAACTCCATTATCTCCAAAACGCAAGGTGAGCAATCTTTTTCTTTCTTTTTTTTTTTTTCGTTGAACAGCTAGGATCTGGCAAGTCATATCCTCTCTGAATAGTCAGTGTGAGGAGTTTCAGCTGCATTAAGCAATGATTGAAGCACTACTCGCCTCAGCTTGGCATCAAACTGGTCTACCATGAGAAGCACAATGTTGATTAAGGATTAGCAGGGGCTGTCACACAGAGCTGCCTACAAGACACTTAGCAAACATCTAAAGCAGGCCAATGGCTGTACTCACACCTTGACAGAGTGCCTCGACAGTCAAAGCAGAGGTTGGCCAAGCATCACGCAGCGAGCAATTCAGTTCAAGATGCTCCAGCCCTTCGTGGAACTGGACATAGCTGCACAGAGGGGCAAGATGAGTTTTAGATAGCTGGTCCTATTAAGATGAAGCTCTGTTTTCAAACGGATAGCTTCTCTCTCGGTGAGTCTGCTTCCAGGGAAAAGACCAGAAGCTTAGTTAAGGGAAATTATGAGACTCCCTTATTAATACATAAGATAACTCAGGACAGCCTGAAACCTGTAAAGACTGGAAAGGACCAGGGAGAGGGGATTAAAAATAAACAGCTTGAGAATAAGCTAGCATATGCTACAACTGAGTAATGATTTGAATGGCAACCGTGTATGTTCCTGAGCTCCCATGTGAGAACTAAGTGTCAGTCAGTAGGTATAGACACCTTCACAGAACACCCAGCTGAGACAAGAAAAGCTGCATCAGTAGCCTCGCCTCTGTGTACTACAGACCATCAACTCTACTTGATGAATCACCAAGATTGGATCATGATCGAGTCTAAATGCTGACCTTACATAAGCCCTTAAAAGCTTTCTCACTGTGCTAGCTAAAATTTTCGTGATAAGCAACACACTGCACACCAATGTGAGATCAGCCTTGGCTGGAGTCCCATCATTCTCACTGTGCAAAGATTACTTCCATGAGAAATACTTTGCCTCACTAGAGTGCAACTTTATCTAGGGCTTAAAAACAAATCAAAAATAAATGCAATGTTTGAAATTTTTCAGGACAAGAAGACCTTTATAAATAAATATTTTTTCCATAAAGTAACATACAGCATGAAAGATCAATTTCTAAATCAATGCCTCAGCTGGGTACTAGCATTTATTTCCCACAAACAGCAAGAACTTGAAGTACACTCACACACTCAGTGTCTACAAGGCTGGCATACATCTCAGTATTGTGAACTCAGCTCCATCAGTTGCAACCACAGAAGATGATACTCTTGCAAACATCACCCGCAGAACTCTGAAGAGTGCTACTGCAGGCTGACTAATGCATTTCAGGAAGGTGGAAGGGCAATGCTGATGGGAAAACTCCCTTCCTCTGTTGGCACACGGTGCAGTTTCTCTGCAGGGCTCTGCCAGCACAACTGGTTGTAGAGTATAGACAAACCTATAGAGATGCCCAGCCGGAGTCTCCCAGCTAACAGTAATTTCTTTTGGGCCAGACAATGCCAGATCTCTCAAAAATCTCCTTTCTGAACATGAGAAGCCCTATGGCCTGCCATGCACTGAGAAGCATATCCAGACTGTCAGCTTGCATGAGAAGGGAGGCAAAGCCGCAGCCCTCGAGGCTGCCAGGGAGCGTGCCACCAAACGGATCTCCTCACGGAGATGGCCACGGCCAGTAACACAAAGCAGCTGTAGAGCCCAGCTGTCCTCTCCATCTCCCTCCCACTCTGCGACCCACGTAGAACTGGTTAAACATTTCACCAGAAACCGCACTTCTGATATAAAGCACATTGAAATCCAGTAAGAGAGCGTCCATACTAATGGATGCACAGACACCCCTGGTCCCTCTTCCACAGAGGGACAGCACTACTGTAAAGCACCTCTGCTCTGTACAATCCTTTCACATAAGAGGAGGCAAAGTTGTAGGGTTTTGCCACACAAATACCCCTAAAAAAAACTACAGTATGTAAGAATAGATAAACTCTTGTTAGAGTATTAGAAGACTTGGAACATCTCTTTTGTTAACAAACATCAAGATAAACAATACAAATCTTGTACAGAAATATGGAAGTAGCCTTTGCCTCTACTACTTCTGTGCTGGAAGGTGTCTAAGGGTTCAGGGTCTGGAACATGGGACAAGGTAAGTGCAGAAAGGCTCCCCAGACCCAGCAGACCCCTGGCACGTACCAGATCACCTACGCTCCCCGTTCAGTGGCAGAAAGCCCGTAGAAGAGCACCGGGTCCTTGGCACCAGCACCCACGGCGCGCTCTCAGCTCACACTGAAGAAGTCAGGAAGGCTGCAAAACAAAAACGTGTGCCACGTATTAGAGTTTCTGCTTATGGAGAGTGAGTAAAGGAGGGATAAATGAAAAGTATTGAACTCCTAAAGGTCAAAGTTAACTGCACCACCAAACACAGAGCCATCCTCCACCATACCCGAGTCAAGAGAAGAACCTAAATCAGGGAATGGGAAGATTAGCACAATTTACTGAAGTAACCCAAAACAGCCATCTTCCGTTGGCCCCTTGAAATACGCCCCTACTAAACAACGCACTGTCGGGAGAAGTAGAAGCTGAACAGAGGTAGAGATACCTGGATGCATATATTATAAGTAGAGAAAAAGGGTCTTCCCAAGCTGGGCAGGTGTCCTGAGCTGTTATGGGACTATGACAGCTCAGACATGTAAAGTATAGGAGCTGTGAAACACACTTCAAATTCTTTCTCCCTCTGCACTGCAGCACAGACCTGTGGTTTTCCCGTACATAAACATTAAATAGCAGTGAGAAAATACACATGACTTTAGAAGATAGAGATGAACCCCAATATATGAAAAAAGCAGCAAAAAACCCTCAAATAGACTCATAAACTAATTTAGAAAATAAAATGATTTTGATTTTTTCAATCTGTGCTCAGGAGACATCAAGTTTATAACTTATTTTTGCAAAAATCTGTATGTTGTACTACAGTCAGATCCTAATCCTTCTGCCCTCTGGTAAAAAAGCAAGTCAAAGACGTGGCTTTTACTACTCCAGAATATTGTGGAGTCTTTGCCACAGTTACAGAAGCCAGGTTTTCTCCCCATCAAAAAATATGCCATCAGCAGACCTGTGACTCAAATTATGTTCTAGAATTTAATGTATTATTCAATTTTATATTTGTTCTCCCATCTGGAGATGATAAATATGTAAGACTGAAGATCCAAATCTCATCTGCTGTACAGCTTAACAAAAAAGTTTTTTTGTTTAAGCAAAAGCCAGACTCTAAGTCAAGCCAAACTATAGTCCATTTTAAAGAGATTTGTTTTTTCTGTCCTTGTTCTATTAGAAATTCAAGAACTATGAATTCGAGACAGTACCGAGACAGAACAGATCACTTATGTGAGATAAAAACGTTCTCTTTAAAAACAGTATTTATCATTTGGAAATATGAAAGTGAACCTTTTTATAAACCAGATGAAATATCATTTTTAAGTCTAAAGCTCTTTCAAGAAATCAAGAAAATAAATATACTCATTTTTATGCTAATAATGAAGCTCTAGGGTTTGTTTTGTTTTTAAACTGTTCACAGAGAAAGAACATAGAACAGCGCTCGTTAGGTTAGTCCTCATTAGGTTAGTCCTCTAACCCAATTTAGCAGGCAGTTTTGGACATTTGTAACAGAGGATCAGACTTCAGTATTGGGAGGGGACAGAGGAGGGGGGAGAGAGAAAAAAAAAAAAAACACATATTACGTTAATATTTGCATACCAGGAAAACTTCAAGAAACTTGTGATTTCTTTCCATTTCTGAGATCCACAGGTTTTATATAAACAAATCTTCTGGGATAAGTATTAAGGCTCCAGTCTTCTGTGCCAGATCGGGCACACATGCTACCTTTTATTCCTCTATGATTTTAAGGAGATCCTTTGCAAGATACACAGTCAAGCAGATGGATAGATCTGTGCTGGAATGGCTATTTCTGCGGTTAGCTCTCTTCCTATAAATAACACATAATTTACTCTAGACCAAGCCTAGTGTAACTGCAATAGAAACATCGGTTAATGCAGTTTAAAAAAGAAAAAAAAAACAAAAAAGCCCCCACACACCTCAAAAAACATTTTATATCTTTGTAACAAGACTAATTTTTGATCCAAACTAAGGTCAGCAACCAGTTCTGATCCAGAGCTTTTTCCTTGCAGAAGATCACACTGACTTGAAATGCAAAATACAGTTCTTGAAGTTCAGAATAACTAAGCCCTCCAGCAAAACAGCAGCCAGTCAAGCTAGATATCTCCTGCCACTACCTTCAGCCTCTCCAATGACATTTTGCAATGTCGCTGGCATTTCCAAAAGCATTTCAGTTATGAAACAAAACTACCTATAGTTGTTTTTCCCCCTCCAGGATAGATGGGAGATACAAGAGGGTTAAATCACAAGTTCTGAGCAAAAGGGGAACTATGCAAAGGCCTTTAAGAAATACTTGTGGGACTTCCTCCTAGCAGGAATAAAGACATATCTGACTTCAACCCCAAAAAGATACTAGTAGCTGTGGCATAAATTCCTGAGACAGTGCTGCTGCCTGCCCAGCATGTTACATTTTCCAGCTGGGAATGTTTCTCCTTAGAGCCCTTCCCTTTTCTCCATACCCCTGCACAACACGTCCACCTCTCCACCCCCATTTTTAACACATTGCCTGCAACACTTTCAAAGCTGGCAGATTTGTAAACAATCATTGAGGACTGGAAAGAGGAAGATTTGATTTTATTTTATTCCTGGATACAAATCTTAACCTCGCAAATAAAACCACAGACATCCAGCACTGCAGCAAGGTCAGTCTCCCAGACCTATGCAAACTAGAATAGTTCATTTAGGATTTCATTACAAGCAGTAAATGGGAAGGCAGATAACAGGCAGACACTGATATCGCCCACCGGAAAATGAATTAGCAACATTTAACACCCACAGATGACAGAGTAGGAACACACTGTTACAATTAGCTGAAACAAACAACTGGCTGCTTGAAGCAATACTTTCAGAAAGGCAGCTAGATGCAAGTTTGAAGAATTAACTTGACTCCATTTCCTTCTTTTATGAAGGTGGAAGGACAGCTCTAAGTCCTTAAGATGGGGTTAGGCGTCGCTGTACACACTTGGATTTCCCTGGGACGCAGCCCTGCAATTCATTCCTCAGCTGCCCTGAGAAATACCGACCTTACAGATGCCAGTGCGTGACATGATCTCGCGCAGGTCACTGAACTGCCATGAAGAAAACAAACAAAACCTAAAAACAAACTGAAAACACCAGCTAGCAAAGAGAAAGCGGGGAGGCATCACCACTGCCGAGATGCCGGAGCAAAGCCCACCTTTGCAGACTCCTCAGCCCGGAGCAAGGCTTCCGCCTGACACACACACTGCACGCAGATTTTCAATTTCCAACCCTCAGGCCAAAGCTACTTCCTTGAGGTTAAGCAAGAATCTGCTGAGAGAGGAATCGCTGCAGGTTTTTTCCCCGCTGCAGACTGTGCTCATGACTGGCTGCTTCCAGCCAGGAGCAGAGGAGGTTACCAGGTTTGATTTTTCTCCTTTTCAACCGCCTTCCTTTTGGTAAGGAGCTTGTAAGTTCAACTTAAATAGCAAAAAGGCATTTTTTTGTGGCCAGCCTTAAACAGGAGTCATTCACTACTGAAACAGATTTTATGCTTCACTAATTCTTTTCTCTGAAGCACCAATCATACAAACAGCACGTTTTTGCAGCAATGAAATTTCATTTTTATTCTTGCCTTTAAATTAGGCAGTTCAGTGAGATTTTCAGATGTGTAGGCAAGTCTACTTCTATTCACTTAAACATGCTCTCATTTAAACCCACTTACTCTAGAAACTGCTTCTGACAAAATAGACACTGCCCATGAGCTGTCCCCCTTCCCTGGCGGGCGGCTGCTTCCCCCACGGCCCCAGCAGAGAGCGGCCAGCCCGGGCTCCGCGGTGCTGGGATGTCACCCAGCAACCGATCATCTTCTGCTTCCACCTCTCAGGAGCGTGCTCGGTAGGAAAATAAACTCACCTGTTAGCATTAGGGAATACCACAAGTTTTAAGGATTACATCGCTCCTCCTGCATCTTTTATAATAATGGCTATATGTTCCTAATATCCTGCAAACGTGCCTGCAGCAGGGAGGAACTCGGAAGGGTGTAATACCAGTAACGTGCAAGTTGGCAGGGATACAGCTGCTCTGGGAACAGTAACTATAGATTTCCCAACTTCTGGGCTTTTAGAATTAAAGTACAATTATGAACTTATGCAGGAGAATTTGCAGATATTATGGATGTGCAGTACTCAATGTATAGTATGGTTATAAAACAGCTTTCATACTCCAGTTCCCTCCACAGATGCACGGGTATGCTGCATTTATGTTGTCAGTTTAGAAACTCTGCTCCAAATTACCTTTTAAACAGGAAGTGCAGGATCTCACCGCACCTTTCTTAATGAAAATTTCCACTTCTTTCCCCAATTTAAAAATAGAAGAATGGAAAAAGTCTAACATATCATCAATGCTTAATAAGTACAGTATGGTCATCTATTTTAGGGATGAATTTTTCTTTCTTTCCTTCTGGACAGCACATTATCAATTTCTAACTGTAGTCTATTACACGGCTCCTGGTAAGCCTAATGCAACTGCCCTGGGAACACGGGCTGCTGGATTTTTTGTTCTGGGAATGGAGGAGAGAAGGAGCCGAGTTTTGCTTTGTTGTTTCTAGGGGCCTTAGTTTGGAAATAGTTCAAAACAGAACAAGCAAACAGAAATGATGATTCTCTTAAAACAAGAAGCCTGACAGGCATATTAACAAGTTGCACTTCAGTTTGACACGTGAAGGATTTTCCTGACATAATGAAGGCGTGGGGGAGAAAGTTGCTGTCATAGCCTCAAGAATTTCATGACATTTTTAGTATCTACCTTTGTGTCTGGAAAAATATCTGGGCTTCTTGAATAGGAGTTTTTGCCAAACACACAGAAAAAAGTTTTTTATACATTAATTCACTTACTGCCCTAGAGAGCTGAAAGGAAAAGAGCAACATTTAAATAGTTTTGACCTTCCCAAATTTTTGAAGCACAATTTCTTGAAGGTCAGGAAGATCAGGCAGAATAAGGCTTTCACTTTCCCCATTCCATTTCATTACATTCAGAAGCATTTCTTTCAGAATTAGTGGCCAAAACCCTGAAACACGTGTGGCCCTGTTTTATTTATGAGCTGTGGAAAGGGCAACAAACAAATTAAGAGGTTCAGTGGACCCTTATTTGCAGGAGGGGGTCCCACCCTTCCCCTTCCTGGTTAAAAAAATTATCGGGGAAATGACCTTCCAATCCCTCCTGTGGGAATTATTAGGCTTCTTGAAAAATATTAGGGAAGAGAACAGCAGAGCTAAGAAACTTTCATCTCTGGATCAAGTCTGCGTTTTCATTCTGGCAAGCCCCAGCCTCCTTCCCCCCAGTTACTTACACAGACCTCCTCGTACACCATAACTGCTCCCAAATGCCCCGGTGTTATTCTGGTCCTCTGGCTGCAAGTTTTACTCCCATAAGGAGTCAACTTCTGTTTCTCAGAGCAATGAACATTCTCCATTGTACGGCACCAGCTCCAGCTCACCTGGTCCTGGCAGGCCGTGCGCAGAGAATCAAGCGTTCTGATACCGGTGTTGCTTCCATATGCACCCATAAATCATAATATCCTGCTAGTAAATCCAATCATGGAAATACAGTAGTAGTACAGTCTGAGGGAACTGATATTTCCACTGTTTGGTAACTAAGCTTCCTAAAGCTGAACCAACTACTCAGAATAAGAAGCTGTTCCAGAAACACGGTTATTGTCCCGGTCCTAGGTCTCAATGCGTATATCCAACATACACAAATAACACAGCAACGGTCTTAAACCTTTGTGACAGGCTCCAGTTATAACAGCAACCCCTCAGTTGTGTTTCATACCCCACCCACAGCAACAAGATTTTGCTATGCAAATAGTGTCTCATCTTGCTCTAACCATAGCATCAATGTGAGCCATTTATTATATTCCTTCCATTGAATACCTGCGCTGCAATTTCATTCACTATTTACTTTAAGCTTCTTACCTAGTCCTCCCTGATACCTACCCTTTTGGTCCCATATTTCTGAAGTAAAGCCACTGATTGTTTTACTGCCCACACTGCAATTCTGCCCATACGGACATGTTATCTGCTGGGCAGCCCCACGCCCCACAACAAGGAATTAACCCTCTAAATTAAAATGGGAAATCCTGCAAATGGAACAGGCAAAACCAAGTGATGCAGAGGCTTCAGTGGGCGGCAGGAAGAGGAGGAGAGCACAGGAACCTCCTACGCACATTCCCACATTTTCTCAGGCAGGCAGCTTGCAGTGCAATGAACATCCCCTGAAAGGCAGAACGAACCCTTCTGCCCGCCTATTTCTGTCCATAGACCTACTCCTGTTCTCTAGCTTCCAGCACCACTGTGACCATGCACTTGCTGCTGAACTTGCAAGAAAAAAAAAAAAAAAAACAGACAAATAACTGCTGTTACAAAACCGTCCAAAAAAACAGGTGGGTTGAGGCTCACGGTTTCTGGGTTACTATGCCAAAAAGCGCAGCAGGACGCACAAAGGGGTATGCAGAGCTGAAGAGTAACTCACAGAGCATGCACAACCGCTGCAACGTGTTTTCCCGCCAGCGGATGGCAACCAAGCCGTATTTGCCTTTCGCTCAACCCTCCTGACCCAATCTTTAGAGCCCACAAAAGCCCAGAGCATGATTTGCTGTTACTAAAGCAGCAAAACAAGCCTGCCTTGAAAATGCCCAAGTGGCTGAATTAAAAAGAATGAAAAAATATGAGAAGTGGAAAGACAGACGCCTTAATTGACAGCTGAAAAAAAAGCAGCCTGGAATTTCTCTCAGATCTTACTCTTAACAGCCCACAAAATGGGGAACAACTCAGCTAGCTGAACCATTCTCCAAATACACGTTAGAAAGCAAAATTTGTTTTCACACAGGCATCAAATTTTAAGGAAGGAAGTGAAGGCCTGACAAGTCATGTTAAACATGCATGTGACATTCATGCTATGTGACAGAGAACAACCGTGACAGCTGGAAGCAACCAACAATGTCATCCAGAAGCTGTTTGAGAGAAACGTTCCCAAATGATTCACCTTCTTGGCAGACATACCATACCGGAGACCAGGTTGTATCTGTCACTTGGAGAAAGACCTGTGTGGGATGAGCATTCAGGTCACACACACCTTTTCTGTGGCAGCCCACAGCACTGCTATTCATGTGGTAAACACCCACGTCACAGCAGAAGCCAGTAGTGATGAATAATGCAGGAGATTCAGTCACTCCACCACATATCATACCCATGGGATATGGAGGTAGCATTTTAGCTTCAGTTATCCTTCCCCCTCCAGGGAGCAGATATGCTCTTTGGTTATTTTCTCTCCATCTCCTGTTCCGCACATACATTAACAGGCCAAACCCAGCAAAACGGGATGACTTGTTGCAGAAGAAATAGGGACACCAACAGAACTGCAAAATACACTCACAAGAGGATGTTAAAATTACCTCATCTGCTCAAACCAAAGAGCTCCACACACCAACTCAGCAATACCATTACTCCAACAAGGCAGCCCTTTGCTCACGTTTCTTGAGAGATATACTTTCCTACCATTGAGCTCTAAGACAACAAATTCACAGAGCATTAGCTGAACCAGGAAGGATGGAGCCTCACTCAGCCTCAACTTGTGGCCCTGCCTGAAGGCAGGCAGGTTATTAAAAGTACACTGCAAAATTGAAGTGAAATCTGAACTTGAGTCAGCTCCTTTTTAAAGGAACGCACTTACCACCTGTGCTCTAAGCACAAATCCTCCCAGTAACTGAGTTAGAAGTTTATTTGTTCCTATTCTGAATACTATCACCACTGTATAATTCTGCATCACCTCTCTTGCTGTTCACCAGCGCTTTCCAGTTTGTGCAATGCTGGAATTTGTGCATCCTGTGAATGTATAGGATGCTTCATCTTAGAGTATCCTCGATACCTGAAACGCCAAGCAATTCACACAGGCAATTTATGTCTTTGGCACTATGGGACGAGGCTTTCAGCAATGCTGGCTTGGCAGCTCTGGCATTTTCTGCATTGGACTATCCCGTTTATCTGACCATGCTTCTAGTATTGCTGGCCTTCACTCAGTTTGTGCATTAGCCTAGACAGGCACTCACACTACAGCTTTATGATGCCATTTGAAGAGTGTCTGTCTCATATCTGCATTGCTTCAGACTATGTCTTTTACATTATTTTCGTATATATGAAAATCCATATAGGAAGATGTGTCCAGCATTCCTGAAAGTACAAGCAGCTTTTCAGACTGCACCCTTAAAAAAAAAAAAAAAAAAAAAAAAAAAAGCAGAATAAAGGCTTAAGTCTCCAGTTTTAGTCATAATGATTTTAATGATGTTGTTACAGATCTTTACAATTTTGGTTCAAAACCAGCTAAGAGATAAGGAAGATCCTTTAACTAGGATTTATGCAACGCGTGCTAACAGAAATCACACTAGTTCTGCACACCAGAAAGACGCAGCCAAAACTTTTTGCACAGTAGCTGCTTAGTGGTATAAAGGAATCGTCTCCTCTACGTTACAAGCCTCAGTCAGGAAACAAATAAACAAAACACCCCGGCCAACCAGAAGACTACACAACTATTTGCTCCCCACTGGAAAACATGTTATGCAAACCTATGAAGGATTTGGAATATCTCGTTCACATACAGGCTTAGTAGAATCGGGCCAGAGTCATTGTAATTATCAGACCTGTCCCATCCTCATGATCTCAAATACAACAACTTAAATAATTTTGGTAAATAAAATAAGGTCAGCACGTGCTGGGATTATTTCTTGCTCAGAAGAGCTAGTAGTTGATGAGAAAATCCTAATTTAGCTTATGCCTTTATTAATCATCATTGCTGACTCACCACCTAGAGTTGATACCTTAAGGAAGTAAGGCAGATGAAAAATACAGCAGCTCTGATCTCAGAGTTTTCACCAAGGTATAGATATTTAGGTGTTTTTTTTTTTTTTTTTTTTAAATGGAAGGCTGCAGGATACTAATGCTATGCAGTATTTCTACCATTAATTGATCTCCCTATCAGTGATAGGGAATCAAGCAATAAGCTGATAGAAAGAAAATAACGTTCTGTTCATCTTCAAAAATCAAACGTACATCTTCCTACTGTGCCAGAACATCAGCTAAGAGACTAAAACTTCCAAGCAATCCATACTTTTAGTATTAATTTCTATTTGGTGTTGACCAATTTGAGCCACTACTGGAAGGGAACCTGCAGTTTCTCTTGAGGGAAAAAAAAAAAAAAAGATTAACTATTGCAACAAAAAAAGGAGGAAAAAAGTATACATTCCACAGAATAGAAATTAAGAGGAAAAAATGATACAAAATCATCAGCTACAGAAAGTCATGACGACCATTACCTAAAGAGCAAACTCCAAGCTTAACTATCAGATGACAAGATAATTTGGTAATTAGAGACAGATATGCTGTTCACATTATTATATGTTTGGTTTTTTGTCTAGAGCAAGTGAATTACGAAGAGCAACGCAAAGCATTACTTTGACTTCAGAAGAGAGTTCACTACATGTCTGCAGTAAATTGTTCAGAGCTCTCCAAATCAGTCCCACGGCCTTCAAAATTTTATTCCCCTAAATTTAGCCAAGCTCTATTATGTTACACACATGCACGTTCTTAATTGAAAAATCCTTTCCGACAATCACAGACAAAATATGCCGTTCAAAGAACTCTGTGCTGAAGGACAGCCTTCAAGGTCTCCGCGTTGTCAAAACGTGACATCTCTCAGCAGTGGCTTCTGTTCGTGTGCGATTACACAGCCAAGAGACACTGCATGCTCACATGTGGCAACCACTCATAGGATTAACAAAAAATTCCAAGGTGATTTTTTTTCATTTTGTTTTCCGACCCTCCTCCTCGCCCAAAACCCCCACAACAAAAGAACAAACCACAAACTTAGAAATGCGGCTAAGTGATTAGGAAGCTCTTTCAAAACAGGAGCACTTAAAATGTATTATTATTTAACAAAATAACAACAACAAGCCTGCAGAGTAGTTAACAACTATATTACTGTGCCCAAAGCGTGCTCATTCAGGTTCTTCCCAGGTTCTCCTTTCCCAAGGTATTAAGAGCTCGATTTTATTAGCGAGTGTTTTTGCAAACTCATACAGATACAGCTATGTCTTCATTTAAGCTGAATGAACTTCTTGAATTGGAAGGAAATCGGCATATAGGACGTTACACAACTTGATTATACTTCCAAAAATTTTTTTTTTTTTTATACCTCACATCAATATCAAGAAGTTAAACTACAGAAGTTAACACGTTAGAGCAATAATTTTGAATCTACAGTAAAACATCCTGTAAATTGCTACAGTCACTTTCTTAAAAACACAGGAAATACCATGTCAGAACAGACTTGACAGTACCTATTACCAGATGCTTCAAAAGAAAGCAATAAAAACAGCTAATAAAATCAAAATTCACCCTAATGTTCCCTTGTCCTAGTTCACTTATACCCCTATTCATAGCCAGAAAAGATTAAAACCTCTTTCTATTCCCACATTCAAACCAAGGCCTAGATTCCAGCAAGTACATTGATTTTTTTCGCAGGTCCTCCAGTTTACGCAGAACCATCCAGGCTAACAGGAAACTGAGGGGCACCATACATAGCCACAGTGAGAGGGAGCTCACCAGCCAACACTGTGCTCCCAAATTAAATCTAATACAGAATAAAGCTGATTTTTTTTCCAAATAAAAGATTATCCTAAACATACACGACAGCGTATTGCCTCGGCGCCTACCATTTCCCAACACACCCATTTGTACTGTATCAAGAATGTAAACTATGTTTAGCATTTTGCTTGGAGGAATATTGCAGGAATTTAGGGTCAGCAGCAGCCATAGGCTGTAAATTTACTCAAAACAGTAAGTTAATCAACAAAGCAAAAATGTAACCTCTTCAGCAGTGATGTAGAGGCTTGACAGCTTATTAAATAAATAGCTGTAATGACTGGAAACTTGAGAGCAATTGCGATCCGTGACCGAAAAGTTCTGGAGTTTTTCTGTACATTTATCCTCTCTGACTAAGCTGTGACAAAGATATGAGGTTTTATAAAATTAAAAATTGGAAGGAAGATCCTTTACAACAAGAAGGGAAGCACGTAATAGCCAAAACAAATTGAGCTGCAGTACTGATGGAAAGGCCTGTGGAAGCCTCAACTAAAATTCAGCCACTGATTTCACAGAATTCAGATTGTCTTGCCACAATTAGATAAATAAAATTTGAAACTCTTTTGGACCTTAAAATCCACAAAAAGCTTTAAAATATTTTTCTTCTATAGGCCAACTCTAAGAGGTCTCAGAATTTATTACAGTACAAGTGCTGAAGGACAACTTCATTCTTAAAGTCACTGACCACAGTAGTACAAGATTTAACCCAGATGGTTGAAAGCAGGACCACATGAAACACCACCAGCAGGACCACCAGAACATTGAAACTCTATCAGACACTTCAAAAATCTAACAGCTGTTAGACGCTGTTAGAAAACACTGTGAGAAGTGAGCAACTGCAACCTGAGCTGAAGTCTGCACAACCTAGAAGAAGAATTGCTATGGTTTGCAGTTTACTCAGATAGGAAGCTGGCTGTATTCACAACTAATGGCAAGGGAACCAATGGCTCCAAGAGTACCTTTCAGAAAACGTTTTATATAATATATATTCACATACACATTTAGATGCCTGCAAACCCAACCTACTTTGAGTCCTCATTTAAAATCATCAACTTTGTTCCATAGCCAGTCGTGACAGTGAAAATTAGTACTTCTATCAAGCACAATATAAACTTAAAATGTGCATAAACTGGAGCTGGAAGCATCTCTAACTTCATGCAGGCAGGACTGAAATGGAATAAAAAGTCCTGGGCTCGAGAAGTTGAACTTTGAATGCAAATATGCAGTGGTGATTTCAAGCTTGAGGGATTACTCCACATAAATTCAGCTGCAGAAAGTAAAAGGAAATGCTGCTGTTCCTCAGTTTTACATCTCCACTGATCTAAGTCAACTGTCCCTTTCAGCAGCAGCTGGCCTACAGACGGGCTCCCCTGTCTCATAAAAACCATGTGCTGACAGGACACATGCGCAACCTTCCCTGGCCTGTCCTCACCGCCGCTTGTTCACTGCTGCTTTCCTCCTCCTTTTGCTCCTCATCCCTCTCCTGACCCTCAGGCCGAGGATGAAGGGAGATTTCAAAGCCACTGGATAAAAGCTGGGTCACGGTGATGCTTTCTAGTGGGAACAGAGCAGTTGTGGCAGGAATCTAATTTTTTTTTTTTTTTTTTTTTTAAAAAGAGTTAAACACATCACTACCTAAAAACAGCTTGACCGCTCACCCCTTGTGCTGGCTCCGCTGCTCACATGATGAGCCAGATCAGCAAGCTGGGCAGACTGAAAGCTCATGTCTCATTTTAGGGATTAGTTTTCAGCTGGGTTATCAAGGCAATCAACTTGCACAGTGGGCCACAAGAGCGCCAAGGACTAGGTGAAGTTCTGTTCTTGTGGTTTGAAGAAGATGGACGATCTTTAACAGTTGTTGGTGACAGCCTCTAACAACCTAATTCTGAAGCTGTTTAAAAGTATGTGAGGCTGTGCCCATGATCTCTCATCATACCTTTAAACCTCACTGAAAGAGGTCACACCTAACACTTGCAACAGGCTAAGAGCACCACTAGCATTAATGACCCAGATGACACATTGTGTTTAATGCAGATTGGCCAGGATAAGAGTCATCATTATTGTTTAAAAACAGAAAACACCACCAGCACACTTCTCACTAGGGACTTACCTGAAGCTCAGATAAATCCACATATAGTTTCCTATAAATTTCAAGCAGAATTCAAATAAAGCCAGTCAGGAACCTGACCTAATTTCAACACAGACAAACAGGTCTTCCCCTCTGAAAGTCCAGAATCACCATGCAGCAACTGTCACAGACAGCACTGTTCAGTCCTAAAAAATATCGCAATGGAAGAGAAGGGTGATCCCAACCTCTGTCTAAGCAAAAGGCCCCCAAAATAATCTAAAAGCATGTGGCATATGCTGTCCATAATAATGAGCTGTGAACAAACATTTTTACACAGACACCTTCTGTCAGAAGCATCTGGCAGGCTGGGCAATATCCAGAAGGCCTAGGGGCTCCACCAGATGCAGAAGGTGGGGTGGGAAGAGCAGCAATGGGTTTCACTTGAAAGGAGAATAAGCAAACATTAGGGGAATGTCCCTATTCACTGGATATCGGGTCAGAAAAATATTTACCTGATAAAGAGATGCCAGTACTACTGAAGGTCAAATGGTTTGTGCAATAGCCACAGTAATATTGCATTCAGAATATAAATAAAGCTCAAGAGTGCACCAGCCTTTAAGCTTAAAGATTGCTTAAGCTTAGAAAATCCAACAGAAACCCAGGAAGTGGTCTGCTTCCCTTAAGAAGGGAAGAAAAAAGCACCACAGGCAAAGGTACTTTCTGTTACGCTAAATTAAGTAGCGACTTAAAGCAATGGAGGGTGTTTTGGTATAACTGAGGGGAGCCTTGTTTGCAGCAGTAGTTAGCAGCCAAAGCCTGTTCCCCGTGAATGCAGTGGGGCTAGGATTCTGCCATCCTTTCCCTCATTAACATCAGTGATTATGTAACGGAAAAGGAATATAAACAAACATTTGCCAACTATCAAATATTAAAAGAAATCAATGCATTTTTCAAAAAGAAAAGAAAAGAAAAAAACCACACCTCCACAGAATATTGCAAGATAGATGTGCATTTAAAATCCTGATCTGAAAGGACACTTCAATAATCTAAGCACATTCATGCTACTAGTCATCTGCCACCTTACCTTCTGGGGTGTCACTGCTAATCTTTCCAATTTAAGAGAGTTCAAAAGCTAACAGGAAACAACAACAACAACAAATTATTCCCCTGTTACTGGGGAAAAAAAAAAAGTGAGAGCGAGAACGCTCGCGTGAGAGAGATGCACAATTAGTATTTCTTTCCAGAGTCTCAAAGGCTTACAAAAATTCTGTAAAGCCCACAAAAATCCAGAAAACCAGGCTAATTCCGTGAATCCCGACAACCAGGGGAGGAATTGACTGTGCTTTGTGTAAGCCAAGCAACGAGTTTTAGCATGATATCTTAAATAAAACCGACTCCAAGAGAGGAAATAAATGTTAACCGAGTCATGTGGGGCGGCAGCGCTGCCTCAAGGCTCCCAGGCAGGGCAGGAGCTGCTTTCCTTCGCAGCACCACTTCTGCGCGCGCCACCGGACGGAGCGTCCGGCCCGAAGCGTACCTCGCCAGCGTAACCTCTCTTCCCCCCTCTTGGTATACCGTGCTTTTAAGTAATTACAAGAAACAATGCTTGTTGTTTCTGCTGTGTGCATGCCTTATGTCACTGTTTATGCTTCTCAAAAAAAGATAAGACTATCACAAAAAAAAAAAAAAACACAAGCCAAAACATCTCCTCACTTCAGTAGTTTCAGGATAGATTAACACTGATGCTAAGATAAATCAAAAAAAAAAAAACAAAACTGAGGGGATACCTTTTAAAGGATGCAAAAAGCCAAGGTTACATTCCTGTCTTCCTTCAAGTTTGTTTGCTTTTTAAATTCCCAGAATTTCTCTGAAGTCTGCTCACAGACTGCTTATTTGCCAGTGGATACGCAAGGCATCCTCAGCAGGAAACACTCTGGGCCAATGCTATACTTGTACTTTTCTACTCTTCTCAGGCCTCCAGTGTTATAATCAACAGATTATAAACCAACATGTCTTGCACCGTGGCCTTTAACAACATCCCAGCCAACGGAGAACAAGGCACTAATCCCTTCCTTAGGGTTAAAAAAAGTGAAGAAAAAACTCAACAAAAACCCACAAGAAACCCCAGGTGATCTAGGAGAAAAAAAAGCAGAATTCACAGCAAAGGACTAAATATCATGAAATCTAATTCATGTTTTCTTTCTCTATCACAGTTTGTCAGTTACTGCAGATATTTTGTGCTGCTGATATAGGGGCTCCCAGCACAGTTACAGACAAGACTGCATGCTTCACTGTTGTATCTTCTAAGAAATATGGATATAATTAAATACACGAGAAGACAGAGATTCAAAATCTCAATATAGCATCTATTTCAAAATTTGTTCTTGGAGAGTTTAACCTCCACATTTTAGAAGCAGCTACCCACTGTTTTACTACACACACAGCATATCAGCCTGCCTTTTCCAAACAAGCGCAGTGTTTTATCCGGCTGTGAGAAAAGGTTTGGTTTTAAACAATGACTACATTAAAAAGCACAACTGTTGCTTTAAAATTAACACCAATTTTCTGATGTGTGAAATATGACCGATGGCATAGTTTGCCCCAATTTCAACAAGGCCCATCTTTTCCTGATGAAGATACGAGACACCATGCAAGTTTGAAATACCACATTGCCTTTGCGTAATTACAACAAATACAATTCCTTCACAAAGAACTGTTGAAAACACTTGTCTTCTGTATTCGTCTATTACACAAACATCTAAATCTCAGCAGACAAAACAACAAATAGAAAATAAACCCGAAAAGAGTCACACACCCCTTCTTACTGCACACTTTCCCTGCGGTAGAGAATTTAGCGTATTCAGCCATATCTAGATGCAACAGAGCCCTGTCCAAAATAAACCTCTTAACAGGTCGTTCTTAAAGGTGGCAGTCAAATTTTACGCAAAAAGAAAACAAGTAAGTGACGGTGACTACTGGAGATAACAAAACAGAGAACATTGATTACTACTGGAAAAAAGACAGGCAGATACCTAAAGAGATGTTAAGACAAGTGAATTTTTATCACATGATAGTGTTAAAAAGTCAGATTCTTTTGCCTTTAACCTGTTTCTAAAGCTTTAATCTTTTCTTCAGAACTACGGTTTAGCAAGGATAGCACTTTTCCTTTATTCTGACAATAAACAAGTACGACTGTCCCTCTTTTGCTGCCGAATCGAGAAGCATCCAAGCTGGGCAGCAGACAAGTATTCGCTGACTTCAAATTCCAGCAAACCTCAGACTTCCTGGAGCTGAATCATTATCTCAAGTAAGGCAGAAAGTACATAACAGTAACCCTACAGCTGTGTGAGTAGAGACTCCTATGAGTAAATATCTCTTCAGAAAAAAACCTCTCAAAAACGTAAATGGTATGTCAAAACTTAGCTAGTACTTGCAGGCATCTGTATTTTTGGATGCATCAGCTGAAACCGTCACTTAAGAGATTTCTTTAAATACTAAGCTAAAGAAAAATCAGCCACAAATAGCACCTGTAGCATCCTGACAGGTGTGTTTAAGCAGCCTGAGACAACCCATAATGACTTTCACAGATGGATTAATAACTCATTTTGGCACTGCTTTGAGGCCCTGACTGCCCCTCTATTTACATATATCCTGTGCACAAAATCATGAGTAAGAGGCGTCCTCCTCTCCACAGGCTTCTAAACAGAAGACTATGGCAAGGTACAACCAAACTGATAAACAAGCAAACACGATGTGGTAAGAGACATACGAAAACAAAGTCGTATGTCACTTACCAATAAAAATGTTAGAGAAGACTCAGACTAACAGTTCTTAGGCCAAATCTCCTGCAAGGTCGGAGAGTCTTCAGGAGTTCAGCCAAACCTGCCTACACGAGGCATGCAACATCACAGAAAAGCCTACCCATCATCTACTGCTGCAATGCAACTTGCTGCCTAGAATTACAGATCTTCTTGCTGCCTAGAATTACAGATCTTCTCATACTCATAATTCCTAGTTTATAGGACTAGCAGAGGCTTGCTGCAAGTTTGCAAAGCATCTCCACATCCACTGAGGAAAGGTAATGTGCAAGCATGCTTCACCATCAGTAAACATAATCTGTATGTATTATTTTGCAATAAGGGAGGCCAAAAGAGCACAAATAAAGGTAGGGTATTTTATAACAAAAACGCTGTATGAAGATTATTTTATGTGATAAATCAATCACCCCCTCCAGTAACTTAGGCTAGCTAATAGCAAGAAAAATCTACTGCATCAATTTAATCTCTCAAAGGATGCGAGCAAACGATAATAAATAACTTTTTGCTCAATTCAAATATGGGTAAGATGAATCTCAAATCTTAGAAAAACCAAGGGTCTGTAAATGGTCCCAAGCCAATAGCAGTTCTTGTGAAGGCATCCATTTAGTTGTTCTCTTTGATGGAACACAACCGTTAACAACAATAAAGCCAAAAGAGAACAACTTGCAAACTAAGAACTAATGTATATATCAGAGTCAGTGACTGACGGACGTGAAAGGTAACCACTAAAACAAAAAAAAAAAAAAAAAGGTAGTTTTAACTCTTGCCCATTTTACTACTTCATGGTTGAGCTGCGTGCAAACATGTCACAAGCCAGAAGTCAGTTTCTTGCTTTAGATCAAGATATAATAAAAATAGCTCAGGAATGATCAATTCTTGATATGTCATGAATCACAGTTTTCCTTTAGCAGTTATGGAAGAGGATGCTCTGTATCTTAAAAGGATAGAAACAGATCCTAACAGGACATCTACCACAATGAAATAAAATTAATCGAAACATCTACTTACATGGGCTTTTCCGAAGCATCTAATATCGATGCAGGGTTGCATAAAGGATAAGCCTTGCACATGCAGAGATAAGGGAGAGACCTGAGCTCAGGCAGAACAGCCTAGCTCTCTGCCGAGACAGTGCAGTTGCATCACACCTGACTGCACGAACTGGCTGTCAGAAGAGCTGTCAAATATAATGATAAATTTAAGCCTGATACAAGCAGGAAAGTTCTCCACAGCACAAAATCTCTATACTATTGGTGTTTACACCACAGAGGAATCAGTAACTTTTATTCTCCAAGTCCATTCACATTCTGTAATATTTTCTTTTCTTACAGATGACTGCAGTACAGTTACATATTTGATGTCTCCAAGTATATACTATACTGAAATAACTACAAATATTTGATACCTCCAAAAGTCCAAGGCCAAACTGGTGTCAAAAATCCTTAAGCCAGTGACGACACCAGACTGCTGAAATTTAAAATGAATAAAGAGATTACACCATGTAATCAATATGATAATTAGTGTATATTTAATTTGTCAGAGGAAGACAAAAGACTGAACGAGACTTAATATGCATGTTGCTGCTGGAAGGGAACCTGGGTTCTGTGCACATGTGAGGCTGCTTCCCTTTCTCACAACACTATTTCATGTCAGCATACAGCCAGGAAGCATAGAGAGGGCATCCTCCTCGTTATCACGTCTGAAAGAAAACCCAAGGCACTAATACCTCTGGGAATTCATGTCAGCAACACAGGCGTAAAATAAGCAACGGGATCACCAGCCAACCAAAGCACAGAACAAGAACGGCAGCAAAGGCAATATCTCACAGGATACTAAGGATGCAAGAGTAAAAAGCTTTATTTTTACCTACTATGAAGTGCTGAATGGAGATGAATACTCACTGCATTTCAAGGTCTTTGTTGAAATCTAGAATTACCAAATTTAAGAGCCCCAACAGATCATCTGTCCCCACGCCTCAAGAAACTTCTGATACTTCTGAAAAAGTAAAGCCTAATATACCTCAAATCTGACCCAGCTGTATCCAGTGACATCACAAAAGCACACATCAGTTTTCCTTCTCCACAAGGGGTCCTTCTCCCTTCCCACAGAAATGCTATTTGGATTTTGAGAGTGCTGCTGTTCAGTGGGGTTCACATTTATTTGGTGGGCATGTCTGTATATTGCTGCGGATGCCCTGAACCTCGCAGACCATTTGGGGATTAAGGTGAGGTTTCACATCCCTATTGCTTCTCTTGCACCAGTTCTGGTACCCTTTTAATTGCACAGGGAGCGCATGCAGAGCATGAATTCAGCAGAATATGGCTCCAAGCTCTACTCTGAGGGAGCAGCATGGATCCACAGTTTCCTTTGCATTTAACTCCCAGTGTTAGATCAAAAAAGTGCCAGAGCTAGCAAAGACAAGGAGGCAGGACCATATGACCCAACATGGATGAAGAAAGGGAATAAAGATAGTCCCTTTCAGCAGTAACTCACTGGCTTAGCTATAACATGAATTTTTATCCTACTCAAAGCCATTTGGCTAAAGGGATGCTCTTTAATCTGCAAGAGCTCCTTTCTCATAAAAGCTTCTGTACCAATACACGCATCTTCTGTTGGCTTCAATTACAATTGGATTCAACAGAAACTCTTAAATTCTGCAGTGCTTGTAACTGAACGGCTTACAGAACTATATGCAGCTCTTAAAAACAGAGCTGCAGCATTCACTGATTTCACTTAATGCTCCAAGGTCTATTAGTTAAGACTATAAACAAATATAGAACAGAAAAAGCAGTACTGTTTCTCTGAAAGCAGCAGAACTCCACCTCCTCACTCATCACCACACAAGTCATTTCTCTGTACCTTGACCTGGCTTATGAGCAGGTAGATCTTCTAACGTGCTCAGCGCTGACCTCTCATTTAAGTCAGGAGCTGGGAATTAAAATATAAGATTTTCATACTCATTTTCTAACCTTAAGTTTAGACATTCCCTATTGTTCTGTGAACCACAGTTCCTTTACAGAGAGGAACTTAGAGAGCTCTTAACCTAAGAAATGGTTATTTTGGATAACTGCAGAAGAAATGAAAGAATAAATAATAAATTTGTTTATTGCAAGGATGGAAGGAAACAGAGCCAATAGTCATAATCAGTCAGACAAGCTAGACATCATGTATAAGTCTTTTTTTTTTTAACTTTCACTTTTATTCATTGTCAAAAATAATTTGATTCATTTACAGCTGAAATTGCTTCAAATGCAATTAAGCATATTTCAAGCAACATTTCTATTCGTGAACTAGTGCTAGACAATAGTTACTTGGTGGTGTTTTATCTAAATTCAACTTTTACATATTAAGCCTCAGGGAGAACTGCTTTCAATATGATTACTTATTGGAGAAAAATAAATTCAACATCATATTAGCATAGATCTAAGGTGAGAGAATTGCTTTGCTTAATTCCACCATCTACTATTTTGCATGCATCTAAAAACATTGGCAACAGTCAACTAATATAATAGCTGCTAGATTTACTGAGTTGGCTTCTTAGAAAGCAGGACATAGAACAAAAGGAGCGCAACTGCAGATCCATTAAAAAAAAAAAAAGAAGAAGACAGTCTGAGTACAGAGCAGTTTCTTTCTTATCATAGAAGTTCGGTAAATTGCTGTGGAAACAACTATTTCTCTTTTGGTATGAACACCAGGAAAACAGACTTGCAACATTATCAAATAAATCCTGTTAAATACATTAAGTACATGTAAGTACATCCCTCAGATCCCGTCTGGGAAGCAACAGCAAGAATACATCTCAACCACCCAATGCTTGACCCCAAAAGTTAATGGTCTGGACCCACTGCCAACGATGCCTGCTTTGTTGCCCATCACTTTCAGACAAACATCCATGCCCCGATCCTTCACGGAAAGCGATCTGATTTCCCCCCAAAAGCACTCAGAGCTATTCATATGGGCCAGACCACATCAGAGCAACATGAAGGTGAAACACTCGCCACGGCCCCACTATCATCTCTGCAAGCACACACAACATGGAGTCGAAGGCAACAACAGATGGGCACTCATCCTGCCCAGTCAAGACAGTTACTCAGAAAAAAAAAAAGTAGACCTCCCAAAACTGAGGGCCCTGCTAAATCCAGCAAACCAGAATCATCATCACCATACTAGAGAATCTGCAAATACAAATCTCTACCCTACCTCTCTTCCCAAATGCTCAGCATCCTCAAAGTACAGCTCCACTGTTTAGAGGGCGGATGGGAAGCTCTACCAGCCCAGTTACCTACAAAATCCCCAGTTTGCCCATGCGTCATATGGTGCAGACAGTTTTTGGTTCCCCTCAGCTCTGTGCTGATGCAAGGGCACAGATCTGATCTCGCTAGGGAAATCACTAAATTTCCATCCTGCGTTTTCAATTTTTAATTATCAGGAGGAAAAAAAAAAAGAAACTCTACTTTGTAAAAAATTGCAAACACTTACTCCTGTTACTAAGCCAAAAACACCACCAGATGGAAAGTCATTTAAAATTCTTATATAGTTAGCTCTTTCTGAAAGGAGGTTATTACTACCAGCCAGATAGCCTTAGGAAAATCAACAGAATATGAAAGTGATTTACATAATATGAAATGATTGGAAACATGAAAACCGATGAAGTCACAGTGACTGCTTTAAAAAAAGGCTTAAAATTTACTTGGAAAACAATGAAAGAGTGACAAAAATTCGATGCTGCCACAGGGAGACAGAGTTTTCTACTGCAAGAGGCTATCTTCCAGTTCTTCTGGAGCAGAACGGTAGGCAGGTCCCACCAGGTAGGAACACGGATCGCGCATGTTGTTCAACTCTTGAGGGCAGAGGGGAAAAACCGGGGTAGCTCTACGCTATGACTCCCTCGCATCTGTTAAAAACAATGTTAGGTCACAAACCAACTTGGCTTAAGACAGAATAGCCTGAATAGTGCCATGCCTTGTGGCAGAGGTCAAAGCAACCCAAAAATCCAGCTCTTCTCCATTCCCATTCTCCCCAGGGCTATACACTGAGTCATGTCAGAAAGCTGGAGCAGGGAAGAGGTCAGGATGTGCACAGAAAAGCAGAACACTTCCAGACTTCCCATTTCCCAAGTTCCTAGCTGCAACGCACATCCCTGGTCACATCGTGCTGGAATTACACAAACAATAGTTCAGCAGGTGACTCATTCATAATCAGTAGAGACTTCAGAGGATTTTGCAGCCCTTATTAAAAAAAAAAAAATGCAAAACAGCCTTTTTTGGTCTCATTTACCACTGCTGATCTCAGTAACAAATTAACGTTAAAATCTAATATTGAGAACACTTTGCCAGTAAGGTAAATGTGGCATTTTCAGAGTACATACAGTAGTCCTTTAACTACTTAATTACTGCAGAAATCCAAACAACAGCACATCTCTCAGAGAGCAAGAGCTGTAAGAGTCAGGTGCTATATTTACACTGTTTGCCAAGCATTCCTTATTTAGATTTCTATAGTTAACTGGCCAGTCACAGGATTATGGTTCATATTTTCAATGTTTTCATGGCCATGGTCTGAAACAACAACTGCAACTCTCTTTTAAATAGGAAGAAGCAATAAGCTAGCATATTACTCACTCAAATAGAGTTGAGTCTTTTCTGTTTACCTGAATATGGAATTCTTCTCATGCACAGTGACAACATAGCCATTCAAGTTACCCTGTTCAATCCGACTTGCCTAGTATCAGAACGGGATTCAGGTACGCGTTATACAGCAAGCAAGCCTTGTGAAAACTGCGCTTTTCCCATTACGTTGTCTGGCATATCTCTTAAAACACAACTTAAACAGAGGAAACAGACATAACTTTTTTCTCCCTCTAGCCTATTAGGACATCGAGGACTGAGTATATTGCAGAGAATTAGTACCCGCAGCAGCAGCAAGGCACTATTATCCTAAGAGGTAGCATTGTTAAACACTAACAATTCATTTGAAGAGTGACAGTGTATATAGTCAGACTACAGTTCTAAAACAACCTTTCATAAGGCCGGTTCATGTACAAATGCAGTTTACTGTAAACACTGCAAAGTCAGCACAAGCAACTCAAGTTATCAGATCTATACTGCCTGTTTAGAATACAGGTTTTTTCAACAGGTCCTCCTACCAAAGTGCCTCTGGACTAATTTGGAGATAATAAAACATCAGGACAACATAATCGCTCTGTTTTGTAAATAAATAACTAGACCTCAAAAAAAGCATTTTTTTTTTTTTAAGGTGAACTGTTAAGCAAAAAAATGCCACCTCTTTTGTGATGTGCAAAGCATGTCCACTTTAACACTAGAAATATATGTAAACTCAGGTCCTCATTTCCCAGCAAATGCAGTTACCAGTGCGAGCCAGCAAAAGGAAAAAGGAGAATAAATTAAAACTGCAGGATCATGTGATATCACTATTCCTGGTATTCCAACGCTGCAAAGCCAAGAGAGGAGAGAGGAAAGTAGAAATACTTGCATGCTAAAAACACAAACATAAACGTTATATTTTCAAAACTATGCATACTGAGTCAGATTCAGAAACTGTAAAAGAAATAAAGAACAAAAGTTAACTTTCTTCCAGTTTTACAGCACTGCTACAAAGGATGAAAGGAGTTTTAATGGATCCAAACTGCCATATTAATGTTCTTGAATAAACAGTGGTAATGCTGAATGGAACTTCTACAACACTTGCTTTCCCCATAATCTTCATATATATACAAATTCATTTACTAGAAATACTTTTCATTGATAACAGATACCTGGGGCTGTTATCCTTTTTAATCTTTAGCCCTAGACAGAGACTAACTACCCAAACTGCCAGAGAAAGTAATCCATAGTCAACTACCACTGATTTTTACAGAACATAAAACACTCTCACACTCCACTTACGCCCCTCTCCTCCCAGCGTTTCAGCTTTTGGAGACGGTACTGAGCACATACCCTCAAGCAGCTCAGGAGCAAGTTTGCTGCACACACTTCTCAACAGGACGATTTTTACTGAGCACACTGAGTTAAGCTTGTGGGAATTCCAGTTCCTCCTTAGCTAAAGACTATTTTTATCAAGGAGAGAGGAAATCCTCCCCCTCTCTGTTGCAAGTTTTTAATACATCCACAATTCCCAAGTGAAACTGAGCAGGACTGTGAGAACTACTCAACTCCAGCAAGAATACTTGGAGGTTTACCTAATACTGAGACATCCCAAAAATAACTAGAGGAAAGGAAACTTTACACAGCACAGCAAGAAGCCCTCTTTGCCACATTCCACCTCTTGTTGCCCAGAAGCAAAATGCAGCAGCAAGCAGCCAAGGCATTTGCGCTATGCCTACCTAGGGGCCACGCGGAGCACTCCTTCGTCTCAAAACTCATCCTCTTTTGCTGTGTCAGCCAAACCTATTTACTATGGGACACAAGCATGCCACCACAAAGGCTCGCTCAACACAACATCAGCTGGATGCAGCGAACCTTATACGGGGACAAGCAGTATTTTACCAGCAATCCTGTAGCAAGTGAGCTTTAGGCGCTCACTGCTGCCCAGAGATTGCAGCAAATGTGGTGGGGACACTTGAGACCCAACCTCCAAAAACACCCTGGACCACAAAGAGCCAGGAGCTCTTAACAACTCAGTAAATTCACACAGCCAAACAAAACAGTTGTGAACAGAAACTCGGGAAGGTACAGTTTACTCATAGGGCCCCATGAATGGGTCCATTTTGCCCATTTTCTCTGGGGGCCTGCAAGCACCAGCCATTCACTCCCCGTCCCCAGCTCCCCTCTCAAAGTGGCAGCGTCTGAGCAGAGACAAAGGCACCCTGTTTTAACTCACCACTTCATGTCAAGGGCATGAAATGGCAATACTAGGCAACAGTCCAAAAATAAGGAAAACAGAAATTTTGCGGAACAGAAAACACCCGCAAAGCACAGAGTTTCAGTAGTATGTGGAGGCCAATGAATGAGCCCCCTCTGTTTCACTGAACCTGCTTTCTTCAAACTAATAAAGCATAACATTATGCAGTACAATAAATTTAAAATAAATAAGAGCGTGACCTGATTTTGTTAGATAAAGCAAAACTGGAACACATTTTCTACCTGTGGCTTATATTCTTCCCTTGAAGTCATAAATCCAATTAAATTCAGCATCATGGAAGGAAAACAAAGCACTTCAACTCCCTCCTTCCTCCCCTGGCCCCCCGCTGCTGCCAGTGCAACGCGACTAACTCGTTTAAACAGGGAGGAATGACAAATGGCCATCTTGAGACGCACGCCAGCCACGGGCGCAGGAACCCCCTCCCTGTGCCTTGCAAAGGCAACTGCAGCACGTTCATCTCCGCCCTTCCAAAGTGGGGCTCGCGCAACACTCGTCACAACAAACCTTCTCTTAAGGATTTCTGTTCTTCAGCACAGCGAGATTTGTTGAAGTGTTCCCTTTTGAAAAGCACGCTACAAAACACTCTCAAGTATTTGCTCCCTCTGGCCCTTGGACACGTTAAATCACGTCTGAAGGAATCCCAACAATCAGCAATTTAGGTGGCACTCTCTACTACGTTTTCCCCTCACAAAAAAAGTTATTCAGAGGTTATTTTGAGTGACTTCCAGTCTCTCATTGACCTTGGCTAGAACATCCTTGAAACATGGCTTTTTATACCTGGTGAATAGCCCCAGGCTGTCCTTGCTGGAGCTCGTGAAAGTCAGGAGTAGCTGGAAGGTAGAGAACCGAAAGAGACATCCAGAAGCTTTTTTTTTTTTTTTTTTTTTGGTGGGGGGGGAGGGGGGGGACAGACGTACAGGGAGGGAGATACACAAATGCCCAACAATAATTTGATCCAAAACACACACAGGCCAGCAGCCACCCCATAGCTCAAAAAGCAGTTCCTTCTAGACAGCTTATACACTCCTGTCTCAGCGTTAACAGTCTCAGGGACAACACTGAAGAGTTTCCAGAGCTACTGCATGGGGGGATGTAAGGCCACACCAGCACCTTACATCTTTGTTTCTTTTCCATTATAAACACTATGGTTCTGCTTTGTGAAAGCCCATGCATATTTACATTACAGCAATGCCAGGAATCCTCCAGAGCATTAGTACCCTCCCTACCAACGGATTAGGCAAACAACCATCCCCTGGGTACATCTATCCAAAACAGCACAGCTCAGCTGCTGCATGCAGTCCAGAGTGTGCCCCTTAAAGCTGTCCAGAGTGGCAACGTGGACTGAACTCACCTCTGGTTGCACAGTGAGGTCAGGCGCTGTGGTCACCCTCCTCCCAGCTGAAGCACTCCTCCATTGGCCTCACGGATGTTCCAAAACACGTGGCGACATCTGCAACATTTTCCTCACTTGCCTAGTTCTAAGACATCTTCTCCAACCTCTCTGATCTCTCAAGGTCCGAGAAAGTTAACATCATCTTGCTCCTTCTACATATAGTTTCCTTAGCCTAGACGTGAAACGGCAGCTGGGTCTCCCAGAATCTCAGCAGTAGCGAGGTTATCGTTAATGCTAACACAACAGCCAGGCAGGTTCTCCCTGCTCTCAGCCCTTGCTCCAATCTTCTGGATCACAGTTTCTTTCACTAACTGGTAGACATGAACATCAGTAAACTGTCCTGAGCAACCCTCTATCATACGCATAAATAGACAAGAACACCCCCTTTCAGCTCATGCCCTCACAAGCCAACCTCCTGTTGCATGAAATACTGCTCAGCGGGCTACCCCTGTGCAAGGGCACATGCTTCTGAACACAAGTGATAGTAAGAGAAGGTGGGAAAAAGGGGGGGGGGGGGGGGGAGCACCACAAACCTATGATACTTCCTTTCCACATATTATAGCAAAAACAAAGAGCTCTCCATAAGAGGAAATACTGTATACACATAAGGAAAGAGAGGCCAGCTGTCACCCTTGGCCATCTCCACAGGTTCTGCCATTCTGGTATTTAGCGCTTTAAGCCATGGGTGCTGCTACTGAAATAAATGCTGCAGAGTAAAGAGCAAGAATCCAGGACTTTTAATGATTTATGTTCTATAAAAACTATGAAGATGTTTAAAAAAAGTCTCTTTCCATTCTTCAATTCACAGCATATTTTAACTAGCTTTTTAATCCAGTTAACATTCCTGCTCTTTACCCAAGTAATTCAAACAAGCAGCAAGCTGGACTTCATATCCGAACTGCTCGGTACTCCTTTGGGAGTATGGGGTTAATGCAACCTGGCAAACCAACTGCTCAGAGAACATAGGAACTACAGAGACACCGAAAATCCCTGTGCCGCTCTAACGGCTCCACACCATACGAGTCCCCAAAATTCCTTGGAAAAATGCCTCTAGTTGCTTGCAACTGTAATGAAAGGGGAGTATCCATGCACAATTCAACTGAATAGCTAACAAATGACAGACTTCTGTAAGTGGGAAAAAAAGGAAAGCCAGATGTTTTAATTAACCATGGAAAAGCCAGGCTATGACTGCAAAAATGCATGAACACAGCTATTCATAAGGAATACCATAAGAATGTTTTGCTTCCTTGTTCTCCACTAATGGTTTGGATTTTGAGGTTGTACACCACCACCCACAAGGCCTTCTGATGAAAATGGAACCAACTACCAGCAATGGTCCCTTTGTGCTTGTGTCAGCTTTAAAACAAACAAACAGTTGTAGGCAGCATGAACATACTAGAATCATATATTGGCATTACAGAACTTCAGTTTCTTCCACAATTTTGAGGCATCTTTAAAGCATTACTATTCTGCCTCTGTGAACTATTCCAGTGCTGCTTGGATGCTGACAGCAAATTGGCTGGAGAGAGAATATATAAGCATTGCTATGGAAAGGACAGTTTTGAATTGCAGCAGCAAGTCCAGAATCACTCAGTCTGATCCTTTGTGCGGCACCTGAGACTGAATTCAACGCAAGATTTTCATAAATAGGCTCCCAGATTCTTCAAAGGCACACATCGGAAGAAGGAGGAGTCATCCTTCCTTCTCAGCACTAAAGTGAATAGTCAGACACTGTATTTTGTATTATCAGATAAGAAATCATTTTTATAAAGTTATTCCAAGTCTGACAGCTAATCAAGGAAATGCACCTCAAGCAACTGAACACATTTAATTTCTCTAGAATCATGAAACGCACCTAAATACAAGAGTCCAATTATGCAGCAACCCATACTGCTAACCCTGTATGTCATCTGACTAACACTTGAAGCTTGCCTCCAAAGGCATCGCTGCCATAAGCGCCAGCTGATGCTGGTTTATGCTGCTTGTTGAACAATGCCTTCATAACACATCGCAGTAGTGTTTTTTCTTTACATTACAGATCACGGAGCATAGACATATATGTCAAAGATGGACTTTTACCTTTTCAAAGTGTAATTTCCACTAGCCACAGCTTTTAAACAGCTGCACACCGACCAAAGAGAAGGCCTGGGAACACAGCAGGGGTGCGTTTGCTGAATATTTTGTTCTCAGGGTTACCACAAAAAATTTAAAAGGCCTCCAAAAAACCCCCGCTTAGATCTAGCCAGAAGTGCATACCACAGGCACAGTCGTTCCACTAACAAAGCAGCCTTTAGGGCGGTTTTGTTTATGCACTGATTGAGCTGTTAAAAGCATGCAAAAGGTACCCCACCTATAAGAAAGCACATTCCTAAAAGTGCCCAAAAACAAAGAAGTCCTCTCTTTCACTGAACATCCCTAAAACTGTAACAGAGAACAGATTGCTTCCTAACATCTTTCATATAATCCTGTTTGTGTTTCTGCAATTCAAACAGACATCTATGAATGGCCTGTTCACAGGCTTTAACTTCCTCCTCATCCTAATCCTTTAAATTTGATGAAGATCAGCATTTTCTCCACAGAAACCCAGAGCCAATTTATAACAATAAGGCTTAAAGACCTTCAGTCATAGTGCTATAAAATGGACATTATAGGAGAGTCTAAGTGTAGTTGTTTACTTACACTGTAAGTTCCGTAACTTTTCAATGAAAGTAAAGCAAAGATGAAAAGGACAGAGAGCCTGGACTGGTGAACGTTCTCACAAGTGATACAATCTTTTAGCTACGAAGCCTTTTCTTTAAAACATAGTCTTCTAAAAGGTAAAAATGGGAGTAATACTAATTATAATTAACTAAGGCACGTTAGAAATACCAGCGATGCTGATTCTAAAGCACAGATCCCTGAGATCTGTACCAGCCCAAACTGGTAACACTGCATGTTGCTGCCCAAGCATGAGCACATCGCTTCTGGCTCTGAGCAAGACCACAGGAAACAGCTCAGGTCTCTTGTGCATCCACAGCACATCCACGTGCAATGCAGATAATCCTCCCGTGCTACTCAGGAGACGGTCAGCTATTAAGCACAAGAAAAATTCCAGCAACACTTCATTGAACAAGACAAAGCATAGCCAAGCAGCATGTGTAATCCTGACCTGGAAAAAAAAATACACGCACACACACAAAAACAAAAATCAAAAACGAATAAACAACCCCCATCCAACACTATATTCCTCATTCTTATTTCAGCCTACCAGTTTCATATAATGAAACATTTTCTTTAGTACGGCAAAGGAAGATCATGTAACTTCTGTTGGGTTGACACTAGCACATAGTTAGAAGTCCATACACTGTTATGTTATGACTAATGGCTGTTAAAATTAGGACATTGCAAAAAGCCATGAAGGATTATTACGGAATTTTTTTTGTTTAGTCCCCTAAAGACTTACATTGGATTGTCAAGCATGATAACAAAACAGGCCCCCTGGCTTCCATACAGGAACCTTAAAACCCAGTATGAAGCAGTCCCAAATTGATTATGGAGCAAGCAGACATGACACAGGGAACACAAGGGAACAAACCAGCATGAATGGAAGTAACTTGCCCAGCATCACCGAGCCAAGGACAAAACCCTGCGCTGAAGCCTGATTCTGCTGAAGTCAACTGGAATTTTGTCCTAGACTTAGACCGGATTTCAGCAACTCAAGTGTCCTAATCTGGCTATTTACTACATCACCCTGCTTTTCAATTCCTACATTTAAAGTGATACTCAACAGAGCACTACATTTAAAAGGGAAGAACTATACACTGAAAACATGATCACCGGAGGAGGTACTAGATCAGGTTCAGAGCAGGCATGAGCACATGCAGGACTGGAGTAATTGTTCGTGCTTCCCGTGGAAGCTGAATTCAAAGCATTGTTTGCAAATGTTATGTAACGCTGATAAGCTCATTTAGGGGTTACAGCTATGCTTGCTTCTATCAGATTAAAGAAAAATAGTCAGGAAAACGGTTTGCTCACGTTACTGCATTTTTATCTCGCCATAAAACACTGCTGTCAAAATTCAGCTTGCTTCCCAGTTTTATTCTCAATTAATAAAAGCCTACTTGAGAAATTATACTCATTTACATAGCCAGTATTAATAACCTCTTTGTTTTTTTTAATCCTTTCCTTATTCCTTCACCACTCTTAAAGCTTGGGTTTAATTTCTTCCCTTCCTGCACGTTCACTGCACAAAGGCTACTGTTTTCCAGAAATGTGTCCTGCCCATAAGATTGTTGCTGTGTGTTTGGGGAGACTTTGGAAGCAGAGCTACTTTCTGTTCGGGAATAACTGCACAGACTGGATTTCAGATTTGAAAACTAGGATTATAGACATTTCAGAACAGGGGTTTGTCTGCAGGATTCCTTTTCACTTTGTCCTTTAGCATATTCTATCACAGTACAAAACTGAAGCGATCCTCTTTTCACAAACAGCTTTATCTACACTGCCACCCAGACTAAATGCCAAATGCAATGTGGCAAGTTTTCCAGGCAAAACAAAGGAAAGAAAAACCTATGTCATCCTAAACGAACACCATTTGGGCATCTCTGCAGCCAAGTGTTATTGGGAGGATGACAAAAACAAGCCACAATGAATAAGAGGAAAGGCATCCCAGTTTTCAATGCTTCTGAAGTAATTAACATTAAATCTTCTCTTCTTTGGCCAGTAAAAGTTAAGAAGGAAGTAGCTACAATCTCGGACACAGGAGAAATAACAGATACAACGCAGGCACACTACATACAAAAACAGATTAAGACACATTTGACACACATGTATAAAATCAACTAACATTAAAATCACCATTTGATTTCAGCAATGTGTTGACATGAGAAGCAAGAAGGCAGTATTCATAGGCTGCCTGATAAATTCCCCTAAAATAACATATATGCCACTACTTGGACTAATCTGGCAATTGTTCCTCAGGCAAATAATTCTCACTGAGAGGTTGATTCCTCTGGTTGCTTGTTTTTCCTACAAAGACATTTTTTCTCTATATGTATGTGCTGAGATAATAATGGGTAACATGTGGAAGTATTTGCACGTGCAAAATTATATTTTATATAAAGACAATGACAGAAACCTGAAGCTTTGACGATTGTCATTTGAGAAAAGGTGGCTATGCTCAAGTGTTTTTTTTTTAAACTGTCACTATTCTTTACCTTCACATGCTGGCTAAAATTAAAAATGGAAGCGACAATTAGCATAAGGAAGGGTGTTTTTTAATACCATCAATTTTAAGCCAGAACAGAAGCAGGAAGTACAGGAAGTTTCACAGGAAAACTACTCAGCTTAATTTTATTGATGGAGACTATTCCAAAATTTCTTTTAACGTTTGAATACAGAGCAGATATGAACCTCTAAAAATTAAGGTTCATACGCAACAAACACAGAGCTACATGTGATTCAGTGCTTATTATATCAAACTGAACTTGAACCATTAAGACATCAAGTTCACCACATATGGTTTCCAGAATTAAGTTTTACTTAAATAAAACCACAAACATTAGAATGCATAGACACTATCACAATAAACTGAGTTTTAAAAAAAGTCACGTATTAAAAATTAACAATGAACTATCCATCAGTACTCACGAGGAGTTTAACTAGTATTCACAGAAACGCTTGGAAAGCTATTTTTCAAAGCATATGCTTTTCAGTCACACACCTGGAGATACTGGAGCCATAACAACCAATTCCGGACCAGGGCGGTGGGGGGTGGAAATCAGCAACACCCTGCGAAACTGAACTTAGCCCTCCTCTCGTGCCGTTCTCAGCACCCAACAGCGTTTGCCAGCTGCCCAGCTGTGCACCAAGATCTTACTGCACAGCACATCTGCTCCAGAAGTTTTACCTGTTATAACTTTCACATAATGAAATTATTGTAAAATTGCATCGTTAATACTTAGTATTAAAAAGCTATTGCTTGGAATTAGAAGTTACAGGTTATGCAGATATAAAAGGTGGGTTAAAAATTAAAGGAAAGTTCTCATGTTTGAGTCATTAAAGTCAGTGTATTTCTCAGCATAAAGCTAAAAAGGAGGGAAAAAGCAACAAAAAAGGCATAAAGATGATGCTGGAACACATCCAGATTTTCAATGTGTCTGAAGTAATTGACATTTACTGGGCAAAGAGGAGAAGATTTAAGGTAATCTCTGCTGAAACAAAAGTTTCACATTTTTCTTATTTCTTAATTAATGCTATTATTTAAGGCAAGACTCTGCCTTCCTTACTCAGCTAAAGTACTGCTCAATCTATGAGCTATCACAGCATGGATAAGATTATCAATGCATATATATTTTATAAAACAAATTCAACACAAAATCAAACTCATAGTGGACTGCTCTGCGAATGCCAGCAGCGATGGCAGCGCAAGCCTGAACCATGACACACGCCAGTTTTTGAGAGCGGCTTTGACATTCAGGATTTGGTGAAACACTTTGCACTGCCTACCCAACCAACGGAAGAGGGAAAGAAGAACCGCCCCGGTGCTCCTTTGCAGGCACCGTGGGCGCACAGAGCTGAAAGGTGCTGGGTGCCCACCACCTCCTGCCTGGCCCCGACCTGGGTGCTGGGCCGGCATACCTGCCGGATACCCAGCCATGCCAGCATGGGTAAGAAGCCAGCTTTCACCTTTGGTTCAACACTGGCATTACACTTTGGGGTACAGTTCTTCCCTCTGAAAGGTGTTGCTTCCAACACAACACTAACTTCTTTCCCCTGTGCCCCTACTTAGATTCTAGTTTCTTTAAAATAATGACATATCGCTTAAGGTTTCTCACAGGCAATACACAATATCTGCTAATGTCAGCAATAACGTCACTAGTCACTAGGCACTACATCCACAGCCAAACCCACTCCTCAGACCACTGCCCTTGGGTCAGGGCTCCCTCTTGGAGGCAGGGAGGCCCCTCCAGAAGGCCCCAGTCAAGAGGCCACCAAACAGTCAGTCCATTTGCAACACAAAGTCCCGTCACAGAACAAACGCTGGTTAGCAGACAAACAGCAAGGGCGAGAATAAGGGCTCAGTTTTCATAACAACAGCCTACCCCCCACATCCTTGTGTTTTAAAGTGTTTCATAGTCTGATGAACCCAAAGGAAGGCAGCAGGAGGGAGAGATGAAAGGCAGTTAACATGAGCAGATGACACTTTTTGATGTAAAGCAGTATCAGATAGCACTGGAGGAATTTCTGAAGAGAATTAAGTGGTATAGATGGATGGACAAGGAATATAATACCAATGGCTTTCAGTATTAAAAAATGCAAAACAGTATACTTTGAAAATAAATTCTTATACTAGTTATAAAATCACACAGGATTTTTTAATTAACTCTGGAAGTGGCTTGGAATGGTTCATCAAAACTCTGCTCAAGATACAGCCGTGGTTAAAAACAAAGAACAAAAACAAACCGCCTCCATCACCACCACAGAACCACACACACAATTAAAAAAAAGAAAAAAAACAACAGTAGTCTATTAAGTGTCTTCTAAAAGACAATGCTGCAGTCTTCTCTAGAGGACCATGTTGTGCTAGTCACCCCACAAGATGTTGCTAAACTGGCCAGAGTTTTGGAAAGAGGTAGCAGGTCTGACACTGGAAATGGAAATACTCTCAAAGAGAGACTGTTTTCTGAACAATCCCACTCTTTGCAAAAACACCAAGTATGACAAAACAGCAAATGGTTGAGAAAAGGCAGTCTGGCCATTTTTCTTTGCATATACAGGACAGAAGAACAAGCAGATATACAAAATAAAACACTAGGAAATTCAAAACAGACAAGATATATATGTGTGTGTATTATAATACTTCTATATATATAAAATGTAATATTATATATATATATATAAAACTTGTAAGCCTTTCAATTCAATGCCCCCAGTCTCTTTTGGAACAGCCACAGGCCTGTCTGCTCTCAGGATTTCATACAGGTGGCTGTGGACTTTTATCCAGCCTCACACAAAGAACAGGCATTTGCAGTGGAAGGAAACAAAAAAGTGAGACTTACAACCTGAGCACAGAGCCTACACTTCAGCCGCAACAAGGGGCTGCGCCCACATGCGGCAAGGTAATGGGAAACCAAGCGTGACGACAATAAGAAATGAGGTACCTGGCTTCTACCGCAAACCGTACAACGCAGCATTCAACATCTCACTGCAGACAGCATCCTACAAGGAAAAAAAAAAGAAAAAAGGGGGGAAAAAAGCACTGAACATGAGAATATTAGCACATGCCTGAAATCCCACCCACCGTGAGGACCCAAGACCCCTACAGAGCCCAGGCCAAACACGCCGCTGCACTGAGGTGCCTGCTTAGTCCCTTCCCGAAACAGCGCAGAATTTGCTCTTGCCATCTCGAGCCGTTTACGCAGCAGTTCTGCAGCGGCATCATTTGCACAGGAAGCAGAGGGAACTGGGATCACCTGCTCCCTTGCCTGAGGGTGTTCAAATTTTGTCCACCCAGGGAAAAGTCATAGCCACTAGGCCGGAACCTTCAGCAGAAGCTATGCGCTAATGCTTCTACAATTCAGACAAGTCATTTTATGGAGGCAAGGCTCCATCAGAGAAGCTTAACAGGCACAGGCAGTATTATAATAGGCAACATTTTGTTAGCGCTGCACTTGTATACTGACCCAATTTGAAGAGTAAGTTAAAAACAACAACAACAACAAAAACCTACACTGATACTTTTCCCCAATGAAAAGAAAATTAAAATCTTAAAAAAAAAAAAACCCCACATTTATTAACCTCAGCAGACTCACTGAAATCATAATTTGGTAGCCTGACTACTCACAAGATTATTCTACTGATACAACTGCACTGCAAAACAAATGAAAATATCTGCATAAAGGAGGGCTGCAAAGTACTAAAAATTAAGAGCTAATTAAGTTATATATTTGTGCACCATTGCCCTCTCTATTAAAGTTTAGAAAACTGAATGCAACATGCTATTATACATCATGTGTTATTATTCACATAAGTGCCTAAATTACCAAGCTTGGGAGATATTAGTTATGTGCTTATTAAAAAGCCATTTAATTCATCATATAATATACAGACTTCTGAGACTGACATAAGAAACATGAAAGCCGCTTCTGAATAGCAAGTTGCAATCAGAAGTTATTTCTGCTGCCATAAAGCCAATTCTTCCCTCCAGATCTGGTTTCCCACTCACTCTGAGCCACAGTGGACAAGCGTTTCTGAAGTCTGATTCTTGCACTTCACATTTACTTTCTTACTTTCTTTAAAAAAAAAAAAAAAAAAAACCTTCCTGAGTACAATCTTCAAGAGGAGTTCACAGCTCCCCAGAAAGCTGCATAAAATCACTGATAAACACCAACCAGAGCTAAAGGCTCTGAATAAACCAAGTTTCATTGCAATGTTTAGACCAGAAACTCTTGCAGGGGGGCAGAGGGGAAGACAAACACCTGCACTGGATGAACTAGCGACACAAGAGCAGTTACTTCAGGAGCAGAGGACATCCTCAGAGGCGCAGGGAAGAATCAGGTGCGGGGACGCAGTCAACTCCCCGCTGCCAGCGTGTGCTGTGCAAGCCTTTGGGGCAGCTTGCTCACGCGCTACGGAAGATGCTGCGCAGCTGTCAGTCATACGGCTCTCAACCAGCCCCTGCTGCGCTCTCACACCCGCGCATCACTTCTATTTCTTCTTTCCTTTCCTTTTCACCTTGTGCCTAACCAATGACGAGCTTCACCAGCCTGGAATTTCTTCAGCTTCGCTGCAGGTTGGCAGGCCGCAAGGGGAGCGACAGGCTGCGCCCGGGGTGGCACGGCAAGCCCTGAGCGGGGCCACCGGCGGCCAGGGGACGGGGCCGCGAGCCCCTGCCAGCAACCAAAACGTGCCTCACTTGGCCCAGCTGCTTGCGCCCCTGCCATCCCTTTGTATGCCAGCCACTTTTGTTAGCAGGGTGGGAACGGTTTTAAAACTCCTCAGACCTAAATTCAAGGCTGACTTATCAGCTCAGCTTCTCAGAAGCCATTTAATATCAGAAATAGGTTTCTGAACACTCCTGTCCTTCCCCCTCAAAGGGTTTTCCAGACCATCAGGAAGATGGATGAAAATTTCCCCTCAAAATCTGAAGTATTTTTTATATATTTATATATATGTTCAAAAGAGGCTAAAATATTTTAAAGAATTCTTAAATGTGTTCTGCGTGAAGGCAACTGTCTTTTATCACAGAAACCGCAGCTAAGTGTCCAATGTTCCATTCTTCATCTCATCGTTATGTCTTCAAGAGTAATTCACATTAACAATGTATCTTTTCTCTTAAAATTTGATAAGAATTTTTCAAATACTAACTTATACAATGCTTATTAAAAAAAATTATTATTATCTTCAAGTCAGAGACATGCCATGCTCCACAGCCAGCTCTTACAAAGATGAAACACACTGATTTTGTAATGGTAAGAGATAGCACTGGGTTCTTTATCATCTGTAGATAATATATGTATATATTTAGTTAAGTTATTTATAGATATATTTATATATGTAACTAAAGTGACAAATATAAGTAAATAAGTGCACATAGCGTATATTTAGTTACAGATGTATACTGTATATGTGTGCATGTATATATACACACATATAGATAAAAATAGAGAGGAAGAGCGCGCAAGAGAGCGAGCGCCTGAGTTGCCTATTATACTAAATTACTTTCCACAATGTCACTTCTTCCTGTGCTCTCCAGTTGCCAGGCAACTGTTTCTGCTGCCTTTGGATGGAAAGGTGGAAATGGATGACACGAATTGTATCACTTTTGTCGTGTCCATCACTACAGCTGTGAGTGGCACTGTTTCACTCTACTTAGAGATCCCAGTTATTCTTCATTTTACTTCTATACACATTCTTACTGCTTGCTCTCGGTGACGTAGACTTGAAGCTCTTGAAAAAGAACATGAACCTAAAACTACATATTACATTCAGGCTGAATGAGGGCTTTGAAGGTTTCCGAGTCAGCCTTCTTTTGGCATCGCCAGCTAACTTTTGGAGCAGCTAACAGCAGCACCGTTCTTGTATCTCTGCAGATGAGATGACTGCTTCTCCAGCTAGTCTCCAAACCTGCTCTTTACAACGTACCCCAGCTTCTCTAGTTACTGCCTTAAACCTTCAGTAGCAGAGAAGAAAAAAAAAAAAAAAAGCCTGGAAAGACATGGAACAGCAAAAGATAACAACAAATTTCCCTTCAAAATTGTTTCCTTTTGTTTGATTTGCCTTGTTTTATTCTAAGTTAATTTCAAATTAAGAGTGCAGTTTTTGAGCAAAAAAATCCTGAACTTTTACATAAGGAAAAGAAAGATCGGAACAGAACGTCTTGACGTTTCTAAAGAGCCGAGCAGGAAATTCACAAAAAGCAATCCTTTGCCACAAACGTTTTTTTGTTTTCATTTAAACGCACTGAAGCGTCAGAGCCTTCACAAAACTGGGCACGTTTCAGGCAATCAGGTAAGTTAAAAGACAAAAAAGAAAAAAGCTCTTTCTAGTCAAGAGAATCTAGAAACTTACATTTTCAAGAGAGTCTCCTCATTTCAACCTAGAAAGCCCCAGCTCAGCGCAGAGTACCAGGAGAGGGTTCTCCAGAACAGCGCAGCCTCCCCAGCTGCCAGCGAGCTGCAGGGCTTCGCTCTCCTCTCCGACTGAAGCAACCTCTGACGGCAGAGGAGAATGATTTTAATCCTTTAGCAGCTTAAACCAGAGTATAGACAACTTTTGCCTCTCCAACTCTTTCTGGTTTCCATGGTAGTGATAAGGCCAGATTGCTAAAACGTGGTGAATGCACCTAAAGCTGCTTTGGAAAAACAAGAACAAAGCAAAACACAAACAAACGAAAAAACGCCAGGAGCCTAACCTAATTGGACACTTTTCTGAATCCTACCAGGAACTTACTGCCTATTGTAACGTGGCTACTGTGAAAAGGTAAAGGAGGAAATGCTCCCAAACATTTGCGATCCAAGCCTGTGTCAGCACAGGCTGCCAGGTTGCTATTCTCATTGTTTATAATTTTTTAAATAATCTCTTAGATAGTCTTCCAAGGAAAAGCAGTGACACAAGTAAACAAAAGCAGTAACAGACAACATAGAATAAAATGTCATGGCCTGGCAGTGACTCAAGGTCATTTAAGTGTTTTTCTGTCTTAACTATCTACAGTAAAAGAGCTGATCTGCAAGTAAACAAACAACCAGCCAGCTAAATTCAGTCCCATCAGTTCCCGATGTCTAGCGGTCTCCATGGATGTGCATACTGACATGCTAGCTATCTTCTAGGTGACGCAGCATTAACTTGGAGCTGGCACTAATAATACCAGTGGTAACAACTGTGGCATTTACAGCTTTCTGCTGAAAGCCAAAAATTAAGGCAGTTGAATAGACAAAACCAGACAGCTCACCTTGCACGGCACCCGGCTGCACGGGACATGCCTGCAACCACAGGGGAATGGAAAGAGGGGCTCAGGCCTCCTTCACACCTTCAAAAGCTTGTAAAGCCATCAAAGGGGAGAAGTCTCCACAGGTGCTATGGAAACTGATGCCTTAGAAACACCTATATTTCAAATCCCATTATGACTCACTAAGAAAAGGAGGATGCTTAACTATTTCACTCTTAACCACACAACTTTATTCAAGCCACCTCCCTCCACTTTTCCCCCGGAACACATCAGCACATTTACCAAATATCTAATATATGCAGGAATCCTTACGTAAACTAGATATTAGAGCATGTCTTAAATTCCCCAGTGCTGCCAGTGTACACAGATCCTTTCATGAATAAACAGAATGGGGTTATGCAGGGCACTGAAGACAGCCACCTTCACAGCATAAACCAGTGAGATTTTATCCCTTTGTACTTCCACACTTGTACACTGATGCTTCGTGACAGGCAACACGGTTGCCTTAGTAACGTAAATCATCTTATTGGTTATTAAATACCACATTCAATATAATGTTTAAGCTGTTCTACAATAAAGCGCTTTTCTAAATATAACACCTTTCCCAAACAACACTAAAAGCACCACGCAAGTTGTAAGCAGCTTGACATGACCAACCAGTTTAAAAAGAAAACGAAATGCCTTTCAAATTGAGGGGATTTAACAGCAACTGCTAATTATTGCTTTACCAAAAAAAAAGGGGGGGGGGGGGGAGGAGAAAAGGAAAAAAAAATCACCACAACCCAACCCTCAGTAGCCACCCTAGCTTTTTTAAACTTGGAGGGAAAAACTTGTCCAGGAGGAAAGCCTTTATTCATCGTTCACTGTATTTCTGGTCGTACGGGGACATGAGCAGCGCTCCTAAAGGTTAACGATGGAGGAGGAGGAAGGTGTTCTGTCATTATCCCAGTCAAAAGGCACACCTGTTTTAGAAAAACTCTAAATACACTGCAAATTTCTAAGTTTTCTTTAGGAGAGAGCAAAATATTAACAAAGGAGGTGGAAGAGAGACATTTACGCTCCAAAACACCAAGAGAGCCTGAAAGGGGGCCAAATGGCACTGTCTGTATTTAGGCCTCATCTACTGTATGCCTCTACACCCATGTTCAATCACGCAAAAATCATTAGCGAACTTCCATAGCTGTGCTTCTGCTTGCCACACAAGACCATGCATTTCTGAACACTGTCCTGTATCAAACACGCTGCAGTCAGTAAACAATTGGCAGGCACACTTTGAGCCCAAGCACAGCTGCCATCCTTCGCAATACACTCCAGGCCATGCCAGGAAAAAAAAAATAGCAAGGTTAATAAATCTTTAGTTTCAGGTGATTTTGCTTAGTGTTTTGCAGTTTCTTTATAGCAAGAACAATATTCTTGTTATAAAGTCATGTTATTTTTCACAACTAAACAGTGAGCGTTTTCAAGCAAGGAGCATCTTCACCTCAGCATTTCAGCAGTCAAATTCAGTCTCCAGTTTCCCCTTGTCAAACAGGCAGTTTGACTTGCTTCTTGGATATATATCATTTTTAAAGAAGGACCAGCCGAACCATTAGAACTAGACGCGTACATCTGAAAAACACTATCCTGAAACTCTACAAAAGTCATACTGTCTGCCAGGAAAGAGTGCTAAAATCTCTCCAATTTGGCTAATCCTTAGACATCAGCCTAAAGCCAAACTGATCAAGAACCAGACCTCACAGTAAGCAAAACTGAAACTTCTCTAGCTTCTGGTCTTCAGGGCCCACGTGACCCAATATCAAGACAGTGCAGTATTAGGGGAGGAAAAATAAAAGGCATAAATTCTCTTTTAACAGAGAAGTATTTTAAATGCTTTTTAAGTATGATGGAAATAACATCTTTTATAGAATTGAGCATGTACACTGCCATATTTAATTCATGGTTATGAAATGAGTACCCAAAGCTGGTACTCCTCACAGTCAGTCCTATCTTATTCACCATGGATTCCAATGGGTTGCTTCAGAAGTAATATACTATGCAACAGGAAAAGGGTGGCAAACACCTTCCTTTAGAGGGCAAAAAGGTATTTCCTATTGTCTGAATAAAAGGTTCACCAATGATTCTATATATAAAAATCACATACTGCTGCCATGAAGATTTTCAATACAATAGTGTATTTAGGAAAACCATCACTCATGCTTGCTCTATTATCGCCCCTGTCTAGCCTACGGAGCCTCTTTCACTCGCTATGCAGGTCTGGAGGAGTAGGAACAGACACTGTTTGGACAGTTTTCCCTGTCTTCACTGGATGGATGTGAAACAGTGAGCTCCTAATTTACCCACCAGACTGGGCAAGGCTGGTAGCAGGAAACTACTGACTCAAAACGACTTCTGAAGACTCCTCCTAGGGCTGCTCACCCTTTCCTAGTGCTACGTCTAAAGCTATAGATCACTCTTAGCCACGGTGGGGTTGTACTGACGTTTAAAATCAGTTTTTCTTCCACTCCTCCTTCTCTTCCTCCCCCCCCCCTTTTTTTTTTTTTTTTTAAAAAAAAGACAACTATAAAACACAAACTAAGCCCCAATGGGGAGGGGGAAGAGTTGCTTTGGGTTACAACCTGAATTAACTTTGCAGTCAAAGAATGATACCATTTAATTAATGCAAATACATTACATAACCTTCTGCATTTAATGTACCGTTATAATTATGTACACAGTGAAGTTCTTCCTGAAGCCTTTGCAGCAATAGAGGCAGAACTAGAACTTTACTGCTGCTTTTGAATCCACCTCAAGGTAAAATATGAGAGGCCAAAGAGGCGGTTGCACTAGCAGCCTGGGACACCTCATGGCTGCAGACAGTCTAAGGAGCAGAAGCTGGTAAGAGAGCACTCTTCCTCTTTCGCAGGATGAGCAAACCAGCCCAGCTATCCTTAGCGCCACTTCCAAAGACAATTAGTAAAGTTTTGACTAGCTTTTCAGAGCCACAAGCACAAATGGAGAGTATTACGCTACTTTGAAAAGAAAAACTGTGACAAACAAAGGCAAACTAAGGCAGAGTTGGAAAGGAAACTGCAAAAGACTACAGAAATCCCAAGCCACAAGAAACTTCAGGGCATCTCCCCAGAAAATGATGGGTACTACCGGGGCCAAAGCCAACGCACAAAGCTGTTTCCCTGCGTTCACAAAAAGGAGGCCTTTCTATACCAATTCTGTTTGAGAGCAAACTTTCTCACTTCTCATTATCAAAAGGATGCATTTCTTCCTAGACAAGCCCTCAACTGTGCACTGTGTAACGCCTTAATACTTCTACATGTCCATTACAAACATCTCACCTCACATAGCCTAGATTAATGTTTGCCTTTCACACAATCATAACTTTTGGGGCAAAGCTTTTTGTGAAGATACTATCTCATCACTAGTCCCACCCCAGCCTAGGGGTTTCCTTCTCTGTGGAACCTATTATTTCCCCTTTAACCAGTCCCTCAGTCACTTCATAACTAGTGCCTCTCTCCTTCAGTTTAAGAGTTTCCCACTTCACATCATAATAAGTGTTCTAATAAAGACCTGCTATATTAAATATATTTATCTTAATTCAGATTTTAAGGTGAAAAGGGGGTCATTTATTCTGGCACAGTCTACTCACGGAAAAACTTCCATTGCATTTTATCCCATTTCCATTTACCGTCATGTTTAATTACTCTTTCCTTCAGTATTTGTTTTAAAACCACAAGGCTGATAGTTCACTTTCTTCCGTAAACACACAACATGGTGCTTCAAACGCACCAGGGCTGTTTCCACTTATGAAAATAAATAACCTGTGCACACGTTCACATTCTATTAGAACCAAAGCCAAGAAATAAGCAAAGAACAAAAATACAAAGCTTCTATGCACAGGGCAGAATTTTAAAAATAGTCTCAATACAAAAAACCCAGAGTTCTCTTTCACCACAAACAAGGCTCATATATAGGTGGAGAACAAACAATATAACAAGTCACCCTAACAAATACCATCGGTTTCTAAAGCTTTTCTCATTTAACATTCCAAGACACAGTAGTCTGCTGAGAAACGGTTATTCCAAGTTTGTGGTTTTCCCACCCAAAGGGAAAAAAAAATATTACATTTTCCTTTTGAACAATTATTAAATTCTCTTCCTTATACGATATTTAATCCAGAGCAACAGCATTTATACCTCTGTAACAATACCAGCACCCATTAACAGTGAGAATTAGCCAAGCGACTAATTGCACGGAAGTGAGATCCTACCGCAAGGCCTCTGAGAGCGCATTAAGAAGCTCCATATCAGAGGAAGAAGCCCATGAGATCAGCTTCCTTCCAGTTCAGTTAATGGCACACAAAGTCCTTCCTCTGCCATTCCTTACAGATGTCCCACAGTCACACAAGTGTACATTCATGCAAAGGGGTCACTGACACGAAATTAAGCCACTTAATTCAAGTCAATTTTGACATGTGAGAGCATGAAAATGGATTCAGTAAAGTTCTACTGGTTAGATAGTCCACATTTATCGCGGGCAGCAGTTAATGCTCTGTATGCAGAAGACTTCTGTACAAAAACCAGTCTTAATAGTAGCCATTCAGAAATTCAATGGGAGGAGGGGGAGAGAGGGGAGGGGGGGATCACAAGTACTATGGTAAATAGGCCTGTTGGGTTGCCCAAGCAACGTGTAACATCTCCTTCATACCACTCAGAAGGGCAACATACAACCAGGGCACACTGCACATGTAAATAAAACTGCATCAAAGAACTCCTTGGTAATAATGCGCCCAAATCCAGTGGTTGCACACAGACGAATGAAACAGAAGATTGACTAGTGATCTGCACAAAAAACAGGAAGTAGACTAAGAGTAGGATTAGTTTACTCCAGACAAAAAGATATAATGATCTAAATGAAACAATAACCAATTAATATTACAGCACAATCAAACAGCTCTCTCCTGTCAAAAGGAATGTGGAAAAATCTAGTATATTATCACCACCCTTAGGTCCTCGCTACCCTAGAAAAAAAGAATTGATTACTGACCTTTGTATCACAAAGGGCGCTACTCAGAAAATGAAAGTAATAATTACTCTTCATTAGAAAACCTCTCATTTTTAATCAAATTTAACAATTCAAAACCACCTGTTTCTTGCCTTCCTTCTAAAGCGTTTGGGGTGACAAGCATTTTGATCCTGAAGCGCTCTCACGAGGACTCATGGAACCAAACAAGGTGCACGCTCCCGCACTCCACCAAAGGCCAGGCACTTCCGTCGAAACATACCCAGCACAAGTTTCACTGAAATATTACTAAAAGCAGTACTTGTGCCCCTTTTTTTGCATTCCCAACATGTTTCATTCCCCGTGGGCTAGCAGCCAGTCATCTCACAGCAGTAAATCCCAAATCCATGAGCATTTCTATGCTAAAGCTGGTTGGTGCAAGATGCTCACAAGAGAATATTTGCTAGCTTGTAACTAAGATTCAGAGATGACTAGTGCTGTACTAATCATGCTGTTGTGCCACTTGTCACAACTGTAGCGACACGGTCATTATTAGCATGCAACTTGCATCCAAAGTTTTATGTTAAAGACTTGCATAGTTCAAGAAATTCATGTCTCTTATGAGACATTTTGGGGGTACATTCCCTGGCACATGGCCTCTTCTTTGCAACTCACACACAATTTCTGCAGGGGTAAAACCAGCCCGGGTACCCAGACATGCTACCTCCTCACCAGAGAGGAGGAAGAGGCAGCAGGCGAACACATCTAACAGGTTACATGCTAGCTATCTCCAGATAACGCGAGGTACCTAAGTGACAGAGTAGCTGGGGTAAGCAAGGTCAGCATCTAGGCAGCTCTAACCTAGGCTGGCCATCCGGCTAAAATATTTTGTATATGTAATCAGAATGCCATGAAATTGTGAAGTCCTGAATAAAAATAACGACCAGCTAAAACAAAGACTTGCCGCTTGTGTTCGCTCCTGCACTCATCTAATCACAAATCAATTGTCAGAGGAAGCTCCCTTGCTCTCCAAGAGCAACGAGGTGAGCAGAGGAAAAAGGTTTCAAAGTGCTCTGATTGAGATGGTAACCGCCTCACCAAAGGCGAAGTAAGAGAAAAAACCTCCCAGAGTTTCTCCACACCACAACAAATCTGCACATAAAGTAAAATGACACACATCCTTAACTGCCAAGAGTGGATATCAGCAGGGGTTAAGGGGAGGACAACAGAAGCGAACTGAAGATCTAATCCTTGCTGTGGACTTATTAGTCTTCAGGCCATTCACTAAATTATTCACAATCTCATCAGTGCAATCAATAGCCTCCATTTCTTCTCTTGCTCTTATTTTGATTATAAAGCCTACTTGTTGCCACCCAGCTTGAGTTTAGTTAAAGCATATTTGGGAGTGAAATCATGAAATCTGTTTTTCCTTTTCTTTCTATTGGTACCTCAGTTAATGAAACCATGGTCTTGAGGGTAACCAAATTATGATCAAGGCAATTGCCTTATCTGCATTCAGCTTACATCAACTACTTGCTATTTTAAGAGTACAGTATATGGTAATCTTCAGATGTGCCTTTCCAGTTTTAATATCAACTACTCTTTACACTTTTTCAGAGTTCAGGAACAAGAATTTGGAATTTGCTGTCTACAACTATTCTTATTCTTTTGAACACTTCCAAGCTCATTTCTGCACTTCTGCTCTTCAAGTTTTTTGGTCCCTGTAAGCTTTTACCACTGCAGGTCAGACCTCTGAGCAACCTATCTAACTGTGTGGTATTTCCTTGTGAAATACCTTGTGAAGCAATAACACCTTTTCTCAGGGTCAGCTTGAGTAGGGCTGTGCTCCTCTAAAAGCCTTATACTCCACCAGCAAGGCAGAGCGCTTCCCCATCTACTGTCCTTTCCGATTTCCGGCCCAATGGAAAATTGGCAATTGATCTTCTGAACTACACTGCTATTCTCTCTTCTCCGCAAATTGCTGTTTCCGCTTTGTCTCTTGGCACACTGGCCACAAATGTCACCAGGTGAAAAACACAGTGGAAAGTCATGCTGCTGACATGTTGCTGAAGCCAAGCAGCCAAGAGACCCTCCACTGCAGTGGAAGGATCTACACAGAGTCTCTACCTATATTATTTCATTTAGGATGCAAGTGAAAAAAGTCAAAAACTGACTGTTTCCCCTTCTCTCCTTCCACAGTTGCCTCCGACTCATTTCTGAAGACAAATACATTATTTCTTGTTTCTAATTACACAAAATATCTATGCTTGCCTGACATGATGTGAAAGAGACAGCATAAAAAGGATAATGGGGGCAGGGGGGAGGGAGAACAATTCTCAGAAGTTAGACATGCGCTGAGAAATCCACGTGACATCAGAAAAAAACACTAGTTGTGAAAAGCAAATTCCTTCTGGTAGGGCATTTTTTCACTTTGTATACAAAGTATTCAAATGAAAGCAGCTAACCCCATGCAAACATTGTAAATACTGTGCTTTTTATCTCTGGTTTTAAAAAACAAATTTTAAAAAGTGTTTTAAAAATAGAAACGCATATACCATGAAATAACAGTGAGCATATAAAGAAAATACGCAATAGTATATAGAAGTCTTTTATGACTACTCCTGTTCAGAAGTAAAAGTCAAGTTTCCTGATCTTGGTCCTTACAATAAGCTGTCTTTCTATATTAACTGTTCAATTTCTGATGCCATCTCTGGTGTTGCTTAAGATAACAGACCTAAAAACAAATTCCTAATAAAGTTAAAAAAAAAAAAAAGTCCCTAGATGAGATCAAGATCACAATGCTATTTCACTACATCCATTTCAAAAGTACTGATAATTTTATGACTGATTTCCACACAGTAAGCTGGTACTTATTGTTATCAGATTATACAGGCCTCTAGAAGAGCCAAGCATTTAGGTGTACGCTACTCCAAAAAAAAAAAAAAAAAAGATTCTTTCATGAAAAGCTCTTGAGAGAGGCATAAACTCTGCTTATGCATGAGCTTGTCACATTCAAAGGACATGCTTTTGGAAAATGCTAGGGCTTATGCTCATTTTCATAAACCAGCTGTGGCCTTTTCACTAGCTTTACACCGAATCTCTCAAGGCCTTTTAAAACTTCCTGTTGAACTGTAAAAGCATTTGAGTTATCTTACTCTTCTGAATTAGAAATAATAAATGTCACGGACACTACTACATTAGGAATTGCCAAGAAATTCCAGAAGAATACAGCTTGTGAAACTCCTAGACCCAAATTTCAGTTTCTGTGAAACAAAACAGGCTTATTCTCAAATTTAGGTACATTTAGAATTGTTCAGGATAAATCAAGGCCTGTCCTTAAAAAATGAAAGGGAAAAAAAAGTGGATTTATATTGTACTTGGTGCACAGTATGCCTTCTCACTGTTCCACAGTGGTGTTCTTTTTCAAGGTCAGTGCCTAATTTCTTGCAAGTGATTTAGGTTTATTTTACTGCTGAGTTTTGCAGCCCATTTCATCATCTAACTCCTCTGTGTAATTAAAATTCCTCTTGATCTATTTATGTGCTAACTTCTGCCTCCACCTGAGCCCACCAGCGAGTGCCTCTCCTGAGCTAGAGTTTAGAAGCATTGGTATCTTCATTTTGGAATCACAAGGTATCTGCGCCATTATCCCTGGAGTGTCTTTTTGTTTGTTTTAAAAACATAAGCAAATTAAGATGAATTCTTTATTATGAAGCATCTAAAGTTTTCCTACCTCCTTCCAAGCTCACCAGTGTCCCTCCTTCCGCAGGGAGGCTACATATCCTATCACATCAACCACTGTATTTACCAATGCCAAACAACTTTCTTGCAATCTCATTCCACACAGCAGCCCAGAAACAGGGAAAGCCCAGTTTCCCACCTGAATTCTTTTCTGATTGCTTGAGGAAAAATTTAAAAAAAAATTTTTTTGAACATATATTTCAAAATATTTTCAACAAAATATTTTGACTCAACCCAGGGAATACTTAGGATGTGCTCAGACCACAAGGCAAACAAGAATGCTGTCTGAGTGCCAGACCCTGCTGTGCAGTGGGTCCCAAGGAGAGGGACACTGCCCATCACCAGCTGGGCGGCATGCAGGATGCACAGGACATACCAGGCAGCAATGACAGGAGCCCAACTGCAGCATCTTGTCTTCCCTCTCCAGCCAGCTGAACACATATCTTGTGTGTCGTTAATTTTGTGTGATACAACTTTGAGCCTCAGCAGCCAGTACTGTGTCAGACAAGTTGGCCTAAACAAAGTCTCTATAGCTTCTTCATTCCTCACCTGGAACTCTCCTGGTAGAGTACACAATTATTGAATTTAAAGAAAAAGAAGGGGGGTGGGGGAGAGAACAACATCCTTTAGGAAGCACCTTGGCTTCATGAGGTTTTCCTTGAGTGTTTTTAATCAGGAGAACTAATGATACTAGTAAAGACTTCAGCATCAGGTGAGTTTTCCTTCCCTCTACAGTAGACTGGCAAAAGAAGCAGGGGCAGCAGGCATTAAATTTGAATGCTAGTTAGGTTTGAGGATGGTTAGGTCACTTGGAGAATATCCTGAATCACTTCCATACCATCCACTCCTGGTTTTGTGACTGGCGTGTTCCAACTTCTGTGTATTAGCAGTCTTATTTTAAATCTTGGCACACACATAACTTAAATAATCCACAGATTTAAATCATCCTCAGTACTTACTGAGATGAACCTTAACAGCTTTCTGGGAGTAATAGGATTTCTTAGGTCAAAAATTAAGAGGTTACAAACTCAAATTTCTGACTTACAGCACAAGCTCCTATGTCTAAATTTAAGTCCTAATGTGAGCTGGAATACTGTCAGCCAAATCAGGTGTTATTTTTCCAGCTCTATATTTACACTTCAAGGATTATTCAGAAGCACACAGCAGAAGAAAGAAGGCGGCCAAATCCCTCAAAGTGAATCTTTTGGGAAGGGCTCAGAGACATTTCGGTTATCTGTTTTCAAATGGTTTCCCAAAGCAGTATAGATTTAGACAGACCCATAAGAACTCATGAAAGTAGAATCTAAGCTTTAAATTTAGGGAAATAATCATTTTACCTTGCACATTCACAAAAACTTGGACAAGCATTAAGATGAGTGCGGGTTTCTCGCCTGCTGCGGAAGGCTGAACAAGGCATAGCTCAGCTTCATCCATATAAAATTAGCTATACTGCATAAATCTCACAAAATGTTCTCCACACACCTAACACTTCTACCTGCTGGTCTAGCTGTAACAGACAGAAATGTGATGTTGTAGGACGGCAAGGGGCCAGTCACCAACTCCTGTGTCCTTATATACATCTCAAGGGTAGGTCTGCTCATTAAAAATTTGGCCTACTGCAAGGCAAAGAGTGAGGAAATTCTCAGCTGCCATGTCTCTGAGGCTCCCAACATCACCACAGTGACTGCTACCAGGGAAACAGCTTCATATCATTCTCACCAGCAAAGCTGGGCACAGCTTTAGAGATGCACGGGGCATTACTCTGTCTCCATCAGCTGTTCCAGTTACTGTAACGTGTGCAAGTACATAAGGCAGGAGAGAGAAGAAGGAACATTAACCAGTGAAGATCACCATCGGAACTGCTGGAAAGCGCTGTGATATCCTCTTTTTCTGTTAAAAACAGACAAAAAACTGTACCTATATCTCTATCTATCTCAATCATATCACACCCTTGTATCTCCTGCCACACACTACCAAGCCAACCAGGCATGAAGACTGGAAGAGTCGTAAACTAGAAACGCGTTTCAGAACCAGGGTACAGCAGTGCAATTTCTAGCCCAAAGCAGGCTGCAAAATGACTGAAATATGACACATCTCTTTGAGATGCAGCGGTGCTAACGATGCTCTGTGCAGCCCCATCCTTCCAGGACTTTCTCATGATCAAGCCTGATCACGACAGAGCTCTGGTGCCCCTGCCCCTGGGACCGCGGGAGCATCCCAGTTCTCCCTCTCCGTTCCCCTTCCCCACACAGATTCCCCTCAAGGAATATCTGAATTTTCTGTTGTTATTTTCAATTCACAGAACAGTCTTCCATTATAATTATATTTCAGTGCAAGGGCATCATGATTATCAACATACTGTCAGGCTGTTAGGCAATTTCCCTTTGGAATAGCACCACCACTTTACTATATATCTATATTGGGTTTCAGAAGAGATCTTCTGGCTCTAAATGCCCTCAGATCTCTACTAGTCAACTTACTGTATATTGTTTTGGCATCTATAGTACCCTGAACATTAAGCTTAGCTAATTTTAAATCCATACTTAAACTTACATTAAAGGGAAACATATAGAATCTTTTACTGAAAGTACCCATGTTTAGAAATGCCAAGAATTGGCAAAAAATGCACTTAGATAAATACTGATGTAATAGGATGCAAAGACGATAAAAATAAGGTTAAACACATTTATCTAACCAAGCGTGGTTTGCTAGCAGCTCTTGAATATGTTTAAATAACAGCACATGTTTAAAGCCAATATTGTTTTGTCACCAAGTTGTTTTAATCTTGTTGGTAGTCATCAACCCATATCTATCAAAAAATCCAATCCTAAATATTTCTGGGAAACAAAGATCAAATAATCAGAGTTTAAAAAAAAAGAGAGAAAGAAAAAAAGAGAAAAATTGCTTTCTAATGCTTTTCTTTGCAAATACAGAGGTATCTTCAAACATTTTTCTTATAACCTCTTAAGCTAAGAGCAGACCTCAAATTCAAAAAAAAAGAAAACAACCCCAAAACAAAAAAGCACACTTATTTGCCGGAATACACGCAGCTTTTCGTATCCAGATGTGTTTGTAAAGTCACTCCCTTTATTAATGGTTCTCACACTGCTTTCCTGAAGTGTGGTGAAAGAAAGAAGGGGGGAAGGGGGTGGAGAGGCAGGCAAGCAGATTTCCACCAGACTGAAAATATGAATTATTTCCCAAGCAGGCAATTCTCACCACTTACAGGTTTAAGTGAAAGAATCTTTATAGCTTCCTTTCCCTTCCTAAATACCTCTTTACCACTCATTAAAAATACAGTAGATACAGTATGTATAAACATATTTGATGTCTGTATTTTTAGGGAAAAAATGGTATTAGAGTAAAACTTAATTTCCTAAAAGGCAGAGCATTTATTTTTAATGTTTTAATTTTTCTGTAATTTCACACTGTAATAAAAAATTAATGATAAGTAATGGAGGGTATGATTCTGTTTTGTCAGCCCGGATTAACAGAGAAAATCTTAGTGGGGTATTAACGCTTTGCATAAGCCACGGCATTTTGCTGTACTGTGAAACCATATATCTCTGCATGTGGTTTTACTCTATCGACACTTGCAACGGGCTGACACACAGGCTTCAAAGCGCACAGTTCGCAGGATCCGCCCTGTTCCCCGCTCGGCAGTGGGGACCGGCCGGACGGCCGCGCTCCGGCCGCCCGGGGCTCCCCGAGCTTTTGTCGGTCGCAGACGCCTTCTGCGGCGGCAGCGCCGCTTCCCGTGGCACTTCCTGCGCGTCACGGGAGCCTGGGGCAAACACATCCCTCTCCGATCGGAGCGCTCGCGTTCAACAGCCAGGTTAAAGCTTTTTAAATACTGCTCTCCCCCACGTGCCATGAAAACCGCCCGTTACAGTCAGTTCTGCGCGAGTACGCCGACACGAATAACGCACCTGCCCCTTCACGACCCCCACCGCGTTTCCCACCTCCCGAGCATCCCGTCCTCTCTCCTGCGCCCTCCTCCTATTCCTACAAAACCAAACCATTTTCCCCCTCTTTATTCCGCTACTTCCGAGTCGTTCCCTACTGAACACATTCACGTCGCAGATCTTCAGGAACAGAAATAGCCTCCACAGCCTTCACCCATTCGCCACCGGTTTCCCAGGTACCTCCTCTCCTACGAAACGCGTTATTTCAAGCGGGACCGGCGTGCGGCCAGCAGCCTGCGCGCAGCCGACGCGCTCGAGCCCCCTCATCCCACACGTAGCCAAAACACCCTCTTTACTCCCTTTTGGAAGGTTTTGGACCTGCCGCACTCACAGCTGCGCTGCTTTTCCCTTATAAACCAACTGCCTGCTGCAGTCGGCGTTCAGCAACAACGGGCACCTTTCTTCAACAGTTAAATACCGGTAGCACCTGCACACGCCCCCCCAGGCTGCCTGGGGAGCTGGGACGTGTTTCCGCGCCACCTCGGCCCCATGGCTGCAGGAGGCCAGGGCAGCACCCACCACCTGCCTTCGCTCCAGAGGCTTCCCGGTACTGCCCAAGGAAGCAGGAGTTAACCCGCGTTTCTACAGAGAGCCACGGCGGCTTCACGCGGTCCCCGCCGAGAACTTCACTACAAGGCCACCGACACGGAACAGCTTCGCCAAAGTTATGCGAATCCAAGTACACGCAGTTGCCTCATTACAAACTTACTGACACCAATTCCTTGCCCGCCCCAATGTCCCCCCCCAAGCCCCTCTACTCCGTCTACTGGGAACAGGATTTCCTCTTCACAGGCACGTCACCCCACACTGCCCTTCTCCCTCCCCTGAGATCAGATGTCTAGTCCACCGCTGCAGCAGTGGACCCCCCCCCAGTCTGAGCAGTCGCTTTTCCCTCCAGATGTTTTAAGAACTGGAAACAGACTTCAAAATTTCCCCGCTTGGTGATGTAAGCTCTGGCTGTTGCTCATTTCCCCAAATCCAAAGGGGTTCAGACATATCTTAATTCCATTTAGGACCTTACTTTGGAGCAGTTTCTTTCAAGAACAAACATTTCAGCACACATGGAAACCCCAAATTTTCCTGACACAGGTCTGCCACTGGGAAGCCAGACGCTCTCTTGCGCAGCACAGCACACAGACCTGCCTGTGTTTTGCAGCACCTCTGCCCTGGCTCTTGCTCGTTTTACCAGCCCTTCCTCAGCCTCAGCACAGGTTCAGCTGGTCACACGTGCAGCTCTTCAAGAGCCTGTGTCAGAGCAAAACGCACAAAGCATTATATACCCAGAGGAAAAAAAAAAAAAAGGCCACTTAAACTTTGGGGGGAGGGGGGGGAGGGAGTAAGAGACACTTCCCTCATTTTATTTCTTTCCTTCTTTCTTTCCTATAAGAAAAAAATAGTATTATGGTAAAACTAAACTGCACCCATTGGCATCTACCGGCTGTACATTCTGGTAGGGGCTTTTTCCTCAAGACAACCACAGTCTATAGCTGACTTGAAGACCTCACAGTTTGGGAAGATTAGTCTCTGATTAATACCAAGGACTAACATTTAAGTTGCAGCCGAGCAAGGAGTGTATTTGAACTGTGGGGTTTGCACTGGTCTTTGTCAGCGTTTTCCGGAGGTTGCTGGGGAAGGAATACACGCAGCCGACAAAACCTCATTCCCCCGGTGCCTCTGTATCTTGCCCGATCTGACTGCAAGCTGTTTGGAGGGCACTGATACACACCCAGGTGCGCATCAGCGAAACTGTATTACAGATACCTAGAGAGTCTACTTCTCCCACACATCTATAAGGCACATAGGATACTTATAAGACAACATAATCATTCCGTGTTTAAGGTGCCATTAATACCACACATCACAAACAACTAGGTTCCCTATTGTATTTATTTCTGAATGAGTTTCCATTAGTTCATAGATTAGGCCTACATGTGTGTGCTTTCAACTCATTTAAATAACCTAATTAAGACAACTGTCCATTATGCTGTGTTTAAATCCCAATTTAATCAAGCAAGCATTGGATTTCCAACGCAAGAGCATACTTCCTTCTTATTTCTCTACGCTGCAATTCCCTTTCATCTTTCACAATGGTTCTCCTCCATAGCTACACAACTCGATACCTCGCTAAGAAGCTTCCCTTCATAACAATAATCCCCTTTGCAAATAGAATTAGAAGGGCAAATGCAAACACTTTGTAGCAATGTTTGCTGTCATATTTACCCAAACTACTGCTTCCAGTTCCCTGTAATGAAATTATGTATTAAATACACAGGATGGCTTAATATCAAGCTCCTAATTTTCTGAATTAGGTAGCTGGCCAGTAAGCACCCTGGAGCATCTCCCTCTGTCAGAGGTTGCCAATAAAGTTTTATTGGCACGAGCTAGTTATTAGTCACACCAAATTATTGTAATTTAGTAACTGTCTGCAGTGCCTTCTATGCAGAGAACGCTACAAAGGAAGGATATGTTTCTACAAATAGACAACAATTAAAAAAAGACACAAAGTTTATGGAGGTTTCTTCTGTTGAAATGAGTTAATTCATAAAGGTAGAGAACATTAAGCGTCTGCCAGTTTCTTTCCCTTTGGAACCTGTCTTTTACACACAATAATTATACAGAAAAGAACACAAAGGAACACAATTACAAGGAAATCTCCCCATAACAAGCTAATAGACATATGGAAAATTAGTCCTGGCTAACATAGTCCTGCACGAACCACATTTTAGTGCCAATATCAATTTTTTAATGATGGCTTTTAAATACATATTCCACGCCTGAAATCTAGTAGAAAAGGTTTAGAAACATTGCTCTTGGTGCTTTGGAAAATTAAACCGTGCTTGCATTTAAAAAAAAAAAAAAAACACCAACTTTGGCAAAAGAAATAAACACACTGCAAAATGGCCTAAAAGCATATCATAGCAAAGCATGTCTAGTGCTTCCAGATTCAGGGTTTTCCCATGGGCTGACAGAGCTGATGCTTATCTGATAGGATATACTACCTGAGGTGCAACCCAATCCAGCGAGGAAGACAAAGGAAAGAAAGACAGATTTCTGTTAAATTTCTACCAGGAAAAAAAAAAAAAAGGACAGCCATACAATACAAACTAAGGGATGACTAAATCAGCAAGTTATAGCTCTATTTTGGCATGGTTACAGAAGGACATGACTGAGATTTTAGCAAAGATTTTTAAATAGTGAAGTCCAAAAGGTTAAACTGTCAGTAATAAGCCTGCCAAAAGTTTATTTAGGAATGCTTTACAGCAGCAGTTGCTCTTCACAAGGCAAAACAAACCAGAACTGCAAACACTCACTATCCTGTATTGAGACCAGAAGCTAAAATGCACACATTTTATAGCAAACCTTTCTCTGTCACATATTACTACTCAGTGTGCTAATACTGAAGTCAATACTTTACATTCACAAAGAAATATCTTAAACCACACCCGATTTCATTCATCTGATGCTAGCGTTAAGTTTCTAGACACACCAAATGCAGTGCACAGACTACTGATAAAAGCAGCAGTCTGCATCTTTTTAATCATCCTAATTGTTAGGCAGACCACCTTAAAAGGCACTAATCAGTGTTATACACAGATGCAAAGTTTGTGCAGCAGTAAAAAGCAGCATCTAAACACTTACCCAAACAAATATCGTATTTTCAGGGGAGACAAGCTCAGCAGATTTTAGGGGGGAAAAAAAAAACCACACACGCACAAAACTGAAAAGGGATTTGACAGTAGGAGACAGAACTTACAGGTTCACCTTAGATCTTAAGCTAAATTGAGTTTTAAAGCATCAAAAAAAAGAAAAAGAAAAGAACGGCACACAAGGGCAATCCTGCAGATGATTCAGGTCAAGAGCCTGCCGTCTTTGTCAAGAGAGACTCCTACATTCATTTCAAGTCAACTCACTGCAAGGTCTGTCCTCAATATCCTTGGTGACAAGCTTGTGTAACCAGCATCTTCCAGACAAGTCACAGCTAAAACAATGTCCGTTACAGAAATCCCAGGACGCTTTCTGGAAAGCTTGGGTCAAATTCTACTGCAAGAGATCCATAACCTCTCACTCGAAGCATCCATTGTACTAGATGAATGGAAGGTGACGAAAAAGACTTTTCTAAGATTTCAAGGGTGATGTAGGGAAGTACAGAACTGTAAAGCCTAACATCTGTACTGGGAAAATGAACAGAAGCTAATAAAAGGGCAGAATTTTGGACACCTGGATAAATATAACCTGATTGGGAAGGGTCAATATGGTTTCTGCAAAAAGAAATCTTGTCTTACAAACCTTTTGGAGTTCTCTGAAGGTGTCAAACCTGGACAAGGAAGAGCTGGCTGTTATAACCTCTTTGGATTTGCAAGAAGGCCTCAAAGCCCCTTACCAAAAACTAATGGGTTTTTAAAGGAAACAGCAGAGAGAGGTAAGAGAAAACATCCTGCGTGGTCATTGATAATTGGTTGAAAAATTGAAATGGGGTAAGGATAAGAATAAGCAGTCTCTTCCTGTAGTGAAGAGAAGTGTCCAGCCAAATTCAGAGTACAGATCTCTGCTGTTTCACATACTCATAAATCACCTGGAAAAGGGAGTGCAGGGAGTGTGCAGTGAGTTGAGGATGTTTGCTGATGATAAAAAGTTATTCAGGACAGCAAGGACAGGATATGAGGAATTCCAGATAAGCCTGTGAGACTGAGTCAGTAACACAGCGGACAAAAAATAAGATACATCAAAATAATAAATGTAAGAAGACGTACATAGAAAAAACAGAATCATGACTTATAGATAGAACTGATGGACTGCAAACTGACCATTACTTCGGAGCAAAATCTTGAAGTTACAATTTCACAGATCCATGAAAACATTAATTCAGGAATCAAGCAGTCCAAAAAGCAAATCAAACATTACAAATCATTAGAATTTAAAACAAAAAAAAGATTATGCTGCTCTATAAACCCAATGCTCATCTACATGTTGAAACTGCATATAGTTCTGATTCTCCTGGCCCTAAAAGGATATGTAGCGCTGGGGAAGATTCACAGAAAGGGATGATCGAAGTCAGGAACAGCTTCCATGCACAGAACGAACAGACAACAACTCTCCAGTCAGAAAAAGGTGGCAATTGAGGAAGAATGCAGCAGAAGACTGCAAAATCATGAGCAGCATAAAGCAGGGGTTGCTCACTGACTCTTCCACACAAGCACTAAGAGCTACCAAACAAAGGGACACAGATCAGAACGAACGAAAGGAGGGAATTCTCCATACAAACTGAAGCAGACCTACAGACCAGCACCGCTCCTGGCCAAAGGACACAGAGGCTGCAATAAGGTCACAGGGGTTTGCCAAGAGACCACACGAGTCTTTGGAAGAGAAATCCACCAAACATTTTGAGTGATGCAGAGGGTGCACCCAGCTCTGGCAATCCCAAGCCAAGAACAAGCGGAGGCTCAGAGAGCACCTATAGAGGAAGCGCTGTATAGGCAGGCTCACCCCGTTCTTACTGTCCCCTAGGCATCTGCTCATCCGGGGAGAACAAAGACTGTAGGACACATCAGATAAAAAAGGCAGGGTTGAAGGTGAAGGGCAGGGAAGTACGATAGAGAACTAAGGCGGACACCACACAGTGCATCCCAACAGCATCCTCTGCTCCTTGAAGCCATCTGGACAGGAGCCAGCCATGCTCTGCCAGGAGCCATAAGGGGGTCAGGGAACCGAAACAGACCCCAGAGCTGCTGGGATCCTGCCTGTCTGGAGGACTGCAGTCTGGAGCCCACCAAGCTGCAGCTGGCCAGTTCTGCCAGGGCGGGGAGGAGGCGAGCAAGAAGATCCCATCTTTTGGTAGGGTGGCAGATGGGGAGGTTATAAATCACAAGCCCAACCATAAGCTCAGGAAGAGGTTTTGGAGGAGCCAGATGAAGAACTGCAGCATCGTGCATTAGATGTATATGTCTCAGGGTCCCCCTCTCACTGCAAAAGGGACATGAGTCAGGGAGTCCGTGAAGCAAATCTCAAGCACATCCATTTTCTTTTTCTCATGTTTGATTTCATGGGCCATAAATTAGCCCAAAGGGTAAGCTGACTACAAGGGTTCCTCATCCCTTCTGAGGGCAGCAGACCACTTTCTATCGTAGCAGACATGAGGGCAAGAAAAGCAGAAGCATACAGAGGTGTCTCTGAGGGGCTGCTCAGAGATGAAACTAGTTGGATGTCATGTGGCTTGCTCAAGTCATGCATGGCACATTGGGCTAGATAGATGAGCCCATGGTTTGGCCCATCACAGCTGCTCTTACATTTTTATAATGCATCTCCTAGAAGCAGTCACACACTGTTGACAATCCACAGGAGCTATTATAGAGTATCTGCAGCCGCCTGTATTTTTCTGCCCTACACATATTTTTAGAATTGCCTACAGACTTCCGTAACAGCTAACCTATGACCACCACTCTAGATAACTCCCGATTGTTTTGTATTACAGCAAATGACACAAAACATCCACCTAGATAAACAGTTGTTTACAAAGTTGCTTTAAACCTATCTCTTTTCAGATCTCTAGCCACAGACTATCTTGAGCCATGGGTCTCAATTTACACCATCTGGGTCTGCTGCTTTCCCCCTCACTTCCCCCATAGAAGCTCCTTTTTTGAGAGGATTAATAAGTTACTTGCATCAAGAAAAAGGTTTTCTGAAGCTTATTTTTTAACCTGTTAACAAGTTGAAAGAGTTCACGCACACTTCAAAATATATCCTCCTTTTGCAGTTTTGACTAAACAGAAATTTCCACACACTAAGATATTGCTGTAACCCAACATTTACAGGCTTCTTCACCCCAAAATCCTAACTTACAAAATATTTCAGAAAGTGGCAACTAAGCACATCACAATCCTGCAAATAGTGAAGCAAGCAAACACTTTATTTTGATGTCAGTTTTGAATGCCAGAATTTTAAAATAAGAAACACTAACAAACAGTAAATCTATATTCAGTTAACTCAGTCGTAAAGAAAAGGACTTCCTAAGTCATCAGGTCTCATCTCCTACTACCACAGCAAAGCACATTATGTAAAACTCCCTCAATACATTTTTAAGAGACAGTTGGGGGCTTGCTCCCGCTTCTCTCATTTGAAGGCTGTCCGAAAATCTCACTCCACTTACGGAAGAAACTTTCTGATTTCCAGCTTAAGTTTATTCATGCCAGTTGATATCCATTTGTTCTTGTGCCAACATTGTTCTTTAGTTTAAATAGCTCTTCTCCCTTTCTAGTGTTTATATCCCTGCTGTATTTGCAGACTGCAGTCATATCCCCCTTCTGAGGCTTCATTTGCTAGGCTAAGTAAGCCAGGTTTCCCTCACGTCCCCTGGTAAAATTGGCATTTTTTTTCTCTCCAATCACCCTCTCTGCACCTGTTCTACCTCAAGCACAGGTGGGAAGACCTGTGCCTGGTATTCCCGAGGAGCTCTCACCACCACCACCCTGGCCTAGCACCCTCTACCATCAAGTTTACTTTCTCCCATAAGCACTTCTCCTGCCCTGTTACTTCCACTGGTTGAGTTCCTTGCTTCGAGCTGAGAGCAAAGGCAAGACCTACTGCACCACATATGATACAGTTTGTTTTCAGTGTGGCTGATGAGTTCACATGTTATTGCACGTTTTAAGTCAGAGCCTTCTAAAAGCACAGATCTATTATACGACAGAGAACACCGATATACACAGTTAATTATCATTACCTACCAAATACCAGGATTTGTTTTAAGAGAGGCTGGGGAAAATTAAAATTTGTACCATAGACAATCCCAAGTACTCAAATTCCTTCCTAACTAGCTCCTGAAGTCAGAACTCTCTTCAGCTCAAACACAGAAGCAGTCCGCTGTCTAAACCACATTACCCATTTCCTAAGGAAGTCATTTTCCCTTCTGACTTAGGAACAATCAGATCAGTCCCAAATACCCTGCGCCGCTGTCAATTTTTTGCCGTTGGTTCCTGACTTGGTTACAAATCTGGAAAACATGAGAAATAATGCTGGTTTCCAATTTATGCATCCTCTCTCTGATGAAGTGATTCCCACACTTGTGATCTACTACTTAAATGTGCCCTTTGTGGCAAAGGAGAAGTCTACTTGTGCTGTTCTATGACTAAGAATTTTCTCTCTTATTGCAATCAAGTCTTGCATGCTTCATGACGTACAACAAAACCATTTTTCTTCCTGAAGAGTCCTTTTTGAATTTTGATTTCCCTTAAATGGCCAAAAATCAAAACTAAAAACTTAAAATTATTCCACCAAATACTCATCTCTGTAAAGGAAGAATAAAAATATCCGCAATCAGCGTGTCTGTTCCATGCTATAAAGTTAATCGGCAAAGATTTTGCCACAAGGTCACACTGTAGGAAGATGATTCTCCTTTCAAATGCTAGAACAATACTTATTTCAACGAAACTCAGTTATGTGGGTAGAAAATAGCTTTTAAATCTAAGACAGTCAACCAACTTATGCTATTAGAAAGAACTAGAGCGTGAGATGGCAGGATGATGACATATCAGATCTAGAATGAACCAAAGAAACACGATGGCAAGCTAGAGGACATAGCAAGCCTGCAGCAGCTAACCATCAATCCCCATCTCAGTTTCTGGGGTAATACAACATTTGCAGGTGCTGCAGGCATGAAGTGCTGTAACTTGCTGCGGATGCTGCTATCCTGTACAACTGTCAACAGCATGCACAATGCACAAAGCCTGCCAGTCCCTTACGAATGCATTTTTTTTCTATTTTGGTTATTTTGGGTAGAATCATACCCATCCACCCTAGTGAGTAGGAATCCAGCCAAGAACTGCAAGATTTTGTAAAGAAGCAGGTAAAGCAAAAATGTACAAATGCAAATCATCACACCTTCCATTTCATTTTATCCGTATAAATTCTCCTCAAGCTGTAACTAGTAGCTTTGTCGCTGGCACGGGACCCAAGCTAACTCCTGAGAACTTCAAGGGAGTTAAACCAGGTCCGCGTTCTGTTTGCGCCACAGTACTGTGCTTTCACACAGCCCCTTTAACAACCCCGTGTACAATCCTCAAGTACATTGTGCAGCAGAACCTACACAGCCCAGTCTAGCGACAAAGAGAGAGAGAGAGAATGAACGAAAATCCCGACTTTATAAGCATTTTGGCTACTTTTCATGCCTTTCTACCCTTCCCTCCACCCAGCGGTGTAAGACCTACCGCAGTTTCTATTGATCGCCTTAAAGAGAAAAGCGCACGCTAGTCCTGAAGCTTCAGCCAAATCACCTGCAGTAACAGTGCAGCACTTGGACTATCCCACTGGCACGACCAGAGGGGGCGGCGGGAGCGGCGCAGCGATGTGGCCGCCGCTGCCCGCAAGGCGACGCCCGCGGCGGAGGATGCGCAGGGCGCCGCGGGGCTGCCGCAGCTCCCTCGCCCGCGGAGAACCCGCCGCCCACGCGTGAACAAGCCCACGGCCGGCGCCCAGCTGGACCCCTCGCGGCCGGACCCGTCCCTGTGTCACGTCGCGGCGCGGCGCGGCGCGCTGCACCGCCGACACCCGCCTCAGCCAGCACCCCCCCCCCGAGCCCGCCCGCTGGCCGCGAACCGCGGGAGGGCAGGCAGTGAGCCCTCCGCCCCCGCGGGCCGCCCCGCCGCGCGGAGAGGGGCGGCGCAGCGCACCTGCCCGCCGGCAGCCGTCCGGAGCCCGCTGCGGGATGCGGCCGCCCGGCCGGAAACGCCTTCCCGGCTTGCTGCGCTTACCCAGGAAACGATTCCGGCCGCCGCCGCCGCCCCTCCCTCCCCGCCGCCGCCCACAGCCGCGGCCGCGGGCGCCGCGCCGGCGGGGCGGGGCGGGACGGGACGGGACGGGGCGGGCGGCGGCGGCGGCGGCGGTGCCCGGTGCAGGGCGCACCTGGGGCGCGGCCCCCGGGCTGGGGGCACAGGGCGTGGGCGGTGAGCGGCGTTGCTGTGTTTGGGCGCGGGCAGCAGCGCGTAGCTCTTCTGATCCTAAACGCCTGGAGCGGCAAAGGGCAGGCGTTAGCGGAGGTGTCCGGCGTTACGGGCCGACGGCTCGGGGAAAGGGCGCTGGCGTCGTGGGCGGCGGGTGCGCGGCCCCGCCAGCGGGGATGGACAGTGTCGGCGCAGCGCCGCGCGCCTGGCCGGGCCTCCCGCCGCCTGCGGGCGGGGACGGCGCACAGCCGGCGGGGTGCCGGCTGGGGCAGCGCCTGCTGCACCGCACCCCCGAGTGCCCCCCCGCCCCTCCCGTGCGGCGTTGCCCGTGGAGCACATCGGCACTCTGGCGGCATTTGGACACGCTCTGGTTTTCAGTTCCTTTGGGGTAAGAAACACTGGTAGCGACCGTGGCCCAGCTATTAAAAACGTTGTTTCTCAGAGTTCAGGGGCTCACAGCAGGCCGAGGAGGCTGTGGTGACAGCTGGGGACCTGCACGCCGCCCCAGCAGTGTGAGACGTGCCCGGTGCCGCCCGGAGACGCAGCGTGCACTCAGCACCACTGCGAAACCTCCCGGAGAGCGGCCCTGGCGCACCGCAGTGGGGAGCCTGGGGCAGCTTCACAGCTCTGCGCCAGCAGCGCTGCAGAAACAGAGCATTTTCTTTCAGCATCTCATCAGTAGCTTCCAAAACAAATGTCATCACCTGAGGGAGTGAGGCTTCTATACGGAGTAGGTGTATCCTAGTCATCATTTTTTCTCCTCAGGGGAAAAAAAGAAGAGAGCCAAGGAAAAAAAAAAAAGAGCCAGGCTCCTGCTTAGCAAAAACAATACCCTGATCCAGGTGAGGCCTTAGTAATTACACTCCAGAAGTGTTACCCGCTGTATCCCAGTTCTGCTACTGCCATTAATGAAAGCCAGAAACACAGGTAACTGAGCAGGTTTAGAAAACCACCTAGGAGAATGAAACACTGAAACCAGTGTTTTCACACTGGATATGGCATCAAGTGGCAGCGCGGGGGCAAGGGATTAAACGTCCACATGTCTGACTGACCTCACTGAATCCCTCTAATTAAATCCCTTTGGACTGAAGGAGGGCAAAAGCTTGACAGCAGCATAGAGCCAGGCAGTTGTGCTGTGATGGGTTTTGGAAGTTACCTTGCCAGCACAGATGGAAAGATACAGGTGCATTCCCAAATGAGAAAAACAAAAAAGACCAATCCTGAAAATTTAATTGCTCTAACATACTTGCCAAGTGATACAATAGGAGAAGCTTGAGAGAGAATCCCTAGGCACAGCTTGAGATGAAGGAACAGGGAATCACAGCACCATCCCGAGAAGTTAGTAGTGAAGTTGAAAGGAACACACCTATGGGATGTTCTTTGTGGTTAAAACCTTACAAAATAGTGGGGATATTGTCTTTTCTGTGAAGACTGGCCTCTGAGATGATTGGAGAAGAGACCGCTCATCGCTGGAGCAAATTTAACAAGGATTACTAGCTGAGTGGAAAGTATATAACTGCTAAAAGAGTCCCTTTTATTCCTTCACCTTCCAACAAGTTCTATGACGAGGTGCCATATTAGGGTAACCAAAGATATAGAAGGAAGTCAGAGACTATTACAATAATGAAATGGCAAATCTGATAAGTCTCTTAAATGAAAGCGAATTCAGCAATCCTATTAAAGTGACCAGGTCTACTTTAAAATTTATCAAATAATTTATAATGGCAAATCTATTTATTTAGAAGGGATGATTTTTCCTCTGTATTCCTGAACAATTAATAATTCGTTCCGTGGCTTTATAGGTATGCTCCTGATGAGAGCAGAACTTTCATGAATTGAGTACCATTAAAGGGACTGTTGCAATTAATAGGAATATAGCATCTGTAATCGGGAATATTCATGTTTTTGGAATATCATATTGCCATCTGTCAGCCTAAAGAACAAATAAATATTGCAATCATGAGCCTTACAGTGATGAACAAGAAGCAACAATTAGGCAAAGATGTAATAGTTCAGAGCAAAGCACTTTGAAATTATACTTTAATACTTAATCAATTTAAAGGTATTGTTCTTTTTTATAGTGAGACCCACATTTTCCATTTAGTCCATTTATGTAAAGTGAACATGATTAATCTTCTAGATTTGTATAGAAAGAATTTTATAAACTAAAACTCACCTTTCAGTTGATTCTTTCAGATCCAAAACTATGGTGACCATCCAAACAAGCCCACAAACAGTTCTGATGATTTGTAATCAAAATGTATCGTCATGATCAGTTCAGGAAGGACCAGCAACCTCCTGAGACATCCAGAGGCAATTAATCAAATTCCAATGGTCCCAACCAAGGGTGCTCCCCTCTTTTAGCTCTAGCTACTGGAGAGATGACAGACAGCTATTGGATGATTAGGGAATAGCCTCTTCCTATGTTTCCCTGACAGAGATAGCCAGGCAAAATGCCCATAAATTCATGCTCCTTTGATGAGTAGTTTAAAAACACGGCTTTGTGGTTTTCTTCTATGTGGTTAAAATTATGATGAACCCTTAGTTACAGAGTTTATATAATGCACTTTGGATTACAACTTAGTAAGCAGGGTTATAAAAATAAAGTGTTGAGGAAACTAAATAAGGAATTTCATATACATCCTAAATGGGCCACTGCTCAATACACTCAGACTTCTCCAAAACATTTCCAGGTGGTTATGCTGCTTGCATAGGCTCGGCCAGTCTCATCAAATATAGGCCTGCTGTTTTAAAGCGATTCAATGTGTTAAATTTCCAAGTACAATGAAATAGTTCCTGCCGCTGGGGCCTTAAGGAATTGATACAGAGCTGTTACTGTCACTGTACCAAGGTACAAACATCTAGTAAAATAGTTTTTAAACATAACAAACAGAAAAAAGAGACCTTTTTACATTGTTGGTTCATAAAAAAATAATGTCATGTTGCTATTTCATTTTGCTATTTCTGTGTTTGAATTATGACTGCAAATTTATTTTGGTTGAAGTAGGCTGTTGCAACAAAAAATGACTGATAGCATGAGTTTCCACTGGAAAATAACTGCCTACAACCTACCTTTCAAGGCTGGTTTGCAGAATCTACTTTGCGACTGACTGCTTTTGAATGTTCTCTCAGGAGAAGGTAATAGAGTTTCTTCCCCTGCCGCCTTTTTTATATCAGCTTTTTCCTCAAGGGGTTGTTAGTCCGTGTAGGGGATAGTTAAAGTATATAATGATCCTATTTCTTAAGAAACTGTTTCTCACTGCAGACAAAGTATGTAGAAGAGTGGTGAATATGGAATAAACAATACTACCATCTAGTGGTGCAACTGTAGTTTACTAGCTCAAAGAAAACTACGCTATCAAATAATCTTTTCCTGAACATTCAAGTATATAGTTCCTAAACCCAAGCTTAACATAGAAAAAGAATTAGGAAAATTCAGTTATAGCAGAACAGTAATTTTGTATGGGAATACTTCTGTAACATGTTCACACATCTCGCTCTGACATTGAGTCTCCATCTTAAAATACTAAATCAAATAAATTTCCACAAAGAACAAGAGACACCACGCACATTACACATGCAGCTAGGAAATTTAAGAATTGGACTTGTGGCATCTAATTTTTCTTTACAAGCTTGAATATACTCTTGTTTACAGAGTGGGCAGAGGGTTCCGTATCCTGGACTCATTTTTTCCCAGGACTTGTATGAAAGCATATTGCTCTCTTGTTAGGCTTAGTTCCTACCTCAGAAGTGCTCCCTAGGCGACCATATAGTGAAAGATTATTTCTGCCCTGCAGGAACTCTCCGTTTAGGTTTCTTCCCTATGTTATTTACTGAGAGACATCAGAACCTCAGATAGGATTACTCCAGCAGTTTGATAAAGCCAGGAACTAAATCAAGGCCTCCTATTACACTAATGGACCCCTCTACCATCTGCTGCGCTAGGTATGTCAGGCACGTTATCGCTACCTGAAGGAATGATGTATGGGTGCAAGTTCAATCCGGAGCGGTTTGCAGGTACATCTGGGGCCAGCAATTTGTTGGTTTCTTGATGCGTCAGGCAAGGCAGAACAATAATTTCCAAGTTTTCTTCCTCTTTCTAGCTCTTCAGCAGTGCAGTCTTGCATCTGAGAATGGTTGTAAAGTAAGTTATAAACGATCTCTTAGATATATGAGTAGACATAATTCTCTGATCTTGCCCTTCTGTGTTGCACAGCAGTACAGTGGGATTTCCTGAGGGCGGGCCTGAAGGAAGAGCACCAAGGAGGCTTCAGCCTCCAGGCTACCCAAACTCCCCCATTACCTGATGTGCTGATCCCACCCCTCAATCATCCAGACTGGGGCAGCTCCATCTCTTTTTTTAGCATTACAGGGAGGTTTGGGGGGAGCCAAGCAGGATGAGAGTGCTAGCTTGCAAACAATCACAGTATTTGAAATAGGAGAACTATAAGACTTTACATGTATTAAGAGACCACTGCAGGAAAACAACCTGTTTTGGACTTCCTTCTAGCTAGAGTGGCCAGGAGAATTAAATCTGTTTTTAAGAGGAAACAGCTATTAATGCACAGCTTCCAAATCCTACAGCAGCTGCTTAGGCACTTTAATAGAAGGCAGTAGGTACTTTCAGAGCTGACTATTCAGCAAACGCCTTTTACCATTTTAGGTGCTTCTGGCAGACAAAAGTATTCAAAAGTGTTGCGAGAGCAAGGCTTGTGGTTATAGGCAGTCAAGTAGAGGAAAGTTCACACTTGCAAAATTCATGTCTAGCCAGATTTTCTTGTCTTCGATGCTTAAACTGAATAATATTAAAATAATGAGAACAGTGAGAAATAATAGCCCTGCTTTCTGATGGCCACTGAAAGATGTGGTCTCCAAGATTTTTCTACACCAGTGAATGGAGGACTATACAGCCTGCATTTGAGGCTACCATTTTTCCACAGTTTGAGAAGACAAGTGTGCAAACGGCACAAAATAAAGCACAGCTTACAAGTTTTAAACACTTTTCCACCACTGGCAGTACCTGGGACTCAGCCCCTGGCTCCCGCTACATTAGGGCTTACGGTTATAGATACCTACTGGCAAGTGAGCTGCTGCTTGGAGGCAATGCAGCGGTACAGCACCATTAAGGCCAGTCAGGAAACTCAATTCTCAGGCCAGAATGGCTATACCACTATGGATATATATTCGCTATAGATATATTCACGATTGCATCCACTAACAAACCTGATTTAAGGGCATAGGAAGCTAAGAAAAAGTTGGAAACACCAGGCTTACTAACAGCAGAAGGCTATTGCTTTGTCTCTGAAACAAGGGAGACAAAAGTACAGTGTCTAATGCTCCTAAATACAGCTAGAAAAGGCCCGACTGCAAAGGCACTCAATGGGAATTTTGCCCCATGTGTATAAACATACATTGAAAGGGTTGCATGTTTTGTGTTTCTATTTACAGCTACAGAATGTGATACAGTCCTATTGTTTTTGTGATCTGCAGTGTATTTCCCCTCACCATCTAAATATTTTTGGTGCACACATTCACAATCTAAATACCTCCACTAAAACAAATAAGACTGAGGGGCCAAATGATGATGGTCCTCATACCTACATTCATTTTGGGTAAACATTTCAGAACAGTGCCGTTAAACTGGATCCTCAGGAAAACAGTTTCTTCATCAGTGAGACTGTCTCCATCAGTGACAAACATTGTCTAAACATTTCTCCAAAGATGGGGGGGTTGGAAAGTCTCTCCCCCTTGAAAAGCATGGAAAAATTCCCAAAGCAGACAGGAAAAAAAAGCTTCCCTTTTCTCCTCTTTGCTGATGCTCTGAGACCAGCCTCTGACGACTCGCACGATGCAGTGGGGAGTTACGTTCTGAGAGCTGCTCAAGGCAAAGGCAAGCCTAGAAGGGAGGATGTGTCCCCACTGGGCTTGTTTCACTGTGTTTTTAATATGAATTTCTTGCAGTTGAGCCAATGCTAATAACCTTCGGCTAAAGACATACACTGGCGTATCAGAGCAGCCAGGCCTCTGCACTGCTCTGTCCCCTAGCTGGTAAAAGCACCGTGTACAACACAACTGCTTTTTATTAGCAGTGCACTGGATGGTCACCATATGTAAAATGCTGTGTGACAGAATTACAGCTTAACTGAGGGATTATGTTCCGCCAGCTGTACTTCTGGAAAGTGATAATTAGCGTGGGGTTAGGTCTCTCATTCCTACATATTTTGAAATCAAAGCCTGGTTTTATGAACACAAGTGAAGAGCTACTGTTAATTTGTAATTAACACGGGAATCGGTACAGCCAAGACACTGGAGATCTTGGAGGCTAAAAAGCGCGTATTGAATTCCGCTAGCATGACTAAGGGATTTGTTAAATGCTTCTATGCATTATCACAGAGCAAAAAAGCAAGAGCAGCTCAAATCTAGGTCTGTGAGGCTTTAGATCTACTGTAGTCGCATAGAGAAAGTGACCGAGTTTTGCTACTGAGTCACTCCTGAGTCACCAGCCTTCCTCTGCTGTGCACCAAAAATAGGTATATTTATGTGGCTAGGAGCTCTGAGATATGCCATAGGCTTCAGAGAGTGAAGAGGAACGGGGAGCTTGGCGATAGCTCTGATGCAGAAAATGACTTTTCCATGCAGTCCTCCACAGCCAGGCCACTTCGGGATGGGACTAGATAAACAGGGCACTCGAGGGATGTCAGGCTCTGGGCTTCCCTTACCGGATTAGCAGCGGCTCTGCGTCAGCACTGCTCCGCAGGTGACGCAGCCCTCGCAGAAGAACCGCTTTTGAACTTCTAAAAAATTGTGTGGTTAGGCTTCACTTCAGTTTTTCTGATTACAAACAAAAACACCACCCTTCTGAGAGCATGCACATGCAGGTCAGGAAGCAAATCTTTTAGCACAAGCTCATGTAAACATTGTAGTACGCATGTCTCCGTTGATGTATAGCACTTTAAGGTAGTTTGTATTACCCAAGACATTTTTGTTATAGGACTAGAGTTTTCTACGGAACTTAGGGGCAGATGTTGAGCTGAGCACTGCCCTCTTTCAGAATTTATATACATGTGGGTACACATACACATAAATATGTGTGTGTGTGTGTGTATATATATATGTACACATATATCAAACGGAAACATTTCACCAGAAGACTACTCATAAGATACAGCAAGAGTACAGGACCATGTCAGATATCTAGGACACAGCAAGCATCTTTCATGACTCTGTGACTGAGCTAAGCTAAATGGCCTTTTCATAATGGGGCTTTGTTATTCACTTATTTCCAGAGTCAACTGCTTTAACATTTCCCTAAGGGTCTTCATTTGTTTAAAAAAGACAGGATGAAGGACCCCTGTTACATCTGGGTTAATTCCCATCACCCCCAGCCCTTCCCTCCCCTCAAAAACCCTGAGAGAGAAACAGACCTCCAGACATAGTGCAAGATGGTTTGTGCTGCTGAACTGGAGGAGTTACAACATTTCACAATAAAACCCTTTCATACCGGAGGCCTTGTCTATGGGTGCCTCTGTTTTCAAGCAAGCAGGAAGAGCTCCTTTTTTTGCAATGGATACACTAGGTTTTGCTATTTCATTCTGGTAAAGCTCTCCCCCTAACTTCATCAAACAGCAGGCAGGCCAATTTCTTCATTTGCTCCTCTCATTCCCCTAATTAACACCACTGCCATACTGACATGGAAAGAAAACACAGGTGACAACACACTTGGTGAAGAAGTTAGGTCCCTCCGCAGCAGCTTATTTTCTGCTCTTTCCCTGACAAGGTTTCATTCCTGAGGACGGAGGTGGCTGATGTAAAGAGGCATTTGGCAGGTGGTCCGTACCTTTCCCTCGGTGCCACTGTGCCGTGCCAATAGAGGGGCATCTGGGATTCTTTCGGATTCCAGCATTAGTTGCACTGAAATCGAGAGATCATCATTTGTCAAGTATGAGAATTTACTAGAGATAAGAGGTTCTAACAAAGCCGAAAGTAGAGTAAAGCTAGAAATATAACAGAACTGAAAATATACATACATATCAGAGCTCTGTAGTTAAATCACAGGTACATGGTACAACGACCACTCTCGCCCTTTATGGGACACTCTCCGGGATAGTTTTGCCCGGATTCTCACACAACAGGCGCACGGTACAGTGACCGCTCTCACCCGTTATGGGCCAACCCTCCAGTATAGCTTTCCCTGGATTCTCCTCAGCATGCTGTTGACATCAGGGATGTCCCCACTGGGTCCTTGGATCTGCAGGCCAGCTGACTGTGAGTCCAAGTCCACACCAACCTATGTGGTTTACTCTCTTCTATATGCAGTCAGAATAATGCCAGCGCAGTTATACAAAGCTGAATGGCTCAGTGTGCATATGAGTAGGTAACCGAGTGCTCAGCCCCCAGCTCTGCATTGGCAATGATGCGCCAGTTAACAGGCCGTTCTGTGGGCAATGGCTCCACCGCAGGGGATGTTGTTGGTGTGGGTCTGCAGGGTCACTCCTCCTTTGTCTGGTCTTGTCAATCATGGGGTGCTCGGAGGGTGTGCCCCCAGGCTGCAGCAACCCCACAGCGTGGCGGCGCCAGCCGTGGTGCACCTGGGGTTCGGTAACTCCTGGGGAGCCCCCAGGGCAAAGCCCTCTGCCATGGGCTGCACCAGCCGCAGGCCCACGCCTGCCCATGCGGCGCCTGACAGCCACGTACAATTATACGTGAGGGAGTGCATCTCTCACTGTCTTGATATCCTTTTAGTCGACTGACAGCATTCCTCAGATCTTTTCTTTTTCTACTCTCCTCAGACCTAAGAGTGGACAGTGCTCAGGAGCTGATTTGGAGAAGCCTTTTATTTTGTTTCACAAGCAGCTCAGTCTATCTGAACTAAACGCTCCTAGCAGTCTCGAACGAGAGGCCCTGAATGTTTTCTGGGTACTATTTACTGGTTTAAGGGTATTCAAAAACAAGTCTAAGCGTAGGGTTTGCTAATTAAATTGTAGCTGAACCACCTCAAGACTACAGGTGAGAAGCAGCCTGGGTTCACCCCAGGATGGCTTGGCAGAACACATCACTCAGGAAGAAAAATAAGGCACAGTGTTATATGAGAGAGTATACTGCAAGAATCCAGTGCAGCCATTTGCATCTCTTTAGATCAGTAGCTTTATTCATATGGCTCATCTTGTTCTCTCTTGTACCTGTTAATCTGAGGAAAGCATTGACTGGATGAAAATGTAAGTAGGGATGTAAGTCCCTTTCACAGATATCATCCAGGCGTCACATCAATACTAGAATTCATTATTATTAGCTATTATCAATCTCATTAATGTCTACAGGTATCTGAAGGGGGGATGTCGAGAGGATGAGGCCAGTCTCTTCTCCGTGGTGGCCAGTGACAGGACAAGAGGCAACGGGCACAAACTGAACCACAGGCAGTTCCATCCAAACAGGAGGAAAAACTTCTTGACTGTGAGGGTGACAGAGCACTGGAACAGGTTGCTCAGAGAGGTTGTGGAGTCCCCTTCCCTGGAGATATTCAAAACCCGCCTGGATGCGATCCTGGGAAATATGCTCTAGAGGGCCCTGCATGAGCAGGGCGGTTGGACTAGATGATCTCCAGAGGTCCCTTCCAACCTCAACCATTCTGTGATTCTGTGATTATGTGTATTAAACTAAAACATCCTATCACTAAGAAGGTATAGACTAACTAAACAAAGGTAGAAGAAGGATGGGTTGTTCTCCTCTATAGATTGGAAGGATGGATTGTTCTTTCTTATAGAGGAAAAAGGGTCGCTTGCTAAGGTCACATAAAGGAAATGTGAGGAAAATAAGACACATACAGATTGCCCAGATTGCAATATACTGTCTTCCCCTTCCATTGAGACAAGCTCTGCAAGCTTGCCTATGAGGTAAAAACTTGTGGTTGGAAACAAAGATATTCTTGTCAACAGTTATGTCCCTCCTGCCTTTCTCAGTGGAAAGAGAAAGGAGTTGCTCTTTGTTTGTCCTACTTTTACTGTGAAATAGAGCATACCATTGCTGTGTCTTTGATAGACACCATCACCATATGCTGGACATGATTTTGCAGAAGAACAAGGTGAAGAAGCTTCAGTATCCTGCCAGACAAATCTGACTTCAGGAAAACAAAGGCCACACTTTTCAGAACTGAGACTCTCAGGACAGACTTCTAGAACTACGTTTTAGCACTTCAGGGAACACCTCCACCTACACATTTCCATAAGAGCAGTTGCATTCGGTAGGGCTTGTTTTTATGTGCTGGAGGACTTGGCTGCAGTTCACAGCAGTTGCAGAGTCATTGCTGGCACTCAATACACACAGAGGTAGTCCTTGGCAGAAGCAGCCCATTTCATCAGCCTAACCCTTTCATCTGCATAGCTTCAGTGTCACCCTTCTCCACCTGAGCTTCATCCTAAGTTAGAGCTGGAGTTCACATCCTTCAGCATCTCTCCACCCCAGTAGTCCTTAGCCATCTCCCGGCCAATACATCCCCTCCTTGCACAGAAGGGGAGAGAAGAACGTACTTTTCCAACCTCAGGAGCCCACAAAAGATTGTTCTTTTTTTTCCCCTTACTCCCAGCTCAGCTCTGAGCTGCTTCAAATTTATTTCAGTTCCTGGTCTGACTCCCCCTGTTACAATTGCCACCTTGCAGACCTTCCACTCCAGAGCTCCTGGCTTATCGACTTGGAGAGCAGCTGTCTACAGTCAGGTGCTGCTGAGCAATTGCATTACCCCACAGTGCTGGGCTGCAGTCATTGAGAGTCTTCACAGCAGTATTTAAATTAACCTATCTGCAATTCAGAAATGTAGGCACACACCTCTTTTCCTGCTCAAAGCCTTCATGGACTCAAGCCAAGCTATAATAGGAGTCATTTATGCTTACCTTCTTGATACCTCTGACGTTTGAAGTGAAGGCTGGGGTACAGCCCAGGAAAGCAGGAACTATTGCTGTGCTACAGGCAGTTTGCCAGAAGAAAAGGGGGGATGTGATGATCTTATGCAGAACCCTGATGCCCACTGTCACTCGAATGGCTTCAGATACATTTGTCATGTTTTCTGTTTGGTATCTTATGACATTGGATTTTGCCTTCTTCACCTAATCCCAACATTTTCATTTTGAAAAGCTACATATACATAGTGGTATAGCGGTGGTATAAAGAATATAATGTATCCACTTGCTGGAACTTACATACAAATGCAGCTGGGAGCAATTCCCTTACATCTGTCCTTTAAATGGTGCAAGCATAGGTATGTGTAGATATACTAACATGGAAAACATTAATAGTGGAAAATGAAGACTATGATATATTAGCTTTCCAGTTACTTGCTACATACAAGTACTGCAGTCTAGTAAATGGTAGGAAATTGTCTTGTTTCACAGCCAAATATCTAACAGGCTAAAAGCCTGTCATGCTTCCAGTAAGCTATGAACGTGTAGTCCTTGCAAACCATCGCTTGCCTCACCAGGCTTATGGCAGTCCTACAGAAAACCCTAATAAGACTATTGAAAATTTCCAAAACAAAAAATAAAGTCTGTCCTTACCATATGTCATAATGTATACTTCAATCATAACTTCAAATATGGTTAAGTTGCAAAGTGAAAATATGTATTCTTTTTTCATCTCCAGGCAGTTAGCATTGAAGTCATCCAACGAAACACAGGTCTACATCCCACTGTAGACCTCTACACCTGAGTTGGGTCCTGTAGGCTCCCCTTACAGTCATTGGAGAGAAACTAGTGTTTCTAGAACACAGTTCATCTCAGCCTAAAGTTGACATCTCCATCTGGACCGCTGACTCATGCTCTCAGATTTCTTCTTCTCACTACTGGTTATGAAGGGAGCCTAAATGTCCCTATGGTAGATGGATGAATACCACCTAAGTGACACTATGACTTATGTCAGGGCTGGCCTTAGGCATAAGTAATCTAAGCAACTCTTTGAGGACTCTTCATTTCTAAATAGGTCAACCTCTCTTCAGCAAACTACTATGATATAACTAACCTGTAAAAACTGACTTCAGGCAGGCTTTTACCCCCCAGCCCAGCAGAGGTACTTATAGTCTCTTTCAAGTAATTTCGAAAACCTTGAACACATTGTATGGCAAGAGCCTGCAAAGGGGCAGTTACCAGGAAAGCACTGACAGGCGCTAAGAGGTTCCCATGGGAGGCACTGATGCACAGCACCACCGTGCGCACCACCGTACACGTGTGCATCTTGCTGCACCTAGCCCCAGGCATCAGCAGCCAGGTTAAGGTCACAGGGTGCTTGCTTGGGAGGAAGGGAGCAGGGGATTAAGGAGATTTCCAAGAATGGCTTTTGTTTGGGTCCTCCTATTGGGAAGCGAGTCATATTATAGGAAAAGGAGAAAAGGTCCAGGTCTGAGGGTCTTACCTGCAGAGGTGAGGTATTTGCTACGGAGGTGTAGATAGTGCAGATGAAGACAGGGACTTGGACTGGCTCAGGGGTTAGATTCTGGTGGGGGAATAGGAAAATTATTTTCTAAAGAAAAGTTTACAACCTCACCTTCCATTTCAGGGGCTTAAACCTTAAAGTTCTCCCTGTCTTTCAGTCTAAGGTCCGAGTTCAAATAGACAGGTGTGCAACTGGTCCTCCACTGGGGAGGATGTAAATGGTCCTCCACTACCTTATAATGCAGTAGATCTAAAGATAATTTAATTTTGCCTGAAATTACGCATGTGCTTAGAAATTTTGCTGCACTGGGGTCCAAATCATTCTGAAACAGGGCAGGAAGACACAGAAAGTCATCCAAGTAACAGATTGCAAACATTCAATTGATTACATTCTTTTATTCAGTGTTTGCCTTGGTTTTGAAAGATAACTGTGAAGCATCTCTTGATTATTTTGCATAATTCACATTGCTGACTGCTTACCAGCAAAATCTGAAAGGCTGCTTGAATTCCAGCTATTTCTAATATTTCAGATAGGTTGGTTTTGCTTCCTTGTTCAGAAAGAGGTATTGTAGTCCAAAGACATTGAATGGTGAAGCTGTCAAATCTTGAATAAAAGATTAAAAGCCCAATATTTTTTAAATTAACTTTGTTGGGCAGTTGGTCTACTTGAACATGAAGCCAGGAATCTGTTGATTCAAACTGCAGAGATGCAATCAGCTGACAGACATATTTCATGACAGTTTCATAATACTGTTAAAATAAAAAAAAAGAGTATCTAATGATTATGTTGAGTATTAAAACTATCACATACTTTATACAATACACATACTGCTAGGTCTAAGGTTTTGTGACCTTTTAGGCATACAAATGCAGATAAATGCTTTCAAGATAAACAAAGGTCTGGTGCTTGGCTGGTGTTCATGCAGAAACGTGTGGCTTCCCGTGCTGTTAGCAATGTGGCAGCAGCCAAACCCCGCTGGCAATGCCATTTGCCCGGATGTAACACCAAGGCCAGCGGTATTACTGTGGGTCTGCAGCAGCAGCCTCTGCCTGGCCCTTCTGCTGGGGGGAAACGTTTGCCTGTAGCCCACTGGCCTGCATCACCCATCAGTAGGCTAAACCTGAATTGTAGGTGCATGTGGAATATGATCCCCCTAGAATATAAAGTAACAAAGATTATGGAAGGCAGCATTACTGAAGCCTCTGGAGCGGGGAGGGACACGGATGCTGGGGAAGCTCAGCCCCGAGCATTTCTAGCACTTTCTCGACAACGGCATAAGAAGCGCCAGGATCCTTGCTGCAGCAAAGCGCTGCTTAGGCTCTCCTGCTCCCACAGAGGAAACCCAGCTTTTGGCCGCCCCCTCGGGGAGGGGGCAGCCCCGGGGGGGGGGCGGCAGCGACGGGAGCGGCAGCTCCCCCTGCCCCCGCGGGTCTCTCGGGCGGCGGCCGCGCGCCCCCCCCGCGGCCCCGCCACAGCGACCCTCCTCGGGCTCCCGCTCCCGTCGCGGCCCGTCGCGGCCCGACACGGCGGCCCCCGCGGAGCCCCGCGCCCCCCGCCTTGGTCGTGCCCTGCTCCGCCCTCTCCCCCCGCCGCGGCGCGGAGTGGGCCAGCCCGCCGCTATATAGCAGCCGGGTGGGCGGCTCCGCGCCGCAGCGCCGACGGTCGTGGTGGGGTGCGCGTCGGGGAGATCGCCGTACCTGGGGCGCAGCCTGCCTTCCTCCCTGCTCCCCGCCGCTGTGCAGCCATGGCGTGGCAGCCCATGGAGATCAACCCCGAGGTGCGCGGGGGCGGACGGCCGGGGGGTGCCGGCCGGGGAGGGCCCCGCGCCCGCGGGGAGGGTCGGAGTGGGGTGGGGTGGGGGGGCGGTGGCGAGCTCTTCACCCCCGGCACTCACACCCCTCTCTCCCTGTTGTCTTCCAGATGCTGAACAAAGTGAGTGCCCGTCGCAGGACCGCCGGGCGCCGGCCCTCCTCCCCGGCTGCACCTGCGGAGCGGCGCGCAGGGCCGCGCCCTCCCCGCGGGCGGCGGCGGCGGTGCCCCGGCGCGGCCGGCAGGGGGCGCCGCGGCTCGGCGCGTTGTGCTGTGTCACTGGGGCGGGGGGCGGCGGGCTGCGCTGCGCCGGCGATGCGCGTCGGGGTGTGTTTTTTTGGGGGGGGCGGTGGCGGCGCAGCCACCCCCTCGCTGTTGCCCCCTGCAGGTGCTGTCCCGCCTGGGCGTGGGCCCCGGCTGGCGCTTCGTGGACGTGCTGGGCTTCGAGGAGGAGGCGCTGAGCGCCGTGCCGGCGCCGGCCTGCGCCCTGCTCCTGCTCTTCCCGCTGACGGCGCAGGTAGGCGCGGGTGGGGCGCTGCTGCTGCCGCCCCCACGCGGCGCGCGTGGTGCTGCCGCTGCCGCGTGGGGGGTCTGGCCGTGGCGCCGGCAGGCGCGGCCCGGGTGTCCCCGCGAGAAGAGGCAGGTGGCTGCCCTGGGGGTGGCAGCGGCTGCCGGGAGAGCCGAGGCGCCGGGCAGCGGGAGGCCTGGCAGCGGGTGGCTGGGGGGGTGGCGGGTCGCGTGTCCTGTGCCCTCTGCCCAGGCCTCTGAGCAGCCTGACGCAGAACGAAACGAGCAGCGAAGGGCAGCTTTTTACGCTGTAAGGCTCCTTTTGAGCTTTGCTTTGTGTGCCAGGCTGGGGGAGGGGAAATATATTTAACAGTCTAGTGGGAGAATAGCAATTTTGTTTCCATGCCTAATCATGAAGCCTGGAGAGGCCTCAGGGCACCGAAGTACTTCGGTGTAATTAATATGCTTGGTCCAGCTCTAATGCTAAAGACTTAGTGATGAGGTGGACTTTGAAATAACATAACAGGTCCTTTAAAGGAAGGATTATAGCATCTCGTAGTGATGGGTTTTACACTGTCTGTATATCCCTCTGATGGGGAGGGACTCGAGAAGGAATGTTACCTAAAGGTACAACCGCATCTGTTGTGGAGAGATGCTGAGGAGTGTCGCTAAATGGACCAAAGCATCCTTGAGAGTAGAAATGAAAGAGCCTATCTACTATGCTGTGACTTCCCCCCGTTCTGTTTCCAGTGTGTGGAACAGACGGAGAGGCTAAGTACAGAGCCTTTGAATATGACTGAGTCATGCAAGTGGTCCATTAAGATTTGGACTGCATCCAATATAGATGTACAGTGCTTTACTGGACCAGTGCCACAGAGATGACTTTCTGGGTAATTCTTCTGTCCAGTCTTGGTATTGGCTCTGCTGCATAATTGATTTATCTGTTAGTTTGCCCAATAAAAAGGCATCACTGCGGCTAAAGTCTCAAAACTGCGTGTTTACAGCATGAGAACTTCAGGAAACAGCAGACGGAGGAAATAAAGGACCAAGAAATCAGTTCCAAGGTGTATTTTTTGAAGCAGACTGTTAGTAACTCCTGTGGGACAATTGGTCTGATACATGCAGTTGCTAATAACAAAGACAAACTGAAACTTGGTGAGTATGAGTGTTTTGAAACGCTTTAATTTCCCTTTTCCTCTAAAAAAAGAGGAAAGCTGAGTAGGTAGGGGCCATAGACTCTCCCTGAGATTTTCATGCCTTGGCAATCCAAGTTAAAGCATGCTGCACCACTACTGTTGGTAAGTGGGTTTTTCTGCTCTGAGAAACGTGTGGTTTTGCCTATTGCCTGAATTGCAGGAGGGAGTATGCTTTGACTTACGCCTGGTAGCTGTAGGATATCCTCCATCTTTTTAGTGAGCAATGCTTCAGTAACAGGTTTACAAAGGGAAAAGGCAAGTAGTAGGGCTGGCTGGGGTCTGTTACAGTGTAGGTATTATCCCCGTCAAAAGTGGCTGTTGACACTGAGATAAACTGAACAGTTAGTTTTTCATGGCACTTACATGTGGCATGAACAAACTTGAAAGTCTGTCTAGAACAGACTTCCTCAGGGTAGCCTGTAAATCAGATGTGTTGACTTTTCCATGTGTAAGTAGCATAGGCTGATGTGGACCTGTAAGATTGTTTCCTGAGAGAACAGTTTTGATGGTTCTTATCCTACAGAAGAAGGTATAAAACTGGTTGAGGTAATTGGTGGCTGGAAACTCCTGTTCCTAGGAAACAAGATTACTAGGTCTTATCGAGAAAGATTTGTCGCTCTGTTCAGGAAATACTTTATTGTATATTACATCTTGCATCTCAGACTAGAGATCTGCATAATATAATGTAACTACTTTCTGTCAAAAGAACTTGCACCCTCCTGAGTAGTGTGGGATTCCTTCCTGTACAAAGGAGAACACATATGATAGGCTAATCTTGCTTCACTCTTGAAAGGATTCTCTGAAATAGCACACCTTTCAAATAACATGTCATATCTTCCATCTAATACTACAAATTCAGTTAGTACTGCAATACTAAGATGTGCTAACTCAGGCACTGGAAAACCGAAGCCTGGCATGAGCTAATGCATGTGCATTTGAAGGCAGTGAGATTCCACAGAAGGACAGAACTCTTCAGTCTACCCTATTAGTGGATACTTAAGTAACTATCCTAACTACTGTTACCTTTCTTGGATTTTCTTTGCAGGATGTGATTGAACACTACCCCCAAATCTGTAGCGGGGAGAAATGGCAAAAGCCAAATCTTGAAAGTCAGTCAGTCAAAGACAGGCATTCAGAGAACCTTGAGGCACTGGAACTCTTACTGTTTGTGTGGCTTGTCATCAGAAGCTTCCAGATAAATAATTTCTATTTCAAGTGGTAGTTGAAAGGCGCTTACGCTGAAGATGATTTCAGGCTAAGCGTAATGATTTCTAATTAGCATAATAACCATTGGGTGTTGTGGGCTACACCTAAGTTGTAAGTGATTCTCTACCTATGCTGAATAAAACCTTTGGTTTTGTGCAGATGAGGGGTCTGCCCTGAAGAAGTTTCTTGATGAAACAGCTGACTTGTCTCCTGAAGAGAGAGCTAAACGTTTTGCAAGTAATAAGGTATATGAACTATACAAACTGCTGATAGCTCTCAGCACTTAGGGGCGTAGTAACCCGTATCTGCTTTCTCTTAAGGCCATACAAGAAGTCCACAATTCTGTTGCACAAGAAGGACAATGCCGGGTAAGAGCTGAATGAGTAAAATCTGGGATGGAGGGGATGGGTGTTAAAGGCGGTAAAGCAATAAAGTTCTAGATCTGGTAGACTGCTGTTACAGCTCACAGAAGGAGAAATGAGTGACTAATGGATGAATGCTTGTGCAGGGTTCCTTCCTCAAACATGCATTGAAAACTTTTGGTTGAGACTCTTCCTGGATATATGTTGAAAATGTGACTTACAGTAGGATTATTGGAGCTCGACATAAGCAGTCTCTTACTTTGAGATCTGAATAGTCAGTCTTGCAGAGACTGACTATTTAGCTGACCTAAGTTGCTAGTCCTCTGCTGTTGGTAAACAGCTGCCTAACTGAATAGCCCTCTGCTGCTGATCCCCTCTGTCTTGGGAGAACTTCCTAAAGTGTTCCAGCTCCTGTAGTCACAAGTAGGGTTCAGACTGTACAATAGGCTTTCTTTTCTAACCTAACAAATGTATCTAATTGTTTATCCTAAGGTTGATGACAACAGTGTGAACTTCCATTTCATCCTGTTTGTCAATGTGGATGGACATCTGTATGAATTGGGTAAGGCACTAGCGTTGGACTAAGTTTTATAGTGTAAAACAGTGGTGGTGTTTCAGGCTAAAAGGCTGTTCACTTGGCTCTTGGCCAGTGTGGAATACAAAATAAGAACCTGTGGATGACGGTCTTAAGGTGGGTTGCATTGTAGGCTCAGGCCCCCTTGTAAAGCGTGTTATCTCCTGCAGAGCTGAGAATATTTAGTCCCTTTCTCCTCCAAACTGTGGTGTATTCTGACCTTGTTCAACTGTCTTTATGTGGGTACTTGTTTCTTGGGCCTACTGTGCTGAGTTCTCCAACTTGAAAGTATTGGTAAGTATCCTGACAAGACTCTCTTTCACAGATGGCCGGATGCCGTTTCCGGTAAACCATGGCACAAGTTCAGATGACTTGCTATTGAAGGTAAGACTTCTCACTAGCTGCCTGTTTCCCAGGCAACCAGGCTTCTGAAATAGTGAGAGGCATGCTTTTGGGGTATAGTGGCTGCTCTCTGTGCCGCCTTGTTATAGAAGTTAGTGCTTCTCATGCCATGGTAACAAGGTAGTATTGTGCCACAGAGCTAGATGTCTGATAAATGTGTCTATGTGCTGGTGCTGCTAGACACTAACTTGGTTGCAGTAACCGAGAGTGGAGCTACAAAGCCTTTTGGGGTCTAGACCAGCATCAGTGTTCTGTGAGTCTAAACAGCCCTTTCTTCTTCCAAGGATTCTGCTAAGATATGCAGACAATTTACAGAACGTGAAAAAGGAGAAGTCCGTTTTTCTGCTGTGGCTTTCTGCAAATCTGCCTGAGAGTCTGAAGAGATGCAAGGAAAGCAGTCTAATAGCACACCAGTTAATGCAGTCTAAACTTCAGTGCTTCAGTACTTGTTAAACACAGCTATTCCAGTAATTTGAATTGTTTCCACCCTTTGCTATACACGGAGGCAACATCGATTGAGCTTTTGCTAAAGGATGAGCTCAAGTTTTAACATGAACAGTTTGGACACATCAGATGTCTTTAGACTTCTAGTTTTGTTTTTCCACATGTTAAGTAGAAAATGCTTAACAGGGCTTGTTTAATCTGTGTCTGTAAATTGAGCTGTTGGTTGATATTTCCTTGTCCTTAATGAGAATAAAGTTTCTGCTGGAAAACAAAATGGACTAAAGTGACCAATGTAACTTTCTCCAAAAGAGTTGCCTGCAGACATCCTATAAATTCCTTTTTAAAGGACCTTTGAAGGTTCCATAGTGAAGTTCTGCTCTGAGCAGAAGGTTGTCAACCTCAAGGTGGCAAGTCAGCTGCAGCCTTTTCTAGCCTTTTGAAGGCCTCTAAGGATGGATATACCCCAGTCTCTGGGGAATGCTTCAGTGCTGTACTAACCTCCTGGTAAAGCTTTTTCTAATGGCCAGTCTGAAACTCCCAAGCTGCAGTTTGATATCCTTAATGCACTTACTTTGAGGTACGGTGGTGAGATGTGATAAATGAGCACTCAAATGTCAACTTCAAACTCTTTGATTTTACTGAGGCTTTGTATTGTGGATGCTATAAGCAACAAAATACCCACTGAACTGCTTGATATCCTGCCTTCTCTGATAGAAAACCTGTTCTGGGGTCTCTTCTACCTGTGGCTAAAGTCTGCTAGCTAATATTGACCACAGTTCTCATCTAGCCACTGCCTATTAACCTGAAATTGTGTTAGAGAAGCTTTTAAGTGGCTCTACTAGACTTCCCTTACAAAATTAAGGGAGGCCCTGCATGCTAAATGGACTTTGAATTGCAGAAAAATTGGGTTGCAGGGAGAGGGGGGGAAAAAAAAACAAGTGGCATGGGGTAGCTGTAAGAAAGGGTGTGGTATGTTGTTTCAGCTCCAGGCCTTTCTCTTAATGCACTGTAGTCCAGCCTGTGCCTGGCAACTCTCCTTATGTTGCCTGATAACTTTAAGTTCTACTGTGGTCTCTGCTGCTGCTTGTATGATGCAAACTGTTCTGGACTTCCAGGACTTTTTGAGGTGTAAGGCAAAAAAATGACCTTTGGTTACTAAAGCCATGTATAGTCTGAATGTGTTCTGTGTTGGACCTTGTTACTACTCATATTTTACCTGTTAGCTGAAGCTAGTGGTGGACACTCTTATTTGTAATTCTGAGGAGTAACAAACAGTCTTAAGTATTTCAATTCTAAACATTGTCTTAGTTCCTGTTAGTAGGAGAGTGAAAGCTTGCTACTAAGGAAAGGACATGTTGCTCGATCGCTGTTTTGCACAGCAGCATTTCATTCTTGTTGGTGGATGGTGCTGTGAGATGTTGAGGAAGGTCTGGCATGGCCTCTCTGCAGCCTTCCCCCCAGTGCGGCCCAGGAGCAACAGGGGCTGGAGTGCAGGTGGCTCCAGGGAGTAATAGCAGTCAGAAAAATGGTAGGAGGGGACAGGAGAGCAGGTAGAGCCTTGCCAGCTGTCTCTTGTACCTGAGCAAGCATGCTTTTATTCTGCAGGGGACCTCTCTGTTTTGAAGGCCATTGCCTAGGGTGCTTGCTGTATATAACTCTAGCTGTGTATAGGTAGACAGGTAGCTAGCAGTGTAGCTACCCAAAAATGCATTTGGAACACTACTATATTTTTTATAGTGATTACAGCAGTAATTTTTATCTAGCATCATAAATTTTTAGTGTTACCAAAGTTATTCTTTAGATGCTTTCATTCTTTTACTCGGACTTCTGGATTTTGAATCTACTCAAACATTTGAACAATTTTGGCTTTGCGAAAAGTAGGCAAAGGGTTGTGACGAACACTTATTTCCTCACCTTGTGCTCCCTGCTACAATTTCTGAGGAGAGAGTAAAGGGAACAGCTAAGGAGATTGAATGTTATCCATCCACTTATGTATACTATTACTAGTAAGAGTGTTTTCCCCTACCGAAATTACCACAGGGACCTGAAAAACAGCTGAGGTAGAACTTTCCACTAAAACAGCTTGGGTAGAAGGAGGAAGATGAGTTGTTGGGGATGGAGAAGACTTCAGCAGTTGGGATTGAGTTGCTTAGGATGAGGATGCATCCCAAACAGTGGGTGAGGATCTGAAAGCTGAACAGATGGAAGCTTTTGCAATATTAATAGTGCAGCACTTCCAGATGTTGTGTTACTGTGTTCAGAAGCATAGTAACAATACACAGAAGTATGTGCTAAGTAACAACCATACAGGATAAACCATAAATAGGAAAGGAAGGTATTTTTAAATCATATCACATGTATATAAGCTCTCAATAAATACATTTTTTTCCTTAAAGCCTATTTTCAAGTTGCTTTTATCTATTTGCAAATTATTACTTAATCTTTGCCTATTGTGTTCACTACTTTAGCAATAGTGTTTGAACTGAAAGATGTGAATGTTTGTGGGCTTTTATGGGTTGCTACAAATCAACATATATCTTATTTTCATGAGAAGGTACTATTTAATTTAATATTTTCTATTAATCACACCCTACCTGAAACTAGGCTTATTTTTGTTTGTTGTCTTTAGCTGTTTTCCCTTATGTTTTCATCTAAAATCTATAATTCTATATGGAATTATATCTTTGCTTAACTTCCTGTGCGTCCTCCTTGATTAAATCCACGCTTTTGACCCTCTCAGTTTCTCATCTAAAGCCATGAATAATTTACCTCTGAATTCACATAGTGACAATTGCTAGAAAAGGGCAGGTAGTTTGCAAGGTTGGTGCTGTGTTTTATGCCTACTCTGGAAGAGATCTGTGACTTGACTGTTGTTACTGCTTCTCTTCCAGACATAAGGAGTCTACTGAGCAATTATTTATTTGAATTAATAAGTTCTTGTGACTTTTGTGCAACTTTCCAGAGGTGGACTCTTAGCAGTCCAAGATGTCTAGTTTATTTCAGAAATAGGTCTTGGGAAACTATTCAGAAAACTGTGTTGCTAAAAGTAGCTGCAGTTAAGGCATAGTATATAAATTAAAATACTGATTATTGACATAAAGAACCAGCCTTGGAAATATTTGAGAAATATGAGTTTCAGGTGCAATTTCTGTTTAGACCTGCACATTGCTAGCTCAGAACAGTACCTACGGTCTCTGTAAATGGGGTTTTCCTTTTTGCTGCTATTTTGAAAGCTATAGTTAACCTGTTCTGAAGGTGGCAGCATTGGGAAACTTTCAGCAAAAAGTCTGCATCATGTGCCGCACATGACAAAACAGACCCAGCAGCACATTTAATTGGCTGTATGCATAACCTTAAGCCTATACACAGGCCTCTTGCTTTCATTGGGACTGCTTGCATGGTTAAGTGCACTTTTGATTTCAGACCTGAACATCCACTCCTTACTTTTTGACTAAATTAACATAAGCCTCATGTAAAATCCAAACCCTCCTATGCATGTCACTGGTCTTTGGCTGAGGTTCACAGTTTCTTTGCAACTGATAAAGCATTACATCACCTTATAGTCCACCACTGTGCAATGTATGCACTGCTCTTTCTCTATTAAAGTGAATTCTTTCTTTTGGGAGTGAGGAAAGAAATGACGTGGGAATAACTCCTGCAGCATTTGGCCTTTGATGCACAGACCTGTTCACTGATACAAATATTCAAGACAAAGGAGAAATAACCTGAAAAGGGGAAATAGAAGTACTAGTATCCTTTGCCTTTGGTGCAGCAAAGGCATTCTGGGGTTCTCGGAGCCAGTCTCACTAGCCTGTATGCTAGAAGGAGAGTAAGAAAACAAGAGAATGGAAATAGATCCCCTAATCGGATTCCTTCTCCTGGTGCTGTGAGCAGCCAAGAGGTGGTTGAGGACAGGACTGCAGTTCACTGAGTCTATGGACTGAACGGGAACAAAGGAGGACTTGGAAGAGTGCAGCCAGACATCATGAAAGCTGTGAAATACCATTAACAGTCTTTAGTGACTGAAGGAATTAAATTATCACTTGCATTTGTCATTTTCTAATTCTTGCACATGGTGTTACTACATTATAGGGAGTGGCTGATACATCACACGCTTCAAACCCAAGGAACCTCAATAGGTTAGAGCACTAGGCTGAGAGAAACCTGTGGGGCTCAGCAGGTGAGGTGTGACATCTGGCTGGGGCCTGCACCTGCATGGGCTGAGCTGCAGCCCTGCTCACCAGGCCCTGGGGGTTATGGTGAGTGCCAAGTTGAATATAAGCCAACATGTGTGCTCTCATCACAAATAAGGCAAACAGCATACTGAGCTGTATTAGGATGAACGTGGCCAGCAGATGGAGGGAAGTTACTACTTCTCTCTATCTGGCCCTGGTGAGGCTGTGCCTGGAATAGCGTGTCCAGTTCTGGGCTCCCTAGCCAGGGAGGATGTGCAGAGGACATCTACAGGAGATGTCCTCAGGGAGAGGACCTGGCGAGGGTCCAGCAGAAAGCTTACCAGGGAGGCCAGAGTCCTAGAGCACAGGGCCCACAAGGAGAGACCGAGGGAGCTGGGCTTGTTTAGTCTGGCAAAGAGAGGACTAAGGGAGGATCTCATTGCAGCCTGCGGCTACTTGGAGGGCAGATGCAAAGATGGCAAAGCAACGTTTTCTTGGTAGCGGCGGGTGGTATAATGAAAGGGCAATAGCTACAAAATTGCAGCTCGGAAAGCTCAGTTTGGGACGCTTGGAAACCGGCAGAGTACTTGTTCGCTCATTAGTATAGTACTAGAACAAGTTACCAGAAAAATGGGGGCATCACCATCCTCGGAAATTTGCAAGGTTTGGTTCCCAGGTCTTCAGCCTTGGTAAGTGAATGGGCTGCAGGAAGAGGAGTTCATCAGAAGGCTCCTCTTGATCCCACACGTGGGGGAGCTGTTTCCTGCAGGAAGAGCTGAAGGCTGGTGCTGCTGACTGCAGTTTTTGTGCTCAGACTGGAGCGGAAGAGAAAGAATGGCTGCAAGAACAGCAGCCCATGCGTCTAGGAGGCCGCAGGGTTTGTCACAGATAGGAGGATTGTCTCTTCATGAAGGCACTTCTAGCTTGGAGGGGAAGAAGAGGTGGGGGACAGTAGAGGAGAAAGGAATCTATGCAGAGGGCAGATCTGAGGGAGCTCTTCTAAGGTCAATGAATCGGAAGCAGAAGTAAGGTGAGTCCTCCCAGAGGATGCGTGTAACAGCCCCAAAGATGGCAGGGAACCCTACTGGGAGTGAGGTACAGAAAGAAAAGCAGAAAGTGCTTGGAAAATTAGAAAAAGAGAATTCCTGCTAATCTTTCCAGCATCACTGGCTTCTGTGAATGACATAAATGGTTTAACAAAGTTTCACAGCTCCTTAAAGAATTGCTGTTTATCAGATGTATATAGTTCTAGGTGAAACCCAATGCATGAGTAAATATATAATGAGCAACTTAGAAATGATTTGAAAATTTCTTATGTACTTTTTGCTTAGATGAGTTTCAGATGCGATTAGCTGTCATTGCAAGGTCTGCAGCAAGATGTAAAAGGTTCAGAGATCTGCATGACTTTGGAGAAACAAGACTGGGCAAAGATATTTCAGTGAGTTTAACATTTCAAGCACTGTACCATAAAAAACAAGACAGGCAATTCAATTGCATAGGATCATTCAGCACCATACTGAGAAAGGTGGGGCATTATTGCTTGCAGCACCATAGCCAGACTGAATTGCATTTGCTTTTCAAGTCTTTGTATGGGTATATATTCAGATCTTACTAGAACAGCTTGCAGTCTTAATGTAGGCAGAGTATGGGAGAAATGCAGTTTTACTAGCATTTACTAGCCCCGTTTTGCAAGTAAGGAATTGAGACATAGATTCAGTGACTTGCCCAAGGTGATACATGAAATTGATGGCAGAGTTGGAACTAAAGCTAACTTTATAACTACATGGGTTTTTTTGCAGGCAGAGTTTTATATTTACACTAGTTTGGCTTTGGGCCTGAGTTAATATACCCTACCTCTTAGCACAACTTATTAGCTAAGGTTCAGTGTTAGGCTAACCACAGCTTGATTGACTTGGAGAACAGTCAGGTGAACTCATGTCTGTCTGCAAAAGAGTGTCTGCATTGACATATAATCCCATAAGTCCCCTTCTAATGCCTCAAGATATTTCTCTGATTGACTTCTATTGCACTGTGGTTCAAGGAATATTACTTTCTCCCTCCTTTTCGCCTCCTCCTATCCCACAAAAAAGTTTATCAACGCAGGGAAGTTGAGGAATATTCATAAATTGAAATTGCAATTGATTTTAGAAAAAAGGTGGGTTGCAGTATTCAGGCTTTCTGACATACGAAAGAGTCAGATGGCAAAGTTGTAGCTACGTTGCCAGCTGTTTAATGGAACGAATAGAAGAAGTATTGCTGAAGGAGAAAGTATTCAGAAAATAGTATAATCTGGCTAACTGGATACTTTTGTGACTTTACTAACTATTCTTTCTCATTTTGCTGAACAACGGAACTGAAGGTCAAGTCATGTCAATAAACAACATATTTGACAGGATCGATTCTTATTGAAGGAAGCTGGAGAAAGACGTGGATCCTGTAATTCCTTTCTTCACAAAGCAGCTATTAGAGGCTTCTGATGCAGCCCAAATATCCTCTCCGTGCTATACAGAGAAGCAGACACTATCTCCCTTATGAATGAGACAAGAGTTTGAGACTCGGTTTTCAACTTTCTGTATCAGAACAAAGCCTGCTGCCAACAAATCATTAGGCAACCATAGCTACTTTTTGAGAATTGATCAGCACAGGCAGTTCTTTCTGCTATCAAACTTTATCTTAAAACATTGTGCAAAACTTTCTTATGAATGGTGGCAAAATCCTCTATTTAGTTTGATTCAGTCTGATATATATGTGCATTTCCCTGGCTATGAACATTTAGGAAAGTTTTTATGCAGGCACCTAGTTGCTCTTTTGGAAACTACAGCGTTCCAGAGCAATGAGAAACTGCTGCTTTAGCACCTATACAGCATATTTTACAGAAGTTGCTTCATTTCTCCAGCCCCATGTGCCATGGCTGCTGCAGGGATACATATCCCTCAGATGGCTGACTGTAATCCTTTGCTTAGCTACAGTTTGCATGTTTATAGCTCACGGCTGTCCCTCGCGGGGTTTGTAATCGGAGAAAGTCCCAAGAGAGTGTGTGACTGCTGCCCGTGCCTGCTGCCCGTGGGGAATGTGCTGATGCTGTGTGCGGAGAAACAAGCGTGTAGACAGCCTGAAGAAACATGGGAAGAAATGGGTTTAAAAGCCCTTTGATTTTCAAAACTTGAGATATTTCTCCCAGCAGCACCAGCAAAGGTCTGCAGTTAACAGTATGCTCTTTTTTTTTTTTTTTTTTAAATCCTACGGGTTTAGCTGGCACATTTGAAAGGAGAATCCGCAAATACACTGGGCCCCTGTGAGGCGTACTCCAAAGAAGACAAATAAGGCTTCTCGAAAAATGGAAAAATTAGCACCGCAGCAAAATTATTTTTGCTACTGCCCTTCATTTGATATATGTGTCAGGAAATGTCATTTGACCATATTGGAAGAGGTGTTATTTACCATCTGCATTCGATTCTGTGGGGAAAAGTTCTCTGTTCAAACATGCTAGCTAAATTCAGCTGCTAGGGTGCAACAAGAGAGCGTATTTTTAATTGCTATGTACCACTTGGGCTCAGATTTAACAAAGCACTTCAGCTCATAGTTAGTCCATGACTTCAGCTGACTTCAGTTAGACTTAAGGACATGACCGAAGCTATGTGTAGGTTGAAGTGATTTCCTTAGCCAGATATTTGATGGCATTTCCACATCTGCTTAGATTTGGGGCCTGATCCCAGCATTTTAGCAGGGCAAAAATCCATTTGCTTTCAAGCAGAAGCCCTTCATTTGGGACTTTTCACTCTGGATTGGACGGAGAATTAGCAAACTGCCAATCCGTACAAAATTACATGAATGTTACTACATCAAGTAGGACAGCTTTCTTTAGAATGATTAAACTTTTCCAAGATTTCATATCCTCACTCATTAGACTCCATTTACCACAGGAAATTACAGTTAAGCTGTATGAAGCCTTTCCCTGACTAAATCCAATGTTTATAAATTATAGCCAGGCAGAAAATGTGAATCTCAACAATGTAACCATAGTCTGAAGTGTAAGTGTTCGCAAGTTCAAGGGCTTTCCAAACTATTTTTTACCACGGCAGTAACATGAGTTTGTATAAATAAAGTATAAATTTTTAGCATATTTGCACACTGCAATATAATAGATAACGTTTGTGTGTTTTAGAAGGGTGCAAACTTGTGTGGGCTGTCTCTGCCTTCATTCTCAGACAGGAGATTTTTGGACTTTTCATCACCAGTGACCACCAACAGAGCCACTTCCCTCTTTTTTTTTTTTTTTTTTTTCCCCCCAAGAGTGCTGCTGGAAAGCTTCTTAAGACATAAGCTCTATAAAGCTTCTTAAGAAATAAAACAATAACAAGTTGGATATGGTTTATCCGGGCCCACATTACTCTCTGTATTTCTGGCAAGACCTCAATATTCTTCCTTTCTGTACTTCAGCATTCAGGCCAAGGTATAGCTCTTGTTATATCTGTGTAATAACATCATATATGCAATATGTACCAACAAGTGAAGAAAAGATTCTTTCGTGGAAGGCCAAACTAGAGGTAACGAGAGACACAACCAGTCATACAATTTATCTGTAGGTTTTCTTGCACTGTCCTGAACAAATCACTGACTGGAGCTAGCTTCATTGTTGTCTCTTATGTATGCATCTGATTTAATGCCTTGTTCACATCCTGTGGAATATGCAGCATGCAAAATGGATCATCATAATATATAGAATGATTAAAAAACTTAAAGAACTCATAAAGCCTAAACGCAGTAAATAGATCCTGCGTGGTGTCTCTCTAAAGAGCTTAAGACAGAATTACTGTTCAGAAGTATGTGTATTTAAAGTATGAGTATTGACGTGTGAGAGAAAAAGCATTTGCTAGGAACAAAAAGGAATCGGTTGCTGCATTGAATTTAAGAAAAGTTTATGATATACTGACTACAAGAATAAACTAGGTTTTACATTAGACTCTTCAGTTAAGTATCTAAACTTAGGTGGAATGATCTAGGCTCACCTATGTTTTCTTGAACTACTTTTCTTTTATGGAGGATTGTAAGTGACCCCTGCAGGTATCCCTCTACAACACTGTCCAAGTCACTTACTAAAAACAGCAACAATGAATGTATGGGGTGGGGAGGTAAATTAAACACTTTGGGTGAGTGCTTGGCTGTAGCAGAGCGAGTGGCAAGCCTCACAGGGCTATGACTTCACCCCTTGACTCTACGTGGGACCAAAAACAGTTAAACCAGACTTGAAACTCAGCATTCCCATTTAGGACCAGCTTTAAAAGGGAAAATAGTTCCACTGTGCACTGTCAAATTCAGCTTAATTGAAAATGTTAGCACCCAGGAGAATTCTGGCCCGTGACCTAGATAATGCAGAGGCAAACCATTGTGCTACTGCATCTCTTTAATAAATGTAGCACTGCAGTCAGCATTCTGCAGAAATACTCGTTTTAAAAGCAAGCTTTCACCGAAGCTTTCAAAATGGCTTCTGTTTCAGAAGGGAAACATAGATGCACAAACTAGAAAGAGCATGCAACTCCTGCTTGTTTTTTTATCTATATTCATTCTCATTTGGAGCTTAATAAATGATTGTACATACTTTATTTGCGGATGAAGCATGAACAGTGAAATCTGCAAGAGAGGACAAAACAAAAATGTATGTAATGGTGCCCCTAAAAATCTAACCAGTGCCTATAATGTAATTAGCTGGAGGAAACCTCTGCAAATACCATCAAATGCACGTGTTTTTTCTAATCAGTAAAAAAAAAGAAAAAAAAACCCAGGAAATTACCCATAATGTGTTCAGTAGGAAAGCGCTCTGAAACTCAGGTCATCTCTTTTAGGGAATTACAGTTGACCTTTCTGCTTTGAGAAAGGAAAGGACAACAGAAATTATTGGAATGGACGACTGAAAAAGACTTCCAGAACTACAGCTAATGCATGTTTATGGCATTCAGATATATACCTGCTGCCCACAGTATGGATGGACCCCATTTCACAGTTCATTTAAAACTACAGTTAATCTGAAAAACGTTCACAGTCTAGAATGGTCTTTTTATATAGAAAAGTATAGTACTCTAACATATAGATTTTGTACTTGAATTGGTAATGAGTTTCACCGATGTCTTGCGACCCAGATGCGCTCTTTTCTTGTGGCCTACTAGTCCGGGAAGCCTGCAGGATGAAACTCAACAGATGGGCAGAAGCAGCCCAGGTCTGCTGCATTCCCTCACACTAGCCATTGCTCTTGGCTTGCACAACATGATGTGTGTTGGATTACAGCTGACACGCAGTGATGCAGGGCTGTGTTCCAAAATAGTGTATTTCTCAAGATATCCCCTCTTTTCCCACCAAATCTCTAAGGGTAAAGGCTTTGGCACTGGCATAACTACCCTTGTTGGTGCACAGAATACCTCTGCCTAAGAGACTCCATATAGGTTTAAATCCTTAGTTTGAACTGGATTTTTCACCTCCATAAACATTAGATGTGAGAACATGCTGTAAAACGTTGGTTCCAACTTTAGCTTTCAGAGTCCCAGAGCTTGTATTGAAGTTATCTGTTAATCAAGTTGATGCAGAAGGATTTATCCAAAGAAGTAATAGCCTTCCCTTGCTAATGATTCTCCTTTTCAGGTACTTAATGTTCTGAAGTACTATCTTACTCCATGAATGGGCTTATTTGCTTTAAGACCACTGCTTTACATTAGATGCCTTTAAAACTGAGAATAAGGATTTAAAGTTCTGGTGTTCAGGTAACAAGGAACCATTTGTACTTTCAGTTCGGAACAAGGGTTTGCTCAGAAGTGCCACATTTCTCCATGCTGCTTTCTATAGGTTGGTTGACCTCTCCCCCCACCCAAAGAAGTATTCACTTAGATGATAGATAAAAGAACTTGTGTCTGGTGAGAGAACTAGAGGCCTGTATTTCTGGAACGGCAGCATCTAGACTCTAGGCTTAGCTATTCAGACTTCTGTGATTTTAATAGCAATTTTGTTAGCCTCTCCAGAACTAAAGGTCATAAGCGTTAGCCCTGCTGGAAGGCAACTTTAAATTCTCCCTGTTCATTCAAAATATTTTCCCCAAATCTAAGATATCTTACACTTTTGAAAAGACAACACAGCGTTTTCCAAAATACTGAAAACACAAAAGTAGTTTTCAGTAGTGAAAGGCTTTAAACCGTTTCTTTTAAAAATGTGTCTTTTTTCTTTTGCTTTTCATATTCTGAGAGTTGCTGTTGTTGTTTTTTAATGTCAATGATCAAGAAGATTTTTACCAGTTTGAAAACGGAAGCGCATTGTCTGAGGTAGGCCCAAGCAATTCAGCTGCACAGTGAAGTTACTTTTTGACCTCATGTTCGCCAAAATCAGAGTCTGAATGAAGCAAGTTCTGGCAAGTAGACGTTATAAACCTAACTGGAGTTAATCATTGCTTTCATTTAGCTTAAGAACAGTTCATCCAGCTTATTCAGGGTAATAAAGCCACCTCCTAAGCCAGCTGAAGTCAGCAGCAACCCCCCTGCTGGTTTAAAATTGTACCACTTTAGGGCCTGGGTCTTTTTTATTCACCCAAAACAAAGTCTAAGGACTTTAAGAGGGCAGAAGGTAGAGAAGGAAACCCAAATTTTTGTTGCCCAAAGCCATGAGGAAGCCTGGTGATAAGCAACCGTGCTGTGAACAGGTAGGAAGCAGGAGGGCTTGGTGGTCAGCCTAGGTCACCGGAGCCTGCCACCAAAAACCCTGTTCTGCCACCAGCTTTCTCGAGCAAGCTACGTAGGGCTGATTCCTCAGCGCGCAATGCGCGTTGTAAAGCCTGGCTCCACACACCCTGTCACTCACAGAAACCTCAGCCTTCAGTGATACACTGTGAGTCCCTGCAAAACAAACGCTTGCGACCAGGACTCGCAGAAACTAACAAGCCGAGTGGGGAATTGCTTAAACCAGCTGGTAGGAAATACTGGGTCTAGGCCCAGGTTTACCCTAAAAGTATGTAGACATGTTAAGGAGGCAATTTTCTCTTGCACAAAACCTTATCTAAGTCTCCTTATTAGCCCATCCCCCTCAGCAAGGGGAAAGCCAAATGTAAGAGTTCCCTGGCCCTTAATCGAGCCCACCAAGCAGCTCTGTCCTACCAGGAGATGGACACTCACTGGCAAAAACAGATGCAAGACCAGGACAACACTCAGAAAAAACGTTTCTGAGGGAATGAGAGAGCAGCTGAACAGGCTCTGGGGGTTTCACTAATGCCTAAAGATGCCAACAGTTTTCTGTTGAGTTTACCCTTAGTTTTAGTTGGTGTTCAAAACAATGATCTGATTGCTGGAGGTACAAAATCAGGTTGTTGAAGGCAATGAGAGCACAGTGTTGGAGACCTTGGTGTGCAGGCTCGTGCTGCATTCCTTCCATAGATGGCACTGCAACTTAACCAAATGCTTTGCTTCTCTGCCCATAGCTTCTGTCGCTATCAGCAATCACGCCATCTCGAGAAAGCGCGTTCAAGGTTAAAGAAAAAAAAAAGTAACATCGAGATGCACCTTAAACACTACAAGAGTGATTTCTGGTCTTAAGAACATCATGGCACTATACAGCATCAGACCAAAGAGGGATCTAGCTCAGTATCCATCCATAGCCAATACCATGACCCGAGGGTAGAATATAAAAGGAAAATAAACTTATACTGTATCTCCTTGCACACTGTATCAGCTTACAAGGAGCTACGGCTGAAGGACACCACGAAGGCAGAGATGATATCTTTTTATTTAATATCCCTCAATGGATTTTTATTTAATGAATTTCTTCAATTACTTTTGCACCCATAAAAACGTCAAACCTTCACAAAAACCTAGATAGTCTTGGCTGAAACTTAACTGCTGACTTTTTCCAAACTGAACATAAATCCAAAAGCCTTATAAAACATTTGAAGTGATTAGTATGAAAATGATTTTCGTTACGAGTAGGAGCCAACAGAGAACAACTACTTACAAATGAAAAGGCATACATGACTTCCTACATTATCTTTCTCTTTACACCTAACTTCTTCATGGTAAGGACTCTTCTGTCTGCACCACAGCATGTATAAATGGCACTATATCAGAATTGTTAATACACTGACCAGTAATCTACCAAACATCATTCTCAATAATGCCAATGTCAACACACCAATTCACTGAATTCCAGTAAAACATTCCTGAAAATTATCATTGATTGAAAACACTCTGCACGAACAGACTTGTTAATTCCTCAGATTTACAGGAGTATCAACAAATTATCTCGATTCACACAGCTAAAATCTTCAGTGCAATCCACAAAGACAACCCAACAGTGTGGCTTTTCCTTAGATCATCATGCTCACGTTTCAGCACAGTCGGCTTTGTAAGCATTACAGATAGCAAGATACCCTGAAAGCAAAGCAAAGCAATAAGCCATTAGACACATCCAGATCCTACACAACCCAAACACTGTGCTAAATACACTGTTCTGTTTTAAAGTATAAAGAAAGGTATATTTCTACATAACATAGCTATTTCAACATTGCCCAAAAATATTGTATGGTCTTTCTTCAGGAACCTAAAAATATATTTTAAAAATGTTTAAAAAGCAGCATCAATATTCTGTTTCCAGTCTCAGAAGTAACTTCAGTTGCATACATAGTTTTAAGATAAATTGTTGTTATATATTTTTCTTTCCAACTGTACTCCTATTATTGACCAAAACTGGTAACTTGTAAACATCTAATAAAAAAATAAATTCCTTTATCATTCTGAAATTTACATCAGTATTCTTCAAAAGTAAATATATGGATCATAAAATGCATGTAATAACTGAGCCGGATTTGTGATAATGATTATGAAGAAATAAATGGTAGTTTATACCTGATAAGAATATTGTATTTATTATGTGGACACTGAAAGATTTATTATATGCTTAAGCATTCATTTCCTTATTTTTATTTTCTATAAAGGATATGTTAACTACATTGTAATCACTGGAGCATTTTAATGGATTTTGAAATTCAGTCTTAATTTTTGCCATTACTCAACATGTTATAAACTAAGGATATCTGTTGATGTAAACATCTCTTTAAATACTTCTGAGTCGTGTTTCTGTAAGAAGAAATTAATCGTAGGATGGCTTTTATATTACTATAAGCTTTCAAATGCAGAATGCAGAATAAAGTCATTTCAATTCATGCACCGAGGGCCAGAAGTTTGAGAGTAAGATAAGAAGTGAATCCTGGAAGTTATCATGAGCACCATATTCTGCCTGCTTTATAGCCTCCTCTTTTCGACTGTCGAATTCCTGTGGAAGCAGATAGTTGTCATAAAAAACTCCATCTCTTTCTCTCTCTTTTCTGTGGGTTTTACAGTCTTCAGCATTAGGACCCCATACGCTTGAAAAGTATAAACATATTTTGAAAGTCTATGTGCTCTTGCCATGTTCACAAGAGGGATGCAGCAGAATTAGTAGAAAACGACAAAGGTCCTTATCCTTCATATGGGATAGTTGATTCTCCTTCCTCTCTCTCACAATTCCTTTTCATCTTCCCAAGGGATGATGAGTTTTCTTGCCATCTTACTCTTTCCACTGCATTGCTTCTGAAGTCCCTACCACTTTCAAGTCCTCAGAAAGCAAGAGACGCACAGTCTTTGCAATAAAGCAGCCGTAAGAACTGGCAGGCTTAATGGCAGTTCTTGTGCTCTTCTGCAGCAGAGCGCCTCCAGCGATGGTTTCCAGGCAGGTTATCCGACACAGTGAGTGCTTTCTGCTGCTTTCAGCGGTTTAGTACTCAACCCTTCTGCAATGTTGCAGTAGCTTAAGAAATTAACTGTTGTAGAAAGCAAAGGGGAGTATTTAGCAGCCTGTTGATGGTGGGACATGTCTACAGATTGCCATAGCACATGCCTTGAAGAACTGTTGTTTCTTTGGAAGGAGCTGTTATGCTCTCCACACATCCGCCTCCCTTTTCATTGCTGAAGGGCTGCTGTTCCTCCAAGTTTAGATCATGAATGCTTGAATGCTGCGTTGCTGCCCCAAAATACAGAGGCAGCATTGGCTCCTGGCAAGACAACAAAGGGACAGAGTTTCATATACTACAAGAGCTCCCACAGTTGATAGCCCAGTTACCCTGCACTGCTGAAAAATTTTGCACTACATGGAGTTACCTGCGTGTCTTTCCCTAACCACTGGGATGAAGATCCCACAGATCTCAATTGCCAACAGGGTTTATCTCAGAGAGGCTAATGATTTTTCAGTTTTGGTGAGGCATGTAAGACACTGACCAACCTCACAAAGTGCTCCAGAGGCTGATTCTCCTTTCCTCCCTTCCATCCTCACGTCAACCTTTGTTGATACCGAACGAAGGAAGTTTGCCAAGTGGTGGTTCACTCCAGTATTCCCTGCGCTGTGTGACCTGAACTTTGAGCTATGACTTCTAACATTAGCGCGCCAGTCTCTTAGACACATCATCATTTTGATCTTTTGCTAACCTACTAGCACACTAAGCAAACGTGGTCTCATAGACGTATCAGAAATTGAATTTTTTTAAGGCGTAGATGGGACTTAGGTCCTCGATCCCATTAAGTCTGATGGGATTTGAGCATCTAACTCCCTTAAAGTCTTATGAAAATCCCTATCCAGTTTCCTGGCTCATCAATATGGCAAGGGCACAGTCAATATATACTATATCTACAGACAAAAAAAACCAGTAAAAATGCTCCTTTCAGAAAACAATGATTACTGACAAAACATAGATAGATTACAAAATGCTGTGGTGGATCAGCCACAGTTTGATACAAGAAGTATGACAATTCTGCAACCCATGGATTGCCTGCAGTTAGACTGGCCAGTCCTTTACCCCGATAGATTAAGAGCTTGTGTGGTAGGCAGTCCCATCAGTGGCCAAAAAGTGCCAGAGAATAATAGTCCAGTACTGACAATCATTTCAATGACATGGATAGCAACTCCCAGAAAGTCCTTTCCATTCCCCTGAATTACCTATTCTAGTTTTCATGATCTTTGGGCTTCTTTTGAAGGCCCAAAGACAAGCACTGGTGTCTCTAAACTGGGAAAAAACTCCAGATACTTTTGCTGGCCAGACAGAAAGACATAATTAAAAAGCAATAGTAAGAGAAACTTATGAAAATAACTTTAAAGGGATTTTTTTTTCAATTTTGGTTTTTTAAGGGCAGCCCTCACGAACATTTTTGGCTGTACATTGGATAGCAGTGATTACTTGGCAAGCTCATCACCTCTGTTTTTGTCTGGGTGGGCAGTTCCTATATAATAAATCATTTACCAGTTCACATAGTGATTCAACAAAGTGTAATATCCTTCTCTTCCCTGACAGTTTATCAACATGGACTAAAGCAGGAGATACGTATGTCTACACAGTTCAGCAGACAGACCTGCGTCACTCTATCCATTCCTAAAGCAGGATGGAAGAAAGTCAGCTCTGATCCAAAAGCTGATCCAATGCACTTGGACTTGAACTAATAAGCCCAAGGGGCTTGTTAACTCAGGTTCAGTGGCACAGCAATGTAGTGCCTAGTTAGGAGTTGGCTTACATCTGACCAGCTGGGAGCAAGAGTAGCATGAACTTACGGCTAGGTTTGAAAGAGCAGAATGACATACCTTTGCATGAAAGCTTCCAGCCTAGAGACGTGGGGAAGGCCCTGCTGGACTCACACTTCTGCAAGGTAGGACCTTCTACATTCAGAAAAGTTCCCAGAGATTTCAGTGAAGTCAGGTTTGGTCTCCAAGAGGTCAGGAAAACAGCAAAAGTAGTTCTCTGGAAGCCCTGAAAGGTTATAAGAAGTGCAACGTGTTTCTTTAACACCTAAATGTCTTCCATATATTAACAAGTATTCTGTTTCCATGGTCTTACTTAGACTTACATTTTTTACCACCAGTGGTGCCAGTGAATGAGTTTTTGGCTGGCGTGTGTGCAGGTGGCAACTGCCTACTAAGACTTATCATCCTGTTAGTGCTTGCAGCATAGGGATGTACAAGAAATGTTGCTCTCTGGGGAGATATACACAGCTATTCCTAACCCACAGTTGTAACTTACGCAGGGTGGCAAATAATGCCCTATCCTTTGAAATTGTGGGTAAAATAAAATAAGGAGAGCATAATAGTCTTCATTTTGAATTTGGACAGATTGCTGCTTTTGATGTCCTGATGCTTATGAGTAATGCCACTGCCCCAGTCCGTGATGACATGTCTGATGCTGTCTATCCCAAAAATGGCACCTGTTGTACCAAAGAGCCTCCAGAGGCTTTGATGAGAGCCCCGTTCAGCAATGCTGGCTGGGCTACAGGAGATCACTGAGCAAGACAGCCTGCTTTTAGGGAATAAACTCACCCCACACCTACTCTGCTCTCTCTCATTTCCAGTCGTACACAAACCTTTGCTAAATATTGTGCTTTAGAAATCCGATGGACAGAAGAAAAACTTCCTAAATATACTTGTGTCATGGAATTAAATTATAATGTCAGTAAATAAAATATATTGTTTTCCTACTGAATTAAGTCATTGTTTTTCTGTTTTTCTTCTTTAAAAGATTGTGTACTTGTTTTCTGCCACTACTTCTCTTTCTTCTTTCCGTTTTCCACTTTTAGATTCCTATTTCCTCATCTTGAGTAAATGAATATTGCAATTCATTGTGCATCAGCTAGTATCCCAAACAAGTTTGGATCAAGCCCAGTGCTAATTCTTAATATCCATTTCCCCCTTTTGATCTGCTCCACAGTGAAAGCTACTAAGAAAAGAAGAGAGGAGATACCATTCACTAGTTCTGTCTGGATGATACAAGTGACTGCTAAAATTAAAGGCTGAATGTGTTGTAGCTTTTCCTAGGTTATCAGAACCTAGAATAGGTATCAGAACCCAGGAATTTACTTTGGAAGCTAGGACTTAGTTTCCACATCACCTTTTTCCAAGCATAGCTCTATTATAGAAGTTTGATTTTCATCCCAGTTGACACCAGTTTGGCACAAGTTTCTAATTACCTTCATTGCATGTTGTCTCATAAGCAGTAACCTTCCCCCACCCCTGAAACAAAACAACTCTGTAGCGCTCATTCGAGGCTACGGCCGGCTGCACAGGTTTGTAGACAACTGAACACCCTGCTCTGGCTGGGCATCTTCACATGAACTGAGCCTAGACAGCAGGCTCAGCTGCACTTACTGAACTTGCAGCTGGCACAGGCTCTCTGAGCTCAGGCTGGGAATTAGCTCATCAAATTTAAGCACATTAGCTGACTTAAAAGAGCCTCTTTCTAGGCAATGGCACTAAAACAGAAGTGTTTAGGAACATCTCTCTGGGAGTACTAAAATCCCTCCGTCATGTAATGCCTTTCCTCACTGAGCAAGATTTGAGTAACTCTGTGTGCTTGAAAAATTGCTCGAGAGGGCAAAATGTGGTAAGATCCCTAGTGGTTGGATGGCAACGGGGAAAGACACCATATTTAAATGAGCAGAGTGTAAAGTCATCTGGAAGATTATTGCAGGTGTATACTGCAAGTGGCGATTTCTGCTCTGAATCTGATTGTGTTTGGAAGAACACCCTGGTTCCACTTCCAGTCTAAAAAAGTAACTGAAAAGCAGTTAAACTCAGAAGGAAATTGGAAATAAAATACTATTTTGCCCTTCTGAACTCCTTCCAGCTCAACATAGAGGCTAAGGCTGTTTGTTGTTTCTGCATTAAAGAAACTAGGCGTCGCATTGGCAGGTACACAAACCTACAAGCATCGCTTCCCCACCAATGTGCTTTTGTTTTAACAGCCTAAAAAGATCATTGATAATAGTTGGTGAAAGGCTCATTGTCCTGCTACATCCTTTTCCCGACTGAAACTGCTAAGAGAGTGGAGCTATGCAGCTCTGGGAATAAAGAGCACTGTGGGAGAGCCACGCTCTCTTTCCGGGTCCTATATCAGTTTCTACTTTTTGTGTGTGGTCATTTTCGTTTCATAATATGGTATGTGTTTTACGGGAGCCCCTAGAAAGGACACGTATGGGCCAGAACCCTGTTGCGCTTGGCAGCTACAAAGAGAGAATGAAGAGGCGCTCGCTCCCTGACCTGATGTGTTCACTGATTTGTGCTCAGGTTTATTCTTTTCTTTATCTCTTTTCTCTTTATTTCAGGTTACTTTCCTTCCCTTCCACCAATCCTTTTTCTGTGGATATCTCCTCTGCTTCTTTTCTATGTAATTGCTCTTCAGTCATTTTCATTATGTCTTTTAACCGCATATAACACTTGGTGTCATGTACTTGTTACATTTCTGCTTTCTTCACCAGTTTGCTTTCTGCTCTTCTTTCCCAGCTGTTTTCATGTTGTGTGTTCATTGTGTTGTCCCTCCACCTACGAGGTGTGAACTAGAGGAAGGGACAAGTACCTGAAATAGTTGACAGAAAGGGAATGGGGTTGTAAGAAGTTATAGCACTGATGGACAGGAGACTATGGTAGGTTGGCATGAAGTAAGACAGGCTCGCAGAGAAAAACATAATGCTTGTTAAGGAGGAGTTTGGATATAGGAGTTTCCTGTACTAGAGGAAAGGCAGATCTTGATGAAAACAATATGGAAAAGGAAGGAAGTGATTGTTTGGGTGAGCAGGAGACTTGACTGTGGCTGCGAATTAAAGGGGAGGCTGAGCCAGGCTTGATACAACCATCAGAGCTGTCAGTGGGGGAGGTGAAAGCCCTGAGAAGACAGGGGACCAAGTGCCAAAGCCAGAAAGAAGGGCTGGGCAGGGAGAAACCCACCCCTAAAAGCATATGAGCACTCAAAAGAGAGAGATGCTGATCAGGGTGCACTTTTTGTTACGCAGGGGATTGAGGAAGTGGTGAAAGCCCACAAAATCATCCTTTGAAAAGGATGGTCAACCGGGCATCTATGCACATGATTTCTCCTTTTGAATTGCCTGCACCCTGCCTCATGACACTCCTAGCTAGCTAAATAGCGTAATAGTAGATCAAATCCTAGACCATCAACAGCTTTTAAAATCTATAAATGTAATTAAATGCAAGGATAGACAAACAGGAAACTGTCAATTAGTGCTCAGCAGCTCGGCTAGCAGATAAAAATTTGATATATTAACTTTCAAAAATCAACCTCAGATTCCGAAATAGAGGAAAAATGCTTGGCAAAAAGGCTTCACGCTGTCTCCACAGGCAGGGTGAGAAAAGATGATACCACTTTTCTCCTAGGAAAGAGCAAACACAGATGATCCATCCACGCCTGTATTTTTCAGAATGGCACAGACTGTCGATGCCAAGTCTGACAATATGTTGCTGAGTGAGTGGTAGCAGAGAGAAAGTGACTGTGATAGAAGACAGCATGGCAGGAATAAACAAACAGGTGCTGCCAGCCAAACGCTGAACACTGCAAATGTACCACAGCAGATGCCCTGATTAAATAAAATGCGAAGTCACAACATTTGTTTTAGTCGTAAAAAAAAAAAAAAAAGCTCTCGTGATCTCAGAATGATTGATTTTCATGAGAAACAAAAATAACTAAAGCCCTGGTAGCCCAAAAGTTTAAAAAATAAATTCAAAAAACTCTTGAATGTGAACAGTCTTCCTTTGGGTCATTTTTCAAAATTAGGGTTTTCCTATCTCCTGCCTCTGAGTGGATCTCTTCACCAGCCTGCTTTCAAAGGCAGCCTGCATGCCACATCATAGAGTTGGACTGTCTTTGAATGTAGTTTTATCAATGAAGAAAATGCTAAACTTTTGGTAAAGATCTCTTCCACCACTCTCCTCTGTCCTGATAAAGGCTGCTAGAAGGGTTCCTCTCCTCTGCTCACTCAGCCCACCTCCCAGCACATCCCTCTGTACTCACAGGACAAGGCCTGAAAGCTCACAACCTGCCTTTGAGAGCCAGCAAGAAACTCCAAATATTCTCCAGCAGGATTAATACCTGCTAAGAGGTGTTAATAGCAAGGACTGCTTTATGGCAGGGCTGCCCAGCTCCTGCACCTCTGCCAGGCAGTCACAGCGCTCCCTGGAGTTACCTGAGCCTGGTGGTGGCTCACAGGCTTCATGTCCGAGCAGGCACCGCTCTGAAATACTTTATACGGAGTTGTGCTGGATGTGAGGGAATTCCAAGCAGTATTTTTAAAATAAGTATCATATGGCCTCATGTTCTCTGTGTGACATTCAGTGGTTGGTTAAAGGGACAAAAAGGGCAAGTAAACCAATGAAATGTATAAAAGTTCTTGAGCAAACAATTGAGAAGATATTTAGTCAGAGCAGCCCACTTGTGGCTCGGTTCAGATTTCTCCTAAATCTAGCCTAGGATTATGCAACATGACAAACTGTTAGGATGATGGCCTGGTAAAAAAGAAGATCTGCTCAGAGAACATCAGTCAGGACAGACAGATTGCTAAGAACGAGACAGAACAACTCTGGGGCTAGCAGGGTATGTTCCCATCTAAATATACCAAGGGGGCTTGCTGGTTTAAGGGGCACTTATAAAAGCTTACACAATAAAAATTAGTAAGGCAAATAAAATAGAAATAGAGGAGTTTCTGATGGGCCACCCGTTTGCTCTTTGCGCAATGTATTTTGGTAAAAGAGTAAGTGCTCTGAAGAGGGGGTGCCTGTGTCACTGTGAGCACATTGTGTCAGATATATTTTTCAGAAAAAGGTTTATTATCAGGTTAACATAAACAGAAAAAGGAGCAAGACCACAAAGATCCCACCTTGCACAGAGCTCAGTGTAGAAAACCAGCCCCTTTCCTACAGAGAGACACGCTACGGTGACAAAAATTGTCCATGACAGTCTCCTTGATGGAAGCTTTTCATTGCTATAGTGCAAAAAGATCAGGCCTGCCGTGACGCAAACCAGGCCTCATCAACCCCCCACTCTTGGTATTCAAGAGGTTTAAACATTTCAGATTTTATGTTGGAGATGAAAAGGAATAGGATAGTTCTCCTTCCCAGTCGAGAAAAGTAAATTGGATAGCAGACCAAACTGGTCAGTACAAGTTGAACTTCCACTGTACCCAGAACTCTCTCTTGACAAAAGCCTCTTTCTTCCTTCTACATCTGGCAGCAGAGATCCCTGACAATCAGAGAAGACCATTTTCGTCTGCTTCTAACTTCTCCTATAACAGCTATGTTACACATTTCCCCACAACTAGTATACAATTACTTTACATGCACAGTCTCCTTTTGGGAAGGGCGAATGCACTTCCATAAAAGAGATGAAGCTTGACATCTACGTCTGCTCCTCTGCAGGCTTTCCCCCATCTGATAAGTACAGATGGAAGTTTGTTACCAGCAATGATCACTGCTGAGATACTAGCTTGAGTTTTATTGCAAAGAAAAACAAAGAAGTGAAATTGAAACAATTGTTTTAAAACAACAACATTCTGATCTTTTTTTCTTGTAGCTGTTTGAAGAATTTTGTTGCTGTTCCAAAGGCCACTCACTGCCAAACTCGAGCGACAGGGAAAGGCTACGTTTCTGGTGATGTTTTTGGTCAGCAGCAGCAGAGTGACATTAGGAGAACATTGCCGGAGTTTTAAAGCTGCTTGTTTTCATATTTTGCCTCCTGTACCAGTTGCCAGGGTGGCTGTAAAAGGGAAAGGAAAACCTTGAAAAACCTATAACTGGCATTCAAGGGGCTTAGAAAAAGCTCTGCAACTCCCCAGACAGATGGTGATGGCGGGGGGGGGGGGGGGGAAAGCAAGCTGGGCTGATGCTAGGATTGTGTTTCCATGGCAACAGGGAGGTAGGGATGCTGCCTAGCACTCCACCGAATGGGAAGCAAGTTCAGGATTAGGATTAGAGAAGAAGTGGCCAGATCCCTGCTGCCATCCAAGCGGTGTTTTACACTCCCAAACGCAACACAGGCTCTGAAAAGGGCTGCACAAGGTCTGTATCCATGCACCTTTGTTATACGCTTCATCAGTTTGAGTCCTAATCCTAAAAAGACAGAAGTGCTTAAATGCAAATGTGTATAAGTGTTTGGCATATTGGCCTTAGTGATCAATGAAAAGTGGCTGTATAAACAAGAAATGAACGTCCACCTCTCAGCTTAACCCCAGGTATGTGTTGTTTGCTGTATCAAACAGGTGCTTTATGGTATAATGGTTACCCTAGCTCTTTTCTAGTTCTTCTAGTTCTCTAAGAGGTGATGAGATCATCAGATGGCAAAAGCATGTGTTTGATATTTCACATGAAAAAAAAAAAAGTAGGGTAATTGTTTTAATCTGGTTAGTCTTCCACTGCCTCAGAAGAGTAAATCTAATTGTTGTCTGATATTCATCAGTGTTATTTAAATATGACAAGATTCATAAAATAGTTTGTGTTAGCATAAGTATTCTAAAATATACTTCTCATTTTTCTTTAAATGTTTGAGATTAGGTTACCAAAAATGATATTTTCATCTAGTTGCAGTTCTCAGAAATATCCCCATGAACTTCATCTTCTGTTTTTCAGGTCCTTCGTTACTCCACCAAATTTCAAATAGTGGACAAAGACCAAAACAAAAGTCAGAGAGCAACCGAGACACCATCTTAGAATGGAAATAGGGACAAACATGTGAAGTTGTGTGATATATTTCTATTTGAAGAGTTAGCATTTTTGAGTAAGGCAGAACAATAAAAAAAGATTCAAAATTCCAAGTCTTTGAATTGAGGCACATTCATACCCAAAATAATGTTGAAAAGTACACAATCTATTTTGTCAATATTTGCTGACAACTATCACAAACCAGAAGTGTGGCTGGTTGTGACAAAGAACACCCTCCTCCCGAATTACACCTCGCTTTAGCAGTAAGGGTTAATATTTCAGTACCTAGGTTTCTAGCACTCAGCTATCTCTGCAAGCTTAACCAAACGTCAGCCAGTAACTTTGCCTCATCTTTCAAACACTTATGAATCGATGGATGGATATTTGTAGGATTTGGCTTTAAAAAGGCCTTGTAAAAATTTGTTTCTTCCTGGTTTCTAGAAACTTCTATGCTTAACCTTAGGCTCCCGAGCTAGGACAACTCACGCGGCAGAAGTTAGGCCTGCAAGTCTTTGCAGAGGCTTGTTTTCTTCCCTGGCATAAAGAGAAAAGGAATAGGCACAGAGTGTTTCTTAAGCCAGCCACCTTGATGTCTAGCTCACTTGGGAAAGCCGAGGCGCCTCCCAGACGCTGTGCTGACCCTCACCACTTTTTGCAATGCTATAACCACATTTTGAGAGATTTCCCTCAGCAACAGAAAGAAAAGTCTGCCGGGGCATCAGAGGGACCGAGCTAGCGCGGCAGTCCGGCGGCCAGAGCCCGGCCGCGGCCGGGTGCCGGTGCGCGGCGGCCCGCACCTGCGGCGGGGCAGGCACCGCTGGGCACGCGCGGGGCGCTGCGCGGGGCCGCGCCGGGGGCTGCGCGGCGCCCCCCGGCCCCGCCGCGGGCGCAGCGCCGCATGTGATGAGCGCGGCGGGGAGGCGGCGGCGCGGGCATTTGCATGGGCTGAAGGCAAAGCGGCTTCGCCCGTCTGTTTTATTTTTAGCTGGCAGCTCGGCTGGCGTTGCAGACGGGGCGGTGGCAGGCGAGGGAGGACGGGACGACAGCAGCAGCAGCAGCAGCAGCAGCAGCAGCAGCAGCAGCAGCAGCAGCAGCAGCAGCAAGTAGCAGCAGCGAGGTTACCGCAGGCGAGCCGCAGCCAGCTCCGCTGCAAAGCCGCCGCCGCCGCCGCCGCCCCTTCCCCGCCCCCGCTGCTCCGCGGCGGGGAGAAGCAGGCAGCGGCCTCCGGCTGCCCAGCGCCGCCGCTGCGGCTCCCCGAGGGCTGGCGGCTCGCTCCGTGCCTGCGCTGCTGCCGCCGCCGGGGCACGGCAGGGACCTGCAAATGGCCAGTCCCCGGCTAGAGCTGGAAGAAAGTCAGCCTCCGCCCGACTCGCCCCAGCCGGAGCTAGCCTTCACCGAGGCTCAGAAGTGGATCGAGGTAAGATCGCTTGATGGAAGAGGTGCAGGCTGAAAATGTGTGTGTGTGTGTGCGTGCGTGGGTGTGTGTGTGTGTGTCTCACGTAGTTCTTCCATTGGGGACACCCCGTTTGGTGATCTAGTTTATTCCCCCCGCCTCGTCTCAGCGACTGCAGGCATTTTAATTCATCCTGCACCCTCCCGCGAGGCACCGCCGCCCTCCCCGCCGGGCAGCGCGGGTGCGCGCTCTGCACACTGCGGCCCAAGCGCCCCGGCGCAGCGGCGCGGAGCTGCGGCTCGGCGCCCCCGCCCGCCGCTGCCTCCCCGCGCTGCGCGCACATCTCCCCCGCGCTTAATCTCTTAATCGCATTTCGCCCCGCCGGCCCGGGGTTGCGATGAGCGGAGCGGCTGTAAACAGGCGCGGCGCAGGTGCGAGCGGCGCGGGCGCGCAGAGCCGCGGCACCCCGCGGGGGCGGCACGCACCTCCCGCCCCGCTCCGCCTGCGCCCGCGGGTGGTGGCCGCGGCCGCGCAGGTAACGCTGCGCGGTGCGCGGAGAGGGGCCGCGGGCCGGGGAGGATCGGCATCGGCGTCCCCGTCCCCGGGGCAGGGGGCTCCCGTGGGAGCCCTGCAGCTCCCCTCTGCCGGGGCTCGTCTCAGCTAGCGGCAGAAACGCGGTCTCGCTCTTGGGGCAGGGCGGAAAAAGGGATCTGTGTGCTCGTGCTATAAAATGCGAAGGCAGCCAGGTGGTGGGCGAAATTTAATAGTTAAATATTTTGGCGTGTAACAATAGAGCCCCTTTAAATAGCTCTTCATCTGATTGCTGGTAGAGAACGCGCATGAAGGTGGTATAAACCAAGATATCAGGGTAATAGCTCCCTTCAGCTGCAGGCTTTGAATTTAATCTGCAGCTTCTAGCAAGCCTCGATAGACTGTGCTTTCAACACTGGTTAGGCAAATTGTTATTAAACTTTGTTGTTGTTGTTGTTAATATTCCCTTAAACTCTGGGGAATACTTCAGATAATTCAGTTACAAATTCACTGTATGTCAAGAATAATGGTTTACTCCAGTATCGGCCAAAAAGGTAATGCTGTGTCAGACTCCAGTGAATTTGTACTGACACAGTAAGCTGGCTGGGGTAGGACCACAGACGGAAGAACAATGAGGAACATGAAAAGAAGGGCTTTTGTGTCAATGAAAGGTGAATATATTAGGGAAGAGACAGACTAAAAGAGGAAAAGTGGAATATAAATGAGCACTGGTTGCCTCAGGGAGGTGAATACAGTGGTTTCTATTTATCCTTCCATATAGTACAGGACCAAGAGATAGGCACGTCACTTTGTTATCCATTCAGTACATACAATACCTTGTGACAGGTAGTTCTGCTGCCTGCTAGTGAAGCCAAGAACTCAGTGGCTAAGCAATTCTGTGTAGGTAGGAAGCTGCCAGCAATGACTCCAGGCATGATAATCATTGAGGGAGTATAAGTCTTCCCGTTTAAGAGCAAAAACTTGTGGGTCAGGAGGAAACTTCCCTCTTGGGCAATTTATTCTGCAGTTCACCATGACGGAAGTTCTCCCGCCTGTTCCTGTGAGATCCAGGGCCTGATGAGAAGAGCAGAAGACAACCTTAACTCCTTGTGCCCTCAGTGCAGGCCAGAGAGATCCTTGTGTGTGGGGAAAGTTGTATATACCTTCTTATGCCTATTTTTTTCACTTTTTAAAACTGCTTGCTGTATGAATGACAGAGCTGTAATGTACCTTATGGAACTGTTAATATCTCTGCTCTCCTCTTGTGTGAGGGAGCATTTCAGGAGCCTAGAACATTGCTGTGGCACTAGAGGGATTGCAGGGGAAACATCTGCCTTTCCAGCAGTGCCCAAAGTGGATGCTATTAAGAGGAAGGAGGAAGAAGCTACCTATAATGTGACTAAATGTGACTTAATTTTCCTAACATATTAGATTTCATTTTAATCCCTGTTTGGCTTAAGCTCTGGAGCATGAGGACTATTATTCCTTCAAAAATGTCATCAGCATTGACCATTCTAAATTTAGGTGATTTGGACTGAGCAAATTATGCAGAATGTGACACTTTGGTCCAAAGTTATTGAAAAGCAACATCCATTTAGATGAGAAATATGAGGAATGAATGTTGTAGTTATCATCATTCAGTGAGTCAAGCCCCACCGATTTGGGTGGAAACCAGAACTTGGAAATGGGGGTCGTGCTGTGCCTTGCTACTAGACCCATCTGCTTTGGTTGGCTCTGTAATTTTCTCCAATTAGCTTATTCTTTGGCCTAGAGACATTAGCAAATTTCCAGTGTAATGTCTCTTCCAGCTCAGCTTTGCCCACTTCAAATGTTGTCTTCTCTCTCAAACCAAAATAAAATAAGTAATAATGGTTGTAAACAGGGGCAGTGAAACTCTTTTAGCACGGAGAAGACAGACTAGTGAAGATCTTAACAATGTGTGGCCCTTAAAACTTGTTTTAGGCTGTAAAGTAGTGCCACACAAGGAAATTTTAAGGCAGATATAGATCTAAGAAACTCTGAGCGTGCTGTGCATTTTGATTTCTAAAGAATAAATAAGTTGTGTGACTCACAAGTTGGATTCTCATCTGTTTTAAATACTGATGTGAGTGCTGTCACCATTGTGCAGCACTGATGGGAATCCACCCTGTGGTCTGCAGTGCATTTCTTCTCTGGTGGAGCTGGAAAGGGAAACAGTCCTCCTTTTACAGAAGGGGAGCTAAGACACAAAAGTGATGGATGTCTAAGATCTTCAGAAGGACTGAGGTATATTTCCCTCCCCTGGTCCAAAGGTCTTGGAAGTCCCTCTGTACCCCTTAGGTGCATAACCTTTCACCAGAGCAGGGCTCCTGGGGGCCAGAAGTTTTCTTTTTCCTCTGCCAGAATTACTTCAATCTGGACCATGTAGGGTAGGGGAATCTATTTTGCACTGAAGTTTGGGTGGATTCTCGTAGGGGATCTTTCTCCCTCTGTCTTTCTCCAGGAGCTTTGAACTAGTAGTGCTGAGGGGTTCACCTGAGCAAGAAAAAGGGCCATGGCTCTAATTCTTGCTGCAAAGGCTGCTTATGTTTTTAACAGTTTGTGTGTTTTGTGAGAGTATTTCAAATGGTGACAGATTTGATGTGGTCTCGATGCTGCAGGAGATGGGATTTTGGAATTTTATGGACTTTCTGATTCAACTGAGTCACTTGCTGTAGGAAACCAGAGTTCAGCCATGCTCACGTATTAAATTTTGCATGAATATCAACTGTATTTCCCTCTGTGTAACAGTAAGCCAGGCCTATTATTTCAGTTGAGCTTGCCATGTGCTATTTCAGTGGAGAATGCCGTCTTAATAATAAAATGAACCATATTAGTAGCACTCAGAAGACTTAAAATAAAGACACCAAATGAAAAACCCTGTGAGACTGCTACATCAATCTGCATTATTAAAGGTGCAGTATCTCATTTCAGTTACTGCTTCTCAGTTTCGCTGAAAGACTATATTAGCCTGGTGAAGTATAAGAGTTACTACAGCAAAATAACAAGTCTCATTTAATCTAACGTCCTGTAATCTTAAAATGTCAAGGCTCCCTAGCATGTTTGTTTAAACTAGAATAATGGATGGTAGAAAAATCATCTGTATAAACAGAGTTGTTCTTGCCTCAAAGATTCATAGGAGTAATAACGTTGCATTTAATACCGGTGTAGCTCCTAAGAGTATTGTTATCTCAGAATCACACCTCCTAGCCTTGCCTCTTTATTATGCTATATCCTCCTTGTTGAGAATAGGTTCAATTAGGGATGGCTTTTCCATAGACTTGTATCCCTTAGAAACTTTACCAGCTGATAAGAACACTTTCTTTATAGTTATGTGGTAATAATAAGCAAGTCATGTTTTCTCTGTCCCCTATGTTCAGTATTTGTCTTTCCTGTTCCTTCAAGATGCACATAGGCTGAAAGCAGTAATTTCTAATAAGACCTCTACTTTTCTACCACCTATATTCTCTTAGATAATTCAGTCAGAGGGGTCTGTCGGGTGTTTTTCTTTTTTCCTGGCAAAACATTTTTCTCTGTTAAAACTCTGCTACTTTCAATACTGAAATCTAAGTCAGTAACAGCAGCGATGCTGTTAGCAGGAGAGAAGAGGCCAGATGCGTTACTTAGTGCTTCTGGATGTGTCACATCATACAGCAGAATAGGCACGTCACTTCTGCACCGCCATATCTGTGAAATGGTACCAGTGGTATAAAACCAGGACAGTGACTCAGACAAGTGAACTTCATGTGACTGTCTTGTGTCAGGGATGTGGAAGCAAAACTTCTTTAGCATGTCTCTCCCCGGTGAGGATGGAGTGCTGGAGAGTTGAGGCTTATGGCTCCCAATGCCAAAAATGTAATTTAAAAGGAGATGGAAGTAGTTCATTGACAAAATCTTTTCTAATTGGTGAAGGGACTTGATTGGAAAATTAAGTTTGTTTATATGACCTTCAAAATGTGGTATAACACTGAATGGAGTGCTCTGACCATTTGAGATACATTAGAGATACAGCTGCTCTTGTAAAAACTATTGGTTAACTAACAAATATTTGCTACAGTAGACAATTCCAGAGAAGCCAGTTGAACTGCCTATGAGTGTATGTGAATACAATCATTAAAGTATAGAGGAGTACACAAAGCTTTAAGACTCCGTGATCTTATTAATCAAATATCATAGGAAATTTGGTGAGCTCATCAATTAGCCTCCAAGCAATGCCTGCAGTTCAGATTTCTCAGTGTCTAACCTTTTTTTTTTTTCTTTTACTGGAAGAATGTCTTACCCATATACTTTACATCACGTATTGGGAATGGTCTTACTGGAGTGAACAAGTGTACTTATCAAGGCCACTAGTACTTGAGCTGTTAATCTGTTATGGTAGTTGTTTTGTGCTAGAACTTTGTGCCATGAAGGCATCTCTCACGGGGAAGGGGTCCAGCCTGCAGGAAGGGTGCTACTTGTGATTCTGAATCCACTGAGCAGAGATTCTCAGTTACCTAAGTAGGCTTGGGACCAGGTCTTTGAGCTTTGGAAGAGAGCTTTAGTGGATAGGGTAGGATTCATCTTGCCTGACTTTAGGCACTTAACTTTCTAGGTGATCAGTCTACAGTAGTCACAACTCCTTCCTTCATGATGGGAAAGATGGAGTGTCTTCTCCACCCCAGTCCCTCAGACTAGAAGAAACCTATGCAAATAGCTTAGACAAGTTGCCTGATCTGTGGACAGCTAAAGCTAGGCCAGGTGCATCCATTCCTTAGTGTCTATAAAGCAGCTATAAAGAGTCAAAAGATTTGTGGCTGACTTCCGCTTCCAAATGGATGTGAATTCAGAATAACTTTACTGTGGTTATTTTGTACTGGACTTAGAGAGGCGTTCACCTATATTTTTATCTCTACTTCTCCTCCTAGGCAGTATTTTATGACTGCAGACAAGGCAGATAGGGTGCTCTTCATTCTGGCTAAATTAGTCATTCAGTGGAAGGAAAACCAAATCGATTTAAAGAGGGTAGGAAAACCTGCCCAAACTTTCTGATCCTCATATTCAGGCTATCACCTTTTAGAAAGTTTTTTCCCAGTTGCTTGGCAGCCGACCTCCTCTCCTGCGTTACATGGGCCCAATTCCTTTGTCATGAGATCAGTTTAACCCATGTTACAAGTAGCCCTTGGCATGAGGGTGAGTGTGGGTGGGAATAATCAGAACAACGATACTATTGATAAAGGGATAATGTCAGGAAGTGAGGATTGAATTGTTAATTGTCCTAAATCTGAATTAATTTCTCTTTTCATTACTAAAATTTTGAAATAAGAAAAGGATCTGCCCTTAACACCAGTGTTTGGAATGTTATTATTATGCAATTGGTGTTGAAGACCGGTTGAACACAGCTATTTAACCTCATTCCACTTGTTCTGCTACTGGCAACTGCATTTTTTTAAACAAAGTATTTGTTCTCTAGAAATGAAGGTGGAATGTTTCCCAAGTAAATAATAAAATAAATAATAGCTGATCCATAGAACGAAATTGTTTTTAGCTTCTAAAATATGTTGGCTGATCTAAGAAATGTTGTTTCACAACAGATTATAAAAATTGTATTATCTTTTGTTTGGAAGAACTGCAAGTCTAACAACTTTTCATCCATGGATGAACAAATTTGCCTATTGGTTCTCTGTAAATATCCCAACAAGAACAGGTTTAGAGCAATGTTACAGAAAAGACAAGATTTGTAGGGGAGGGGAAGCGTCATTTAATAGGACAGCTGATGCATCTGCATAGGTGAAAGGTGTGAATGGTCAAGCATGCAGACCCTGAAGATCTAAGTTTTCCTTCCTTCTCCTTGCACTACGTTGTTAAAAAACAAAAAAAGTACTGTCTTACCTTGCCTCACTCAGTCTCTTAGATCATGATGACTACAGCTGTGCTAGTATGGTGCTAATAACATGACATGAAAATTAATAGCTGAGACTTCTGCTAACTGTGTTAAGAATTTTCCCAGATGGAAAGGGCTGCAGTGTGTCCTAGAGGCAAAAAGGCTTGTAAGAAAGGTTCTCTAAGCACTAGAATACTCTCTGGCTTAAAATGAAGAGCTGCCCTATTACTGAAATTTATTTTATAAACAGAATGAGTGTACTTCCCTCTACAGATGGCTTATATCTACAGATGGCTTATATCTAGCAATGCCAGATCTGGCGCTTCACAGCAAAGAGAGAATCCTAGTGAAGATATTCCTCCAAAAGTCAGCCCTCGAAACCCTGGCAGTCTTCTAATTCAGCTGCAATTTGCAGGACTTTTGAAGGTCAACAAGGACAAATACAAAGCCCTGAACCTGGGCACTACCTCTTGCAGCAATACAGGTTGGGGCGTGACTGCCTGGGGAGCAGTTGTACTGAAAAGAACTCGGGGAGACCTGGTGGACAATAGCCTAGTCATCAGTCAGCAGTGCATCCTCGCAGCAGTGAAGGCTAGCACTCATAGTTGTTCTGGGCAGTATTAACAGAACTGTAGCCAGTAGACTGACATAAGTGGTTATTTTGCTTTACTTGGCACTTGCTAGACCACATTTGAAATATTGGATCCAGTTTTGTGCCTGCTGGTACGGAAAGGTTATCAGTAAGCTGGAGCGAGATGATTGGGGCTGCAGCACTTCTCCTATAAGGAGAGGCTGAAGGAGCTGGGATTGCTCAGCCTGGTGAAGTACCAGCTTTGGGGGGACCTAACAGCACCCTCAGCACCTACGAGGAGGTTATTGAGGTACATGGCCAGAGGGTGAGAGACTGATCATAAATTAAAATAGGGGAGGTCCTGAGCTGGTGTATTGAAAATTCTTTAGCATGAAGATGCTCAAGCATTGATGTAGGTTGGGCAAAGATGCTGGGGAAACACCATTCTCAGAAGTTTTTGTGCCTGCCTGGACAAAGTTTCGAGCAGCCTAGTCTGATCCTCCAGCTGACCCTGCTTTGCGCAGGAGGGCTCCGGAGGTCCCTTCCTACTAGAATTATTTTGTGAATCTTTGACTTCTTGAAGGGAAGTTAATGAATATAACTAAAATTGGGATTTTTTTATGCTACTTTGCTGATTACTTATTATTGTAGTGCTTAGGAGCCTATTTACATGAACAAGATTCTTTTCCATATGAATGCAGAACTCCTGTGGCTTATGAAAGATATTTTCAGGGTATGCTACTGAGTTTCCTTTGTTATAACTCTTCAAGTCAGTGTTAAATGTATTCAGCTTCCAGTCTAACTATTTTTAATACACAACACTTTTTATTTTAGAAAATGGTAAATATGATTGATTGCCTTGGTTTGACCAAGTCTTTTTTTAAATCATTATGCACTGGTTTAATTAACCAATAAAGAATTGAAATTATTCCTCTTGCTATTTGAGTCTTGAGGAAAAAATGTGCAAAGTTAATTCTTGAGAATTCAGATGTTAAGTCTTTAAATAGTTCTGTGGTAGTTCATGATAGTATTTCATTGTAACAATCCTCTAGCTTTATAGTCACTCAGCTTCATTCTAGCATAACTTGCTTAGTACTGTTAAATAATTTTTTGATATACATATATATTTGTATGTAATGATTACTGCTAGTAATCTTTAACTTAGCAGAATAGCTAGCATAATGATAGAATTAATTTTAACGTGAAAATTGAGTTCTAGCATTGACTTAAAATGGTCTAGTGACTTCTTTTTTTGGTGGGAGAAAGGTGAAAAACCAAACTTATTTGCCCATGTGAAGAGAAACTCTACTCTGATAGTTTGTTCTGGTTGAGCCCCCATGCCCAATACCAAAGACAGCTTGATTTTGAAAGCAACTTTGACAAGCTAAGATTGTGAAAAATAATATTGCTGAGGTTTGCTAGCTCTAATGTGGTTGTCACTGATTCACCGAGAGCTTTACAGGCTCAGGGGCAGCGTGGTCAAGGGAGGGGGAAGCAATTATTTAATTCCTCTTTATGCAGTTGAAGGAAGAAGGTAAGAAGGAAACGCTTTCCATTAACCTCTCCTTCCTAGACATTTCTCCATGATACAGCTCTATGCTGGAAATAGGTCAAGGATTTTTCCATTATATGATCTCACAATGGATTTCAGGAACAGCATGAAAGGAAAAAACCTCTTGCGGGCCTTTTCCCTCTACTGTTCCAACCTCAGAAATCTCACCACCTTCATATGACCTTTCTTTGGGCTTCAGAAGAGTCCCAGCCCTCTGACTACCCACAAGCTGTCAGGAAAGTGGCTGCCCATGTTCAGTCTGCCGCAAAAACAAAGGACTCTTCATCCTGGGACTGTAAATGCTTTCCCTATTGTATTTCCTTTCCCATAGGCATTGGTACAGTACTGCAACTGTGAGTAGTCAAGTATCTGGCTGGATTAACACATCATTTTAAAATATATTAGACTTTAACTTTCCTTCGGTTCATCAGACTATATGTTGTTGTAATTCAGGTTTTTCTCCACCACAGCGAGGGGCTGAAATCTCTATGAGGGATTAACACACAAGGGTTCTTAAATAGCTTTTTAGATCTGATGCTTTCAACAGAAGTGCAAGTCAATGACTTTGACATAAGGTATTGATAATGCTTGATAGTGCCCCATCATGAGGAATCCCTTACAGAGGACTCTTGGGGAGGGACTCTTGGGAGGAGATGCTGTGACCCGAAGAAGAAAAGTGCATCACTTCAGTATTGGAACTTTCAATTTCCAAAGTGACAGTGTTGAAGAAAAAAGCCTCAAATGTTCTTTCCATTAAAACTAGAGAGCCAGGAAACTTGGATATTAATTTGTGTTTCTACAACAGGCCACAGACTGGCACAGTTGATTGTGACCTTTACTCTGACTTGAGAAGCAATCTTACTTTTATGTAGCAGCAGGCTGATGCCCATAAATAACTGATTTCATGTGGGGGCAGAATGGCTGCAAGACTGCAGAGGACATGGGGCAGAGATTGAAGTGGCTTCCTGGTGTTTTAGGTTGCAAGTATTGTTTTTCCATGAAATTTACAGGAATCTGGAGGTCTTTCCAAAATATCTTAAAATAAATGTAGCACAGCCCTCAAATCCAAAACCTACCACTTCAGTTTTTAGCTGAGTACAAGTGTTCTGGGAAATTGCCGATCTAATAACTTATTGCTATAAGTTCTTGAATATCAAGGTCGTGCGTGTTTTATATGTGAAATATGGGTATATTGGGCACCCTCCCCCAACAACAACAATAACAAACAAAGCATCCTTCTTCCAAGTTTCTACTTGACTAATCTTGCAAAGTTCTAAATAAGAGATTTTTCTACACTCTTCTGTCAGAGAATGAAAGCCTAAATGTCTGTGGAAAAGCACTGAAGTTCTTCCCTCCCCCATCCCCCACCTTCAGTTTTCTTGGATAATGCCTTGTTTTAACCATCATCAGTTGCTTGCTTTTGTTAAAATTTTCTTCTGTTTTTCAATTTTTTTCTAATTAAAAAAGGAGCCATGATGTGTTAGCTGAAGTCTGTTGTTTGGCAGAGAGCATTTTCTGACTGGATTTCTGGATGGGGAGGGAGGGAGGGACAAGGAGAAACTGGTGTGTCTCCGTCAGACTGCCCTTGGCAGGGATGCCAATGTCTCGGGCGTTTAGTACTGAATTCCTTATTCGCTCAATGTATCTTTGTTTCCGTGCAACTGTTGTGATTTATTTCAGTGGGCTAACTTGCATGTGTCAGGCTTTGCAATAGAGGACTCTTGAAATTTCCCTCAACTCCGGAAGCGTAACTGTGAGTATGTAATCTAAACAGAAAAAGTGTCAGCAAATGTAAAAATATCTTTCTGTTTATTGTTTTGCTGATTCTGATGAGTTTTAAATTTGTGGTTTGGGTGGGGGAAGGTCCTGATTTGGGAGCACGCTCGTGCAGTGTGTGTCTTGTGCCGGTGTTGGGATTAATTAAAGACAGCCAAGGAAACAAACCGTTTCCCAGGAAAACGGCACCAACAGCAGAAAGAAGAAAATGTCAGAATTGGTGAGTCATAAAGGTGACTCTTTCCTGAGTTGGAAGAAACAATCTAAAAAGCAAGCCCAACATCCTACCCCTCCGCAAAATAATTTTTAATTGGACAAGAGGGCCTTCAGTTTTGGAATAACATGAAAAAAGTCATAAATCAACAAAGTTCAAGCGACTCAAATGATCTTTTATTAGAAACAGCTTGGCTTTTCTAAAGAGAGGCAAAAATACCCTCAAAACATTTTAATTATGAACATGCAGTTCTTCAGTCTTGCTGGGGCTGTATTTTCAGCCTTTCTCAGATCAGCGCCACTCGATCCATATTACTGCTCTGCCAAGTACACTGGACTGTCGGGTGCTGTCTGTCAAGAGGAGTATTCTGCCCATTGGAGGTACTGGCCACAGGGAACATTACATTTTAGCCTGTAAAGGGTCTGGGCACGAAGGCTACTTCTTTAACTGGAGATGGTGGCTGTGGCATAGTGGTTGCTGGCACCCAGAGCACCTTAGATTGGCGTAGCACAGCTGAGGAGTTCAGAGATTCCCCCGAGGAGATAAGTGTAAAGGCAGCAGGGTGTTAAAAATAAAACGGGTGAAACTTGAGTTAGCCACAAGTAGCTTTACCATGTAATTTCACCTCCCCCACTTAGCTTTCGATGATTATTTCTCCCAGGAAGCAGTCACCAAGTAGATTTGCAGAGGTTCAGTTGGTATTGGGGCTCTTCAGAGATGAGCACTGAGCCAAATCTGTTGCAGCTCCATGTGCGAAGGACGCACTGCAGTAAGTGCTTGAGACTTTCAAGAGTATGCTAAATTAAAACACTCGTATTTTCATTGAGAGATGCATCTTGGTAATAAGCACTTTGTTAGACTATTTCTCCCCATCATTTTGCTTCTTGCAAGTGGCTTCAGGGGAGAAAGTAAGCAAAACCATTGCGGATAGCTGTTGGACAACTTAATAAAAATTCACATGGGTAGCTCTAAGAGGATATTCCAGCAAGATTTAGTAGAGAACTTGTCTACCAGCGCTGTGGATTTTATCCATTAATTTCCATTCATTGTAGTTGGCTAGTCTCTTTGCTGTAGTACTGCTATATAATAGTTTTAACTTTTTACTTCTGTTTTTGGATTTTAGCCAAAAGTGTCTCGAGTGCACATTCTGGTTAAGAGCAGATATGGTATTTGTGGTTATTGGTTTTTTTTTCCCCAATACTTGTTTGCTTTTCAGTGGAGTACTTAATTCTAAAGTGCCATAGTGGATTTTCTTTTCCATTTTAGAATTTTGTGGCGAAAACTGCTTTTCAGCTTCACACGTTACGGGCCTTGACATAGATCAAATCCAGAGCAAACTTTTTGGAAATGGTGCAGTCTCAAATTATATTAAATTGTATTAGCCCTATAGTGCTGTAGGAAACTGCTGCATAAAGAGAAAGAAAAGTTTAAGGCATGGTGTGTGCTTATTCTGCTCTTCAGAACTGATTTTTTCCTGCCAGAAGTCTAACAAGGCTTTTGGAGAGAAAGAGCAAATTTGGGGATTTCTAGAATGTGGTAACTAGCTTTTTACTCCTAGCGCAATGACAGATTATTCAGACTAATACTTCTGAGAAATAGAATTGCAACTTCCTTCTTGCTCCTAATGCAGACCGCCTATTTCTTGCTCATCGTGAGCCCATCTGACTTTAAATGGGACTTTTGGTTGGCCAGTACACTCTGGGCATTTTACTCACTGTTTGTGCAGGGAAGGGCAGGGGATTTTGTTTTCTGTAAGGTAGCAAGAGGCAATGATTGCCCAGTAATCTGTTAATACAGAGCGGATGCGGTGGCCAAAGGTGCTTAATGCATCTTTGTCACATGGATGCTGCCAGGTCTGTATCCTATGTGTCCCAAGTGCTATAAACATCAGATATTTATGTGGGAAAATGGCTATCTTGAGCTTACTTGAATAATTTGTGTGTAGCTGGTCATCTAGCCTCCTTGTATCTTCATATACTTTAGCGTGTATAGCTTCAAAGTTTTTTTGTCCAGGCTCATTCCTGGGTTTCTGTGTGGGCTTTCCTTTTCATGTTGCTTGAAGGACTGATAAAGCTATGTCGTCACTTGATGCACTGTCTAGGAACCGGAGTGTATTTCTTCTGTAAGAATTTCAGTATCACTTATTTCCTGGGCTGCACCTAGGAGCGCAGCCAAGCGGGTAAGGTATTGGCTCAGCACAACTGCTATGCCTTGAGCTTCTGATGAATGCATTTGAAATGATCCTTATCCTGTTTCAGCATTTTACAAGCCAGTCCAAATCTGACGCAGCAAAAACAAATTTAAGAGATTAAGTTGAGTGAAAGGAGGAGATGAGGAAGAGCGCAGAGTCTGGATAAAGAGCATCAAGAAACACAACCTGTAACAGATCAGCACTTTAGAGAATAAAATCTAGATCGAGCTTTTCCAATCCACTGTAGAATCTCCTTTTTTTTCTGGGGAGACCTGGTTGGAGGTAGGACTCTAGGCCTGACCGTGATGTGGGAAGGGTGCATCTCCTTGTACTGGAAGTACATGGTAGCAATTCTAATGCAGACCTGCCTTCAGCAAGGCTAAGCAGAGTCTAATAGAGCTTCTCTGTTACACAGTTTCTGTGAGTTTGTTTATTTTTTTAGCAGTTCTTTTATGCTGGCTTTTAATATCCCTTCCCACCTTAATGGGAAGTGAGAAGTACTGAGTATAGACATGTACTGACTTGTCACATCTTCTCTTTGGAAAAGACTTGAGATAACTCTCAAAGTCTTTCCAGAGTTAACAGTACTGGGTTTCTGAGTTGCGGGTTTTGTTTGCTGTTTCAGTCTGCCTCCTTCATACTTCCACTTTTAAGGTGGAAGGTGGTGGTGGCAGATGTTAGTTAAACCAGCACCTCAGCTCCTGCTCTTTGTGTTGAGGTTGGGCTGAGTGTATCACTTTCCTACTCCAGGCAGTTGTTTCTCTTGCAAACTTGAAGAGCATTTCACCTTGACAGCTGTTCTGCTGACATTATTCCCAGTAGTAGTTATTCCCTGGCATTAAAGGCTTTCTGCAGCCAGAATGCTCTGCCTGGAGTATGCAGTCATTTGGCAGACACATAAAACCAGTAATTCTGCGGCGCTTAAAAATTTTAGTTTGCCCTGCATCCTTAATCTTTTGGAGTTTTAGCTTAATTGCTGAGTGAGCAAAGAGTAAAGATCATAAACACTCTCCTGTTTTTCTACTCCTTGCTCCTCCCCTAAATATTTGTCAAGGCCAAACCTTAAAAGCCAGACTTCTATCAGCATAGCTTGTTCTTGGGGCACCACAGATACCGTATTTGTGCTCTGTGTATGTGCCCTGCACGAGTGCTGAAGTCCATAAGAAGGACTTTCTCAGCATGTTTGCATTGTTCACTCCTTGACGATGACTTGCTGTAGCTTCTAAACCTGGCTCACTTGGGCAGCATGGTCCAGGGAGGGGAGTTCTTGCGACAGTGGTGGTAATGGTGCTGATGCCAGTGGTTTCTCTCTGCTGTTTTGTGCTGATGGTGCAGATAGCGTCCCTCCAGCCTAATTGCCTCTTCTTTGGAGGGGGCGACAGCAGCCCTTGTCAGTACAGTTGGGCCATGTGTAGTTAGAAGAGAATAGTTAGCATTTGGGAGATACTTGGTGCTTCAGTGACCATTCCTCTCACTCTTCTGCTACTCGGCAGTCATTGGAAGTAACTTGTGTATTATACTTTGGGAGGTCTTGTTTTAAGCTAATCTGCAAGCATTCCTCCTGTAATTAAAATCAAGGGTCACTTCTATTTTGAACTGGTAGCTTAGTTTGTCCTGGCAGTGGTCCAGGCTGCGCGGAGGGGCTTCATTTCCCCATGAAATGAAAGCATGTTGTTTTGCTGCTGATAAGCAGGTAAAAGGAAGAACTCTGATTGGGGTGTGTGCTCTCACATCTGTTTCTTTTCTACTACATTTCTCAGTGGCCTTGGATCTCTTGCATGATGAAGAGCATGTTCAAAATATGTATTGGTCTCTCATGATCTTTGTCTGATTCCAGCTCTAGAGACACCTGTTTGCACATTGTGTCTATAATGTTCTGTGTAATTCTAGAAAGAATTGCGATAACCTCTTAATTTTTATAATGCCAACATCCTTTTCCTTAGCCTCATCAGTTCAGTCTGATTTATCTTGCTGCCTGAGTGCACTGAATGAATTTGATATGCTTCTGGTGAGCAGTTCTCTTGTGGGCTAGCCATGGGTGTGAAAGGAGAGAAACAAAGGTGGTTTTCATTATTAGAAAGAACAAAGGCATGAATAGAAGGGCAAAAGAACTGATGATCTTTCAACAGGAGGTAAGTTTCCAGTACTCTGTTCAGCTGATGTGAGTTGTATTTTCAGACTTTACTGACTTTGGTTTAAGACGCCACAATTTAAAAATACCAGTCCATCTTAAATTTGGAAAATATGTGGAAAAGCTGTTGCGTGACCTGACACAACAGAAGTCTGTCTCTAGGAGAGAAGAGTGTTAAATCTTATTTAAAAAACAAAAATAGACTCCTGCCACCATATCTGTAATCAAAAGGTTCATCTTCTTGAAACTGAAGAATATGAAAACAAAACTGTCTTGCTTAATTAAAGTTCATTGGCAGAAGGATTTACTAGACAAGTGTTGAGAAACTAATATTTTTGTTAAATGACAAACTCAATTTACATGTCCAGCTTTCTGTTGAAGAACAAATGATTTAAATTTCATGCCTTCTGTTTGTATGGTCTTGTGCTTAGCTATTCCAAGGATGGATGTAGGGCTCCATTGTGCTGAGATGCACACACAGGGCGCTTCAGTTGCTTTTACTGTGGTGGGCACAGATTAAGTAATGTTGTGCAAATCATGCAGCTGAGCTTGGCAGAAGCGTGAAGGGAACATGGCTTTCTGGGCCATTTTTTTTGTGATGAAGGTGAAAATTCCCGCCCTGCCTCACAAACCCAAAAGCTTGCCAGCACCCTTCCATTTTCATTTAAATGATAGCTGTGTAAAGTATTTTGTGACATCCTAGATTTTTCTTCTTTTAAATTAGAAGTTTCCCTTAAAACAGCCTTCACATTCAGTTCCTGTCATAATATTTCTGGTTGTGCTTGGCTAGACTGTGCAGAAGATGCAGGGCGCTGGTCATGCCTGCCCTCTGCCTATGGTATACGACTGAGCTGTCGTCCTTCCTTCTCCGTTCCTTGTGAGCAGTGTCTCGTGGGACTGCCGGGAGGGTAGGCAAGCTGGAGCTCCGTTGGGAAGTGTGTGGGTCGGTCCTGGCTCCAGCGCCAGCAAGAACGCACACAGGAACATGTATGAAGTGGTATTTCTTGCCCGGAGAGTGTGCTTGTTTGGGAAGAATTTCATTTTTATGTATCTGGATACCTTTATAAAGTTACTTTTAAGAGGTGGCTCCTCAGAAGTCTGTCCGGTAAACATGGTTAAGGAATCCTTCAGAAAGGAAAGGCGAAAGGGGCAGCAGAAGTCTGATAGTGCGTGTGTGATCAATCCTCAATCTCTGTGCTCAAGCTGACAGAAATTCCTGTGTAATACTCTTATTACCAATATTTTTGGACCTTGACAGCCTTTGACTGTGGTTCAGGCTGGAGTCAAAATTCTAGCTGGAGATGACCTCTTTAACTGACTGGGAGTTAAAGTCTCCCGGTCCCTGCCTGGGAGACTTCATAAATCTGTGTCTTGGAAGACACAGATTTGTATCGTTGATGATAGCTTTTCATTGCTATCTTTCAGTATCAAGTCTAGATATTCCCTAGCTTAGTCCTCTAGCACTCCAAATTTAGAATAAGTTTTGTAACTTGAGATTCTGAGTGACTCCTTCTGGTTCTTGGTAACTGTTATTGTTATCATAAGATTATATCCGTAAACTTTTACGGGAGACAGACTTGCAGTTTTGGCTTAGAAATTCAGCACGCTTTCTAAGAGTAACTGGCCTTAATCAGTTACCTTTGTTTTCTTTTGTTGTGACTTTAAATTAGGTTAACAGAAGTAAGTTCCATGTCCCGAAGGATAAATGACCAGTTGTTTGCTATGGGAAAATAAATTACCTGAATTTCTTAAATATTTTGCATGATTTTTTTAAAGTTCTTATGGTGGCTTCTAGTACCATGCAGACCAGTTAAGTATAATATTGCACAGAGATGAGGAAAGCTCAATATATTCCTCTTGGAATACCTAATTTTCCAAACCAATAGAGCTTACCTGTGTACGGTACCCAAATAGCCAGCGTCATGCTGTCGTGAACAGTAGGGCTTATATAAGAAGACAAGTGAATACTAATGCAAATGATAGTCTTTTATCTACAGAGAGTTCTCTCTGCTATGCATGGGCTAATGTTGGAGTTTTGGCCTCCACTAAAGCTATTTGGCTTCTTCTATCAAATTTAAGTTTAAATTTAAATTCTCAAACTTTTTTTTATTCTTCATTTAGGCATACATTTTACCTGATGGCAAACACAACAACAGTAAAATATCAAAAGTATGCTGCATGCTCTCTGGAGCAATGGATAGGCTTTTACTTTACACATACAGTATCCGGGATCTGAGAACCCCATCTCACTGAAGACTGCTAAGTGCTAGTGAGTTGAGACTTATTTTTCGAATAATTGCATGTCTAAGTTTCCATCTTCAGTCTAGAAGAACGTGATGAAATTTGCAAGGTCAGGCTTGCTAAATAATAGAATAGTGCTCTGCAAGCTCAATTCTTCATGTGCATGCATATTAAATACATGGTCACTGCTGTGTTTCTTCTGAGCATCTCTTTAGCGCACAGAGTGAATAGTGCTGCCCTTAATGAACAACTATTCAGTGTTTCACTTTCTCCTTGCTGTTCAACGTACAGTCCTATGCCATGCTTATTATGTGCTATTCAAACCAAATCCTAAGGACAGAATTACTAACTTTCTCAGACTTTTGTGGTGCTCATCTCTACAGTATCTTTGCAAAAAAAGTTCTTTGCAAACACAAATCTTATTTCATGGCATTGCTCTAAGTACAGGGACTGTGGCACAGAGAAAACAGATTCAAGACTGTATGCTAATTTGAGACCCTTAGGACCTTTATTCTTTGCAGTGTACTTAGCATTCTGTAGCGTTACGGAGGCACAGCTATGGCTCTCTTCCATGTACTGGGATGCCAGGCACTCATAGTAAATAAGCAACGTGTGACTAGTGATCAGCTATAAAAAGCTTAGTTTAAGTGATGTGACTAGTAACACGACTGAGTACTATGGCACAAGCCAGATGATAGTATTCAGATCTCAGTAATCATGTAACTGCCTGAAATACAAGACCATCTCTTCAACTCCTTGCAATTCTTTCCTCCCTTTGCTATCTACCTTTAAAGTGGACGAGTAAGGAAATGTTTCTCCTGAGACTTTCAATCTCACTCTCCTGTGATATCTCCTGAAGTTACCTAATGAATCTTTCTGGTTTAATTGTCAGTTCTTTGCTCTTGATTGTTCTCAGACAGCTCTGTCTCCTGTTTCCTTGTCTTCTGTTTTCATGGTCCCATTGTTCCCGTACCTCACTGCCCTGTGACACTTTAAAGTAGGCAGTGACCTAAATGAGAGAGCAGTGTGGCTGCTGTTGTGTCACAAGATCTGGAAGCATGTCCCACCCTTGCTGGTTCTCGTGGGTAGGAAGCAGGGCTGAAATACCCTTGGGCTATGAACCGTCCCCCCCCTTTTTTTTTTTTTGTCTTGTTTTTTTTCTCTACCAGGATAGAATCCTAGTAATTTATTTCCCCTGCTAATAGATAATGAACTGCTGTAATTATTAATGCTTTGACGAGGCATTGCAGACCTTCTGTCTTCCCCTCCCTGGAAAAAGCCCATCAAAGACCTTGTCCAGCATGAGTTTTCTGTCTCGCTATGCACATTTCAACTGGAATGTAAGATATTGTTCATGTTTATGATCATTTTTTGGAAGTGAGAAGAAGTCACGATGAATTAGGAGTCCATAGGTCAGCAACTTTGAAATGACGTGTAGTAGGAGAGAGGACTGGGCATAATATTCAATAACCTCTGTCCTGTTATGTGGAGACATCTATTCCTTGGTATTCAGATTTGCTGAATTCTTTGGCTGGAATTCCTAATGTGAAGGTTAATAAATCAAAATTTGTCTGTCCTAAAGGCTGTGGAAATCTGTTGTCAATTTATCTTGGTAGTGGATCTGCTTGCTATCACCAGGCAATTCTAAATCTGTTTTTCTCTCAGTAACGTCTTCAGTAATTTATGTGATTAGAATGAAAAGTCAAATTAAAAGTGATTCATTTAATCCCCCCTACGTTCAGTTTTTTTTAGTATTCATGGGGAACTCTTTATAAGAGCTTGTGGTAGAACTGAAGCAGGATCTATTTTTAGCTTAAATATAACCTTCAAATTTCACTTTCCTCTTTTGACTCAACTACAAGCTGTAAAAACTGTGTAAGGCTGTTAGGTGCATTCAGCAAGAACAGACATATGCCAATTCTTGTAGCCTTGGAAGTAGAAATTAGAAAGTACTGTTGGAATTGCACGTGTTCCTAGGAACCATAGTAAATTTTACTTCATCCTAGTAATCAATGAATGAATGCAATATTACAGAAGTGGGAGGACTTAGGGGAGCCAAGTCTGATGTGACCCCACAATATAATATACTTTGAACCTGAAACAAAGTATGTTAGTGTTCACAGGTAGTAGGCATATGACAAAACAAAATATTCTTAAAAGAGTGTTGTAAGGAACCTGGGATCAGTCCAAACCGTGTTTTTTTCTTTTTCTGCCACTGTTTCCCTTCTTTGGGCATGAATGAGTCTTGTCACCATATAGAAATTTCAGTGGAACTGTAGGACAGCGTTGTCTTAACCTCCAACAAGAGGTTGTCATTACCTCTTTCATTGTAAAATATGCTACATATTTTTGGAGCAAACTGTTCATCAGCTCAGATCCTGCTAGCTGATAATTCCGTTCCATCATGATACTGGTAGGCCTAATGAAAGGTGGCCAAGGCTGTCTGTATATTAAGTACACACAAGCATACATTTAAAATAACATCACATTTTCCTGCAGCTAATTCTCAGAAGGCTCTGGGGAGATGTATCAAATTCAGGTAGAAGGTGAATTTCTGCCCCACCCTAGAGAATCAGCTCCACTTTGGAGACTCTTCAGTTTTTAAAACATTTCAGCTATGTGGAAGCTACATGGTGACCCTTTAAATGTTATTATGATAGAAGCTTGGGTTTTATATCGGCCTTTATACTGTGACTGTAAAATGAGCAGGCTTATCTGAAAAGCTTCAGGGAACCAGAAAACTATATATTTAAGTTGAGTTAAGTTTTAGGATGCCATTATAAGCCTTCTATTACCATTTTAGCAAGATAAGTGTTGATCAGAAAGGAAATCTTATCTATCTGGCTTTGAAGCACAGGGTCTACATCATACTGCTCTCTCTTGGTGTGTTGGCATGAAATCATCTCTCAGAACAATAGTTGCACTATGACAGTGGGCAGAAGGAGAGGACAGGCTCCCAAATGGGGACACAAACAGGCAAAATAAGTTTTGGCTGGAACCCTGGGAAAATGCTTGCAGCTAACGTCTCTTGTGGAAATGAGGAGAAACTTGAGATTTTAGCACAAGGTAGCTTTGTGCAGGTTTCTGTTGATGGCAAAGAGAACGTGGAAAGTTGCATGGCAGACACTTGATAACCAGGCACCAAGAAAAATACCTTTTTATGTTAAATCTTGTAGGTACAGATGGTTTCTCAAAGACTGAGAATACATCCTGTTTCCCAGTGTAGCTGACCTTAGAGTAAGGGGAAGAGCTGGCAGAATGAAGCTACCCAAAAGCGGGTTAAACAAGAGATTTTTTTGCAGCTGGAGTGTGCCCCTTGCACTATCTTGACCCAGATATTATCTCAGGCTGATTTTAGGAAAAAAAAAATACAGTAAAGAAGGTGGCTATATCCTGCTGGCAAGCATGGCCATCACAACTGGGACTTGTTTGTTTTTTCCCAATGCTTTATATGTGTGAGCACCATCAGTTTCCCATTTCTGAAAGTCAGACTTTCAATTCTATAGAGAGAGTGGACGAAGGCTGCTAGCTAACTCTTTCTGTATTTTTTTGGGTGCTATTACAGAAACTCTGACAGAAAACGGGCGTAATTTATTGGTCTTTATCTCGTTAACTTCAACCCTCAAATTTTAGGGTATGGAGAGTAGGAAATATTCTGCAGGCTTCTTAGCAGTCTTATTCTTGTGATTGCTCTGATCAGAGTCTCCTAGCACTTAACTGAAAGTGCCACTACTCTGAAATGTGTGCAAGTAGTTCCGTAGTATTTAGATTTTTTATTAGAAGCAACTTGAAGCATTTGGAGTAAAAGCCAGTATTTTACTGATCTCTTCCACTGTATGCCTATTCAGTCCACTCATTAAATGTTATTGGGGCACAACACTTCTAAATGCACATATGAAAAGGGGAGGAAATAAGCAAGCAAACTACTATACATAAAGATTTGCAAAGTTACTTTTAGTCACAAATTTGAATAAACAAAGTTAACGCAAGACTTGAGTCCAATCTTAGCATTTTTTAAAGAGTTTGTTTTCCTTCTTTTTTCTTCCAGTGTATAAGTAAATGTGACGATTACAAATTCTAAAAACTAGAATTTTTCTTTTCTTTTTTTTCAAAAGTAGATTATTGGCTCACTTGAACTTTATGTAAACTACTTGCTTGCTGTATTCATTTTTGCCTGGTGAAAGATGGCGTCAAAGCTTAAATTTATTCTGTGAATTCAGTTCCTGTGCTGACATCTATGACTGTCAAAATCAGGAGAATCACCATCTTTATTTGAGGAGAAAATGAGTTTCAACATAACAATGTTATGACATATTCAGTTGAAGTTCCTTCTTCAAATGTTCGCATGCGTTTGAGGCAAAGGAGGATGACACACAGAGACTGAAGTAGGATTTTGAATGTCAGACTTCAGCTGTCTTTTATTCCATCTGGGCATATAAACAACGTTGAATACAGGGGTGCTGTCTTTTTAATCCCAGCCCCGTTGATTCAGTTAGGGCATCAAGGGTGACCTGCTTCACGCAGTTGGAGGCAGCCCCCAAAGTTCAGTCCTTTTCCCGATGCCGCTCGCTTTAGGCTGGCCGTTAACTCTGGCCAAAAGACCCCCCCATCTCTGAGTGCTGACCTCAGCCTCTGATTGGCTTTGCGATGAGGCAAGGTTGCTTGAGCACAGCGTCCTGTTTCATTATACTTGCCTGGCCTGCTGGGAAATAGCATGCATTTATGGTTTGTTTGGGTTTTTTAATCCTCCAGCTCTTCACTGGCTAGTGATTCATGTGAAAGTAGGCATGATTAGCTGGATCACAGGTATCTGGGGTGAATTTCCACTGAATTTCCACACTGCTTTCATTCTTGATTCTGTTTGTCAGGCATCCTCTCTTCAAAATTAGCTTCTGAGAATTGTAAGAATTTAACTTTGACAGCACAGATCTCATCATTGCTGAACCTGGGAACCTGCTCTGCTATTGCTGTGGGCATCTAGGAGGGCCTCTGACCTAATACCAGGCTGTCAAAAGATTCTCGAGTGCTGAGTTGGTACTGCTGTTGCACAATGCCTTTGAATACCTTGGTGCTTTGCAGCCTGTCCTGACATCTTTTGTGCAATAAATACTATCCTGTCTAGGCCTCCAACAAACTGAACCACAAAATCTTTCTGCCTCTTGACTGACCTATTACAAATTTCAACTGCATTTAGCAGTTGTTGTATCCTTCCCTCCAGATTGATGCCTCTGTTCACCTCATGTGATACTGAAGAGCAAGACTAGCTCAGTCATGCTAAATGCCCAGCAAAGTAGTGGTGTGGGTTTTTTTTGTTTTTGTTTGTTTCACAAAACTGCTCTGCCTTCAAGGGATCAGTTTGTGTTTTTGACACTTGTAGTCCCTGTTTGTGCCAGGCTAAGGCACAACTGCTTCACCATATATACAAGTACCCAGCTGGCCCCTCACAAAAGGCAGGACCTGCAGCCCGACCTGGTGCTGTGGCAGCTTTCTGGCCTTCTGCTGGTGAAGTGTTCTCCATGCAGTGCCTCCACCACGTCTTGAGCTGGTGCTGAGGACTGTGGCACTGCAGACCCTCCTCCATGTGGTATCCCAGGAGCTCGGAGGAGCCAGGCCCGTCATCCTCAAACATGCAGGTGTACATGCTGCCTCTAGCTGAGCTGCTCCTCAGCTAAATGGGCTTTTGTTCCTAGCTCCAGCTGGAGGCAGTTTTTGAACTTGGAGGTCTGAAATGAGACGCAGGATCACTAGTCAGCTCTAGTGGATGTGCTGCCGGGAAGATGTTCTATAATAAACAGTGAAGCATGAACGCCTTCGGGAAAGTGTAGCCTTGTCTGTCAGTTATGCGCGCTGCAGCCCGTTTGTCACGCAAGACCAAGTGCCAGCCTGTTAGCGGGCTCATCCGGCTGTATGACCGATGCCAGGGAAATGGGGAAGCTCAAGAAGGGGATGCCTATATCAAGAGCAGAGCTTGACCGACGCCTGTGGCCATGCTTAAGCATACCATTCCTTCTCTGAAATGTGTGCTGAAACCAAATATCTCAAATGTGGCCAGCTGCGCTTGGAATTCTCTCTCCCTGCCTTTCCCCTCAGGCGTCTGTCTGGGGAAACCTTGTTACCCTCCCTCTCTCCTGCTACGTTTCACCCAAAAGGTTTGTTGGCCTCAAAAGAGGCTACTATTAACCTGGGGTCCACCACTGGGTATGAAATTTAAATGCCTTAGCAACACCTGTAACTTGGTTGTTTCCACCTCTCAAATTAAGGACATGTACTAAACTTTTCCACTCTCGCTTATTTTTCCTGACAATGAGATTTGTCATGTTTCCAGTCTGTTTAAGGGCTGCGCAGTCTAGGACACTGGCGTGCCCCCACGGTGCCTGCAGAAGGGATGCTGAGCAGATTGCTGGCTGTCTGTGGGACCTCTCGTGCCCAGCCAGGACCCATTCTAGCTTAGTGCTGACCCAGTCAAATCCTCAGCACACCCCAGAACAGCCTTTAGGCGTAGCTTTATCCGAGAGGAGGATGTTGATTTAAAATCTAATAAAACATACCCGAATGTGGATTTAACCTGCTGTTCAAATTTACAGCGTATGATATATATCAGCATATATATATATATCATATATAAGGTAATTGTTACAGCTGCCGTAACTAAATTGAAGAAGGAGAGAATACACTAGACACGACTACAGACCAAGCCTCTAGCTTTCTTGGATGCAAAGGGTTCACAAGAATAGTGTATAAACTTGTATTTGCTAAGTGCCTGGGTGAACATCAGGCCACTAGGTAAATCTTAGATTATTAATCTCATGAGAAGACTGGAGCCCTTGTACCTACAGCGACTGTTTAAGCCAAGCTAGAATCGTGTTCCTTGTCCGCATTTGGTCCCCTCTGCTGCTGTTTCAGCGTTGCTGCTGCGTTGTTCTCCTTGTCCTTCCCTATCCTCCCTTCCTGCTGGGGAAGGCTGGGATCGCGTGGCAAGTCCTGCGCACCCGGACTCGGTGTGTGACTACCTGCTGTGAATTCGGAAAGGCCTCCCTCAGCGCACCTGCGGCGTGCGTTGCCGGCGTTTGCCTCCCGCGGGGCGCTTCGCTTAGCAGGACAGCTCTCCGTGCGTGCGTGAGCATGGGCTTGTGGACTGCTGATACGGGGAAGCTGCTGTCTGGTAGGGAGTATGTGGAAGGCCAGGAAAGTGTTGTAAAAATTAGCCTAAAAGCCACATGCTAAGTAATCTACTGCTTTCTCTTCTTTTGGCTGTGACTGGATATCTGAATTTCTAACTGGAGTGTTCTCCCCTTGGATAATGTTTACAGCAGTTTCACGCTACTTTTAATGAGGATTATTTCAGTTTTGGCCCGACCCTAAGACTTCTGCGTGTATGCGAAATGCTGACAGTTGCCTGAAGGCAACTCTGCCCTCTCTTGTCTGCTTAGTCCTCTTCTTCCTCTGGCTCGGGGCTGCTGCTCCTCGGGGCAGGCCCCGGGGCTGCAGCGACCGTAGGTAGCAGGAGCTGCAGCGGGAAGGCAGTGGTACGCTGGTTACTTGGTGAAAAGCAGGGCAGCTGATCTTAAGCGTACCATAACTCAGTGCTTCAAACCACCCTCTCAGCATCCGAGGTTAACCTCAGACCGCAGGAGGGTGCTTAACTGGAAGGCTAAAGTTTCTGGCTACTCATGTTTTAAATGGACTCTCATATTTTTGCTATTTAGTTCAAAGATGAGAACAAATTAACTGGCTGGGTAAAAAACAGAACCAAAAAGACTGCTGGATTTTGATTGATATATACAGATTTTAAAGTTATGTCATTTATAAACTGCAACTTTGTCTTCTCAAAATACTCTTTTAGAGAAATGAAAGACAATTGCATCCCTCTTTGCTGTACATTAGCCATCTAGAGCGGATATATGTTCAAGGAATCGTATTTTGACATGAAGCAAGCTACTCTAATGGACCAGACAGATATTAGACAGATGCCCTTGGCAGATGAGGGCATTTTGGAACTCCAGGGTTTGATTTTCTTTTTTTTTTTTTCCTCATTTTCTGAAATTGTTGCCCTTTCTAGAAGTTGTGTTTGTGTGTGTTTTTTTCCAAGTTGTTTATGTGTGGCATCTTTCTTTTTTCTTCTTTGTTTTTTTCTCCTTTAAGGGGCAGTTGTGAAACTCTTGGAGTTTCTGGGTGTTCTGATTTGTAGCTGATGGGTGTGTGGTTTATTTTCTTCACTGAGTGGGAAAGCAGAGGGGTAGGTTAAGTCTCCTATAGTAGCCGACTTGAACTCACTTCAAGAGAACAGTTGTGTTTGTCTTTGAATTGATATGGGTAAAGTAAAAGTACCTCAGATTTCTTTTAACTCCCCCTTGCTTGCTTGCATGTCAAAAGAAAATATTTTTATTTTTCATTAGGCTATCTCAGCAGTCGTCAGGAGGGCAGCTGAGGTAGTCCTGTCTTGTGCCAAGTGCTGTGTTGTGCTCTTGTTGTGACATTGCTTACAGCTGTTGGGCTGAACTTTCTCAGCTAGCTCGTGCAATTAATCTGGTAGTAAAGGGCATTGTTTCTCTTTTGCTGTGGACATCTTTAAAATAGCTCAGGTCTGGCATTTCTGGCTGTGTCTTCTTTTTTTTTTTTAATCTGTCCTCTACCCTTAAGCCTTTGCAACAAGTCCCAGTGACTCCTTCCTTTGGGACAAATTTAGGAACTGCTATCATGTTGCTTGTAGCTTGTGACATGCAGTAACTGGTAGAACCAGGAACAAATGTCTGCACAATGATATATTTGATGCCATTTGATCTATGGAATGCCATCCTCGCTTCCCCCCTCCCCCCTGAATTTTTACTCCCAACACCCTCACCTCTATGGTGCTGCCTAATAATTTAAAATTCTGACAGCTCTTCAAAATGACAAAAAAACAAATATTGCACCAAAAGATTGAGATAATGATAATTTTCTATTTGCAGAACTTAACACTAACATTCTGATTGTATATCAGTCTTTTGGAATAAAATGGAGACTGACGTGCCTGTGTTGACTGTGTGACACAGAGGACACTATGGAACTGCAGAGTTACTTAAACCTTACTGCATTACACCTGGTGATCGCTGCTTTCTTACCCGTAGGATGTTGAAAACTTTCATTGCTATGCACTTTCTTCCTTCCTTGGCTAATACTGTGGTCCTTCTGCTTTCTGACTCTTGTTATTTAAGCAAATGGGGAATGGAAGTGCATGTTCCCAGCTTTACTGTCCCAAAGGATTCATTTTAGCAAGGGGTCTTTCACTCCCCCCTGGCTGCTCAGGGTTAGCAGCATATTGGAAGAGACTATTTCTAGCTTATGGCCTTAGGAAATACAGGTGTCAGCTTTCTCACACAAGGGTTGTCACTGGTTAATTTAGAAATTATCATTAGACTGATTTCAAAAGTAAGATTTTCCTACTTAGCTTTACAGGAGTTACCAATAAAATGGTATTCCTGGCAACCAAATTATACTGTAATTTTTCATTAACAGATTTGTGTTACTGATGAAGGTTGGATGGGCTTTGGGACAGCCCTGTTGCTGCTGATTTTTCTCCTTTTTTACCTCTGAGGGTTGCTGGATTTATTAAATGGTATTACAGCAACTTGGCATTGACTGCTCTTGTGCGGGTCAGGGTTGCAGCGTTGAGAATAGCGAGAAAGTGGTTCAGCTTGCGCAGCGGCACCTTTAACTTCTGCTCAAGTCACAGGCATTGCCAGTTGCCTACCACCTATTGTGGTGACTTCTATTCTGTATGCCAGCCACCAAAGACACAACGTCGTAAGCCAAGAGTGAGGCAGAGAGTGGTTTAGTTCAGAAAGGTAGGTGTGTGCTAACTCAAAGGGAGATTTCACTCAGAGCAAAGGCTGCTCCCTGTTGCCTAAGAGAGGAAGACCCCTGGAGCTCAGTGAGAAGTAACTATTGCTTTTCCATCTTCTGGGGAGATGGAGACGTCTGCTTGGTGAATGCTGAGAGAGGGGACATAGTTTGAGCATGAGTATCCTGCAAATAGTTCCTGTGAATCCTTCTGAATTTTTTTTTTTATGCTTAGCTCTTCTTCATGTTTCAATTTGGTCATCAGGGATGGTCCTCAACGTCTTGCAGTAATGGCCTCTGGGAATTTGAGACTTAAATAAAAATAAGACTTATGCAGGAAGGGGAGGTAACAAAGACGTCTGATACAAGAAGCTGGAGAGCTGAGGAAAGGGCAGCCAAACAATAAACAGTGGATTTGTGTTTGGTCTCTTACTGTAAATGAAAACAATGCCTTTAAGCAGGATTAGTGCTGAGGTTTGACTTTCCGTAAGTCATATCTCATCTGTATTTGCGGGCATGTCTGGCCAGATGCAACACAATAGTCCAAATCCTCTGGAACAAAATTTGGAGGCCTGTGCGCTTGGACACTTCACATCCTAGTGGCTGCTGTGAAATGCCATCGTCAAATGCATGCCGGTGCGTTAGCTGTGTGCAGCCCTGCAGGTCAGAGCACACATTGGCAGGAAGGTTCCCTGGGTTAGGGGACAGGAAATTACGCTGGACAGGAAAAATGGCACTGCTGATAAAGGTGCGATTTCAGCGTAGATCTTGGTTGTTAAGCATCAAGTTTGTAAAGGTAGCTTTTGGTTTGTATTAAATGGTGTTAGAATAAAGGACTTGGACAAGAATATACTATTTAGGCTGGTCAAAGCAGAACGACTTCTCTGGAGAGTTCATTTAAGTATTTTGTAAGAGGGCTTTTCAAGCGATAGGGTAAAATTGTCCACTTGTCTTTCTTTACTATAAAATAACCCTCACCTACAGACTTTCAAGAATATTTATTACAGTAAAATGTGTACATTTACACAGATGCTTTGCTCCTGTTCACTGTTTGTAATATCAATTAACATCTTCAAACAAAAACTGGAAATAAAGGTCGAAGAAGCGTGTTTTATTGCACTACAGAAAACACTTACTTGAGACAAAGTAACAGCTGCTTATCAGCAAGGTAACTTTTCTCTCTGTTTGATGATGTTATCATCTTTGTCTGAAGGTAAGCTGCCCACCTCTGTGCAAAGGGTCAATATTAGGAATTATTATTCAGCCTTCTGCAGCTTTAAAATGTTTCTCCTTCAGTATTTTAAGTATATTGTATTAAATTATATCTGTGCATGATATTGCAAAATGCAAATTCAAAAGAACACTCAGTGGTAAATAACTAAATAGTCATTTGACTCTGTTAGAATGTTATACACATAGAGTTGTTGTCCTGAAGAGTTATATGAGGCATGAAAAGATCTAGAAGAAGAGTGTTGTCCTGCCAGGAAAATGTTAATCATTAGAACCATTTCACAAGAGCTAATGACGGAAGAAATGTCTGTATTTGTAGATGTTTGAAGAAATTGTTTTGTGCCTGGTCTAGTAGCTTTGAAAATTTCTATTATTCCTTACTTGGTTTCATTTATAAATTCCCTCCCAAGTAGTTCATGGTGTTCATTAAAATTAATCTTAGTTTGAACTGGCATAGAGGTTCTCCATGAAGAAGATCTGTAAACGTGGAAATACTTGGCTATGCTAAGTATGCAGCTAATATAGCTGAAAATTAGCTGAGGATATGGGGTATCCAGAGATATGGGGTACTGCCCATTATTTGTCTTTTAAAACTTTTTTTTCAACAGAATTATTTAAAATACCACTTTTATAACTTGTTTAGACCCTCCTTCAGCTGCTTTAAAAAGAGAAGTGGGTCAGAAACGCATCTAGTAAGTGCACATAGAGCTAGGAGAGCTCTCTGGCCTTTTACTCTTTACAAAATTACATTGTGTAGAATCAGAAAGTTAAGAAAGGGGCCTCCCTTATATAGGACAGACACAGAAGGGAAAGTGGCTGTAACTTTCAGTTAAACTATCTGTACTCTTTTGTAGAAATTGTAGGTAGGATGCTGTAAGAGCCTTGGTAGTTGGAGGACTACAGTTAAAGGTGATCTACAACTTGCAGGCTGCTTGTGAACAAAGTAGGGTGTTTTTTTTTCTTTCTCCACTCTGCTGTTAAAGGAGAACTTTATAGGCACCGTTTTTGCCTTGCTTGATTTAACTGCTCCTCGAATCAGCTCTGCAGTCCAACCTAGTGCATTTGGTGGGGCTTTGTAGAGGGCAGAGAATCCTGCCAGGTGGGTTAGAGTCGGGTACTACGGTCTTCACTGTCTTCTTAGGTCCTTGTGGTGCAGTGCCACTTCAGCTTGAATTGACCCATTACATGACACAAGATTCAGTTAACGGGGAGTGCAGAGTACTTTGTAGATTTGTCTAGACCTTAAGGTTTCAAGGAATATAAATGGCCTGCCTCACCCCTCACACCCTCTGTTTGCGTAGCGTAGCGACACAGCGTACTGCAGCTCTGCGTCTAGTTAATCAGATCTGAGATGGGGGTCACACTTGTCTTCGCTAGAGACTGGGCAAGTGAGGCCTTACCTTCCTTGGAATTGTTTCTCAAGTAGCTGCTATGATACCAATAAGTGATGGCTACTCATAATATCTGTCTTTTGTGTATTTCATAATAACATACTGGTTTCAATTCCTAAACCAAACTTTTGCTGACCCTTAAATTGAAGTGCAAAACAATCTTGGTATTTAGTGAATCATTTCGGCAGCTCGGTCCTACTTTTGTGAGAAAAAATATTTTGCTTCTCTTAAATCCCTTCTGTCTCTTTCATAGTTTGGTTCAGGTTGCAGTTAAAGACAGTTCATGTGTCTACTGCGGAGGATTTCCTCAGTGTAATGATTGAAAGCAGATGTGTGAATACACACATGCACACACTGACCCACTCCCCCACATACACACACACACACAGAGCTAATGAATTTTGACTGAGCTACAGAATCACAGAACGGTTGAGGTTGGAAGGGACCTCTGGAGATCATCTAGTCCAACCGCCCTGCTCATGCAGGGCCCTCTAGAGCATGTTTCCCAGGATCGCGTCCAGGCGGGTTTTGAATATCTCCAGGGAAGGGGACTCCACAGCCTCTCTGGGCAACCTCTTCCAATGCTCTGTCACCCTCACAGGAAAGTAAGTTTTTCCTCCTGTTTGGATGGAACTGCCTGTGGTTCAGTTTGTGCCCGTTGCCTCTTGCCCTGTCTCTGGGCACCACGGAGAAGAGACTGGCCTCATCCTCTTGACACTCCCCCTTCAGATACTTGTACACGTTGATGAGATCGCCTCTCAATCTTCTCTTCTCCAGGCTGAACAGGCCCAGCCCTTGCAGTCTTTTTTCATAGGAGAGATGCTCCAGCCCTCAAATCATCTTGGTAGCCCTCTGCCGGACTCTCTCCAGGAGTGCCATGTCTCTCTTGTCCTGGGGAGCCCAGAACTGGACACAGTACTCCAGGTGAGGCCTCCCCAGGGCTGAGTAGAGGGGCAGGATCACCTCCCTCCACCTGCTGGCAACACTCTTCCTAATGCACCCCAGGATCCCATTGGCCTTCTTGGTCACAAAAAAAAAAAAAAAAAAAAAAAAGGTGATGCAGTAAATCTGGTTTGGGAGTGTTGCCACTTGTCCGTATATGCATATGCTACATCCACTGTTGTTTCTCCTCTTTCTTTCTCCAATATTACTTGTATGTAAACAAAGGCATATCAGAGTGACCTCTGGGACTGCTAGTATGAACATGTTTTTTAGTTTTTCCTTTTTTTTTTTTTTAAACACTTGGAGCAATTCTGGCTGTTTTTGTAAAATTATAACGGAAGCTAGCTAATTTTCTTCCCATTAACACTACCTTTCCATAACTTTTTCTTATGATAAAGAATGAGAGCAGTGTGTGAATTTTGGTGGGTGGCATTATTTTGTTATTGAAATGGAGGATTTCAGAAGAAAAATGCTTGGAATTAATGTACTGAAGGACTCATTTATTGATCTGAAATCATCCTCCCTAACAGCAAAGTTTACAAATGACATAATCTTCTGAATCATTCATTTCTGTCAGGTTCATTGTTTTATGTAATGGTTTGGCTATGGACCAAATCATCGGTGGCTGTGTCGGGTTAGGAAACGATGCTCCCCTGTTGGGCAAGGAGAGGAATCCTTGGTGTGTTTAAGCAGCACCTTAGTGCTGCTAAGATACAGTAGTATCTGCTGCTCCTGATACTGTGCAGGTTGTACCTGCCTCTTCACCGTTGGCGCTGCCTCCGTGAGGCAGAGGAGGGAGTTTGCCAGCCAAGAAAATACTGATTGAAAATAAACTTGTGACTTTGTTGTGGGTGGTGACTGTGATGAACAGTTTTGACTACTTGAAAGCCTTTAAATGATTAGTCATTTCATGTAGGATCCCCTCTCCTACTCCCGCCCGTAAGCTGGCAGGAGCAACCCACTGTGCTTATGTGCGATGAGTCCGGTCATGTTCCTCACAAAGCTGCTATCCGTTGCCAGCCGGAGCCGACTGGGGAATTTCAGGGGGTGGATCCCAGCACATGCATTTACTAATGACACTGCTGCACTAATCCATGAACTTTGATGGTTTGTTTTAACCCGCTAGTACCAGGAGAGTTTAGCACTCAATTTCTTTAGCATTTACCTTTTAATCATTTTGAGTACAATTTGGTGTGCAGTTCAACTTAATCACACCTAAGGGGAGATGTAGCACAATTAAGTGCACGAAAAGCGGTCATAACTTTTGCTGGAATTTCTGCTGTTTCCTAGCAAAGTTGTCTCCTTCTTAGCGATTACTTGGGGCGCTGCAGCTCGCAAAGTGCTGGTGTGGAATTTAAAGTGGTTTTGTGAGCCCTGGAGACCACTTTAAATTCTGCACCTGCACCTTATAAGCTGTGAAATTCCAGGAACTGCTGCTGGAGCTGAACGTCAGGCCTCGAGGGCACCCTGGGGCCTCCCTGTCCCTGCTGTCCCCCGAGCCTCCCCCCAGCCCAGCCCGGACCCCCGGTTCTGCCCAGCCCGGGGCTCTCAGCCTGACCCTGACCCGCGGACCGACTTCCCGGCGTGCGCACGGACCTGTCTTCTCCCGACGATCCGGACTCTGCTGAACCTGCCGGCGACGTCTGGGGCTGCCCTGCTCCCTCGCGGGCGGTGGGACGGGCCCTGCCTGGCCTGCTCTGAGGTCCCCCTCGCTCCCCGGCCCACGCAGCGCCGGGTGCCGAAACCTCGCTTACACCTCCGACAGCTCCGGTGTAATGCTGGCTGTTGGTGCTACCTGGAAGATGACAATAGTTTTATACGTTAGGGGTAAATGACCTGTTACTGTTAGAATATGAGCAGGGAATCTTTTTCATGTATTTTTCTGGTCAATGGAAATGTTTCTCTTCTGCACCGCCAGTCAAATAATCCATGTAGAGTTTATAATACAGAATTTTTCACAAATTGATTTTTTTTAAAAATAAGAGTATTTCAAATGAAGACTTTGTGTAATTTACAATTTGTTGGACTTGACATATTTGATGAAATGGACTGTTTCTTCAGTGTCTAATAGAGCATAACTGATGATATTTAGTGTAACAAACGTGATTGAGAGGCTTTAGCAACACCATAAACTTATATAGATCATCCCCCTCACCATGCATATTCGGTCGTGAGCGGACTGAGCAGAAATGTATCACTGAGGGAATGACTGAAGTACAAATGCAGTAATTTCGTAATGTAAACTTCAGTGTCTGAAACTGTTGCACCTTTTCTGCTTCCTGGATCGTGCCTATTAGCATACAGTTGTTAGGACTTCTGATGACAGTGTTTGTGGCAGGAAGATCAAGTAGCTAAATGCGTGGTTTCAAGTCTCCTGATACATTGGGATGTTAATATGAACAAATTAATATGCTCTTTGTGAGGTGAATATGAGCAAATTAAACATTTCCAGAACTTCATGCAGATATGTTTTCAGTGGCAGATTAAAGCAGGGAAAAATGTCTGGCTTGTCAAAAGGTTGACTAATGGCAAATTTGCTGTTGGGGAAAATAGGAGGCAAGTTTCCTGGAAGTGGTACAGGAAATTCGACGGTTCTAGGTGAGGACCTCTTTTACAACCCAGGGAATTAACTCAGAAAATTGAGTACGTCGTATGAATTGTCTTAAAGTTGGGCAGTAACTGGAAATTGCAGTGTCTGCTTCATGCCTAATGCTGACTGGTAAAGCTTACAAAGAACAAAAACTTTCATAGGAATTACTTTTGGGGCTGTTACAGCCAGTGTTTGCTGATTACAGCAATTGTAATACTGTAGTAATGCTTTGAACAAATGCTTTTTCTAGTAATACCCTATGAGGTTATCCTCCGCCCCCCCGGGAAGCCTGCCTACACGTTGCCTGGCCTAGTTCTTCTTTGGCCATTTCCCTACTGAGCTGCAATACTGAAACAGAGACACTGAACTTCTTAATACATAACGCAGCAGGACTAGTCCGTAGTAGGAACAGTGCAAAAAGTGTTGCTCAACTGTCTCAACCAAAAATCTTATTAATCATGTTGGCTGCAAAGTGATCAACAAATAAAATATCCATTGGTGAAGCTTCATTATTGAGCACTGCACCTTCTGTGGTGGCTTTGTAGTGAGAGAAAGGAGAAAACATGAACCCCATTGAATTTCAGGAAGACCTACATATGTATCCCTGGCTTGGAGCCTGCACCTGTGGTTTTGGAGCCTGTCTGGAAGTTCAGCTATGGCCAACTTTTCTCCAGAACAGCTGTTCTTATGAGATTTAGAACAAGAAGAGGAAATCTCCCAAGAACTGCTGATTGTTGTGAAACTCCTTGCCATTTTGGCAGAAAACTTGCTTAAAAAAATTAAGGACAGATCCTAAAGGGCTTAAGCGCATAAGTGACTTTACACACTCGAGTAGTTCTACTGCACTCAAAGGACTTCCACCTCTGTGCAGAAAATTGCTGCTGCACTTGAGTGCTTGCAGGTTCATGCTTAAGTAGTATTCTGTTGATGAGCATCATATTGTTGAAACTGGAATCCACGGATTGAAGACACATAGGCAGAGTTTTGAAATCATGGGAAGGCCAGAAGCTGGAACATGAATAGTATAAAACTAGATTTTGAGTGTGTTTATGCTTACAGAAATATGGGCCTTAGTGGTGTGCCTTAAAACTGGGGAGGGAAAACTGAGCGCTGTTAGATACCTTAAGTTGTGTGGGGCATCAAGGGAGGAAAGGAAATAGTTTTCTTAGGTGCCTGTAGTCAGTGGAGCTGGGCTTTGCCAGTGCAAGACATTTAAGCTGAACTCCTGGTGGACAAAGCTAAGTTAGGTGACCAAGCTGGTTGGTACAAATCACCTTCCTTGCCAAGTATCAAACTCACCCAGTGTAGTCAACACTAAGAAGGCACAGCTCCCAGGGATGGCAGAACCCAAGTTCACTCATTATTTTAAATAGTCAGACTGCAAAGCAAGCAATAATTCTCCATCAAAACGAGTGACTTCTTATGCCAGATGAGCATACTTAAATAGGTGTAAAGGTAAATGTTTTGAATGGGAGCTGAAATCCAGTGGGGAAGATAGTCAGGATGAGGGGTGTGTAGTGATGCTAAGATAGGAGCTTTTGTTTGCTTCTTTTGAAATTGGAAAAGCCAGCCCTCTGCTTTGTGGTGTGTGTGGGTGTGGCTGTGGGTGTGGGTGTGTGTATCTGTGAACAGGAAGAGCTGTCGGTACTTGTATTGGGCAAATAGGAATCCTCAAGAACAAACCAAGTCACCTATATGCTGAAAGCATTTAATAAATACTCTGTTCAGGAGGTGTACTATGCATGACCAATTTTTAATGGCATATTAGTTACTCTGATATTTAACTTGGGACCATCTGTTTCTTGTAAAAGCTCATAAGGGAAAGAGCTATGATAATTTTTACTGATATGATAAATTTTATTGGTGCTGAGATGCTGGGATTGACCAGTTTGGGGCAATTTCTTTCTTTCTCTCTCTCTTCCCCCCCCACCCCCCCAATGAAAGATCCTTCCTTAGCCCCCCAGAATGTATAGGCACATCTCCAAAACACTGTACTAATAAATGCACCAATTTAACAGCATGCAATCTGTAGTGCCAGATTTGGGAACTTTCTATGCACAGATGGACTCCCCCATGCCAGCCCTCCTCAGTGAACAGATGAAGTGAAAGACAAGACAGGCTTCTTGGATTTCCCAAGGGTTTTCGCTGGTAAGAAGCAGAAGCCCTCAATTTGTAGGGGTAGACTGTACTTTCTTGTCAAACTTTCATGATTCAGTTCAGAGTAGTCTGTGGTCAAGTTTGTGACTTGCTTTTGGAGTTCACTTTCTGAATGTGTGTGGCTTCCCATTGCAGGCTCTGGTTAAAAAAAATGCAACGCTTCTTAAAACGTGGAATGCTTGCAAGCTAAAGCCAGCTTGTGGAGTTGCTTTGAAATGAGACAGCCTGACTGCTCTGAGCTGGTAGATGGAGTTGGTACTTGGTGTAACTCCTTGAAGTCATTGCAGGACTACTTGAGTCCAAGTTATTTAACTTTCCAAGGCAGCAAAATTTACTGCAGGCGTTACAGGTTATTGCTTTGTTTGGCTGCCTTAGTCACATGTGAGTTACTAAATTTTGTAGTGGTGTCAGCGGAGTGTCTCATGGAAGGAGGACGCTAGATTGATGAATAGAGTGGGAATTCTTAACCAGTTTTAACAGAGTGGGGGTTAATCTAATTAGATGAGTAGACAAGGCAGGAAAAGCCTTTATCAGACACAGTGCTATGTTAAAGTGAAAGGATAAACTTTTACATTACTACACAGGAACTAACGTGAAATGCTTTATATCATTACTGCAGTTACTCTGCAGATGTGTTTCATTGGGATTTTGCAAGCTTCTTTCCAAAATGAATCTGGCTGCTTTGGTTTCTAAAGAATTTTTTTCTTTTGTCTGTGAAAACATGTGGTATCAACTCATTAAAAAAACACAAAAACCCAACAAAAACCTTTTTACTGCTTATTGCCTTTAGCAGTAAATAGTTACCAACTGTATAAACAATGAAAAACTTCATGAAAGTCTCGGTTTTGCCTATGTCTTAGTGTGCAGCACCTCTTTGGGTCTCTGAACTTTGAGTTGCAGGAACTGGGACTGCTACGTAGGTATCAGGAAGTCCTAGTCAAATTGAAACATCTTCATTTTGTTACCCAAGTTAATTTTTTAAAGGTTGACAACATAACTGAGACAAGCCTATTTTATCTGAAACATTGTCCAGTGTTTTTGTGTTGGAATAGGGACAAAACTTTGGCCATGCTTGAACCTTATTTTAGCCAGTTTTTGAAATGCAGAGTTTATTATTCATAAATAACATTTTAACTTTGAAATGGTAGATATACTGATTTTGTATTCAGCCCAACATCCTATTTTGGGGGGCACTGGGGCTCTTAGAGGTTCATTAGAACTTTTCTCATGTACTTTTTAATCTGCAGTGCACACTAACGAATTCTTGGATATGTTTTACCTACAAGGAAGTGGAAGAAAAGTGGGGATCAGCCAGTCTTCTCATCTGGTTGCAGCTTGGGTTGCTGAGTCAGTGTTGTGTTGGATTGTGTTGGATCCTGTGCATGGGGCAGAAAGAGCAGATGCTCTCTGGAGTTGTGGGAAGCATGCATCTAATTTGGAAAGTTAGATTAGATCAGATCTGAAAGAGTTTTTGTTGGATGGGGAGATCTCATCAAGAAAAGGTAAGTATTACTAGCATGTCTAAATCCTTTCCTGAACCAGCTTTAGGGAGAGGTAGCTTTCTGGGAGCTGTGAGGCTGCATGCATATCCTTGGGAAAGATTTGCGCCTTGGACGTGGCTGGGAGAACAAAGGTCACAGGAGCAAAGACCTCATTGACCACACTTTTGTTTTTTTTTTTTGTCATCTTACATCTTCACAAGGGGCAAATAAGCAATTGTGTTTTACTGTAAACCATATATTTACTCTTGTCCTATTAAATCCAGTAAACTAATATTTTCTGTTTTGACTTTCCATTGATTTGAGCTTAGGCTGTTTGAAGTTGTGTAGATGTGGGTATAGATTTGGTGTTCTGCTTTTATCTGCCATTTTATAGAAGCTGTAGTTTGCATTGCTGGCTAGGGATCAAAAGCCTTTTAAACACCTTTTTCTCCAAATACTGCACATGATTTAATGAGTAGAACTCAGATGGTTCTTTACTGAAGTGCTAAATTCAGCGGCTTTCTGTATTTGAGCTTTGGTGTTTTATTTTTGTCTCTTAAACTGACAGCTTAGTGACTGGGAGATTATTGACCCTGTTTTTTTCTGAGACTGATTTACATTCATCTTTTTTGAGTGGTACTTGGTGAGTTCCTTATTATGGATTATTTAAAATTGTTTTGAAGTCTAATGCATGCACAGGAAGCCTTCTCTTTTGCCATGTATAATGTGCACATTTTAGTAATGCAGCAAATTCAAGAATTTCTCTTTTTGGTTGTTTTTAACTAAATTAAAATAAATAGGCAGCTGGCTATGTAATGACATCAGAAAGCACACATAAGCCAGGAAAATGTTACAGTCATAGCTAAATTGAAAAGATGCGCTCAGAAAATTCTGTTCTGATGGGAGAAACAATCCTTCCACCTAGGAAAGGAAACTGCAGCATAGCTGTTTCTTTTTTTATCTGAAGTCTTAGTAGGATTAAACAAAAAAAGCGCTTTGAATACCGTGTGGCTTAAATAGAATTGTTTCTCTTTCTCTTGGTTGTGGATGCTGTGTAGGAATATATGAAGACAGATGCCATTCCAGAAGGGCACACTTGTTTTACATTTAAGCTTCCTGATGTTTTTCTTTAAACCCTGAGTCCTTCATTTCATATTGACTAAGCTAAAATTTAGCTTCTCTGCGAGGAAGCTGAGAGGTGAAAGGTGCAGCCTATTAGAGTTCTTCTGTGTTTGGAGATCTGTTGCTTACTTTGGTCCAAAGGTGTGACTGGTTTAATACTGCAGAGTGAAGGCAGATGAAGTCGAGTGGCTAATAATTCCTAAGATGAAATATCATTAAATATATAATGTTATCTATCTATTGATAATCAGTGATAATACCTACTGATTGTTGCAAAAACCCTCCCTGTGATTTGTGCAGATATTATAAAGGGAAACTTTTATGTTAGAACTCCTTTCTCTTTGGTAGTCACTCCTCCTTTTGATGCCTTTGCATCAACCCACCTCATACCATATTCTGTGGCGAGATGCCTGGACGTTTATTAGTAAGACAGATTATGCTTGTAAGTGCATCTGTTCACAAATTGCTGATACTACATGCTAGAGATAGTGGTGTGAGATAAGGGGTGAAAAACCTTCACTAGGAAAAAGTAAGCCCACTTCTTTCCTTCTCTCCTTGTGCAGAGATGCTGTTGAGAGAAAATGTTCTTGTGTGTGTGAGGGGTGATATATATATCTTTCAAACAGAATAGTATCGCCATGAATATAGATGGGCCTTCATAGATACATTCAGCTTTATCTCTTATAATCTATGGCCTTAATAAACTATTACCACCTGAGCAATATTGAAAGGGGAAGAGGGAATATAAATTGCAGGCTTAATCTGTCTTTGAGGAAAATACTGTTTGTTTCACTAAACAAAGAGCAAGGGCACGTATAATATGCCGTTATCATATGCTGAAGGGTGTGTGAGGTGTCTGCATTAAAAATCTTGCCAGCTCTGCTCTGTAATTACCCTGATGCATGGCTCTGCTGGAATCTAGCTGAATTATTGATTGTCTTACTGAGGAGAGGCTTTCCAAACCTGTTTTAGGTTCCTCCTTTCAGTCCTGTTCTTTTTTCCTGAGTTGCACCCAAATTACAGTGATTCTTTGGGCCTGATCCAACTCTAACAATGGTATGCTATGCATAGTAAGAATAGAAAACAGGGACAATCGTGTTATTCCCACAGCAGTTTTGCAAATGCAGATCAGATGACTAAAGTTCCTTATTTATTTATTTTAAAGCCTCTTTGGCAAGGATTTATGGGTATTAGTATTAACAACTATTTTGCCAGGTGTCAGTAAAGATTATGCATTCCTGAAATTCTCAGTATTTTTCAGAGCTATCTGTGCAATCTGCTTCGAACTTCCAGCTGGACCTTAAGTATAGAGTGACTTTTCATAGTGGGAAGGTAGTTTGGGAAATAGTGAAGGATAATTTACTATTAAACACTGCTCTTGTGCACAGCTGCTCCAAAAGTCCTTTTGGAGGGGTGCATTCTTTATACTGGAGGATTCCTAGTCTTCGTACTGCATTGCTGAGTATAGTGGGAAGTTTCATTTCTTACCTTTATTTTGACTCTAGTATAGCTCTCTTTCTTGGAGAATCAGGTCTACGTATGGCTGGAGCTGCCAACAAGTACTTGGGAAAGTCGCTGATTGAAAAATAATACTGTAAGAAGTTGAAGAGTTTTGTGAAACAGAACTGTGCTTGCTCTGCTCCCTGGTGTCTGGCTTGCATTTCTCCATAGTTGGCAAATGTCTCTCTTCAGCTAAATGGTTTGTTCTGTAGACTAGCAGAAGGGCAAACATGAAAGTCTTTGAGAAAGGGTATGTATGTCTACTGATAGTCTGCCCCAAACTAAGGATAAGACGGCTGACTGTCAGTGCAGGGAGCAGAAACCTAAGAAACGGTAAGGTGTTGTCTGCAAAGGCCAAAAACAAAGCAAACCCACAGATATATAAAATGCAGCAGGCTCTTTGAACCACAGCCCTCTGACCCATGGCAGTGTAAATCCAAGCAGAGGAAATGGTCTCTCAGGGGATTTCCTAATTCTGCTACTTGAAAAATGGGAGGAGAAGATTCCCAATATAAATCTGCTCACAGAAGGTGACCTCCAGGTTTGACCCTTCCTCGATCCATGCTTAACCTTAGAAGAAAAGTCCACTTGAACATCAGTCTAGTCCTGGTGCAGGATATTCGTGGTTTCCATTTTTAAGAGACCTTTCTGTCGTCCCAGTCAAATCATTCATTCAGCTTTTTCATCAGGCGATCGTATTTTAAAATTCAAACAGAATACAAAATTACCAGATTTATTTCCCTTTGACTCCCCAAGAACTGTACACAGGCTCTGTTATTTGAGCACTGGACATCTGGACTGTATTTCCCTTTGTGACAGTCAAATCCTCCTGTAAATTCCATGTATGTGGGAGAGAGATCTTCAAAATGGTAAACAAAGACTATGTTGTCAAATTACATGACTGCCTCTTTCATTTCTTCCTTTTCCATTTCCTTCTTTCCCATTTTCTAAAGAATATTGAAAAGCTAGACTGATGTCATCGCATAGCCTTGATGCATGTAACTTAGGCTCTTCAGATTCTTAAGAATTCGGAAAGCCGCTGTAGGTATATTGGACTTATCTGGAAGTCATGCTTGAAGTTGCGCACTGGAAATTGAACCTGTCTTCCACGGAACCGGTTCCTCCTTGCTGTGTTTGAGAAGAGCAAAGCCAGAATGCTGATTTTTGGTTACACTTTTTGGCTGTTAGCTCACTGAATCTTCACAAATGTAATTATATGGTTTCCTCTATAATGAAACTGTCTATTGACTGGGAGCTGCAGCCTGCACCCCTAGTAGCTGTTTCTGAACCTTTCGATACAGGTGCTAGACAAGCTGACTTGAGAAGGGGTTCTGCTGGACCTGCTACTTGTGAATAAGGAACGGGTTCGGGATGTGATAGCTGACGACAGCTTTTGCTAAGAGCAGAACTAGCTGGGCCTTCAGGAGAGCAGGCTTCAGCTTTTTGAGGGAACTGGCAGGAGGGATCCTATGGGAGGCTGCTCTGAAGGGTAGGGGGCCCAGGCTGATCTTTGAGGACAATCTCCTCAAAGCATGAGAATGGTCCATTCTGATGTGCAAGAAGACAGGCAAGTGCAGGTGAAAAGGGAATGCAAACAAAGCGTATGGAAGGTGAAAACCAGGATGGACAAACTGTCTGGGAGGAATATAGAGACTTTACCTGGGCATGCAGGGAGGGAATTGGCAGGAAGGCTAAAGTTCAGCTGGAGTTGAGATGGATGGGGAGTGTGAAGGACAACAGAAAGGTCTCCCACAGTACATTGGCAGTGAAAACAAGACTAAGGAAAATATGGGCCTGCTGGTGAATGGGGCAAGGGATATTGTGATCAAGGACAGAGAAAAGGCTGAGGCATTCAATATCTTCTTTGCCTCAGATAAGGTTTTCTCTCAGGCCTGGCCTCCCAGTTCTCGGTGCCTAGTGGCAGTGTTTGGGGGAGTGAGATACTATCTATGGTAGAAGAAGATTGAGTAAGGGTCTCGTTAAATAAATTGGGCACGCACAAGTCTGGGGGGACCTGATGGAATGCATCTGAGGGTCCTGAGAGGACTGACTGATGTCACTGCAAGACGGCTTTTTGACATCTTTGAAAGCTTATGGTGGTTGGGAGAGTTCCATGATAGCTGGAAGAGGCAAACACCAGGCCCGTCTTCACAAAGGCAAATAGGAAAATCCATGTGCTACAGGCTGGTCAGCATCCCCTGAGTCCCCAGGAAGATTATGGCAGAACAGATTCTCCCGGAAGCCATTTGCAGGTATCTGAAGGACAAGAAGGTGATTGGGAATAGTCGATTTGGATTTTCAAAGGGCAAATTTTGGCTGCCTAACCTGGTTGCCTTCTGTGATGAGATAACTGACTTAGTGGCTGAGAGGAGTGCAGTGGATGTTGTTTGCCTTGACTTTAGCAAAGCTTTTGACATGGTCTCCCATAGTGTCCTTCAAGCCAAATTGGAGAGATATGGGCTGAGTGGGTGGACTGCCAGCTAAGTAAAAAACAGGCTGGACTGAAAGAGCAGTGATGAGCAACTCTTTAAGTTCAGCTAGCGGTAGGTGATTACTGGTGTTCCTCTAGAGGTCCATACTGAGGCTGAGGCTAGTCCTCCCATTCTCTGTATCTTTCTGTAGGCTTCCTCATAAGAAAGTTCTGTCTGTGTAGTTTCCTGTCAAGAAGCTTGCAGACTTTCAGGCTGATTCATCACCATCCACCTAGCCACATACAAATAGGTTACTTCTGAGATCTCACCCTTGTTCTTCTTTTCATTACCAGGGTTGGCAGTCATCCAGCCTCCTTGTTATGAGCTTCCTTGTGCTTTGGATTTTCTTTCTACCCCACTGTATGTCATGCAAGTGTCCACAAGACTTTGAGTGGCGTTTTATGGAAGGACAAGTAATGTCTTTATATTGCACACTAGTTCTTACGTCCGGTGATGGGACACAGTATATATTGAGCTAAGCCTGGGCTTTTTTGTTGTTTGTTGGTTTTACTTTTTTTTTTCTGTAGGGATAGATACGCATAATGTATCTTAACAGATTGTGCCATGCTGTATGGAAAGCCAAAGGGAATTGCGTCCTGCCTTGCTTAGGTCATTGGCTTTATGCTGTGAATGTCCTTATCATTAACTGAGCTTGTATAGCTTCACAGCTACTTTGCACATCTTGGTTCTGCTAAGGACACCTGTTTTGTGAGGCAGAAGGGGAAGATAAGAAAGAACTGAGAGACCAGAACATAGATTCTCTGGCATCTGTCCACAAACAGCCTTTAGGAGGGATGGAAAGAGAGACAGCTGGCTGAAGATGTCAGGCACCTATAATTGTCAGCTAGGTATTTAACAGAGCCTCAGAAAAATGGAAGTGGGAAGAGAATGGTTTCCTTTTAAGGAGGGTTATTGCTTCCTCATGAAGAAAACCTCTCCATTTAGGGCTAATATTACTTTTGGATCATACTTCAGTTAGGTCTGCAAGACAGGTATGAGAAGTCTTACGTGTGGAAAAGTGGGAAGTATTTCTGTGCTCAATATGTGTCTTAAGAGGCTTAAATGCCAGAGCTCAGGCTATATTCCATGCTTAGACTCCTTTGATGCTGGACCTTTAAAACTATTGTTGGTTCCGTGACAGGTGAGCTCTGGTGGCCAGTGATGGTTTTCATTACAAATCAAAAGAAATCTTTATGTTCGATGCAAACCTCTGTTTAACCAGCTGGTGCATATGTTAGATGATGACTTAGTGCACTAGTGTAAACTAGTGAGAGGTACAGGATTTTCTCAGCAGCCTTCAAACGCCAGAGCAGGATGTTCCTGCTGTTAACTCCAGCGTTCCAGAGACAAGGCTGCAGAGTTCCTCTGTGAGCTAGATTTGCAGCAGAGCTTGAGGATCATCTAGACTGTTTCATCCTTTTGGTCTGTCCAATCATCTTTCTGTAAAAATACTCTAGAGGCTGCTCTCCTTGCATCTCTCCCGTGGATGAGGCCCAAAGCATTTAAACGCATTGGGACTGCAGTGCCAGATTCTATACAGTGTAACAGTAATTTCCTATGCTAAATCATCCACAAATTCATTTATTTGTTAGTTAATACAAAATGGGACCTACAGTGCACTGAAGTATGCAGTTCCTCAGTTGTTCTTTCTACTGCCAGTTGCTTGAAGCACAGTTTTGTTATTTCCTGCTTGTAAAGCTGTATCTTGAGCTTCATTCTTCACGCATACCATTTCTGGTCCTTTTTCATAAAAGCCTAAGATCAACTCATTAGATTGCCTGAAGCAGGATTTTCCTCAGCAGCCTTTTCTATAAAATTTGTATCTAAGGCAGTCTAGCCTGTGTTTTCACAGCCCCTTCCAAATGACACTTTTATTCTGTATGAAAGCTGGTTCTCAATATACTGGCCTCAAAATACAACCAACAAAAATCTGCATATTGCTGTTCAGAGATTGCACACACGTTTATAACAGAAAGAAAAGGAAGCATTTAAAAAAAAAAAGCTGAGCATGAGTAATGCCCATTGGAGCTTTACTAACTGAACACTGAGTTATAATGGGAAAACAGGTAGGCCATCTCTAAAATACAATTGAAAACAGGCAATTGAAATATCTCTGTTAAAGATACTATGTGTATGTAAAAATTGATTACATCCATTCCCAAATCAAAATACAATTTTATTTTCTGTGAAACTATTTTTCTTCGGTAGTGAATCTATCTTTGCCCTTATGTTTACTTGTGACCACTGCAAATTGCAAAATTACATTATTTACTGCCTTGCTACTGTTTTCATCTATAAGAGGATGATGGTTGAGTGGTAGGGAACAGAGAACTTTTTTGCCTTTTGTTTCCCCGTGTAGGCAGGGCACTGTGTTTGATGATGAGTCAACTTGCCCTTAGTCTGGATCAGAGAGACCTGTCTGAAGCTATATATGCGGGAACTGTGTGGAAGAGCTGCTTATTAAGGGGTTAATGATCTGGAATTTCACACATAATGCAAAATGATTATGCTGTATGCATTCTTTGGGAATTTTCTCACTGATCTCAAAAGACTATTGTTTGGTGTGCTAGAATGGTCCATAGACTAAACATACCTTGTTCTTTTAATTGGATGGAAAATAACTCTGCTAATTTTGAGAAAACTGTGAATAAAGCAGTTGATGCTACATGCCAAATGACAAATCTTTTACAAGAAACATAGCTTATCCTTTATATGCATCAACAGAGTTGTAATATAAATGTATAATACAAAATGAAGTTGAGTTATTCAGGGTACAGTGTAGTGTTTATAGTTCTGCACTTATATAGTTCTCGCTGTCATTTTACAGAGACGTCTATGTTTTAGAAGGCATTCTTACCTGAGATCTGTTAGTGTTTATTTTGCACGTGTAGAAAATCAACCTTGCCTAGCAGGATGCTGTGACCCAGTGCTTGATGAGAACAATGATGTTTAGCATTCCTCCAGCAGAAGAATCTCAAATGCAGAATTCCCCTCCCCTCCATATCTGTGTGGTGAAGGGAAGATCACCTTTTAATAGTGACAAAGTACTTGAGGTAGTAGATGACAGATTTTAAGGACCATGTGCCTACATTGTCCTACTTTGACAAGAACAGTGTGCATTCACTAGTAACCCACTCTCAGGGATGATTACTTTCACTAATACAGGAGACTCAGAAGGATGAGCATGCACCTCTAGTATAGCTTTGTTCCTTTTATACAGCTGGTGAGGAAATAAATATCACTGACAAAGATTCCTAGGTAAGCATCTCAGCATTGTGGTAAAATCCCCTAATCCTTTGAGTTTTGCTCTCTGTAGCGTGAAAAGAAGGCTCATGGTGACAGATTGCGTTTTGCAATACTGCCTGCTAAATAAAACCTTTTGGAGAAGATAGGGTGTGCCCACCCAGGCTGAGACTGTGTGCATGAGATCTGAGGTTCCAAAATCTTTTATACTCTCTGGGTCAAGGAACAGAACAAAAAAGGACGTTGCCAGCATACAAATTGTGCAAAGTTAGTTGCAAAATGTGCAGTCTAGTAGATAATTTGAGAAAGAGGGTGAGAAGATACTTCATGTTGTTTGGTACTGTAAATTGGTCTATGGCTTCCATGTTCTGCACCTGAAAGTTTAGTGAATCTCTGTTAAGGAGCAGTGCTGTTTCATCAGACACTCCTCTTCTTGAAGTTGGAAGAGCTAGGCTTAAATGAATATGGGTGGATAAATGGTGGTTTGTCTTCCAGCAAGATTTACTGTATCATAGACAACTGAAATGATGTAAGTTAAAAATAAAAAGAAACACATTATAGGATAAGTAGGAGAGGATTGAGTACACTTTAATGGATATATATTACTCTGCCTTTAAGATGATGGAATTAGTTATTTTTTCAAGATCTACAGAATAATGAGATTTCAGGAATGTAGGCAATAAGATAGATAGTAGATATTTCTGTTTCTGCAGCTTCATTTTGTCTGATCTAGAATAAACAGAATGCGCAGGTGGACATTTTCTGAAGTGTAAGTAAAAAGAGGAAAAAGTGCCTAGGCTTGCTTTCGTGCTTTGTTGTAAACTACTTCTGACCAAGGTCGTCATGTGAAAAACATAGATCTCTGGATCTGACTGTTAAAGCTATGTTTTCATTGCCATTTGTACTACTACGTGAGAGCAAAGTTAGTTCCTGCCATAATGCCATGGTTTTTCTGGGACAAAGAGTGGCCTATTAAACATACGTGGTAAACACTTCTTGTCCCAAAAAATTAGTTATAATTTGTTTAATGAATTAGAAGCTGTGGCCTTGAATGGAGCATAAAGTAGCCACCAGAATTTGTTGCTGAGTTCATTGTGATTAGATGAATTGAGGGAGAAACAGGAGGTGCATACTGTACAAGGTAAAAAAGGTCAAGTTGCTCTTCTCTTATTGATCTTTTACAAGGAAGTAGGCAGAGCACTTTCCACCATGAGGACGGGTCGCCAGGGGCCGTGGGGAGCTGGCAGAGCAGGGACCAGGCAGCGGGGAGCAGGGCGGTGCGCGCACCTCCAGCCGCCCCACGGCCCTTCCTTCATGGCAGTTCCCATCTGTCCGTAGGAGGCACGAGGCACGAGGCTCTCGGCAGGTCTCGCCGGGGTGGGCGTTTCTGCCCAGTGCCTTTGCCTGCTCCCAGCTTAGCTGCTGCTCTGCTTTCTCGGTCAAGCATAAAGCGGCCTTTCCCTGGCTCCCGAGGCGGGTCATCTTCAGTGACCAGTTTTCAGCCTGTGCCCATGTTTCAGCGCCTTTGCTCTTATCCCACGCTTATACGCCGCAGCGTAAGGAGAGACGTGGTGGTGTGTTCGCACCATGCGCTGGTTGCCGGCCCGGTGGCCCGAACTGGGGCCACGGCAGCGCTGGCAGCAGGCACGGCTGCCTGAGGAACGAGCAACGGCCGTACCAGTGTTACGAGGGCACGGGGCAATCCAGGGTGTGCTCATCTCCTGGGCAGTTGAAACTCGATTTTGTGTGTGTGTGTGTGTGTGTGTGTGTTTCCTCTCTGAGTTTTCATACTGATTTTATTCTTTTTTTTTTTAAACCTGAAGAACTTCCTCAACTGGTGTTACTGGTTTAATTTTTACAAACAAATTTGAAGCAGTTTAGTTTGAATATAATATTCAGTTTTTTCTGCAGCTACACCAGTTCCTGATCAGTCTTGTGATCAGATGGTCCTATTTGACCTTCTTGAAAACTTCAATCTAAAAGACTTGAAAGAAGTAGGCATTCAAATGCCAGTGAAGGTACACTGAAGGGCTGCAACAAAGAGAGAGGATAGTGCTTTAAGGAGGGTGTTTTTAAATGCAAATTGGCTGGCCAGGATTTGTCCTATTGCTCTTTAGGAAATACTCTGTCTTGAAGTCCTGTGTTATGTGAGTGGACAGCCAGAGGTGATGGGTTCTGATACGTGGTCTATTCATCTGTAGAGTGTTAAAGCTGGAGGAAAAATTACTTTTTCTTAATGTTACAGTTGTAATGCACATGTTTTGATTCAATGACTTAGCAGCCTTAATGCTTTGTTCATGGCTGTCCTTGCATATAATACTTCATTTTCTGAAGCTTTTGATGAAATGCAAACTGCAGAATCGAGGCTTACAACTAATTTTTCATTTTCTCATATAGCAAACTAACTAACTTCTTTGTTGAATAATGATGCATTCTTATAAAAGAAAGCCAGTTATGTTCAGTGTGAGATTTTCAAAAGGAATAGAAGCTTATTTTTTAAAATGAGAGTAAATAGTAAGTCCACATGTAAGGTTATCTCAGGAGTCTGTTATCGACTCTTGTGTCACAGGACACACGTGGAATCATGGGTTTCAGTGGTCTGTCCTTGCTATATGTTCCTCCAGCCATCTCCTTCAGTAAGTGAGGTCTCAAGGCTACTTTTAGGTAATACAGTAGTATTCCATGTAAAAAGCCAATTTAAGAGAATTCTGCATCCATATAACTGCCTCTGTGATCTTCTAGTTTGATGACACATACAGCAAAAATATGCCAGAGCTAGCTCTCCAAGAGTACTGGAGGTTAGAGCAGAATTATAGGAAAATTTGAAGTAACCAGAAAATAATCATTTTTGAAATAAAGCTACAAGACTACTTTGTCTTGGAATTATTAAGGAAAGAATAACTGCTGCTGCGGAGGGGTTTCCCTGGAAAAGATTAATCTCAACATACTAGATCTTTAGTGAATGTGATTTAAGCTAAACCTCAAATATTTTGAGTTTGAAATTTTTGATTTGTTTTTGAGACAATGGTGCTTTTCTGCTCAATGAATGGTACTCAGTGGTGATTTTGAGTTTGTCCTCTAAGGGCCTGTCAGGCCATCAGCTTTTTCCAGCAGAGCCTCTAAAGGAAGGCGAATGGCCATGTGGGAATAATGCAAGATAAAGTAATATTTTCATCGTAGCAGAAGAGGAAATGCTGTACTTACTAATTCCTTAGGAGGGCATTTTGCTTCCAAAGGGAATGTGCAAAGTGCCATTACACCTCATCGGTTCCAGCTTTCTGAATTTTGAATGGCAGATTAACTAGAATATTTTATTTGCTCAGGTTCGCTAGGATAAGAAAGATGCTTTAGTCAACTCTAACTTGGCCTAAATACCTACTGAATTAAATTCTTCATAGCTTTCTGAAGGACTGAAAAGTGCTGCTGCAGAAGGTGGGAACTGATATGAGAGGGCAGAGCAAGGAAAATGTGAGACCGTTAAGCCGATCACTGCTGCCTCTTGGATTTGAGAAGTGGAGAAAAGCTCATCTCCAGAGAGAGCAACTGAGATGCCAAATGCAAATTGGTACCTGAAATCCATTTCATGCAGCTTTACATGCTTGTTTTTTCCTGCCCCCTCCCCAGCTGCGTGACTAGCGGGAGCCTCAGGCACTGAGAGTAGTTTGTTTTGAACTCTGGGTGATTTCCTTATAACAAGATGATCATTGTATTCTATATAGGGAAAGAAATGTTAGCTCTCAACTGTAGAGGAAGTTTTTTATTTATTTGCTTATTGATTTGAATAGTTGTAAAGAGCGTATGGATAAATTCCCGATGTTCAAAAGTTACTTACTTTTAATGAGGAGCAGGTTTGAGGAGGTTCGACATCTGTTTTTACATAACTATTTGTCTAAGATTCTGGCATTCCTTTCTACATGTGTCCTACTAAAGTTAACAGTTGTGAGGCAATTTTTTTATTCTGAAGACTGTCTCCATCTCTAATATTTAAGCGCTTATGCCTGCAGATTGGGTGGACTGACTTGCATGAAGTAACTGTATTGTGTAAGAGATTGGTCAAGAAAAATAATTCGATCTTAAAGACAGGTGAGAGGTGCATTGTTTTATAAAGCAATCTACTGATTAAATGGCTAGCCTCAGATAACATTAAAAAAAGTCTATATGCAATGAGAGATTGACAATCTCAGCCCAGTTGTCAGTTGCTGGGTTTGTATAATGCATTTAATATATTGAGTTTTCTTATCTAAGCTCATGGCTGAGCTGCAAACTGGGCCCAGTTCACCTGCATCAGGGGTGTCTTAACTCCAGAATTTGTTAGAGTAGTAATGCTTTAAGTAGTATGTCCTTTTCCTCCCACTGAGTTTCAGATTTCTCTAGTGTTCATTTATGGCCCTGACAGTCAGCTCGGGACTGACTGCAGAAATAACCGATGAAGTCGGCCAGCCAGGCTTTTTCCAACAGCTGCGGGTGGTGTTGCACGAAGGAGCGTCGCGCTGGCGCTGGCGCTGGCGGGGGGAGGCTGCGTGACGGGGCCGGCAGGTCCCCCGCGTCCCTCGGCACGGAGCGGGCGGTGGGTGGGTGCATCCTGACGGACCGAGCTGCGGGGCTGCAGGTGCAGCCATTTCGTTTGGGGTTATAGGGTAACAGGGAATTCCCTGTTTTCCCACTTTTGAATCAAATAGCTTCTTCCATCTAATCCCTTGGTCATAGGAGTAATCAGGGTAAAGGAGGGGGGAATAGCCTATGCAAAGCATGCGTGCATTTGGTGTGGCTTTATGGAGTTTTGAAGTTGCACAGCTGGATATTTCTGAACTTCGGTTATAAAAGAATTTCATTTTTGCCCTCTGTCCCAGTAGCAAAAAGACTGACTTTTGAGCTCAGTAAGAAATGTAGAAAATATTGTGTAATTGCAGGAAGCATTATTTTAATCTGAGTTTCATGGACATGTGTGTTTAACAAGTCTGACCTTTGGTTTGGTTTTGTTTCTGGGCTTTTCCTGAGGAAGAGTTAGATATTGGAAACGTGTTAGCTCCTTTTCAATAATAAATTAAACTTTTAAACAAAATTTTGAGCGGAAGCTTTGGCATCTACTTATTGAATCAAATGAATATTAAACAGTTCCCACCAAACCTCAGATAGGTAAATGAGAAATACTGGAAAGAAAAAACATTGAGGTATTTCTAAACACTTTTTAAAATTTAAATTGGCTTTTATTTTGTAGCTTCCTTCAAAAGTCTCTGCTACAGGTTATGCCCAATGTTCAAAAGCAGTTAACGTTATCAGATTTTTTTGTTCTATTTGCCACTTGATTTTTAGAGATTGAATGAATATTAGGATTGAAAATAGTATTGAATGTTGGCAACTATTGTTTGACATAACCTACATATGGCAACCATTGATACCAAGAGACTTAAGTTTATGATTTAGGTTAGCTGTGTGCTGTTGTGCATCAGGACCTGTTCAGTCCCACACATGAACACAAGCTGCTACCGGTTTGTCAGCCGCATAATCTAATTGTCTCCTAATGAATGTAGATACTTTGCAGAGGATAAGTCTTGAAACGGGCTGTGAAACGCTTGTCCTTTCACTTTCCACTTCCTGCCCTCTATCACACCCTCTGCCTTTAGACCTGGAGCTTGTGCCAAAATTTCTGCTCTCCCTCCTACTCTCTGGGGTTGCAACCCGTCTAAACGCTGGCAGGTTTATTGCTGATGTTTCTTTTTTCCAAAGTAATTACAAGAAGCCTTGTTAGTGTCTTGTGTTGTGACTATTGTTTTGTGTCAAATTATTTTTTCATTCTGAAAGGTGCCATATCCGAGTCTGTTTTTAGGCACTGATCTCCCATCATTAGAGTGACTTCAAGCAGATTTAAGTTGTGCAAAGTTCCTGAAAATTTGAGTTTAGTTCTTACTTCTACTGTATGGAAAAACTATTTTAATGGTATTTGCTTATGCTAGAACTACAGTCAACTCACTCCTTGTTTTGTTTACTAAATATATTCCAAGGACTGATGATTTTGTTTGTTCTGATGGTGAGACCTGTGTTAGTCCCTGGGAGGTTGCTCTGCGAATTTGCAAACTGATAGAACCTGTAAAGTGTGTTAGGTGGAATGATCATCTGATCTGTTAAACTGCTGGATGTATTTGGCTGCTGAATGCAAATCTATCATAGGAAGATTAAAAGCCTGTTTATGTCGCTGAATATAACACTTGGTCTTCAATGATTTTGTGTATGAGGCCATCAAGAAGTTGTGTAGGATATAGCAATGACTTGGAGAAAAGCAGCTGTTCATAATATAATGGATATAATCAGGAGAACCTTTGTTTGATTTGTCCCATCTCGTCACTGCTATTACTAGAAGGGGAAGGAGCAAAATACTTGGTTTATTTTAGGGCACTTGAAGAAGAAGCAAATCTCAACCTTCTCCTGTGGGAGTTACTACTTACTGTAGGCAGTAGTACCTTTTTTTTAACTCTCCTAGAGAAGGGATCTGTAAAGAGCTGATCTGGTTAAGACAAAGTTAGATCCCCTGAATGCTTTCTGTCGAGAACCGAATGGCTTAGTTTTCACTAGTTTTAATAAAAGCTTGGAAGCCCAGGAGATGTAACCGTTGGTCTACATTCTTGAGTGGAAGCACTCTTTTTCCATTCCTAGTGTAGAAAACTGGGTGAGCTAGAGTAAATGCACTGTTGTGACTGTAATGACAAAGGCGACGTGGTTAAAAATGAGATGATACGTGGTACGTGGCTGCAGGTGTTTGAAAATATTGACAGCAATGTCAGTTATGTTACAGAGGTCATGAGCTAACATTAACAATTGACTGAGATAAGCATTATATTTTCTCTTTTTAAGATCTCTTTTAAACTGTTTAAATTTGTTGATATAAGATTTAATAAGACACAGTCACATTTTAAAGAAGCAGTTGATGCTGTTGTATCTTTGTCACATCTACACGGTATTGGCTTGGTTATCTGTTGTTTCTATTTGCTTTTTTTCTCTCTCTTTTTCCACATGTGGTTTATTTCATAAGGGTAAATCTCAAGAGTGATGGGAACTGCGTGATGATGCGGTCACCTGAACTTTCCCTGAAAAAGTCTTGAGAAAGGCCTTGCCTTTCATCTTAGTAAGCACCTCTGTTCAGCTTGCTCGACTTTGCAAAGGAATCTTGCAAATTCTTACAGAAGAAATAAATGGCAGATTAGGGCATCTAGATGTAATGGCCTACACTGGCTTATGAGCTTTGTGAAAGATATCATCAACTGTTGGTGATAGCAAGGGACAGTATATTTTTTATTTAATTTGCCTGTTCAATATCACTTTTTAATTTTGGCTTTAGAGAGGGGCATTCCGTCTTCCCCTTCTCCTACGTGAAGCTGGAATGAACATTGTCATCTGGAGGCCCTATTGCAAGAATGCCACTAAAATGTGAAAATACTTATTTATTCTGAAGTTTGTATCTAAAGAATCCTGCTTCAATTCCTCCAAAAGTGGCCAAAATCAGTTCTAGCATGCTGAGTTAAAATGGGAGAGGAGGAGGGAGAAAATGGCATAACTGAATCATGACAGGATGTGGTTTTGCAGAGCAGTTCAAGAAGCAATTCTGGAGGGTGTACTAAATAGCATTCAAAACTAGGCTTCAGTTGTCCAAATGTTCATTTGCATTTGCTCTCTGGTTTAAATTGTAAACCCTGCTACGTAAAAACAAAGTTCTAAAGAAATATATCTGGTTTTAAACCAGTAACCAAAGACCACAAAGTAACTTATTTTTATTGATCTTGGAGAAAATTGCAGTGTTTGCTGGCTTGTGGTCTGGATGTGAAATGTACAAAAATATTATTATTTTTTCTGATGTTGAATCTATTTCTTTCTTCCAGAATAATAGAAAGCCAATTTTGTTCCATTATATAATGACTCCTCAGATAAGCACTAAGAAGATAGAATTAACTCTTTTAGACGTAGTTTAACCTAATAGATTTGTATTAATGCAAATGCCTTGTGTCGTTGTGTGGTGTCAGCTCATCAACGTGAAAACAAAATAATTAGGATGAGCGTTGTAAAGCTCTGCACAAGTGACCTCCGTTCTTGTGTTCCTAGTGTTTGGATGAACATGGGTTTAGTTGTTTTCGGACACAGCAGCTGTGCTTTTCTGTTATCCTGCATCAAAAGGACTTAGGTGTAGCTCCTAATGGGTGAAGCACTTTCTGCCTGCAACTTCATGTTTATCCTCATGTGTCTTCCCTTATTTTTACCCACCTCCAACTTTGAGAAAGCAGAGAAAATTCACAGACTTCAAGAGCACAGACTTCAGGAGCAGCCTGAACGGTTATGCAAAAGATATGTGATACAGTGCTGTTGTATCAAGGCAATGGGAAAATCAGGTCACCTCGCACCGCTTGCCCTTCTGTTCCTCCTGCCCCATATGCACTTCTCCAGCATTGCCCCTACCATCTGCTATGTGTGAGGCAGCAGGATGGTTAACCCTGGCCTCTGCTAACATCCCTTTATTAAATTCCTGTGCTCCTACACAAGTGTTTGTCCCACTAAACGTATGAAACTGCTAGTGTTGTGTGATTGAGGAAAAATATCTCCTCTTATTACTGACAGGTAAAAAACTCTAATATTTTTAAATATTTTAAAAAATTTTAAAGGGTTATGAGTATAAGCAAGTATGTCTTGAAGCTGGTTGAGAGAAAATTTCTAGCAGTTCTTTAAAGCGCAGAGTCACAGTGCTGAGTATGCAAAACGCTACAAATGTGCTGGACATATAATTATTTGGCCAACCTTTGCAGTGGATGATGAAAACAGATGGTTGGAGAGCATGCTAGCATTCCTATTTTGGCTAAAAACAGCTATCATACTCTTGATACCTGATGCCTCTCGTTGTGTACAAAAACAGTAATGCTAGGATAGGTAGTAGAAGAAAGATCAGCTCTAAGACTCATTAACTGGCATTGCTAAATTAGGTAGTGGCTGCAAGTGTATCAGCAGATCAGCCTTGGCAAAATAGCACTACTTTTCCAGTGGTCTCTCCAACTCCATATAAACCTTTTCATACTCTGCTAAGCCAGCTCAATCTTGCAGTGAAAAATTAGGAAGCATATTCAGAAACTGGATTGATTGTTTAGGTGAAACTATCTAAGTTTCAATGGGGTGTCAACTGGGTCTTTTGTAGCAAGTAAATCTGTGTTGGTTGTGTTTTCTTGGTCTTGTCTTGCATGTTTTGTAAGGGAACTTTTTGATGAAATCAAGACTATTGCTTCTATGTGTCCCACTCCCCCCATCCCCAGCCACATGAAGTCTTAAATGCTTGCCCTTAATTTCAAATGGTAGGTTGCTATCAGACAGCATTTTCTGGTAGCTTGCAGTAGGTGACTGCTTATTCCAGCCTAAGCTGGGCAATATTTAGAAAGAGGGGTTTTGAATTTGCACCTATTAAAGTCAGCTGATTACAAGAGGAATTTTTACTTTTAGCCAAGGAGAGAGAAGCTTTGGGTTCTTCTCAGTCATCACAGGTGTTATTATTTTAGGTTTTAATGTGGCTTTGGTACACTCGCAGATAGGCAGAATCCAAAAAACAGTATAAGCATGTGAACTCAACAGCAAAGCTCCTGCTGTCATGCAAATACCTTTTTTCGTAATAAAGAACAAGGGAGGAGAAGCATAATTTCCTATAAGTGAACGCCTTCTCAAAAGAATGTTTTGCAGTGCGGTCCAAAAAATGTTGGCTGATTTACAGAATGTCTGTATTATTTAAGTGTGCTATGGTGTTGGTTTTATTTTTATTTTTTTGAATGCCATTCATAATGTTTCTTGTAGATTAGCCAGGTATTCTTGTTCTGACAGGAGAGAGGTTGTTAATCATTTTAACCTTATACGAGCTTTTCTGGCTCCTTTTCCTGTCTGTAAAACAGTAGTGCTCTTCCACCTATGGAAATACAATATTACTGAGGAGTGCCACGTGACATTGCCAGTACCCAAGGTATTTTTAATAGGACTAGAGGAAGTTGCTGATGATATTTTTTCACCGTTCAGTTTCATCTGCTGTTTGAGTAGTATCTTTCAACGGTGTGGCGTTTGAAAACATTTAATCAACTGGCCATTTTATTTCTCTTTTTATATAAATGTTATATTATTTTTACATATATAAAAATGTATATACATTTCTTATTTAAAATTTGGGGAAGGTTGCTCACTATATGTGAATGTCAGGAGGTGCATGGAAAGCCAATGCCCTGGTGAAGAACTTGAACCACTTGCACTTTTTTTCCTCTCATTTTGATAGCTGAAATGCATGAATTAATCAGCTCTAAGTCTGAAAGTGTTCTGCTTTCAGTGCTGGTAGTTTAAAGATACTTTTTAGTGTTGCATCTTGCTAATGCTTTATGTTTAATGTGGCTTTTGAGTTGCCCTGCTGGCATGAGTGAGATCTTCTGTATTGGAAATGTGAGGGAAGTGTGAAAATGTTGGTGGGATCAGGCCTGATTTCTAATGGAGAAGTGGCCAGCTCAAAAGATTTCTTGGAATTGTAGAAATGTAGTAAATGTTTTGAAACTTGCAGTTCTTATTGTTTAGATTCGAAATGTTAAACATGTTTTTAATAGGCTCCTCTTCCACTATTAAAACATTACAGTGAAATAATTACATTCCTTTCAATCCATTTAAGACTTTACATGGTTTCCACTAACAGTAAAAATAAAAGTTAAAAAAATCGAAATAGTTTGAGGGTTTCTCTTTTCTCTTCAGGAATTTATTTACTACAAGGCTAAATTGACAAATGTTGTTAAAGACAATTTCTTTCATTCCTCTGTCTGTGTTTGAACCAGATGCTTAATCTAATTCTTTCGTACTTGTTTCATACAGCAGTAAACGGGGATGAGAAAGACTGCTAGTGTAGCTTGTTTATGTGATAATGAGAGGCTGCTCATTCTGTTTCTTGCTCCTTGGTCAGGTTTGTCCTGGCTTCAGAGCTGGCGGTTCTGCCCCCGTCACTGCTGGCGTGCTGCGTAATGGATGAGCCTGAACTGATGGAGGCAGCAGGTGCTGTAGCAGTAGAAAAGAGCAGTGTTTGTTTTTGCTGTAAGCACCATCAATCCTTCTCCCCTTTCTCTCTCTGCTCTGAAAGTCCTCCAGACAAAAACTCCCTGTATCTGCAGCAGCAGGGGAGAAAACAGCAACAATCTACCCCCATAACATTGCTGCTTTCTGTCTCAGGGGCAACGTTGTAAATAGATCTTGGTGTGATGTTCTGGATCTGCAAGTGGTGTGTTTAGCATTGCAGGGTACAACAATACTGATTTCTGAATTCCATTTAACAGAAAACTCAGTATCTGCATGTAACTGCCCTATTCCAGCTAAACAGGATGAATGAAAAATGGCCCTCAATTGCAGTGCTCATTATGCGCTGCAAGATGACTCGCTCCTATGGGAGGAATCTGCTGAAAGGCAGGTCTAAACAGTCTTCAGTTGGGAAAGAAAGTCACTGGGGGCAGGGGAGAGGTGGACTTGTTTCAGAAGGGTGAAAAAAGAATTAACAGGATTTTTTTCTGAATTTTGTCCAAGATGAAAGCTGCTCTTGGAAGTGCCTTTTAAAGAATACGCTGTGATTTGAAATCTTACAGAAATGTTTTTTCTTTTTAAAGGCGATGAAATCTACTGCTGAATCGTGTCTGCTTTGGAAGAGACTTGCTTGAAATTGTCAGTTGATTCTGGCTATTCTGAAGCGTTTCCCTTGTCTGTAGCAGCAGTGGAGGCCATCGTTTCCTTCTGCAGGGCTATTGCATCTCCTTCAGGGGTTAGGACAGCAAAGGCATGAAACAGAGTGGGGGAGAACAGAAAACCTGTCTTTGAGACCCAATTGTTGCCTGTGATTGCGGGGGTATTCTTATCATTTCTGTGGTTATCTGGAGGTAGTAGAAGTGGAGATAGCATTTGTAGTGCAAGCCTTCTGGCTGTGGCCCCTCTCTGTCCCTCTCAGTATGTTGTCTTCCAGTCAGTGGAGCCTGACTTAGGGCCAGGTTTTAATTATTGCAAAATGGCTTAAAGTTTCACTGAGCCAAGGGACTACTGTGAGTCTTTTACCTCAGAAATTATTTGCAAAACATGTAGCACTTAGTATAAGCACTCTCAGGGCCCAGGGTGCACTAAGGCCTTAACAGCCCTGACCAGACCCACGTGAGACCTACATCCCTGCCCATAGGCCCAGGAGCTCCTTTTAAGCTCAGTCTGGGGCCTTCAGTCCCTCCCGAGCTGTGTTGTGGGAAGCCTGTCTCTGGCCCTGTCTCCTGGGTGGAGACCTCAGACCTACACTGTAGGTAGCTTATCTCCTGGGTGGACCCCTTGTATGTACCTAGTAGCTTTTCTCCAGCCCTGGTTCCTGGATGGACTTTGGGCCCAGGTTGCAGCCTTGTCTGCAGTCCTGCCTGTCTAGTCTCTGTCTGCTTTTGCTCCTAACTGGACTCCCTGGTTGGACACTGGCCTAGTTCATCACTTTGCCACGTGTGGGGCTGTCTCAATGGACCCTGTTACCGGTACCCAGCTTTGCCTGCCATGGTCAGGCCCCATGGGATTGTGTCCTGTAGGCGAGGGCACTGCCCGTGCTGGGGCCACCCTCGCTCCCAGCTTGCCTCTCCTTGGGGGGCAGCTGCTCCTTGCTGCTCCCCGACAGCACTGTGAATATAGCTCCACTCTTGCAAGGTGGCCAAATGGTGTTCAAAAACTAGCTTAGCTGGAAAAGCGTTCAAACAGAGTGTAAATACTTTTCCTTAACTCCTGTCCATAGAGGCAGGAACAAAAGCATACTTAGCTTAAAAATAAAGCCACTTCCAAAAGGTTGTTAATGCAGACCTCAGAAGTGTCTGACTTTGAATTAAGGTGAGCTTTTTTTCTTTAGGAAAGTGAATTTTTTTCTGCATTCCATGATTTTTAAAATGCACTTTTATTCCTGTGTAGAAGTTGGTAGTCGTGCGGTTTTGTTTGCAAGTGACTGCAAAGCTATGGCATGCAGTTTTGTTCCTATTGGAGAATGTGCCAACTGATGATCCAGAGTTTGGAAGGAACATCCAAGGACCAGAAATATTGCTCTCATAAGTGCTATTTTTTTCTCTCCTACCTTTTTTCCCTCTCTCCCTTTTATTTGAAAGGAACAAAGTTTTGCAGAGTTATATGGACAATAGATAAAATTGTACTTTTCAACTGTGCCTCTTTATAAAGTGCTGTTTCCCACCTTCACTTTCTTAGCTTTGTTTGCACTGGGCTGGCAGGCCTACTGTATGGAGAACCAGGACTTAAAATGACTTGCTGAGTTACAGTTCTATATATATATTTAAATTGTACAGACTGTAAATGGGACATTTTACGTATGGACTTGTCTTGATGTGACTTGATGACATTAAATGTAAAAGCTTCAAGGTAGACTGGTGCCTAGTGATGCTCATCGGTGGCATTTCAGAGGCTCCACTGAGATCTAAAGACATTAAGAGTCATGTTTAAATGGTTGGTTAAATTCAGTAGTAGTTTGCTCAAATGAACACCTAATTTCTTCAAAAAGGGAAGTTGGTGTCTCCTGGCAAAAATTCTTCACTGTAAAAGCTTAGTAATTACTGAGCTCTGGTAGTTTTCCTAGAATATCTGTTGACAGTGGTTAATGACAAGCTGAAGTGCTTCTAGAGTTAGGCCTCCGTAACTTGCAGCTTCTTATATGCTTATACTCCTGTCTCTGTCCAGCTTTAAACGTGTCGTAAGGTTTTAAAGTTGTCTGCCAAGATGCACGTTCCTGGCACAAAGCAGTTCACCGGTGTCAAAAACGTGCTTGTCCAAGAAGAAGTAGTAGTACAGTGGTCTTGTAAAACGCAAATCTTATGCAATGATAATATAAAATAGGTAGAGCAGCATGAAGTGGTGATTAACAAACCTAGATACTGCAGCAATCTCATCTCCTACAGAGCTGTTGATCTCTTCATTGCTTTGCGAGTGCGACAAGACATTGGGTCCAATAAGGAATCTGCTGCTTGTGTTTTGCTCTGCCTCTGCAGCTGTAATTAGTTGACAGAGCTTTAAACACTTCTGATTCAGGACTGCCTGAACTTTATGAAGCTGAAGGAGAGAAAATTGAGTGTTTTAATAGCAGATGTTTCGATTTCAACTTGTAAATGATGCAATTTAGCATAGATTGGGAAGGCGCAATCTTCCAGTCGTCTAAGAATCCCCTCCTGCCACCAGGAAGAGGAGTCAAAAGACAAAGTTATGCTCATTCTAGTGTTTTTCTTTTCTCAAAGACGGCCAGAAACCTGATTTCCTGTTTTGTTGGAGAGTTGCTAGTGCCACCTGAGGCAAAGGAAGAATTTCCCCTGTCCTTTGAAGCTTTCGTTAACATATGCGAGAGTGCTGTTTTGGGCTGATAGCTACTCTGTGTCCGGTAGCCAGAGCCTGAATGACCTCTCTCCTTCCAGCACTGATTCCAGCTTCAAGAGGGATCACATTAAGAAACAATAAAGTCTAGATCAGTAGCTGTGGCTTTTGGGAGTAGTTCCCTCTGTGCATCTTCTTCTGCATGCAGCTAAAGAGTGACATTAGAAAGGCAAGTCAGCCCATGGCAAATACCAGGCAATTATACTAGAAAGACTGGAAAATGCTGAATACTTTTAATCAGCCTTTCGCTTTTCAGTGGGCAGGCTGTTTGTTTAGCCTCGTTGGGTAAGAAAACAACAAAACCTTGGAAAAGGGAAGCTTGGAAGATGTTCATGATAGATAGTAATTATTAGTCATCTTCTCCTCTTCCCTTCTAGGAGTCAGGAACTTCCCTTAAGGACTGGCTCATCCTGAAGCAGGTTGTGCAACAGCACAAAGATTTTCGATTTACCTAGTGGGGTAGACCAAATAGGGAGATTTCTCCAGGTATTGAGAAGACTGAGGACAGGCTCTATGGGAACTGCCAGGACTAGATGAAATGAGGGCCTCAAATCAAAGAGGTGCCTTCTGCACTCTTGTCCTCTGGTTCATTTTTCTTGTTCATTCTACATTGTACATACTAATCTTAATTGCTGCCCTTTTGTTCTTCTGCATGGGGTCTTATGTTTTAATGGAAAGAGTGCTGAACTAAGGATCATACCATTATGATAAGATGTTGCTTCCATCAAATAAAAGTTATGTTCCTAAAATAATGCTTAATTCCTCCTCATTCTCTCAAGGAAAGGAGGAGGAGAAGCATTTGACTGGTAAATCAATGGCAAAAGCCTGCAAACCCCTTTCTTTAACTCACCTTAAAACTAACAAAGGATGAATTGCATAATACAGGAAATAAGTTTTTCTCATAGGTGCCTTATTTTTTTGCTTTCTTTCTTTCTTTCTTTCCTTCCTTCCTTCTTTCTTTCTTTCCTTCCTTCTTTCTTTCTCACTCTTTCTTTCTTGCTCTTTCTTTCTCTTTCTTTCTCTCTTTCCCTTCCTTCCTTTCTTCTTTCCTTTCTTCCTTTCTTCTTTTTATTCATTCATTCATTAAAAAAAACCCAAATTGAACCACTGATTGAAAACAGGTATTTTAGGGTATTCCATCATGTCTGTCATCTGGTATCTAAATTTGCTAATACTGCTTGAAGTTCAGATAAGAATCTGGTTATCTATAAAACAATGATACAACACCAGTTACTGACTGTCAAGTACAAATTTGATGTAATGGATTATCTGCTGCTAGGTGAAGTTTTCAGGAATTGCCCTGCAACCAAGTGAAGTCTGATGGAAGTTGCTTTTAAGTTCTCCTTTGCTGCTTTTTGCTCCTTTTCACCCCAAACTGTTCAACCTTTAGTGAAATGTTTTTGGCCCTCACCCCTAGTGAAAGGTTGCTAAGTGTGGCAATGCAGCTGCGAAATGTATACAAACAGTATATATTTTGAGCAGGCAGATTAGAAAGGAACCTGGCTTACTGTATCACAGCATTTTAACGTGCCTTAGCAGCTTGCCGGCCAACTGGGATTATACTCCAAATGTCCTGGCAGAAATGTGTACGGCTCTGTGAGGTCATAAATCCAAACAATGTATGGTAACATTGTGTGCGTATAATGCTACTGTTATCAGGGCAGAATTTTAGTGTGGAAAGCTCTGGTGACGGGCAGGATTAGTAAGGCCAAAACCTTCCCATATTTAGCTTTAAAGTCTTAAGTAGGTAATAGCTGCTGATGGGGGTGGTATGTAAATGGGGAAAGGAGAAATAGCGCTGCCTGTGCTTCAGCAGCAGCAATAAGCTGCCTTTGCTTGCAGTTGTCTTCCCTCGTCATGGCTTGGCCATTCAGCAGGCAGAATTGTAGTGCAGATGCTCAGAGGCAAATTTCTTCTCTCCGATGCCTTATTCCAAAACATTGAGGGGATGTTGCCAAAGACTTGCTAAACTCAAGTGGATCTGCCTGAGTGAACAGGATAGTTCTGCTCTGTAGAAGCTTTGAGTTGGCTTGTGATCTGCCTTGAGTGTAAGTGGAACTCTGTTGTCTTCTTCTTGGGAAGTTTTTGTGTAGTAGGAAGAATAGAGATGATGGAGGGGTTGTGTGGGGTTTGTCTCTGGTGCATTTAGTTTAGTCTTCTTTCTGTATTTCTTTTGTTATATTTCCTAAACGCAGTGCTGATTGAACCTGTTCTTTTATTGTACACAGTAAATGTAAATACATGTGTTCATTCATAAAGCCCTTTGCTCACTAAAGTATCTCTAAAGGATCTGAAAAAAATCAGCTATTGTGGTTTTTTAATTGTCATTTCCCTTGCAGAAAAGAAAAGCCCCTGGTTAGCATCCTATAGCGAAGCAATCGTTCCTTTAGTGAAGGCCTGCAACTGGGTCCACCAAGGGATTGGGAGTATGTTTTTTGTGTCAGTGGATATTGTTCTCACATGCTGTATGTTGACACCAGACTACCACTTAACCCAGCTGACCGACAATGTGGTAATGGCAGAAGGGAATATTGAAGCAAGCAGAGGAGAATATGCTGTTGCATAGTTTATTCTATTGTTGCTAGAAAAAATATAGTTCCTATGAAGTGCAGAAAAGAGCAAGTAAGCTCCCTGACACTTTAAAGAGTAGTAGGAGGGTGAAATAGCAAGAGGAAAAGGAGAAGAAAGAGGACTTCAGCATGGCTAGTTAACTTTGCAAATTGCAATTAAACTTAAGTAACCAGAAAGTGAAATTTCTAAAAATAAATTAATGTTAAGTGCTTTGTTTGCAGATTAATACTGCAACCCAAGTGTGAAATCTCTGCCCTTCCTCCCATGCATTCTTGAAATGTTCAAGTTCAATACTGCGGGGTTTCAGATTGGTTCAGAGCTGGCCACATAGTCATCCTGAGTTCCTGCTATTTTTGTCCTTGATAATAGAAATTCACACCAGAGAAATTTAAGTTGCTCATCTTTTTATTCATTTGATAGGTCATTGCCTCAACACTGCAGTGCATTGCAAAACTTTGTCACCATTCAGCTTCTCTGGAAAATAGGCATGCCTAGGCCAGTATTTCTTGCTGTCAGTAAGCTCCATTCAGGCAATCTTCAAGTTTATCTGTGAGTCAATAAACTTCCTACTATTTGTAATAAAGCTGTTCAGGACTGGTTTGTATTGAAATGATTTTATGGATGTAATTCCTTCAGCTGTGGAGGGAGAGAGAGAAAGCTCGTACCGAGATGATGTGTTGTGTCCATTTTTACAGACAGAGCAAAGCATTGCAAGTACAGTACATGGCAGGACCAGGAGCCGAGGGAGGCTCTCTGAATCTCGTTGCTCTGCCACAAGAATTTGGTATAATTCTTGTCTGCAAAAAGTAAAGCTGACTCTAACTTCAGCAGTGTTGTTTGGTGTGGAAATCTCTTGTCTATACTTCATGAAAACAGAAAATAATTATGCATATTTGTGTTAGTAGCTCAAGTGTAACTTTGGAAATGGGGAAGTAGGAATTTATAACCCTAGAGAGGCCCAATCCTGATGCCTTAAAAACTGAGGCATCTTTTGCGACTTGTGTGTCCTTCTGATGGTCCAGTGCTTTCTGGGTACATACCTGTGATTATTACAGTTTAAGGCTTACTTTCAAATGTCCCTGAAGTAAAAGCAATACTTTTTCCAATAAAGTAGCAAGGTGGGTTTTTTGAGTAAAAATTGATACAGGGTAGGGGAAAATGATTGCCCCAGATGTAAATGCAGCATATCCCTGTACAAAAAAAAAAAAATGAACAGCATATTAGATGTAACTTTTTGAAATCTTTCTTTCTGCCTTTCTTTGCTGTCATGTTTCACAGGTGCTCCAAAAAGTATAGTGAGTAATCAAGACCTCTCCCTGCTGTGGTCTATTTTTTTTTGTTCATGGCTTTACATGCTACTTTCAAATTTGTGCATAAAAAATCAAGCTAACTATTTTCAAAGCATTGTCCCTGATGAGACAATGTTTATTCAACTTCTTATATCTTGCTGGCTGAGATAAATTTCACCTGGGGACAGCATCTGCTCACTGATTCGTCACCTTTTCTTTTTCATGCCCTTAAGCTGTTTTGACACCAGAGGCTTTGCAAGCTCCATGCGATGCGTCTCATGAAACATCAGCAGCGATACAAAATGCAAGGAAAACAGTGTGAACTGAAGCTTAGTGAAAATAGAGTTGTGTAATATGGCACTGGTTAGTGGCTGGATGACAGCCATGCTTGATGACATAAATTTAATGGCATGTGTAACTGCAAAGAACAAAGGAGTTAATCAGCAACAAAACTATATGTAAGAAATGTTACTGTGTGTAAATATGTATTAAAGTTGTTGCCATAAGCTTATGATAGAGAGCCAGCGTGCTGTGGTTTAGTCTCCTAATACTCCTTTTTGAAAAACTTTTTTATTCATTTTAGGCTTAGTTCTCTGGGTTGTTAAGTGATGGTGAAACAGAGAAACACGTCCGGCAGTGAATTAATTAATTGCCCCGGTTGAAGATGCAGCTTTTTACAGAGGAGAAAATATCATCCAGATGATGAATAAAAACAATTCCTTCTCATGCAAGTGAAGCACTGTAAATAAATTATATTGTGCTTAGCTTCTGTTCAGTTTCAGTATGCTACGGAAGGACCACTGTTCTCCTCTCAGCTCTGCAGAGCTCATTGCTTTTCACTAGTCACTAGCAGGACACAAGTCGTGTTTTTCCTTTAAGATGCCTGGTTCTATCTTTTGCAGCCCTGCACTATTGAGAATTACGATGTAATGGCATTATAGAAAGAAATAGGTATGTTTTGTGCTTTCTCCTGTACTGCCCGAGTGTGCTTGTCTGCATCTGTGACATGGGGGTGATGAAAGTTAGCGCTGTCACAGCCAGATGCAGTAGTGTCGTGAAAGCATGTATGATGTGGTGGTGTAGAGAGGGCTTTGCAAGGAAAGGCCAGTACGCAGTGTTCTGTAGTTAACAACTTCAGTGGGTTTTGGGTGTGCTGGGGTTTTTTTCCTTTTCTGAAGAGAGCAGTCCAGGATATAGACTACCATGCAGCTGTCCATGAATATTTTTCTACTGTTTCTGTTCTGAACCCAACTCTCTGTAGTATGAAAGCTGATGGGCTAAAAATCTATTCCCCCATTTTCCAACTTTCCGTACCTGGCTGCTGATTTACAAGGTTTTTTGTTCAGTAAAGCTCTGTAGATTAGGGATGGTAAGTGCTCCCCTTAGTCCCTGTATGCCAGCATTTTCACAGTTCCATCCAGTGGTCAAACTGGAGGCTTTTATCCAGAAGTGGGGAGACAGAGAAGTAAGAAGATGAAACTGTAGGAGCAGAGTGGTGCTCTGATAACAGTCGTTAACATTAACACAGGCCTGTGGTGCATGCAGCTGTTTGGTGATATCATAGCTGCTGCATGCATTTTGGGATTGGGCAAACTTCAACATGCATTTTGCTATGCAGCACTCCGTTTGCAAATAGCAGAGTGCCCGTCCTTTCACCTGAAGTCGGTTCAGAGCTGCGTTCCTCCTGCTGTCAGTGTGCTGGGCAAGTGTGATCGTGGCGATGTGGGTGAGCCTGGCCAGGGCCCTGGGGCAGCTGGTCTCGAGGGCAGAGCAGGGTGTGCGTGTGTGCATGCACGTGTGTGCGTGCCTGCCAGGAAAGTGAGTTCTCACTTCCCCTGGAAAAGGTGGAGTGCAGCTTCTTGCTCCTCTTGGGCTCCTGTTGGGTTTATCTTTGACATTTATAATGTCATCTGCACACTTATTTTTAGTTTCTAGCCTTTCTCTGTTGAACTTTTATTACCTTTTAATTGCCTAAATCAGGAGACTTGTAGCTGATTAATGTTTCCCTGCTGCAGCTGGATCATCTAGAGCAGGCATAAACCTTTCCATGCCTTACTGACTTCCAGTTCCTTTTTAAAGACCTGCTGTCGTTCTTATTGTACCTTTTACTAGATGAACTGTTGCTCCAGCTGTGCATTTGCATTTTGTGCTCTTCATGATTTCATGGGTTTATGCATGCAGCCATTATGTATGAAACCTTCCTGTATCAGCAGTAATGACAGCAACACCGATGGTTTTGGCAGGTAGATTCTTGTTTGAATTGTGGTTAAGTTTCAGCATTGCTCCCTGGTGAATAAGGAATTTCAACAAACACACAAAAAAATGACTTCCATAGCTGGAATGTTTGGTGTTGTTCTCTGGTTGAGGAGTGAAACAAGGTGACTATCACCTTTTTTCCCTCACAGAAGTCTTCCCTGTGAATGAAAGTGTTATGAAGCAGCTCCTCCTGTTTCTATACTGAACTTTATTCTGTGGATGAAATAAAAAAGCCAGTTTCTGATATGCTTAGTCTGTTGTTCATCCCAGATGCTAATGGTTAGATTATCGTGATATCCACCTGTCCCAGCAGATCAAGGTTAGAGATCATTTAGTACTGGCAAATAGCATCTGCTTTCTTTTGAGGTATGAGGGCCACACAATGCATAGTTCTACTTTACACATTTGTATGAAGTGTGATTGTCAACTCATGTCTTTATGATGCAGCTTTAAGAATATGAAGGGGAGGTTAAAGTTTATACATGATCCTACCAGTTTGCAGGGAGAAGTTCCTTCATATTGAGAATCAGTATGTTTATGGTCAAGTGCCGGATTAGATTTTAGGATTTGTATTTGTGCTTGAATTCAATAGAAAGTGTTATTGTCTAAGGCTGTTTATAGTCCTAATTGGCATTCGTAAAGCTAGTGCAGTCACTAATCCCGTGGGAAAGCGCCAAACTTGTCAGTCTTTATAAATTGCTGTCTTTATGACAGGAAACTGAGCAGGGAAGAGTCTTGTATCTGAGCGGAACAGCAAGTAGAAAACGGGTACCTAAGGACAGCTATGTCTCCAAGTTACTGTTCTCGATGGTGGAAGCAACGGCCAGAGCAAAGGTCTTGCTGAAGGATTGGATCCGAGCCATGAGAACTCTGTGAGCCTCCGGTAAATGTTTTGGCTGGCTGGATGAGGAGAAGACCTCCTGGAGTGCAGTTAAAATCTGGGCGGTTTCTTTTGTTTCTGTTCTGCTCTCTCTAAACATAGTAGCTATTATTATGTATTTGTTGGTTGTAATAAAGTACACTCTTTACTTTTCACTGAACACGTCATCTGTTGAGAACGATTTGAGGATGAATGGCAGGGCACTGCCAACAGGGTAGTGAGTCATAAACGGAGGGTCAGTCATGCTTGCAGTGGCCAGCACCCTCAGGCAAGATTCAGATTCCTAGAAGGTCCCTAGATGGTCCATCTCTGAGCAATGCAGGCTGGCTTAAGAGCTCATAATCATGAAGGTACCTCCTGCTCCAAGCAAGCCTGACAGGCTGCTGGCAGTAGGTGCCTAAACTTCAGCATCCACTGAGTTTGTGTTCTCGCTTGTGGTTGACTCCGTGATGTGAAATATTGTTTAATAGGACCAGGAGCATTGTGGCGTGCTTCTGAGGGGCTATAACTCACATGAATGCTTCCGGATGGATTTGCTTATTCTGTAAAGGTGATAGGTTAAAGGCCATAAGTTCAAGTCCAATACTCAAAGCAAAAATTTTGAGCATGATGCAAAAAAGTAGTAAGAATATACAGTTTGTCTAAATGCACTAATTCTAAAATTTAAAACACTTGAAAATGTTTTTGAAATTTTATTCTAAAGGTTACATTGCGGGCTTTGGGTGGAGGGGTGGGATTGTTTTGTTTTTGTTTTTACTTCCAGAGAACAGCTCTGTTATAATATGTAATTACAGTGGCCGGGGCGAATGCTTTGTTTTATGTGTTAAATAGCTCAATGAAGTGGGAAGGAAGAAATCAGTTGATGGACATGACTTAGCCTGTAAAGTTCAGATGTTTCCTTTGCAGCAGACACTTTAACTGAATGTTACAAACTGCTCTTGAGAAGTACACCTTTTAATAGATGCCACTCTTTTGTTTCCCTTTACTTTTTTTGCAGCAAGTGACAGGCAGAAGTTTTGGTGAGAAAGATTTTCGTTCTGGATTAGAAAACGGGATTCTTCTGTGTGAGTAAGTAACACTTTTAGTTTTGAGCCTTGTATGCAATCTTGACTGCAAATGAAATGAACTTCAGCTAATATCTCCAACTATTAGTTTCCTTCTGCAAGTTTTGACAATATGCACACTAGTTCTTTCACTGCAGTATCCTTTCAGTGCCAATGCTATTGTTATGGTGCAGATTGAAATGTGGCTTAATGAAAACAGGTTTTGCAGAGCGCTTCCCTCACTCCACCCCAGCTCCTTAGTGAGTTATGTGAAGTAAAAATGATGTTTGCTTTTTGATTTCCTTTTATTTAAAGATGTTAACCACAGATTGGCGAATGGTGTTCCACACCTGCCTACAGACATCTTCACTTCAGTGAAGCACTTTGGACCAACTCCAGGTCAAAGCGCTTTTGAGACTTAACCATCTGAATACTATCTATAGTTAGCTGCTTTTATAATTTCTGGGAAGTTTAGGCATCCTCTGAATTTTACTTAAAGGTATATTTGAAGGATATGGTTTGTTATTTTTAGACAAATATCTAGTTTTCAGGCTGAGACTCCCCAAATGATTGCCAACGATAGATGCCAAAGCTGGTGACTTTTAAGTGGAATTTGGAGCTGCGTGGAGCTAGTGCTATGTGCACTAGCACATAGTTCTTTTTAAACCTCATGTAGGATATCAGGAGTTTGAGAAAATCCACTGCTCTGAATCATCTGTATGGACTGATTTCTTTCCCCAGACATGCAGGGGTGTCACTGACATAAAAGCTGTTTTGCACACCAGAAGGATGAAGCTGGTGCAGAACTGAACGCCTACTGACATTTTATAAATGAGGCTTCCTGAGATGTTAAGCTGGTACATTGCAGCTATTGGTTACGTTTTATACTATGAAAGATACTGGAACTTGGATTCAGTTTTCAGCTGTATCGTTGAGTTAATGCACTGTAACTCACCTCTAGGTAGCTTAAGATAGCTTTGAAACCAACTGGTGTAAATACTGTTGTATGTCTCACTAGTGTCATTACTCACATAGCTTGAATTTTAGCTGCTAAAAGGGGGAAAACTGTAAAGGAAATGATACCTTGTTTGATTGTAGTTGCATGTCTTTGGTGAGGAGTGGCTTTGGGAGGAGGAAAGTCATAGTAATTGTTGATCAAATGTTGTGTAACTTGGAAGGAGCCTGGAGTTTCCCTCTTTGTTTGTAAGGGCTGCTCTTGCACAAGATATTTCTCCTCAGTGCGTCTGATAAAAGCACGGTGTGCTGAATCACTTCACAGTGCTCTTTAAATGTTAAGGTGTTGAATTGCATGGCATGAGGAGTAAAGGATGTGTATTTCAAGATTAGATTCTAATCTTATCTGTGAGTAAACAGAGGTACAGAGGCTGTATGTGAAGATGTGAAGCTAAAGTAACTAATGTTTTGCTATTGAAACCCATAAATATATATTTCTTTGGAAGCTGTGGGCTCCAATAATAAGTGATTAAGAGACAACACTTGGTTATGCTACTAACTTGCCCTGTGATAGTGGACAAATTGCTTTTTCTTGCTTATCACCTGTGGATCAGTGCAGACCAGTCTGAAGGGATGGGTGTCCTCAAATTTGTGATGTTTGCACATTAATATGGGCTGTGATGTTTGTCTTACTTTGTGCTCCTGGCTGCTGCGGTGAGGGGATGAAATTCTGTTATGCTACAGAGCATTAAGCAGAGAGCCACCAGTCTGGCCTTCGAGTTTGGCCTTTTTGATGATGAGCAATTTATGAGGTTAACAAGAAGAGCTTCCTCCTCACTAGTTCTGAGTCCACTGTAAAATAAAGAGCTCAGCTGAAACTTGTAATGTGACATTGAGAGCTGTAAATGTATGTTTGAAAAGTACAGGCTTCAGCAGATAGTCAGCACTGATACTGTTTTGTATCTTCTGCTTAGTCAAGTGGTGGTGATAAAGCTACCACAGGCAATATTGTCTTTGTGGGTAGGGTTTTTGTGGTTTATCAGAGACTTCACCTGGTTGGTGGTACTGCATGAAGAAAATCTAGTGGTGCTCAAATTCTCCCTTAAACTCCTGCCAACCTATTGTGCTTTCATCACAGCTTCTCCCAACAAGCTGATGAAGACCTAATCTCAGAGTTTCTCATAAGCTACAAAAGGCAAGAAAGAAATTATGGCTGTCTTAGGTTTGCGAAGGTGGAAGGATTTATTGCCTTTGGTCTGGTTTATCTGATTTGTTGCTTGAAAGTTTTAGGAAAAAGCTAAACTTGCCTGGATTTATCTCTGCAGGGCGGTACTCGTGGCTAGCGTTCCTTAACTGGCAACTCACAGCCAGTCACTGGTGTGAGTGATGTCCGTGTAAGGGTGGAGCTGGTGCTTGCTTCTGCATGGCCCACTGTTTCAGTGTTTTTATTGTCTGTTGTATTAATGGTCACATTTTGTGCTGAGGACTGAAAATGAACTCAGATCCTGAAAGATTCCCACAGCTGGAGGACTTGATACTGATGTCATCAGGCAGACATAGCTGGTATACCCTGACTCTCTCAACGTGTGTCTCTAGCTGCCCTCTGACTTTGCAGGCTTTTTGCACAAGGGAGAGGAAGAAGGACAGCCACCACACCAGAGTCCATTCCGCTTACCATGCAAAATGTGCATGCTATGTGCAAAATGGCATAAGGGAAATCTTCATCTCTGTCTAGAGCAGAATTGCTGGCGCATTACACACAGTATCATTCTAGAGCTTCCTCCAGTTGATCCCAATGTCTGTGGCCTACACTTCCTCACACGTAGCTTCCTATTTCAGAAGGGCAGGACAGGAACCTTTCCCTTCTCTCTTATATGCTCCTTCAGTGGGTGTTTGAGAAACTGTAGTGACCTTCTCCTGCAAGCCATTTGCAGCATTTCCCTACCATGGTGTTGACAGACCCTCAACTCTTAAGTGTCCTCTCTTCAAGCTGGTAATTAGCATACTACTGAGATGTGCATGTTTAGGGTATTTTATCCCTGTAAACTCAGGCAGACATCACTATGCTGGTTGTAAATGGTTCATTGACGTTTTTTCTAACTGGTCTAGTAACTATCCATGTATTTTAATAAAAGAAAACTGCTGTGACTGTATGATGCCAAAAGCTTGCACTCTTGGGAGGGATGTGTTGCTGTGCACCAAGAGCTTGAATAGCTGGAGAAGGCTTACACTCTGTGCTGGTCACAGGCATCTGCAGGCACTAAGCTGGACTCTCTGGTAGTGTTTACACAAATACTGCTGCTGGCATCTAGATCTGGCCTCATTTCTGCATTTTTATAGCTTGCCATATTCACCTCAGGAACTGAGGAGCATATTTAAACAATGGAGAACGCCATAAAGTTGCAAGCTGACAGATGAGAGTCACACAAGTCCTTCCTTCTTCGTGGATTTGAAAGCACACTTGTGCAGTCTCCCCTGACGGTACCAGCTCTAATTGTTCGCACAGCTGTGCTTAGAAGCCAATGACTACTACTTCTGTTTTTCTGAAATGATTTCACGGCTCTTTAGCATAGCTGCGTGACATAAGTGCAGATGGTAATTTCAGCAAGGGGCATCAGGCAGGGCCAGGCAGAGGAAACTCATGCTCTGCTGTCCTGTGCAAAGATTGAGGAGTTTCCTGGCTCTGCTGCTGCACGGGTGGGCAAGTCCACCCCTCCTGGAAACATGGAGGAAAGCTGGCTCTGTGAGGCAGGAAGACAACAGAAGTAACAGCAAATATCTCTAGAAACCCCCAATTTCCACCCCAGCACACATCCTTTTTTTTCTTGTTACCTAGCTTTAGAATTTCATTTTGACGCAGATATCCTTAGATGCTAGAGGATTAATCAAGAATAAATTAGATCTGGTTGCTGCAATGATTAGGTGTTCCTGTCTACAAGCACCTGAATGAAGGCTGACTGCAAAAGAAAACGTATATACTGATCTCCCTCCTTTTGCCCAACTGATTTGATTAGTTCTATTGCTTTACTTAAACAGCAGGTGAGGAAATTGAAGTTGCTTTTATTTCTCATCATGCAGCAGTTGCTACTAGTAAGTTTAAAAATTATTATAGGAAAACAAACATGCATATGTCTTCTTACCGTCTTGCTCCATTGTTATTGCTCTAGTATTTTTGCAAGTGTGTTGTCTAAGGCGAGCAGTCCCTTTCTAGTGGAGGAAGTATGAAGTATCTAGGAATGTCACTCCCTTTCAGCAGCGCATATTAAGAATATATGTTTTTTAAAAAAGTCTAATAAAGTTTTTAGGCTTTACTTTTAAAAAAATGAGAAGTTGCTCATGCACATAGATTATTTTAATAGTATTGAAAGAAAAAATGAAGTGTAGCTATAGATCTGAGGGAGCTGAAAGTGATTGTGATCAAAAATTACTTAATGGAATTTATCATTTACTCTGTCGTGAGAATCATTTTCTTCTGTAAATAAGGAATCTCCTTCGTTAGTGTTCTTTATGCCACTGGTGATGAATGAGCTGCTTATTCTCAGACAGCAGAGTTTCTTCAGACTTGCATCATGGCTATAGTGCATCTCACCAAGCTTTGGGCTGACATGAATGCTGTTTTCAGTAAGGCCTGGATACGTGCCAGATCACTGCAAGTGTAACACTGTGGGATAATAAAGCTTAGTCTTCTGAGTCAGTGGTAAAGTTAGGTATGGAACTGGACTTCAGGATTGCTATAATTGTTTGTATTGTATTTTAGTTGCTTGACTGTTTAAAAATCAAGTTCTGTTTGCAAATTAATGTAATTTATGTACAATTGCCATGCCACTTCCAGAGACCTTGTAGGGGAAGCCATTACTCAGTCTTCTTCTTTGATTGCAAGATTTTGCAGATATTTTATTTTACTTATCTGTCAGAGGTGTAGGCCTGGCAACAATTCAATGCTTGGCTGCGTAGCGTAGAGCCCAGAGACTCTTGTCTTGCCAGATACCTCACTGGGGAAGTTAGTGGATGCCCAGCCCCTTATGCTTAATTAAGTTTTGCTTGAATTTGCTGTTCCTGGAGACTAAGAAGGTATTTGAGTTTCTCAGGCATACCTGAAGTTTTGAATGTGACCTGTGCCTTGAGGTGAGCAGGGGGTGGTGTCCGCAGGCTGTGTACTTTGAAGCCAAAACATTATCGGCATCGTGGATTTGGCATGTCTCCAGTTTAGAGAGACAGGCCCCAAGGCTCATTAAGCATTAAGATTTAAGTTCATGTGAGGACATTTGAAGCAGTTTTATATGAATCGAGAGTTTCTGATCTTCAGGTTTTATTACGATGTTATAATGAAGAGCTATTAGTATGGTTTAGGTGAGGGGTCGGGGTAACATAAACCATAAAGCTCAGCTGTGTGCATGGGGAGGGGAGAATAGCCATTGAGGGGCATGCTTGAATACAACCAGAATGGCTCAATTTTTTATTTATGTTTTTTAAAAAAAGCGTCTCAGACAGCACACTAAATAGTACAGTTCTTTTCCAGTGCAGCTTGGTAACGGACGGAGGAAGAGACTGTGAAACAGTGAGCCATTCAAACTAAGTTTTGCTGATGTGCAAAAGCAAGGTAATCCTGTGAGAGGTTTCAGCTTCCCAAGAGTGTACATTAAAGAAATTATTCTGGATCCACACTTTAGGCAATTATTCATGCCTATTGCTACTCGGTGTAAAACTATGTATGAATGGTAAATCTGGAGGTGCGTGGGACACTCTTTGTGTCATTTGTTGTGGTAGTAAGATGTGTACAAATGGCTAGCCCTGAGAAGGCATTTACACAGTCTTCTCTGTTGCCTTGATTGAGCTGTTTTGCAAGACTTCTATCCTGTTCACGTTTTTGGTCTTTGGCAGAGCAATATCCATGCTATGCTGTATTTGGTTTCCTTGTTTTTTTAATCCTACTGATCTGCATACTTCTTTATTCTCCTTTTACTTATCGAACTGGACTGTGAGCCTTTTATATGACAAAGTTGGTTCTATCTTGCTTGTTAAAAAAGCACCTTGTTCTTTTACCCTCAATAAATAATATCAGAGGCATCATTAGCAATCACTCAAGAATGTTTTCCCAAAAATATTTTTTTGTGACCCCAAGAGCATCTCTGTATTTTGAAACTTCTTTACCACTTCCTTTGCAATGAGATCTTTTGACTTTTCATTGTCTGTTCTGTTTCAACTTGACTTGTTCATATTCAGGACTGTAATAGTAGACTTTCCTTTCCAACCAGTTTTTGAGCATTATGAATCTTACTTTAAGTTCATTTCATTAGTCAGCTTTCTTCTTAGGAGTGCAGTCTGTTATTTGAACAAAGAACTCTGTTGGCTACATATCCAACCAACCTGGATTCATCTGTGAACCACATGTCATATCAGCCTATCTTTTTCCAATTTCTGAAGGTTATTTTCTGAAAGTGCTTCTCTTCCATTTCCTCTTAGAAACAAGGTCAACTTGGAGACTGAGTTTGGCAGCCATTCTCTGAATATTTTCTTAACTGACGCTTTCTTGCAAGAATTTCATGTGCAGTTGCCTTGGTGCTTTTCATTAGATCTTTTATCAGCTGTTGTCTGCAACGCCTTCTCTTCCTGGCAGAAGTTTTTCACATTCTTAACTGGTGATAAACAACCTCAGGAAGGTCTTGTAGGTTAGTCACACAGTGGCTAGTACTGATTTCAGCTTGTCTGTCCTACTGTGGAGATACCTTATCTCCTGGAATTTCAAGCCTGGGGGACAGTACCAAACAGAGCAATTGATTCTTCCCATACCCATCAGAGCTGTTTTTTTACGAGGGAAAGGAAGTGACCTACTTTCTCCCTATAAGAGTGGTAAGGGAACAACTTTCCACTTCCATTGTGCCTTGCTGCTTCCATAAGGTAAGGTTGCTCTATGGTTTTCACTTCTATGCAAAATCTTGCCGTGCTTCATTTGACAGCTAGCTACCAAAGAATCTGAGCCAGTGCCTGGTGTGGGGGAAAGGGAGGATGAGGTTGTGAATATGGGACTGCAAATGGCAAGGGAACTTCAAAGAGGGGAGTAAAGAACAGAAGATTGAACCGACTCAGTAGAGGTGCATAAATGCCAGAGGAGGTGAACAGAAATCCTAGTAGACAGCTTGAAGGGCTTGAGAATAGGGTCAGGTATGTGTGTATGACACTTATGTTTTATGGCTGAAATCAGAAGAGGTTTGGTTTTATCCTGTTTTGGGTTGCTTTTGGGGTGTTTTTTTGGTGAGGTTGTTTCTTGCCTTCATCTTTTTTTTTTTTTTTATGATCTATTTTATCTTGTCTCTATTTCTTTTTGTCATGTCTTTGCTCCTTTTACTGTTAAAATGTTCCTTGGGATTTCATTGTCATATGTACCTTTAGTCATGTCAGAGAAACATGGGTTGTATGAGGTACCAGAAGAACCTCAGTATGAGAAGTATTAGAGTCTTTGAAGTTCTTTTCTTTCTTTTTCCTCCTCGAATCATTTCACTTGTTGCAAAGGTTAAAAATGAAGACTCTAAAATGTTCTCTGTGAGAAGCAAGTTGTGTGAAAGCTAAGTTTTTAAAAGCCCTCCCTAAACTTGTTTTGCCAGTCATTTCCAAAATGCCAGCTGTTCACCAAATCCCAACTACCAAAAGAGTCAATCATGGCAATGTACCTGCATTCTCCTGTTGAGAGCACTTTTGAGGAACAGTGTTACATGGTCTGTTTCCACCACTATTCCCTGACCATGTGGTGTCAGACCTTAAAATTGCAGTGTCTTGCTGGAGGGGAAAGAATAAAGAGGAAATGGTGGAAGATTTGATATCATTCTGTTATTTGTTTCTCAGGACTGCTTAGTTGGCCTTGTCCTATTGACATCTGGTTTCCTAGATGCAAGAATATGAAAAGTAGTATAAATATCTTAAAAAAAAAAAAAGACATTCCTATTCCACCTTCAACACTACTACTCTCTGACCAGCAGCTTACTGAATAAGCTGCTTGGCGTAGCAGAATATGTGGTGCATGGTGGTATAGAGGTCTTGTTGTGTTCTTTAGAATATGAATATCCACTTGTGGGTTTTTATGTTTGAAGAATACAGCTGTATGACAACCTGAATAGAACCTGTGCTTGGGAAAATCAGGACTTGCAGCTGAGGGTACTTTATTTGGGGGCAAGACTGGGGGCAGACATTTACATTTAGAGCAAACAGCATGTTGGCCCTTGATGCCCTCACAAGGATGAATATACCTGTACCTTGATGAAGATACTACGCAAGAAGAAGGACTACTTCCTTGGAAGGAAGGGTTAGTGTGAGTGAGAAAGTGCCTAGGGAGATGAATGATCATTCAGAGCGTCAGTGCAATTTGATGTGTATCAGGCTTCAACCTTCCACCTGAACCTGCTAATAGAGGACCTCAGTGTCTTTGTTAGACTAATCACTGTGGCAAAACTGACCAGACTGATCAATGTCTGAGGCAGAGCATCTGAATTTATACCATAAACTAGATGTGCTTTTTGAGCAAGTGCTTTCAACTGTCCTCCTACTGCAAGAAAAGATGGATGTGAGGGCATTATATAAAGTCATTAATGAATAAAATACAGGAAGCTTCTCATTTCGTGGTAGCTAGACTGCATACTTTTTAGTCACAATTATAAAGTATTACATGTACAAAAATAACTGTTTTGTCAAGTGTTTGCAGAAATGATAGAAAAATTTGTCTAACGTAGTTGGGGGATAGGACCTTAAATGCATATTGTAGCAAGGCTTGGGTTGATTTCCTGCCCTGTGTGACTTGATATGAAGGTAATACGGTAAACTTTTGTAATAGAAATAAATGTTGTGAAAGTAAAGGACTGAAGATTGTGTGTGTGCTATAGCCGATGTGAAAGCTGATGGATTCTACCTTGTTCCAGTAGCACTTGTTCTACTACTATATTTTCAATGGTTTCCTCAGGAATTCCTGCAATACAAATAGGTTCTTAAAGATTTAATTTAATGTACTGGAGTTATCCATTCAGCAGGAGTTCTAATGCTTTTTTAACTAATTGAACTTGTGAGTTCAGAAGAATGTGAAGTTGTTTTGTCTTTTTTTTTTCTTGGGGGGGGAAGAGGTGAGAATGTAATTTGGTTTAAAATTTTCAGACATAAAGTTGGACAACAGATGCTGGATTTGTATCCCTCCCCAAAGATGTCTACAGTGCAGGTGTCTAGACTTGCTGTGCAGTTAAGTGCGGAAAAATAGCTGCTTCTGGTAACAGTCATGTTACCTCTTTTCAGATATCTACAGTACTCTGCCATGTGCTGTTTGTCAAGGTTTCTGAATGGTAACTGATGTTTTTTACAAAATCTTTTTTGAGTGGTGCGGAAAAATAACAGCATGAATGTTTTAAAGAGGTCACCACACACTTGTGTAATTACAGTCTAATTGGAATAGTTCATACCATGATGCCTTTGTTCTTCCTTCTTGATTCTGGTGTTGGTGAGTGGCCCTGGAGTAAGAGACACCTCATTTTGATTTTACAAACTACATGACCCCCAGGTCAGAATTCTTCTGGAGGGATTTTCTTTGGTGGTTTTGTCTGAGGTTTGTCTTTTTTTAACAATCTTCATTGTAAGTGCCTTTATTTAGTTTGAAAGAGATGTCTTTTTAAATTCTAATCTCCTGTGCTTGCTGTTTATTGAGTATTTTCCAACTGTTAGGTAGCTTGGTGATCTGTGGTAGGGTAGAAGGATGAAGGGATTCAGTCTTTCTCCTCTAAGACTCTTGGTGGGTACTAGCAAGGTTGAGAATGAGTAATGATAATAATTTGACAGCCGTTCCAGAAATAAGGAAAAATGGAAGCAGGAGAAGTTAAGGAGAAAACGCCAGAGAGTAAGATGTGGTAGAGGGTTGGAAGCTAATGCTTGGTGTCTAAAAGGAAACTCTACCTTTTTAGCATCAGGAGCTAATATCCATGGGATAATTCCTGATGGAAGGTGCTATTCTTGGAAATTTAAATATTTTACATTCCTGTTGCACTGCTCCATATAAAAGGATGAAAATTTACCTTATGTCTTAGAAATCTGCAAAGACTCCCAAAACATTTGAAACAGAAGATCTATTAGTGCTTTTCTGACCTGATTATAAATGACAATAAACAAGAAGGAAGTTCATGTCAACTGACAGAATCAACTGTCCCAGTAGCCCCAGCAGAGAAAGTGGACTGTGGCTGGACTTTTTAAGAAAAAAAGTAATTACACTTGTTTCTATACAAGATCAATCTTGTCCTGTAGGGCTTAAGCTGAGCATGTGTGCGCTGGAAAGAATTAGTTGCTTCTTTGTTCAGCATGGCATGAATGACTGCCTGATAATGCTGTCATGCAACTAATAGATTGTTGAACAGCAATTAGAAATTTAAGTTAGTCTGGCAAAGCTGAATACATATTTCACAAGTATCATAGGCCTACCTTTGCAAGGTAAAATAAAAAAACAAACACCTTCACTTTCTTGCTAAAGTTTTCATTGTTTATTCTTATTGTAGCTGTATTTTCACAATTTTACTAGAATCAACTCTAAGATTTGTTTTATTTGTAGTTAGAAAACTATTCTCAATGTGCAGATCACATGAAATTTCACACATGAAAGAAGGAGTTTGTGCTGAAAAACCTGTTTCTACCTCTTTCCTTGGAAAAATTAAGTATATGAGCAAAAGATACTGTGCCCCTGCTTATTGCCAGGGTTGTACAGACCTGCTCAGTCTGTAAACGTATTGAATTTTTAAAAACCTGTTTAATTGTTTTAGCACAGTGCGTATATTCTTTTGATCCTCTTAAATGCTAATATAGAACAGAACCAAAGAATAGGTGAATTGGGAAGTGACTTGGGAGGTCATCTCGCCGTAGCTGACAGCTCTTCCCTGGGGACTTTGTCATAGGGACCACTGTCCTGGGCCAAGCACAGCCAAGGGCTAGGGTCAGGGTTAGGGCTGGGAGGGTGACAACGCATGGACTGTCCTTGTACTGGGGCTGCAAAGGGGCTGCTAGAAGAAGGCTTGGGCTGCAAAAAGTTTTCTCTCTCACTAACTTTTTTACAAGGAGCTGTGGCTAAGAGCCTTGGCCTCAGGTTCAGCTAAGGCCTAGGGTTAAGGTTAGGCTGGGGAGAGACACCAAGCCTAGGGCTGCCCTTATAGCGGGGCTGGAAAGGGGTTGCCGGGGGAGGAAAAGTTACCGAAAGTTTTCTCCCTTGTGAACTTTTTCCTCTGGGCCGTGGCCGAGGGCCTTGAGCCAGATCTCAAGTGCAAAATGCTTAGGTTTTTTGAATGCCACGTATTTCAGTAGAAACCTGCCGTAGTTTATAACTTTTCATGTCAAGACAGTCACTATATGTGAGTCTAAACACGCACAGAAAATTTAGCTTGTGTGGAACTGCCGTAGGAAGAGGTATATTCAGTAGCTTTCCAAAAAAGCATGAACAGATATTAACTGTGTGACTGAAGGCAACCATTGAGACATTCTGCATAAACAGTATGACTTTCAGCCAGATTGGTGGCTGAGCAAGCCTTAAGACACTTGATATTTTGGCGTCTGGACTGTTGCGCTAGATGAGGCAATAATTTAGAAGCAGCCAGTCTGCTCTGGAAGAAAGCTCCCTTTGGCATGATCTCCTGTGAGCAAGTCCTGGAGGTTTTAGTGCCAGACCGTTTAGAGATGTTTCCAACAGGAGGTAAACATTTTAATAACAGAGATCTTTCTTCCTTGGGCTTTGCTATCTTACCCCATTCTATTTCCTTCCTCGTCAGACTCCAAACTGTGGTCTAAAATGTGTTTTAATCCCTGCTTCTTTCCTTCCTCTCATTTTATTCCTCTTCCGTATTTCACGGGGACGCCTGTACAAGCCATTTTGAAGATTTATTTAGAACGGGCTTTGACATTTGGGGTTTCCATTAAGACCGCTTATATTTTACTTTCTATTATTGCGTGTGTTTTTGGTGCACTCCTGCAATACCAGTTATGGTGCCTGATGTATTCACATTTGAGTAATTAAGAAAATGAGATGCATTTGCTGATATATCATTTTTTCCCTGAAACAGAATAGGCACTGCAGATTTAGGAGACTGGACTGAAGTCACTGTGGAACTGGAGTATTCAGAAAGAGGCACCTGAAGGAAAAATTCTTAAGTTGCCTGTTGTAGCAACGCAATGTAAAATACTAGTTTTTAGAGTTGCTGCTGTGCAAGTCTGAAAGATAAGTTAGTGCCTTTGTGGGGAAAAGTAACATCTGTTTATGATCTGTGAAATAAAATACTGGTAATAGGAAATGTGTGGTTCTTTTCATGCCGTTCTCTGCATTTAGGAGAAAACAAAAGTGAATCATTTGTTATGTAAATATATTAAATATATTTTTCATCAAGTGTTTCTAGGACATAACAGCTAGTATTAGACTCTCCCTTCAGCAGCTGGTAGTTGCAGTCTATATGAGCTTGGGTTACAGAGATTTTAACTGCAAGGGGACCAAGGAAATATATCCCCCACACCACCACCACCAAAAAAAAGAAAAGATGTTATTCACATTGTATTCATTGCTGCTCATGATGATGCTAGGCTGTCAGAAGAGTAGAGTCCTGAATGGAGACTTAGTGTCAGCACAAAGCGAGATTCCTCTTTCCCATAGTGGGTAATCACACTTTTAGGGTGTTTTAAACTATTAGAGACCTCTTTGTTTCTCTTTAAAAATCTTGAATCTGAAGTGAGTGCCTTGGTCTGATGATTTTCTTCCCAATAGATTGGACTGATACAATTTCCAGTCTTTGGATAAAAGGTATATGGGTTTTCTCATGGGGTGAGGGTTGTGAAGAAACATAGATTGTTGCAAGGGGATTTTATAATGAAAATTCCCCAGCTTTCAGGGGCTTGGTAATTTTTGGAATATTGTAAGAATGAACCATGCATAGCATATTCATGGGTGAGGGGAAATTCGGGATTTTCAACTTTTGGAGGGAGGAGGGTTTGCTAGTCTTTGGACGCTGTTTGGACAACATTCAACTGTGGAACCACTGACCTGATGCTATTCTCATGGTGAGGTTTTTTTTTTTCTGGACTCCCTTTTTATTTTTCTTCTTGCATTTACATTTTATGAGGACCTCTGCTCTCCATAACACATGCAGGAGTAGAGTTTAATTTTGAGTACAGATGCAGAAAAGTAGATGGGCTACCCATAAAGGGCATAGTCTTTCCCACTTTCTTGCAATGGGGGAAACGGATGGTTGGCTCTTCCTAAGCTGTTGTGATACTCAAATGCCTTATGGGTTTCTGCTCTCAGGCCTTTCCAGCACACCCTGCCTCTAGGCAATAGAGACATACTGATGTGACAAAACTCAGCCAGAGCCCATGAAGGCTAGTATCATCTAGATTAATTTAGGGCATTAAAAAAAAATGTCAGGATATGTCTGGATATTTTTCCTTTTACCTTTTCTTCATTTTAAGGATGGATCTTGGGGTACATATGAATCTTGGGGTACATACATGTCCTTTCAGGAGGGGAAAAAGGCGAGAATACTCCTTTCCAGCCATACTGAAATACTATATGCTAGGAACAAGTGTTTGATAATTTGGGTTTTGTGACTCATCACTTATAAATACTCCTTTCTCATGACAGGTTGCTGAATGCAATAAAGCCAGGATTGGTAAAAAAGATCAACAGACTGCCGACTCCCATTGCCGGATTGGTGAGTATGTCAAATGGAGAAAAATCTTTCAGTGTTGCTCTTGGCACTTTGATTTTATGGCTGTGTGATCTTAAACAGCAATGATTTTTGTAATTTGAACTCTGCTAACCTACTAAACCTGGACAATTCCTCTGAAATCTAAGCTCGCAGTGCAGTCTTTTGGAGACCTTCCAGTCTTTTTTCAGAAGTGGGGAGTGTTCAAGAGGCAGAGTACATTTTTAGAAGAAAAATGTCTTCTTTATATGTCTTCGTTATATGTCGTCTTAGAGTTCTGGTGCTAGCCTTAGAAAGACTCGAAGGTGCACTCTGGAATCTTTGACCACAGGAAGACAGTTTTTTGGAAAGGAAGAAAAATGTATTCATATATTGGGTCTCAGCTGCGCTCTCCTCAAAACACTACAGTCTACAGATAACATTCATTGCAGGATTATCTAGGGAACTGCTTCATGTTGACTTAAAGGGCAGAGTAAAAGTTGGCCATTATCCATATGAGCTAGGAAGACCACAGAAGACGTGCTGACAGCCCGTGGGCTGAACCTACCCCTTGAGGCAATTGCATCTGGCTTGCAGGAATGCCGGCGCTCAGGAGGCCACCTCAACTGGTGGCACAGTCCTGGGTCTGCTGCTGGGGAAAGAAGGCAGTATGAACAGGCATTGGGTCTAGCAGGGTTAGTGACGTAGAAGTAACAGCTGTATTGATTTTACTTTGAGTTGTGGTTGGGAATAAAAGGACCCCTGAGCATGTGGAAGGTGACCATTCTTAATTTAGTCCGATGATATCCCTATATACATAGTCCCTATCTGTTCTGACATTTCTCACATTGTAGTTCAGTTGTGCAAGATTCAGCCCATATTGCTTGTTGATAGTTGAGGTTAATGTTCCTGTTTATAAATAGCATGGGAAAGTTTCAGTGTATTCAGAAGCTATATTAAATTCATTTTTAAATTGATTCTACAATGTAATAACAGAGTCCTTGGAGGCTGGGTCCTTCAACCTGTAGATTGACAGGCACATTTCTGCTTGAGTACTGCCTAGTTTTAGAATTTCATCTGGTGCTTGAGGCTAGGCTGTGATCCCTACCACTCCTTCTGTAATGTATCCTAATGTGACTTTCTTTTGCCTCTAAAATCCACCTAGTTTTATTCCTACTGAGCCGTATTTGAAAAGCTTATTTGAAATAAACTGCTGCAAAAGATACCAGGAGTGTAGTTCTCTTTTCTTTGGCTCCTTTTCAGGAAAGACTCAATTTTTGTTAATGACTGTTTCAAGAGGATGATATTGAATTACATTGGGTTTTTTTCCTGTTAATTTCTAAAATGCCAAAGGTAAGTTGGTTGTAGTTAGGAGGGAGTGCATTAAAAATATCATTATGTCAGTTTATTTTTCTGATTTCTGAAGATAGATTTCTCTTGGAAGATGTATATCCACAAAACTAATGAAAAAGTGTTCTTTAGACTATTAATGGTGCAGCAGATTGGTTTCTTTTCTGTATTGGAAAATCATGTTTTTTACTTCTGTACCTGCTTCTTCTATTTACCTGTAGTAATTATTTTTCTAAATATTTTTCCTAATAAAGTGGCAAGCGGTTTTAAAAAGTTCAGTGGAACTTTTTCAGTGCATCTTTTTTTTTTCATCTCACCTGTACCATGCCTATGTGCCTGAAAAAATGTAAAATACTCAGATTATAGTCCAGAGATAATTGAATGCATTTGAGGAACATTCCTTTATTTATTGCAAATTCTTCTTTATCTTATCTTTGGCTGGCTTGACGTAATATTATAGTTACTTCTTTCCAGTTATTTCACCCCAATTTGTGTGACTTGCTCTAGTATGTGCACACAGACTGTTTTGTCATGTACTGTGACATACTGTCAGCATCTTTTCTGCTTTAAGTGCAATACCTGATTTTGATCTCCTAGTGATTCTACCTAGAAGTGTAACTTAACCATTCTAATGGGATTAATTTATTTATTCCTGATAGCTGATACAGTAACCATTTAGTTCAGTAGTAGAGAAAATAGAAAGATTTTCCTTTTTTAAAGAGTTGGAGCTAAAGCTTATGCTTTAGTAATTGTAATTGTAAGCGCTCAAAGTGGCTGTTGTTTCATGTTTAACCTCCAGAGGCACAAATGGTCATATATTATGTAGTTCTACAACATTTCTACTTCAGTCTACCTTAATTCTCTAGATAATACTATATTTTTTCCCTTTTGTTATTGTAAGGACAAGTGAAGAAGTATGCTTTATTGAGGGAAAGCAACAGTAAACTTTAAGCCTGTGTTGGAGACATCCTGAGATGCTCACGTGGGAGTCTCACCAGCTGTAAAAATTTTGCCAGTACGTGGTGTTTGAGAGATTTCTCGTTAACACTACTGTGAAGTATTATGCATAACTGATCTGTTGTTGACAGACTGAATTCTTCAATCTTTTCTTGGTATTTAAAGCTAAATGAATCTGCAATTACTCTGAAGTACATACCACTGGCTTCCTCATGTGGTTTAAGAGGGAAAGGCTTATTTGCAGGCCTTTTGTTATACCAGAATAGCAGTCATGTAAGTAGAATTTATTTGTTACTGTTTGGTAGTACCCGAGTAAGGACGGAAGGATCTGGACACCACTGTACTAAGCACAGGCCATATAAATACACAGAGATGATCTTTGTCTGGTTGCAAGTCTAAGTCAGGATATGTATAGTATGCAACATTACATGTAGAATTACATATGCTCAGCTTGGCAAGCTTGTTTGCAATTTGCTTTGATCTTCAGAAGCGCCAACTGATTCTGTTATCACCGCAGAAATGATGTGTTGCTTTAATGAAAGGGAACATAGGACCAAACCATCGTTTTGGTATTCGATCTTATAGCGAGTATTAAGTTTGATTAAAAGCTTTCTCATTCCTCTTCATTATTCATTAATCCAGAAAGCTAACGCTCTCACCAAAAAGCAAATTCACAGGACACCCAAAGGAAGAATATGAAAACCATGTCAGAATAACAAGCTTTGCTGAAAGAGCCATGTTTCCAAAATAAATGTTCTCATGCGAGAAATTGATACTGAACATCTTTTTTTAAGGCTGCCAGCTTTCCAGAAGCATCATTTCATGTATTTAATTGTGCAAGCCTGAAAAAGTATTTTGGCCAAGTTATTAATTAGAAGACCATCTGAAACTGCAGAAGGCTTACAATGGTGGATTATTAGAGTACAATTAATATAATTACACTCTAAGTGATTTTCACAAAACCAGCAATTTTTCACTGAGTTGTGGTCAATTTCATTCCTTTGGTATGACATTCAGAGTGGGCCCAACTGATCTTTAAAGATTTTACCAATTGTTATTATGTTCCACTGCGTAGTGTAATATATTTGTTAATTCTAGAGAAATAGAGTTTTTCTCAGTATCATCTTAGTTAACTTTTGCTCTTTAATGGTGGCCGCTATATGTTGGCTCTTTTTTTCCTTAAAAAAGGAATCTAGATTTACTTCCTGTCACTGAATAATGTTACTCTGTGAGAAAAGAAACGGTTTCTGCCTTATCTTTTGTTTGACAGGGTTTAGCAGAGCTTGTAGCATTACTTCAGTTCCTTGAACAATCCCCACAGGAGCTTAGACACTTACTTCAGAGACGATGTGAAAGACTCTCACATATAATAGTAGGAAGTAGCCAAGACAAAGTTGAAGGGCTGAACTTTAGCTTGTGTCTTGGCTCATGTTTCAACACTACCAAAGAAAAATCTGTTTACTGGGGCATCCGGTTTTTAGCTTGTGTACAGTCCTCATCGTTGTAATATTTGTTTGATTTAGGAATGCAAAAAATAGCTCAGCAAGAGCCACCTGGTTGTATGGTTATTTTACCAAGGCGAACATAACCGTAACATGCTATTTAGAAAAGCTTGTTTCTGTGACACCATTTTTTTTTTCATGATTATTTTCCTAGGCTGATTCTCTTGGCAAAATGGTCTTTGGGAACTTGCTATAAACCTTGTTAAGAATAGCTACCTATCTATCGGTGCTTGTAATTTGCCTTTTATGCTGTTGCATAAATTCCAGTATCTTTTTGATGTCATAGGATAGCGTAAAGATGTTTCAACATTGTATTGGCTGTCAGGAATTTGTGCTTGTTAATTAAGCTCAGCAAATGAGACCCTTTTCTTCATGCAGGTATGAACTTGAAAATATAAGACAGAAATGTAGCTTACTGCATTTCACAGAATAAAAAATAATTTGAAAAGATAGAGAAGTAGATGGAACTTCAACAGACCTACATTATTTTTGTCAAACTTTCCCACTCCTAATTCAGTTTCATTATATTTTTGTTTTTCTTAAAAAATTATCTTCTCATTCTTCCTTTTAATGCCTCACTCTGCCTTTAATTCTTTATAGTAATTTCTCAAAAGAGTCTGCTGCTTCTGTAATACCTAGATACTACCATAATACATGGTAATTTTCTCTTTCCTTTTTTCATACTTTTTATTTCTGCTGGACAAAATCATTTGCCAGCAGTGTTATGTCCATAAAGAAGTCCTGCTGTGCAAGCTCTGTTGCATGTGAAGTAAACAGAAGCAAAATTTCATAACTGTCTCAAAACATTAAGTTCTTGGCACTCAAGTCCCCAAACCGCTTTTGTGAATGTTGATGGACTGTGAAGTGGCAAACACCGCAGCTGGATTCTGCCTGGTTTTCTGTGGCTCTTCCTTGCTAAATAGCGACTGGCTTTGCTACACCTCTTGCGCTTGACCTCAGTTGTGACATCTGAATATTTGACTAGAACAATGCTTAGGGGCTAGCCAGTGGTTTGGAACAACTCTGTGTGCTTTGGCTCATCAAATACTGTAATGTAATGATCCCTTCTCGAAAAGAATAGTGTCCTTAAAAAACAAGTTCATTTCTACAGTGTCCTCCTCTGTGTATTTTTTTTCTCGAGCTTTTTATACTCTTCCTTTGAATTCATTTCCATTTAGTTTTTCCTGCCTGTCTGATTTGGTGTTATCTGAGCTGGACGGAGCTACGTTATAAAATTCGTGTTTAATGTATTTAGCCATATGCTGTACTCATAATCATTTCTAAGTTTTATGAAGAATACAAGCGTAAGCTAACAGGTGTTTCTTAAACAGGCTGTTTGTAGATGGAGTCTGCATGGAACAGTCTGCAGTGACAGTTAATTCATAAGAGAAGATGAAAGCAGCCATCAATTCAAATTTGGCAGCAGGCATAGAGGAAGTGGCATTTGGGAAAATGAGATGGAAACCAGTAAAAAATAAAACTTTAAATTGAAATTCAGACTGTTGTTCTAGACCGAACTGAAAGTTTTTATTGCTCCCAAGTAGCCTTGCAAATGCTATCCAGAAAGCATCGTTCTCTTCATGCCATTTAGAGAAGGACTAGTGAGCCAAATGCAAAACACGTAATGCTGGCATCTCATTAATATTTTGTTGGATGAAGTGCACGTACTTGCTACGCTGATGGATTTGGCTCAAAAACTCACATACTTTTGATACTGGAAACTAATGATCGCACTGACAGTAGCATATGTGCTGGAGACATATTCCACTGCTGCACTCGCGTTGAGTCTTTCATGGCCCTGACTTCCGAGTTTAAACTATAACCTGATTTATGGAGATAAGAGAAGCTGAAATAATAGAACATGAACAAAAGAGGTGAGCCATCAGGAAAACAAAGGGAGATGAACAACCCCATCTCATGTATTTGTTTTTGATGGATTGACCTGAATTAAGCCATAAACCCCACCCTCAGAGAAGTGAGGGTTCAGTCAGCTCCTTGGGAGCTTTGTCTGTCATCCCACCCTGGCTCACAAACTGTTCTTCATATCCATGATAGGTCCATTCTCTCCTTACGTGTGAGCTGGACTTTTGGGCTTGTGGTGGTTGGAAGTAGAACTTGAAATGAATGACCTCTTGGTGGGTACTGAAATGCTAGTTATGGATCCCTGTGTAGTTACTGTGTGCTTTCTGCATCGCTGGCACCAGCCAGAACATTCAAACACAACTTCTGTAGACTAACCTCACTGTGTTCTTTAAAATCCCTTTTTCTTCTAGATCTCTCCTTGACTACAGTGCTTACAGTGCGTTTGATAAGCTAAGCTGGTCATGGATGGAGACTACTACTTGTCCTGCTAACCATACCATCCCTTGCTGCCATGCTTTCTGCCAGTGTCCAGGAGTTTGTCCCTTATTATAAGCTCGAGTCTGTTATTCAGCACCCAGAGTGCCTTGGACAGTTTCCTTGTTGGTCAAGATGCCACCAGCTAACATGCATGAAGGTGTATAGGACGTATGTGATTGACGCTGTGAACCACAGCTATGGACATACACAGACCTATTCATGTTGTAGAGGCCTGTTACCAAACTAGACTGGTTAGGATTCAAAGGTGCAGTTTCCCAACCAGCTTAAATGGTGCCCTTAGCATGCTGAACTCTGTTACTGAGAATGCCATGACTTGGCTTAGTCAAATGCTAATAATATATGTAAGCACTTTGTGGCAAGGATCATTGGCTAGTCTGTTTCTGTCCAACACCTCACCCCCATGGGTCTTGCTCCATGGCCAGGGCTCCTGGACAGTATGTTAATACAAATAATAAATAACGCTTATAAAAATATCATAGGCATTCCTGAGTCATTCACAACCTGTTTTTAGATTGCTCTTCCAACTGGAGTTTTCAACCATGGCTTTAAGGAATATGTTTATGAATAACTTTATTCACATTAAATAATTTAAAAAGTTTAATATGCAATTCTGGAGTAAGGAGAAGCTTTTCTATGTTAAAAACCAAGAGGCGACAGTCAGTGTAGAGGGTTTTTTTTTCAAATTTTTTTTCTGTTTTACGCAGAAACAATTTTATTGCCCAGCCTTGAGAAGGGAAGGCTAATTACCCCACTTGAGAAAAAAAGTGCTTGATTAAAATCAAAGGACCTACCTGTTCTGGGCTGTCCAGTGACTTCACAAAGATGTTATTTATAAAACCATTTAAATAAAGGCTTTGTGTAACGGTTCTGTTTACTCTTTTTTGGTCATAGGAGTTTTAATAAAGTGAAGGATTCCATGGATAACATTTGCAAATGGCAGAAAGAAAACATCGCTGCTGCTGAAAACCTAATGCTAGGCGGTTGAAATGTGAACTTGCCCTTATCATGGCATTAACCTTTTCTATAAATGACAGAGTCTTTCCTCGGGTTGGGGAGGGCAGCTGATTTCCAGTAGCAGCTCATTGTGCACCTGTGGAAAATTCGGATTGCCCACTGGATTATTTTTTATATTCACTTTCAGATCCTAAAGTGTCCTTCTGTAAGTTCAATCATTATTTGTGTTAAGTGGGTTTTTTGACTCTGGTGGAGTGATGGGCTATTTCGGAACTGGCAGGCTTTTGAAGAACAAACTCTTAGTATCTGTAAGTATCAGAAAAATGATAGTTTAACAAACGAAATGCCTTTCACTTAGTAGCTTAGGGCTGTGCTAAATGAAGCAAAGAATCCACTACCTTCTTTGAGCTGTTGTCTTAGAAACGAAAGGCCTCTTGAGCAGAACGACTCTAAACTCTTCAGGAGAAATCCTACTGTTGAACCTTCTGACTTCTCGTAACAGCCAGGCAATCTGAAGGTGTGCATCATTGTTAGGGGGTTTCTGTGGAGGCATTGCATGCCTCGAGTCTGTGAATGTGCTGCCTGTGCCTTGTGAGGAATGTGGCACTATTAGCAAGTGTTATATCCAAGCATCTGCAATCTTTAGGTGACTTGTGGGGCAGAATTGATTAGTTTGCCAATGAGGATATAAAAAGAAGCACCAAGCTGGTGTGCTGTCTGTGTGTAGGCCAGCACTTAAAATAAACGGAGCTATGTATATCTATTTCTTGAGGCTAAAAGAAGCTGTATACAAAAAGGCAAAAGCTGCATTTTCAGCTTTTGGTGTTAATGAGCAAAGCTAGACATAAGGCTGTGGTTGCTTTAAACTGATCTAAATTTGACTTTCCTGCACCCTCTGCCATGCCAGCACAAGTACTCATGTGGCTGCTAGCTGGATAAGGGAACTGATCTGGCTGAAAACTACTCTTCCTCTTCATCCCGTAGCTGCAGCATGCAGTTGCACGAAAGGAGGTGAGGCATGAGGAGAGGAACAGGCGCAGTGGGCTGGAGGAAGATGTCATTCCTTTTGGCAGTAGAATGAACTTAATCAGTTGTGAAGTATTTGTGAAATTGTAGCTAGAGAGTTTAAACTTAGATGCAATGCTTAAGTTATTGACTAACCGCAAAGGACACAAGGACCTGGGAAAGCTTCATCCCGAAAACCACAGTTTAAAGGTTGTCAATGTTTAAAATTATACTTGGTAGTATTCTCACCCCCTAATTCTGGAAAGCCTCTCACGGGTTGGAGTCTGTAGGTCTGTGCTATAAATACTGTCCCTGATCTTCAACTGTCTTTTCCAGTGATATGCAGCTCCTGCTCCAGGGAACAGCTAGAACCAAGGATTTATTTATTTGGCAGAGAGTGAACTTCTGTGTAAATGAGGTTGACCCGAGAAAGAATATTTGCTGTATTTGGTGCTACTGCGTTCTCATAAGGTGTATGTCGGAGGTGCTGCTGCACATAAAACCCGTATGACACAGTCTGTGGCCTGGAGGATTTTAATAGCCAGAAGATGGTAGTGCTGGAGATGTGAAAGGGGAGGGTGCTGGAACGAAAGAGATCACGCAGCGCCAGTGAGGCACAAGCATCCTCTTCTTTCTTTCTTTTTTGAAAAGACGGCAAGTGCAAGTTAGCAAAAGTTTGTCGTGACCCCAGTCCTTAAACTGAAGACGATGGAAGGAGAATGCTGTGTCTAATCTCCTTTCTGGCTGTGAGTCAGCTCCATGAATTCTGTTGCAGTTTACGTCGGCTAGCAACTGTTAGTCCTGTTTCTATGCTGAAAGCCTTTCCGGGCGTTGTAAGTGGCTTTCTGTCAGATGACATACATGCATGTCACCAGCAGGAGTATACGTGCTGAATGCAGACGATGGAATGCGTTTCACTCCAGAGATCACACTGCGGTTGCTTCCTTGGCTTAAAACAAACAAGCAAAAAGACAAACTAGGGGAATATGTCCCAGTTGCCTATAAAGGTCTGAGTGCATGATTGCTGTGGTTGAAAAGACCAATAAAACTCTGTGGCCCAGCGCTGTGGTCAAGAGTGCAGAGGCTGGAACATCTGATACTGAAGGTCTCCTTGCCTTTTGCAGTCCTCGGTGCTTCTGGATTAAAGCCACTTGCTTCCTGCTTGGCACAATACTTTCCAATTGTAATGCGCTTCCTCTTAAATGTTCAGAGGTCTAATGATACTATTGTAAAGCTGTTAAAATTAATGCAGCAAAGGAAGCAGCTGAGTTAATTGCTTGAGCAAAAATGTGATGGTAGGCTGAACGGTCTGACTGAGGTACATCAAAACCGTTTACTATTAACATTTTGAAGGCTGAATAGTCTTGTGATACTCTGGAAATCTGCGCCACAGCTCATTAGGAGAGTTACACATTCATTTGTGGCAAGTGATATGAATAATGATCTAGAAAATGAATATTGCAATGCAGGGGCAATCCTCAGTTGTTTGGAATGTTGTTCCTCTGTTAAAAGTCCTTGCTCTGTTGTCACCTCTTTGTTTGCTTCTGCCTCCTAATCTTCATATGGGAAAGACTGTGGTCTTTCGCTTAGACGGTAAATGCTTGCTTCTGCTTGGGACAATAGTGTGCCTCTCGGACTTTTAAATAAGGGGGCAATATTGAACCTGCTAAATGTGTGCATGCGTGCAAGTGTGTAGTAAATTAAACTCAACTTTTATTAGTCCCTTCCACATGCTGCCTCATCACCTCTGCTTTTCTCCTTTAGTTGTATTAGTTCTCATGCAGAATTTCGAATTAAGCTCATGTTTCCCATGCAGCCTCACTTGGTTAATATTACACTTTTTCCCTCTTTCTTTTCTCTTTTTAGTAGTAATGTTGGCATTATTTGCTCTCCATTTATTGCAGTAGCTCGAGAGATATTACTCGGGCCTGACATGCTGCAAAGTTTTATCTGTGTGTTGTGAGTCGCATGGGACTAAGTGCCCAAGGTGAATCTCCTCCTCGCACCTGTTGTGCAGCAACAGTCTTCAGGCCTTAAATTGATAGCCCTGGTGGCCGGTGCTCTGCTTGTTTCGTGCCTTATATAACTGCTCTGTTGCTTGTGTAGCTTGGCTGCACAGCCCAGCAAATCCCGCTGCTGGTTTCCAAGAGTTCCCGGATGTTTCTAATGCCTTCTCTTAATGAAGGCTGCCTCATCACCGTTGTCCTCTGAATACCATTTTTAGTTTGCTTGGCAGGAGGCTTACTGTTTTTTCCAAAACCAGTGCTAACTTTACAAGCCCTACCTAGCAACAGTGTACAGGATTTTAGAGCAAACGCCTGGCAGTGGCTAAGTGAAAGAGTTGCCAGTAGGTCTTGGCTAACCAGTGCGTCCTCATCTTCACATTCAAGCTCAGAAAATACAGTCCTAGAGGTGCCTGATAAGCTGCTTGGTGAGTGCTTTTGGGGAGTAGTGCAGACCTGATCGCCAGGTGCTAGGTTTTATGTTGTGTTTGAGGAGATGGAGCTAAGGAATGGACCCAAATACAAAAGCTGAAGAGCCAGTGGAATGTAAATTTACCATGCCGGCAGCAGCAAGCCTTTCGCTGACTACAGGGGGGATTCAAGGTCATTTTGTCAACTACAGAGGTCTGAACTGTACACTGGCTCTGTTTCCTTGGTCAGCAGTGCATGGATAAGGAATGCTGGGCTATTTTTTTAAATATATTTTATTTTATTTTATTAATTTTATTTTTAACCTTGCAGTCCTTCCTACCTCCTATCTCCTTCAACCGCCTGTGTGAATGAGTAGTATCATTCTTTCAACTCTATCCACATCTTGAACCTGGTTTTCAGATCAAGGCTAACTTGTCTGCTAGATAAGAAGTGTGACGTTTATTTATTAATTTCTGGAGTTACAGGGATCAGCTACACAGTATTAGCACCACTATACAGTATGCCCTCTGTTATTTAAAAGGGAGGACAGTGAATAGGTTCAGTTATTTGAGGTTTCAAGTAATCCAGGGGAATTTTCAGTGTAACTAATACTTGTCAGGAATTTGACCCTTGTTGGGATAACAAGAAATTCTGGATAACTGGGGCGATACTGTAAATATGTAGTGAAAAAAGCGCCAGAAACCTGTCTGCATAGGTCAGTAGCACAAGCTAATAAACTTTCTCAACTGCTGATCTAGAAAAATAATGTATATAGCTTTAACCTGACATATGCAGAAGTAGAAAAACTCTTTATTTTTGTAAATTCTCAGATGTTTTCTTTCATTAAGTTTCTCCTTTTATCCTTGAAGAGGTCAGACAGTAGCTGCTGCTTAAACCGTAGCAGTTGCATGACAAGCATAACTTGAAATGTCCTGAGAATGCCACATGCATCTGACACAGTCACACGGTTTTGCTGTGCTGTTTATTTTCAAAGAAAATATAAGTAAAATAAACAGAGGAAAATCAAAACTGCTACAGGCTTGCTAATATGTATTTGGAACAATGTATATTGTGGCATTTTGTGAAACAAATTATGAACAAATGCAGGAATTTCATCAATCATTGGCTAAACTAGTTGCAAACCTGTAAATGAATGTTACTCAAAGAGCTGTTTGTCCCTGTCTAAACTTTTATAAAAGCCTGTAAACAGGCAAATATAGAGAAGTAAATGCTTTCCTGTGCAGCAAAATGACCCTTAAAATTTGCTGCTGAAGTCAGTGTTTAGTAATAGACTTATATAAAAGAGAAACATGACTTTAAGTTAATGTTCAGAGGTTTGGTTTGGTTTTGCTTTGGGCTTTTTAAGAAATAAAGCCAGGCTAGCTTGATCTTCCTTCTTAGTGTACACACCTATATTTTATTTTTATAGTGCTGAATAGTGGCTGAGTGGAATTTGATATTTCAGAGGACAAGAATTTTATGTAAGCAAGATAATTACATCCCCTCAGAGAAGTGTTGCAGTCAAACAAAAATGTGAGTGAGCAAGGTATTAGCAAAATTGTCTCAGAGTTGATGATTCTTTATTTTCAGAAATATCATACCAATTGTAGCTTGTTCTTGCACTCTGTTTAAAACAACTAAAAGAGCAAAAGTCAGTCCAATATTATGATTGGTTTGAGGGGAGTTAGGAGCTGCATCTTCAGATATGCCTCACCTCAATTTCCCAGCATTTCAGATGTTTGAATACTAACAGCAGCAGTGATCAAAATATATTTGCTATTTGCCAGCAGAGTAAGTATCAAACTTACTGGTATATATCTGTTCATCCCTTTTGTGCTAGATATGATACAACATATGAAAAACACAATCTCTGCTTTCCAAAATTTTTAATTAAGATACAACACTTAGATGCAGTTAGAAAGGAGACACAGTGAAATGAAGTATTTGCCAGGATAGTAGTATCAACAAACCTGGGGTCTAATTGCTTTAGGCGTTGCATCAGCGTAACAACAATGCAGAATTTTGGAGAGGATAGTGGGGTAGTTTTAGGGAAATTTAGAAGAAACTACGCGTAAGCATGAGGACAGTATGTGAGAAACTATAAATTCCAAAAAGTGCCTACAGTCAGCACCCACAGTATTACGCTAAGTTGGCTAGTTCCCAGAGGTGTTTGAGACCTTAAATGCTCTTTAGCCCTTACTCTCTGATTGATCGGAGATTAATCACTTGATTTTTTAAATACTATTACCCAATCTCTTGAGCCACCCAATCCTGATTAAAATTTGCTTTCTAAAATATGATCTTAGAGAACTGAAACTCCTTGGATTCTAGACTTTCACATTTTTCTAAAGACTTGCAAGTGAGTGCAATCATACTTGGCTTTGTCAAAGCACTTACATTAAGAGTTCTTGCAGATAGTATATCTTCCCAAGAGTAGTTAATGTTCCTTATTCTGTTTTTCTTTTTGGCTGAATTTGAGCAATATTAGATTAGACCTGTGTACAAACAATCTATGTAAGCAAATTACAAATCAAAAGCCTGCAAAGACTGTGGCCTATATCCTCTGTCACAGCTTCTGTTATGATTTATTCTGTTTCTATAACAATATGCAAATATTGTTTTTATACAGAATGTAACTTTGTCCTTCATAACTTTACAATACATGTTAGAGAAGTAAAAGTGCCAGACTGAGGCTAGGAAGTGGATGGGAAGTAAATAAGGGGAAAATAGTCAGCTCTTTCATTCAGGATAATCGAAGGTGGAGTTTGGGTTATGCCAGATGATGGAAAACCCTGGATAATCTGTATGTTGTGGGTATGGGTAATTTATTGAACAGCCAGCCCACCTGGGCTCAGCAGCAGTGTTTGCCACCTGGCTCGGCACAGACTGTATCTTCCAGGTGTCCAAATAACCACAGAAGATGGACACTGCTGATGTGCTAGCTGATGCTACAGTCACTCAGCAATCATAGGCACAGTCTGGGCGTGCACAGCTGTACATACAGCTGTGAATACACCCGGTACAGCTCTGGGCTGGCAGGTACAAGCATGCACAAGTCAAGTATGAAGAGTGTGCCCTGCAGGTCGGGTAGATCCTGGGTTGCTGGGTTCACTGTGCATACACCACACCAGCGTGTGCATAACTGCTTCAGCTTGGATGGCGTTCCCCCATCGCAACGGTGTTTGCATAGCTCTGTACCCCAGGTGTTTGACCAGGCTACGTCTGTTGACCTTGTAAATCCCAGACTGCTCTCTAGTAGGCTCTCCAGAATTAAGAACAGCACATTAGCTTCAGCATACTGCCAGGCCTGGAGTACTCCAGGTGAGGCTGTACCGTGTCTGATGAATATTCCCCGGTCACTAGGAAGGGCAGTGTAGAGGTGTTTGCCAGAGCCAATACGTCCTGTTGGCCTTGAACTGATTTTGGGTAGCCATGTGTAACATCTGCATTCTCTGGAAATCTGCCTCTGCGGGTGTGGTTTGGAGGCATGTGAGCTGGTTTGGGACCGGGGCTCTGCAGCGCTCTAAATCAGCTAAATTGCTGGCGGCTTCTTGTTGGCTCTGGAGCTAATACAGCTGCGTTCATGGTCAATAAAGCCTAGTCTAATAATCTTGCTGGCCTCTACTGGTTTTCCAGTCTAGATACAATTCTCATTGATCAACCAACTGTAGTCTGAATCTCCCTATTGAGAAAAGCAAAAAGTGGTAATTGCTTTAAATCTACCCTCTTCCTTTATACACGATCATCAGCTAAGTTTTGTCTCTGTCTATATTATCTGGCTTTAAATTGCAAAAGTTTTCAGAAAAAGCAGGTCAAGAGTTGGAGGCTTGTTGTTTGAGAATGCATGAACGTTTCTGCTAGTCTTACTTATGTGACTGTCCTGGGCAGGAGGCTTCGGCTATACCCAAGTAAGCTTAATTATAAGTGTGGTTTAGTTGTTTTTCTCTACAAACAAATGATGTTTTCAGGTCTGGTTAGGACAGAAGGCAGGGTATAAACTGAAATCTTAGGAGTAAAATATCAGTAATAAACGACCTTTTCCCCTTTCTTTTCCTGCCCCTCAGTCTGACAAGATAGTTCTGCCATCTCCACCCCTTAGTTCCTGTTCCTGAGAGCTGGCGCGATGTATGTATTCGTAGTCCTGCGCTTGCCGTTTTGTGCAATCGTAGAGGAGAGAGGTTGTAGCACAAGGAGGCTTCAAGTACATCGGTAGTGTGTTAATAGTGATGGGAAGAACAGAAATTCTCTGTCCTGTGAGAGAAGAGGTCCTTTTCTTCTATGTTCTGCCTGTGAGAGGAATCAGAACCATAACATTTTGGGATAGCTGTGAGAAAACCTTTCAACAAGAAAAATGCACATTAAAGAAGAATTCCCTTCTTTCCATCATGACTTAATAAATGATTTATGCCCATAAACGTGAGGAAATTTGCATTCTTTTTTTAAAATACAGTGTATAATTGTACTTTTCCTTCCTACTGCAAGTTTGGTCTTCAGAACTGTAAACCAATCTGCCACCCACATGTAACCCATGGAACCTGCTTTCCCAGTGGCCCTTCAGAAGCATGTATGCACAACGTCTACAGACGTAATCTACAATAATAATGGTGGTTGGCTATTTTGCATAGCCCATCTAAATTTGCAGTCACTATAGCTTCATTAATAATTCTGTCAGCTTTTGAATTGCTTCTAGTGAATAGTTTACTCGTGGTTGAAAAGGGACAGAAAACAAATCACTGCAACACTATTAGCTATCTCATCTTACCTTGTATATTTGCCATATAAAATCCAAAATAGGGAATTTTCAGGATGATTGTGACAGTTATGGCCATATGTTGCCTGGACACCAAATGTATGTTTTTGAGTCTGAGAATCTACAGATATATGGATTGAATGTTGTGATATTTAGTAATTTAGGCTTTTACAATATATATGGTCAAAGTTAAGAATAGGCACTGATTTACTTAAAGTCTTCTTGCATAGGTACTTTGGTTGTCTGTAAAAGGCACTTGCAACAAACAGAATTACTGATTTTTTCCCTTTCCTTTCCTCACTGAAGTAGTTCTAGACAACCAAATGTGAAAGCTTCCTATTTATTTTTTTGCTGGAGGTAAAACAATAATGTAGATTTTTTCAACTGGAATGTGCTGGAATTTTATTCATTGTAAAAAAGCCAATTTAAAAAAATAGTATTTTTTGAACTTGAACAGTTTCTTTTAGAAGCGTTTGCAAGGAAACCCCAACATTAAAGAAGTATAGTATGTTTTATGTAATGCTGGCATGAAAGTGCAAAGCTGTGAGTGGGGGAAAAATGTATGTCAGGTATCATGTAACAGCAGCAAAGAGATTTCTGATGTTTATCAAACCTTGAACACTGCAGATTATTAAAACATATTCCTTGGCAATAAAAAGTAGATGTTTAATTTGAAAGGAGAAAAGGAATTTGTTGCTTTTTTTGCAGAGGTCATGAACTGAGCAGGAATGAGTCCTCCTTGGCGGTTTCACTATTTTGCTGTTTGCCTTCGGGAATAGAAATTTGGTCTGATTTTAACAGCTACTGCCAGGCCCTCAGCCCCCACAGGCAGCTTTCTTGTGTCTTTTGAGGCCCACCTACAGCAGTTGTACTTGGATATCGGGACTTAGAGGCCCTCCAACTGCTCTGGCTGTGCAGCACCCTGATCCTTGCATAGCTGAGGGATGTCTTTGCTGAGAGAAGTCTAAGTATTGGCCAGTTGTTGCTTTTCGTTCACTTTAAATAGAAGATAACTCGGCTTAATATATCAGGCAAAAGAGAACATAGCTAGTGAAAACAAGAGGCAAGAAACTAAGGTCATATTAGTAGCTGCTGTGATTAGAAGAGGTTGTTGTTGGTGGTAATATGTTCACTTTCAGAAGCTGGTTTAATATTTAAATACCTATTTCTTTTGTACTGTTACAGTTTCATGCCTTAAAAGTATGCTGCACAGAATTTCAGCTTTCTTCTGGCCCTGGATGTTCAAAATGTCATGCTCAGCTAGTTCTGTACAGCTGGATGCAGCAAAACCTCTTCAACTGAGATTCATCAGGCACATATTTTCATAATATCCTGTATTTCCCATGTCCACACAACTCAAATGAAATCTGCTTATGTGCCTGAATAGGAAGACAGCTGATAAATGACCAGGAGAAAATAAGAATTAAGGCTGTAACTCTTAAGATGGCTTTGTGTCATAGAGCCATCCATTACTTTATTCAATTAGGTTCACTCCTGTGTATTAGAAAAACATCAGCTGTAAATCTCACGAATGCTTATTTTCACTTTCTCTTTCTGTCCTTGCTATCCGCTGTGGATATGCTGAAGGAGGAAAAACAGAAATTCTCATTTTGGTGATCACAAGTTTTACAGATAGTCATCTCTGTGAATGTGCTTGCAGGTGCAGTGCACTGATTATGCTTTAGGTTGCCTAGTTCATAACAGATTATGCTAGATAGGTAATTAATGATCCTCAGGCACACTTCTTCAGGTGGAGAGGCTCATAGTGTACAGGTTTTTCCTCATTTTCCTTCTCTGCTAGCCCCACTTCATCTCAAAAGTCCTGTGGCAAGTTGTGCCTGATGGTTCCCTGGAGTAGTCAAATGGCTGTTCCTGGAAAACAGGGTTTCTTCCTGGAAATTATTGTTTTCTCCACAGTTCAAGCAAAGGTAGAAAGCAGGCATTGGGTAACATGCCCTGAGATACCAGATGTGATAAACAGATCCCATGAAGCTTGGAATATCTAGGCAGAGAAAGGAGGGAAGAGTGTGTAAGAAAATGTAGTATCTTGTCTTAGATCGACTGACGTAGTTAAGGAAAACATGGGGAAAAAGTAGCCCATAGGCTTACTTTGCATGGGTAATCTTTAATACTACCATAGTACAGTCTCTCAGCAGGAACACACATATACATAGCTTTTGAGAAACATCTGTTGTGCTGTGGCACATGTGGCTTAGCACATGATTGCCTTGACAGCAGTCAGGAAAGGTAAAGGTTTGTTCAGCAATGTTTGAGTGTAGTTGATTGCTGTATGTAAGGCATAAAAGACTTGTTTGTGTTGGAGCTCAAGCTATTAGCAGTGTTGCTTTTCAATTAGCCTGAGGGTGTACTTTTCAGGTATATCACTCAGGAGGCAATTCAACTTTATTCATCCATGAATTTCTTTTTTTCATATGGAGGTTAATCTACTTTTTAACAGGATGTCTAGTGGAAACTCTCTCATATTTAATGCTTAGGTTAGTTTCTTTGGTGGTCCCATTACTTGTAACCCCCTGATTTGTAGGCTCTTTTTGTCTTCACAATCTCTACATAGTAGTTGCTACAATTTATCACTCTAGATTTGAAGTTTATGTATTTTTTGTTTACTTGAAGCAGTTTGTTCTGGATGGCTGTCCTTGAGATCTCCTAAGTAGATAGTTGTACTGTGTACTTTCTTTAACAATTTATCATGTCCTAATAATTACACAGAAATACATCAAACTTAGAAAAGAGCATTTTGTTCTTGCTTATGGATTTTTTACCCATTTTCATATTTTGCTGTAAGGCTCAGTTGTCAGGCAGGGCTGTGCTGAGAACTGAGAATGTCCAGTATGCCCCACAAGAATGTCTGGAGAGAAATGTTGTGACACTGAACGTGATTTCAAGGTGCCTTGAAATCTCTGTTTAGATATAGTCCTACTTCCAGCACTCATAATCCAGTATCCTAATGTGTAAGAGCAAATGAAAGTCAAATTTGTCTTCGTGGCTTTTTTTTTTTTTTTCATTCCCCCTTCAGAGGAATATTGCCAGGAGGATGGGTAAGAAGGGGTACAGACCTCAAATTCTGAGCTCCTGTTGCATTGAGAGCACTGTGTTGTGATGTTTGTTTCCTTTTCTTTTTTTCCCCAGCCTGCTCTGCAGTAAGTTTTATAATGGCATGTGCCATAGCCCAGCCAACAAGACAGAGCGAGGCAAATGACAGTCCTTTCTATCGCAGCAAAAGGAACCAAGCTTTGCTTTTTTGGTGGTGTCTCCTCTCTCTTTGTAATTTTACCCATCTGACTCTGGGTTTACAAGGTGAATTCCCAGCAGCTTCTAGGAGTTGTTTGGCTGCATGTCACTGCACATGAGCTTGCTCTTGGTGAGCTTTATGTGTCAAAAAAATGGTAAGTGGGTAACAGAAGAAGTCACAAAACTGTGACTCAAAGAAGCCAAGCAGTATGATTCGGTACTGAAAAGCTGCAGAGAAGGGATGGAAAGGACATTTTGACCTCTTCTTTGGCCATAGTGTGGCTGTAACCATAGCATATGGCATGAGGTAGGCACTCCTTCTCCAAGACTGGGTGGATGCTGACATCTGGCTATGACTTCATCAGCATCAGAGCTAGTGAATAGCCTGAAAATGCTTTGGGGGTTTGGTTTGCCTGCCTATGCTGTGTTTTCATTGCTGTAAACAAAGCCGTCTTACTCTGGGTGTATCTTGGGTTTGGCAAATCTGAAGAAATACTCATCCTCTGATTGCTCTCCTCCGAAAGACTGGGATGTTGACTTAGCCCCCAGTTGTTTAAATGTTTCATTTGTGTCTTCGGGGATGATGACCTGATACAGCAAGGAGCAATATATCACGGCCTACTTAAAAAGTGAAGTCATAGGGTCTGTCGGGTGCTCATACACTATGCACCCCTCCCACCCCCGCGTGCCTTGCTTCTGCTGTCGTGTTGAGGGCTGCTCTTGCTCATCTTCATTCCTATGATCCCCTCCTATGCTTCCTTTTCCCTGTTGTCCTTCCCCTTCCCTGTCTTCAGTGTCTCTTCCCGCCTTCTACATCATAGCCTGCTGTGGAGATTTTAAGCTCATTTAAAAATCTGCAGAAATAAGATACATCATCCATGCTGTTCAGTACCCAGATTTCACGCTGTGTTTATACTTCCTGGCCAGGACCTGCAAAGCCATTTTATACGCTGAGCTCCCTATATTTGCCTTTCATTATGCACAGATATGGCTGTTCCTGTCTGGGGATTTTAGCTATAACCACAGCACTAATGATAATAATGCACTAGGTTGCATAAGAAACGTAGAAATGTGGTTGAAATTTGTTACAGGGTAAAGATTTTTAAAAAACAAGTCAGCTGATGGTTAAGAACAGATTTAAGAAATTTCAAAGACAATCAATTTATTAAGCCTGAACACTGCTACTGTACTTCTGATTTACTTACAGAATTGCAAGCTGCTAATTTTAAACAACGTGCTTCTGGGAAACTGAGGAACAAACATATCTATAATGTGATTAGCTTAATGCATTTCATTTGTGTGGGGGTTTTTTTCAGAGCACCTCCTCCCCAAATTCTCACGGCATGCTTGTTTTTGCTTCTTTTCAATTGCAGCACTTCATTAATGTAAAATGAATGTGCTCCTGTTTTATATGAGACTAATGACTGGAACTAGTAGCAAAAGATTTTGCTGGATGCCATAAATGCTAAGAGTAGCTCACTAAAAAGGTACATGGAGCATGCTCTTTCTTTTGCCTTGCTTTCCCTTCACACTATCAAAGTAGGATAAGTTTTGCACTCTCTTATTGATTTAGGCACTTGTAATCCAACCTAGTAAATTAATTTCCAACATACTAAGTCCCTTTGGAAGCAGCAGGATTTAATCACCTTGGAAGGAAGTTGGCAGTTCTCATTTGATTTTTGGGGATCTGGTACTGAACATCTCTTGACAGCCTTCGATATTATTTGCAGATTGCTTAGAGCCACTTTTGGGGTTAGTGATTTGTTTTTTGTAGTTGCAGAATGCTCTCAACAGACCTTTTCTCCTTCATATTTTTTAAGGTGTTTTTTGCCTTTTTGCTCAGTGCTCAAGGCTGTCATTTCAGGACACACATCCCTCTGTTGCTGACTGCCCAAAGAGAAGCAGAAAAAGGTCTGGCTTTCTTTGCAAAGACAGTCTTTGTGGTCTTTTCTGCTGAGCCCTTCCCGGTCCTGCTTGCCAGGCGTTCTTGCCTGCTGGTGCTGCAGGCAGCCTCAGCCCTTTTCCCTGCCGTTCTGTAGCGCCGCTTGCAGAGCTGTACAGCTTCACTTTCTGCCAGCCAGAAAGTTCTCTTGCCATTTTAATCTCCTCGTCAGTGTATTTATTCTCTGGGGCTAGTTTTTGTCCTAGAGGCTCATATGATTCCACACATGGTAGTAATTTTTTCCTTTGCCCTTCTGCTGTTTTCCGTCTGTCTCACCGCTGTGAAGGGTTGTTTTGAGGAGAAAGAAGAGTCAGCTGTTGTGCGACAGTCTGTTCCTTCTTTTGCTACTTCCCTTTCTTGTGATTTCTGTTTGCTTTCTTTGGGGTGGTATCTGAAACTGAACTGGGTGCAGTGTAAGTTAGAGAATGGAGGTGGGTGGAGTGTGGTTAGTGTAACATCTGGGAATGGCAGTTGTTCAGCTTCCCGGCCAGTTGGTGCATGTGGCTGCACTTCTTGCTCCTCTGGAATTTTATTGGAGTTTGGGAGGCAAGAATCAGGTCAAACTGACTGGTAAGTTTTACTTTCCCTCTTTGATCCTGGCGTCACCCGTTCTCTACTTTTCCTTTGCTGCGTTTAGCATTTATTAGGTAAGGCTCTTCCGTGCTAGCAACCTTTGGGGTTGTATGTAGCTTTGTCCCCTTTAATGCTATTACGGGGTTCGCCTTCAGTTCTGGTGTGGTGCAGCCTTTCTGGGAATAAAATCTTCTGCGAATAAAAGCATCCTAAAGTTTCTAAATGTATGTGCCCTGACTGTGATTGAGTTGCTTCCAAATCTTCTGATTTGGAAACGTTTATGGAAAGCAATGTTTCGTAAAAGTGTTTTTTAGAAAGAAACCTTCAGAAGAAAAAGAGACCCCAAAACACAGAAATGTTGGGAAGTTTTTCTGGAAAAAGAAGTTTTTTCCAGCTTTTCTGGAAAAAGTCCTTTCCTTGTGGATTTGGACTGAATATTTCAGTGCTGCATTTGAGTCAGATTGTGAATCAGTCAAAATCAACTAATTTTGTGCAAGTATTTTTTCATCATTAGTTTTTTGTTTAAAATGGAAAAATGAGGGAAATAAGAAGAAATGTTGGAAGTAAACAGAAAGCTCTTAAGCATCTGAATTTGAGATTACTCAGAAAAGCAGACTTTTTTTTTTTTTTTTTAGAAATCTTGAATTTATTCTGGAACAGAGAAAACTTGAGCATTCCAGAAAGGAAAAACGCCACCTGTTCCTCTGCAGCTGTCCTGTAAAACAGTGCAGGGCTACTGGCAGCTATTAATATCGCAAACTTTTTGATGTGGCATGCGCTTAGCATTTTATTAAGTATTTTATGTGATCGTATAGGTTGGTTTTTGTTTTGTTTTCCCTAAGTTTGTCTGTATACCTGAGCTAGGCCATGTACATCTGACAAATGATCAGTCCACCGTGGTAAGCTGCGGTTTGGATTTGCAGGGTGGATGGAGTGAGAATACTTAGTATACTATTGTGAAAGATGAAAGGAATGGAAGTGGGCCAAATTCAAGCTGTTTTCCATTGCGTCTGATCAGCAGATCCTATGAAGAGATTTTGCCTGCTGTGAATATTTGATTCTCACTAGCGTGAGCTATCTTGTGTGTTGGCAGTGCTACAGTGTGAATTTGCGGTGGCTTTCCAGGGTGTCTATCCTATACAACTGCAAATTTCTGGGTTTTACAGCATTTAGGATTTTGTGCACCTCTTTGTGTGGAGGGGGAAGGGAATGGCACAATGGTAGCCAATGAATGTATTTTTACACTTATAGCACACAGGTTATCTGTTTTTAAAAAACAGCAGATCAAAAAAATACTTAGGAGCGAGTGGCATATTCTCCGTCCCTCCCCTGCTCCCTCCACCGTTTACCGCTTCACGTAGTCCCTCTGCCTCCAGTGCTGTGTGTGGTAGGTGCAGGTGGTTGTGCTGGCCACAGCGATTTTGTAGAGGTGAGGGTCATTTAATGTGCAAGTTACACACCAGAAAATAAGGCAACTGAGAACCTGTCTCATCCCCAGCCCGGAAAAGATGACGGTGCTGAAATGCAATTGTGAGAGCAGGAGGAGATGGGGGGGAGCTTTGTATTCTCTCCTTCCCTCATACCGCAGGCAAACAGCACGCGTCCTTCTGCCTGGGATTCAGGAGGTCATTGCCCCACACTCCCTTCCTTCTGGTTCGTGACAGTCTTTGCCCCAAAACGTGGTCATATTTTGTGTGTTGGTTAATTTTTCCATTCTGAAATTCAGTCTAGCAAAACATTTCTATTGCTTATAGTGCAGAAGCAACAGTAACTGTCAGGACTCTGCTTAGGCAAGCAGAGAATTCTTGTTTTTTAACTTACCAGTTAACTGATAAAACTTATATTTGTGTCCTTTATCTGTCACTGCTCTGAAGCATCTTCTGTAAGCAGCCCATTTATAATTTTTACAATAGATAAAAGTCTAATTTTGAACAAAATCTAGCACATTTACAAGAGAAATTAAAGAATGCCAACCTTAACGCTCACGCTTTCTCTATGTGTACAAAGGACAAAAACCAGAAAAAAATGTCTGATTGAGATGAGCCTCTGAACAGTTCTTGTGTGGACTAAAACCAAACTAAGGCAGCAGGAGACTGTTGCCGGTCCTTTGGGGGTGGAGGGAATGGGGTGCTGGCCAGGTGACTGCTCCTTCGTCTGCTCCAGTCCTGTGATGGCAGCAAGTGACCGCTGAGAGAAAGGCAGCACCACCATCTCCGTTTAATGTATCACGGAAGTTGTGCGTTGCGGTCCTGCAGGAGCCTCTAGGAGGGACAGGGTTTTGGGCGTGTGCCACATGTATGGGACAGTGTGTGTTGTCTTTGAGACCGTTGTAAAAGATACTGCTCCGTGATCTGAGACCCGTCTGCTGACTGCGCCTGTGATCCTTGCCATCGCAGCGTGACCCATTTGTGCGGCCTGTTGCATTTTGTCGGGATGTGAGGAGCTGGACTTGCACGTAGGTGCCTTTCAGCCCTTTTTTAAGGTTAGGATGCTTTAGATACATTGTTGCTTTTACATGTTCTTTCCTATTTTTCATTACTTCAACAGCAGCAGAGAAGCGGGACCTTAGTATAGGTGACTATGAAAAAAATGAGTAGTTACATTTTTAGTAGTTAACGGAAAAAGAATTATAGTTTCTCTCATAAAAGGGAAGCAAAATCTTCTCAGAACTAAAGAAACCAGGACTTGGCCAATGAAAGGTGTAGTAATCCAGAGAGAAAGCTTTCCTAGGGGCTGGATCTTAGTGATAAAAATCGTTCCCCTTTGTGTGATTTAGCAGTATTGTTCTCCAGTGTCTTAACAGCACTAACACGTACAAATTTCACCGGCACTGAACCAAGCTAGGATAAGTTCAGTTTTGCAGTATGGTGAGATACATTTTGGCCTGTGAATAATAGCCTAGAAAGTCTAGGCAGGTTTACCTGAACATTTCTCACTTGAAAACGATATCTTTTTTTTTTTTTCCTCTCCTTCTAAACAAACGTTGCCGTTGTTGAGACCACTGGGAGATAAAAACTATGGCATTGTCAACAGAAGCAAAAGCTTCTTTCAGTGCTCGCTGCTTGAATACTGCTGGTGTGCATGGTTTGTCCTGCTGATATGGGGACCATATACCAGCTTTCTAAAGAACACTTTGGGATGCGGTGTTACAGCCTCTGTTGGCAAACGTTGCTTTTACGATGACCATCAAAATAAAAGCATATACAAAAACAGTCAGGGTTGTGACACTTTTTTTGAGAAATGGACATTTCATCAATAGAAGAACTGAATTTCCAAACTACACAGGCTGCCAAATGACATATTTTTGTTACTATTTCTCATTTGAACTTTTGGCGTTGAGATGGGCACAATTAGGAATCCCTGGAGTTCCCCCACCCTTGATTGCTTTCTAAGCCTATTAGATTGGTGTATTCTGTATGGTCTGTATATTTTTGTTAGGAAATGTTGTTAGGAACTTTTTTTAATGCTCTTCCATTTTTATTAGATTTACACATTGCTCCACCCACCATTTGGAACTGACCAGAGCTGTCTTCCTTCAAAGGCTTACTATAAGAGTTATTCATGTTGCAGTTGGAAATACTGTGGAAAAATTATAATGCAAACAGTAAGCCAGATGGAGAATTTTACAAGCATCTTTTCATGTCATGAATGATGCTGTCATGAAGGTTATGGGCTTTCTGCTCTCTCAACTGTTGTTCCTTTCTCCCTGGCTCCCTTCCAGAGCTGTTAAGTTTCGGCCAGCAAAGAAAAGGAGATTTGGAGTCCTCTAAATTTCCAAGTCAGTATTTTTTGCGGTGTGGTTGGTGACAGCAAGCTTTATGTGCAAGACTGTTGGCATGCAGAGTGCCACAGCGATTAACATGCTGATCACTGCACCCTGGCAAAGCAAACAGGGCTGCTCTCACTGAGCTGCACCGGTACCACATAAATGAAGGCCTGAAAGCAGATGCGGTTGGTCAGAGCTCTGGTCACGTAGGGGTAGATAAGAGGTGAAAGCTGCCCCCTCTGTTCAAGCCTTTGCCGGTCTTCCTAATCAAAAAAAAAAAAAAAACCCTCTGTATTTCAAGCATCTTAAACACACTATAGTTCTCTAACTATTGACGTGGCAGGTCATTTTCAGTGGAAAGAAGAGCTGGCGGTGTTAGATGAATGGCGTTATAGAATATCAACCTCTACGTTTGATCTTTACTTGTCCACACGTGCATCATTGCGGTTCCTGATTTAGTAGCTTGCGAATCTAATAACTTGTTCTCTTCTGATCCTCAACATTTACCCCCATAAGAAAGTTTCGCTGGTTTAATGGAAAGATGTGGGGGAGAAGTGTATGTGCATATGTGTTTGTAAGTATAAAATATATATTAAACATACGCGCACACATACTGATCTAGCCCCCTCAGTGAAAAGTCACGTGTGATCACTCTTACTTGCTTTGAAAGAAGTTTATTTCAGTTTGGCTTAATCTTACTAGGTGCTGATTTGAGCAACAGTAAATAAGTCACTCAGGGAAGTGTAAATTCTCCATGAACTGTGTTAGAAAGTTGGTGCTGTTTCCTCTTACAGATTGTGATTATCTGGAGTGTAGTTCCAGGCTTTTTGTTTGGGGAGAGAGCACTTACCTCTTGTCCCAGGGGCTTCTGGCTGGTTAGTCAGAGAGGCAGCAGAAAGGTGGTGTTAACTAGCAATAACTGACTTCCTCATACTGACATGCAAAATGTTTTCTGAACAAGTTGCTTGCTTAAATGGGAGCTGGCCATTGCATTGCTATCCTTCCTGCTTGCCTCAGAAATCCAGCCATTGCCCTTCTGCTTTGTAACGTGCTCAGTCTGTGCTTGAGCAGCCTACAGCGGTAGGTGGGGAAGTTAGCAGGAGTTTTTCGTTTTAAAAATTTGCCAAAATCTGAGTTTGGAAGGAGAAGATAAACTTGTTGCAGTTATGCATTTAGAAAAAGACAAGTTTTGTTTCTTACTTATTGGGTCTTCAAACAAAACATATTTCGCTTTTTTAAATGATATAACTGGCAATGTGTTTGGTCTTTCATTTTGATAATGATATGACTGTTAGCGAGTTGTTACGGGGTTAGTCGAGGAGTGGTCAGTTTGGTAGGATTACCTTTTCCAGTGAAGAAGAGTTAAATGTATTTAATTTTTGCCTTCTTTCAGGATAATATCATCTTATTCTTAAGAGGCTGCAAAGAGCTGGGACTTAAAGAATCTCAGCTCTTTGATCCGGGTGACCTTCAGGACACATCAAACAGAGTAACTGTCAAGTAAGTACATCAGCAGTTTGCAGTTAGCATGTTGTAACCTCAGATGCATGTGATTCAATAGTAAATATTTAAGGATGAGCAAAAAGGGTATAGAACCGTTGTTTGTATAAAGCAAATATGAAGCTGAGTCTTTTGAAACCTGCAGCACAGGAAAGAATAGACTGTTCTCTTCAGCAGTCCTTCTCTAAGGGCAGTCTTTTTGCCCAGCGAGATCAAGCACAGCTCTTTTAAAATACTTGTTTAGTTCAAAAAATGAGATTATGTGGGACTTGAGGTGGGGGGGGTGAGTCTAAACTGATAACTTTCTTTTTGGCTATCTAATTAATGAACTGTGTAGGCCGGGGGAAAAAAAATCACTGCTGTATTATTTCAGATTAAACTATTTTGAAGATTCATTATAGGACTTTGATTGTTGGTTTTGAACCAGCAGCTGAAGGTCTCTCAGAATATACAAGGTGCAGACATGAGTATAGCCTGTTTATGTTCTAACAAGAGCAACGGGTTGTGACACAGTACTATCTTTGAGCTGTGGCCACAGTTTAGATGCGTTATCACCCCATCCAAAACTACCACACACATGCATTTTTATTGCAGCATAATGTACAGATATTAGTGGGTTCTCCTTGCTAGTTTGCTTCTTTTCTTTTTTTGGCCGAAATGATTTTTTAAAATCTCCATTTAATCGATAGCTTTTTTGCCTTGGTGTATACACATCCCTTATTACTGTAAAGATTTTGAGGTGCTTAGACTCTAATGCTTGTATTTTGAGCAACTCTATGAAGTGATGTAAAGTGCAGGTGAGAAACCATCATGGAAAGAATTACTGACTTGCCTAAGGTCACACAACACAGGCTTGAATCAAAGTCTGTATAGTTGTAGTCCGATGTCTCAGATATGGACTGTTGTCCCTTTCAGGGAAGACTTTGTTATCATGGACTGGAGGAACAGAAACAGTCAGACCACCTGTATTTTCCTCTCACTTGTACTAGTGGAAATCAAGTGTTTCCATCTACCTGCACCCAAAGACACGCATTATTTCATCAAGTTAACAAGACTTTTAATTGCTGTTACATAAAAGTTCTCCTGACATATTTGGGTCTGCCGTGTGTAATATTAAAAAGTCACTGCTCTACAGACAGGTAGACACTGCTGAGTTGATTGAATGGCCTTGCTTCATTTGGCCAGAAAGATCTCTAATGAAATCCTGGTCCAACATACCCATCTTAGAAAAGTGTATGGAAACAATTTACTAAATTTCAGCAGCATTATAGTTTTTTCCCTTCTGGCAGTGAAAGCTGGGCAAGTGTTCATGGTGTTCAAGCACTGTCTGGGAAAATTCAAAGGTTCTGAAAATTAAATTGGCCACTTCCCTTGCTTTGAGGAATAGTCTCCAGCTTTTTGCCCCTCTCCAAGTTTCTGGCTCTGAGCATGAGACATTTCTCCCATGTACATACCGGTGAGAGGGGACATATAATGAACCTGCAGTGAGGCTTCCCTAGCCTTGTTCTAAGTCTGGCAATATTGCAGTGAAAGAGGTTCTTCACAACGTCCTGTAAAAGCACAGTAACACGTGGCTGGAGAGAGTTATGAAACTCCCTAGTCTCCACTTAAAGCCAGAGGGAAATGGTGCTTCTTATAAGCAGCTTGCTGTTTCGGAGTTGAGGATGGCAGAGCACCTTGTTGGAGGCTGGGACGACCTCACAGCTCTAGGGAGAGCTGTCCAGCGTATAAGCAAGTTAAACCAGGAGGAATAAACTGTGGAAAGCCGGGTTGGCCGGCAGCTGAATATGATGCTAGGTGGATGTGAAATGTCTCACTGGTTCGGATTTTTTCCCCCCTTGACTCTACAGAGAAAGCAGCTGTGGGAAACGAGCCAGATGTTTTCTTAGTACCGTCCAAGTTCATGCTGAGTAACTGAGTGAGGTGTACAAGCCAAGTTCATGACTGTTATAGAGAAATATGTTCAAGACTGTCTTCTACTAACTAGGTCCCAAAGTATGGAGGTGATTTTTTTTTCCCTCTTTGAAGATTTTTAGTTTTTTTTCTAAACACAGTAAAAACAGTATTTGTTTTGTGGCTAAAGATGAATATGATATTATTGCACATGATTACGAAAATGGTATATTTTAAAGATTTTTTTCATATAGATGTTAATAAAAGTATGCATTAGATCTATTTTTTTTGGATCATTCAGCTTATAAAAGTTATGAGCTAATGCTGTAAAGAATGTCTTCTTGACTTGTTAAACAGCACTCTTTTCCACTGCTGTTTTATTAAAAAAATAGGACTATGTTTTATTTTTCTTAGTATGTGGGCATCGATGGATAAAATTTTGGCTTAAAAAGGTGTTATCAAAAAACACATGATTTTAGGCTTTTGCTATTCTCACAGATATAAATGCATTTATTTTTGATTTTGTCAGGTGACCTTTACTGCTGGACTGGACTTACTGTTAAAATAGAAGGCAATTCCATTATATAAAAATCAGGAGACAATCTGTACTAAATGTGAAGTTATTTTTAGCACCTAAGAACAATACACATTCCCTTCTTTCTTTTTTCAATAGCTTCTTTGCTGGCTTTTGAAATGTTGTTTATGTTTGTGCAAACCTCACGCTTTGTTGTTTCTAACATAAAATTTCCACCCTTGTTGAGGAACGTTGGTGAAAAAAACCTGCAAAGGATGCCAATTTTCAATCTGAGTGCTTGCGTATACATTCATAAAGCAGACTATGTTTTCCACAACAGGTTCTGTTGCAGCTGGCAGGATCCTTGTTACTTCTTCCGTCTTCCTTGTTCTTTGTGATGCTTATTTACTCAGAAACACCTGCTCTGTTTCCTTAACGTTTGTGTTCAATTCCTCCTTGTCAGGTGCCCGTTCAGTTGCTTTCAAAATCTGTATGGGTTGCATAATTTATTGGAGAGCAGGGTTTGACCATTAGATTACAGCAGAATATGTTTTAGCAGTGAGGACTTTGGTCTTATTTTTTGAACAAATTAGCAACTCTGTATAAAGGAAATATTTTTGGCACTGTTTTACTTTACTGTGGGACCATTGCAAACACATTTACTTTTATACTTCCAGAATCCTAATTTAATGATTGAAGTAATGGTGACAAAATACTCCCACGTTATGAATAAATGAATGTGTGAACTACATCTTCTTAGCTTTCATGTGTTTCCAGCCAGCAGAAGCATTCTGCAGGCTTTTGTTAGGGAAAACGTGATCTGCTGCATACACGCTCTTGGAAAGTGTGTCTGCTTTCTGATTTTTTTTTCCTCTTTTTTTCTGTGTGCGTGCAACCAGGAACATTGACTATAGTAGGAAGCTGAAAAATGTAAGTATATAACTTGGAGTTTGTTTGTTTGTTTGTTTGTTTGTTTGTTTTTTGACTGGTTGATCCTATATTTGGCCTGAGTTAGAATTCTGTCAGTAAAAGCTTAGTATGGTTGAGTATCACTGAAAAGTACTTTTGAACACAAGCGTAACCAGGCTATGTTGGAAATTTAAGCAAAGTTGCTATGGCAAAGCATCCCTATTAGAGCAGAAAGGAAATGGGGAATGTTTGTCTCTGTTTAGATAAGGAAATAGGCAATGCAATCTCTGTGCTATCTATTCTGGTTTTGACTGGGAGCAGCTTGACTCACACCTGAAGCTATGCTTTTGTAGCCTTTTATGACTATACTAGGCATAAGGTAAATTTGCACAAAGCATTTTAAATGAAGCAAAAGGATCATACCAGATCTGGATACAAACCTTTACTGTCACACTTGCTAGCTTTCTTTTTGTTCTTCCAAATAAATAAGTGTTTTCCTAGAAAGGCTAGTTCTGTTATACTTCAATTTCTTGTTGATTTAAACTAATGGCAGTGGTAATGGATTCTGTAATTGTTAAGTGGAAAAGAAAAAGGCTAAAATTGCTGGTCTCAGAGTTAGCTGTTCTTGTAAAGCCTAGCAAGCTGTCTGTCTTTAGTCAGCTGCAAACTACTGTAAATTCAATTTTATATTTGGCTAACATCCCCATAAACTGTGAGGCAATGCCAATAGGCAAGACCTTTTCCTAATAACTCTGCGAGCCAGTAATCGTGGCGACAGGTAAAAATCACGCACCTATTTCATCCCATCTTTCCTGTCATCGGTAGAGAAATATCTTACCCCTCCAGCACCCAAAGTTGCAGGGGAAGAGTTCAACTTTGGCATTTTGGCACCTTTGTGGGCACTGATTAGATATCTTTGTATAGATGTATTTTTTTAAAGGTAACGTTACCTTTCAAAAGCGTGCTCCCCAATGTGTTTGTAGGCAGTATATACTTTCCAGGTGCATGATGCTGTAATCTCGGCTGGCAGTCAGTCAGAATTGCTTGCAAATATAACATTATTTGGAAAAAAGAAACAGTCAGCTGGGGATAGAGAAAGGAAGAAGAGAGAAAGTGATCGAATGCTAGCAGAAATAAATAAGAATACCACAGCCTTCATCAGAGAACTGGATAGAAAAATGAACTGGACAGTTTCCTAGTTGCTAGGACTACTATATCTGCAAGTGTTTTCACTTAACTTGAGAACATGTACTGTTAGAAATTTTTACATAAATTTGTTATTCTGTGCTGAGTAGTGCTGGGTGAAGGAAAACAGTTCAGATAGAAGTTTTTTTAACAAAAAAAAAACCAATGTTGGCAAAACTAGCTCCCTTCTCCTCAGCACAGTCAGATCAATTTGGATGCAATTTCAGAAATGAGGAAAAAAAAAAGAACTATATTAAAAGCGTTATTCAGTTATTTCATGGCACTTATATTATTTATCTGAAGCACCACAGTTGTGCTTTTGAACAGGCAATCTGTATGACACGTGCTGTATTCTTTTTCTGGTGGGGCCTCAACTGAAGTGCTATGTGTGACTTTGGACATCACACTTAAATAAAAGATGAAGCTGTTAGAGAAAGTTGATGGAAAAAGGATAATCCAGAGTCAGGCATGTGTGACTGAGGAAGAAGTATTGAAGCAATTTGGGTGAGTGCTTTAGGGAAGAACAGTCTGATGGACTGTCTTGTCGTGCCCCCCCCCCCACCACCACCACACCTTCGAATTTCTCCTATTTTATTTAATTCCCTATATAATATACATGATATGGCCCTGTCTGATCAGAACATACTTCAGTTTATTTAACTTCTTAAAACAGTTAGTAGCAACTATTGTAGGCAACTATTATTTATTACTGGTTGCACATCTTTTCCACATCAAAATATTCCCTGTTTGTTCTGCAGTTAAATACTCTGCTATGCCATGGAGTATGCAGAAATAATGAGCATTAAATGAGAAAAATGCCCTTAGTTCTGAGGTGATGTTTTGACGTTTTATCCTTTGCAAAACATTGAGCTGAACTGCCTTTGGTGCACAGTTTCCAGTCTAAATTGCTGCTGCACAGGTACTGCTAAAGATAGGGCAGCTGGATAAGTGGGGACGTATGTAGGTCCAGCGGACGCAGTTTGCTTTCCTTACATTATATAAACAGCAATGGGTTTGGAAATGTTGGATTTGACCATCCCAAGCATCTTAATTTCTCCTTCCCTAGAACAACTACAGCACCAGCTGTAGTTCCCGATCAAATTCCTTTGCTCCCTCAAGGAGCGAGAGGGTACATACATTTGCAAGTGCAATCCTTGACATTTCTACTGAGCTAGTTTTGATGTGACTTTTGAGTTATAGGTAGACATCAAGTCAGAACCTAAATGAAGCCACTAACTCTTTCTACTTTAGTATAACAGGAGGAACCAGATGCGCATGGCTTTTGGTTAATCTTGGGCTGAGCATTTCTTAAGCCTGGGCACTGGAAGTTACCATTGCCGAGTCATCTTGTTAATTGTGCTGAGATGATTCAAAATGGAACTACCTTCCCTTTTCCTGAAATAGGCAGACATCCATTTCAGGCATTTTATTTATTCCATTAGGCATAACTATTTTAATTAATGGACACTAATATTAGTACTCCTTAGGGTTTTTTTCCTATTGGATTTACAAATGGGCATATTTATAAGTGTGTCTTCTGGAGCCCTCCTCGCTTGGCAGGAGTTTCAAATATCTTGTCTGATATTTCTGTTCAGATTTATTTTTACTATTTACTTTCCAGCAAGACATGAGAGTTTAATTTTTTTATAAAATACTAGGAAGATAATGTGTTAAGTTACGTGTTTTAATACTTGTCTAGTGTATTTGTGTTTAACCATTGAGAGACACTTCCCTTTCAATTCGGATTCATAACAAAATCCTGTGCCACTGTGCAATTTAGAATAAATGAGATATACTTAAGGGAAGTAAATATAGCTAAGTAACTGTGTAGATGGCTTCAATTAATTCTTATTAACTTCTGCAGGTATTAGTCACCATTTATTGGCTAGGGAAAGCGGCAAACAGCTGCACCTCATATAGTGGATCAACCCTGAACCTGAAGGAGTTTGAAGGTTTGCTGGCACAGATGAGAAAGGTATCTTTTTGTTATGTTTTGGGAGTGGAAATTTAACTCAAATTATTAGTCCCATAAATACTCTGTTTGTTGCTATACGTGAAAGAGATGGTGGGCTGGAGTGCTAACGACTTAGTAAGCACCTACCTCCTTTGGAAATGTTTCTGAATATGCTAAGCTGTAAACACAGCTTTTTTTGGCAGCCCGCTTTGTGATTATATTAATAATGAAGCACTTGATGTGAAGCAGGGCTTTAGAATTGTCACATGGCTCTGTCATCCTCATTTCTGTAGTCTTTGGTTTGAGTTATTTTAATTTATGACATAGTTTCAACTAGATGGGCTGAGACTCGGAATTAAGCAGGCGGGACCCGAGGGAGCAGAGATTTTTTGTTCTTTAAGCGTTCGGTCCTGTGGATAGCTCTTTCCTTACTCAGTTTTCAGTTGCAACGCAAAGCATCAAGCCAAGTAAATAAAGCTGAGGGGCAGAAGGAAGAGACTGTGTTTCACACAGGGCATGGCTGTGACGAACCTGGGTTTTGCCACGCTCTGAATTCTTGCGGAAAATAGATTTTGGAGGTGACTTATGACAAGCTGACCTCTGCTGGAAAGGAACAGTTGCCATTGCTGCAGGGTGGTTTGAGGACTATTGGTTGTGCGCTACAGCGCGTCCTGACCCTGAGCTTGGGACACTGAGCCCCAGTAGTAGTTGACGTTGATATCCAAGCACGCGTTTACTGGAGATGGAAGTGCAGAGAAGCAGGCGCATGCAAAGACGGCAGCCCCCATGCTAGCGTTGCCTGTGTTGGCCATGCTGCTCATGAAGGAACAAGAGGAAACTGAGAGGAAAAGAGAACTTCCTGCTTCTCTGTAGAGGTTTTTCATCCTCATTTGAAATTACCTGTACAAGTCACTTACAACTTTGCGGCTCGTGAGTGATATGACTGACACTAAGCAACAAAGAAGTTAAGTTATTATTTGGGCTGTTTCAAATAGGAGATGAGGGAAGAAGCAGGCCTCGCTCCAGAGAGTTTGTAATCTGGAAGGTGAAACAGAGGTGGACAAGGGAGCTAACGCAGAAAAATTGTCAAAGTGCAGTTTGCTATAATGTTAGTGCCACATGGCATCATAGTTTCGTTTTTAATGTTTAATCTCACAGTGTGAGATCCTCTTCTTCTGAATTGTATTTGCCCATCTAGCTAATCATTAGAGCATTTCAGAGGTCCCCTGGGGCCCTGTGGTGGCTTGAAATAGCCTGGGCCCAAAAGGTAGGGTTATCAGCAGAGCCTGTCGTGGCACGCCTAGCTTGGAAGAGCAGAGTGCTACAGGTAGAAGACAAAAACAAGAGGCTGGAAATTCATTTGTTGCAGATGTCGGAAGTGGAAGCAGAGTAGAGATCTCATAAAAGCCAAAAGCTATATATTCTTTTGATGTAAAAACAGAGCACATCTCAGTCCTGAAAAGTCTGTTTAGGTGGCTCTGTTATGAGAGTTACTGGTGACTCACTTTGCAAGTTCACCTCTCTGCTCTGATTCCCCCTCAATATTTCAAATTGGCTCTTGTTGGCTTTGCTGTTACTGAATTTGGAGACGATTTGATTGTAAAACAGAACATGCTAATCATGCTGTCTAACACTCTAATGTTCTTTTTAGCTGAGGCTGAGTGATGAAAAGACACTTTATCACATTCTCTACTGGTATTTTTCTCCACAGAGTTTAATAATGAAACTGGCCATAAATAATAGTTCAATCTGGTTTAGTTTTTCTGTTTTAAATCCTCTCTGCCCTCTTTTTTTAATAAACAAATCAAAAGACAGCTCAGATGCTAGTTGTCTTGGATTTATCTTTTTCTACTTCTCAAAATGAAAGAACTATTCATTTCTAATTTTATTCATAGCTACTCTGTTTTTAATTTCATTAACTACTTGGATATGCATTCTTCTTTACTTTAAAATTGGAAATTCCAAGTGACCAAACATTCCTGCTGCTTGATTACATTCAGAGGGTTGAGGTTCCCGGAGAAGTGCATTTTATATTTGGCTCTCACACTTCCATTACCACTTGGTGACATTCTGTATTTTTTAATTAGATCGGGTGAAAGACTAACGTGCTATTATGTGTTGTTATGGCATTATCTGTCCTGCAGATAACCACTTTTTTTTCCCCATTGATAACATTTGGGAGATGGTATTTGTTCAATGCAGGACGAGTATCTGCTTGTGAGACAGTGTTTCACTGGGTGAATAGTTTGCCAAGGGGAAGGCTATAAAGAATATGTTTGCAAAAGTCTAGGATACCATCCCAGTGCCTGCCTCCTAATTCCTGGTGAGTTGCATGCAAAATTAGTATAAACAGGCCTTTGAAAGTAGGGGCTGCAGAACTCATTAGTTCACAATTGGACTGTTTTCAAACTCTGAAAAGATAGTGAATGCGGGATAGGGCTTTCTGCCTTAGTTTAAGTCCTGTAGCTGTTGAGTGTTCCTGTGTCATTCAAATACAATAATTTAAGAAAATGGAAGTGTGCCTGGGGATTGAGAATAGTCGATTGGTATGAAAAGATGAGGAGATTTAGGGAATTTAAGATTTTTTTTAAGGTTTTAAGAAAGCTTTTGGATCGTTTCACAAACAGGATTTTGATGGGATTTTTGGTTTTATTCTTGGATCCGTGTAAATCACACAGACTTCAGGGAGACAAATCCATGTTGTCTGGTGTTTCTCTAGGTATTCTGGTTCACATGCTAAGCAGGAATGGAGAAGGAAATCGCATAGGATTCAATTACTACATTGTTAGATATTTTTTACTTGCTTTTGGAAAATATTTTCATTTCAGTTTACAGTGGGGTTCCTTATTGCCATTACCACAATTTAGCTTGGCCTTAGGGAACCTTTGCTGCTGTCCTTGCTGTGGTATTTTGGCAGAGTAATGGTGAGTGGCACTAATTAAGCCTTCTTCCTGAAAAGTCTGCAGGACTTTGGGTCTGATCTTTCCCTTTCCCTTCGAGCCTCCTTCTTCTCCAGCATGGAAGCTTTTGTGTGATATCACAGTCCTCTCCTCCCTCAATTTCTTCTTCTCCAGCAAAGCTCTTTTGTTAGGGAGATTGCCCACTATAGCGTACTGTGATGCTCTTGATTGATCTGCCCACTGGCAGTGCTAGTAATGGGTAAGACCTTAGCAGTCAAGGACAGTAGGAGCTATGCTGGACTTAGCCATTATCTTCCAGCTAGCTGTAACCAGGGGGTGCTTTTTAATTAGGAATTAATATTCAAATGCTTCTGTTTAAAAAAAAAAAAAAAAATCACATTCCAACCTGTTTGGGTTGCAAAATGTCAGTCTGATAATAGCACCCACATCTCTGACTTTGCTTACTGTTGGGGGAGAAAAAACAGATTTATCTTTGAGTAAAAGTAGTTATTTTTGTTTTTCTCAGCCTGTGCTGTTGTAATTAAGGGTAAGACACTCACTAAAACAAGGGATTTATTATAATGCAAGAGTGAGGATGGCTTCTATTGACCTTTCCCTCTGCTGGAGTTTCAGTGTTTTAGTATGTGCTGCTTGCACTGGAAAGAATTTATAATCACAGGGCTGTCAAAGACAACCATTGTTCTCACTGCTCTGAACATGTGGGTCAGCTACAAGTGCTTTCATATCCCCCAGAGCCAGGAGCTGGCAAAGAGTAAAGAGCACAACTGAATTCTTCTGAGGCATCAGGAAAAGCATTTTGCATATTTTTCATTGCTGATTGCTTCAGAAAGACATCCCTCTTTCATAACAGGAATTTCTCTTCAAGGTAGAGGGAGGCTAGGGCACACTGCTTCATTATTTTGCCGAGCTGAAGCAGCAACAACAAATGCTGCCTGCTGGTGTCCCAGCCAGATACAATAGATGGGCAAGGGGAGGGGAGAAAATCTTTTGGAAAGCAGCAGACTTAAACCTGATGCAGGCATGATGTTAAAATTATAGTGCCTTTGCCTGTGCTATGGACTATGGACAACAAGTCAAGTTTCAGGTCTTTTTCAGTTTTGATCAGTTTATTAACCTACCTATTGCAGCTTTTTCTCAGATCATCGTACTAATCTAATGAGCATGGTTTCCTCTTAATCAGCATAAAATTGGGTTTTACTGCAAGCTTGCACTTCTGCTGTGAAGGGAAAAAGGGGCAGAAAACAAGGAAATACTTTTTGGGGGAGGAGATTTTTAGTGCTTTAGAAGATGCTTTGTTGTCTGAGGTGTAATGAGTCTCGTTGGTACGTCAGTGGCTTCTTTCTGAAGAGATGCCTCCTGTACTTCCGTGTAGGAAACTGAGGATATTGAGAGCCCAAAGCGCAGCATTCGTGACAGCGGCTATATAGACTGCTGGGACTCTGAGCGCAGCGATTCTCTCTCCCCACCTCGCCACGGCAGGGATGACTCCTTCGACAGCCTGGACTCATTCGGATCCCGCTCACAGCAGACACCGTCCCCAGATGTAGTGCTCAGAGGAAGCAGTGATGGTAAGTGCCGGTCACAATGAGGCACATACATAACTTTGACATATAAGCAGCATTTCTGGAGCAAATGTGCCGTTCAGAAGCTGGGCACAGCCCCAAATCGTGCTAATCCACCGGGAGAACGTCTCTGTGAATGCTGATTTGTGCTTACTGAGGTGGAGATGACTTTGAGAGCAACTTATTTGAAGTCTATCTCAGTTAGGATAGCGTAGCTTTGGAAAATGAATTACATCATAGCAGTGTAATTTTACAATTGGGAGAATGCTTTTCTGGGTTTCTGTGTAAGAGGATGTTGTGCAGACAGATTTTAATTTATAAACTAGGCTGGGGCAAGAAAGAAAAGCATGGGATCGGGGAGATATAAATAAAATTGAATAAAGTGAATAAAATTCTGCCTAAGAAAAACCTGGACAGCTAAATGAATTATAGAAGTATCTTGGATATGACTGGTACTTGACAGCCTTTTGGAGTCTAATATAGAACATCTTGCCAATTGCCATATTTGTGTTTTCATGGTATTTAGAAAATTGGGTAACATGATAGCTCCTAGTGCCAGAGCTGTGGATGTCTTTGAGCACCTTAGAGTCTGGACATGCAGCTCTTGGCTTGTAGAAGGGGTGCTGCTTCTCTGCCTTTCCTGTCTGAGTCACAGAGGCTTTCCGAGGCTTGTAAACACAGGGTACTGGATGAGGAAGTACTCACTAGGGAGTAAATGCCGAGCATGCACGTAGGTTACCTGTCTTGAGCTGGATTCCAGTTCAGAACCAAGAAAACCCCTTGATTCAGACTACCTCTACTGAGGATGGATGAGTCAGTTGAACATCATCATTGTCAGATGAAGTTGTATTGCACATGTGAATCACTTCTCTGAAGTAATTTTATTTATTTAATAAAAAAGAAAAGGCAGAAAGACTTTTTGGTAGGAACTAGATGTTCACACAGCCTTTGGCAGTGTGAAATGAACTGGTCCTTATCATAACTGAACACAAGAGATCTCTTGAGGTGATGGGGAGCGCCTTAAAACTGAAAAGCTGGCAGAGAGAGTTGGTATCAGAGATGTATTATTAAAGAGCTCTGGGGAAAGCAGGGCTAAGTTCTGCTCTGCTGTTTTTGAGTTGAGGCTTTTGCAGATAGATTGTCGGGAGCCAGAGACTGGGACTGGTTCCGTGAGATCCTGTATCCCCAGACACTAAACAGAACACAGCTGCAGGAGAGGAGTCTCCACGTTACAAAGCACTTTTCTGCCTGCTCAAACTAGACAAAAGCTCAGCATTGACAAATAGGTATGCGTCGTATGTCCTAATCAAGAAGCGTTGCTCTGTTCTGGGTCCTCGGGGAGCATCCAGTGTCCCTACCTATTTGGAGCTGCTGCCTAGCCAGTTACACATGTCCCATAGCTGCTTCCCATCACCTCCTGCTGCATCAGCAGATTTCGGTAAGGCTTTGTGGTGGCTTCTTTGCCACAGCTGAGACATACTATCTTGTCACATGTTTGAGTCCATAACAAACACAAAAAAGATGCAAACATACAAAGTTTGTTCTTAAAAATTAGACTTTAACAATATCCAGACCCTGGGTGCATGCAGATGTTGTGTGCGTGTGTATGATGTGTCCATCAGGCCCTTTCTAATATGTCCCACTTTCCTTGCCTGCTGCTGCAATAATTTCGCAGCTGTCTCCTCCAAGAGTTGCAGCTGAGGTGTAGCTTGGCTGACCTCTTCTCTGTCTAACCTCTTTCCGTAGCCCCAGCAGGCCAGTGTTTCGCTCAGCGGGATGTGGCTTTGATAGAAATATTGTATATGCAGAGCTGGATGCAGGAGAAGATTTTACTTTCTTTCTGTCTCTCTCCATTCAGATAGCAACTTTACAAACCCAAGAACATGTTAGAGAAATAAGTTTATGGCTCCTGCTACTCCTAGAAAAAAAAATAAATGGTTGGAGATTGTTTAAGTGATTCTAAAGTGATGATTAGTTAAGATTTTATCATTAATAAGCGAGAAGTAATACCACCTTGACTAAGCTGACTGTGGTCAGCGTCTCTGTTCAGGAACTGGCATGGTGTCCTACTGGAGTCCTGTCACTTGGCAAAAAAAACCTAAAAACAGTTGTAGGGAAGAACAGCTTGTTCAAAACACAGTAGAACTGCAGTCTGACCTGCCTTCAGAGTCACGAATGTACTCGGGAATAAATAAAATCCTTTGCTTGGCTGGCAGGTGAGCATAGGTTCCTTTAGGAACTCAGGTAGGCACCTTCGCTCGCTGCTGTGTGCATGTCTGTAGCCTTACTGGCTACGCTGTGGGAATTGACTGTTTCTTCCTCTACATGGAAAGGCAAAAAACACATTTAACTTTATAAATGTAGGCCATGGTTACATCTCCCATTCAGTGCTTTGGCTTAAAGTGGGTTGTTTTTTTTTTTTTTTTTTTCAAATTTGAGCTGAAAATGATTTTCTGAGTAAAATATGAATAGTTAAATAAGCTGTTTGTCTTTGAAGTACTTAACTTGGACATGCTTGTAGGCATATAAGTAATTCTTCTGCCACTGTGGTTATCTGCTCCAGCATTTCTGTCTGCCAGTTCAAGACTAATTTTCATGTGATATGAAAATAAACACCAGAACAAAGTCAGAAGCAAGTGGAATAGCAAACAACACGGAGAGATCTTTTCATTTTCTTTTAGCTCCTCAGTGGCCCTGCTCAGCCTAACGATACCACATTTCTTCAAACCTCAGCTGTCCTCAGACACTCATGACTCTGTGGTTGTCTCCACTTTTTGTTTAGACAGTCTAAGGTTCCGTTAATGATGCTATGTATCATTTGCTCTTAACCAAGACTGGCCAAACAAAAAATTACTGGCAAAAAGTATACTGTGAATTTGTCCAGCTAACTCATTTCTATTGTGTCTTGTCCTTACTTGCTGTTCCCTTTCCCTCTTCTTCATCTCCTTCCAAGCAAACATTGAATAACTCAATCTGCTGCAAAAGCTCTTTGCAAATAACATTCCTAACATATTTAGTCCTCTTTTCCTCCCCCCGCTTTGAATTATACACAAGCTACTTGTGATTTTTATGACTTCATTGTTCTCAGTTGTTCATTAGGTAGCTCAGTGAATTAGCTAGTAATTCACTAGCTCAGTGAATTACCGAGAGGACACAACTTGGGTGGCTTCCCCCCCCCCCATCCCCAGGGGGGGCAATAGCTGTTGCATATGCAAATCTAGTGAGGGAGGCCAAGGGGCCAGAGAGATCCAACACTCCCAAAGTTGGGAGGAGGTTTGAATGCTGATGGGAGAATTGGGTGGATATGCACCATTTCACTCATCAAACCAGGGCCTGTGGTGATGTTGGAAGAGAACTATTTATATAAGTTCTTTTTCAACTACTTAAAGACTTATGATGGCGCAGGGAATCTACTGAATGTCTATGAAGTGGCTTCCAACATGGCTGTTTGAGGCTAATTCCACTGCAAATGTTCTTTAAGATATTTGTCCTACCACTTGGGAGTTGTATCTTCCAGGAAAAGTCTTGCTTAAGTTTCTGTGAATATGATTTTTTGAAAGGGTGTTAAACACCAGGAAGCTGATTTCATTTGAACAAAATTAATGAAGTATTCGCTCAGCTCTGTTCATCTCCCATTAACTCTTAATTTTTATCTCTCACCTTGCTTCTTTTTCTTTGCCAAAAAATATTCAATCTTCGCCATACTGATCTCACCACGAAATGCTGCAGATCCCTTCCCTCTCTCCTTGCCCTTTTCCATCTCAGGATCAAATATCTCTTTTTTGCACTGTACTAGAATGATTGACCTAACAGCCAGTTGAGAGTGGAGAGAGATGGTCTGAGTCTTCTGATTGATACCAGCTGAGGCATATTCTTCCATTTTGGTGATCAAAGCTGATGCCGTGTGCCTTCAAAGTGCCTTTAGTACATGTCTGTAGAAACATCCACAGATTCATGCCATCCTGTACATATGCAATGTACAGCCCTTTTTGACTTCAGCATGTGATTTGCAAGTCTAGATTCAAGAGTGTGCATCAGGTCAGGCAAACCCATACATACAGCTTGGACTCATTTGGGCATAAGTCAGGTAAGCATCTGTAGCTGTTTTGTATGCTGGTTTAATCTGATTGTGATTTTTTTGGACTGTCTTGAATTATGACCTGTGACTGAAAATTGACTTTTCCAGGGTAGAAAAAGTAGGTTGGAGGGAAAAACTGTGTTTGCTATCTGTGTAGTTACAGCTACTATCTTCAGTGACCGATTTTAAGATGTAAATGCAGGTATAACTGGCTTCATTTTTTAATGCTCACATTGTAAATGCCTTTTTTTTTTTTGGTGATGTCTTCTCTGATTTATTTAAAAAAAAAAAAGTTTTAGTGAAGTGAAAAAGAAAGGATTTTTTTTCACCTTCCTCCCTAGGGAGAGGAAGTGACTCTGAGACTGACCTGCCACACAGAAAAATGCCGGATGTGAAAAAAGATGATATGTCTGCAAGGCGGACCTCACATGGGGAACCTAAATCAGCTGTGCCTTTTAACCAGTACCTCCCGAACAAGAGTAATCAGACTTTCTATGTACCCGCTCCGCTTCGGAAAAAGAAAACTGAACGAGAAGACTATCGAAAGAGTTGGAGCACTGCAACTTCACCGCTAGGAGACAGACCTTTCAGGTAAGACTGGCTTGTCCAACATCTCCATACTTCAGTGATGATACTTTTAACACTTACTTAATTTTCATTCTTCTCGTAAGATGTATGGAGCACCTTCTGCTGTAATAGATCTCTTGCTGAGATGGTACTGATAAATTGTTTGCAGCAGTGGGGGAAGATGGTAGAAGAGCAATAACGAGTGGAAAATCATTGTCTTGATGGCATTATTGTTCACCACACAACGCAGTGCGTATATGCATAATTTATATTTGACAAGATGTTGATTAATATAAATACGATGGATGTTGACTCAAAACTGAGACTCAACAAAACTGTTTTTCTAGGTGATTTGAATAAGTTCTCAAGAGTTATTCACTGCCAAATGATTCTTATAAGTAACATTTGATGTATTTTATCAAAACTGGTAATATTTTTGCTATATTTTTAAAATTAATTTATTTGTGTATTGTATGCTATACACCAGTACTGTTCACAGAGCAGCAGCTGTATGTTTCTGCATACTGGTTGTGTCAACTGATGTTATCCTCCTGGGTCGTTCATCAAAATATCCTTTGAAGTTGTGATATCAACAAAATGTGCTTAAAATAAATATATATTTATCAGGCACAATGTACATTAAACTACCTTGTATAATTCAATAGCAAAACCCACCCTGAAACGATAGAAGAAGAACAGATTGAAACATTGGGACCACGTGTAAAGGAGAAAGTGGGCTCCATGGCTTCTGAGACAAGCCCCGCTAAAAGTCAAGTAGGTTTCAATCAAACCAAAGGAAACTCCGTAGGCCAATCTCCTTCATGTAGTGCTAAAGGAACATCAACATCCAAAGGGAAAGATGCAGAAGAACTCAGAAAGTTAAGAAGACTTGAACAAGCGGGCATTAAGGTCATGTCAGCAGCCCAGCGCTATGGCAGGTTAGCCCAGCAGTGTGGGAGATTGTGCACGCTTCACATTTTTAGGAGTGGCTGGAATGTGGGTTTCCTCGTTTCAGTGTGGTTTCACTTCTAACAAAAATCCCGGCTGCTAAGCACTCACAATCGCTAGCTTTTTGGTGAAGGGCTTCGTATGAAAAGGCTTGTGATTTGGTAGTTGTGCATTGTAGAGCTGTATGATGCTAACTACATTTGTGTTGAGAAATTGTATTGCGTAACAATGTAACATAAACAAATCCCACAAAACCAAATATACAGAACACTTGTTGCTTTCTACTTAGTGTCTTCATGCCTTTATTAAAGGGGTGTGTGGGTGTGTGTGGGTGTGGGTGTGTATGCATATATAAAATGCCTTATTTAAGAAAAAGTTTCAGGAATTCACTTTACTTGTTGGCGATGGGATATTTTTGTTTACTGAATCATGCTTTTTATGTGGTTAGTATTTTTGTCTCTGTTAACAAGTGATGTATTTATTTTTAAAGGCAGGAACTATAAAAATATACTACTTGTTAACACACGTACCAATTAAAGCATGTAAGTCTAGTTCAGCAATCATAATTTGACTGGTTTTTGGCATGGAGTATCAATAGTTATTCACTTATTACCTGTATTGCTTATTTTTGGATACTGTTCAGTTTGATTTTTTTCCTCTTCTTTAACTCAAGAGCTGAATGATGGCTAGACTCACTGCCCCAGCCTTTCCGTGATCTGATATGGGATCCTCATGAAAACTGTCTTTTTCTCATGGGGATGGCCAACAAAGCAGAGCTTTAACCAACATGTCAAAGGGTAGGTGCTTAAAAATTATGAAAATGGTTTGGCTAAAGGTTAAGTTTCTGTACATCCTCCCATATGAAACATTTTCTTTTGAGTGGTTGAGGAAGATATTCATCATCTTTCTGCTGAGTTGGACAGAGATTTGGTAAATTGTAGGGTAAAGTCCTGCCAGTGAGTAATTTAGCAGGTGCCAATCTGCAGTCTGGGCTTTGAGGCATTGTAGTAAAAGTATAGCTCTTATATGAGACAGCTTTTTTTATAGGTTTAACGAAGCTTGTCTGCTGCCATGTATGGATATGTCATATGCGAACAGGCCAGTCACAGAATCACAGAATCACAGAATGGTTGAGGTTGGAAGGGACCTCTGGAGATCATCTAGTCCAACCTCCCTGCTCAAGCAGGGTCCTCTAGAGCATGTTTCCCAGGATCGCGTCCAGGTGGGTTTTGAATATCTCCAGGGAAGGGGACTCCACAGCCTCTCTGGGCAGCCTCTTCCAATGCTCTGTCACCCTCACAGGAAAGTAAGTTTTTCCTCCTGTTTGGATGGAACTGCCTGTGGTTCAGTTTGTGCCCGTTGCCTCTTGTCCTGTCTCTGGGCACCACGGAGAAGAGACTGGCCTCATCCTCTTGACACTCCCCCTTCAGATACTTGTACACATTGATGAGATCACCTCTCAGTCTTCTCTTCTCCAGGCTGGGCTGAGGGGCCCAGCTCTCTCGGCCTTTCTTCAGAGGAGAGATGCTCCAGTCCCCTCATCCTCTTTGTAGCCCTCTGCCGGACTCTCTCCAGGAGTGCCATGTCTCTCTTGTACTGGGGAACCCAGAACTGGACCCAGTACTCCAGGTGAGGCCTCCCCAGGGCTGAGTAGAGGGGGAAGATCACCTCCCTCCACCTGCTGGCAACACTCTGCCTAATGCACCCCAGGATCCCATTGGCCTCCTTGGCCACAAGGGCACATTGCTGCCTCATGCTTTACCTTGTTGTCCACCAGGACGCCCAGGTCCTTCTCTGCAGAGCTGCTTTTCAGGAGGTCAGCCCCCAGCCTGTACTGGTGCATGGGGTTATTCCTCCCCAGGTGCAGGACCCTGCACTTGCCTTTGTTGACCTTCATGAGATTCCTCTCTGCCCAATTCTCCAGCCTGTCCAGCTCGCTCCCTCTGAATGGCCTTCTGGTGTGTCAGCCGCTCCTCCCAGTTTTGTATCATCAGCTAACTTGCTGAGGGTGCACTCTGTGCCTTCCTCCTGGTCATCAATGAATACATTGAACAAGACTGGACCCAGGACTGACCCCTGGGGGCACCGCTAGCTACAGGCCTCCAATTAGACTCTGTGCCACTGACCACAACCCTCTGAGCTCGGCCATCCAGCCAGTTCTCAATCCACCTCACTGTCCACTTGTCTAGCCCACACTTCCTGAGCTTACCTAGGAGGATGTGATGGGAGACAGTGTCCAAAGCCTTGCTGAAGCCCGGGTAGACAACATCCACTGCTCTGCCCTCCTCTACCCAGCCAGTCATTCCATCACAGAAGGCTATCAGCTTGGTCAAGCATGATTTCCCCTTGGTGAATCCATGCCGACTACTCCTGATCACCTTCTTGTCCTCCAGATGCTTAGTGATGGCCTCCAGGAGGAGCTGTTCCATCACCTTTGCAGGGATGGAGGTGAGGCTGACAGGCCTGTAGCTTCCTGGCTCCTCCTCCTTGCCCTTTTTGAAGACTGGCGTGACATTGGCTTTCTTCCAGTCCTCAGGCACCTCTCCTGATCTCCAAGACCTTTCCAAGATGATGGAGAGTGGCCTAGCAATAACATCTGCCAGCTCCCTCAGCACTCGTGGGTGCATCCCATCGGGGCCCATGGATTTGTGGATGTCAAGTTTGGACAAAAGATCTCTAACCTGATCCTCCTCGACCAAGGGAGAGTCTTCCTTTCTGCAGACTTCCTCTCTTGTCCCCAGGGTCTGGAATTCCTGAGGGCTGGAATTACATAGCGATCCTCTTCTCAGGTTTGCTTCACTGTTGAGCCATAATGAACTAGTGCTTTTCGGTAACTGTGAGGTACTACTGTAACAAAGCCAAATACTAAAAAAGAGGAAACTGTCATTTACAAGTCACTCCCCCTGGCTCAATTAGTGTGTTAATTGATCGGGAGTCCATAAACCAGTGGGATATTAGTATAATCATGTTCTGGGTCCAAGGCTGTAGTATTAATGGTAAACTGCAGTAATGGTTTGTGTTTAGCAGTACTGTGCAGAACAAATGGTGTTTGTGTTTGTATTTGGAGGATGCTCACCACCTTATCTGATACCTTTTCCAACCTTGTGTTTCGTCTACTGGCTTAATCTCCAAGACAGAAGCACAGGTTATTTGTCTGCATGAAATCTGGTCTCCTCTTTCCAAAGAGAAAGTGTTATCTTGACAGGGCGTACCTGCACTGCTGTGGCATGTTCTAGGAGATGACTTGATGAACTCGATGCTATACAAATGCATGCCAAAAAGCGTTCCCTCTTCCTGAAGGAGTATACTGACTCCTTATAGCATGTTTTCTTGATGTGTGATCCTCCTTACTTGCTTGTTGTGTGCATCTGTCTCTTATTTACGCTGTCGCATCTGAAAGGTAAGGATCTGATTCCTGGCGACTACCTAAGAAGAGGAGGAGAATTATGGGGGAGAGTAAGAGAGAGAGATGAGTGAACCAGGAGTTCTTGGCATGTCTTCTGGGAAAGGGATGTGGGCTCTTAACTTGTCAGTGCATAAGCTGCAAAACTCTGTTGTTGTTCTGAAGCGTAATAGAAGAATCCACAAGCCTGTGTGAGAGCCTGCTTCAGGGAGCACAAACACCCACGATCTGACACTTCTGAATGTAGCACCTGCTGTATCAGCATGGACCAGTGTGTTGTTTCTGCAAAGGACAGGGCTTAGTGTGTGAGAATGATTTGCGAATAAATCTACAGTGAATTCTCATCCACTGCAACTTCACATCTACACTCTTTCCTGCCTCTATGCTAAAGTGAACTTAAAAGGCCCATTTGAGACGGTCACATTCTGATTCAGGAGACCCCAGAATGTCACAGCTAATCTCTGACTCCATTAAAAACAAAATGTACTTAACATAGAAACCGATCCCTGAAGTCTGGTTCATACTAAAACTGTAATAAAACTGTAAGGTATTCAGTCAGTCGTCACAGTGACTCACAGTTGTTCTTTCGAATATCGTAACTCCATATCTCTCTGTTGATGAAAAAACTCTACTCAAAAATGGTAAGTTTGGAGCTCCAAACTTTAATTGTATTGGTGAAGATAAAACTAAAAAATCCTGTAGTTATTGTTCACTGAATAATCACTTGCACATAGCTCTTAGAAACTGAAGCATAAAACACCCCAACCTAACCAGTCAAATAAATACTCATCTTACTGATCTTCATTTAAGAAGTAAATATAAGCATGATATAATGGAATATTGTGTGATTTTTACAAATATCCTGTATGTCCAGATTTCTGAAAATTATTTCCAAATTATTACTCTCCAAAAAAGGTCATGGTTCCAGGAGTAATGTCTGGTAAAAGATAACTGAATTTAATCAAGCTTACCCAAGCTTATTTGGGAGAACAAGCCCCAGTATATATGACTTTTAGATTACCGTTTTCCTTTGAGCCTAAAACATTAGGCACAGTGCATCCACTTTGGGTCAATTTATCTTCTCTTAAGCTTTCATATTCCTATACTGGGGAAGCAAAAGACGTCTTAGGAGGCCATTGAAGGAAAATCAGACTTTCTTTATTTAGGACTCTCTCCCTGGTGGTCATCTTGTACTTACCATCTTACAGATTTAAAAAGCAAATTGGATTTGGCCAAATTACACTAATGTGTTGACAGCTGGTGATTTAGAATTGAGGGATGGAACATACCTGTCCACCCATGAAATTTGAACTTGAAGATGATCTTGTAGGCCTATTGATTTTGGTATGTACGTGAGTCAATTTCATTAATAAACTTCTTACAGTATTTTGGGGTGGGAGAAGGGAGAGTATAAATTGCTGTGAATGGAAGCTACAGGATCAGACAATATGTATTGATTGGGGGTTAGAAATGTGGAGTACTGTCCAGCATGTGGCGGTTAAGACCAGCCTGTCCCAGCTGTTTCTGAAGCTGCTCTTCACTGAGGAAGAGGGCCAGCGGTTGCCTCTGGAGTGCCAGCTGCCTCCCCTTCAGAGAGATTCATGGAAAAGTTACGTTTGGCTAATGTAGGAGCGTGCTCTCCACACCACTAAAGCAGTCTGGCGCTTCGCAGCGTGGCAAGGCAAAGAAGGCGGGCAGTTTTGTGTTGCCCCTCTACGCCCCGAGGTTTGAGCCAGGCTGACGTGTCGCTGTTGGGTTATGGCTTCCCCATAACCTTCTCCTGCAACTTGGTTTAGCAGTATTGTGAAAGGGCAGCTGGAGCCATAACCTAAGTGGTGTGTTCAGAGGGTTTGCAGGGCTTTAAAATGTTAAAAAAAAGAACTAATTTTAGCATTACTGTTTTCTAAAGTGGAAGAGCAATTTGAAGCGACCCCTAAGCTGTTTAGATTTGCTTTCTTAATGTCAGGCTGTTTCATCCTATGTGGTACCATTTTTTTTGTAGCACACATGAGATGTGCTACCAGAAAGAGGAGATGTGAGATATTTGCGGCCCATAATAGCACCCCACGGAACAGTTTAACACTTGTTATCTAGCTTCCTAAAACTCATCAGATATACTTTGTTTTTTAAAGAGGAGAGTCACCTAGCTCTTGCCATCTGTCTTTTCAGTTTGCTTAAGAATATTGACTGTTGCAAGTTAAAATAAGCTTAATCCTCCTGGACACCAGCTGTCAAGGGTCTTTGTTGTTTTTAATCTTCAGCCACAACAAGTTTACGCTGGTATCAGTGTCCTTTCTGTTTAAAGTAGATGGCATTGTGTGCCAGGATGCCAGTGTCACTGGTATCCTCAACACACTATTGTATGTCAGTGTTGCCGTAGAGGACTTACTCTGGGGGAGAGGGAAGGTTCATTAGGGAAAGAATCAAGTGTGGATGTGTGTGAGAAGAAGAAGAGTTAAGGATATTAGGGCACACAGGCTCAGTGGTTATTCAGGTCTTTTTAAATTTATCAGAGCTATTAAGAAAATAAATTCCCAAATATTTGGTATTTCAAGGTTCAAAAGTATTGGCTAGGGATCAACTATTTGTACTATATCACTTTATCTGAAACATTTGAGAATAATGTCACCGTTTACAGTACTATGTTCACTACATCTGTTATGTTAAACTAGCGTTCACTGTTTCTTCTAGCTGTAGCTGCTAATTTTCCATGTTTGAAGGTCTTGCAGGTTTGTTACGTATACATGACATGTTTTTATTTATAGCAAGGCTTTGCCAAATCTAACAGTAGCCTGGTGCATATTTGATTAATTGTGCTTGTTTTATGGCCTGGAGATGAGTGTTGCCACTCCCCTCTCCTCTCCTGGTGCATCAAGAGCTTTCTTTAATTTTGCTCTATGTCAGTAAAAAGGAAACATGTGAAGACAACAGAAGCATCCCAGATATCATCCTTCGCAAGGAGAACCCGTTCATGACACATTACCAAGGGAAGGATTCTGGTTCAGAAGATGAAGCAGCAAGCAGAGTTCCTGATTTAGAAAAGGATGATTTTGCCACTCGGAGAGCCAGAATGAATCAGCCCAAACACATAGTTCCGTTTAACGCATTTTTAATTGGACCCTATATAAATAAAGATAAAGGTAAACTGGAAGACATTAAAAAGCCATTGCAGATGGAAAAACAGGAACATGCAAGGTGTGCATACATGATCTTTTTCTTTCAATTATAATGCTTAATTTCACATAGCATATTACTATGTAGAGCTAAAGATGTCTTCGCTACAAAGCCTTACAGGATAGAATAAATGCAGGTGCTTTATCTTAAAGGGAACAAAAAATATGCATAGATTACCTAATGTAGTATTTTGCTGAAGTATCAGGACCAGTAGCTTAAACTGACTATGAATGTAAAATAAAATAACGACTGACACTTTCACTTTCTAAGCTGAGACAGCTTGTGAGCATGAGTAGTGGACAATAAACTTGGAAGATACGTTTTGCATACAACTTCCTCTTTAAAATGCTGAGCATTTTAGATGCAAGTGTTTGGATGCAATTTTTTCATCTAATGCCAGTCTTTTAGTAACCTGCATAAACATGGACTCAGTAAGTCTTTAATTAATGCACTGAGTGTATGTGCTTGCTATACTGCGCCGAATTGTCACACACAATTCTACCATTTCTTATAGAACATTTTTTTAAATGAAGCATAGCTGACAAGGTTTCAGACTGGAAAAATCTCTTCTTTCTTCAGTTTAGTGACAGAGCTTTAAAAAGTTACTGAACATAGGTATCTCCTAGGCATGTGTCTTTTTCAGGAAACAAATATATTTACTTTGTTGATGCGAAGAGAGGTGATCCTAGATAAAACCAGGATACACACTTTACAATGGACCTTGAATGTAGTAACTGATACATTCAGAAAACATCTCAATATCTAGTAGCTTTTTTCAGTAATACAAAACGTCTTTCAGTTGCTGTAACTTGATTATATTTACATTTTGTAATGAGTAGTTTGGCAGGGCACTTGAAGAGCATATAACCAAATTTTAGTATTTATATGCTATCAAAGAAATTGTGTAGTATGTTTGGGAGCAAAGCTTGAATTCACTTTGCTAATAATATGAAAATGAGATATTTGTAACTATTTAAGCAAGAGCTTGTTGCAGGAATGTTTTAATGCAGTAATAACGCAAAGATTTTTCTCGCTTGAGCTAGGAACAGAAGTCGTGCAATGAAGTGGTCTCATTAGTGCATGAGCAGGGTAGTTTAGAAGAGAAGTTCCAACTTCAAATGATTCCATGCTTACTTCCTAAAATAAATCTTTAAAAAAAGTCTGCTTATCAATTCAGTCTATCTTCTTGTGCTCTGAACCTCTTTTATTGACACTGATTTATCATTGCTCCCGCAAAATATCTTTTCTTGCTGAATGGGAATGTGCATTAAATTAGAGGAAGCCAGGTACACGTGGCATCAGCAAGGCAAATAGTGACACACACGGAGAACTCATTTCTGCAGACTAAGAAGAGTGAGTCAGAGGAGGAAGAGCAGGTGAAAATGCCTGATATGGAGCGAGATGATCTGGCTAAACGGAAATCTCAGAGTACCCTTCCTCAGCTACGAGAAGATATATTTGTGAATGCCTCTATAACACAAGCAGATCTGGAGACCTGGAAAAGATTGAAACTGTCAGGGGAATCCAGGTATGGGTTTTTTCCGTGGAGAGGACTGGCACTGTCGGAAGCATGTTTGTTTTGTCACAACCCTTTGTGTGTGCTTGTGTTTTTGAACGTGAAGAATGCTTTGATGAGAACCGTTCTTTAGCTAATTAAATTTCCAGGAGGAGTCCAAATTCTGTATAGGGATGCTATCATGAACTGCAAGTTGGTATATAATTTAGAACACTAATATTTTCACATTGGCCCCCCCAGGTGGATGCTCTGAATGCCGTATGGGAAGGTCCCCTCTTGTCTTGTGGATCAATGTGCTTTCAAGGAGCTCTAAGTTGAACAGCACAAAGGTTCTTTTTACATGGAGCCACTGCCTCAGCAGGCTGCTGTTAACCAAGCTGTCTTCGAGACTTTGGATGTTAGATCTCGGGGGCGCTAACTCGAATCAGCCTCTCTTTGCATTCACGTGTCTGTACTGCTTTTGAGGCCTGAGCTAATACAACTGCATGGCATGGTGCTGTACTGAGTAGATATACCAGCTCTGTTTGTCACTGAGAGCAGGAGTTTCAGGAGTTCCATTGTATGGTGCAGACGCACACTTAATGTAGACTGAACCTCCATAGAGGGAGCCGGTACAAAGCAGTTGTTCTAAGCTAGCTCTCTGTGGAGATGGGCTATATACAGGTGATTTTGGCTCTAGTAGGAAAGGATAACAGTTCTTCGCCTTCCTATTTAGGTGCGTGCCATTTTCCAATTAAAGTTAGCCATCTCTTCAGACATTCTTCTAAAAAGGTATTACTGTGTGTAGTTTTAACACAACCACCGAAAATCAATCGTTCTCTCATCTCAAAGATGTTAGTAGTCTCTACATTAGTTTTGAGGTGAATTATTAAAGGTGTTCTTCAAATCAAGATTCAGTGAGTGAATTGATTGCACTTGCTGGTGCTTTCATGCCACTGGCATTCCCCCAGGACAAGATGGGTGTACTGGTGCTGTGCAGTCCTATGTAGCGCAGCCCATATCTAAGGGGGGACAGAACTTGGAGCTCTAGCTCTGTTAGGGTGAAGAGCTGAGTCTGGATGTGCCGTATGATGCTATGCTCTTTCCCTAAGGAAGGGCTTCTGTGGATGTGTGCAAGAGTTTCCCCAGAAAGTCCATGGTATCTTTAGATTTTCACTGTCATTTGGGCCTCAGTATGCTGCTGACATTTGTACTTGTGTCCTTAAATTTTAAAATAAAAACCTTCTAGAAACTGTAGGAAAATTTCCTTTGCTTTATTCTGGGGTCTCATTTTGGGGGGATTCTTTTATTCCTCACTCTGACTAGTGAAGAAGATCTCAAATATCCCTGTGACACTCTGCCATCAGCTGAAACCACAGTGAAAGCAGCAATTTGTGATGATTTTGCTGTCCGCAAATCGAGAGCGAACAAAAAAGCTGGTAGCCCCAAGCAGAAGTTTGTGCATTTTGGGCCAGTAACTGAGATTGATCAGCAGAAATGGGACAAGCTGAGTATCGGCAGAGCTTCATCCAGGAGTGAAATAAAGGAGGAAAACCAGAAAGATGGTGTGGAGATTCACACTGGTATTCAGAGTTCTCCTTCAACGGCTGTTGGCAGTCTCCAGTCTGCTGGACACAGTGATGAAGTGTCTAGGCCACAGAATGATTCCAGGTATTCAGTGTGGCTTAGGAAACGCTGCTGAGTTGGTTAGAGCCTTGTTCTTGCAAGATGCTGATCTGCATGGGGGTGAATTGTAGCATATACTTAAGAGCTGTTTGTGTGCACGGCCTCGGTCAGAATTCATCTGATGCCTTCTCTGTATTTTAATGTGTTTAGGGGTTTGCATAAAAATACTGTGCAAATGTCTTCTGAGAGCTCCCCTCAAAATTTCTGATTTGTAATCAACTCACTAGTATGTCAGAATCTGAAATATCGCTAAAGCTTTCTGCTTCTTGAATTCCAGCAGCTTTGCTCTGCCTGCCTTCGGTACATTAGGAATTCAGCTTTCTAGCCCTACTGACTTTGAAAAAAATATTTTCTTCATATCTATTGGGATTACTTTCCTTTTGAAGATCTAATGCTAAATCAAGGTGTGTTGGTGCTTTGTGTTTCTGGCATTTATCTAGAAGAGAATTACAGCTCTGGGAACTTAACATATTGACCAGAGCTTACATTTACTTGGCTTTTGTTTATCTGATTGCTTAGTTGGTGGCTGCAGCAAGAATTTTTAATGAATGCTTTTAGCAAGCAATTCATTCAGCTAAGTTTGTGTATTTATAAAACATTTGTAAACTGCATTGAAGGACTCCTCTTCCTATGTTTCGTTTGACCTGAGAATGTTGTTGTCTATCTCACCCCTCCTCTCAGTCTCATTGCTAGTGAGGGAGCAAGGTCGGGTACGGATGAATGTTACAGGAGAACACTGTCGCCTGTCCCGGCCACTTGCGTAGTCTCTGAGAAGCAAACCCTACACAGTCTGAACAAACGGCAAGAAAACACTGAGGAAGAGTGTGATGGGTGTTTACCTGACATTGAGAGAGATGATATGTTGGTTAGAAGGATGGGAACTTTTCAGAGACGAACCACTAGCCCCGTTCATATACCTTGCCCTCCCCTGTCAGTAGCTCCTCATCTGCTGCAGCAGCAGCAAGGGCAGTCAATAGCTCGTGAGAAGGATTTGAAGACTCCGCGGGAAGCGGAAAGGTCAGAGAACAGAAGCTGATCCCTCCGAGCTTCGTGCCTGGTTTGTGTGTGGTGTTAGCTTGGATCGGTCTGCAATGTTATTCCATTCTTCATACAGCCTTTAAAGATGTGTTTTACTCATTCATCATGGCATGTGTTCTGTTTTATGAAATTACTTACAAGAATGTATCCTGTGAACATAGAACAGCCTGTTTTCTTTCATAATATTTAAGTACTTCAATTGTTAATTGCTGTTCAGCATGAAAACAGTCTTTCATCTTTTGGGAGGATTTATTTTGCAATCTGTGGTGCTTTCTCCAGACTTTTATGCCAGCTTCTAACGGAATAATCGCTTGCATACATTTTTTATGGAATCCCCAATTCTAACATATGACCTACGTAAGTGCGAGTGTGGTGTTCAGCATAGTTCCCTCTTGTTCTCACTTCCTGTGCTATAGCTAAAGAAGTCTAGTTGTCCATCACTCTGCAACTGTCTTTTGAGTAATAGTACCCCATGTTGCCTCAGCAGCAGCTTGCCTTTGAGCTGTACAAGTGAACATTGTCATGGACCAGTTTCACTTGTCTCTCTGAGCAGTACTGTAACCAGAGAGGAGAGCCAAGAACAGCTTGAACTCTCTCATCAGCAGAGTGGTGGAACAGAAAACAAAGTGAAATTTCCAGACCCACAAAGAGATGACATGCTGGCCAGGAGAACTGGAGCTTTTCTAAAGCAGAGCGGGCCCAGTGTTAAACAGTTCCTTCCCATGCCATTTTCAAAGCAGCAGAATAAGCAGGGCACAACTAGAGAACTTGAAAAGAAAACTAGGAGGTAAGAAAGTTACTCTGCTCTTTTTAGTTTCTTTCCTTCCCTTGTAACTGGACCAGTGGGCTGTTTGTCAACGATCTCTTTATCTGTAAGAGTTGTTGTTGGCCCAGCAGAGGTTTCTTCTTTACTTATCTTCGATTCTGTGCTTATTCTTTCTGGTCAAAAGGCTGTAATAGGCAGTGCAGGCCCTTTTCTGGCCCTTTTGGGAGGGCGCTGTAAAGACACAAACCAGAGCTCCAGCAGGTGCAAAAGTCTAAGAGGGTATAGAAAAGGATATATGTGAGGAGATTGTATTACATTTGTAGAGGTCTCTGGCTGAATATGAGCTAATTATTAAAACCAACATTTCCAGCCAGAAACAGTTGCTGGATATGGTAAATTAGATGGCTCTTTAAGGCTTAGCTGGTGCCGATGATTTCCAAACAGGAAAGCTGGACTCTGGGACTCCATCCTTTCTGGTAAGGCTTGGTGTCTTTCTGAGCACCTGTGTTCGGACGAGTAAGGCTGTGTGGGGAAGCTGATGGTTAACCCTTTGCACAGTCTTTGCATTGGCTGGTTGAGCCACATGCAAGTCATATTGGAAGGGATCTCATTTGTCAACCTCTTCAAAAGGGAAGAAAATGCATGTGCCTGTGCATACACAGTTGAAAGACTTGTGTACGTTTGTAGCAGTTTAGCCAGGAGAAGAAAAGCTATATCGAGTGTTGTAGAGCTGAACGGTGGTTTGGTGTTGAGAAGACTTTAAGTTGAATAGCTTAGTTAAAGCGTATACTTAGAAGTTTAAACTTTAGGGTATCCACGACAGTTTATGTTCTTGGATTAGAGGAACAGAAGTGCAAGCGTTTGACTCTCTATTAAAATTACATTTTTGTGCCCCTATCTCGTTTAGCTTGTCAAATATCACCTGTGTTTGTTTTTGTTAACTTACAGTTATGCTGCCCATTATGCATATGAAATTTTTCAAATGTTCCTTAATGCATTTCTTTGCATTGCTGCCTTTGGCTCACTCAGGCCTGACAAATGTCCACAAATCTGCATTAATAGCTCTGGAAAACTTGCAACGCAACCTCAGCAAGAACAAGAGCAAAGGCAGGAAAGATGCAGTCTCCCTCCTGCAGGACAAGATGATATTATTTGTACTGCCCAAGTGGGTGATCGTAGCCTTAACAAAGTCCACCTGGATCAAACATCAAACCTTCAGGAGGTTCCTGAGGAAAATAAAAATGAAACATTGTCATCCAAGGATGAACAGCTGCAAACGTGAGCTCTGTATGGTGTGAATCACACAGCTTGTACACCCCTTACTCTTCTGTTGTGTGCACACTTGGGAACTCAGATTTTGCACTGCTTGGTTTGTTTTCAGTCCAGATTAAAATACTGTATGTCAGCAATGCACTTTTTAGAAACAAATAAAATAGTTGAGTAATGCATTGTTTTCTTTTCTACAACTAATGAAAGGAAATATTTGATTATAGAATATATGTAAATGCAAAAAGGCTTACAGGTCACAGAGGTTCAGCTGGACTGCTGAGCATCTTTAAAGATGTGTATCTTGCTTCTCCATGATTAGAAAATGCTGCTGTTTGTTAGAAGTGTGAACTTCTGTGCTTGATGTTATTTTATGCGAAATCCCAGATACAAACATGTTGTTTGTATGACTCTAAGCAAGCTGGTCACCTTAGTGGATGACACTGATTTGTGTATTACAAGTACCCTTCTTCAGCTGCACACAAAAAATGAAATCGTGTGACTCACCTTCTACCTATAATACTTGTCTCTCTTCTGTGCTTCAGTAATGATGATTGTGAACACTGTTGTTGAATGTAACTTAAATTTTTTTTCTCCGTTCATTGCATGTGTGGCACTTTATATATAATGTATTGTCTATTTTCAGTAACTAATTTCTACACCCAGTTTAGGTACATTTCCCTAGATTTTTATAATGAGGGCATTGATACAGGGTCAGCGAGGAAGGGTGGTGTGCTTACATAGTTTCAATGGCTAGCTTTCAGGTGATTAGGTAAGTCTTATTTGCTGAGTATATAATCTCTCAAGTATGATTCTCTTTTGGTCTACTTTACTAACAGAGGTTGGGTGCTCAAATGAAAGTTACCTAAATTTTATGGCTCTAATTGCAATTGATATTTAATGTATTTATCAACACTCTAATTTTATATTTGGTCTTGTAGATTCGGCCCCAGAACTGCTGTGTCTGATGACGCAGAGTAAGTTGCCTTGTGCTCACGAGGTTCTATTTTAAACAGCTTACACTGCATGCTTTCCAGTCTTTCTACTAATTTAAAATGCAGTTGATGCCTCATTGTTATTTTGCAGTGTTCCAGCAAATGAATTTTTCAGAAAAGCACTGAAAAATGGAATGCAATATGGCTTACGTTGCAGCTAAAAATAATTTGTATGTAAAAGCTCCTAAAAATTGAGCATAATGCTAATGTGCAGCTATTGCTTAAGGTATTGTTTCCTCTTTCTTTTTTTTTTTATTTTGTTCTTTTGTTTTTCTTCTGAATTTCCATTACCTCCAGTCAATTACTGCTAAAGGGAGTTGGGTTGAATCTAGACTGCCTGCTGGGAAGAAACAGAGATGTGACCTATACAGCTGGAGAGGGAGAAAAACAAAACTCAGAAGTAAAATCAAGTTCATTGTGACTATCAAGATAATTATCAGGAAAATAAGTCTTCAGTTGCTCCTTAATTGTCTTTCTAAAACGCTCTCTTGAATCCCTTCTGGATTTAGTGTAATGATGTACTAAACTTCATTTTTTAAGCTCTTCACTTTGATACTTTACTTTTCACATAAGAAGTGGGATTGTAACATTTTTTGCACTCAGACATACTCTAATTGTGTATGGGTGCATGTAAACTGTAGTTCTGAATAAGATGCAATGCCATTTTGCAAGTTCGGTGAAAATATTAACTATTCTTACTTACCAACCACAAGCATTTAGAAGCAAAGAAATAGTTGAGAACTATCCACATAACAGCGTCTTTAACATCCTTCTTGTGTGCACGGAAGTTCACGTGACCTTCACTGCCTCCCAGATTAAATGACAAAATATGAATGGCGTAGAGTTTCTTTAAAACAAGTACATCCAGAGAGTCATATGTAATTTTTCAGCCCTTTTCTCTAATGACAAATGCTAGAGTCAGGTACTGGATATTCTCTACAAGATCTATAATGCACAAGTGAATTTACTTTATTCTTTAGGCAAAGCCGCTAGAGTCCTTTGACTCCTTAGAGTAAATGTGATTGTTTTGAAGCAGCAGAAATCTTTTCAATCAAATTAAGAGATGAGATAAAAGTGGCTTAACCATGAGAAGTGTTGTGCTTAAAAATGGAGGCCTTTCTACCAGTTGATAAGGTGTACCTATCCAATTGATTTGTTCATTTGTTTCCCCACATTTTGCATATTTGTATTAAATGCAAGTATGAGAAAATGTACATGGAGATGCCTTCAAAGAGGCATTGGCACCTGTTTGGTTGTATAATGTGACAGTACTGAAGATGGAAATAAATCATATTTCTCCCACATTGATGATGATTTTATTTAAAAAGGCAAAACAACAACTCTTCAAGCCTCACTCTTGTCCTTTCCGGATGTGTCACATTTTACGGAGCAACTATTTTCTTAAACTATCTTAAGAGTTCTTACAAATGTAAGTTTATATTTTTCCTTCTGAAGACCAAGTCCTTATGAAGAATCTAATAAAATAGGGCTTGCAAGTAGGAAGAATAAATTGAACTGACATTTAAAATGCTTCCAAAATGTTTGTCAGGTCTCCTTTAAGAGTTCGGTAACTCGAATTCAATCTTAGAATAGGTGCTATGTGTCCCAGCAGCAAAACTAGAAACTCCTTTGTTAGACTGGCAAAGTTCCCTTTGCTGGCAGTAATGGTCAGCGGACGTTAGACCCTGTCATCAGCCCAGGACTGTCTCAAGGTCCAACAAAGGCAGTACTAGGCATAATTTGGTGTGAAGGAGACAGCCATGGCTAGTCGTTGTGATTGCTCTGGAGACTCCATAGACATAATTAAAGATAGTTCAACAGTGTAAACACTGCATGAGGTACTAGTTTTCTCTTGTGGGGGCAAGAGGACGCTAATGGTTCCCTCTTTCCTTTCTCCATTCCCCAGACTTCTTGTAACCCTCTCTCAGGTTTCGGATGTCTGTAACCTTCCATGCTGCACAGTGTAGAAGTGGGATTCATTCTAGATCTGGGGAAGAAATGTCTATTTGGACTATGTTTGGGCTTTTTCATTTCCCTCCAGATCGGATTTAGCAGAATGGAGAGGAGAAGCCCAAAGAATGGTGTGTTTGGGCCCACTGTTAAGTGGTAAAGTGCTAGCAGCATAGCCTCTTCTGAAGGGGGAAAGGCACCAGAAGGCTAACTTAATAATATGACTGCAGTGTGGTGGATCTATCTCTTTTCCTTGGAGTTGCCTTTCCTATGCCTAGCTTGCTGCTGCTTATCAGCCCCATTCCCATCTCCTTAAGATATGGGGCTGAAATTTGGTGGTAGCGTGACAGCCCGAGGTTAATTTAGACTTACACTTTCTACTTAAAGACCAACAAGCAAATTACAGTGAACTGAGATATATTTATTTACTGGAGTCTGATTCTTTAGCCAGCCTCTCCCTTTTTTTTATGTTTGTGGGGGCTTTGTTAAGTCTTAGTACATCTATAAAATGGTAATGCAGCCACATAACTGCCTTGCATAAGGATTTTTAACATATTCTCTTAAAAAGCTGTGCACCATATTTCTCATTTTTTAATTATAGTCTGAATCATCAAGTCCTTGAGGGCCATTTTGCAAGGGGTTTGGAAATCTTGAATACATTTTTTTCATCCAGTACTTGTTCAAACTTCTTTAAAAAAAAGTTCTGTGCTGTAGGATATCTCTGACAAGAACAAGCCTAATGTACGAGAACAAAGTAGTGTAAATTAAAAATCACATTACCCCAAAGACCTAGCCTACCAAAATAAACTGGTGATCTGCTCAGTGATTTGTCCCAGATATTTGTCAGAACAGCAGAGTTAATAGACAGGTCAGCAGAAAGGCCTATTGCTTACAAGCAGAATTTGGATGCAAACTCCAGAGCTCTGCTAATGGCAGAAAACTCATGAGTGTGAGTTCTGTACTTTTACATCTCCCCCATCTACTTGCATGCTCTGTGCTTGCTGACGCAGCACATGGTTGGAGGAAGGAGTAAATTTAGCTCTATTCATGTGGGTATTAGTAGCAGATTGGGGTCATTTGCAGCTTATATGAGAAAGAGGAATGGGAAGAAATGATGTGGGATTCATAGTGAAACTGTCTTCTGGCAGAAGCCCAGAGTTCTGATTTCTCTGATTATTTTCTAAGGATGCATTTGTCAGGCAGAGAGGTCAATGTATACCTCTCTCATTTGTCCTTTTCTGCGCGTTCAGGGAACTAGGTGGCTTTCATAGTTGCTATTATATGTTGGTCAGGGCAGAGCATGGTGCTTTGAGGTGTAGCTTCTTCAGTTTGCTCTCTTGGGAAGATGTGTTTGCAAGATAACATTATGTGGCTGCAGAGCTGATGTTAGCGTGAACCTCTCCGGTTTCTTATCCATGACAATGAAGGCCCAGCAGCAGAAGACGACAGCTAGAGTACAAGTTGCATATAGAGTCCTAGTGCATAATTTGATTCTTGGCCTAGGTGAAAGCCTTTCCCAGAGTGCCTTTTTTACTGTATTGTTAACAGGCATAAAACCTTTGTTTTGCTGTCTTCACGCACCCTGAGAGACCTGAGTGATGCAAGCAAGAAATAGTAGCCTCTCATGACTGTTAGTACAAAAGTGTTTTTATTCTCCCATCACAAATGACAGATGGCTAGTACTCAGGGACTCTGCTAGAACCAGTTACCACCAGTTGGTGTCTTCTGTTTTTGTTTGCCATATGTGAATGAAAAATTCTTTGAATGAAGGGTGCAAGAGGGAGCTACACAACCAGTTTGACGCAGTAGCCACAAGGTGGCAAATGCTTCACACCAAAGGCTTTTTCTTAATATGAGTTTCAAAAGCTCTTAAACTGGAACAAACCCATTGAGAGTGTCTTTGTTTAATACATTTATGCATCTCCCACCCTTCCCAGTTCACAAAATATGGGTGAAATTTAAATATCCCCTAACAGGTGATATACTTTTAGTTTTAAAAACAACTACAAAACTTACCCATCTCTTTAGTCTGTTATTTAAGAGTCTTCCCTATCCTGAGCAAAGCAATCCTTAAATTACCCACAGAGAAACCAAACTAGTGTGCCCATCCTCAACACTGTGTTTAAGAGCTGTGTTTAAGAGCTTTAATGCGGACCTCACTGCTCACGCTTAAAGGCAATTGGGTGTATATTCTGTCCTTCATTTCTGAACAAATGCCTGCTAACCAGGATAGGACCTGTGCACTGTCCAGACCTTTCATTCTTGAGAGAGGTTCATTCACGTTCTTCGCTTGCTTGAATATAAATGCAGGATTCATTCATGTCTTCGCTTGCCTAAATATAAATGTGGGCTAAATTTATATCTGCACAGCTTTCTGCGTGTATTGACTTTAATTACTATGTACACAGTTGCCTACTTTTTTATCTTCATTTGGTGCTTCTCCTGCTAATTGGCAGATGATCTTCTGAAGATGGTTGTGAAATTACCTCATGTGGAACTGCATGGCTTTTTCTTTTTCTTTTTGCTTTTAATGGCACAACTGAGGTCATGTTTTACTAATAATAGGTACTGGGGAGGGGGAAAGTAAAGTACATTATCTTCATGTGAACATCTTTAGGTAACATGAATGCATGTATAATATCAAACTATGACCTTTTTTTTATTTTAACTTTTGAAAGGTCAAGGACAGAAATAGAATGTGCATAAAGAAATTGTTGGGGCCTGGACATGAATGTTTGTTGCGTAGTTAGCTTTTCTTTTGTTAGATTAGATGTATTAATGAGTTGATGTTGATAGCATTGAGTTTCTTCCAAGCAGGGAGGGGAAGGGCAGAGGAGGAAGTAGCATGTTGTTTGCACTGCATGTACTTCTCTGGGCAGGTTCTCCCAGCTCCTCTAACAATAGCCTTTAGCCTGTTGTGCTGCCCAGAATGTACTTCTCAAGCCTCTCTTGTTTTGCAATAAAGTGAAAACTTACTTATCTCTGCAATATGAGAATAATTGGAGGGCTCTTGAAAACTGATTGGGAAATTGATCTTCAGAGAGTTAAATAGTCTGAAATCAGCTCTGGATAGAATATTTTTAATAAGAGCTATTGTTGGAGCTTTAATGTTAGTAGTGCTATGTAGTGAGAGACAGAGTTGCTGTCAACTACCCATGACAAGAGAAGACTGAGGAGTATAGTGCCTGAAGTACTATGTGGAAGTCACGGGGATGCTAATTAGTCCTGATGGACTGCTGCTTTTGGGAGCTTCTAAACGGTGCAGGTGTTTGATTCTGCTGTAGCACCCTCATGTGGCCTTAACTCCAACATGCTGAAGGAATATAAGCTGTAAATAACACCGCATTTCCTAATATTCCCCCTTTGTTTAGGAGCATGAGCATGTTTGACATGAGGTGTGAAGATGAAGCTGTGATGCAGCCTCATAGCAAAGCTCGCCATGAAAAACTGCAGAATATACACAACCAACTGAAAGAGGATGAGACTAGATGGCAAGATGTGAGTATGCAACATTATCTGCAAAAGCAGCATAGAGGCCAGCTAGCTAGGGAAAAAGCAAAATGCTAGATCTGCAGCTGTTTTCTAGCTCTCTACTAAAACTAATCAGGATTTTTTTTTCCTTTTTCATTTTTCAGTGGGTTGCTGCTAAAAGCGTAAAAGCTGATAATTTGATGTGAATTAGAGCGTACAAGTCCTTTAGGTCCCTCTGCATGTGTACCTGGTATTTTGCTTTTTAAGAAAACGTAATTGAACTGTGGCCAGTAAAATGGAAGCAGAAGAGCTGTCTGCTGAATTCTCTGATTTTTATAGTACATGAATGTCAAAAATGACACAGTGCAAGACTAAGCAGGATGATAAATACCTAGGTTGGACTTGGTTTTAATAAATTTGGATAGATACAGAAAGTGCTTATGTCTTCCATCTTATCTAAGCAAACACGTTCCTCTTTGAGTTAGATACACCCCGCTTATGTTACAAGCCCTTTCAAAACATTACTTAATATGTCACATGTTGAGTAAAGGAGCAAGTACAACATTGCTTCTTGCTTAACATGTTTTTAAGCTGTTCTGGCATTTTGCATTATATCCAGCAAATTAATAAGTACCTTACTTAGGGTCAGAAAAGCATTGTGAATAATTTGCAGTTAAGTTAGCATCAGGAATTTCAATAGCAATCATGTTAATTCCTGAAAGACTGATTTTAAATGAGGAACTTTGGATATATTAAAACAAAAAACTGTTGAATTCAAGTAGTTGGTACAGCAATTCCCGCTATAACAACAGCTACTACAAAACATCTCAGAGAAGCTTTTGAAAGAAAATTCAAGGAAAAGTCCAAAAAAGAACAATACATACAACTAAGAAATAACTGTCAGTAGTAGAACAATGCAGGGTTTCAACTGAGTGGTTTGTGTATATGGGAAGCCATAATTTCCCAGCAGAGATAAGAATGAGGCCAAAGGAATTCAAGAGGTTTGAGAACTCTTTCCTGTTGAATGGAAAATACTCTTGGCTAACATGCATAGGTTTTCCAGGCCCTTAGCACCTTATACACTGAACTAAAAGTTCTCAAGAGCTACTAAAAACTGCCTTACTGGAATGTCCTTGGCATTCAGCTGGCTTTGTAGAGACAACACTGTCTTCGTGGTCTGATATTCTTTATATGCCCATGCTCTAAATTTGCCAGCAATTAGCAGTTTCATAGCTTTTTTTTATTATTGTTATTCTAAAGCATCAGAGCAGGAAAAGATAAACATGTCTGGTTTTTAATTACGAAAGGAGGAGGAAGGCTTATGTTATGGAATTTGCTAATGGAAAACTAATTTCCAAACAATAGGCAATAGCGGGAGTAGCTGAATAAAGAAATGCTTTTGCACTTCAATGAGAATAATTAGTAACTGAGGAAAATGAAAGACCACGTTTGAAGGAGGGGATTATAGGCTGATATATGTAGGTCATGTGAAGAAATACTTTAATGAGCATTCCCTTGAGTGCACCATCAATAATTTGTGGTTTTAAGCTGAATGAAAAGTGACAAGATTTGTTCCTGGTTTTAATAAAATAGATTATGCCTACAGTACCTTCTGCCATTTACCAATAAAAGTGCAGTTAAAATATTTGGAAAAACATGTGATTAATGAAACAGTCTTTGAATTGTGTATATGTATAGAATCGCTGTTTTTATTAAAACCAGAATTTGTTAGATTACATGAAATATAACCTGTATACTATTTTCCTGATGTTGTAAAGTTAATGACAAATGTGCCCTTTCAGTTTTCTGTGAAGTTATGTTCTTTCCAAAAGCACTACAGAGGTTATTTTTTACATATAGAAATTTGTTCTTCTTTGGTTGGTTGCAGAGAAATATTACAGTTCAGATGCAATTCTTTACTGTAATATTTTACTGTGAAATGAATCTTATCTCTGTACTCTCCATGACTTGTGAATTCGTAACCCAGGCAGGATGCAAGAAAGAGATGCCCATAGCAGGTATCTTCTGTGGTTCTTTGTGTTTTGGTGTAAGCCTGGTTTTATAGGAAAGATGAAGAACCAGATTCAGTGGTTCGGGACAATTTTGCATGGGGAGCTTCCAAAAAGAATAAGATGATTAACCTAAAAAGGCCATGTCGACACAGGCTGATGCAAACTATAGTCTTTATGCTCTTACATATCTCAGGTCAACCAGGTTTGAGCCACTTCAGTCCATAACCTGTGTTGCTCGGAGCTGGACCCAAAATATGGTAGGGTGCCCATGAAGAAGAGTTTAAGCCTGGATGCATTTTTCTGGCTGAACAGCCCCTTGACCAACAGTCCTTCCATGTAGTTGGCTGATAGTACGAGCAAAGGCTGTGATTATCTGCCATCCAGGAAAGCCTATCAGTGCCACTGTAGTTAGTGGGGAAACAATGTCCCTTCCACCTGTGACCTCCTGCCTCCCACACACCTGATAATTAAAATCCTACGCCAAACTTAGTTTTGCTGCTTCGTCTTCCTGTGGAGTCAGTTTTGGTCCCTAGAGTTGGCCTGACTGAAAATGCCCTGACTGGGCTCTTTATGCTGAATTTCCTAATGTTATTAGCTAGCCTGCTTCTGCAGCACCAGAAAGCCAAAAAAATATACCAGTGGAGATAAAAAATTCTCACTGTATCATATAGTTAGTAAAAAAAAAAAAAATGTTCAAGCAGTATCTGAATTTTATGGTATAATCTCCTTTTCCCTTTAAAATAAAAGTTACTGCATCCAGTGTCCATGCAGGTAATGTCAGCCTGCTCCACAGCCAGGAGTGAGCATAACAAAGCATCATTAATTGCACTAATTTCTGTGGCCAGTTTTCAGCTATTTGCAACCTTGCATTCAGGTGCCTTCCTTCCCTTGTAGGACCTAGCTCGGTGGAAGAGTCGCCGAAGGAGTGCTTCACAGGATTTAATAAAAAAAGAAGCGGAGAGAAAGAAAATGGAAAGGTTATTGTCTGGAGAGGGAACAAATGAGCGAAGGAAAAGCATCAAAACCTACCGAGAAATTGTGGAAGAGAAGTATGTTGTTTTACTGCAGTGCAGCGTGTGTGTCTAAAAATGCTGTGTGCTTCATAGGTGATGCATAACTGTGGGCAGCTGTGCTTGCATGGCTTGAGTTGAAGGAGGGGGAAGGATGGGGATGGAGCTGAGGAAATAGGAGTGGTTGCCAGTGTTAGTTTTCAGGTGGTATTTCTTGTGCTGTCTCCCTTGCAGAGAGAGAAGAGAGCGGGAGCTTCATGAGGCGTACAAGAACGCAAAGTCTCAGGAGGAGGCCGAGAGCATCCTCCAACAGTATATCGAAAGATTCACCATTAGTGAAGCTGTCCTTGAGCGTCTGCAGATGCCAAAAATTCTGGAAAGAAGCCATTCAGTGGAGCCAGATTCCCCACTGAAAGACCCAAACCCTCTAAGATACTTAAGGCAACAATCGCTTCCTGCTCCAAAATTCACTGCTACCATTGAAGCAACCATTGTTCCAACCGCTGAATTAGAGCCCAGTGATTCAACAGGCCGTACATCCCCCAGCAAAACTGTTGTCTCCAAGGCTGTGCCTATGCTGACACCCAAGCCTTACTCACAACCCAAAAATACACAGCAAGTTTTAAAGAATTTTAAGGTAGGATATGTTACACTTCTTAAAATCAGTTAGGAGACAAAGAGCTCCTGACCAAATCATCTGAATGTATAATGCATAATGCAATTAATTAAAAAAATGGTAGCAGCATTCTGGTGTGTTGTATATCAGCTTTGTGCTCTGTGCTTCTCAGTCTAATGGTCACTTCTTGGTTACTAACATCTTCTGAAACTTCACCTGTTCAGACTGGAATATTTCTGCAGGACATTTTGCCTCAGGCTAAATTTGTTTGGGTAAGGGCAGGGGGAGAGGGACCTTAAGAAACCAGCAAGGCACTTTGTGAGAAAGAGGTTAAGATAAAATATGTTGTGGGTTTTTTTGTTTTTTTTTTAAACAAAAGAGGGGAATCTGGAGGCCCTACAGTTTGGAACAGGCCTGAACTGGCTTTTGCATCAGGGATTTGATTTTTGCCATATGCGAATAAGTCTGTCCAATTCAGCCCAATCGTAAGCCTTTGAAACGTTACAGTGTGCCTGTGTTCAGTGGGCACTCCGTTCTCCATTCAGATTTAAGAACCAGCTGGCCCACAGGTACTGCCTGTCCTGCTTCTCACCAGGGATGAATGGGGAAAGCTGCTTTACTGGAGTAAAGAGGGAGTATAAAGTGTCCGTGCAGGTTTAGGGGGAACAGGTTGGTCCTGGCGCAGCAGTGGAATTGGGGATTGCTGGTGAGAGTGGAAGTGTGGCTGGATCAGGCTGCAAGAACTGAGCAAAGAAGAACTGACAGGCATTAGAGGGAACAGGCCAGAATAGGCCAAGTTTGAAGAAATCTGCTTCTAATAGTGCCCGTACCAAAACTGGAGTGTTCCCAAGCTTTCTGGTAGCCGCTGCTCTTGGCATTGTGAAGCCTCCCAGTAAGTGTGTCCTGAGTCTGTATAGTTCTGGCTGGTCCCCTTGGGTCTGCCATTGCTATCTGGTACTTTGCTAGCAGCACATGAGGGCCCCAAAAGGCCTCCTGATGTCCCGGCTATGGACATCATCATTGCTACTGTGTATATTCAGGTGGTTTGCCTCTTTAAAATATTAATCAGCTTTGTATAGATGGTGAAAAAGGAAGTTTTGATGTCTGTTATTTCTTGAAGCCCCAGTTCTTGTGGAAAGCCCCCCATTTACAATGTTTACTAGTTGAAACATAAAACAGTTAACTCCTATTTCCCTAAACCTGAGCCATTTTTTTCCAGGAGTTTACATTTTAGTCATCAGTTTAGTTAATCATGGATTCTTTGGGCTTTTCTGATCTTTGCCATATTTTTCCTCGTAGGACTAGGATACGTGTGTTTTAGACTCAGGCATATCACTGCATACGTAGTTCACATAGATGGGGAGACCCTGACATACGGATGCTTCTCCTCGCAACCACCAAGAGAAGTCTGTGTAGATCCTGTTTGCTTGTTGTGGAGCAATATGATTTATCTTAATAAGAGTTATTCCCTAGAATGCGTAGCTACGGAATTATTTTACCCTGAAGCACCAGTTTATCAGTGATTGTCTGCTCTGATGACAATGTGTTGACTTGCTCCAGATCAGGAGGAGAGGAGAGGAGTTTGTTTAACTCTGCAGGCAGGGCATCTGTCCTGATCATTCAAACATTTGGTTTCCCTCCCTAATATAAATAGAGAAATGTCTTAGTCTAAACAGAGACATGAAAATGGATGGCTTGGTCTGCTAGTGTTTTTCTGGCTTTTTTTATTTTTGAGAGCTTTCATGACCTGCCTTTCTCATAGATAATCCAGCACACAGTCCCAGAGGACTTGGGGTTCAACATCTGCCCGCACTTGCATTTAGAAATAAACCTTATGAGTAGTTCTGCATTGAGTACATGATGGCAGTGAGGAAAGGGAGGGCACCCCTTCATATGAAAGTAGTTAGAGCTGTTGAAATGCTTGCGGACCCTGTCTGCTTCTCCCCTGCCTGGGAGCTGATTGTGTGAGGTGCTAGCTGCCTTCACCTCCCGGCACTTCTACCAGCGCTGAGGGTGCCCGGAGCCTCAGAGGTGACCCCTTAGTTAATCACCCTCGTAACAAGAGCGGATCTCTAGGTGCACGTTTACAAGAAGTCAACAAGAGCTGAGTTTGCTCTTAGCTTAGCATTGATTGCATATACTAAGTTGAAGCGCTGCTCTTGAGGTAGGCAAACTGTTTACTCAAGAAGTAACGTGCTGAAGATAAGTGAGTGCAGACATAAGGAAAGGGGCAAGGAGGTTGAGCAGGGAAGACTGCAAGCAACTTTGTTATATTAAGTGGTGTGTTTCAGTTTGATAGAGCAGATCAGACACTTGTTGCATCAGTTCTCAGTAACATTTTGAAGTGAAAAGTTCCCACAGAATGGCTTACCTCAGAGCTCGTTTTTACCTGTGGTTTTTGTTTATGCAGTACCTGTGGAGTAACCTGAAATGACTAATCATCCTGTTCATCCCAGTTAGCTTCTCTAAGAAATCATTGAGCTATGCTGTTGCTCCCCCAAGGTCCACTCAGTAGCAGAGAAGAGTCTGTCGGAGTACTTGCTCCCTCACCTTCATTGTCTCCCATGATGTTCCTACTGAGTGGAAGGATCTCTCTGCACAGCACACTCTCCTTTTCATGGAGGCTGCATTAATTCATTTTCTGAGAAAGCAGCCAGCAGCTATTTATTTTATCACCTCATGGAGATGGTGGAATGCCCTATTGCATTTGTTGGTTCCTTGCTTCTCTGTTACGAGCAGTAAAGAAACAAATGGATGAACTCTGCTGCTCCTGACCCTTCCAAGGTCACAATGTAGTGCTTCAGAAAGCACAGTCTACTCACTGTGGTGAGTTTGTGAGATTGCATAGTGGTTCATCAGTGTAATTAGTCCTGGGGAGACCTGCTTGCCTCTTGCATGAAGCAGTGCAAAACCCAGAAATTTTTAAGCCTAACTTTATATTAAAGCTTTGTTGTTCTCCTTTTAAAATCCTCTGTTTATGTGATGTGCACAAAGGGTATTTGTATGTTACTGAAAGACAAAGAGAGAGATAGAGAGATAGACCAGGAAAATTCCTACTTTCTGTCTGTATTTTGTTTATGAATCCCACAGAATGGGGTTTGTGTCTCTCTTGGCCTGTTGAAATGTGTGCTTGGCTCTCTCCTGTACTGATGGTGCAGATGGTGTTAGCAAGATCAACAAAAATAGTAGTCGTAGTAGTAGTAGTAGTAGTAGTGGTGGTGGTGGTAGTAGTAATAAATGACAACAGTCACATTGAGTTCCTAATTTCTTAAATTCCCTTGAAAGCTAATTTCTTCATCATATTTATTTAACTGTGTTCTGCAGGTGGATGGAAAAGTCAGCATGAATGGAGAGAATGTCAATGGAGTTGAAGAGAAGGATAAAGAGTGCACAACAATAATACTTACTCCTTCGCCAAGCAGATCTCTGAAATTGGACGGAGTAGCCAGAGGGGACAGGCCCCCAGTCGAGTTGAAGAAGGACCCCACAAGTATTGAGCTCAGTTTACAGAGGCCTACCATTCAGAGCGTGCACAAAGAGCCAACAGTAAGAGCAACATGAACAAATCAGCCTTACTTTCTCTGCCAATTTTCTGCCTCATAATGTATTTAATGGCTAACTGATGAAACCCGAGTGGTTACATTTGCTTTGTTTCAAGAGGATGTGCCCAGAGCAGGAAAAAAAAAAACCCAAACCCTTTATAAATTAAAGTCTTCTGCCTTTGGTCTGTGGGTAGAGAAATGGTACAGGAAAGTTCAAAAACTTTTTGCAGCCAGCGCCTGTTTTTTGGATGTCATACGGCTGATGAGCATGCTTTAAATGTGCTAGGCCAGTGAGAAATTGAGTCTGTGTCCCAGCTATTGTGCAGATTTATTCAGCTCTTCTTCTGATGGCAGCTGATTAGATCAGCAACATAATTGGACTGTGTGAGCCATTATAATTAGTCTCAGTTTTCAATTGTCACACAAGAGGATGTGGATGTGCTGGCAGTTTTGAGCATTTGGCTTTCCTTCCCCTCTCAGAAGTATTAGAAAGGGGGATAAGTTATTGAAATATTCTGGAGTCAGTGTGCTTCTTAACTGCCCTATCAAAGAAACAAATTAATTTTACCTTTTCATCTTCCCCCCCCCCTCTTCCCCAGAGAGAAAGGCAGGAAAAAAACTGGAGCATATCACAGCAGGAATCTAGATGCTACAAAGCTGTAATAAAAGAAAGGAGATGGTAAAAATAAAACAAGAAATAAGGACTGAACTGCAAAGAAAGCATGTGGAAGGAGTGCAAACAAATGGCAGGATGGGGAATTGTAGACATTTTTTACTCTATAACAACAAAGACAGAGAATCGGAGATGTGGTGAGAGGGGAAGTATGAAAATTTTTGCTTTCATCTCAGACTTCTTCTGAGCATTGGCCAGACGGATGAGAGAGGGAGCCGGCATCTTCCTGTCGCTGGGAGTGATGGCTCAGTCATGCCAAAGGGCTTGTGCCTTATCTTACTTCCGTGCTTCATGCCATTCTTTGGCCACAGACAACCGCATTTTGGAGCCTGCAGCCAGCCATGGGAAGCTGGACTGGGTCATGAGCACAGATTTGGTGCTGTCAAAGGGAATGGGGGTAGAATCGAGTGAATGATTTGCAGGAAACAGGCAGAGGTGGCAGAGCAGAGACTGCCGGTTTCAGAATGAGCTGGCTCTAAGGGGGAAGTCAGGGAAGCGTCGCATCTCATCTGGGAGAGCTGGTAATGAGGATGTTTGGAGGATAGAGAGAGGGGCCTCAGCTTGATAGTTAGAAGCACAATGGCAATCAGAAAAGTAGCTGAAGAAAAGTGTTACTGTCTCCTTTTTTAGGATTTCCAGACGAATATAGCTGTGGAAAAGTTGAGAGAAAACTCAACAGTAGCAGCTATTGTTACAGCTTGGGCTTGTTTGTACCTGTTTGATGCCCTCTCGTCTGTTTCTACAGCTCTGAGGATGATGTGGCTGTCCAAACCAAAATGTTTGCATGCTGTTTCTGCTTGCACTGTCTTAGCCCTAGTGGTGATATTGGCAGAGGAGGCTGAACAGCTTGAATTCTCAAATTCCTTGCAACTCTGACATGTGCAACATAACCAGAAGGTTATTCTGGTTTGTAAACTTGAGGGTACCTACTAGTACCATACCTTAGATTAAGGCATAGGCAGTAGCTTCCTTGCCTTAGATTAAGGCATAGGCAGTAACTGAGCCATCGCACCAGGAGCGCACTAGTTCATGGGAAGGGCTTAGCTGCTGGTTTACAGAGATGGGGCATGGTGCTGACACTTGGCTTCATCACTGAGCTTTGGCTTATGTGTTGGGGCACAGGCCAGCACTGCTGGGCAGATCAGTATAGATGAGATAGGTGTCGGGCCTTACCTTCAAAATCAAATTGGGCAGTTACACTGGACGCTCCTCATGCAACCTTCTCCCCGTATCTGTTTTCTTTCGGCATCTAAACAACTGGCGCAGCGATGCCAGCCTGCATCTCTCGAGTCTGAAGCAATAAACTTATCTCTGAAGATGTAATGCCTCCTTGGAAGGTTGGAAGTCCAGATGTGGAAAGCAGAGCCTTTTGGGCTTGTTCCACTCCTCATAAAACACAGCCTGTTGCCCAGAAGGGTGCTGAACAGCTCTATCACTGTTTCTTTGAGCCCTCCTGAGAGAAGAAGTTGTTTGCTTTTTGCCCTGGTGGGATGGGGCTTCCCAGCTGCACAGTTCTGGAAGCAAGAAAGCATTTCTGAAGCCACTGCTGTGCGACCTCCAGCAGGGAGGGAGCACGACTATGGCACAAGGCTGAAGTGAAGACTGTGGTAGCTAACTGCAATGTTGCTACTGTGATATGAGAAGCCAGCTCAGTTGGCCACTCTTTCTCCTTGTGAGAAAGTAACTAGTGTGGCACTTTGCAAAAGAAAAGAGTTTTGTTTTGTAGGGGCTTGTTTAAGAATGTGCTTAATTTGACCCATTCAGAGAGATTTTTGTCTGATGCTTAACCCTACTGAATTTTTAGGAGAGGATGAGAAGATGTCAGAAACAGGGAAAGAAAAGCAGCCAGGATGAAGAAACAGAGTTATCTGGAGTGGAAGAAACAAATACATTTTTTTCCCCTGAGAAAACTTTTACAAATGGATGCAACTGAGCATGTTTTCAAAGCCTTTTTAACTTTCTTTCACTGCCTTTATTTGTACACTTTCTTTCATCAAAATAGTTTAGAGACTTGTTAGCTCTACCCTTCCCAGGCTTCGAATAAGAGTCAAAGGCACTAGTTCTCCGCCTATTAAGAGATGCTATTTCTAGCTTTTTTTTTTCTCTAGTTGCTCTCTGACATTTGTTTTGTTTTTGTATTTTATCTGTTTAATTTCTGTCCTGCTTCTCTGTTGTGAGTGTCTAAATTCCTCTCATACATATATATGTTACCTTTGGCCCTCCTGTCCCCCTGTTCCAATTCTCTTCCTGTTCTTTCCGTGCCCCTTCCTCCTCCATCCTTTCTTATGGCTGCTCCCCCACTGCTTCAATTCAGTTGTCAAATTGACTAGTCCTGTCTTCTCTCTGCCTGGCAGGCTTCCCTTTGAAGCTCTGTAGCACTGCTCTAAATCTGGCTGGCTGGCCTCAGGCGTTGTCTGCAGTATGGGAAGATGCTGTGCAGCTGTACTTCAGCAGCTCTTTTGGCCTGAATTTTGGAAAATAGCTTAGTCAAGCCACACCACTCAAAACACTAGTATGATTTAGGTTTGGTGGGGGGGGGGGGGTGTGGTAGAGAGACCTGGGGTCATTTCGTACAGGTAATACCTCAGAGTCTGTTTCTGACAGAGGAAAACACCCATCTTCATGAGTGCAGTAATAACTGGCAATCACCACTGGAAATGTGTGTAAGTCCTGCCTAAATTTACTGTGAAATGAGATGCAGAGAACTGCAGCTGGTGGAAAGGATGGTAAGGAGGAATATTTTCAAGAATATATGCTTTATCTGTAGTGTATATGTAGACTACTTAGAGGATTTTTTTGGGTTTTACAAGAGAGTTACCTTTATTCAAAGTAGCTTTGGAAAGGGCCTGTGATTGTGAAGGCTGACTGTGCTAGGCAGGGTAAATTTGCCCTGTGAGCTGGAGGAAAATGTCTCACTAGTGGTTGTGAGTCAGTAGGTAGCCAGCAGGTAAAGTACACCTCTCTTTTTGCAGCTGGAGAGATGGAGGCAAAGGCCTCCATCTGGCGTGGTCCGGATCCCCTGGTCAGTCAGAGGCAATGCCGGCAATAATGCCAGGATCTCCTCACCCCGTTCCTGTCATTCAGCCTTTAGGTCACGCTTTCGTTCATGCATAGCAGTTACAGACATTGCAAATACTGAGAAGTTGTATCCTCTAGCTCTTTGAATTAAAGTTGGCAAAGTAAATGTTTTATTTTAAAATAGCATTAGTACAAATTTTAGTGTAGGGGGATTAATTTGTCAGTGAGTAATATCACTTTATTTTAATCAATCTTTGTATGACTATTTAGAAATTGTTAGCTTGTTATAGTTTTAATTAGAACTCTACTTTGATCAACTAAAAATAAATAAATCTAGAGCTAAACAGCAACTTTTAAAAGGTAGGGGCAGGGATGGAGGGAAGAGATTTTGGTTTTCCTTTAATTTTTAGTTAGCCAGCTTAAACTTGTCCATTTCTAGTCACTGCAAGCTTGGCACAAAAGAAACTTTTTTTCTATATCCAAGTAACACTCTCCTTCATCTTCAAAAATCCTGATTGAACTGAGATTAAAGTATAAACTTTCTTGTGGTTGTGGATTCTTGGCCAAGCTACAGGAGAGCTGGGTTGAAATCCTGATTTGTACATATCTAGTGGGACAAGTCTTTGTTCTTTGGTTCATTACAAGAAACACTTGTGGAGTAAGTACATGCGTTCCAGGTTGACAGCTTTTCCTTAAACCCCGCATGGGAAAATGCATGGAGAGCTAGACTATCTGGAGGGAAAAAAGTTTAGGATGAGAAGTGAAAGCAACAAAACTTCTAGCTAGGTAGCATGGGACTCTGCTTGGATTGGGTTATGAGCCTACAGTCCATGTCTCTCATCTTCCAGACCCCCATGCGCTTTTTAATGTCAGTGAGTGACAGGAGCTTATTCTATATCCCAAATGAGCAGTAATAACTCTAGCAAATGTCCTCTGGAATTGTTCTGTGGGATTTGGAGAAAGCAATACTTAATACCATTGCTTGCAAAACTTTCAAGGCTTCTCAGCTACAGATTCCCCCTGATCTTTGGTTATAATGTCTGACGATTATAGCATTATAAAGCGGTAGGTATAAGATGCAGATGGTTTAATGTGTCAGAGCAGTGCTCAGGCTGTAGTACTGTACTGGCAAGGCACTTAGCTGTGTTTGGCAAGGCACTTGGCTGTGGTAGCCAAGGTCGTGTCGTTGTTACCACTCACAGCAAGAGAAAATGCTAGCTTTGATTAGGATACGGTACCAAAATTCATAAAAGTGTAAGCTGGAAAATAATGGTATGTATACAGTTTCAATCACAGAAGTTTAAAAGATGTCAGGTTATTTTTACATGTGGCAAATGATATTCACTGCAACTAACATCTTTTTTGAATGATTTTACAGTATTTTATCTGTAGTTCTAACCTGGATCTTTCAGATTTCTCTGCATTTGCCTGATTATAGACAGCTTACTTTGCCATATTTTCATAGAAAATACAGTATTAATATTTCACTTGATCTGGCATACAAGTAGTGTTAACTAATATACATTTTGATTTAATTTGCATTAAGGGTTAATAAAATTCTAGTGCAACTTCCTTTGGAGTTTAGATTCTTGCAGTAGTTCACTCAGCCCAATACTGTTCTATCTTGATGTGGTATTCAGTATTTTAGGAGTTCCTAGTTATTATATTTGCAGTATTTTACAGGGAGAAAAGGTTCAGCCACAGCAATAGGCTTCCCATTGTTGCCTAAGGCTTCTAGAAACTGATAGGGGAAACTTTCTTTGACTCCTGATGCATGGGGTAATCTAAAAACACTAACCCGTGGTAAATGACATTCTTTAGTTTTCAAGAGTTAGCGAGACAAAGTCTTCACATCAACCAGTGACCTGGGGGCAGAGAGAACCACAGCTCCTACCTCCTACGCAGCCAGGTTTTCACTGCGTCCTTGGAAGGCTTCCTTGCCGGTGGCTTTGGACAAGGAGGTGTCGCGTGCCCTTTCCTCTTAAGCATCTATAGCAAGCCAGTCTACAGACTGGCTCTGTGGCCCTGCAGAATTGTCACCTCTTCCTCTTCCCCCGTGACTGTGAGCGACTGCGATGAGGTGTGTAAGTGGTGCAGAAAAGCTACAAGAGTCCTTGCTCTGAAAAGGTGCTATCCGCTTTAAAGCACTTGAAAAACGTTATTCACCAAGGCGCTCAGTTTTTGATGTCCATGTCAAAATGCACTCTTCTTAGATATCTCTTAAACGTCTGTATGTTCAAAAGCCTTTTCAAATTCAGTGACAGCATGACAGTTTACTTAAACGATACTTAATGAAATGTGAATGCTAGTTCTGCAGTAGAAAAGGAGTTGTATTGATTCTAACAGTATAAGAATTGTTTTAAATATGTCATATAGTTGTGGATAAAATAAGAATACTAGATAATATTACATTACCTGGAATTATAAATAGTATTAGATATACTGGGAATGAAAGTTCCCCAGTGAAGTTGACTTAATTTTTTTTTGTAAATTACTTACTAATCAGTTTTATATTTTTAGCTTTCTGTTGCTAGCATTTAATTGCTCAGCAGAGAGGGAAAAAAAGTCAAGTCTCATGAGCAGGAACAGAACTTGTGCAGTATGTCATCTCAAAATTTAATTTTCTTGCACCAAGTAGCTCTTCTTTTAGTTCTTTACTCCTTTTAAAAAGCATTTCTATAAATAGCATCTATATCTATACTTTGCTCCACCTCCATACTTGGTATAAGGATTATAGGCCGATCTAGTAACTGCACTTACGCAAGATAGCTACACAGTACAACACCATGTTTAGATTGCTGCGGTAGCTCTAGAACTAGAGGTGATAAAGTTGCATGACCTCCATGCTTTTGCTGTGCTTCTTAACTCTTCTGAGAAGCTAATGTGACTGGGCTCTTCCGACAACTCCAGCTACCATTGCTACATGGCGTCTTGTTCCCTGGGTGTATGCAATGGTGTTTAATACTTTTTGCATAAGACAAGGTTTTCGGTGGTTTTTGGCTTTATAGCCTAAACATTTAGGTTCAAATTCAAGCTGAATTTATTTTTTTGGAAGTTTTTCAGGTTGAACTGCTGCTTTTAGGGAGTGAAGGGTGAGTTCCGTTGTTTTACCAAAATTAAAAATGATGATGATGATGATGATGATGATGATGATGATAATAGAAACTTTAAATCATTTCACTGGAAGAGTTATGCTTTGGAACAGTGGATAGAGTTGTCAGGTAGGTGCCTTTGGCTTTTCTAGTTAAAATCTACTTTTATTTGGGCAACGAGAGTTTGAAAATAGCTATTTGTACAAGTGTAATGGAGGTTTGCAGGTTGTAGAATCTCAGAGTAATTCAGGCTGAAGATCCCTAGTACAGCCTCCTGCTCAAAGCAAGATCAGCCTTGAGGTAAAACCAGGCAGCTCAGGGCCTGATCCAGTTGGATCTCGAAAATCTCCAAGGATGGAGACAGCACAGGCACTCTAGGCAGGCTGCTCCACTGCTGGACTGTCCTCATGGAGAAAAAAGTACTTCTTTCTCTGTTGAGCATGTGCAAGGCTGGTGATGAAGAGAAAATTTCCAGTAGTTTCTCCCCTGGCTGCTGTCATTTCAGGAGCCCAAAATGAGGCTGAAAGAGACCTTTTACTTTAGTTGAAGTGTTTTTCTTGCTGGGAGTGAGGAAGGGGGAGACATTTTCATTTAATTGCACTATTTTTTTGCGGGGGCTGAGGAAGCGGGAAAAAACTCAACTGCAATGCAGGCTGGCATCAGGATGGGGTTGGAGAGAAGGGGGAGGTGGTTTATATAGGGGAAAAGAGCACCAGAGAACAGCAAGGGACCAGCCTACTGGAGCACAGGCCTTGTGGTCAGTGGAGCATTTCTCTTAAGCCTATTTTTCAGCCTGTGCCTCCGCTGGCAGCTCTGTCGCTCCTTGGCGCGTGTGACTCATGGAGGTGGGGTGTGTGTCCTGCCTGTTTGCTCTCGGTATGGGGTGCTTGCAGGCAGATGTGTTGGAGAGGAGGTCCTCAAACTTTCCATGCCACCCACTTAAAGCGTATGTTTTACTTTGAGCAGTTTGAGACCCACTTGCAGGCAGGAGGGGGCCGTGTCCCCGTGCGTTGCCCAGCGCGGGGGGCTTGGGTGGGCGGAGGTGAAGGTGCAGTGGGAAGCACCAGTGCAATGGGAAGGCTCCAGCTGGGGAGGGCGGTAGGCGCCAGCCCCAAGCAGGAGCTGGAGGAGGCCCGCAGCTGCTTGTAGACGCTCATGAGTGCGACCTGGCGCTTGTCCCGCTGAGCGGTGACAGCTCTTGGCAGCCAGGGGCTCCTCCTCTTGTTGTTCCCCGCACTGCCCCCCGCCGCATGCCCTGTACCGGTCCCCGTGATTTTCTGGCAGGGTGCTTTCCCAAACATGCTCCCTGCCCCGCTCCGGAGCATGCTTCCTCCCAGGAAGGAGAATAGACTCCGGGACTGCCGAGCCACTGCTGTCAGCAAAGCTCCCCAAAGTCCCCGGTGTGTCTGCAGAGACGTTAGCGTCCGGCTGGCACTGCCACTAGGGCTTCCAGGTGCCGGAGCTGTGAGGGTCTGACTCTGCTATTCATGTGGCATGGGTGGACGAGCAGCCACGCAGGCCTGTGTGGATCTGCTGGGATCGGGTGCAGAATTTGTGCAGGAGGCGCAGGTATGAGTCCTGCCCCCAGAAAAGATGATGGCAGCATCTGAGAGGAAATTTCATCAGATTTCCTCTTGCAACTGTTAATCAGATGGGCAGAAAAACAGTGAGTCTACAACAGACCACTTCTGAAAAGTGTTACTTTTTATTTCTCAAAATGGTCTCTTTTTTTTTTTTCCTGTTGAAAGCATCAAATTCTAGGTCTTGTGTGTTAGAAGCACTGTGTGACAGCTGATTCGTTTGCTGTAGATTTTCTTGGTTTGCCTGCTGGGAAAACTGATGTACACTGGAAGCTGTTAAATAAATCAGCTGAAGTGCTACTGTTTTTTGATCGCGTGGGTTTAGCTGTGCAACAGGCTTGTCCTGGGTCAGGAAACTGCCTTCACAAGTGATTTGGATTATTAGCTTGATATGGTCTCACCACATTTTTTCAGTTCTCTCTTAATAATGTTTCAAGTATTCATTACCTTTGATAGAAATTCTGGCTTTTTCCTTCAGATAACAGGTTATTTAGGCAACCATGGAATAAAGGAAGTATTTAATTAGTTTGCCACTTTTAAAACTGTGGAAGGTGCTATGTATTCACTAATACATATGTTGTTTTGTTATTCTGAAAGAGAACTAGGGGTGAAATGTATGCTTATCTGCAGCTAACACAATTCAAGATATCCTATTATTTTTGTAAGCTTGCATGGGCTATTATTCCAAAACAACTTTGTAATGGGTGTTGATGAACATTTAGGAAAGGACGTTAAAGCTAGCTCAGTGACTCCACACCAGAGTAGCATAAACTGCTTATGAATTTACTTCCCAGCGCTCTGCTCCCTGTTGAGCTCAAACAAACACATTTCGGTTCAAATACATTACAAAGAAGTGGCAAGCACTGCCTTAAGGAATTAACTCATACTTTTATTTCCACTGTAGTCATTGCGTTTCAACCCCCTTACTCTCTGCAGGCCTCTTCAGTGGAAGCAGATATAGCGGCCAGCCAACAGGTTGGGGCCGGCCCTGGAAGTGCAGGACCTGTGAGCCTGGCGTGCGCTTCCCCAGGTGAGTTGCTGCTAGCCAGGGCCCGTGCCCGTGCCCACCAGCGAGCTGGGGTTTAGGGCCACCCTGCAGCAGGAGCCCAATAAGTGCATCCTCAGCAGCACCAAGAAGGCTTATTAGGAAATGCAGAATGTGTCAAAAATTACACACTGAACTGCGCATTACTCTGGGTGCGAGTTGTCTACCTGCTTGTTTGTGTACGTGAATAGCTGCTGCTATAGTATGCTGTAACCAGGAAGCAATCAGGGCAGAAACCATCAGTCAGTAATAGTTTGTATTTAGCATACTTTTTTCAAGATGTTAAAGAAAAGGCACTTCAATCTCCTCCTAGGGGCTTGCAGCTGGGAGTGAATTAAATCAAAGGTATTGTGTGCGCTCTTGATTTTCCACTTTAAAGTCTTTATGCATGAATTCTAATCAGGAGAAAGCAATTTGCTTGTAAAATTGTCCTTCTCTATTACATTTGAGGCTACTTTCCCCCATAGTGTCTCTAAAACATTACCCTTCAGCATGCATTTTATCTACTACCTACTATTATACTAATTTCATACTCTTTTTTTTTTGTTGTTGTGCAGTTTTTAAAATGGGCCTATCGTAGTTTATTCTGATATGGGTATATAAAAGGTAAAATTTGAAGTAGATATTTACATGAAATCTCTGCCGGTAATTGGTATATGAATATATTGCTCCAGTTGCCAAGCATGAAGTTGCTTGAACAATTTAGCTTTGCCATCAAATATTTAATATAGTATCATCACCCCATGAGCAGAAGCACATCCAGCCTTTTCTTGAGGTGCTGCAAGACTCTGAAGCGCAGGGACTGTTAGCAAGGGCTCATCAGCTGACTTAAAATACTTTGGTGGCTCATAGATGGAAACAGGCCAGCCTTTCAGGTAGATGAATCATCACACAGCAGCACGGAGGTTAACAATCTTGAATTGCACCTGACAGGTAATATAGAAGTCTTAGCTTCTCTGGGATGAATTTTGCCTGTGTTGAAGAAAGATTATTTTTAAAAACATTCTTCATTTCATGGGCTTATGGTATATCCAGTAAGAAATTAGACTGTAAGAAATATGTCTACGTTTTATTTGAAGAAATATCTTAACTTTGCAACTTTGTCTCTTGTATGTGTGGATTAGTTTCAGATCCAACGCAGTTCAAGTCACCTGCAGCTTGTTCCAGCCCTGTTGTGACCAGCTTAGAGTTTCCTGCTAGCCCTGTCCCTGTGGAGGAAGCTGCTTCCAGTGAGAAAGATGTGAAGAAACCTGAAAAGGAAGAGCAGAAGGAAACAGAGCTCCCTGCTTCGCAGGAGGTGCGTCCGGGCGAGAAGGAGAGGGAGTGGAAAACAAAACGAAAAAGAGGAATAAAGATCTCACAGACGAATGTTTGTTGCACAGAGAAGTGGTTGGCATTTTGCTCTCTGTAGTGTCACATCAGGAGTTCATTTAAAGCAGCCTGCCAGTAAGTGACCCCACAGGGTGGTTTCTGTGCAGAATCCTCTTGTTATTGGAGGGTTTCCCTGCAAAAGTTACCCCCCAGGGTCTGCTTGTAGTGTCCGAATGGGGAAACTGGCTGGGGCCGAAAAGAGAGCTTAACCTGCAAAACTCATGTCCTTCCAAGTGCTGGGAGAGCAGAGTATCCGGAAAGCCTAAAAAGAGGAGCCTGCACTTTTAGTCATCTTGAAATGCTGAGTAAGGGCAGGTGGTGGCAGAACGAGCAACTAACCAGCCATGACAACACTGCTCTGTCAGGCACATCAGGATTTTGGCCTTGGGTTACTATTGGCTTTGGTGTGCAGGACAGGGTGAATATTTCAGGCCACAAACAACTAGCAGTTATTTCCAGGGCTTCAGTATTGCAACTCCATGTTATAGTTCTGGAGGTGGATGCTTATTAATCATTGATCATGCTGATTCAGAAAATAAGTAGAAAGGGTTTAAGTTAGCCTTTGTTTTTACCTGCTGATCTTCCTATGTTGTTGTCTATTCTCAAATGTCCAAACAGGTAATGAAGCCAAAAGTCCTGGAACCGGAGGGGACTGTAGTATTCCCATTTTTGAAGAAACTACCTGAGACCAGCCAAGTTACTCTGCAGAGTTCTGACCTGCAAGGTGAGCAGCAAGAGAGTTTGGGAGCTGTGGAGAACTCGGCTCAACAGTAATTGAATACTTACACGTGGTATTTGGGGAGAATCACATAGTCAATGACCCAAAGTTTTTGCAGATAGAATAGTTAATGTCCAGTTGCATCTGAATGATAGTGTTAGTGTGTGTCTTCTGTGATGGAAGAAAACTCCTCTTGTTGTTACCCATAAACATGACAGCAGAGTTGTGACTCAAAGGAGACAGTCAAGAAGGGGCGCTGTCTTGTACATATCTGGCTTAGCCTTAAAAAAGTATGTTATATCAATGGGTGTCACAATTTATTAGTACTGCTGCCTGGTGAAAGTGACTTAGCGATTGCTTTTATCTGGTAATAAAAACTTCTGGAGAAATTCTTCCTGCAGCCGTTCACACGTAGCTCCTTTTTATAGATAACTATGCATAACTGGCTACAGCTCTCAATTTGACCTATGTACAACAAAACTTGTAAAAATGAATATTTTTTTACCCTCGTGACAAAGTTTTGTTTAAGATGGATAACGTGTAGCAATTGTATTTTGTATAGATTTTAGAGATGCATGTGGGTAGGTATTGTTTAAAAAAAGAGAGAGAGAGAGAGAAATCATCTGAAGTTCTGTTCTCCCGAGAGCTTGTTAGGTTATTAGTTTGTATATAGGTAATATAATGATTCTCCCAGTGTTTTCAAGGCTGAAACTACTAAAGGTGATCGCTGTGGAAAACAAAACTATCTGGAAAGGAGTAGAAATCCCACTTGTTCTAAGCGGGGAGATGTTTTGCACACAAGTTTTATGTTAAGTGCAAATCAATCCAAACATCGAGGAATAGATGGCAGGTACTTCTTGTGTTTTCTGAGTGATGCTGAAACACTTGGCTGCTCTCTAGTGTTGACAGCATGTAAAAGGTCACATAGTCCCCAAAATGTGCATCTCCAAGAGAAATGCAATGTGAGCAGCATACAGAGATGGGAAGGGATGATTTTCCTTGGGTTGGTGTGCTGGAGCCCTCCTATAAAATTAGATGGTATGTTACGATAGCAGCGTTTACATGCGGGCAGGCCTCGTGATCTGCAAAGTAGCTCTGCTCAGGCACTTCTTACAAAGCGCTTGCCGTGCGCCCCCCCAGCGCGGCGCGGCGCGGCACGGCGTGGCCTTCTGACAGCGGCGTGTTTCTTGTCTTGTGTGTGTGCCGTCCCTGCAGAGCCGCCCCGCGGGGCCGGGCTGGCGCTGCGCCTGCGGAACTGCCGGCGCCGCTCGCAGTTTTTCTCGCAGCCAGGTAACGGAGGCGCTCGGGCCGCTTCGCCCCTCCCGCTGCCCCCAGCAGGAGGTGCCGTGGGACGCGGGAGAGGGGCTGGTGGTCACGGGGACTTGTGCTACGTCCTGCTGTCGTAGAGAGCGTCTATTCCTGCTGCACAGTTGACAAAGAGCTGCTGGGCCAGGTGGTGGTGTTAACGCTCTGGTTTCGGGCGCCTGGACGAAATCATTTGCCTGTAAATACCTTTTCCTCAATTGTTCACAATCAGCTTGGTTCAAAGACGTTTGAATAGAAAACGGCAACAGTTCTCTGTGTAACTGTGGCTCTTGAATAGCGTAGTCCCGTCCTTCTACCTTTGCTCTGCTTCTTCCTTCCCTGCGCTGAATCACGAAGGGAAAAGTAACTCAAACTAGATAACGCTCAGTGTTCAAACCCCACTAGTGCCTGCGGCCAGAAGTAGATGGCATTAGCTAGAGGTAGAGTAGAACCTGATGTTAGTTGATATTGTGCTCCTCTGTACCCAGATCAAAGCTACTGTTGTTGGTGAAGGGGGTAACCCATTTTTCTGGTTTATTGGCTTGCAATATGTCATTGCGTTTGGTTGTGGGAGCAAATACAAAACTAACATGAAGCTTTTTTTATACAGATACAATTTAGCTTTAATTACAGGCTAAGCACATTTTGCTGTTTTGTTATATTAATTTTAGCTTTTTCTTTTTCTATTCTTTTTAATAGCCAATGCTGACAGTGGTGACAGATCAAATGTGAGTAACTTTTTTGCGTTATTGTTTGGTTTAGAGTTATGTATTGTAGCAAAAGGGAAATCTGTATGCAAACTCTCCTGAAACCTCCCCAAAACAGAATGAGGAATCTTGTCTCGTAGAAATGAGAGAGCAAAAGATACAATCCAAACCAACTTTGGAAAAGCGATTATGGAGAAAATTCCTTCCTCTGTTAGACATGGTCTGAATTTATGCCTTCTTCACTTATCCAGAGGGAATACTAGGTATACAGTAGCAGGTTGTGGGATTGCTAGCAATACAGTACTGGGTTGTGGGAATCACTTTATTCTAGAGCTTCAAAATCCTGAAATAGTATGCAACTCTGAGTTATCCCTTCTACTTTATGCGCATAGAAATTAGAAAAGATTACAATTTTACTACCTCCCAAGAAAAGGTAACCGTTAAAGTCCAAGTATTTCATATGGGGCTTGCCATGTAAAAATAGACAGAATGTCTTCCTATCTGATTCTAATGTGACCCTTAGTGGAAAGGAGTATGACATCAAGGGTCTAAAATTGCTCTTGATTCTGAAGCATGTCCCATAATGGGATCCTGGTCTAGTTGAGGCCTGGGATTTTATTACATTCTCGATAAAAACTAAAAACAAGACTATAAGCTATTGTGCTGACAGAGATGAAATGAGAGGATACATTTTACAATCCTAAGTTACTTTGCACGGTGCACAGAAAAGTATACAGAAGAAAAATGGTAATTTTCTTTAAATGTGAGTACCTACAGGTATCTCTGTTCAGTGCTGCTTAGAACTTTCTTTCAGATCCTCTTTTTTTTCCCCCTAGCTAAAGTTTCCAAACCAAATGATATTTTTTTTCTCATCTGGATACCTGTGGTCAATCCTGAATGTCAGTAAAACTAAGAATGTTGTCTACTAACCAACAGAACCATTACCTAGTTTTGAATTCCCCATTTTAATATGGCCATTAAGGGTAGGCTAGATCAAGTGCAACTTTCTGTGGTAGCCTTGTGCAGTACTGTGTTAAAGTCTAATAGCTTCACTTTTCTTCACACAAGCGTTTCAATTTCTGGTCCTGGGATCCAGAAGAGGAGCGAAAGCGACAGGAAAGGTGGCAACATGAGCAAGAACGCTTGCTTCAGGTAAGGAAGCAGCACTGTTATCTTCCACCTTGTGGCTTAGTTGTTTCCAGTTGAATTGTCACTTTAGACAAAAGGTGAGCGTTTTGGGTCAGTTTTGGGTCAATGATTTTTCTCATTTACGCACCTTCAAACTCCAGTGTTCCGTCTGCATTGAATAAATTCCTTGACAAGAAGGTTTTTCTCCCAAGGAAAACGATGATTTGCTGAAGCTGAAACTTTTCTGAAATTATTTTTGCTCTTAAGAACAAGAGAGAGAAATCTACCCTGACTGAACCAGGAGCTTTGGAAAGTCACTAGTGATAGGGAAAAGCAGACAAACAAGGTCTGCGCTTTTTGTGCCTTGAACTAGGGGCTTTAAGATGGGTCTTCCACCTCCTGTGTGGATGCTTTTGCGGATTCTGTGGCAGATGAATAAGAGTATGAGCACACATACACATTCCCTGTGATTTGGGTCATCTTCTTTCTCCCTTTCTCACTAGGCAGTAGAAAGGTTGCAAGGACTTGAACCACTGTTTTTGCCTAGTGGTAGAGTAAGCTGTAAAAGGTCTGTTTTTCTGTCTTCATTGAGAGAACTGCAGTGGCCTTAAGAACGCAAAAATCCCTTTGTCAGTCAGAAGTATCTTTTGACAATATGGTTACCTATGAATAGTCCCAAATGAATTGTATCTTTCCTCTGTGTAACAGAAGAAGAGCAAAAAACTGTGTGAGGATGGATAATAATAAAATGTTGTCTTCTCATCTTTTAACAATGACTTGTGTGTCTGCGCTCCTTTCTCGAGTTTATTGCTTTTTACCTAGAATGTTTATTTCCTTTTAGAATGATGTAAAATTCTCATCATAATTTTTCTGGCACATGTAGTTGTTCTCTCAATAGGAAATGCATTTCTTATGGCTTAGGCAGATGTGGTCTCAATTTTCTTTTTTTAACTTCTTTGCACAGTAAGTTGGAGAGGAGCTGGAAGTGATGTAAAAGGGATAGGGAAGTCACTCTGCTTTCCCATGTTCAAACCAGTTCTATCAAACGATTTCAAAGATCTCTCTGAGATATTTTTTCATGCAAAAATATGTAGAACCAATTCTCAAGAAAAAATCCAGTCAAGGTGAAAAATGAACTGCTTAGCTAATCATGAGCGTATCCTCTTCAAACCTGTACACACTGTTTATTTATCTTTTAAACTTGCACAGCTATTCATCATTCATTAAATTATACTGACATCTCTTTTAAATTAGCGCGAAAAGCAGTATCTGCAAAACCATTTAAATCTATATGCTACTACACTGAAAGGATTAATGGCAAATCCATGCTTAAGTGTGTTGGGGTTTGTGATGGCTTTTTAGAACTCTTAACACTATATGATAGATAATACATTATTGAAATTGTGAGAATAAATTTCATTTCACTCGAAACATTTAAAAATTTCTTTTACAAGTTAAACTTCTGGTATGTTAAAAGTTCTGTGTGGTTTGAAGGTGTTAAATACAAGCGCCAGAGACAGCGGGAAAGAGGAGGAAAAGAAGCTTTTAGATACCCATGAATGTTTCAAATGTTTACACTTCATCCCTGTTTCTGATTAATCCATTTGTAGCAGGTTCATTTTCACTGCAAAGATATTACAGAATGACTCCTCTAATACAGAGTGTTCTGAGCTGATCTGTATTTATGTTGTCTTACAGGAGAAGTACCAGAGGGAGCAGGACAAGCTGAAAGAGGAATGGGAAAAGGCACAGAAAGAAGTTGAAGAAGAGGAGCGTAGATACTATGAGGAGGTATAATGCTCGAAGGAGGACACTGTTTAGTGAATTATTTTCTCAGTTTAAATGCACCCACTGTACTGTAAAGAAAAAGAAAACCCAAACCTGAACTGATTTTTGAAAAGTACAAAATCTGAAGAGGATTGTTTCCCTTAAATACCACCGTAAGAACCGAGGAAAACTATTTAAATATTTAGACAGGGATCCTCAGAATCTTTGCACGGATGGAGGTGCCTGATTGCTGTACAGGTTGGGGTAAGTCATCAGGATTGTATCTGGGTATACTCAGAGTTCCCCATCGAGTGAGAGCCTCCTGTGTTTCTGCACACAGTTGTGTGTATATGCAAGTGACTGAACTTGGTTGAAACTCAGGAAGAAATTTTTGTCTGCCTTGGCTTGACCATGTAGATCTTTTTAGACTAGTCTCATTTTCACACAAAATTTCACCAGAAGTGTTTAAATTTTGCAGTTGTGATGTATTAAAATATATAGGAAATACTGTTTTTTTTCTGTCACGTGTGGGACGTTATGGCAGAAAACTGGGAAATGTTGATGTTTTTGATTTGACTGGTTGTACGTTATGCAAATCGACATATTATCGTCTATGTATAGGGGCCCTACTTCTGTTCTTAACAAGAAATAACTTATTTCAACTGGTGGAGTTTCTCGTGTACCAAGTGTAATTTCATATTTTTATATGAAATTTTCTAAATTTGTATTGTGAGAAACAGTGGTACCATCCCAAGTGGAATATTCTTTCCAGTTCTGGACATTTCATCTCAAAAATAATAATAGTGAAAGGAAAACCAGTTGGAAGCAGTGAGTGCAAAAGCTTGAAGCAAATTAAAAACTGAAGTGATTCTTTTTGCAGAAGACAAACCTATTACCATTATTATCCTTGGTACCACAGGTCTTTTCCTAGCCATCTGGATGTGAAAGTGTAGCCAAACTTTATGCTACTACTTTTTAAGCCCATATTTGACATCCTGTATTTTTAACGCCCTGCTCTCTCCTCATCCTCTGTTTTAGGAACGTAAGATAATTGAAGATACTGTAGTTCCATTCATTGTTTCTTCAAACTCTGCTGAACTTCTCTCCTCCTCTTCCTCCACCACTGAAGGAGGCAAGACAGTGGTGAGTTTCTTGTGGAGTAGTAAGGGAATAAAGGCAAAACCGTCTTCAGTGCAGAGTTAGATTCTTCATTAAAGGCTAACAAAGTCTGGGAGCAGTAAAAGTATCTCTGGAGTCCCTTGCATCTTTTACTGGAGATACTTCAGAGCACTGTAGCTTAAATATATTTACAACTGAATAGCCAAACTCCCAAGCAAACTGTAACCATCCCACTTTGGAATAGAGCAGAAGGTGTTTTCTGCGTTTTCTTTCTTCTTTGACTGGTACGTTTTGCTACATGTGAAAAGACGGTCAGCTGTTTCTGTTTGCTTTAGCCACTTCCTGAAGAACAGCAAAATCTGAATTGACTTAGCTGCATCCAAAATCATGAGTTTAAGTCAGTGTGTCAAGCATATCGGAGATGAGACTGGATCCTGCCTCCTCTCTTTTCCTCCTTTTCTCTCCCACCTTCCCTCCTACAAAGCAACAAAACAAATGGGTGAATATGAACTCTGTGATTCTCTTTTGGCTTACACTGCACACAATGTTTAACTTCATGCATGTAGCTTCTAACTAAATGCCAGAGATCAGAGAATGACACCCCAGGTGTGATCAGCGGAATAAATATGAGATTCCCAGACTTAATTTTCTCTTGCCTTAGGCACCTTGCCTCCACTACGTCATCTACCTTTTTCCATTCAACTCTAAGATAAGGAATGCTGTATTATCCTGGTTCTCCTCTCGCCCCTCCTGCCCTCTCTTATCACTCATCCCCGTGCAAGGACTTCAGCCATATCCATTTTTCCACAAGGCTGTTTCCTGAGTGGAGTTGCTTATCCCAGGTTCAGGGCGATGCCTACATCCAGTTAGTGAGGGATCTCATGCCACGGCTTACGTAAGCTCCTCCACTCAGGTGGGATCCACTCAAGTACAATTTTGGGAGTAGTGTTGGTGTTGCCATTTGGGAATTCCCAGAGCACATAATACGCTGTCCTCAGGCTACTGTCTGCAAAATGAATGACGTTGCCCATGCCAACAGGCTGAGATGCCTCACAAAGAAGTCTCCGTAAGGCCTATGGGAGAGTATTTAGCCTCTCAAAGTCATTCAAAGATTTCTACCAAACATGTGTAGTGGGAAGTTTTATTTTGTCATCCTGCACTAGCTCATAACTGGTCAATGTAACGTAAGATGTTCTTTATAACCATAAGGTATGTCAACACAATGCATCTAGGGGAAGCCTATGCTTTTCTCGTGCATGTGCTGATGCTGAGTTCAAGAGAGGCTCCTTGTTCCCTCCCTTGCTGTCTCCTAGAACACAACTGATTCCAACAACTCTCCAGAGGAGGGCAAACAAGAAGTTACAAGGCAGAAAAAATTGCTTTGGGAGCAGGACAGTATGCCATCTCTGAAAAGCAAAGAAAATGAACTCTGGCAAGGCGAGAAGAGGTATGGATCAAACCTAAGTGTTTCTCCACTGCGTGTAGCTTTATGTTGGGCAGAGTTGTGGGAGACACGTCTGCCATTGACGGATGCTGGAGCATCAGCATCTGACCGTGAGGCTGTGATACCTGTTCTGCATCACAAGGCGATGGTTCCGGTGGTACCAGAGCTAATGGAAGAGGATATAAAATGTGATTTAAGTTAGTCTTCTAATTTCCTTGGCATGGTGATAGGTGTAATATATATTCACTTGCAGCGGGCAAAGACGGTGCTAGGTTCTGTATCAGAGGACATGCCTTTTAAGCTTGTGGGTCTGCTGAGAGGTTGTGATATTAACCAGATCAAAATTAGAACTTACACATTAGATAGCTTTGACATCTCTGTATCGTCCTGTATTTTGTTTTTTACACCAGTTTCCCAAACCTTTTAGTTGAATAAAGGAGCAGGAGCTGTGCTCCTGCAGAATTAGGATATTTGTGAAGTTGCCTAGCTATCCTGAGAGCTCCGTACCCAAACTTGCCGGATGATCTTCAAAGCTCTGGTCTTTGCCAAACTGGTAATTACAGCTTTCACAAAGATGAGAAGCATGTGATAAGGCAGTATACTATATAGAAAACACGGAAAAAAGCTATGTCAAAGAAGCTGTTTTCCACAAATCCAGAATGATCTTTAGTGCATGCACGTGGCAGTGTGTGAATGAAGCAGGAAGACTTAGCACGTTCAGAAACCAATTTGTGCAATCATTATTGTTACCCACATTGGTTTAGCACTGTGATGCACTTAAAAAAAATAGTTGCACAATAGACTTGTATTCAAAAGTATGATTTTGCTGTTATATACCAGTTGGAATTTTTCCTGGGTTTATTTATACAATGTGACTTACTCTTATCAGCAGTGTAAGTAACACACTCTCAGGACATCCAGAAACTGGTATCTTGAAAGGAAGTGAACAGGAGCACCAGGTATCTGTGACGGAACGCAACTCGTCTGCCAGGCTCACTCTGCCATTAACTCAGGGTAAGAGTCAAAACTCTTTATGCAGATGTATTATTTGTCCCTACAGAAATCTTGCAGGTATTTAGTGGCTGCTTGGAAACTCAAAACATTTTGGAAATTAACAGTAGGCTTATTGCTTCAAAATGTGAATGTCTCACATTCTAAGTTTATTTTCTGTTAGTAAAGATAAATATGTTAAGGTGAAAATTAAGCCTTTCTTCTTTGAGTCAAAGATGAGTTTTTCAGCTGTAGTTAGAAATCTTGTTAATAAGTCTGTATGTTCACGGTAATAATTAAAAACAGTTACCTTTTATCTGTTATGTAATCTTATATTTGTATATGTAATCTTAAATATGTGTATATATATGCATATCTATGCACATACCCACACATACATAATGTATCTTGATACAGAGAGCATATTTGCAACACTTATTTAATTTGTGATGACTAATTAGATTCATTAACTCCATTTCTGTGTATAAAAGCCTTTACCTGTGATGTATAGCCATTTTAAATTAAACCTAAAGAGTCAGCTGTCTCAATTATGCCCTTAGAAATGCCTGACAGCGTTTAAGATTAATAGAATATTTTAAGCCCTCATAAATATTACTATTCCTTGAATGTAGGCATTTCCTCAAAGCATTGTTGTCAGGAAGAGTCATCATAAATAAATGGGAAATTCACTAATTTAGTATCATTTTCTAATGCAAGTGAAAAGTGCAGAGTAATTAAGACTAAAGGTAAGGAGCAAATATAGGTTTTGAAATTGGGTTTTAGATCTTTATTTTCAGTCTGGCATAAAAGTTGATGATCCTAAAAAAATGAAACCGATCTATGAATAGAAAAGTTTTCAGTGTTATTACTTGCTCCAAATGCAAACTCAGTTTATTAAGCTTAGCCCGTTTGTTTACTCTGTCACAATTTTATTGTACCGTTAGTGCTTGGATTAAAGGTTGCTCAAATAAAGAAAGCAAAAGATACTGCAGCAGTCCATCCTTGTGGATTTGTAGTAGTGATTAAGCAAACCTCAAAGCTTTGATGGTTTTAATTTCTTCTGTTAATCAGGCTTTTTTCTAGGCTCTCTTCAGCAAATTGCTCCCTTATCAGTGCTCTGACTGCTTCTTTCTTGCGCCTTGATGCCTCTCCTCCCTGCTCTCTCCTTATGTCCTGAAATAGTCAGGATAGGGGATTCTTGTGTCTTGATGCCATCTAAAATAGGTAACATGCCTTTGATAGGCCTGCTAGAATTTTTCTTTTCCTCTAACCCAGCTGGTTGGTGCATTGCAGGGTAAGGGCCCTCTGCAACCAGCGAGTCACAAGATTTCTCTGGCAGGATGCTCATAGCTCTCTCCTTTGTGTCTCGGAGATGGGGTGGCCTGGGTGTCACCGTTCATCACACGTTGCTGAGAGGTCATTGCTGTCCCCGAGCCTTATGCACTCATGTGAAACATAAAAGGAAATCACTAGAGAACACAACTGTTTATGAATAGGCTTATGGAGAATAGTGACTATACTTCCTTTCTATTAAGTCTTGAGAAGTTTAGGTCCCCGGGCACCGCAGGAAGTTTCTCTCTTTGGTGCTTTTTACTTAGTACAGAAATACTTTGTTTCCTCAACGGCTCCTCAAGAATAGCTGTTTCCCCCAAAACTGAGACCCAGCAGCAGTGCGGGTGATGTTAATGTGAAGGTAATACAGTAGGAGTTAGTCCCAGCGAAGCCTTCTGGAGCAGCAGGGCCTCCCTCTGACGTTGTGTGGGTTTTCTGAGAACTTCTCTTGGAGTACCAGCACTTTCGGAAGGGGAACAGGTTAGCCGGGGGGAGGGTTGGGCACATGCACATACAGCACTATGTGTAACCGGTAGCTCCTGGTGTCCTCCTCGTCTTACCTGAGTCTAGAAGATTGTCTTGGCCTAATTCTGACGTTCACATGGCATGTCTCCTGTATGGTGCGCCCACAAGGGATGCTGATTTGTAAATGTTCAAAGGCATTTTGCTGTAAGTATTGAAATCACCCCATCTCGTTTCAGACATCTCGTGGAACCAGCAGCTGCTAACCAAACAGTCCCCGCAGCGCGCAGACGACGCTAGGCAGAGAACGTCGCAGGGTCAGAGCGCGGGCCAGCAGTCTAACTCCGCGGGGGACAAGAGGAGGTGAGAACGTACAATGAAGGTTATTGCGAAGTTTGAGAAGTCCTGCTAACTCTGTTCTCCCTTTTATTGCTACTCAGTGTGCTTCAGAAGTTAAATTTCATTGGCTCATACCTGAGTAATCATGCAGCGTGCAGGTATTTTTAATTCCTGGCTTTCCTGCCAAGCCTGCTAACTTTTCTGCGCTTCATTTTTCATCACCGATTCCCCACTAACTAACTTCATTAGGAAGCACACCCTTTGCTTGCCAGTATCCCTCTTTTTCTCTTCAGCTCTTTTAACGCTTATCTATGTAACCATTTATATGTACTTTGTTTTAACTGCCTAAAGCAAACATTTATAGCTAGTAAGTGGATAAATACCACACTGGGAACATCAGGTAAAATCTGCCTCGTTGAAGTTCGCATCTAAGAGCTTAGTTCCCCAGCTTCTAAACCCACGTTTATTGTTGCATTCCAGTTCTTTAAGGATTATAACATTTAAAAGAAAATATATAGAGACTAGTATTTTCTTTCTGCTGTAGATTTTGATGAGATTTCTCTTCTTCCTTGCCTTGTGTTTTTGGTAATCATTGCTAATGGGTAATGCCAATTCTTTTAGTAAACAAGAGCGGGATTGGCCTAACGTTTGCACAAAGTATGTCTGTGTAATGAGAAAGGAACATCTGTTTTCATTACATATATATGAACAGTCTCCTGCAAAATATGTGCTACTCTTGTGAGACTTGTATCCAACCAGTCAAAACTAATGCAGATTGAATTTTGGCACCCTACTCCTCATAACAAACTGCTTATGTATGTTTGAGGAAGTTGTTGTGTGATCTGTAAACAGCTTTAAGCAGTGAGAGGTTGAATCAATCCTGTGATTTCTGATGACAGAAAACATGCATGTTTTTTTCTCACTGAATTCTTCCAAGGCTTAACATATGCAACTAGGAATAAGCCACTCTTCTATGTTGATAGCTTTGTTTTTACTCAGTTAAGGGTACACACTCTCAATCACCTACCCCACATCTGCTACTACCTGTGTGCTTCTGTGCACGTTCCCTTGGCAGAGTACAAGGTGTTGTGCCTTGGCTTAATCCTCCTTCATCATGATGTGAGCTAAATTGTACTCGCAGGTAGGTAGGAGTCTGCCTGTGGATGATTACCTTGTGAGTTGTCTTTATTAAGCAATACTAAGCAAATCAGGAGTCTGAATCAAAAAATGTACATATGTGTTTCACTCTGTCAAAATAGCAGTGAACAGCTAATTAATACTTTGTTTTGGTGTTAAATTAAATCTTTAGAGCTGGGAATCCTGAAACCCATCAGCCAGAGTTTCTCATTACAAAAACTCTGGCTGTATTCGTTCTTTAGCTATTGCATTTCTTCTTCTCCCCTGTATTTTAGGGCAGGCTATCACGAGAATTTCCGATCTGGGCCTTCATCTCCCTGCTCTCCTGCTGCTCCGAGTCACTCACCCAACAGGTACAAAAGATCAATCGGGAATTTTGCAGATTGAATACATCTCATAGTCACTGGTGAACTGCGGCAGTGTAAATCGCATTACTATTATGTGGATGCACTATTAATACCTCTAAACGATACAATTTATAACCATCCACACATAAAACATATAGCTCCCTCTCCCATACTTCCTGCCTACTTCAGCAGCGGATACTATTATGCTATAAAGTAACACAGTTCAGAAAGCAGCTGCAGAACTCTGCTTGATCATTGAAATCTCACTGGGATAATACAAGCCCCAGTCAAATTAAGCAGTTAAGCATGAGTTTAGAGCACTTAAGCCAAAGGATGTTGTCTTTGTAGCTCAATGTGAATAGTCACGTGCTCACAAGTAAGATTTATTCTGCTGGCTTTCGAGCTGCCACCCTGGCACAGACTGTAGGATACAGTTTATCTGAAATGCATACACACCGTAGGATTTTTCTATTGCAAAGTTTAATTGCATAGCAATTGCATCTACCTGCGTGTTAGACATACAATATATCCTGCATAGAACTAGAAAAGATATCAAGTGGGTTCTTGACTGCAAATTTCTCTAATCTCCTCCTCATACAAAGTCAATTATGATTCATTAGGAGAAAACTTATGATTTCAAGAATTCTCAGTTGTGTTTAGATTTTTGAACTTTCATTCAGCTTTTAGGTGAAATAGTGAAAGTCTAACACTTAAGACTGGCTCTGAAAGTTCTCATGAGACTGCCATTTGAACACTTACTGATTTTTAAAAAATTAATTTCCAAAATTCCAAAAGACCTGAAAAAGATTTTACTTTTCTGCTTTTTTTTTTAATTTTCCTACATTTTTACTAATCTCCTAGAGATTTGATTCTTTCAGGCACTGGATTGTGCAGCTTCCAATGAGATGCATGCTCCAGGTCAAAATTAACTGTAGCCTGGCTGAATCACCACTACTCATTTTAACATGAGGATATTTTAAAATTAGTTGATTTATTAAATTGAGTAATATTACTTGAGCAATATTAATTGAGCAATATTATTTTCAACATGGAAAACATAGCAAGATTTTATTCTATTTAAATAACATTTTTCTTCAGGTTTGATAGCAAAGCCCTCTTTCTGATGCCATTTGCATTGACGTGAAACTACTGGCAATTTTTTTGGTGAACATTTTCTTCTGTTTTTGCTAATTGTAGATTCAGTTTTGGTGGAGTTGCAGGTCATTTCTTGCTACATGTAGCTAGGCTTCATAGCTACTTCTTATTGTCTAGAAGCTATATCCTGATCTGAGTCCCTTTTCCAAGATCTTTTCATGAAATAGATCTTAGATTTGGAAATAGCAGCTAGGATGTAGTTCATTCCCCCAGTTAAGTATATGAAAACGTCTCTTTTTTGTCACAAAAGCTCTTAGTTATTTGATTCAATGCTTTAACTTGTCCTTATATGCTGATAGTGGGGAAGCTATGAAGAAAAAGGTGGATGTGAGAATAATGCAAAGAGCAATAAGAGCGAAAGGCTTATTGTTGTAGGAGAGGAGAAGAAACCAGGGAGGTTACTCTAAGATGAGTAACAAGAACGGAGCAGCAAGAAAAGACAGTGATCTGACTGTGCTGTCAGTGTATGTGATGCGATAAATGGTGGTCTCGGAAGTGACAAAGTGATATTAGATTGCAGCAAGGGCAGTTTTCTGACTGTGAAAAATATTTGGCTTTTTTATCATGATACAGTCCAGATTTGTGTCTGTTGGCGGCTTATGTTGTTGCTGCAAAAACATAAAGGGAGACATTGTAAACTTGCTTGTCTGTGTATAATTTCATCAAACCATCTTTTTGAAACTCGTGAGGTATCCCAAAGCGTCTCTCCTGAGTCACCCCTGACAAAATGTGGGTGATCCATAATGACTAGGGATCCCTTTTGGTCTCAGGGTACTCTACTAGACAAACATCCCATCTGGCAGGCAGGCAGAGAGGTGAGGAGAAGGGGATAGCACGTAATACATACTCTGGTTTTAGTGGCAGTGCAGGTGTACACTTGTATGGAAAAGAGTACCTGATGACCTGACTCCTAACCCAGCTGTCAACAGCTGATTTATTAGAAATGTCAAGACAGGACTGAATCTTAAGGAGAGAGTTGAAATATTTTTGCACTGCAGATGGAGCTCTGATTTCAGCTTTACTCTAACTAACAGGCATGAGGCTGCAGCAACACAGATTAAAACTAGCTAGTGTCTAATACCTGCTCTGTGCTACTGCAATTGTGCTGCTCCCGTTAACTTAGCCAACCAGCTTGTTTGGGTTTGAGAGCTGCATTCCTGCCTTCTGCCCTGCAGTGAGCAAAGCTGTTTGCAAACAAACTGAAAAACATCCAGGCCCAGGATCTGATATTTCTATGCCTCAGTCGTCCGTGATTGGAAGAATGGATTGTGAAATTCTTCATTTAAGGCCCTATGTTTCAAACACGCCAGCAAGAAGTGTTCTGTGCTGGTCACTCAATTCATGTGAATATCTGCTTTGAGTGCCATGGCATTAGCAGGGTCTGGGCGATCTGCAGGGCCAGGTCCCTTCCCTCCCATGCTCCTTCCTGCCAGCATGTCCCTCTCCATAATCCTGTGAAAACATTTGGCTGCGCTTCAGCATAAGTTGCCATTCTGTTTTCTTAAAGTAATGTTTTGTCTCCTAGATCTGTCAGTGGAAGGAAGTTGTGTTCTACCTGTGGGCTTCCTCTTGGAAAAGGAGCTGCTATGATTATTGAAACACTTGGTCTTTACTTCCACATTCAGTGCTTCAGGGTAAGTCTCTTGTTTTGGCCACTTAGGAAAAATCTCAAGTCATAGTGCAGTGTAAGGAGAGAGGCTGTTGTGGTCTCTCGTTAATAAATGAATAATGAGAGGAGCAAGTGGCTGGCATGTTTGTTACATACATTTGTTTGTAGAGAACTTAAACTAATACAGCTAATGTGTTATTTTTATCAGACATGTTAGCTGGACTAAAATCTGTGACTTAGCAAGCAAAGTCAGCTTCCTAACTTACAGAGATCTGAGGCATAGTATAATTTCCCAGTTGCACTTACTGTTTTCCAAATATAAAATTAGTTACCTTGTGATTTTCTCAAAATCCTGGTCAGTCCCAAAACCAACTCCCCCGTTTTTGGTATGACTCATGGTCCAACCTGGAAAGCTTTCGCTAAGAAATGCCTTCCAAAAATTTTTTATCTGATCATGTATTCTGAAAATGTTCTCATCATTTTTGATGTCTTTAAATGTGTGTCTTTTTACTTTCATTGGAGCTACAAACACAAATATGTCATGACTGTTCCTGAGTGTGTCAGTCAAGAACAACAAAACAACAAAATACTGTGTTTTCTAGAGAATTCAGAAAGTGCCCATTTTCATTAACTCCAGACCAATTGGTATTAGACGTTCCTGTAGCCATTTTCATTTTTAGACATTTACCCAAACCAAACCTTAGTGGTACCACTAAGGCCACGGTAACCATGGCCTTTTTAAGCTTTGTCCAGCACAAAATGGGCTGGCTGCAGAATGCAATATCCAAACCAGATGTCCCTTAAAATCAGTAGACTTCACTTCTGTGTAAGTGCAGACCACTGATATCCAGTCCTAAATACTATTTGCTCTTAAACTTTCATTGCCTTGCAGTGTGCCACAGGAGTATGGGTTGAGTAGTTGTTGCAGTTTTTCTTTGTTATCACCATTCCAATACTACTGAAACAAGAGTCAAAATTTTGGGAGAACGGTGACAGATAGGAGGGAACAATCTCTCTTACTTTCTCTGTTCTTCACCTGACAGTGTGGCATTTGCAAGGGACAGCTAGGAGATGCAGCAAGTGGGACTGATGTCAGGATTAGAAACGGTCTTTTGAACTGCAATGATTGTTATGTCCGATCCAGAAGTAAGTACCAAATCCTATGCTAAAGTAGCTGTATATTTTGTTGTGATTTCACAGTGAGCTCTAACAATACTATTGTCATGATTTTAACAGCTGCGGCTTTTGCCTCCTGGAAGAAATGTGTTCTCCCTTATGCCCAAATGATTTTGCCACTGTTCCTCTTCCCATGCCATTTCAATCATCCTCTCATCTCAAAAAGCACTTCCAGGCCCATGAAGCCTCGGCCAAAGGGTCACTGCTCAGCAGTATTAGCATAAGCATAAGTTCCTGCGCATACGTGCAAATGCCACACTGTGCGCTGATCTTGCGTGTCTTGGAGACTGGGATCTATCTGTCCGCTCACATGAGGCGGTGGAGGGACCGCTGCTGGGCCTCGGACCCTGGGCCTGGTTTGGAGAAGTTCCTGTCTTTTATGCTTCCAGGCCTCAAATTGCAGAGAAGAACAAGGAAGTTACCAGCAACATTTTGTAACTTAATATGATGAATCCCCATGGTGGGATCCCTAGGCATGCTCCAAGTAGTTCACTACAAGTTTTGAGGAAGGAGCCAGGCAACTGCCTGTCAGGAAAAATCTTGATACATTTTTCTGCCTTACAGTAAGTCAGCCGAAAGTCCTTTCTGGTCCTGGATTTCTGTGACCAGCTTGCCAGAGCATTTCTGCTTCACCCTGATGTCACCAGTGTGGTGGGACGGGCAGTGCACATGCTGTCCTTCCCCTTTGTGGAAAAGGGGAAGGCACAGCAAAAAAAAAAAACCCACCCCAACATTGAAATAATAGTCTTCCTGCAATGTGTTGTTGTTCAGTATATTCACTGCCCATGTTTGCAATTGATAAATCGAGATATCGAGCTATTTTCACTTACTGTTTTCTTTTCCCGTCTTCAAAATCAGTGGCTGTAGACATTCAGTAGTAGGAAAGTTGATTCACGTTTGTCAGCAGAAAAATAGATTTTTTTCTCTGATATTTCATGACAGAGATATTTCCCCATCAGCAAAGCTAGAGGGTGCTATTGTATAACCATTTGTTTCTGGTGAATTCTTTTATTTCTGCTTAGAAATGTTAGCAACTTTTTATTATTATTTATTTAACTTGAACACATTTAGAAACAGCTCTTTCTCTCAGCAGGCTCAGGACTACATACCTATCTCCTGTGGCTGAAACAGGCCTTAAAATGTGCGTTTGCACCTCTATCCTCACACAAAACGAGAGGAAGATAGTAAAAGTTGTATTTTCACTCTCTTCTTAATCCTTTTTGCTAAAATGAGTTGAGGTGTCTTTATGCCAGATGAAGGCTCCGTTAAATGGAATATTTATCAGCCTGTATGCTGATAAATCATCCCCTCCCTCATCATTTCTACAGCGGTGGTGCTGGAAAATGCAGGGCAGAGCTGCATGTTACAACGTCTTGTGCTGCAAGGTTTTGCATTCTGGGTACATAGCACAACAGAAAGCAGACCTGTGACGAGGGAACGCAGGCAAAATGTTCAGTGCCTGAAAAATATTAATGGCAAAGAGTTTGTCTTTTGCCGCTTTTCGTGCAAAAGCTCAGTTGAGTTTAAGTTACAGCAGCTCTTGTTGACAGTTTCAAAGGGACTGATTTTGATGTCATGAAACCACAAATATGGTTAGCTGCATGCTTGTTTTTAACAAAAATTTGATGGACTCCACATCTGAAATGGAGAACAAATTGGTGCAATGTTTGTTTTTCTCCCTTCAGCTCTGGAAGGCCTGATGCTAAATATAAAATCAGTAGTTTGGTTCCGCAGCTCTTTGCTGCCTGCCCACACCTTTGTCTGCATCTTAAAACCTTCACAGCACTGCATGCAATTGTTCTTCTTCACCGAAGCCAGAATTAATCAGTATTGTTTTGAGGTGCTTATGGATATCTTAGAGAAATATTTGGCTGCTAAAAGCTTATTTGAAGCTGTAGATGAATTTTTTTCATAACAAATTATTTCAGAAACCTTAAGAGAAAACATGTTAAAGATTATCTAGTGGTCCAAGGCATAGTTGTACTATGTAAACAAAAGCGTATGAGAGTTTATTGATAGGTTATTTCTCTACATGGAAAGCTCACAATGATAATTATTGAAAGGAACTCAATATTCAATGTCAAATGCAGGAATAGTTGCAGATTTGCTAGGGTTGAACTCCAAGGCAGGCAGTAAATTGATGAGATGCTCTGCCCAAATAACACAAGGGTTCTGTATTATCACGTAACAGAAAACAGGCACAGCCAAAGATGACTCATCAGTCCTTTGCTTCACTGTTTTTCCACTGCAGAGCCTGTAAGTAAATACACCCACAAGTGCTTTGTGAGTAAGTGAAATAAAAGTGAATGCGTTGACTGCAGTCAGCAGTGCAAGGAAAATCATTTGTCCATATGGCATGGAAAACATTTTCACTAGAGTTATGCTGAATCCTTGTTGCAGTTAGTGCCCCAGCTTTGCCGGAGGAAGACAGAACTACGGCACAAATGATGTATAGTTCCAGGTGTGGTTGCTTGAATTATAGTGATAGAATTATAGAGATGAGATACCTACTCCATTGTTTCAGGAGGAATGGTTGTTAAAATCTGTCATCTAATGTCTTGGTTTTGTTTTGTTTTATCCAGCTGCTGGGCAGCCAACTACATTGTGACATGACTTTCAGTCCCAATAACTTGCAAGAAGGAACTCTCTTCTCATATGTCTCGGCTGCCTCCAGACAATCACTTGTAAGAGCTTGAATCCATGGACGTCATAGCTCTCATCTCATTTTGAGAAGCTCATATGAAAACGCTACCCCTGCTCCTTTAAAACGCAATATGTTTTTCCCCCCTTTCTTAAGGAATTTGCAAAATACGTATGACTGTATTTGGTAAGGTATAGCCTAAGCACTATAAAAAAAATTCCCACCTTTTCAGGTATGTTTATGATATCCAGTCAGTTACTTTGTTCTTTTAAAAGTAATATGAAAATAAAGATGCAATAAACTTGTTCTGTTTTAATATTTCTAGGAATTAAAATTTTAAGTTTACAGAGCCTTTATAGCATATGCCAACCTGAGATGAGAAGTAATTTTAAGATAGTATCTAATCAGTGCATTTGAAAAACTAAACACCGCAGCACATGACTTCTCTGTTATAACTGAAGCTATAACTTTTTTTTATACAGAGACTAGTTTGATAATACAGCTTGTAATTCTGAAACATTTTGTGTTTATATTACCTTCAGTGGAGGGTAGGAGTTATACAAATAAATTATTGCACCTTTAGTGATAGGATTTTTTGTTTGTGTACCTTATGTAATGTTCATGACCATAGCTTACTATTCTGTCAAATAAAGATTTCTTCATTAAACCTAAAGACTGTATACCATTAGCGACTGCAAAATTCCCATTGGGAGCAACCCCTCATGATAAAATCAGTATCCGATGTTGCTGTTAAATTTGATGAAAGGGTGGCATGGGGGAGAGGAGCTTGAATGGGCAGATACAACTGAACCGTGAGTGTACAGGCTGCAGGTCAATGGTATGGTGAACTTTTTCTGTTGGCTTGTAACTTTCCCGTAGATGGTCTGAGTTGTTTTGAGATCTGCTCATTCACTTGTGGGTGTTATGCTCTATTGAAATTGCAGGAGAAGAAACACGTGTGGTGTGGGTCCCCTCCCGAGTCATCACTAGGTTTAATAGTGAGTTAGGGCAGCCGAGTGATGGCCATGAACCCGTGTCGCTCCATGCATCCACCCCCAAAGGTCAGCAAAAACCGGGAGTGCGGAAAGCGGGCAGGGAGGAGGCTGATAGCGACAGGCAAAAAAGCTTAACTTGTCTGTATTTGGGTCAGTTTTCCTTTGTGCTTTTCGCTTAGGTGTGTGCTCCTTGCTGAGGTGCTCCGGCAGCTTGCTGGAACAGCAGGCAGAGCTTGGTCAGCTAGGACCTAGCTGTTATCTAGAATATCTAGCATACACAGACAAGGTGAGGTGATCTATTACAGTTGTAAAATATCTCATTTTAGCAGTTCAAAATGCAACTTAAAATGGAGAAAATAAAACAGCTTATTCTGCCTTAAAAACTATGATAAAACTAAACTGAGGTTTCTTGTTTTATGTATGTGCACATCCATTGTCTGTTGATGTGTCAGTAAATGGAAATGATGTGGTTATTAGGGAAGCAATAATTTTGAGTTGTTATATAGCTAACAACTATTAATTTAAACACTAGACGCTTGCTTGCATATGAGTTGCATACCCATGCAAAACAGCTTATCATTGAAAACACCTGCAAAGTGTTGTCATTTGAGGACATTGTGACTGTCTGCTGGAAGGTTACATGTTATTTCCTTAAAATTGTGCCTTAGAAAATGCAAAGCTGTTGCACACAGTCAGTGATGACTCATGGATGCAATAAGTCCAAAAAGTTGGAAGTCCTTCATGGGACTTCACCTGGGGAGTATTTTTTAAAAAAATGAAAATCAGAAAAATGTTTTGGAAATAAGACAGTGAAGTCCAATATTTTGATTAACCATTTGCATGATTAAAGGTTTTTAATAACTAGGATGTTTACAGTTTGCATGTGCTCATCGTAACATTTTCCTGCAAATAATGCATACATGGAAAGTCAAAAAGATTTTATAAACTACTTTGTACATCGGTATAGTTCCATGTGCTGCATTAAAGCTATGTGAATATATTATGTGTGGGCCTAACTTTCAAACAAAACCTCCTTTTAATGCATGCTTGTATGTCTGTATGGTATGAGTCACTAACACTGATTCACACATGTGATGTAGTTTAGATGTGCAAATCAGTCGCAAGTGTATAAAAAGGTTGGTTGTCACAGGCAGAGGTTAGATCTGCTTCTCATTAACTTAGTGGTAGATGCCCAAAGATGTCAGAAGGAGCATGACTGGAACCAAAATGCATGAGCAAGGGGTGGGGGTGGGGGGGTGCAGCCTTGCAGACACGCTGCTGGGGCTCTGAAGCTGCTTGGAAATTTATCCCAGGCTCTAGCAAATAGATTCATATATGCATGTTGTAGTGAAGTTAATTGTATGTTAAGCAAAACGAAGAAGCAGCATTCTCAGACCACAATTCCCCCCCCCCTAAACAGCAGCACAGAATAATTTTCAAGTTTTCTAAATTGCACTTGCCAACTACTTTGTTGATGTTTGGTTTAATTTTCATTTGGAGTCTTATATGGCGAATTCATTTGGGCTAAGACCTTTTTTTTTCTCCTTTGTTTTCAGTTTAAACACAAAAATATGATACATTTCTTATCAGGAACTTTGCAGCACAGGAAAAAAAATAACACTTTATTACAGTTGAACTACCATGTAAATGTATTTGTTGCAAAAGTGATATATTGTTGCTAAACAAGTACAATGTATGTAATGGTTTTTAGATGTTTCAAAAATTACTTAGCCTCTTAATGCTTCAGAGGACCTGAATAGGTGTCATAACCCATCTGTATTTCACCACTCCAATTCCATGGTGCATTTTTTCCTTACTCTTGCTATGTAGTGTTATGATGCAGTTCATCTGTAGTTTTCAGTGAATGTCCTAAAGGTTGGTGAACTGACAGGGGACCAACCTTATACGCATGTCCATTCAAGGACAAGGATTGCTGTCCTAGCTGGGGCTAATGTTGAATACCGATTACGCTAATCTTTCCTTTATTTTATTTATTCTAAAATGCCTCTGGAAATTAGGAAGACTTGTCTAAAATGCAACAGCTTTTATAGTAAATGTATGTTTATAAATAAAATGTTGATTACATTTGGTGAAGTGTTGATCTTGCTTCTTGTAACTAACTTCTCCTATTGCATGTGATATGTCTGCAAAATTAGTTTGCAGGCTGGGCACATCCCAATGGGGAAAGCTCCTGCTTGGGTTAGGCCGGGCTGAGCTGTAGTCCACAAAGTTTAGCGTGTGCCATGAGACGATATGGGAGCCGTACATGAGATGGGACAATAGCCAGGGATTGCCACCATGAGCTGTGGCTGAGCAGGGACTGGGGTGCACATGTGTGGCGGTTGTGGTGAGGGACGAGGAGTGCTGGCCGGCCATGATCTTGGCAGCTCTGAGTCGAATCTCAGGTCCTCGAGATTTTTGATTGGCGTCAGTGGGCTGTGATTCAAACTTCAGTTCAACAAAGCGCTTTGCGTTGGAAAGGTAAACGTGTGCTTGGTTAATTTGATTCCTAGGTAGCCAAGATTTTTGAGTTTGTGCTTGGTTATGCATGTGCCAAAGTGCCTCCCTAGGTCTTGAATCCTCAAGAGCGTGTGGCTTCGCCACTGATAAGCAAAAGGTTCAAGCAAAATTTTAAACTAAGAGTTGGCCCTTCCTTTTAATCGGGTGTTCAATGGATGGCTGTTCTGGTTTTGAGCCAGATACGTATCTCAGCTGTTGGATGAGTCATGGGAAGTACTGACGATTTAATCTTTTTAAAGTAGTTTTTTATCCCGGTGCCTGGATCACAGCTGCCTTAATGGAAATGGTAGTGGCATTACATTATTTTTCCATGTATGTCTCTGGGTAGAGGGCCAGCGTTGCTCTGGCGTAAGAGGTGAGTGAGGGTTTCCAGAGCCGCAGAGCTGCGCTGTGTCTGCGAGAAGAGCTCCTTGCCACTGGAGGCTGCTGTGAGGCAGGAAGTGGCGGCAGCCAGGCAGGTATTCTTGATTCAGCAGCCCTGCGCCAAGGTTGCTGGGCAGCCAGACAGGCACACTTTTAGTGAGGTGGCCCTTATGAGCCAGGAAAACGGTGGAAATCCTGATCCCGGCTCCCAGTGGATGTGATCTGGCAGCTCTGACCGTATCAGCACCATTTGTGATGCCGAAACGGCACCGTTGGGGGTTGTACTCCACCTGGGCTGATTTACTGCCAACATAATCCAGCAAACCCTATAAAAGGGGAGTGCTGCTGCCTGCTCACCTCAGCAGGGCCTTGAGGGCTCCGGGAGGGACGCTGGGCAGCACCCTGCCGCAGCCTCGGCGAGGGCAAGCCTCCGCGATGGACCCCAGCGCCGCTGAGGGCGTAGGGGCAAGCTCTGCTCTTCCTCCTGCCCTATCTGGGTGCAATGCAAAGGGATGAATGGTAGCCCAGAGCCTTGGGCTGGGCAGGTCTGCCGGAGAGGCAACCTGAGGCCAGCTAATTCGCGAGCTCCTCCTTCTCCTTCAGCACTTTGGTGCAGAGATTATCTGTGAACGCCGTCAGGCCCTGCTATCTGTTAGAAGCTCTAGGCACAGGTAATAAACAGCAGTGGTAGTAAATATTAGTAGCTTGCTCATCTCGTGAGTATTGATCCTCATCCAGAAAACTGTCCTGAGTGACAGTTAAAAGCAAAGTGCTACCACTTTGTTTGGAAAATTTGCCTTCAGGTATGGTTCTCACTGCCCAATTGAGCAAGGAAAGGTTTGTTCTCGCACGGGGCCCCTTCCTAATAGCGGGATGCTGGTTAAGTAAATAATGAACTTTGAGGAGGGGGCATTCAGGCCGCTTCCCTCAGAGGCAGGCTTGTTTCTGCGCTCCTGGGGAAGGTGAGGTGGGTAGGAGAACAAGATGACAAAATGCCCCATTTCAGAGACACGTCTGCAGGGACAATCAGAAGGGGATCCTGGACACTGGACCTGATCAGGTGACCACCACTTGGCTGGGAAAAAAACAAAAGATGCCAGAAAAGTACATCTCTTGTAAAGCCAAATAAGACTCCTATGTACCCCTAAAAGCCTCCGGAAGGAATGTAATTTCATCTGAATTTCCTGATAAGGGGAAATGACTAAACTGGAAGCCACTCAAGTTTTACAAGTAATAAGAGCCTGAAACAAAGATAGAAAGTAAAGCGTTTTCCTTAGCTGGGCTGTGGCTCTCCTCACAGAGTGGTATGGGGCTGGTATTTTGTGGGTTGGTTTTTGCTTTGGGTTTTTTTTTTTTTCAGTTTTCTTGTTTGTTGGTTGGTTTTCTAAAATCTAGTGTGAGCTGCAAATGTAAGAAAGAGGAATGCTTACCCCTCTGCAAGGCTAGAGCTGCTACTCTGAAGACTGAATAGCTCGTGCTCTGCAAGAGCAGCTACTGGAGCTTCCCTCCCCAAAGTATATGAGTTTTTAAGCCATTTAGGAGAAAAAAAAATCCATTATTTAAGACAACCTCATGAGTCATTGCTAACTCATCCACAGACCCCATCTGCTTCACTGCACAGGACACACATAATTCTCTTAGCTAATGCCACATCCATGGTTCAGAGATACATTTTTCTAAGCAGGTAACCTGCTTCTTAGAGCATACTGAAGCCATATTGTATGGCTGTAGAAATGAGAGCAGAAAATGACAGAAATCCTAATCTTTCCTTGAAATAACAGAATAATCACACCAAGAAGAAAACAAGATTTAAAAAACTAATTTTCTCTGCCCCTTTCATTACAGACAACAAATTACTCCAAAAACAAGCATAGGAACAGAGGCATACCATCCATACATTTGGAAAACATGGTAGCTTCACATGTTGAACATTAAGGCAGAGCATATGGGCTTGCGGGGCAGAAAATGGCTCAGAATCCTGCCTGGCTGGGTCAAACCTTTCCGTCTAAAAGGGTAAACACTGACACCTATAACAGCAAATGCTGCCTATTCTGTAGGAGATGATGTAGCTCTTCAAAATCTTCTTTCCTCTAGTTTCTGTTCTTCAGGAATTCACTAAAACACTTTCCATGCACATGATCTGGCATCGGACACACGTTTCTTGTGTAAAGCCAAAGAGGATCTCTGGTAACATTGGCTTGAGGCACATAACAGCCTGTGGCAAACTGTTGCTAGTGACAGCATATTCAGACTTCCAGACCCTTCCAAATACATATGCATGACCCTAAAAATAGTTACCTGTTTCTGGCATTTGTGTACCTCCTACAAGGACTGGTTCCATTAGTCTTTCAGCTGTTTGAAGAGTGTTTGCAAAAGACCTCGTAAAAATAACAAAACAAGGGTTTCAGAGCATTCACTGGATAACAGGCTGATCGTTAGTTCTATATTCCCAGAAACAAAATCAGCAATGCAACAAATACTAGCCAGTCATGCTAGTCCTATGGAGTTTCAGCATATCAGTATTTTCTGCAAATGAGAGGTTTTCCTACATTCCACCTAAATCATTTCCCTGTCTGAGAGAGTGTAAGGATTTGTCTCAGGAGAAGATTTTTCAGAAAAGAGTAAAGTCAGATGTCTCTACCAGTAAGCACCTAAGGATGGGCTGTCATGCCCCAGCATGGCATGACATTTTTACCTTCTGTGTCTCAAGCATCATTGATCGCTTAAAGGACCTGTATTCATATAAATGCATACTTTTACAGAATATAATGTAGAAGAAGCCCTCTCAGGGGTAACAACCCTGTAACTGAGATCTCAGAGATGGGGAAGTTAAATTTTTTGCCATTCAGAATATGGATAGGCTGTATTAGAGAAATGAACTGTTTCTTAAACAACTACAGGCTTAATCTTAATGTCAAAACTGCTGCTTCAGGGACCTGCGTTCAGACACTAGCAGTGGAGACCCCCCCCACACTTTGTGAACATGTGCTCTTTGTTGACCTTCCTGGCGGTTCACAAAACACTGTGAAAACACATAAGTAAGTGTGAGGGGGAGCCATAGCATTAGTCCTCTTTTTTGTCAATATGTTCTTATTATTCAGACTGAAGGCAGCACCTCAAAATACCCTTTCCTGAGACTACTGCTGCATATTGTCATGTGAGAACAAAGTGGTTGATTTTTTTAAAGGATGTTAAATGTAAGGTTTTTTTTGGTCTAATCTATGAACTTTACTTAGGAAAAATGAACTCTCTGATAAGCACTTTGGCGTCTGTATGGTCTATTAACAATAGAAATGTATTAAAGTAGTTTAGATTTCAGCGGGGGGGGGGTCTCTGTGTCGGACTTTGTGCTACTACTCGTGTCTCAGTTTAAAGCTTTTCCTCGTTGACACATGTTGATGATACTCTGGTCATCATCAAGCTGAGAGTGAAACTGAGCTCTCCGAACCGTTTGGTGGACTGACATTTTCTAGGACATTCAGTAGAGAGGGATTTCACTGAAGACTTTGACACCTCAGGAACGGTCAGCAGGGGCTTTTTAAAAAAATTGATTGAATTGATTCTTACTTGATTTAGCTTTCAGTGCCCTTCCTTATATCGGTTTGTACTGGAATTATTCTTGGAAGCAGGGTAGCACTCGACGCGTGCTCGTCCCCAGAAGAGCCAGAGGTCACTCGGCCACCATCCCAGCTATGTTTCAGGTCATTTAAAAGCATGAAGAGAGCACGTCTAGATACAGTGCTAGAAATGTGTTCAGCTTTCTCATCCTAAAAAGAGCACTGATGGATCTTAGGCTGAGATTAAAACATAAGTATGAAAGGACAGCATTTACATAATGAACCACAGTTTCCAATTGACACATGTTTTACCAATAGCCCTAAATGTATTTTGTAGCATGTTACTACTTTGAAAAAGGTAGGAAGACATTGAAAAGAAACTTATGACAGTGTAGTGCTAGCTGATACAATTACAGGGCTGTTCCAATGGACCAAAGCTAGTCTTCAAAATTAATTTGCAGTTTCACAAAACCACTTTCAAACACTTATCTTGAGATGCCACATATGTTTTCAGCATGCATACACATGCTGACAGGAAAGTTGGGAGACACTGGTTGAGGCAAAACGACTGATCCAGACTATCACTGTTTCCATTTTTCCTTAGCTAAAGCTGTTATGGCTCAGAGAATTTATTGCATATACACATGGGCACACAACAGCTGAAAAGCAATAACGTGTTTTAAGGGTAGTGACTAATGTGCTTTTGCCCACAGCAATGTGTGAAGATTTTACTGGCGAACCTTCTCTATCTTCCTTGAAGAAAAGCAGCTGCATTTTTCAGATTTTTTTAATAGAAATGAGGCCTTGATTTCTGGCAAGATCTTTACTGGTAGGCTTTCTAATTATATTTCTGCTGTAAGTGTTAATTCGTATTTTATATCCTTCAGTGGTTAGAAAATGGTCGATCTAAAGTTTATTCTCTGAGTAATATAAAAGAATATTTCACTTATAACAGGAAACTACTGTGACAGCTGACCTTTCTTAGCTTGTAGTAACAAAGGTGATCTAGCACAATGTTATGCAATACTGGGGACAGGTGTCTCCCAGACTGGTAACAACATGCAGAGACTTTCCTTAGCTGAATCAAAATCGCTATGCTGATCTCCTGGCTGCTCAATGTTTTATTCAGAAGAAGATGATGTTTGCAGTTTCCTTTGCAAGGCTTGCATCATTAAATGGCCTTTGCAAGTGACATGCTTTTGAGGAATCTTTGAATGAACTGAAGTCTGAGGAGCTCAGGAGGCTGGGCTGCCTTTGCAGTCATTCAGTTCAGCATGCGAGGTGGAGTAAAAGGAGAAAGCCTTTGATTTACACAAGCTGCAAGTCTTCTATGTAGCTAGGTTTCCTGGAAAAAAAAGCCTATGTGACTATATATAGTGACATTTAGATTACAGCTATCACATTTTTTTCATATACTGATCGTTTATGTTGGTGGTACTTTATCTTCAAAGCAGCATTTTTTTTATAAGAAGCTGTATGCCCCTTGCCTAGGCAAAACAAATGAGCAAGGTATAAATGCAGATAAACAGGTTATGATGGAATAATGTCATTCAGCACTTGACTTTCTCAATATGTCTCTTCATCTTGAATGGTTAAAGCATCTGCTTGCTGTGTGAATAAAACGAGCAAACCCATGGATATGTTTCTCTTTGCTGCTTCAAGGCTTTTCAAGAGTGCTGAAGCCACATACAGCTACTTTCATACGCTGCCAGTTGCCAGGGACCCCCTCAGCCCAGGGGCTGAGGTTTACACTGAGTAAGTTACTGAATAAGCTCTGAAGTAAAAAGTAATCAACATTAGCTCCTGAGAGTTACAGGCAAGGTGAAAAGAAGAGTGCAAATAGATCTTCATTGCAGAAGGGCTGTAATAAAGAACCCGCAGGAACTGCATGCCGGTGATGGAAGGATGACTTGCACAAAGCACAAGCACTCAGAGGGTAAACTGTGCCATGGAAATTGCAGCATTTCTCCCTTCTTGTTCTCTGCTGAGAGCATCACCCGCTTTGGAGGCATTTGTCCCCCTGCAAAAGACCAAAATTCAGTTGTGCTCTCATTCCAAATTCCCGTTCAGCGTGAGCCGTGTGGCTGGGCAGGGTCTGTGGTGGCAGCATGCTGTGACAGTGTCTGTGGGCCACTGTGTGTGTCACAGGCTAGCACAGGTCAGGACAGGGCATGCGCCTTTCTGTACTGGAGCTTGCTGCCATCATCTGCTGAAAAACCTTCCTTTTTTCTCCCCTCAGATGCCAGGGGTTCTGCTTTTCAGACAGAAAATCTTCTCAATTGATTAATATAGCATTTTTACTTGCTTGTTGTGCATTTTCAATTAGAAAAAAGAGCTGTAAATAAAGATAGTATTTGCCCAATAAACTCTGCAAAGCTGCATACAAACATGGCAGACAGGCTGCCACGAGGACTCCTACAGAAAGTGAAGCAAGCCAAGTGTGGAGAAGCATGCCGCTCTGATAGTCTTTGTTAAATACTCTGAATTAGCAAAGCAAGTGTAGTAAGATATATTTCTCCCCAGTCTACCACAGTACCTTTCATCAAGGAAAGAAAATAAATTCTTCAATACCATTTTATTTATTTACATTTTTAAGGAAAGATGCCTCTCTTTTGAAGGTACTGGGCTTCAGCTACAGTACAAATGCCAGTTTCTTTTTGTGTATTGCAGTAATACAAAAAATGTGGACAAGATTTTGAGTGGTTTTGAATATCACATTAGCTGAGCGCCCAACCTCAGGAACCTGTGAACGGCCTGGTTTTCAAGAATGGCTGATTGTACATCCCCAGATGGTCAGATGTCTTCGGCAGGTCTCAGGTTAGGTAGCCAGAGCCACTGGTCACGTTTGAAAGCACTGGTCTCTAGATTTTGTTCTTCCGATATCTCAACTGTATTTCAAGTAGCCCTAACAGAAAAGGCAGGCTGAAATCTGTGCGGTACTTCCTGGCCAACATATTTAATAATGACTTCTGCTTACAAAGCCCATCATTACCAGAAAATTGCAAAGCTCTTTGCAGCTGTTAGTTGAATAATATTTAAAAACAACCCTGTGGGGCAGAAAAATATTATTATATTTCTATTTCCAAATGAATAAAATGGGATGCACAAACTAATTTGCCCAGAGAGAGAACATTTAGCTGGCAGATTTAATTTAGACTACAACCTATACGAGTTGTGCCAGTAAAAATGTTAGAAATGCACTATAGACAGTAAAAAACAAAAAGCAACGAAGTGTGCATTTAACAGCTATTGTGACCAGAGTGTAGCGACTGCAGAGTTCAGAAAGACCTGGCTAGTCTGGGTGCCACAGCAAGAGTCACCAGCAGCAAGAAGCCCACCAGGAGCAGAGTCAGCTTGTCTGGAAATAAGGTGGATTAACTGGCTGGGAGCTTTGCCCTGACTCAGCGAAGCTGCTAGGAGCTGGTCTGGCGGGCTGGAGCCAGCCCCAGCACCGCTCGGCAGGCTGCAGTTATTCAGCGGACAGACCTGTTGTCTTGGCTGATCACTTCCTACACTTGGAGGTGAAGCTGAAGCTGAATCCTTTCCTTTACACTTCTTTTTGAGAGCAGAGCACAGCAAGAGGTGTTCCCTTTCTGGAAGACAGCAGATTTAACAACTGTAAACAAAATCCTGTTGTGAGTGATGCCTGCCACAGTGCCTTGTTAGAGAAGGAGTTTGGATGTTTTATGTCTCTCTTCCCCTCTATGGACAGGGCTTCTTAGCTAGGTGACACTAACTTAGTTTCCCAAGCCTAACCTACAAAGAAGGAGAGCTGGAAACACCTGTACAGCTGTTCCCACGGCAGCATTTGTACCTCCCACCTGGAAAGCAATGGCTATATGCTATTCTAGAAAAACAAATGCGAAATTTCATTTTCCACTAAAAAGCAATATACTAGGAGGAGAGAGGAAGAAAACATTTTTCACTGAGTTCTGGTGCTAAATCATCTTCTTTGGTTAATTACACAATTTCACAGGTGTGTGGTCCAAATGGTGCTTGTCCTCTGAAGCTGGTTACGCTATGTGACATGTATGTCACGATGCTGGGACGTGCCAGGATACGACACCCTGCCTGTTCAGGACCAGCCACCTGCACGTGTGCAGCAGGGACGCTGCCCACTCTGCCGCTGCCAGGGTCTGGGCAGCAGCTCCTGGCACTCTTTCGGTAGCTAGAGCAGCAGCCTCCTGGATGAATGGCTCTGGCAGAAGGCAGAAACTACCTATTCTGGTAGAATAGGTGTTTTCACCTATTATTTTTTTCATGCCCTTTCTGCAGGGCTTCCTGGTATGAAATATCAGTACATGCACCTCTCACACAATGGAAACTTGTTTTCCTAGGAAAGTGATCACCCTCTCAAGGCTGGGGCTAGCCTACAGGTGAAATAAATTGTCCTGGTAGCTCCACAGTGGCCTGCAGCCGTACAAGGAGCCCCAGAAAGCAGTGTGACCTGACTGCTGGTGAAGGAAAGCCCATAGCTGGTTAGGGAGAAGCCCAAAGCTAGCTAGGGGTGGCACAAGGACATGGGAGTCTGAAATCTTTCTCCTTGAATCATTAGACCCACTCCTCCAGGACCAATACCATAAAAATAAATGGCATAAATGCTACCTGTCTTCTCCACCAAGGGTTTAACGTACACACCAGAAAAGCATCCGCTATTTACTGAGCGTAGCAGTTACTGTGTGATAGCGTTTTCTGAAAGGAGCCAGCTGACAGAAGAGGATATTAAAAGGTTAAAAGGATAATTTCATCTCAGTGAATCCTCCACTAGATGAAAATAAACAAATCTGTCCACTTTTCAAATGATTTCCAGATTTGTGTTCCTATTCTGAGTCACAACAAGCGTTGTGACAGTGACTGCTGCTATCCAGCTAAAGGACTGAGGCACTTTGTAAATCAAATTTCGGGGAAAGAGATTGCTTGGAGAAACCTCCTCGTTGTGGAGTCACAAGCTGTCAGAGTTTATTAGCATTATGTTACCGGAGTAAAAAGCAAAACAAATTAAGATGTTTAACAGCTGAAATCTGAAACAAAATTGTATTTAATGTTGAAAATCTTGTTAACATATTTTCAGGCTTCCCTCTTCCCAGATATTAAATCTTGGTGTGTGTTTGCAAGTATCTTTTTATCACACACAGAGCAAACCGACTGTAGGAGGCTAAGAACTGTTACCCACAACATATGGTGAGACCAGATATTTCAGCCTTGCTGTTGCATTCACTCTGAATTCAGAAGACTGTTCAGCGGCTCTGTGTTGCGGGCAGCGTACAGCGACAAACGTGGGAATTTTAAGGGAAACCGAAGAACGGCAGCTGGAGTTCTTCATGTGTCCATGATGGCAGAGCGCGTTACATTAATGACAACAGTCCTAAATTCAAGATTACACACGTTCTAGCTTTTAATGTAAGGGGTAATTTGAACTCCCAAACTGGTTTTTCTTTCGTATTGGCTCCCACAATGAAAGAACCATTAAGGTTTTAGTGATCTTTTAAGACTCTGCTTCCAGCAGAAAATTGGCTCCTTTTCCTTGGACACAAGACCAATTTTTAATTGAATTTCAAGAGATGATGGATGTTGTACTTTATTCCAAGTCTATATGCTAAATTAACAAGGCTGTCTGCTTAGTTTCCTCTTTTGAAATCACACTGAGATGAGTTTCTGCTAATTCTCTTACACAGAGCATTAGACATGTGAACCAAGTTCTTATTCTATTCAAGAGCTGAAATAGATGTTTTTGCCAAGGTTTTTGCTTTGGACAATAAATTGGTACTGTGAGGCAATGACAATAATTTGGTTTCTGAAAATTCAACAGTTTGAATTATTTCAAATTGATCAGTAAAAATAAAACTAACTGTATCATATATTTTCATCACAGTATTATTAATTAATGCTTAAAATGTCCCTCTTAAAGCAGGGATTATTCCATTCTTTCTGCACATTTGATCATCTGATTTTTTTGCATACTCACTCTGGTTGCTTCACAGGTAACAGAAAGCCCTGCATAAATGATACAATATGCTTAATCTGGAGAAGGTTTATTTATCCAGCTTTTTACGTGTTAGCAGATGCCATTGATAAGTTAAATGTTTGTTATTATGAAGCATAGATAGCTGCCATCAAAATAAACTCTTCTTAACTCTGGCCTCTGCACTAACATTTGCAGTAACATTTACATAGATCCATTGATAAAAAAATTTAGCATGAAATTTTGGGTTGATTGTAGATAATTTAAAATTCTGACTGACTTGGGAAAAAGTGTGAATGAGCTCTCTTTAGTGCATATATAGCTGTCTATCAGTAGAAGCTTGCTGAATCTCAAAAATATTGGGTTAGGCAAAAAGGAGGCTACTTTTTTCCAAGAGGATGGACAGGATTGCTTGAAAAAGACTGTACCTGCAGCTGGGAACAACTTTACATATATGCTTATTCTTTCCAAACAGGAGCATTTAAAAGCAATATTGTGTGAAATTTAAAGTGGCCCAGGATAGCCATAAGTTGTCTTAATGATTTCCTTTTGGCTGCAGAGGCCTTGTTCATTTTCTTACCTTGCAAGGAGCTTTTCAGATTAAATGAACAAATTGGCCACATGGATTGTGTTTTGTACTTAGTTTAGCACAAAACTGCGTTTTCTCACAGGGGGGAAAAAACAGCAGCCACAAAACAAAACAATATGCCCTTGGCAATTAAACACGAAATAGGGTGCAAGTGCCCTGTTGCAGGGTCAGAGCCTCGCTTGCTCCTCTCCCCGCAGCCCTGCTGCCCAGCGCAGCCTGCCTCGCGGTTGCTGCTGGCGGCCCCACCAGCGGCGCGTGCCGCAGCTCCTCGGGGAGCTCCACGCTCACTTCCGCAGGCCCAAACTCACTTCTGCAGCATCAGAAATTAAAAAAAAAAAACAAACACCACCATCAACAAAAGTGGAGGAGGCAGGGGAATGACATCAGCTGCGGCCAGGCCACCTCTGGTGAGGATGTGCCCGCTCTGGCAGAGCAGCGGTGCCACCCGTGAGCCAGCCCTTCCCGCACGGGGCAGCTCTGCAGCAGCAGCAGCCAGGCAGGAGCTGCCAGACGTGGCGTGGGTCACTCGGTCCTGCTCTCCTCGGAGGCGAGGACTGACAGCCGCGATGCTGCCGGCAAGAGCGTGCCGGGGCTGGCCTTCGTGCTGGATGGGCTTTCAGAAGCAGGGAGCTCGTGCCACAGTCGTGGTGGCATCCCCTGGGTGTTTAATTTCAGCTCAGCATGCGTCCCTCTCCTCGCACGGTGAGATGCTCCCAGGGACTGTGCAACGTTTGCTGTGTCAGCCTAGATGTGCAGCTTTTCCTGGGAAGCAGCGTAAGCTAAGGCTGGGTATTTGTATAACTACTCATATTTGTACAGCTGTTTGGGGACCTTCTAGATTGCAAAGAAATAAATAATCTGAGTAATTCACTACAAAATAAATAATACTCGTAGGTGCATTATTCGTGGTTTTGCAGAGCAGGTTGTATGGTTGAGTTATCTCTGATAGGAGAAGTCATCCTACAAATCATTATCTCAGACAAGTATTTTTGCTCTTTAAATATCTGAGTAATTCAATTGTGGGATTAATAGAATAATATAACACATTTAGCATAACTGAATAATGTCCTTCCTACAGGTGTGACAGTGTATTCATTCTTTGGAAAAACATGTCGAGGTCTTTAGACAGACATGATAACAGTAGTCCCTTTAAAAAACAATAGTAAAACGCCAGCTTTTTCTTACAGCCCTGTATCTCAAATATATTTCAGTCCTAACCTGCGTCAGACACCAGTTTGGTGTCACGGGTGGAAAGAGAGGATCCGAATGTTCACAGCAAGGAGAACTGATGGGTTTCCGGAGGAAGAAGCATTTTGGAAGAATTCAGAACCTCTGCAAACAAGGAAGTGACAAATAAAAGAAGATTTGGCGCACAGTGTGGTACTGGGTTGGGCATCCCCTAGAGCCTCACAGACTTTTCCGGTGGATGGAACGTGGTTGCTATGAAAGAAGAGATTGTTATTATTATAGAGAGGGATAAATTGCATTTCCAGTACACCTGCCTCTGAGAAGCATTCAATATACTTCAGAGACATGTCTCAGCTCTTGCTTTTCTGCAGAAAAATTTGAGAGGCATGTCCAAGTGAGGCAGGAAAACATCCCCCCCGCTTTGGATGCTAGCATACTTCCAGATTAAATCTATGCTCTTTTTACTTGAAACTGCCAGACTGAGGAAGTCTAAGTGACTCTCTGACCTTCTCTGAAGAAAACAAATCCCTCCTTGGCTAATTTATCGTTGGGCAGAAGAGGTGGCCACACAGTTTAAGCAGTTCTTGGATGGACAAGTCCTAGGAAATATAAAAGGAAATACACAGGTGAGCTTTTGGGGCCGATCGTCAGAGGCTATTGAGAGGTTTCATTCAACACTAGTTTCAGTGGGAGGATGCAGCCCTTGAGACAGGTATAGCAGCAAGCGTTCTCTTCAGATCTGCCCAAGGGTTGGGAGACGAGAGTCTTTATGAGTCTGTTACCCGTTCTGCCCACAATAGGTGTCCTTTTATTGGAGACTTTTCCATGAATCTGGTCCATCTTTCTTCCCTGTTACTCCAACGAAACAGCTGTCTCTTACATGTGGGGAGCTTTTCTCTCCCCACATGGCATTTCAGGTGCAATACAGACTAACTGGCTTCTGAGCTATGGTTTTGCTCTCAGAAATGTTGCATTAATTAGATCACACTGAAATCAGTATTAGCTGAAACTTCTTAATAGCTGTATGCCCAAAGAATTCGTCTGTGTTTAAACACATCGCCAGAGTCTTCTCACTATATTTTTAAAGGTTAAGGAGCTTGCCATAGTGATTGTTTTGTATTGGGAGTAGTTTAATTTCAGAGCACACTATTTGTGTGTTTGGTTCATTTGGTTTTTAAACCTCACCTACTGGCAATGGCAACCCCCCCCAGACCTGAATCTGAAGTTCTTCTTCTTTAAAATTGTATTTTAAAGTAATTTATCCAATATAATTCCTTTCATTCTTTTATGGGAGAAGTTAGGTCAATAGAAAGCTCTTCTTATATTTTTCTAACTCTATCTGCAGAAGAAGGCTGTTCAACTGCACCAACAATTTTCATGCAGACAAGCCTGAAAGGGAAAGTATAGTGACCTCAGCACTGGCAGAGAATTAACCATATAATCTAATAGGGTTTCTTTTTCCATTTCTAAATAATGGGATTCTATTAGGCCAAACTATAATCCCTTCTTAACGATAATTTATTGTACGGCGTATTTGAATTTTGCCTTTTATAAATCACTGAGAACTATGATATGCAATTATATAATTGAATCATCTGTTGTATCATAAATATTTTTCATCGTTTAGAGAAACCTCTTTTTGTTCAGAACTCATATGTAGCTGTGTTTGGAAATTATAAGTTTTTTAATATGTTTAGTTTTCAAGTGTTTAAATTTTTTACTTTTCATTACGTGTAGGTATTTTGCAAAAGTTCTTCAAGCTTATGAATTTTTGTATAAATGATTGTAGGCAGTTTCAAAGACAAATCTTTCCACAAATTTATGTATACATCCCAAAATCTCAAGAAAAGTTATATTTCATGATCTCTGAAAGGAAATAATTAAGAGTAATTCATTTTCACATTTACATTTGTATGCATTAGTGGTACATACCAGTGAAAGTACTGATCAATGAAATTAATCAGTAATAATGAACTGGAAAAATAAATGACTTTTTTGGATACAAGTATTTGACTTCGGCTGCGCAGCATACTTAGTCCAGAATTGAAACTGAGCCTCTGAATATAATAGGGACCATCAAATATGGTAAAGAAGACAATGCAAAAATGTCAGTGAGGCAAATTTGTGAGGATACGTTTTAATGTGCTATTGGAATATACAAATATAGGAAGTGGAGCGCAGGCTACAGTTTGTGATCTGTAGTTTGTAAACCAATTTCTGGAATTGAGCAATAGCAGATGATTTCAAAGAACATGCAAGATATCTTTCAGGAAGAAAACATTTGTTCAAGGTCTCATCCTAAATAAGCAGATATTAGCTTTAAAACCTGAAAAGCGTGGTTTTATGTTCCATTCAGAATCTTTTGTTAACCCGACTGTACTAGCTGGATTTTCTTACAGATGAGTCTAATTCTTTGCAGCAGCTGGCTAAAATCTTGATCTCAATAAAATCTTGAGGCAATGAATCTACAGTGCGATTGTCTGAGAGGCTGGAAGTACCTCCTTCTACTGATTCTTAATGCAGTCTATGCTAAGGCAGGAATCAAATGATCAGGCTGTTACATGTTATCCTGCACATTCTTTTTTCTCAAAAGCCGGAAAGCAAGTCATGACTCTTGGGAAAACATCCCATACACCTGATTGCACAAGGTCACAAGGTGCTGGTCAAAGGCAGCTCCGAAGGGAAAAAAGAGCTGTGCAAGAAGGACAGGAGCTTGCTTTCAGTGTCAGCACCTAGAAGGTACTCCCAAAGCAGAACTGCTCCTTGGGAGCCGCACTCAGAGCTGCACTGGGATTCCCAGAAAAAGGAGATGCTTTGCACATGCTTTTGCCATCTCATTCCAGGACTTGTGTAAATATGTTATTGAACCAAAATCCCTCTCAAAATAAAACTGATGAGCTAGCTAGCTACTAGCAGGTAGCTGAACTGCAAGGCCCTGAGCCTCACTAGAGAGATGCACCAATGTTAGGAGACAGCTTGAGTGATGCATCGACATGATGAGAGGTGAGGTTAAACAGGTAAAAAGTAGAAGTACCTAATCCAGGTCAGTAATCAATATACCTAATCAGTATTTTTGCATACATAAATATGTAGTCTTATACACTACTGCACACCCCCTTTGTTAATGTAAATACTTTTCTTCTTCATCTTTCTTGAACGATCTACGTCTTTTGTCATTCCTGTCAACTTTCTGTGAATTCCACCAGACCGGTGCTCAGTGAATTAGCACAAAAATGTTTCAGTAGTGCTATGTTTCCAGTAGGAAACAATAGGAGTTAAGTGTTCCTCTAGTGAATCATCTTTTTCTGGGGCAAGACAAAAATAATCACACTAGGTTTATCTAATTTTTGTCTCCACAGAGATGTTCTCAGTGGTAAGTACATCTGTGTGTTTGAAATGCTACCCTTCTAAAACAGGGTCTCACATAACGTGTTACAATCGTATGCAGTTACAGCAGCTACAGGCTTAATTTTACCACTCCTTCTTCCAGGTGTAAGAGGACTTTGTTACTAAAAATGAAGAGACATTTTGTAAAGAAAGTAAGTAACTTTGGAATTAAAAAGAGAGGGGATTCATCAGATGTTTGAGTCCTAGAAATGGTGGCCTCCATTTCATTTGCAGCATTACCTATGGAGTTTCCTGAATTGACCCATTTTCGGAGCTTATCTGTTTGGGCAACAGTTGTTAAAATAGTGCAACACGAGTATTACTGATAGCCTTTTCAAGAAATAGTTTGATATAAGAAATCAATACAAGCCCTGGAGTTTTGAGTTGTCCTAGCAGCACTACTTTGAGAAGATTGTTCTGGACTACTATGTCAGGCTATTTAGGTACAAAAAAAAAAAAAAAAGAGAATAACCTGTACCTTGTGACCATCTGTGGAATATCCATTTTGCAAAGAGTCCAGACCAACAGGAGAGAGTGATTCCAGCTCTGAAAGAGCTTCATAAAGTGAGAGCCTTAAGGAGTGTGGGAGACTTAAAGGTAGCAGCCTATTTAGTTTATCAGAAAGAAGGCTGACATGCAAATCAGTTTATAGTGTAGTAAAATTAAGACAGAGAAAATACTGGCTACTAAAATGTCCCCAGTCCAGCAGGCAAACATATAGCTAGATCCGTTGCTTGGAAGCTGGAAGCTTCATATTAGAAATGACACCTAAGTTTGAGCAGATAAAGTAACAAACTGTTGGCAAAAAGTATCCCCCCCCCCCCAAAAAAAAAAAAGCTTTAGCCATCACTTAATGGTTTCAAATAATGACTGTATGCCTTTCTGGAAGATGTGCGCTAGGTCACATGGGAGCAATTTACTGGGCCAAGTAACCCTTGAAAGTGAGTGGCTTGAGATATACCGGAAGTCAGGCAACATGATCCGAGGAGGTTTCCTTCCTACTCTGTAAAATCATGAGGAAGTAGCCTGATTAGGTTATATGGATAAATACTCCTCAGCATGCAAGGTGGCTCCTGAAGCTTCCCATGAAATGGAAGCTGATAATCTTTACACTGCAAGGCCTGACAAGGAGTGGTATGTTTAAAGCTTTCTTGGTGGATTGGTTCACTAGTTTTACAGGTCTTGCCTTCTCTAAAAGCTCAGGTGTCAGTCCAGCTGTTGTAAAGCAGATGGACTGTGCACTGCAGCCTCTCCATCAGGGAACTCTTCCCGTATAATTCACTTTTACCAGAGCTATACTTCAGTCTAGAGCTGGATAGATACTGTTTAGAGATAGCATACTTATTTTGAACGAAAATATTCTTAGCTCTTTGGAAGAAGTAAAATGGGAAAAGCTACCTCCATTATAACAAACAAATATATATTCAAGAAATACGTAGTTTCACAGATTCCCCTGTGAAAATGTACTGCATATTTCACTACAGCATTTTAAAGCTAATTATTGAAATATTTTCTTTAGCGAGAACATCACTTGTCCGGTTTTACTGACTCTTTTAAACGTGTTCTTGGCTGTGGCACTCTCCCCAAACGCTTTGGCGGTGCTGAGGAAAGCTGTTGCCATATTCACTTCTGAGCCAAATCCCACGCTAGCCAGTTAGCCTTTTTTTTTTTTTAATTGACATTTTGGGAGTCAGGCGGAGTTCGCGGCCCCGGAGGCGCCCGTCGGGGGTCCCACTCTGGGCTCTGGTGCAGCCTGTCCTTGCCAGGGCGGTCCAGAGGCTCCTCGGCGGAGCCGGCTCGGGTGGGGGCCGCCGGGTTTGGCGGGGGTTGTGCCCCGGCACAGGCCACCCGGGGATCCAGCGCGCCGGCCCCGCTGCCCGGCCCCCCGCGCCCCCGCGCCGTGGCGGGGCCGGGCGGGGCGGGGGCGCCGTCGGGGCCGCGCCGTCGGGGCCGCCAGCGGCGGGTAGCGGCAGCCGCGGGGCTGCGCGGAGCCCGGGCCGGGGCCGCTCCCTCCCGCGACGGGCAGCGCGAGCAAAGCGGGCTCCCCTTGGTGTGAGGCCGCTGGACGGCTTCTGGCCTGGGCGGAAACTCAGTCCGCGGCCGCGTTACTCCGCGGAGTCTTTCCGCCGCCCTGTGCTGCACGTCGGTGCGGATGGTTTACCCAGAAGAACAGGCTGCTTCCGAAGAGCAGAAGACTTTTAACGCAAATGTTACCTATGGCGTGCTGGCGTAATGGCCGGCCAAAGATTTCCGTCTAATTGCTGGAACGGTGTCTCCGCTGAAAAAACAGATTTGTAGTTTATGCCCCCTTTTTTCTTTTAACGGATTGGCCTTAAAATTGGCCATTTCCGACTTTCGAAGTAGCTGCAAAAGGTCAGATCTGGCATATCTTCCGCCCTCCTCCCCCGCCCCAAATCAGCCTGTTGCGAGTAACGGCGTAATTAAGCAGAAATGATAGGATCCGCAGTTATGATCTTCCTGGTATTAACGCAGATTAAAAATAATGCTGCTGATCCCATCTCATTTTGATGACTCAATCCAGATTCTGCGATGTGCGCGTTCAATCTTTGCTAAAAAGAAACGAGCCCCTTCCGCCCCCCAAAAAGCTAAAAATAAATCAAAAGAGCTAGGGTGCTATATTTGCTTTTGGTTTTTATTATCAACAATTAATTAATGGTACACTCTTGGAAAACTATATGCACATGTAGAAATATTTCCCCTTTTAAATAGAAGCATTCATTTTAACCACATATAAATAAATCTGAAAATCCTGAACATAATTTATGACGATTATGCTCACAAACATATTCCAACAGGTAGGGAAGAAATGAGACGACATGCAACTGATAACAAAAATATATATCATTGCCTGAACCTGGTCTCTCTAAACGCAAAGGGAACCGAACCCGTGAGAACCTTATTTCTCCATAAAGACACGCCATAGAGACTACGAGAAGGGAAAACATTATTTATACGGTCAACTAGACAAGTCTGTACTGATATTAACACTATACAGTTGAGTCACAGAACACAGTTGTAGAAAGACACAGAAAAAGTTAAAGCATACCTGTCAACATTCAACTAAGAGCTATATTTTGTGCCTTTTAAAATAAAATTAGAAAACCCTAACAGAGATGCCTAAAAACTGCGTGAACTGTGTAATAATAATAATTAATAATAATTAATAATTAATAATAAATAC